>NC_060145.1:416646279-417877112 GCF_021461385.2 Schistocerca piceifrons
CTACGGAAGTAAACATCTTTCTATTTACATTTAGAAAAAAAATATTGTAGTTCAACGCCCCATTAAAGGCCAGGACTGTTTCAGCGAGACGACAATATACGAAGGCAATATAAAGCGTGAACCGAAACTCCACCGATAAACATTAAGAGGTCGTAGAATGGACCAAAATATGAAGAAAATGTCATGAAACACGGAATCTAAAAAGCGTAAGTTAAGAGCTATGAACACTTTTTCAGCAGAAGGCATGTTTTTCACAGAAACTAAGATGACCAAGTCTTCATAGCTCTTAAGGCATGCATTTTAGAGCCCATGTTTACTGTATATTCTCTCTTCTTTCGGTCCACACTACCACGTCTACCACCACTTAATGGTTCACCTTGTTTAATCAATCCATCATCCATCAAATATGATTTATGGAAAGCAATGAAGACACATGGCATTTGTCCCTGAATGCTTCTGAACGAACGTCGAAGGTCTTTAACATTTCGCCATTATCCTCCTTTGTTACAGTTCTGTATTGAAAATCTTCGGTGTGGCAAAGCTGTGTTTATTGAACGAAAAACATTTCGTACTTCAGTTTCACATAAGCAATTTTGTATATGTAGCAATGCAGAACATATAAACATACATCACACTAGTTAAAGTTTTACAATGTTTATGAATTTTATAAGTCCCAGATCATTATTTTGAAAACAAGAAATTTCGGTTATCGCACCTTCATTTTATTGTTTTAACACAAAGTAATTTTTAGAACTTACCTTCAAAACTTTTTGTAACCGTTGAAGAAAGTGGGTAAAGTCAGCCGAGCTGCTGAAAACTTATTCTGCACGACCTACCAGTGCAAGCACTGCTGATAATGGGAGGAAAGTATCTTCGACGGGGGAACTCATTTGTACAGATTCACATGAGGCCCAAGGACTGCCATCTCATCAATCCTGGTTACTCTGGATGCGTCACTCCGTGAGTAAAGCACGACATTGACTGTGAAGGTTGATGACGCCGTCCCCAGAGAAGTCAAGCCTTGGTCGGCTTCACTTCCTGGAACCAGCAAGGAAATGAGACCATGACTACCAAAAGCGGAGGCCGACGTCCTATAGTCATGCTGTTTCCCGTTTCCCCAAGGGCACACGCGCAGGTGGTCACCCTTTTGCTTGCATGACATTGCTACCACACGGAGTATTTCGCAACTATGGCCAAGAGCATACTGAGGACCTGAAATAGGATGGCGCCATTCTTATTAGTTTCATGTGTAGGATGTAAGGCACTTGGCTTTATTATCCTGCTGTCCTGGCTTTCTTCAAACTGATACCGAAGTTGCACGTCTGTGAGCGTAGCGCGGTAGTATGTCAGTCTGGCTTCTAAGACCACTATTTTGGGAAAGGGGGGTAGAAGGGCGGGGGGGGGGGGGGGGGGGACGGTTGGGACGATCGCTGCACTCCCGCGCGTCTCGTTGGGCACCTCGGTGTCTGTGGCCGGGAACGGTCGAAGACGCAACTGTCGAAAATAACTCAAGACTTGATGTAACAGCACGACTGTGGAGATAGTGAATGTGCCAGAGTAGAAATTTGAAGGGAAAAGAGTCATAGGCCTCACATACATTTAATGTGAGTCCCCAAGACTCGGTAACGAAGTTGTCACCATTTAGGGCTTCACCAACGGCTCTATGAAATAAGAGCGCGAACCAAAGCTTTACTTGCTGTTGTTATTAAGTTACTTGCTTGAAAACAGCCTGAATCACGTATTTAGAGACTAAGAAGACAAAAAACCGGTAGGTAACACCGGCATTCTAGAATTTGACAACAGCGGTAACCGAGTCTCAACTATCCCACGTGCGCAAAATCAAAGCCACTGTCATTAGGTAATTGGTTTTCAGAAGTGAAATGACTGAAGAGACAGAAGACTTAGTAATGTAAGCCCAGTCTCGATGTACCACGGTATGATTAGTGAAGGTAGCATAGCATAGCACTCCAATCCAGCAAATGTAATGTATTGCGAATACATAGAAAAAAGGCTCCATTATTGTATGATTATATGATAGCAGAACAAACACTGGTAGCAGTTATTTCTGTAAAATATCTGGGAGTATGCGTAGAATGATTTGAAGTGGAATGATCATATAAAATTGACTGTTGGTAAGGCGGGTGCCAGGTTGAGATTCATTGGGAGAGTCCTTAGTAAATGTAGTCCATCAAGAAAGGAAGTGGCTTACAAAACACTCGTTCGACATATACTTGAGTATTGCTCATCAGTGTGGGATCCGTACCAGATCGGGTTGACGGAGGAGATAGAGAAGATCCAAAGAAGAGCGGCGCGTTTCGTCACAGGGTTATTTGGTAAGCGTGATAGCGTTACGGAGATGTTTAGCAAACTCAAGTGGCAGACTCTGCAAGAGAGGCGCACTGCATCGCGGTGTAGCTTGCTGTCCAGGTTTCTGGATGAGGTATCGAATATATTGCTTCCCCCTACTTATACCTCCCGAGGAGATCACGAATGTAATATTAGAGAGATTCGAGCGCGCACGGAGGCTTTCCGGCAGTCGTTCTTCCCGCGAACCATACGCAACTGGAGCAGGAAAGGGAGGTAATGACAGTGGCACGTGAAGTGCCCTCCGCCACACACCGTTGGGTGGCTTGCGGAGTATAAATGTACATGTAGGGTGACACATTACACTGTAGACCGTGTTGTCTCCAGCCTGGCGAGCAAGACGGGTGTGCGTGACGCAACGCTACGTCGACTGCCGCTTTCTCTGGTCTTCCACTTCCAGGTAGCTCCTCGTTCCTGGAGAACACGCCGGCCCTGCCGGTTAACGCACTGAAACTTGCCGGAAGCGTGGGCAGCACCATCCTACTACATGCCAATACGACCCAGCACCACGTCGTAATAAGGTTGCTGGCGAACTGGTATGATAGCGCAACCGCGCTTGTTAGTCTTCCACATTTCTCATCAACTACCGTCCTCGCGTTATTTCTCTTTCCGCAGGCATAAGCACCTATCTCTCTTCGTGGCGGTAAAACGGATTACTTTAATCGATAATACCTTTAGTCACTTAGCAGTATTTTACAGTGCGAAGAACACACACACTGCGGGTGAAAAGTAAGAAGTTTTAGATTTTCTACCTATCGGAGAGAATCTTTAATTACATGGTGGATCATCGCCAGCACTTTAAGCGTACGTTGGGTCGAACGCCACCACCTTAAATCTATTGTTATTTCACTCGTAAAGGCACACAACGTGAAATACTTGGAGCAATATTCTCATTGCGAAATGAGGCAAAAAACAGCGTTAATTGACACCTAAACTTGAAAACCTTTGATTCAGGTAAACATGTTTTGATCGCTCACCTTGGTGCACTTCGGAAAGCAGGTCACGGACGAATCTAATGAGCGAACTCCTCTGCGGTCTAGCGCACGCCGGAGAGAATGACAGCGCAATTTTGTCTGTTCTTTTAGGAGACCCATTAAGTCTTCCACAAAATCAACCAAATTTTGCCCATGACAATATTTCGCTGGTTCTTAAATTAAGACTTCAAGAAACAAACAGATCCAGTTACCTTTGCTTTCTACCGAAAAAGATACAGGCCTCTGACAGTTGTGTTTCAGCGAAGATAACAGGAGTCACTAGCTTTCACGCTCGCCTCCCATGTTAACAGGAAGCATCATACACAATGTCGTCATTACGCACACAGGAACTCAAGCGCAGGAAACTCAACTGTAATCATAGGGAAAGCAACTTCATTGCTTTTATCCTGTGTGTCTGGGAGTGCTCTCTCTCATAACCCACTCCCTCCTTTCCCCTTCTCACTACCCTCTCCCACCTCCGAAACATACCTCCAGGCAATTTTTCAAATACGTTGAATATTCCGAGAATGCATTTTCACGCTGCAGTGGAGGTCGCGATGATTTCAAACTTACTGGAATATTACAAATGTATCTCTGACCGGGAATCGAAACTGGGACTCCCGTCTTCCGCAGGCGAGTGCTCTACCGACTGAGCCCATCAAAGCACGACTCGTGACCAGCCGTCGCAGCTTTACTTCCTCTGGTGCCTCATCTCCTAGCGTCCAAACTTCGCTGAATTTGTGAGGACGGGTCGTGAGTAGAGCTTTGATGTCTCAGTCGGTAGAGCACTTGCTCGCGAAAGGCATGGGTCCCAAGTTCGACGCCGGTCTGGCACACAGTTTTAATCGCGAGGAAGCTTCACGCTCAATACTGGGTATAAATTTTATATATTTAGTGTACATATATTTTCTACACTGGAACTATTATGTATCTCGTAAGATATTTACCAATTTGACCTTACTTCCTCTTAGTACATAAAAGTTAAGCATTAGACAGAGACAAGAGGGCTATCTCTAAGTTATAATAGGGATATGTTGTAAATTCTCTCTTGAAAATCCACAGCACGTCGAGAGCGCTGTCTCGGTGACGTTTTGAATGAGTATTCAAGGATTTAATCTATAGGATCTAACACACAAGACCGAGAAGAAAGGGGAAAAAAAGTGTTCCACTTGTCCACGTCTTTTGGATGAACGATCAGCGATAATCAAGTAATATGACAATTACAAATGCTTACCCCTTACATGGTAGCGCAGTGGAATATCACAGGAATCTGCAATTTTCGAACGCACTTTAGTGCTCAAATATTGTTACCACATTCGTTTATTGTGGGCTTTATAAATCCCATATGTTTCACCTGACCATGAGCGGATGTCTTTACTGCAATTAATAGAACTGTCAATGTGAAAAAATTAGAAAGTACCGTTAAAACTATCAAAACAATCAAACGTCGACTAATGATACAACAAAATGTAAGATACAAAAAGAGAGAGACAGGGATTCGAGAGTGAAGGTTAAACTACTCCACCGGTTCAGATCCGTTGTAAGCAGCAAAAAATGGAAACCTCGAGGTTTGTAGAACTCCATTAGGCTCTGCTACTCAATCCTTCTGGAAGCCAGTAGGAGCTGTACGCCGTATTAGCGGCGCCCCAACGCCTCTAATACACGGAAATAACAAGAATTTCACGTTGCAGGCTTTAGTCTAGCTCTTACCTCCCTGAAATACATGAATCGATATCAACAATTCAAAAAACGAGCCTCGTGGTACAGTGGTTAAGAACATTGCTGGTAACCAAGAAGTTGCGGGATCAAATTCAGTTCGGACCAACGATGTTTTCAGTCTGCCTCTAACCTACTATTTTAACAGATACAAAAAGGTGACTTATTTAAATCCGCGTGGAAAATGTTCTAATCCTTCCTGATACTTTACATTCTGTAACATTACTGATGAACATTAAAATATATTTTTGCCGCACGGTCTGAGGCGCCTTGTCACGGTCCGTGCTGCTTCCCCCCCCCCCCCCCCTCCCGCCCCTCCCCACCGTCGTAGGTTCGAGTTCTCCCTCGGTCATGGGTGTGTGTGTTGTAGACAGCGTAAGTTAGTTCAAGTTAAGCAGTGTGTGGGCTCAGAAACCGATGACCTCAGCAGTTTGGTCCCATAAGACCTTACCACAAATAAAAAAAATAAATAAAAAAATAAAAAAACATCTTTTGGAGGTGACCAACTCAGCGCCCTTAACTGTGCAAGCCGCACATGCCTGCCAGGAAACTAATGAGCTGAAAAAAAGTTCAGCGCGCGCCTTAGCTTCACGTAACATGAGAAAAGAATTCCGACTGAAATGAGTTTATCGAAATATTAGTACAAAAAATTTTTGATAGCCGTAACTGACAGTGTAAATGTTGTTTCTTCTTTGTTTATTATTACTTAAGACCATTCCAGATGCTGGCTAACTGTAATATTCCTTAATTATTGCTAACCTGTTGTCTGTGGCCTTCAGTACGAAGACTGGTTTACTGCATCTCTCCATGATGCTCTACCCCGTCCAAGCATCTTCATTTGCGGTAGCTACTGCAACCTACATCTTTCTGAATCTGTTTACTGCATTAATCTCTCCCTCTACGATTTTTGCCCTGCACACTTCCCTCCAATACTAATTTGGTGATCCCTTAATATCTCAGAATGTGCCCTATCGACCTATCCCTTCTCTTTGTCAAGTTGTGTCATAAATTACTTGCTACCCAATTCTATTCAGTACCACTTCATTAAGTATATGATCTACTCATCTAATCTCCAACATTCTTCCGTAACACAATACTTCAAAAGCTTCTAGTATCTCCTTGTCTAAATTGTTTTATCGTTCATTTTTCACTTCCGTACATTGCTACACTACAGATACCTTCAGATGACTTCCTAACACTTCAATGTATATTCGATGTTAACAAATTTCTCTTCTTTAGAAACGCTTTACTTAGCGTTGCCATTCTACATTATACATTCTCTCTAATTCGGCAAAATAGCGAAACTAATCCACTATTCTTAGTGTTGCATTACTTTATCTAACTCCATTAGCATCACCTAATTTTATCCGACTATATTCCATTAGCCTTGTTTTTCTTAATGTTCATCTTATATCCTCCTTCAAAGACGCTGTCCATTCCGTTCAACTGCTCTTCCAAGTCCGTTGCTGTATCTGACAAAATTACAATGTCATCGGCAATCCTCAAAGTTTATATTTCTTCTGTCTCAACTTTAATTCCTATTTCAAATTTTTCTTTGGTTTCCTTTACCTCGTGGTATTACTATTTTTTTCATTATTTACTGTTGCAAATGCTAAGAAGCTTAAAGGCGGAATCATCTCATTTTCCGTCAAAATTTTCTTGAAATGTGTTATCTGTGTAAGTGCCGGGTTACGAATCCAAAGGTCTCGAGTTCTATCCCTAGTCGGTCCTACGATTTTATCTGTCACCCATCACTTCTTCCATCTCTGGTAACATTTGTTGGTGTGAAAAATTCCGCGTTTCACCATAGTTCGTAACCAACGTTGAACTATAAGTTCCCCTACAACTGACTAGCTGAGTCAGTTGGAAGGTCGGAAGAAGACGATACACCACTTTCAATAGGACCATGACTAGCAAAGCACTCTGGTGTCCAAACTGGTCTTCACGTAGATGACGGCTTCAGCTTTTAACTGTGTGGATGCTATAGTCGACGACATGTGTAACTACTGAAATTGTACGCATCAGAATAGTGAAGAACTGGAAATGGAGGTGTCACCAAACTTATACCCTTGCCCACAAAATCACTTGACACTAAAACGATATTAGTTCGGGCATATAAAAGTTGACCAAAAGCCCGAAACAGTGGGATGCGATGTCTTTTTCCACAGTGAGAGAGATGACTCAATGGCTAAGGCGATGGACTCGCGTTCGGGGGGATCAAGGTTCAAATCCCTGCTCAGTATCCAGGTTTAAGTAGTCTTTTTCACGTACACTGATAAGAACAAATGGAGGTATGATTCCTTTGAGAAGGACACTGATTTATTTCAACGTTTTTCTCTTGGGCGCTCTGCTCCGTCCCTACGACGTCATCGTTGACGGGGACATTAAACGCTGATAGCAAAGAGCTTGCAGTAGAAGAGATGTTTCACAGTAGCGAAGATTAACAAGTGCTCATAGCTTCTAAGAAACCTATTTTACAGTCCGCGTACACTGGGCGTTTTTTCTTGTTTTGCCGGCCGAAGTGGCCGTGCGGTTAAAAGCGCTGCAGTCTGGAACCGCAAGACCGCTACGGTCGCAGGTTCGAATCCTGCCTCGGGCATAGATGTTTGTGATGTCCTTAGGTTAGTTAGGGTTAACTAGTTCTAAGTTCTAGGGGACTAATGACCTCAGCAGTTGAGTCCCATAGTGCTCAGAGCCATTTGAACCATTTTTTTTCTTGTTTTGGCCTGTAATATCCTTTCTCAAAATATAGAATACTTTTTGCTTCTCGTCCAGTATATGCCATTACTTCACTGATATTCGAAGTTTAAGAGCGAATTCCTTCGCTGTGCTGAGACTATTTGTCAACGTGTCTCCTTCACCACCGATGAAATTACGGTCACGAGAATTGGTCTTCAAAAGAATTCCAACGGCATAACGACCAAGCTGCACGACTGTCGATTTGAGCGTTAGAGACGAGCTCGAAGAAACCACTGATTGCGGCTGAATTGCGTCGCGGGCCGGCGACAAGCAGATTACTTCCAGCTCAGAAACTTTGAAATAAGCTTTCATGTCACCTCGTTAGCCGCCAAGCACAGCAGCTGTGATTTCGAGAGATAAGATTGCCACAGTGTTTGAGCAGCCGACGCGCTGAACAGAAATGCTTCGGAGAAAGCAGGTTCTCTTCCTCTGCGCTGAGTCAGCTGGCAGCCAGCTTTCAGTCACGACCCTTGTTCCGCGACTGCACGCCAAGTGCTGGGAGGCACCGACAATGTGTCTGAGCTGTTTACATATCAGCAGCTGCAGCTGCTGCGTCACGCACGAAAGTCTTCCACTGCCAGCAGCTCTGGTAATGACACAGTTCTGTCGTGCCCGCTATCGTTTGTGTTCCTCCGATCCTCTACTTCGGGACTGGAAGGCTGTTCTGCTCTCGATCCTAGGACCAGGCTTTATTAATCTGTTGTTGATGTCTTCAGGCCTAGGACTGGTTCGACGATACTCTCTAGGCTACATTACCCTGTGCAAACCTTTTCATCCCTGCAATACTATGAAGGGCCTTCAATAAGTAATGCAACAATTTCTTTTCGCCGGCCGGAGTGGCCGTGCGGTTCTGGGCTCTACAGTCTAGAACCGAGCGACCGCTACGGTCGCAGGTTCGAATCCTGCCTCGGGTATGGATGTGTGTGATGACCTTAGTTTAGTTAGGTTGAATTAGTTCTAAGTTCTGAGCGACTGATGACCTCAGAAGTAAAGTCGCATAGTGCTCAGAGCCATTTGAACCATTTGAACAATTTTTTTTTCAAATAACAGGTTGGTTTTCTTCAGGATTCCAATACAGCACATCATTCCCCACTCTAATGGTTACAAAACCCCACTTTTCTTCGTAATCTCCGTTCAATGCACCACATCACGGGGAGGTCCTGTACGCCTGGACGATACCAGACGTCGTTTGAAGGTTAAATGCAGCCACACCATCTATCAGAAGTTAATGAAACTATAGCGACGGAAGTGAAAATATTTCAGGATGTTCCACAACAAATTATGAACATTTTCGACCTAAATTGGTGAAGAAAAAAGTGTGTTGCATTACTTATTGAAGGCCTCCTCGTACTTCAACCTGCACCCATTTGAAACTGCTTACTGTATTCATCCCTTTTTCTCCCTCTACAATTTTTTCCCCTACACGTCGATTACCAAATTTGCGGTACATTGGTGTCTCACGATGTGTAGTATCAACCGATCCCTTCTTATAGTCAAGTCGTGCCACAAATTTCTTCTCTCAGCAGTTCTGTTCAATGCCTCCTCTTCAGTTGCGCCAACTACCAATCTTCGGCACTCTTCGGTTGCAGCACATTTCGAAAGCTTCTACTCTCTTCTTGTCTGAACTACTTATCTGCTACGCTTTATGTCCAGGTGAGCCTCTAGTGAAAAATACCTCCGGAAAAGACTTCCTTACTGTTATATTGGTATTAGATGTCAACTTACTCTTGTTCAGAAATGCTCTTTTTGCTACAGCCGGTAAGTTACTTTGCTGCCCAAATAGCAGGACTCATTAGTTTTAGTGTGTTACTTCCCAATCTAATTCCCTCTGCATCACCCGATTTAATCCAACTATTTATAAATTCTGGTTAACCAATTTAATTAACTGAGAGTTTAGAGAAGGTGAAAAACATGATGTATTCTGATCACCAGAGAAAGTTCAAAATGGTTCAAATGGCTCTGAGCACTATGGGACTTAACATCTGAGGTCATCAGTCCTCCAGAACTTAGAACTACTTAAACCTAAGTAACCTACGGACATCACACACATTCATGCCCGAGGCAGGATTCGAACCTGCGACCGTAGCAGCAGCGCGTTTGCAGACTGTAGCGCCTAGAACCGCTCGGCCACACCGGCCGGCGAGGAAGTATAAAATAAAAAATATATATCTACAGATTAAAACTGAGTGGCGAACTGGGACTCTAACATGGGACTTAGGTCTTTCGCCGATAAGTGTTCTATCGTTACTGGCAGAAGTACAGCTGTGAGAGTGGGTCGTGTCTCGCGCTGGGATAGCTCAGTCGGTAGAGGTAGAGAGCTCTTGCCTGCAAAACGCAAGCAAGTTTCAAATTAGCGTATATTACGCCGATAACTTACAATTCATTCTGCAAACATACTTACGAACGCAAAGATCAGGTACTACTAGCCACCCGTGAGAAATGATGCTGAGACGAGAGGCAAGAAAAAAGTGCGGAACAACTAGAAAGAGAATTAAGAGAGATACTGCACCTAGAGTGATGGTGAAAGATGGATGTGATGCGATGCGATTCTCGTAATATTATAGTAGTGCTATGGATAATGTCGGTCCACAAAACGGGACTTCGGACCAAACTGTCTCGAGATCTGCACTCTCGCCAGTAGAGCCAAATAGATCGTCTCCTACAATTAGCGGACCGCCCTCTTGTTTTGATATGTTATTACAGTTGAGAGGGAGAGATAGAGAGAGAGAGAGAGAGAGAGAGAGAGAGAGAGAGAGAGCTTCACGGTCTGGCAGCCACACGTGGCCGTCGACAGCAGTGAAGCGGAGCTAGTCGCACTTTCTATGCTGGACATGGCCAGCTGGTGACGTAACGGGCAAGCGTGCGTCTGTGCGAGCCGGCGGATTCCCTTCCCAGGCGTGCCAACACTTGCTATTGTTCTCCAAAATGAGCACACTAATAGTCCCATAGATGAAGCGGTCCCGAGGTCTGACCAGTTGGTCTGCTAATTTTTTTTTTTTTTTTTGACAATTTTATGGCTTACATCACGACTAATCCCGGTCCTAGTCCGATTTATTAATCGACAACTCATCACCGCACGCGTACCATGAAAAAGGATAGTCATTCGTAGATTAAATAAAGAAATCCAAATGGTCGCATCCACTTTCACATCTTATGCATCTTTTGTGTGTGTGTGTGTGTGTGTGTGTGTTTCAGATAACACATTAAGACATCAGCGAAGAGGGGAACGCGACAGTACAGTTCGTACAAATGGGCATATCCGAGATATACGTCCTGAAACACACAGAGACAATGATGGAATACAAATGAATAATTGACAAAAATGTCCTGAGTATATTACATGAGGATTTTCACGGATCCATTAATTCCACAAGCACCTCGTCTCCTACCATCCAAACTTCACAGAAGCTCTCCTGTGAACCTTTCACAACTAGCACTCCTGAAAGAAACGATACTGCGGAGACATGGCTTAGCCACAGCCTGGGGGAAGTTTCTATAATGAAATTTTCACTCTACAGCGGAGTGTGCGCTGATATGAAACTGAAGAGTAAAGCTGTGAGGGCGGGGCGTGAGCCGTGCTTGGGTAGCTCAGTTGGTAGAGCACTTGCCCGCGAAAGGCAAAGGTCCCGAGTTCGAGTCCCGGTCCAGCACACAGTTTTAATCTGCCAGAAAGTTTCATATCAGCGCACACTCCTCTCCAGAGTGAAAATCTCATTCTGAAAAAGAAAAACCATTTACAGCTTACTACCGAGCATTGGCCGAAACGAACAATTCAGGCCTTTCTGGTTCTGTGATCAGCAATAACTGATACCACACGGATAGATGATGAGGTTTCATCTCATTTCTCCTTCCGATAGTGGCCGTATCATTTACCCATTGGTTCTACATTAGAAAAATCTGAAAGTATGCTGACATTAAAAGGTCGAAATAATTAACTAATAGTTGATAACGGTTTTAACACTATCGAATGTAATACATACTAATTTCAATAAAGTAAATCACCCTACTTGTTGGAGAGAATGCTACATGTAATCTATTTTTCTCATTCCATTTTGTATTACCATTTATGATTGCAGCTACAGCTGGAATGCATTCTTTCTTCTCCACGTTAGACACCCATGTAAAAGTCAGTTCGTTAACCACTGTCAGCGAAAGACGGAAGAAATGCCCACGTTTATGGTGTCAAGAAAGGCCACATCAACTGTTTTACGTCACACGCAATTCTGTGCCAACTTATAGCAACCGAAACGAATTGCCAGCGACCATCTTACTGATAACTAACTACGGCTGTTACGTCATTTTACGAGCTAACAAAGGTAGCCGCCGCAAACAACTACCTCCGCTTGATGAATTCTCCGGTTTGTTGGCCAAGCGCAGCTGTTCACCATTTATGCTTGGGTCAGCAAAGCGTTCCCTTTGCCCTCCACTCTCACGACTACCTACGACTGCTAAACGTCGCCAATGTTAAAGATATGCAGGTAAGAAATCAATTCGGCTCTCACTATCCTGTCATAATGATTCCAGAGCATGTGAGTAACACTAATGGATTGCAGTCTTCAGATCACATTACAGTGTTTTATGACTCACCTCTCTCCATGAGGCACTGAAGAGAACTGGAATTTATTCCACGACAATGGTAGTGCTGAAAATTTCTTCAGTAACAGCGCAAGGGTAGAACAGGAGAACCGATGTAAAGATAAATCACATCCCGCAGCTGCTAACAGAATGCTTCAGAACTCTACGAACATCCTAAGAAAAAGTACATCCAGCACTAAGTAGAGAATCCACTTACCTCGATGTACTGTAATACCTGCACTATTTATGTAGGTGAAGCTTGAATGTTTAAGAGAAAAAACAGCCGTGGCAAAAGCATTAACACTCAAGACTAAAATGTGTACGGCAAATACTGGAGTTTAAATTGATGAAAATACAAGAGACTGGAAAGAACTGAGAGCGGTACAAATACCGTAACAGTGTTACCATGGTTAAGATGAGCAGGCCGAATTGGGCCTGTCTTACATTAAGGATGTGGGACGATAAGCTACGAAGTACTGCGTTCTCGAAAGAAGTAGATGGCACACGGTTAAGAGAAAGACCAGCGAGTAGATAGAGAAAAACATCTGGAAAGACGTAGCTTGGATGACAGTCGGCATCGAAAGGACAAACAACGCATTAGGAAGTAATAACAGGTATGTCGAGGTGACCTGTGGTCGACGAAACCTTGTGTAAAAGAAAGAAATGAAGCTTGCCGGTCTGAGGGTGGTTATCAGCCTCAACAGCGAAATACAGTAAGTTTTCCAGACTAGCGCCTCAGATCGTCTGGACAGTTTATGGGTCTAAGATTTTTACAGAAACCAGCCTGCAGTTATAAAAGTCTAAGGTCAGTCCACGGAACCAACAGTTGATAAGGGATTAAGACATCGTCGTAATATTCCTCCGAAATTATTCAATCTGTACTTTGAGAAGGCAATCAGGGAAACCAAGAAGCTATCTGGTTTTTAGTTCAGGGAGAAGAAACAAAGTTTGAGGTTTGCCGACGACATTGTAATTATGGTAGAGATGGCAAAGAACTTTGAACACCATTTGAACGGAATCTATAGAGTCTTGAAAAGACGTTATAAAGTGAACAAATAGAAGTAAAACGTCGGCAAAAGAGTTAAATCTCATTAATTGCTATTTGGGCAGTAAAATAACTGATGATGGTCGCACTAAAGAGGGTATAAAATGTAGAATGGCCATGGCTAGAAAGTCGTTTCTAAAGCCATTCGTGTGAAGTGTAGCGTTGAACGGAAGTGAAACCTGAACGATAAACAGTTTAGACAAGAAGATGATTGAAGTTTTTGAGATATGATTGAGAAAAACGCTGAAGATTAGATGATCAGATCGAATAGCTAACGAGGAGCCACTGAATCGAATTGGGGGAAAAAGAAATCGGTGACAAGTAAATGCATGGATCGGTTAATAGGATGTAGCAGTTTGGTAATGGAAGGAAGTGTGGCGATTAAAAATCATAGAGGAAGACTGAGGCCCGTATATGCGAGCCATGTTCAGAAAGTAATTGCACACTGTCGTCATAACGTGCTGTGGAGGATTTTTTTTTTTTTTTTTTTTTTTTTTTTTTTTTTGGGCGTTGGCACCGATGAGTGGTAGAGGGGTGGGTGGGGCTCTGACCAAGAGCGAACATCGCACGAACATGGTAGTATGTAAACTCACGTTTTGGTGTCCTGTTGCGTGAAAGATGTCGGTAAGACATCCCGCCAAGTGCGAACCATGTGCTGTGACCCGCTTCATACTGGCGAAGGAATAACACCTACAGACATTTTTTGCGGCAGAGCTGTTACAAGCAGAACGGGCGTGGAAGTAGTGTAGGCAGTTTAGCGGAGGCAGAACGAATGTTCATCATGAACATAGGAGTGGAACACCTTCCATTCTGTCTGATGAATTGGTGCAAGAAATCAAGCAAACTGTTCGTGAAGACCACCGATTGCCCGTGCATGAGATTTCCTGTGATGTTTCCACAACTCTCCAGAACTCTTATACAAGACATGCACAGAAACGCTACGATACCGGCAAGATGGGTCCAAAAACAGCTGAGAGAGTAGCACAAGAAAAATCGTGTCAATAGCACTCGCGAGTTTCTCGAATGGAGATGAAGAATGGGTGGCACATTACACGCCTGAGACAAGAAGACAGAAGACAGTCGTCGTATTAACGTCACACCAATTACCATCTCGTAAAAATTCAAACCGGACACAAACATAACAAAAAGTAAAGGACGGCGTCTGTGTTTTGGGACGAAGAGGCGTTTTGGTCACACTTCTGCAGTAAAGAAAGATATTCTTAGACCCTAATAAATCAAAAGTAGCATTCGAAGCAAAAGGATGGGAATGCTGACATGAGGAGTATGTTTGTTGCACGACAGCGTCCGTCCTCATTCTGCCTTGGCCACCAAGGCGCTGTTATAAATTTGTTTGGCTGGGACTGTTTTGAACCCCCACCCCCAATATTCCCCTGATTTGGCGCCTTCGTACTATAATCTTTTCGCCTCCCACATGAGTTGAATTAAATTTCAACCGACGAACAGGTACAGGAAGAGGTTCTGAAGTGGTGAGAGGAGCTAGCAGGAGAGTTCTTTGAGGGGGCCACAAATAAGCTTCTGCTACGGCTTTCCAATTGCATTGAACGGGAAGGCGATTATGTGGAAAAATAATCAAGTTTATCAACAATATCCCTAATTTTTTTTCAAATACACTATTTCCAAAAAATATAAAACTCTGGTATAATATCATTTTCCAAGGAGCTATGAATATAGAATGAGATTTGCACTCCTCAGCGAAGTGTGCGCTGATATGAAACTTCCTGGCAGATTAAAACTTGCTGCCGGACCGAGACTCGAACTCGGGACCTTTGCCTTTCGCGGGCAGGAGCTCTACCAACTGAGCTTCTGTGGAGCTTGGAAAGTAGGAGACGAGGTACTGGCGGAAGTAAAGCTGTGAGGAGGGGGCACGAGTCGTGCTTGGGTAGCTCAGTTGGTAGAGTACTTGCCCGCGAAAGGCAAAGGTCCCGATTTCGAGTCTCGGTCCGGTACACAGTTTTAATCTTTCAGAAAGTTTTAGCTATGAATCCGTTAGCACCATTCACTCCATCTATCCAGTGACAAACACTCGCCAACAGACACGCCTCATAGTAAGCTAGTTCAAACAGACATGGTTACTCGGAGATGAAGAGGCATGCAGAGGACAGAGTAGCAAGGAGAGCAGCATCAAACCAGTCTTAGGACTGAAGACGACTATGGCGACGACGACCATCACACTGTTCTTCCATCCAGTTACGGCAGGAGTCTCGCGTGACAGAACAGAGAGCCGTATAAGGCAAAGGTGGGCCTTCTGCGGAGAGTCACAGCTGCTGGCATCAAAACTTCCTGCGATGAGGAAGCTGCTCAGTGCTGTGACTGGAGGCTGCCGTGGCGCCCCTGAGTGCCCGTGAGTCACCTGCAGACGGCTGCCGCCGTGAATGGCAGCCAGGAAGGCAAGCGCCGGCTGTCTACTCGCGGCTCGGAGGCCAACGGCCACGTCACGGCGGATGGTGCCTGTTCGTCCACTGTGACATCACCGAAACTGCGTTCACAGCACTTCTTGCCAACCTCGCACGAGTTCTGCGTCTTTTCCCGCACAAGGTAGCTGCTTCTCTGCTATTCGTTCGCTAACGTTGCCTTTCGTGTTTTGTCATTTCCCAATCCCCAGATTCTTCTTCTTGTTTTCCCCTTTTTCTTCTTTCAAACTATCTTTAACCGTACGCGAAGACACTGTAGCACAAAAATAACTGACAATATTGTGGGGTGAGGTGTCGAAAACTTGACTACTAATTACGTTCGAAAAAAATTCATGACATTAAAGAACAGCGCTGGTTAAGTTCAAAATAACAAAGTAAAGTTAAAATCTTCTGGAGTGTTAGGCCGCGTCGTATTTCATCTAAAATAATCGACCACTCTGCTGGAATCTGCTTCAGGATCTTCCGGTGTCAACTATTGCTAGCAATAATGGACAGCGGAAGATCCTGAAGAGGGGTCGAAACGTCGATTATTTTAGAGGAAACATGAAGCGGCCTAACACCCCAGACTATTTTAACTCTAGTGACAACGGCCACGAAAGTCGGCAGACTTACATAATAACAAAGTATTCTGTGTCTAAGTACTTAAATGCTTGGGCGAATATCACTGAAAATTTTAGCGGGAAGAAGGCCAGAATGTCCGTAATTCTGGAAACAGAAATAGTTATGGGAACAAAACTCCTTTCCTGGAACTGTCAAATTTGCCATTATTCAACAACGATCAAAGCATTAGTGCACTATCCAGTGACAAACACTCGCCAACAGAACATTAAAACAGCAGTTAGGAATAAAATAAATTTATAAGAAAATTTAAAGATGGAATGTCATCTCCCAGAACAGAAATCGACAAGCAAATGACAGTAACAATGTGTACAAAGACAGGCCAACACAGTGGGACACGTGGAATGAATGGCACCAACAGATTACAGCTCCTTTAAAAACAATATTATTAGACCGAACAGTACAAACACAAAATGGATCTTAAGGAATTAGGATCATCAAATTTTCCAGGTTCAATGTGCAATCGGGAAACTGCAAACACTAGTTTTAGAGGAAGAAGAGAGAGGTATCGAACAACAGTCATGGCCGGAGCAACGAAAACCCCAGGTTGCGCACGAGAGAGTATTCGGCTAAGATCAAGGGCGTGTTCCTAAGCGAAGAAAGAACAACGCTTTATACATGTGTTTGGTGCGGAAAGTATGGTAAGTACAAATTGCGTGGTGTATGTGTCACTGATTAATAAAGGCTTTTGAAATGTGCTGCTACAGACGAAAGCTGACGATTAGATAGGAAGATCACGTAACTAATGAAGAGGTACTGAATAGAACAGGGTAGAAAGAAATTTGTGGTACAACCTGACTAAAAGAAGGTATCGGTTGGTTGTACATATTCTGAGGCGTCAAGGGCCCACTAATTTAGCACTGCAGGGAAGCGTGGGGGAGGGGGGGGGGTAAAAAATTGTAAAGGGAGACCAAGAGATAAATGCGGAAAGCAGATTCAGAGGGATGTGCGTTGCAGTGATTACTCGGAGATGAAGAGGCTTGCACAAGGTTGAGTAGCATGGGGAGCTGCTTCAAACCAGTCTTTGGACCAAAGACCGCAATAACGATGTGTGTCATTCTTACGTCTTAAGAAATAAAAATTAAATAAATAGAGGGAGAAAATGAGATTCAACATTACTGAAAGAATAATATGAAACATTAATTATATTTCGATTACTTCCTTCAATATGTTTCTTCAAAGTTTTAGATTCAGTTTCCTCTGGAAGTTGTTTATTCGTATGCGCTCTCCAAGTGGAAGCTAGAGGACAGTAACACCCTCAGGGCGAAACGTAACGTAAGTGCAAGACGGTTATAGTTTCGTTACGGAACCTAGTAACGAATCAAAAGCTTTGATTCTGACTTTTATAGTAAAATGTCATGTGACTGGGGCCTCCCATCGGGTAGACCGTTCGCCGGGTGCAAGTCTTTCGATTTGACGCCATTTCGGTTACTTGCGCGTCGCTGGGGATGAAATGACGATGATTAGGACAACACAATACCCAGTTCCTGAGCGGAGAAAATCTCCGACCCAGCCGGGAACTGAAACCGAGCCCTTAGGATTGACATTCTGTTGCGCTGACCACTCAGCTACCGGGGCGGACTCTTTTATAGTGAGCATATGTATTTTGTGACATTTATCTACTTTCTCTGACTGATTTATGTATTGCCAACTTTAAATGGTTGTCATTAAAATTTGTCACTTTTAGGGCAGCCGCAGTACAATGAACCAGTCGCTTCGAAATTAGTTACCGAAATATAATTATGTACTGCAACTGTGACAGATTTGTGATAAACCCTTCACTATCAAAAGGACTGTACAGAAACTGCTTTATTCAGCTCAGAGCTACAGGACATAGGAAGGAGACAGACGTCACACGTTACGGCAGTCTTGAGACAATGAGTTCCTCGTACTGGCTTGGTACTTTGAATTCCATCGAGGCTGCCTGAAATCTTGATTGGCGGAATCGTGTGGTTGGGTGATGGCGATCGACGTGATGCCAACCACGTGCGGCAGGAAAAAAAGCACGGACGCGTTCGGCGACACGTAGCCAGGCGCACGCAGCCGGGCTCGTACGTGGCTGGCACCGCCAGAACACGCGGCCTCCAGCCGCTCGTAAAGACGCCGGTTCGCGGCCAAAGCCCCGCCCCGCCCCGCCGCAGCAAGCAAGCAATTACCGCAGAACCTATTGTTCTCCCGGCTGCAGCCGACGCACACGCCTGCCGCTGCAGTAGGAGCGGGCCGGTCTGCCACCAGCCATTCAGAAGACGGGCAGTACACAGCTGACTGTCGTAGCGCAATTACAACCGTGATTAATCCTGTTAGAAGAAGCGACATCTCGGCATTGCGCGGAGTCGTGTCGTCCAGGAGATACGAGACACAGCCAGACATGGAAGAGCGTCGAGCTGCCTACCGACAAGGTGCTAGGCTCCGATAGAGGACGCTCAAAGGGAGACCTGTTCTCTGCTTCAGTCTTACGTGACGCAAATAATTCCCAAATGGACATCCATTCACGAAATGCGGATATAAGTAGACGCACTGCTCCACACACTATTGGCAAGTAATTACCTCGGGACATCAGAAACGAGTCTATAGTCGCCACCGAGGAGAGTCCAACTTGCCATTCTACAAGTGATCGTAGTTATCGTTCGTTGGATTCACGACTACACCACAGTTAAACACAGATCAGTACAAGTTAATACTGAACAACTGCCACTCATCTTCATACTACAAGTATTATACGAGCTATTAATATACTATTTGTACCCAGCCACGCTTTTCTGTGGCTCAGGCTACTTAAATAGGAAAGAGAGAAAAGAAAGTACACGTTTCTATCGAGTATGGCAATCGAATATACCCCCCAATCTCCTCCACTTCCCCGTCTGTCTGATGACCTCAGATGTTAAAGTCCCATAGTGCTCAGAGCCATTTTTGCGATAGTTCTTGACCAGTTGCTTTGAAATTTAGACACAATGTTAAATTCTAATATGGGCACGCATTAGGTACTTAATTCTTATACATAATCTCAAAATGTATCTTTCTGATTTACTTGAGATTTTTACGCGTTACTGTTATAGACGTTTGGCCACAAATAGTATATGCACTTTGTAATATATATAAATATTTATGTAAAATATACAATAGTGAAACGTTGTTAAGAAAAGGAAAGTTGAATTAATGGCTAATTCGTTTATAAATAGAATACCACTACAGAATCCGAATCTGCATTAAAAATAAACAAGGCTTAAGATCAAAGAGAGGCGATTAGGGGAGATGGACAAGGAGAGGGGGCAGGAGGAGATGGAGAGCGAGGTAGGGGAGGAGAAGATTGACGGAGAAAGAGGGTGCTGGTGGAAGACTAAGAGAGAGAGAGAGAGAGAGAGAGAGAGAGAGAGAGAGAGAGAGAGGGGGGGGGGGGGGGAAGAGGATAATAAGGGAGGAGGTGATGAATTGAAAGAGGGGGGGGTAGGGGACAGGAGGAGATGAAGAGAGGGAGAATAGAAGACAGAGAGGGAGAGTACGTGATGGACAGAGACAGGGAGAAGGGGGAGGAGAGGGACAAAAAAAGGGAAGGGGAGACGGACAGACGGGGAAGCGGAGATTGGGGGTATATTCAATTGCCATACTCGATAGAAACGTGTGCTTTCTTTTCTCTCTTTCCTATTTAAGCAGACTGAGCCACAGTAAAGCGTGGCTGGGTACAAATAGTATATTAATAGCTCGTATAACACCTGTAGTATGAAGATGAGTGGCAGTTGTTCAGTATTCACTTGTACTGATCTGTGTTTAACTCTGGTGTAGTCGTGAATCCAACGAACGATAACTACGATCACTTGTAGAATGGCAAGTTGGACTCTCCTCGGTGGCGACTATAGACTCGTTTCTGATGTCCCGAGGTAATTACTTGCCAATAGTGTGTGGAGCAGTGCGTCTACTTATATCCGCATTTCGTGAATGGATGTCCATTTGGGAATTATTTGCGTCACGTAAGACTTAGAACTACTTAAACCTAACTAACCTAAGGACATCACACACATCCCTGCCCGGGGTAGGATTCGAACCTGCGATCGTAGCAGCAGCGCGGTTCCAGACTGAAGCGCCTAGAACCGCTAGTTCACAGTGGCTGGCAACAAAAGAGTATTATATATATATATAAAGCTCCTAACAGCAACCTATTACTGTGGTAGGGTCTTGGAACCAAGGACATTCAGTGAATACAACATATCGTATGCTACAAGCATGACGCTATCTGGAAAGATGTAAATTCGTGCAGATTCGAAAAAGCCTTTGACATTTTAGTGGATATGCTGAAGAAGATCGGAATTAACCGGAAGGAAAGGAGTGTGCTAAGCAATTTATATAACACACAAAGAGTGACTGTAAGATTAGGAGATGACAGAAGGAATTAAAACTGCAAGACTGGTAAGATAAGGCTGTTGTCTTTCACCTAGCCTGTCTGATATCTATTTACATTACTTAACCGCCGGAACCTGATATCCATTAGCGAAGAATTCATCAGCGTTGGCCGTCCAGAGCTGTGACCACGTCAGCTGACAAGATCCTTTGGCGACGTAAACTAGGAAGAAAGTGTGTTGTTAATGGGTTTATGTACCCAAAGCCATCGTTACTATATGCACACAGCTACTCTCTTGCTCTTCGTTATTTCTCTCGGTTTGCTATTGCGCTTTTGTTCGAAAGCTGTCTACGATTCTTTGCTTTCACTTTTTGGATTACTCAGTCTATTCTTCGAATTTGCGTTAAGTTTTTACCGTCGTGGAATCTGTCCGTTCGGCCACTCGTCGTTTTCTCAGGAACGACGTAGCGGTACTCCGATACCTGGACAACACGTTATTAAAATAGTCTGCTTCTAGCAAAAAATGGTGCACCAATAGGACGCAGGACAATCAAATGTATAACGTTTAATGATGGCATGGCATTACCAATACTGAATGAAAAGCAGTTAACAGTATGTTACAAGAGCAGAACACCGACTTTGAGGTATATGGAATGAAGATACATGTGGGGAAACTAAGACAAGTGATTTTACAAGGGAAACACTGACTGTAAAAGTGAAAATTTGTGATTTGTTAGTAAACATGTTGGTAAATGTTGGTAAATTCAGGCCCTAGGATGCAGACTAACCAGTAACATGAGATGCAGTCAAGGAATAATACTAAGGATTAAAGAAAAAAAAACGAGATTCTTGTCCACACTGTGAAGGTCTAAGGTGCGCCTTCCGGCCGCCGTCTCATCCTCTGCCTTGTAGCGTCATGCGGACGCGCTGCGGAGGTGCATATGGTCGGCACACCGCTTTCCCGACCGTTTTGCAGACTTTCTAGACCGTGCAGCCAATAGTGCTCGGTGAAGCAGCTCCTCAATTGGCATCACGAGTCTGAGTGCACCCCATACCACCTCCCTCGAAGGAAAAGTCCTTGGCAGTACCAGGAATCGAACCCGGGTCCTCTACATGGCAGCCATCTATACTGCTGGCTAAAATTAAGGATACCAATTTAAAAGGAAATGTTTTACAGAAGTAGTATTTTTTTTGCAATACATTAAGTAAACAACTAAGGAAAGGTTAGTTAATTGTTTTGTATGGAAACTGCAGCTGGTGTTCGAAGAACCCTTGTAGTGTGGGATGTATCAATTTTAGTAACGTTGGTCTAAGAAAATATTCATCGCTCTAAACATACGATACTTGGGACGAAAGAAGATTTAGTTAACCGAAAAAAAAACTTCAGGACCAGAAAAGAGAACAATCAGTTTCGTACACACAAGGGCGTTATGGACAAGATGATAACGAAGTCACGAATATTGCTAAAGTGTGTCAATGTGAATATTTGCCCTGATTAAGTTCCTTTAATTATACATCTACGTCAGCGGAACGAGATTTAATTGAGCGTTGAGCCGTGTCCTATTTGTTTTTAACGGGCCAGTCACGGCCGATCACAGACTAACTTGACCGAATCTGGAACGACATCGGATGACATCTTTTGCTTCGCTGGCTTGAGGAAATACACCGTTACCAGGCCGTTTCTTGGGGAACGGACAAGCAGACTAATTAACTTACATTAGCTTCAGTCACCACTGCATTAAATGAGTCCTACGCCGGTCTCTATTTGGATGAACAGTTGCTTGCTGAAATCTAGTGAAAAAAAGGGAGTTCTCTCCATATTTAGAATAACAAATGTTTTCTTCATTCATTGAAACGTATTTGGCCATTTAGCGTCTGGGAATTTTCTATATTTTGACAAGCGTTTAGAACCGAAAATCTGAGCTCATTAACACTTATTATTTCTGGATACTGCTGCTAGAGGTTCTCCCGCCGGTTATGTGGGAATATCGTCACGGTGGAAAACATTTTGGCTCAGATATCCGGTTGTCACCACATATTGATCACAATTTGAGTTCAGCACATCTGAGCGGTTTGTAATGATTTTCAGTTCATGTCACTGTATCTAGACTTTATTTCACTGCATTCAATTTCGAACAACAATAAAAACTGAAGTCACAAAGTGTGGAGATTCACCAAATACTGTGCAAGTGCGGACAATTTTATATCGAACGAACAGTATATACTGTGAATCAGCGCAGAATGGAGCATTACATAGACCAAAATAGTCTATTGTAGACGTGCACACTTCAGCAAACATTTATCGGTTCAAGTCTGAAGATAGTTCTGGTGTGGCTCAGTCTAATGGTATGTGAGACAATGAATCAAAGAAGCTACTGAATTAAAATTATGGACATCACCGTAAACAGAGAATACAAAGTCAAGCTGCCAAATTCACATTGCATCTACCTCGAGATTACCCGACAGCGGAACTCCATCAGGTATCCGGGTACCATTAGGTTTATGCGATCCGCCACTGACTTTTACGAGGTATAGAATATCACACCCATCAGCAATCTGTACACCAGGCTGCAGCTCCCTAAAGCTACCCAGTGGCCACTCTCGCTGGCGGAATAGCATGTTCTTGTACCATAACGCAGGGTGGCTAACAGGAAATGGTGCCTAAGCTGGCTACCCTGCTAAGACGTAGGTGTGTTCGCACCGTCTACTGCACCTCATCAGACCCACATATGTCGTTCTGTATAGTATGGAACGCTGTCCATGGCAGGTGCATACTGAAGCAGTGCAGGGGTTCTGTTGCGTGAAGAGAGTTGTGCCGTGGAAGAGACTGCCGTGTTCCAGAGGGGAGGACAAGGTCCAAATGAATAAAACAATGGCGTGAGACGGATTCTATAACCGATGTGGAATATACCGAACTTGATATGACAGTTCGAATGCCGGGAAATAACCGAAGAACTCTTGTAGCTCTGCGACGAAACCCTCAGCGATCTGCCCGTCGCCTTTCCAGAACATTACAAATTCCGCGTAGGTCTTAGCAGAGAATTTTCAGACGGAAGTTAAAGTTCCATAGTTTCAACCTGCAAGTGGCTCAGTAATTACGCCCTGGAGATACAGTGAGTAGGCGCAATTTTGTCCACAACTTTACTGGAAAGAATCGACGAAGGTGACGAATTTCTGACAAATCTTGTCATGTGTGATGAGGTAAATATTCATCTGAATGGATTTGTCACTTAACAAAACTTCCAATATTTCTCGGGCACAAACATATAGCTCCTTTACAAAAAAGCTCATGGTAGCTCGAAGAGAGTCGTCTGGTGTGCTTTTAGAGAGTCCAGGGATATTTTTTCCTCTCTCTCAAGATAACAACATTTTGCGAGTCAGTGTCAGTTACGAACGGTACGCGGCAATAATTGAGAATTTGTTCATTCCAACTGTACGGACATTGCAGGCTACACACGGTATCGTTTCAGCAACAATGACGTTACACCCAGACGGCTCATAATTCAATGACTACGCTGAGAAGACACTTCCTACATCTATTACTCTCACGAATCGATGCCATCCGACGGGCGTCGATTTCACCTAATCATTCAGCTACTGATTTTTTTCTGTGGGGTCATCTCAAAGTTTTTTTTTTTCTTCACGGTGGGTCCACGATACTGATAAGTTGAAAGCGACTATCCGATAAGAGAGGTCATTCCTCAAGAAACGATTCAGAACGTAATGAGGAGCATCGGCATGAATGCATCGCGAATGACGAAAAGCCTCGGTGTGATTCACTTTCTAGGAAATGGGGTTGCGTTTGGATTTTAAGTAATGTGTGTGTGTGTGTGTGTGTGTGTGTGTGTGTGTGTGTGTGTCTGTGTGTGTGTGTAGAACAATTATCTATAAGTTATACTGGTGTAAATGTTACGGCGTAAAGTCAAGTGTCGGCACGCCAGTCGGGAACGATAGAAAAGGGGTGGATGTGGGAAGAGGTCAGCGAATCGCGCGCTGACCGACCCCTCTCCAGGACGACAACGCGACAGCAGCGGTCCCTATGTGAAGAGAACATGAGCGCCGCGACCGACTGGCGACGTCCAGTAGTAGCTGCAAGACTAGCGACTTTGTTAGAAGAGTCAACGATCGTTACTTTGCTTGTACACACTGTGTAGTAGACTGAATTGTTTATACTGAACAAGATTGGTTATTTCGTATGTCGCCCTTTGCTTGCGACCATGTGTGTACTTGCAATTTGTCTCTTTTCCTTTTGAAATAAAACTCATTAAGGGGGTTAGGATGTCAAACGTGCCGACTTTGAGAAGGAGAGGCACCACAGGATATTTTAATTTCCACTGTGCATACTTTTACAAATAAATTCATAGAACTTTGTCAGCACGACCAGGAAGGATTAGGCTTGACATTGACAGCAGTGGAAGTTCAAAAACATAACAAAATATTTTTTTTTATGTGTGAAATATTTTTTCACTAACTATTGGCTGCATTTGTTGCTATAAGTAAACTTTTCTTCATAAGTAAGAGAGATTCTTAGATGAATTTTGTGCATCATACAAAGCATACTCACAGGTGTATGAGACACAAGAATTTTCCAAATCTATTAGAAACTGTGGTGAAAATTGAGATAATTAACTATCAAATTAGTTTTTTTTAAACATGAAGCTTTTTAGAAATTGCTGTGCAAAATTCATTGAAGAATCTCGCTCACTTATGAAGAAAAGTGTACCTATAGCAAAAAATACAGCCAATATTACGTAAAAAATGATGAAATTTCACACGTAAAGAAAATTATTAGTTACGTTTTTAAACTTCCACTGCTGTTTGTGTGAATCTTGAATCCTTCCTGGTCATACTGACAAAGTTTTATGAGTTTATTTGTAAAAGTATAGACAGTGGAAATGAAAATGTCCTGTGACGCCTCTCCTGCTCCTAATCTGCCCGTTTGACGTCCTACTCCCCTTAACACGATTTGTTTGAATTGTTGGTCTCTCGAACCGAGTACGTAGGATTCCTGCTGGACTCCACATAGCTGACGACGAGCATTGAGACATATTTGACGACAAGGCTGGACGTAATAGTAAATATACGTCGTATCTCATAATAACCAAATGAAAATATAGCACTACCCATGAACCAACAAGTAATAACAACACTGTGTGTTTCAAAACGACACGTGGAAAGACACCCAAGAAGGAAAGACACTAACGACAGACTTACTGACTTCTGAAGAAACAGCCTGGAGGGCTAAGCCTTCTCTGAAGATGGGGAGTAGAGGATTTCCCGCTAAGAAGATTAGTGCCCCACAGCCGTCGTTCCTACCAGACAAATTCCAAAAGACGTTTGAATGAGAGCCCGTTGCATTTGAACCACCTGACGCGCCCGGATGCACGATAACATTGTCTAAGTTCAGTCTGTGCTTTGCGAAATACGGCACTATAGGAGAACCACAATTTTCCTCTGACTTTTTTTCTCCAGTCATACTGCGACATTTACGATGGACACAAGAAGCAGCGCACAGTTTCAGACAGAAAAGAATCTCGGTAGGAGGAGGAGAGTGGGAGATATGGCAACGCTTGCAGGCTGCGAGAGACGCCTCGGTATCCGACGGCGGTTATGAAGCGATTCGCGTAGGCCACAGGGACGCTTGGCACGTCGCCCCACCGGCCGGGACAGCCTTGGGAGGCGGCCGCTGGCCGCTGAGCTCCCAGCAAGCACGTGCAAACTGCTGCACCGGCCCAATCCGTGACATCTGCAGTCGCCTGGCACAGCGCTCGTCGACGCTAATCGGAAGAGTGTGAATAGCACAAACACAGTGCTGTGTCACCCGAACAAGACACAGTCGGGGCAAAAGCACCTCGGGCGCAAAGATGCGAGCTGGTGCCATAGAGACTCCCACTTGGGCGAGATCAACCAGCGCCACGGGTGGCCCTGAGGATGTAGATGTCCACTTCGCCTCGGCCAATTGCCAGCCTAGTACAATTCGCCAATTGCTGGACGACAACGAATAGAAACCTACTCGGAAGCTACACTTGAGTTATAAAAAAATGGAAATGAGCGTTTGGCGTCATTGGCCGGGAGGCCCCTTGCGGGGCAGGTCCGGCCGCCTTGGTGCAGGTCTTATTACATTCGACGCCACATTGGGGGATCTGCGCGCCGGATGGGGATGAAATAATGATAAACACAACACTCAGCCCCTGAACAGAGAAAATCCCCGACCCAGCCGGGAATCGAACCCGGGCCCGTAGGACGGCAATCCGTCACGCTGACCACTTTTTTTTTCATTTTGTTCATTGTTGATCGTTGTGTTCGGTCGTTGCGGACGTCGCAAGACATCCTGTTCAAGTTCGGTGGGTGATCCTTCCACTCAGTTTTTTTATTACAGAGGCCAACCGGCTCTCTGGCCGAACACGCTGAGCTACCGTGCCGGCTAGGAGGAACTGATTTGGACTGAGAACATACGTACCACTCGGCTATCGGGGTACTTGGAGTATAGATCATAGTCCAGGTTTGACAGACAGGGAACGTCATATAGCGAACTCTTGGAAGTGAACAGACAGTAGTTGTAAATTGCATTTGCTATGTACCGTGAAGTTTACCTACGACTATTTGCACTTAGCCATTCAGGGCCTTCTTGGTGTCACATTACAAGTAGTGGTGCAGACTTCTTATTCGTCAAAACACAAAGTATACCTTTCAACTCATTTGTGTGACTTTGTTACTAATTTTTTGGAGTGTTCTAGAACCTTCGTTCTCCCATCCTGTTACCTGACCCTGGAACACAGCTGTGTAATAGTGGCAGGGAGAAAAATTCTTAGCGGTGTACTGCACCAAAAGCCGTTTCATGAACTCAAACTCGGCCTTCACTACATTAGCGACGAGGCTTTTACAAAAGTGGCGACGAGGGTTTACGAAACACACACATCACTGTAACCAGTCACTTTGTACTTTCACTGCATGTGCTGATGATTTTACCTCTATCTGATTGGCTTGGCCCGACCTAAATCTTACGGAGTGCGCCGGAGCGTGCTGCGTTTACCACTGTTACTCAAACCACCACCACCACCACCACCACCACAACCACCACCACCACCTTCCCCTTCCACCCCCTCCCCACTTCTTGATTCATTAGCGAATGGTGCGTTCGAAAGGAAGACTGCTGGGAAGTCCCCGTATGAGATGGAATCTCATCAAGTTTACCTTCCTCCATAGTCTTTCAGCGCGATTTACGTAGGAGGGAGCAATATGTGGGGTGGCTCCACACCTTGATGCATATCGTTTCATCTTGTATCCTCTGCTACCAGACTCTGATGTCCATCGTTGTGATTGCTTCATCCTTGCTAGATGAAGTTGTAACGAAACGCGCTAATCTTCTTTGGATCATTATTTCTTCTATCAGTCCTCCTGGTACAGATCCAAAGCTAACGAGTAATATTGAAGCACTGTTCAAACTAGGGTTTTATAAGCGACAATGGTCGTAGCTGGAACACACTCTTTGAAGATTCTTCTAGTTAATCTGAGTCTGGCATCTGCCTTTCTTCTGATTAGTTTTATATGGTCGTTCCACTTTAACTCGCTCCAGTCCCACACTGCCACATATTTATTATATGTGACTGTGTCCATAATTGTGCGGCAATCGTTTAATCAGACAAGAAAAGATGTTTATGACGATTTGTGCGCAGTATGTTAGATTTCTTAATGTTGAGGCTCCCCGCGCGGGGTCTTGTCACGGTCCGCGCGGCTCCCCTCGTCGGAGCTTCGAGTCCTCCCTCGGGCATGGGTGTGTGTGTGTCTCGTCCTTAGCGTAAGTTATTTTAAGTTAGATTAAGTAATGTGTAAGCTTAGGGACCGATGACCTCAGCCGTTTGGTCCCACAAGACCTTACTACAAATTTCCATTGTTGAGGGTCAACTGCCTGTTCCTGCAAAACATTATCTTCTGCTCTTCCTGCATTTATATACACAAGGCATCTTCAGAAAGTGTACTGTTACCATAACAGACTGTGGTTTTGTTTTTGACGGTTCACAACACTGGCTGGTAGAAGGGCATCCCCTGACCAGAGCAAGCATCATAGGAACATGGTAGTGCGTAAACTCACGTTGTGGTGTCGCGTTGCATGAAAGATACTAATTAAAAAAAACCCGCAAGTACGAGCCACGTGCTGTTATTCGCTTCCTATTCGCTGAAGGAACAACAAATACAGAAATTTTTTCGCGAATCAGAGCAGTTTACGGCAAAGCTGTTATGAACAGATCGAGTGTGTAAGTGGTATCGGAAGTTTAGTGGAGGCAGAACAAATGTTCATGACGAACAGAGCAGTGGAAACCTCCCACTCACTCTGATGGGTTGCTGCAAAAACTGTAGCACACTATTGGTGAGACCGCCGATTGAGCGTGGATGAAACGTCTTGCGATGTTCCACAACCCTCCAGAACTCTCTTATACAAGACACTCACAGAGATGTTACGATACCGGAACCAGTACGCGAGATGGGTCCGAAAACAGCTGACAGAGCAGCACAAGAAAACGTGGGTCAGTAGCGACTTGAATTGGAAGGTGGGAATTTTCTGAGCTCTGTTTTGACTGAAGATGAAACGTCAGTGGCTCATTACACGCCTGAGAAAAAATAAAAGTCACAGTGGCGTCACATCGATTCCCCATCGGCCAAAAAATTCAAAACCACGATTTAGGGCAAAAAAGAATGACGTCCGTGTTTTGGGACCAAAAAAGGCATTATCGACGGGATTCTGCCTCAGGAGGAGACCACCAATGTCCAATGATACTGTGAGACAAAAATAAAAAACGAGCATTCCAAACAAAGGATGAGGAATTTTGACGAGAAAAGAGTTGGCAGGAATGTAGCCGCTGTATATGATTGCTGCCAGCGGTGGTCACGAGACGGTAAGGTCGCAGGAAGACCAATCTCCGGGCGGCAGAGTGGTACCACCGAGAGGGAAGACCATAGTGTTCGGCGTATGGCTCCGGCGCGTCGTACTGCATCTGCAGCAGCAACATGAACAGCAGCTGGCACCACAGTGACACAACGACCTGTTTCAAATCTGTTGCCTCAAGGACAGCCCCGATCCAGATGCCGTGTAGTCTGCATTCCTCTGTCCACAATCCACCATCATTTACGACTTCAGTGGTGCCAAGCGAGAGCTCATTGGAGAGCAAAAAATGATTCAAATGGCTCTAAGCACTATGGGACAACATCTGAGGTCATCAGTCCTCTAGACTTAGAACTACTTAAACTTAACTAACTTAAGGACATCACACACATCCACGCCAGAGGCAGGATTCGAAACTGCGACCTTAGCAGCAGCGCAGTTCCGGACTGAAGCGCCTAGAACCGCTCGACCACAGCGGCCGGCCATTGGAGAGCAGGGTGGAGGTCTGTTGTGGTTTCTATTGAAAGCTGGTTCTCTCCCGGTGCCAGAGATGGCCGTCTGTGGGTTAGGAGTATAGGAGGAGGGCAGATGGGGGCCTGCAACCAGACAGTCTACGTTCTAAACACACTGGACCTACACCTGGAGTTGTGGTCTGGGACGTTGTTTCGTATGACAGCAGGGGCACTCTTGTGGTCATCTCACGCATCCTGACTGCAAATGCGCTCGTCGTTCTGATGATTCGACGTGTTGTGCTCCAAGGGGTGTTTTCCGACACGATGACGCTGGGCCACATACAGCGGTTGTAACTCAACATGCTCTAAAGAGTGTCGACATGTTGCCTGGATCCGCTCGATCACCAGATCACAGCATTAACAGTCCCTGTCTTGGCGTACAAAGCGCAACATGCATGAACTCTATCCCACGCTCTGACATCCAGCACCTATAAGACACAATGCACGCACGTTTGAATGCTTTCATTCAACGTTCTAGCGGTTCAGCCAGTCATTAATTTACCAGCACTTCACATTTGCAATTGCGGATCTTGCGCTCAGACTAACCTGTGATTTTGCAATGTTGATCACTTAAATGTTACGTAGAGAAAAGTATTTCCGACATTTCATTACTTTTTTTTCTGTTGGAATTTTTTTCTGTAAGCGTACATATAATTTTTCCACACACACACACACACACACACACACACACACACATCAGCATCAGTTGTGAACAAACACAGCAGCATCAGTTGTGAACAAATGGGTTCGTCCGAAGCCACTGTCAAGACTTAAGATCTCTCCTGTTAATAATGATATGGTGATCTCCGAAGACAATAATAGTACGGTGTTATTGGCAGAGAGACGATTGACGCGCCGTAGCGGCGCTGGAATATTGTCGCCACGTACTAAACATGCTGGAAGAATGTGATGGTTGAGGACAGGTCGGAAAGGAGAGCGAGTGAATGAGTAGCCAGGAGATGCTGCGAGCGCCTGGCATTCCTGAGGGGTCGTAAACTGTGCGCCCGTGGCTGGGAAGACGCCGTCACGCGCCACCGAGTCTCCTCGATTCCGGTGCGTCACCGCCGCAGCGCCGCCTTTCTTCCGCTGCCCGGCCGGAGTCAATGGACTGCCAGGCGGAAGGGCACGTAGCGCGCAGCCTGCCCGCTCGGCAGTAATTGCCCTCGGCCGTTGGACGGTCTGCGGCCTTTGCTAATGAGGCGACCCACGCAGGACGTCAACTGGACGAAGCACGTGTTGTGTTTTCTCCAGACAGTAGAGCTAGGTCAGTCACTGTATCGAGCCTTTCGACTGTGCTTCCATGAATAGCGTGCAGCTGAGGAAGAATGTGTGCACAGTAATAAGTTTAAGTCAAACAGAAACTAAACGATGTCAAAGTTAGCGTAAGGAGAGCTATGCGTGAAGCGTTCAGTGAATTCGAAAGTAAAATTCTATGTACCGACTTGACAGAAAATCCTAGGAAGTTCTGGTCTTACGTTAAATCAGTAAGTGGATCGAAACAGCATATCCAGACACTCTGGGATGATAATGGCATTGAAACAGAGGATGACACGCGTAAAGCTGAAATACTAAACACCTTTTTCCATAGCTGTTTCACAGAGGAAGACCGCACTGCAGTTCCTTCTGTAAATCCTTGCACAAACGAAAAAATGGCTGACATCGAAATAAGTGTTTAAGGAATAGAAAAGCAACTGAAATCACTCAACAGAGCAAAGTCCACTGGACCTGACGGGACACCAATTCGCTTCTATACACAGTACCCAAAAGAACTTGGCCCCCTTCTAACAGCCGTGTACCGCAAGTCTTTAGAGAAACGGAAAGTTCCAAATGATTGGAAAAGAGCACAGGTAGTCCCAGTTTTCAAGAAGGGTCACCGAGCAGATGCGCAAAACTATAGGCCTATATGTCTGACATCGATTTGTTGCAGAATTTTAGAACATGTGTTTTGCTCGCGTATCATGTCATTTCTGGAAACCCAGAATCTACTCTGTAGGAATCAACATGGATTCTGGAAACAGCGATCGTGTGAGACCCAACTCGCTTTATTTTTTCATGAGACCCAGAAAATATTAGATACAGGCTCCCAGGTAGATACCATTTTCCTTGACTTCCGGAAGGCGTTCGATACAGTTCCGCGCTGTCGCCTGATAAAGTAAGAGCCTACGGAATATCAGACCAGCTGTGTGGCTGGATTGAAGAGTTTTTAGCAAACAGAACACAGCATGTTGTTATCAATGGAGAGACGTCTACAGACGTTAAAGTAACCTCTGGCGTGCCACAGGGGAGTGTTATGGGACCATTGCTTTTCACAATATATATAAATGACCTAGTGGATAGTGTCGGAAGTTCCATGCGGCTTTTCGCGGATGATGCTGTGGTATGCAGAGAAGTTGCAGCGCGGATGATGCTGTGGTATGCAGAGAAGTTGCAGCATTAGAAAATTGCAGCGAAATGCAGTAAGATTTGCTGCGGATAGGCACTTGGTGCAGGGAGTGGCAACTGACCCTTAACATAGACAAACGTAATGTATTGCGAATACATAGAAAGAAGGATCCTTTATTGTATGATTATATGATAGCGGAACAAACACTGGTAGCAGTTACTTCTGTAAAATATCTGAGAGTATGCGTGCGGAACGATTTGAAGTGGAATGATCATATAAAATTAATTGTTGGTAAGGTGGGTGCCAGGTTGAGATTCATTTGGAGAGTCCTTAGAAAATGTAGTCCATCAACAAAGGACGTGGCTTACAAAACACTCGTTCGACCTATACTTGAGTATTGCTCATCAGAGTGGGATCCGTACCAGGTCGTGTTGACAGAGGAGATAGAGATGATCCAAAGAAGAGCGGCGCGTTTCGTCACAGGGTTATTTGGTAAGCGTAATAGCGTTACGGAGATGTTTAGCAAACTGGAGTGGCAGACTCTGCAAGAGAAGCGCTCTGCATCGCGGTATAGCTTGCTATCCAGGTTTCGAGAGGGTGCGTTTCTGGATGAGATATCGAATATATTGCTTCCCCCTACTTATTCCTCCCGAGGAGATCACGAATGTAAAATAAGAGATATTCGAGCGCACACTGAGGCATTCCGGCAGTCGTTCTTTCCGCGAACCATACACGACTGGAACAGGAAAGGGAGGTAATGACAGTGGCACGTGAAGTGCCCTCCGCCACACACCGTTGGGTGGCTGGCGGAGTATAAATGTAGATATAGAATCCGTTTCTGCGGGTATCAGTCTTTGCACTTTTTATCACGGCAGGCTGAGGACACATTCATATTATCACTTTCGTTCGCATAATTCAACCAAATCTTAAAGTTTATTTTTTGCTCTAGGGACTGCATAAGTAATCCATCCTGCATGTGATCCTGTCATATAAAAAAAGGCTATTACCATTTTTAGTAAGAATACAGGATGGCTAATCACCTGCAAAAAATGGTGGTTTTCAAGCTTTTTGCAGCGGGTTGGCTGCCCTTTGTTCCTGCTATTCTGTAACCGTTGTTATAGTGCAGCCATGCATGTTCAAAATATTAGTATTTAGTTTACTTCTTCTAACTGCAATTTAGGATTAAATGTTACAGAATAATTATTTCATTAGACGAAAATTAAAAAAACTCCTTCCGGACAGGCCTTGGAAGGTCCAACTGTATCGACCGGCCGCCGTGTCGTCCTCAGCCCACAGCCGTCACTGGATGCCGATTTGGAGGAGCATGTGGTCAGTACATCGCTCTCCAAAAGTAAACTATAATTCCAAATTCATAATCTTTCTAAAATTTTTGTGTACTTTTTACAAGTATTACTTTATGTTAATTCCAATCATTGTATTTTATTTTTCTATGTGTGTAAAACATATATTTGGTTTGATGTTGGGAATTTTGGCAGGTGAGAATGTTAGTTTGCGTATGGCAAGCAATGTGAGTAGTCGTTCATTGGGTAGCATGGAAGAAAGTTGTATCGTGGAATGTGGTGTATACAGTTCGAGACGTGAAGAAATATCCGCTGGATGTTGGGTTTGATTTGGAAAAACTATTCACACAACGAATTCAAAGTAAGTTACAATCCAGGAATTTTCTGAGACTAATGGAATGGTAACATTCAAAAATCGTCGAGAGCATCGAAACAAAGCTAAGTATAGTTTCCTACTCTTTAATAATTTTGAATATATAGTCGTATACTGGTAAATTTTTTAGAGCAAACGACCCTCACAAACTCTGTACAATTACTGTCTTCGTGAAAATTGAGAGTAGGAGCGTTAAAAACCGTATTTGAAATAGTTTTCATCAGCCCCTTCAAATGGACTACAACTTACCTTATAGTTCCTGTTACAACAATCGCGGCTCACTATTTATTGTTGTCGTATAAATTAGGGCCAAGAAGATTCCCGGACATCTTTACGAAAAGATTCAACACCAACATTAACAACGTTTGCATTTTCGATAACTTTCTAACCACATTAAAGCACACTCGGTTAGCCGTGCGATCTAACGCATGGCTTTCCGGATTGGGAAGGAGCGCCTGGTCCCTGGCACGAATCCGCCCGGCGGACTTGTGTCGAGGTCCGGTGAGCCGCACAGTCTGTGGATAGTTTTTAGGCGGTTTTCCATCTGTATTGGCAAATGCGGTCTGGTTCCCCTTATTCCGCCTCAGCTACACTATGTCGGCGATTGCTGCGCAAACAAGTTATCCACGTACGCGTACACCACCATTTCTCTACCACACAAACATAGGAGTTACACTTGTTTGGTGTGAGACGTTCCCTGAGGGGGAGGGGGGGGGGGGCGGGGGGGGGAGGGTCCACCGGGGGCTGAACCGCACAATAACCCCGAAAGAGTGGTTCGGTGTGGGGGCGGCGGAGGGGTGAAGTGGACTGCGGTAGTCGTCGTGGGGTTGTGGACCACTGCGGCTGCGGCGGGGACGGAGCCTCTCCGTCGTTTCTAGGCCCCTGGTTATCATACACACCATAGAATACAACTCCATTAAGATATCATTTCATTCGGAAGAAACTAAACATGCTTCAATATCTCTGATGCAAGTGTTAGAAGTGTTCAACACTCAACAAAGTTACGTGCCCATTTGCGCCCTGTCACTTGCTGGAAAACTCGTCCCGATATCTTTAACGGTTCGTGGAAACAAGTTCTAGAATGTAATCCTCCTATCAGTGCCATGATTTTTCTGCCAGTCATCCCTTTTTTACCTCTAACAGTGGTTGTTAACTTCAAAATTCCCGGTTACACCGTGATTATGAGTCCACGTTAAACGGTAAGCACCTCTACAACTGCCTGGGTAAGTTAGTTCATACTTCAGAGGCGGACGAGGGTTACCACAAGCAATATGTTATAGCTAGTAAAGCAACGCTGTGTTCAAACCGAACTTGGGATTGTGGAGCTCCCCATATTTTATCAAAATCTGAGTAGCTACAATACAAAGCCAAAGGTAGACTGGAAGCTTAAGCTGCTTCAGACGAGCTTTTTACTATCGCGATCTCGCAGGATCACTTCCTCACGAATTTTAACAGTACACCAGAAACCCAAGTGTGTCAGAATCTTTGAAGAATTAGCTCTGAACATAGTTTTCATTTATACAACAGATATTAAGAGCTATTTATATTTTTCTGAAAATCTAGTTTTTCTGCTCTTACATTTTGTAGGTATTTTCAGTGATTCTGCAAAATGTGCAGGGAATAGTTGGTAGCTAGGAAATAAAACATCATGCCTGTTACTGAAGCTTTACTGCGTGACAACGAAGATTTAGCAGTCGCTAAGCTGTTTCCCTTACTTTATTTTGTGATGTTGTATTCCAGAAAAAGTTTAGAAAAGGTCTGACGTTATGTTTATACTTTTTGGAAGTCGCTAAGCTCTGTCATTATCGAAAGCAGTCCGGGTAATTTACACGTAGTGAGTTGGGTGCCGGCCGCTGTGGTCGAGCGGTCCTAGGCACTTCAGTCCGGAACCACGCGGCTGCTACGGTCGCAGGTTCGAATCCTGCCTCGGGCATGGATAATCTTCAGTCAGTAACAGTTATATTCTGTTGTTTCAGCTGGTTCAGGGTAATCACCGCTTTACTGGATAGCCTTTCTTCTGGCTACGTCCATACTGGTTGCTTTCAAATTCAGTATTGCAGAGTAATTTGAAGTCGTCGTCAAGAACATGAAGAGTGCTGGCCTCCGCCCCGAAGACGCAATAGGAAGCGACGAGTGAGTAGTAGTCTTGCTCTCCTAGAATGAAATCGTATACATTTATAAAACCGAGCAGTTGTCCTATATTTCGTACTAGACGGGTAATTTCAGCTTTTGCTAGAGTGTGCTGAAGGTAGAGACAAACATGAGCGGTAGTCGATGGCAGGGCTGGTTGTGGATGACCCGAGTGACCGCACTCCATTCCGATGCTCTGCACGTGGCGCACGTTCGTAAGCGTCAGCTCCGGTGCGTGAGCTGAACCCGTCACAACAGCTGGTCTGACTCACCCGGGCTGAGATTAACGTTGCATATTTTATACACTCTTGAAATCTTTCATGACGCACTGTCATATCTTGGGGTTTACGTCCGACAAACGGAGAAGTGGGAAATTTTATGGTATCATCCAGCGTCCTCAGAAAACTTATGGAATGGTGTAGCACGTCAAAGGAATTATGTATTCGATCCGGATTTCAATCCAGAGAATAATATTTCCTTCTTCAACTTTCTTCACCTTCTCCTCCTATTTGGTTTTCCAACGTTTCTCTTCCTATATTGTTTACAATTTAAAAGTAATTTGGTATGTCTTTTTGTCCATCCTTAGCATATGTTTACACCACTGTTGGTACTTCGTTTTTGCCAGAACTGACTGTAGCTTTTGCCGTATTGTTTCATTTCTTGTAAGTTTCCCTGCTCCTCCTCCTCACAAATTACGTTTCGGAGCTCTGTATTTTACTTACTTTTTCTATCCAGCTTGCGCAGTCTTGTACAAGAAGGAGAAAGGCCATAGTTTTATAGAAGTTTGCTGCCATCCCTTTTCGAGTATTGTTCTTGTTATGTAGAGTGCCATATGTATGTTCAAATCTGACTAGCTTTTTCTCAAGATCTTATTTCACAATTCAAATAGTTGAATTATGATAGCTTCGCCAATACATCATTTTACTTGCCTGTTCATCTTTTGGTCAGAGCAATATTACTTTTATTTAAGCTTTTGAAATTCCATCGTCACATTTCATCTGAATAACATACAGCTCGCTGTAAACTGTCTTCTGATTCTTATAAAGCATTGTCTGCATATTTTAAAATATTTACAACATTTCTTTTTCGTATTTTGCCGGCCGCGGTGGTCGTGCGGTTCTAGCGCTGCAGTCCGGAACCGCGGGACTGCTACGATCGCAGGTTCGAATCCTGCCTCGGGCATGGATGTGTGTGATGTCCTTAGGTTAGTTAGGTTTAAGTAGTTCTAAGTTCTAGGGGACTGATGACCTAAGATGTTAAGTCCCATAGTGCTCAGAGCCATTTTTTTTCGTATTTTAGTAGCTACGTGGTTGAACTTCGTCATGTGCTACGCGTTATTTATATAAATGTTGACAGAGTAGGTGATGCTAGGCGCCCTTTTTATGCTTCTTTATTTATTAAAATTTCGTCTGTTTCCGTCCTTCCTGTGTGTATTATAATGTTTGCATCTTTGGGCCGGCTTTCCGCTACCTACTATTATTCACCACAGTTGTTTTCTATTATTATTGACGAATGCTCTGACAAAGTATGAAAGCTGAATTAAATACACTACATTTGTTTGATTTTATGAGCTTATGAGCCGAGCGGAAGGCCGCGTTACTCAGTGAGACAGGCAGCGATGTTTTTGGAAGGCATTCCGAACTTTATAGGAGCTAGAATGCTATGAGAGGGTAATCACAAAGTTTGGCTTATTACATCTAAAAAATGAAGTTATGTAATTCATTTTTTGTTTGTTTGCAGATGCATGTCTGCACTCCCAGGTCACAGAAATGTCCGCACCATAGTGAAACAGCACGCCACTAGGTGAGCCAAAACTAAATAGCTCAGCCCGTCGATGATGTAGAGTATCGTGCAGTAATTCATTTTCTGCATCTGACGGGCAACAACGCAACAACAATTTATGCTGAGCTAGTTAAAGAGTACGGAAACACCGCACCATCATATGAACAGTTGTCAGATGGCGCGGACGTTTCCAGTGCAGTCCAACAAGTCTGTACGATGAAGAACGATATGGTAGACCATCCCCCTATGAAGAACCGCTATCGCAACATAAGTAGTGGCGCTGGGACTCGAACGCAACTTACCACAATGGAAGAAGTAACGGAAAGTGAAATTCACTCGCGGATCACTTTTTGTCATCTTTAAAACGATAATGCTCCTCAACCGTTGAGTTTCGCGATTGCTGTCACCCATTAAAAAAACAGTAATAAAATAAAAAGCCAGCCGAACGAAGGGAGCAGTGAAAACGTTGCAACTGTCTCACGCAAATCTACACTACGACAGAGTTAAAGAACCACTTTTTCGAAATCTCGTAATTTTCTTCCACTGTGACACAGAAGTTTCAAATTTGGCACGAGGGTTCCGCCAACCTTCCTCTGTAATGGTGCAGAAGTATGACGCCCTGTGACATCACCCTCGGATTCGAAGACGATTCGAATGGCAAGTTGTCGACACATCCGGAAAAAAAGGCCAGAGTTCAGAATTTCATGCGATGTAAGGTGGGGTAACGGTGTCACATTGACACCGCGTTTCACAGCTCTGCCCAAAACGTGTGGGCGCGTCACACGATGAGAAGGTTGTCACACCCCCTCTTATCCATATTTCACCCCTTCTTTTGTTGTCTCGGTGATGGGCGCTCAGGGTTGAAGTCACGCTGTTTTCTTATGGGCGGCTGAGAAAACGATTTCAGGTACACTGTCGCACAGAATCTAAACGGAAAGGCCTCAGGGCGTGGCACAAAGGGTGTCAGTGAAACTATCCTTTTTGTCGGCACATTTATTTCAGCACAGACATTGTTCACGAAGGGCAAGCTGATGCTACAGCATGCCACTGAAATACCCTGACGAATTTATAGGAGACTGTCAAAATGAAGCACCGCCGAATGGTGTCCTATGGGAATTTTTGCTTCACGACAATATCCTAGGTCATTCTGGACAGAACAGACACATATCAACTACTGCATCAAATGTATCACATAGTAGGGAAAGACTAAGAGTCTAAGAGTTATGAAAGTCCCTTTGTTGGCACTCAGGGGGGGGGGGGGGGGCGGGGATGGTACGATTTTCCCCATATTCTAGCATAGGGTGGCACTTGCCAATGTTTTGACTGCACTGAGATTTCCCGTAACGTCATGGCAACTGTGGTTTCGCAAATATGGTCACCATTTTGGTGGTGTCCATTGTAGAGTGGGCTGAAACAAAACTCTCACGCACACGCAAAATAAAAAATGAAGACAGCCAAGCTTTCTGAAGTTGCAGCGCAGACTGGATAAGAAGCCTAAATCCTCATAATTTCTGGAGTTGCACTGAATTTGTTAAATCGAGAACAAGAAGAGTTACGGCAGTTCTGGATCTGTTACTTTTATCACTTTAGCGTGGCTCTACGGCAGCAGCTTCGCTGTTCTGATAGTGGATCGGCAATGTGACTTACGGTCAGTTGTACGCGCAAGCTGGTGTAACAACTCGGTAACAGTTTTGTGTCGGATGATACAGCTAATAGCGGAAGGAAGTATTTGTCAAAGAAAGAGGGAAGAAATAAGGTTTTTTCCGAGAAATCTAGAGTGGTTTTAGCGCAAATTTATGACTTCCACATCTTTAAACTGTTATTCTGAGAATTTATTTCTTTGATAACATATCCGAGGACGTTGCAAGGGGCCGCTTGAAGGTTTAACTGAGATTGTTAGCGTTGTATGTTTCCAGTCCAGTGGTCTCAACCAAATACGCAAGGGAATCTGACACTCAATTGCTTACTAACTTCTCTCATCTTTCGTACGACGCACTTTTCAAGCACTTTCGAGGAATCAAACTTGAACTTTTACGACGCAGTTGAATACTATACGAGTGCAGCAGCCATGGATCGGCAGCGTTAGTGCAATAGGGTAAGGTGGCAGATTGCAAGTCTACCTGTTCTGTATTTGAGGCTGTCAGTTATTTTCATCTATCTTGCACCAAACAGTAGAACTGTTTCAACAAAATCTTGTATATTCGGAAAAGAACTGTAGTAGTAGTAGTAAATAACAATAATAGCAGTAGTAATAATAATCGTTATCATTGTGTTGTATTTGTGTATAATCCAAGTGTAAATAGGAATCATCATGACATTAACATTTATTTACAGATACTTCAAGCGCGTATCTCAAACATCACCGTTGCCTGTACCTAACTTGGGCTGAGTACTTTCACAGCCAAGTCAAAAATTTGCTAAAGGAGCTGGAGAATATTTAATGTTGCACGGCCAGAGATAAATACAATTCTGCGACAACTGCATTGCATTACTCTTCACTCCCTGGTACTTTTATCAGTTGACAATTCCGATATTAGTGTATGTCGAAATATGCACAGTTTGTGTCAAAATTTATATCTGAATGATCATTCCTTTCACATCTTAGCGAGGTGTGTTTTCCGCTACCATTAATAAAAACTGTGTCAGAATGTGGTATTTATAACACGCGGTTGGTTGTAAGTCCATACTGTGTTTTTCTCTACGTCTACAGTACATGATTATTCTGCAGTTCACACAACGTTCTTGGCAGACAGTTCATAGGATGACTTACAGATTACCTATACCGTTTCACTCTTGAATAGCACGTAGGAAAAACCATTTTAAGATTTAAGTGAGAGCTCTGATTTCTCTTACTTTACCATACTGGAAATTTCTTCTGCAGCAGTTGAGGATCAACAAAATATTTCGGCACTTTGAGGAAAAATTTGGTAATTATAATCTCGTGAAAATACCTTGCGGCAGTGAAAGGCATTGTTTTGATTATTGCCTTCGCAATACGCTCATATCCGTGACGCAATGTCCCACCTATCTCTTGATATTACAAGCATAAGTACCATTCTTAGTACTTATTGTCTTCCGTCAGTTCAATCTGGTAAGAAACTAACACCGCGCAAGAATACTTCAGAAGAGGACCGACAAGCGTAGTGTAGTGGGCACTCTGTTTAGTAGATTTGTTGCATATTCTTAGAGTCCCTCTTTCATGCTTTTATGATAGTCAACAAGCCAAGTCTCCCCAGCGTACCAATGACGGCCAAAAATTTTAAGTATAATACGATAACTAATTGGCGCATAAGTGTACCCATAAATAAATGATCATTTTACCACGATTCCTTATGACGCTTATTATACCTTACCGGGAATGTAACACCACAGCTATCATCAACACTGTTTCTTACCGAAGAAACAAGATTAGTTGTGATGATAGAAATATTTGGTGGGTAATTATAAAAAAAAGGCAACGACCTTGCTGCATTGGATACACCAGTTCCCGTCAGATCACCGAAGTTAAGCACTGGCGGATGTGGTCGGCACTTGGATGGATGACCATCAGGGCCGCCATGCGCTGTTGCCATTTTTCGGGGTGCACTCAGCCCCGTGATGCAAACTGAGGAGCTACTCGACCGAATAGTAGCGGCTCCGGTCAAAGAAAACCATCATAACGACCGGGAGAGCGGTGAGCTGACCACACGCCCCTCCTATCCGCATCCTCATCTGAGGATGATACGGCGGTTGAATGGTCCCGATGGGCCACTTGTGGCCTGAAGACGGAGGGCTATGCTATAATTAGAAAAAGAACAGGACTAGCCGGCTGCCCAACGCCGCTGTTCGACGGGTGGTGCTCTTTTATTGCTTTCAACAGTATCTTAGCCTCTCGCCGATGTTATTCAATCTGTTTATTGAGCAAGCAGTAAAGGAAATAAAAGAAAAGAAAAATTCGGAGTAGGTATTAAAATTCATGGAGAAGAAATAAAAACTTTGAGGTTCGCCGATGACATTGTAATTCTGTCAGAGACAGCAAAGGACTTGGAAGAGTAGTTGAACGGAATGGACACTGTCTTGAAAGGAGGATATAAGACGAACATCAACAAAAGCAAAACGAGGATAATGGAATGTAGTCAAATTAAATCGGGTGATGCTGAGGGAATTAGATTAGGAAATGAGACACTTGAAGTAGTAAAGGAGTTTTGCTATTTGGCGAGCAAAATAACTGATGATGGTCGAAGTAGGAGGATATAAAATGTAGACTGGCAATGGCAAGGAAAGCGTTTCTGAAGAAGAGAAATTTGTTAACATCGATAATAGATTTAAGTGTCAGGAAGTCGTTTCTGAAAGTATTTGTATGGAGTGTAGCCATGTATGGAAGTGAAACATGGACGATAAATAGTTTAGACAAGAAGAGAATAGAAGCTTTCGAAATGTGGTGCTACAGAAGAATGCTGAAGATCAAATGGGTAGATCACATAACTAATGAGGAGGTATTGAATAGAATTGGGGAGAAGAGGAGTTTGTGGCACAACTTGATAAAAAGAAGGGACCGGTTGGTAGGACATATTTTGAGGCATCAAGGGATCACAAATTTAGCATTGGAGGACAGCGTGGAGGGTAAAAGTCGTAGAGGGAGACGAAGAGATGAATACACTAAGCAGATTCAGAAGGATGTAGGTTGCAGTAAGAACTGGGAGATGAAGCTTGCACAGGATAGAGTACCATGAAGAGCTGCACCAAACCAGTCTCAGGACTGAAGACCACAACAACAGTATCTTAGAACTTTTAACTTCACTTTCTAGGTAACACTTCAGAAGCAGCGTTTGCTACATCTATGTACGTACTGAAGGCTTGCGGGTTTTTGCTTCCTTTGTGAGTGCAGTTCGACTGCCAGAGAGCAGTGATTTGCAGCATATGAGCTGCGACACACTAACGTTCTGGGACGACGCTAATCTGGTGACCGCCTTCAAAAGTTGTCGCTCTAATACAACAGTGCGGACAGTTGATCCGGGTCCGCCGATTAACAATTGCTCCGCAAACAGCACTGAAATTACGCCGCGCTTGACTCAAAGATCTGGAGAAGTGTGATCATAGCTGAGATGTGCTTAAGCGACATCGCATTGTGATGAGGAGATGCATACTATTACACACCGACTGAATTTTCTAGAAAAATGTCATCTAAGGCACGGACAAAGACGCCTTGTTTGATTAAAAAAAAGCTGATGTTGTAGAATGTTTTCCATTTCAGGAACAGTTGCATTCTGGGACTAATTTGGTGGTTTTCGGCAATTAACCCCGTAGCAAACCAAACGCGAATCAGACAGTTCACCGGTGACATTGTACGGTCGCACGCAGATCACGATCCTATTGTGTTCAAAGTTAGGCTGGGGAATAGGTATCTACGTAAGAGCGAAACTCCTGGATCACGTTCCGCGAACCTGTTTCCAAGAATAAATTACATGCGGACTATGTCCTGCTGACCACTTCTTTGTATTAAACCGGTGCTACGTGCTGGACACGTTCCTTAAGGTGACTCAGGTCCTTAGAATTGGCAGCGGTCACAAGCACACGTTGGTTTCGCGAAGTCTGCACAATCAACGGAAACTCGTCGCATGTTTAAGTACTAGAGGGGATTTCCCGACTAAGCCACACGACGTTAACTATCCTCCCTCCCCTTTTTTAGTCCTCATCTTTCGACTGATTTGATCCCGTCTTCTATATGTAACTATGTATATCGAGCGATTTTTTCAATTTCGCAATTTTACACAACTACTACATCCACCACCACCACCACCACCACCACCACAACCTGTTTTGCAAATGCTAGTCTTTGTTTACCTCTTATTTTCCCCATTAGATTTACTGTTCCTCCAGGAGCCAGTTCAATTATTCATCAATAATAGATGAGGCTGATTTTTCACGCATCTACATGTTTAAGATGTCATATCGCCTGAACTATGAGTGGTACAATGATATAAATTTGCTGATACATTCACTGGTCATTGTGGACACGGTCTACAAAACACATTGACAGAATAAACCCGCAACACTCAGAAATAATTAATGTATAGTAATGAAATTTCGGAAATACATTTGTATACGTAACATGTTTAAGTGATTAACATTGCAAGATTATAGGTTAAGGTAATGTGATATAAACTATTGAAAATGTGAAATGTTGGAATCTTAATAACTGGTGTTACTGCCAGAATATTGAATTCAAGCATGCAATCGTGCGTGCATTGTGCTGTGTATGTGCCGGACATCAGTTTGTGGGATAGAGTTCCATACCAGTTGCACTTGGTCTGTCAATACTAGGACGGTTGATGCTGTTTGTGGATGACGCTCGAGTTGTCGTCGGATGATGTCCCACATAATCCCCATTAGATCTGGAGATCGTGCGGGACAAGACAACATCTCGACACTCTGTAGAGCATGTGGGGTTACAAGAGCAATATGCTGGCAAGGGTTATTTTGTTGACAAACACCGCTTGCAATACTGTTCATGTTCAGCACAACAGATCGAATCACCAGATTCTGATGTCTGCGTGCGTGGGACAACCACGAGGGTGTTGCAGCTGTCATACGAAATCGCACTCCAGACCATAACTCCAGGTGCAGGTGCAGGTCCAGGTCCAGTGTGTCTATTGCACGTAGGCAGTATGGTTGCAGGCTCTCAACTGGCCTCCCTTAACCAGCACACAGCCACCAATAGCGGCGAGGCAGGACCAGCTGTCATCAGGCAATACAACGGATCTCCACTCTGCCTTCCATTGAGCTCTTGCTTGACAGCTCTGAATAGCAAACAGCGGTGGTTTTCGGTAAGTGGCATGCACGCTGCACGGCGTCTGGCTCGGCGCTGTCCTAGAAGTAGACGACTTTTGACAGTTTGTTGTGTCACTGTGGTGCCAACTGCTGCTCAGATTGCTGCTGCAGATGCAGTACGATGCTCCAGCGCCATACGCCGAACACGAAGGTCTTTCCTCTGGGAGGTGACACGTGGTCGTTAGGAGCCCGGTCTCCTAGAGAGCTCGCATTCTCGGACCACTTCTGCCAGCAATCATGTACAGTGGCTACATTCCTGCCAAGTCTTTCTGGAATATTACGGAAGGAACATTCAGCTTTCCGTAGCCCTATTACTTCGTTCAAACTCTGTGAGTTGCGGACAATGGCGTAGTTGTCGGTGTAATGGCATTCTTCACTAACAAACTCACCACGTCGAATCTCTAAGGTGAGTAACGCTCACGATCATTACAGAGTGTATTTGTGTATTTAAAGAAAATCTGATTTGGATCCTCATAGCGGTTGTGCCAGCGCCACTTTGATGCCACTGGCACAAAATCTGATTAGACATCGTCTTTCAGGGATACAAACACGCCTACCAACTTCCGTTTACGTCGCACAACTCCTTGCGATTTTTTTCCGTTTGCATACGTTCCGATTAGAGTTATTATTGTAGAAGGGATAAGTTCAAACGTCATGCCTAAAGCTGAGGTTTTGTTGCATGAACGACGAAATTGTAGTAAGCGATAAACTTTGAAATCATGTACAAAGTTTGTTGGAAGCTGCGAAGTGCTCTCATTTTTAAATATTGGGTGAATATAGTGTGCCTGATTTGCGCGCCATGCAATACGTTACGTCAAGTCATATATAGATTATAACTTTGATATTAATTTGTTAAGCTTTTGCGTCTCATTGTACCTCGTAGAGAGTAGATTATGACAGGATTTTAAATTTTTAAATTCAGTCATTACTGATGTGAAACACTGAAAGTGTATATATTGTTGCCCTGGAAACAGTCATATAGGCAACCTCCAACTGTGGTTGGGTGACCATTTTAAACATTTAGCAATGTAGGTTCCATACTTAACCTATCCAGCCGGCCGCTGTGGCCGAGCAGTTCTACGCGCTTCAGTCTAGAACAGCGCTTCTGCTACAGTCGCAGGTTCGAATCCTGTCTCGGTCATGGATGAGTGTGAGGTTAGTTAGGTTTAAGTAGTTCTAAGTCTAGGGGACTGATGACCTCAGATGTCCCATAGTGCTCGCAACCTACACCCTTCTGAATCTGCTTCGTGTCTTAGAGCCATTTGAACCATTTAATCTCTGCACTTGGTTTTTAACATTCTTCGATAGCATCACTTTTCAGATGCTTCCATTTTCTCTTCCTGCTGACTTCCTATGGCCAACATTTCACTTCCAGGCTTACTCCACATGTACACTTTCAGCAATTTCTTTCTCACTTTCGTGCCAGCGTCTGATACTAAGAGTGAACCGGAATGAATACGTAGTAGAGGTGCCAGTGTTACGAAACACCGCTAACGGAGTCGAGTTGTGGGAAATGCAAGTTATGCGGGGCATAATAGCACCAGATTAGCTTCCGCGTGAAGAGCGAGCCGGTAGCCTTGAACAGATAAGGCTGAGATGCGGCCGCCTCCGGAAGGCGGAAGGGAGGCCGGCTGGGAAAGGTATCCTCGAGGTCGTCCGCCGCCGGCCTACAGAATGGCGAGCGTAGGGCGCGTCCACACAACTCGGTCACGCACCTACTCCACTCACAGCCGACAACCGAGAATCGTCAAATTCCGCAACCTACTGTTCAGTGAGTGGCAAAGGTTGCTTGACATCGAAATGGCCAGTTGATACAGTTAACCGGCGAGCAAGTGAGTTCCAAGTAGGCCACTAAGCAATGAGGAAGTAGACGAAGCAGTCATTTGGCGAAAGATAGTGGGCGAGCATTGACACTGTCTGTTCTGATATACATTACTTGTATAGCGAAGACGGCATGTTTACAAACACACCGTCTTCGCTGTACAAGTAGTCTTTTTGTCTTAAGAGCGGAGGGCTGAAAACAAGCCTTATGTGGCTGTTATGCCGGCCAGTATGGTCGATCGGTTCTAGGCGCTTCAGTCTGGGACCACCACGGTCGCAGGTTCGAATCCCGTCTCTGGCATGGATGTGTGGGATGTCCTTAGGTTAGTTAGGTTTGTATTGTATTGTATGTTAACCGGGGACCTAGAAACGACGGAGAGGCTCCGTCCCCGCCGCAGTCGCAGTGGTCCGCAACCCCACGACGACTACCACAGTCCACTTCACCCCTCCGCCGCCCCACACCAAACCCAGGGTTATTGTGCGGTTCGGCCCCCGGTGGACCCCCCAGGGAATGTCTCACGCCAGACGAGTGTAACCCCTATGTTTGCGTGGTAGAGTAATGGTGGTGTACGCGTACGTGGAGAACTTGTTTGGGCAGCAATCGCCGACATAGTGTAACTGAGGCGGAATAAGTGGAACCAGCCCGCATTCGCCGAGGCAGATGGAAAACCGCCTAAAAACCTTCCACAGACTGGCCGGCTCACCGGACCTCGATACAAGTCCGCCGGGCGGATACGTGCCGGGGACCAGGCGCTCCTTCCCGCCCAGAAAGCCGTGCGTTAGACCGTACGGCCACCCAGGCGGGCTTAGTTAGGTTTAAGTAGTTCTAAGTTCAAGGGGATTGATGACCTCGGATGTTTAATCCCATAGTGCTCAGATCCATTTGAACCATTTTTGTGGCTGTTGTGAGCGGTCCTAGTTCCCCAGTGGAGAAGTGCGTCATTCAAAATCATTTAAAACGATTCCACAAAGATTATCGTAAGACTTCCATAAGAAAGGCGACACACACACACACACACACACACACACACACACACACACACACACACACACAGTTTCGTACTTCCAGATCGGAAAAAGATAATGCGTTGTCAGTAAAGGGTTCCACAGTAAGAATCTCTTATTAAAGCTAACTAAGCCCAGATAGTTTTAGGAGCAAAATTGGCTGAAAGCGGGAGTGAATAGCAGCAAAACCTTAAATTCAATCTGGAATTTACAGGGCAAAGCAGAACACTGCCGATTAACTTTCAGAGGAGACGAATGGTCTTTTAAGTCTAGTAAACTTAGGCCCTAAAGGGCGTGCCTTAAGAGCTATGAGCACTCTCAACTTCGCTAGTGTGACATCGCTCTTCCTGAAGAAGTGCATATAGCTTATAAGGTATGGATTTTAGAGCTTATGTTTACGGGACTTTTTTCTTGTTACCGACCATACTACCAACTCTGAAAATTCGTCGGTGGATTTCTAATTCACTCGGTATAAAACCCATCGTCTTTTGTTTCCGTTCTTGGCTTAATCGAACCTGTGGCACGCAACAATTCATATTACAGTCCTGTAAGTTAGCACTTTCGTCCGCCGCCCCCTTCATTTATACATATATAAAGGGCGACCGTTAATTTCAATAAAATAAGTAGAACTTTTGCACAATCCTTCATATTTCTCTACAACCAAATGACGATATTGTCCTGTCGACATAATTGTCAGGGAACAGTCTTTAGGTGCTGCTGATCCTGTTTGACAAAAAGATTATCAATACAGCGAAAATCACACTCTTGGGCCAAACCCTATTTTACTTTTGTTTCTGTTGAACAATCGTCATCCAGCATACCAAACCAAACTTAAAAATTCGTAGAGTCAGACGCAACCTGCCACAAAGTACAGTTAACCCATGTACGAAAGAGAGGAAACGATCGCTGATAAGCCTGCAGATAGCCTCTTAGTAGAGCGTGGGCAGCTAGTTATGGCAACACAAGGTAGTAGCCGACAGAACAAAGCATCGTTCTACACCAGGGGCGTACCTGTGAGCCGAGTCTTTGATTCTTCAGCAGTACTCCTAGCCTACGACCCCAAACAGTAGGCGCGGACTTCGCGATAGGAAGCTAAATGGTAGCGCCATGTTTACATTCGCGCGAGAAAGCGTGTAACGAAACAGTTAACTGAAGAGAATTTAGCTATGTGATTGTCACGCTTCTAGTTTAGTTGACGCTACTCACTAGTTCCGTAAATCTGAATTTATCATTTGTACTCGCGAAGAAAACTTGTTCTATTTGAAGTATACGCAGTTCAAAGAAAAAAGTAGCTTGAGAGGTATTTTTACACATCATACAGATTTAAAGTGCACAACGGTGTTTTATCAGCACCCCTGCACAGTTAAGCGAGCATTTTTTGTTTATGGTGTTTCTCTTCTAACAAGTTTAACGCGGCCCGCAACAAATTCCTCTCCTGTGCCGACTACTTCGTGTCAGGAAAGCACTTACCCCAACGTCGTTGACCTACTGGATATGTTCCAATCTCAGTCTTTCTCTACAATTTCTATCCTCCATAGGCCCCTGAAGTTATTCTCTGATGTCCTAACCCATGTCCCTTCTTCTTGTCAAGATTTTCCACATGATTCTCTCCGTGTCGATTCTACAGAGAGCCAGCTGATTTCTTACCTTCTCCGTCCACCTAATTTTCAACACCCTTCTATAGCACCACTGCTCAAACGCTTTCTCTTTCTCGATTTTGACTATGTTCATGCATAGAATGTTGTGCACCTAACGTAAATTGTTAGAATTTTCTTCCTGGAACTAAAGAGGATGTTCGAGATTAGTAGAGTTATTTTGGCCAGCAATGTCCTCTTTACCTGCGCTAATTCGCTTTTCATGTCGCTCTTGTTTCGTCCGTCAAGTGTTATTTTGCTTCCGAGGTAGCAGAATTCTTCTTTATGGTACCCAGTTTTGACTTAAATAACATTTCACTGCTTATCAGAAAAGGAGCATTCATATCACTAAAATGTGTTCTCTTTATTTGACTCCTAATGACGCGCTAAGTAGCGAGGTTCTTTACCATGTAATCTAACAGTTACCGCGTTTATTTATCTTTCACTGAGACTATCGCTAGTCATTTAACCAGACACACTACCAATACGGTACCACTTCTTCACATAAGATTCTCTTAAAAGTGTATTCATTAAGTGCATTGGGAATCTCATTCCAAACACTAAGTAGCATAAAAAAGAAAAGAGCATTCTTCTTGCGAATGCTTCAGTATCTGGTATTGTTCATGGCAAAACTTTGAGACAAAGGCGTACTACATTAATATCATTTGATCTTACCTTAAAGTCTTAATGAGATATACGAGTTCTCTAAAGAAAAATAGGTTAGTTGAAGGAAGTATGGTACATAAAGATCGTGCAGTTAATCAAACCCTCTTCTAGAGAGAGAGAGAGAGAGAGAGAGAGAGAGAGAGAGAGAGACAGAGAATTAAATTGTTTGAATTTATTTCAGATACTGAAATATGAAACCCATAAGGCGGAAAAGGCGAAGAGTATCTGCTGCTGTTTACCAGAGTCCGTGGCACGAAAATTCGTTATCGTACGCGGCTGAGAGCTGTTGCCGCTATAGTCCTGTATCGTGTAAGGCTTTGCAGAAGAGCGGCATCTTTCCGTAGATCCCAATCTACACAACATTTACTGTGTTGCTCTACAGTCATGTTTTGTAGAGTGGCCGATATCTACAGAATCGGCAACACCTGGCTAACAAAAACATATCCGTTATTTGAACATTAACTGATACATCTCTTTCTCGCTGGAGGCACTTACTATCAGTGCAGTCCATTCATCCATCACTTCCCATACAGCCTGATTTTTCAAAGTACGCTACTGGAAGATCCAAATGCACACTTTGTCACAAGTAAATAAATTTCTCTCTGTTTGCTGCAGATCTAATCTCGTTATCAGGAGAAAGAGAGAGCGAAGCTAGCTGTACTTTCCAAGCACAAACAACAGAATTATAAGTTTCTCAATGACGCCGGGGAAACCGGAAGAATGTCAGACCCAACAGATGTTTACACACTTTGTTTCATTATACGTCACCCTGTAGCTTCGCGCCATTAAACTGACACCGACTTGAAGGACTTTGGATTTGAACAGAAGGAGTTTCCCCGGTATTCTTTTCACACTTTGCGTATTGCTACCGGTCAAATTGACTCCGAACAAAACCGCCCTACAATTCACCTCTAAGGCAATATTCATATAAATGTAATATTCTGCATCTGCCAATCTGATCTTTTCATTAATTCCGACTAAAGTCTAGTGTGTCCATGTATACCGGTTTGACAAAACTGACGCAGTTCACATCACTTGCAGAATTCTGATTAGCCGTAAAATGTTAACTCGTACAGCGGATAAATTTTCGCTGTGTGGATAAAATATGGCTTTAATCACCGTCCACAGTTAGCGAATAGTGCTTCTGACAATCAAGATACATGAATGATTTAACTTTAGTGTTACCGCAAGCGCGAGCAGTTCGCCTACCGCCATTTCACTGACTAAGCTCACGTAAATGCATCACGAAATTGATTAACAAATCGGGTAATAGTCGTTACGCGTTGTGGAAATTTCGTTACTGCCCGTAGGTGTGTGTACCGTCGTAACGTAAAACGACAACAGAACAGCTCGTTAACGCTAGGGCCACGCTCATTAAAGACGAGATTGCACTAACATTTCGAAACCTCTAACACATGACTGTAGGCAGTTCTGTGCATTAGGAACGAATCGGTGACAAATGATGTCCATTGTTTCAATGTGTAGGCTGCAAAGCAAATTGAAAATCCACTGTAATTTCAAAATTCGTTTGTTTATCGCAGATTGGTAATTAAACGATCGAGTGGTGGTTGTCACCTTCAACTCTGCAGCCAGACCGTCGGTGATTTACCGTAAGTCAAACCCCAATGGATAAAGATCAGACTAAAATTTCACTTGTTAGACGTTCGGAAACAGTGGACAAAGAGTTCTTCTGACAATATAATTTTCTCTTTCGCCGATGTGTTCTATCGAAACATGTAGAGTTGTACCATTTTTTGCAATCTAGAAACAATAGGTTCCTATAAGACTGGCTGAAACAGGCTCTTTGCGCACGTGGGAGGCAGTTAACAGCAAACCGCCAACAACAGCACAATGCATAGTAAATATTTACTGTACTCAAAGCAACTTTTCAGATGATGTCTTTTCTAAGAAACGTCAGTACCTGGTCGGTGAACGTCATCGTTACTACGCATTTCATTGTCCTGATACAACTTTTTTCATATGTCTGTCGAACAGGTAACTGTAAAGCTGCGAATCACTTGTATTAACCCCCCAGAACGTCTCAAAGCAATACAGAAAGTCTTAGGCCACACAAGGGACACGAAATTCACGGAATGGTAATGGTTCAAGAATGACAGTAACACCAGTTGCGCATTCATATTCAAATTTTCTCCGCGTTTCAAACCATGGTGCAGTCAGAAGACTCTTCCAAGCATACAATTGGAATAAGGTTGAGACATGCACGTTTCTTTTCGCGCCTCTGTAGGATCGGAATGGTAGACTCTCCCACATTTAGAAGACTATCTCAAACATATCGCTCTAGGATCTTGTAAATTTGCTACACACCAAAACTGTTAAGGAAGTTACAAAAATGCTTATTTCGTTGTGAACAAATATTAAAACATTAACGAGGCAAAAAATCTCGCAATTAACCGTTTAACAGCGTGTTACCTGCAAAAGCGGATGTAAATCTGTGGTGTTTCGAATACGACATTTCAATATTCCTATATGTATAAGTAAGTTATGAAGTTAAGATTTAACTATCTACACTAAACTTAATAAGCAATTGTAGTAGTTCTATCATTTACAGGAAATCAATTTTTTATCTAAATAAGAGCACATTGCTTTTCTAAATGTTTTAGTTTTCATAATAATGAAATGAAAAGGGAAGTTTTTTGTTAGCGAAATATTTTGTTGACGCATGTTTCTCAACTGATTTTGATAAAAGTATTCGTATAGAATGATTACCATTTTATACGTAATAAAATAGCAACTTAGCTTCGTAAATAGCTACTGATCAAATTACCTATTCCTCTAATAGTTAAATCTCGTTATTAGTTAAGCAAACGCAGATTGTATACTAAACTGGCATTTCACTTTAGCCTTCGTACAAAAGTTTGCTGACGATTCGTACGAGGCTTTGAATTTGAAATATTAGTGGTATCCTGGCTGTATTAATGTGTGAGTGTACTTTATGTTCACCCGTTAACATGGAATGCATAGCTGATGACAATGTTTTCCTTACTATTCTCGCTTAGCAGTCTGCAGCTCGTGGTCTTGCGGTAGCGTTCTCGCTTATCGCGCGCGGGGTCCCGGATTCGATTCCCAGCTGGGTCACGGATTTTTTCTGCCTCGAGAGGACTGGGTGTTGTTGTGTCGTCTTCATCATCATTCATCCTCATTACTGTCGAAGGAAGGCAATGGCAAACCACCTCCACTAGGACATTGCCTAGTACAGCGGTGCGGGTCTCCCACATCGTCCCCTACGCTCCACGGAGTATGGGACCTCATCATTCGTAAAGTATGTCCAGTTGTTCGAATAATCGAGCAAAAATCTTATTTTTCTCGCCTTGAGAATGTGTATCAGTCTGGCGAAAACCGCAGTGCACTACTTGTCAGACACGGAAGTGTTAAGGCAGCTTGGCGCCACTGCGACCAAGCAATCGGCCGAACTTATCACCTTCTGGCGATCAACGTCGGTGCCACAGTGACCGCAGCCTCGGACGCTTATTGCATATACGGAGTGCGTCTGTTCGTGGCCACGAGGTGCCCAACTAGGGCGTAACGGAAGGCGTTAGGCGGACTACCAAGGTCAGAGTGAGTACCGTGTCGGGAAGAGCGCACGGCGCTTTCTCGCTTAGAGCGTGGGTGGTTGCCCACTTTGCCACTGCCCCTGTGCGGCGACGGCGAAAGCTGGACGCCTCTTACCCCGCCTGTCTCTGTCTACGAAATCACAGCTGCAACGACAGTTTCCGAAAGGTTTATCCCACATCATTGGCGGGGCATAAGTTAACGTTACTGCTGAAGTCATATTGCCAATTTCTCATTGCGTTCCGTAACACCATCGCGTAATAATAATGAAACAATAATAGTAATATGGAGAATATGAAGTAGGATTTAGACCAAAACTATTATGCCTAGAGAAAATTTTGAAACTAATCTGAAGACCTTAAAGGAACAGCGGAAAATATCCAGTGCGTGCATCTGTTTTGTACAAATTGTGGCGCTGACGCTTTTGTCGCCTTCCACAACATACCTAAAACTGACTAGCCATACCGCCTCAGGGAAAATAGTGACAATATTTTAACTTTTTCAGCTTTTCACACACAAATGGTACTACTACAAGCTTAAATTTAATGCCATTTCTTCAACAGATGATATGTATACGTTACATAGCAGGTCGTCAACTGAAGAGGCGCTCACGATGGGGACGTATTTACGCTACAGCTACGTGGGTAATAACACGTGGTAACCCAAATAAACCTGCCAGGAAACATTTCACGTGCCTTTAGATGGGCAACCCAATTTTAAATTATCCGCAGCTCTTGTGGCTGAGGAAGGAAGATGGGTTGCCTATCTTGAGGTGAATGAAATATTTTTCGGGCCAGTTTTAGTTTTGCAACTCTGTGTAAAACTGGTGACACTTATATCGCAAATAGTAGATCAAATATAATCACACTTTAAATGTAACTGTGGAGAAATCCTTCTGAAAGTCGAAACTGGTACAAAATTTCCTAACTACTTGTGTATGTAACCTATGTGAGCACCACAAGCAGGACAGACGACACGTGTCTGTGTAGCAGGTTTATTTACTAATTCTTTCATACTGGCCGTATGAGACATTTACATGCCAACAATTTACAGAGCATATGCAGGAAAGGCAGCTCCTAATAAGGAGGCGTAGAGATTTGATTGCGGTGGACGATCAGCAACTGCCTGCAATACAACATTACACTTAAGTGTAATTTTAATTTATATTAGTAACAGGTTATCCCGATTCATAGTTCACAGTCCAAGTTGCTGGGACAAAAAAAATTTGATTTCCAGTATTTCACGTGAACACTGACCTAATTTAAAATGCCTTCAAATCCACTCACTATGTGGTATACCCTTACGTTCAACGTTTAACAGAGTAAGATATGCCTTAGAGCTAGGCACTGGGTGTATGTCTTTAGCAGCGTAACTCGCGGCACGCAAATACCCTGCGCACACTGAGATGACAAAAGTCATGGAATGGTGATATTCACATATACTGAGAGCGGTAATATCGCGTACACAAGGTATAAATGGGCGGTGCGTTGGCGGAGCTGTTATGTGTACTAAGGTGATTCGTGTGAAAAGTTTTCCAACATAATTATGGCATAACGACGGAAGTTAACAGCCTTTGAACGCGGAATGGTACTTAGAGCTAAACGCTTGTTACAACCAGTTTTGCAAGTTGTTAGGAATTCAGTATTCCGACAGCCACGGTGTCACAAGCTTGGCGACAACACTAAATTACAGGCATCACCTCTCACTGGCCGACTGGGGTGGCCGAGCGGTTCTAGGCGCTGCAGTCTGGAACCGCGCGACCGCTACGTCGCAGGTTCGAATCCTGCCTCGGGCATGGATGTTTGTGATGTCCTTAGGTTAGTTAGGTTTAACTAGTTCTAAGTTATAGGGGACTAATGACCTCAGCAGTTGAGTCCCATAGTGCTCAGAGCCTGCCTCGGGCATGGATGTGTGTGATGTCCTTAAGTTAGTTGGGTTTAATTAGTTCTAAGTTCTAGGGGACTGATGACCTCAGAAGTTAAGTCCCATAGTGCTCAGAGCCATCTGAACCATTTTGAACCTCTCACCACGATAAAAAGCAGTGGGCAACTGCCTTCACTTAACGACCGAGAGAGCAGCTTGTACAAAAAGTTGTCAGTGCTAACAGATAAGCAACACCGCGTGAAATAACTGCAGAAATCAATGTGGGGCGTACGACGAACGTGTCCGTTGCGATAGTGCGACTAAATTTGGCGTTAATGGGATATGGCAGCAGACGACCGACGAGAGTGGCTTTCTTGTGACCATATCGGTTTGACTCTAGACGACTGGAGAACCGTGGCCTGGTCAGATGAATCCTGATTTCAGCTGGGAAGAGCAGATGCTAGGGATCGACCGTGGTACAGACCCCACAAAGCCACGGACCTACGTTATCAACAAGGCACTGTGCAAGCTGGTAGTGACTGCATAATGATGTGGTCAGTTGTTTACATGGAATGGACTGTGTCCTCGTGTCCAACTGAACGATCATTGACCGTAAATGGTTATATTCCGCTACTTTGAGCCCATTTACTACCATTCACGGACTTCACATTCCCAAACAATGATGTGATGTCACTGGGCCACAATTTTTCGCGACTGGTTTGAAGCACATTCTCGACAGTTCAAGCAAATGATTAGGCCACCCAGATCGCCCAACGTGAACCACATCGAACGTTTAGGGGACTTACCCAGGGGGCAGTTCGTACACAAAATCCTGCACCGGCAGCAATTTCGCAATTACAGTAGGCTATGGAGGCAGCATGGCTCAGTACCTCTGCAGAGGACTCTTAACGACTTGTTGACTACACGCCACGTCGAGTTGCTGCACTACGCTGGGCAAAAGAAGGTCCGCCACGATAGCAGGAAATATCCTATGACTTGTCACCTCAGTGTATGGTTCAAATGGCTCTGAGCACTATGCGACTTAACATCTGAGGTCATCAGTCCCCTAGAACTTAGAACTACTTAAACCTAACCAACCTAATGACATCACACACATCCATGCCCGAGGCAGGATTCGAACCTGACCTGCGACCGTAGCGGTCGCTCGGCTCCAGACTGTAGCGCCTAGAACCGCACGGCCACTCCGGCCGGCTCACCTCAGTGTATATTCTTCCAATATTTGAGAATGAGAGCACTTAGTGAAAAATGGATCTGAGCACTATGAGACTTAACATCTGAGGTCATCAATCCCCTTGAACTTGGAACTACTTAAACCTAACCAACCTAAGGACATCACACACATCCATGCCTGAGGCAGGATTCGAACCTGCGACCGTAGCAGTCGCGCGGTTCCCGACTGAAGCGCCTAGAACCGCTCAACCACAACGGCCGGCACCACCTAGTGACTTCCAACGAACTTCAAAGCTTTTCTAAACCTTTTATCTCTTACACACTTATCGTCAAATATTTATAACATTAACTCATTTTAAAGTAATCAGTAATTGAAGATGATGCACACATCCGTCTGTAAATAATCAGGCGTTTGTCGAAGCAACACTCACATTACTAAGATTCGGTGTGAATAATTGTGGACGGTACTTTTAAAGGCATCTTGTTTGTTAGTTTTTTATTATAATATTATGAACAGGAAGTTTGTGATACGTTTGTTTGCATGGTCATATTCCTCAGCAGCTGTTATTAACAATTATTATTGATTTCACTGTCTTATGCCAATGCAGCGTGAAAAAAAGTACTTTCAAAGAAGGCAAAAAACTGCCGAGTACAAATGTACTGCGATGTTCGTTTCGACCTAGACCTCCGTTAACAACGACTGAAAAGCAACGGTTTGCATAACAAGAGGCAGAAATACCTATGACCACAGAATATGCTTTGTAAATAAAAGTAAAACGCGTATGGTGTAAAATTCTCAGTAACTGCAGTGATCTTAAAGAAGAGGAACGAATAATAGTTGAAGTCTGCGACTGACGACGATAACACGTGTTGCTTTTGACGAGGAACAACTACAAGTAATTCTAATGCTGTGAAATCCAGGACGCTGGAGATCGTTAATAACCGTTGTGCTACTTCACGAAAATTATCGAGGATCAGCAGTTACATCCACGATTAGGTCGTTCTCAAGTACCACTTATCGAGTATGACGACAGGTAACATACTTCGCCTATTTAATCTCATTCCAGTTCCTCCAATTGCATATCACCTCAGCCTTCTTCCCCCAGAAATAACAGCCGGCCGCGGTGGTCTAGCGGTTCTAGGCGCTCAGTCCGAAACCGCGCGACTGCTACGGTCGCAGGTTCGAATCCTGCCTCGGGCATGATGTGTGTGATGTCCTTAGGTTAGTTAGGTTTAAGTAGTTCTAAGTTCTAGGGGACTGATGACCACAGACGTTAAGTCCCATAGTGCTCAGAGCCATTTGAACCATTTGAACCAGAAATAACATTCTAACTACGTCACTTTTAAAAACGCTAGTTACATTAAGGAAAGCAGAAGAAATTGAGCTTTTGCACAGCTATCATTTGAAACATGAAAATAAACTCTTGAATTTGTGAAGTATATATTTCCTCTCATTCCCACGAATTTTTTGTCTTCATGTACAGTTTTAATTTCTTGGTGTGATAATGGGGATACTGCGATAAGTGATCGTAGAACAGAAAAGTAGCTACAATCATACCAGTGGAAAGGCATGTTGATAAAATGGAATACCTGGGAGATTCTACAGAAACACAGAAGTATCTCCTATTCTAGAAGTTTTTTTAATCTTGGGATAACGAAGGGAACTTAGCGACCGAAAAAAATGTCTAGGGGTTTGCCTCATAGTACACATTCACACAATTACAGGGCTATATAGCTGACGTCAGTCTCTTGCAGAATTATGGAAAGTGTTGTATACTCGGGAACAACGACGTTTTTGGAGACCGAAAAACTTATATAAAAATGAACACAGATTCCACAAATTCGAAATTCAGCTCATAATATGAAATACAGAGCGCTGTAGGAATCGGTCATGTTTCTTGAACTCAGGTAAGCATTTTGTTTGTTGCGCTGTTACCGATAAAGGGACATCCCTGATGGTTCAAATGGCTGTGAGCACTACGGGACTTAACTTCTGAGGTCATCAGTTCCCTAGAACTTAGAACTACTTGGACCTAACTAACCTAATGACATCACACACATCTATGCCCGAGACAGGAATCGAACCTGCGACCGCAGCGGTCGCGCGGTTCCAGACTGTAGTACCTAGAACCGCTCGGCCACTCCGGCCGGCTTACATTTCGATTCATACATAACAGAAACAGTTTTTGGTTATGAAAGTGGTGTACAGTTTACTTATAGCATTTATTACTCCTGTTTATCGAAGTTGAAGCCGACATTTTTTTTCTCTCTCTCATAGGTAGCACAGGATGCAGCTGAAATATCTTTTTTCGGCTTTTATGAACCAGCATTTATTTCGTTGTAATTTTCTTTCTGGTATAAAGTTTTTCGAAAGTGAAGTGAAGTGCAAAGTATGCGACACCCCTTTGCGAAAGAATTATCCCAGCATTCGCTTGAAGTAAACAGACGAATTTTAAACACAGATACCCATCCCTCCTTGAAACAAGCTCGCTCTGCCTGTGCGCGATCCAAACCAGGAGCAATCGAGACTACAGGAAGTGTGTTGAACTTCAAGAAGGAAAACGCAGCTGTGTTCGAGGTCATACGTGTGGTAGAGCCTGTCATGCATAACAAGTGCGTTGCGCAGTTGTCCCGTCTTGTCCCATCTGTTCATTGATTGAGATCGTGTACGTGAAGACTTTCTGTAAATCGGAACGAACAGAAGAGAACAAAGACGGACGAATATTCGCACAGAATTCTCCAGCATTCACTACCATTCGCCTGTATCTGTAAACAAGCGTTAAGAGTGGATAGGCCAGAAGCGAACATGAGGCAAAGAGTATAGCGTGCGAAGTCTAGGAACGCTGCGGTGGTGGTTTTTGACGTTAATAATCGCCAGTCAGGTTTCACTGGGTTCAGCACTAGTTACAACCACGATGTAAAACTGTGGATCTCATAGAGGATTAGTCTCCATGGCGAACGCGTAGTTTTGATGAAGCAAGCACAATGGATGAAAAGAATGTCGGCGTAGGTGTTTGAATTTGTACTCAAGTGTGAAGCACTTCGAGATGCGCACTTAAAGGCTACATTGTAACTCCAGCCTTCTTTAGCATTACTGCTTCGGTTGACGCTTTTCAGTGGTTGAAATGGCTCTAAGCACTATGGGACTTAACATCTGAGGTCATCAGTCCCCTAGACTTAGAATTACTTAAACCTAACTAACCTAAGGACATCACACATATCCGTGCCCGAGGCAGCATTCGAGCCTGCGACCGCAGCAGCAGCGCGGTTCCGGACTGAAGCGCCTAGAACCGCTCGGTCACAGCGGCAGGCGCTTTTCAATGGTTTCTCATACAATTCGGGGGGGGGGGGGGGATTTATAACCGATGAGGAACATTGACCTGAATGAAGGATAACATACACACTCTGGGTATTAGCATCTGGAGGCATTTACGTTAAAATTGTTTCTCTTTTGAATAGCTGCTGTATCTTATCGATGTCTGCAGTAAAATATGCGAAGCACTTTTAGGATTTTACGGAAGTACATGGAACAAAGATTATGGCGAAGTACGATTAATGAACTATGAACATAGATACAATCTGTCACAAAAGTTACTTGATAAATTCCGCTATAAAGTTTGTTAGAAGATAGTGTCATCGCTGGAAAACTGTTTTTCTTTATTCGAGTATTATAACAACAACCTCTAAAATAACAGTGGTACATCTGTCATTAATTACAGTTACAATGAATGCAAGCAACGAAAATTATCTGAGTTTTGTGGATATTTAATTTTAATCAGCAGAATACAAATATTTGTATTTGTTTGATAGGAAGAAAATTGACACTTCCTGGCAGGTTAAAATTGTATGCCAGACCGAGACTAGAACCCGGGTCCTATGCCTTTCGAAAGCATGAATTGTGCTCTACCGACTTTTTTAATCTCATTTTGACCTATATTGTTCGTTGAATTTGTTCGGGGCGGATGTCCGATGACATTCGTTGTGATTCTACGTTGATCCATTCACTCAATTTTTTTTTTTTTATTATAGAGAGAGTAGCTAACCCTCTGACCGAACACGCTGAGCTACTGTGCTGGCAGATTTTACAGTTCACTTGCGTTTTGAACTCACGACCCTCCATGCAACAGTTTAGTATCATAACCACTACACCACGGTGACTGTATCCGACTGAGCTACACCGTCAGCAGTAAAACTGTGAGGACAGGACGACAGTCAGTCGATAGAGCACGCAAATGGCAAAGGTCCTGGGTTCGAGTCTCAGTCTGGAACAAATGTTTAAGCTCCCAGGGAGTTTCATGTCAGTGCACACTCCGCTTAAGGGGGGCAGGACCTCAAACGCGCCGACCTGGAGGAGGAGAGACACGACAGGACATTTTAATTTCCACTGTCAATACTTTTACAAATAAATTCATAAAACTTTGTCGGCATGACCAGGAAGTATTGAGGATTCACACTAACAGCAGTGGAAGTTAAAAAACGTAAATATAATTTTTTTTCACATGTGAAATTTCATCATTTTTTTCACTTACTATTGGCTGCATTTGTTGCTATAGGTACACTTTTCTTCAGAAGTAAGAAACATTCTTCGATGAATTTTGCATAGCATACAAACTACAATTGCAGGTGTATGAAACTCTAGAATTTTCCAAATCTATTAAAAACTGTGGTAAAAATGGAGATAATTATAAAAGTCGAGTTTTTTCTAAACATGAAGTTTAAAATGTAGCAGCTGATTCATTTTTTCATAAATTTAATAAATTCTAGAGTTTCATCTACCTGTAAGTATGGTTTGTATGCTGTGCAAAATTCATCGAAGGATCTCTCTTACTTACGAAGAAAAGTGTACCTGTAGCAACAAATGCAGCCAATAGTAAGTGAAAAAATGATTAAATTTCCCATGTAAAAAGATATGTCTTGTTAATGTTTTCGATCTTCCACTGCTATTAGTGTGAATCCTGAATCCGTCCTGATGACGCTGACAACGTTTTATGAATTTATTTGTAAAACTATAGACAATGGAAATCAAAATTGTCCTGTGGTGCCTCTCCTGCTCCAAGTCGGCCCGTTTGACGTCCTACCCCACTTAAAGCGCAAATTTAATTCTACAAGGAAATTTATTTCGCTGTTATTTTAATATTAATAAATTTAAAGTTTGTGGTTACACAACAGCTTCCGCCTGAGGGAAGCATCTAATGACTATCGTCTTTCTCACGTCCGCAGTTCGACTGAGTGCTTCAGACGCGAAATTGCTTTGATGATTGCCTGAAGACTGAACGGCCGAACACTGTTTGCTCGAGCTAGCCTACCGTTCACACCGGAGAGAATTTTCGTTCGCAGATGCTCGTTCGCTTCTTTCCGTTCTGGTGTAAAACTGCGCTCGAGAGGAAACCTCGACGAGGGAATTCCGTGAGGTGGTGAGCGGGGACTCCGCTGGTGGCGGTAAGTGGGCCATCGCGCAGGGAGCGGCAGCGGCGGAGGCAACGAGCAGCCGGCAGCCGCCACCAACCCGGTCACGCGCCGGACGCGACCTCGCCGCCTGGCCCGAGACCAAGCCGCTACCGCATCGCCTGACGTCGCCACCTCGAGCTGCTCTGTGTTCCGCAGACACCGATAGCATCTGCGCGATATGTATCACAGGATCCGCCGTGCCTCACATCGGGGTCAGGTACTCAAGATGCCAATACGTTCTTCACTGACCTACATTACCCTGTGACTAAAGAGTCTGACATTGTCAGCTATAGTGTGGGAGATGCCATTAACCGCAGAGTCTAACTTCCTAAACCCTTTACTGTTTCTGCGGCGAACCTCAGTCTAAAGCTACAGTTCTCTTTAGGTGGTAGCTTTAAGTCGTAATGAACTCAAATCACGTTTGGTGCAGTACAGTGGTAAGTAATGGCCGTACACGGATCGTTACGACACACTATAGATTCCACATGATACAGTTTGCCCCACCCTGTTCTGCACACCTTAACATTTCCTAAAGGGAAGGCAAGGTTTTTGTTGTGCCATTGCCCCATCGGCGCAGGGACGGCATGGTCATTGACGAATTTGTCATGGTTAGCTTAAGGAGTGGTCGGATGTCCATCTTGTCGGCGCCCTGTTGTCCCCCAGCATGGAATGTGTGTAGCTTGTAAGGTAGCTATAATTTCGCACCTTAGAAGCACTCATCCACATACTTTGCCGTGATCTACAAACACAACTAGGTATCATGTGATAGGTTGTACATCGTATATATGAATATATAAAGGAGACTGACATTGTCACATACGTCTTGTAAATAATTGTTAACGCTTATTGCATGAAAGGTGACTGAGTTTGTTTATTATAAAGATGGTGTAATGAATGATTGCCTATACTAGTAGAGGTTGGGGCGCCAGTGGAAATGAAACGGCTGGCGGAACTGAAACCCTGGGTGGAAGGCCCACACAGTAGTGTTGGTGCTGCTTAAACACAGGAAATAGCAAGATGGACGTCGTAGCACCTAAGCACTGGAGCACAAAAGAGTCGCGACCGGCCGGTGATTTAGCGGAACCGGAAGGATTATACTTTGGAAACGCTCAAAATCTTGGACGCAGGTGAGAGGAACGAAGAAGCGGTACCTCTGAAACCACGCAGGCTGGGTTATTTCCAAGGATTTTTACTCAGAAGCGTACCACTGTACGAGTATAGGTTTTTCCTTGAAAACTTTCCGCACTGGACGACAAAAGACTAAAATATGGTTAGTCGGTGTTCGGAAGAATCTGTAGAGAGGGAGAATATTCCAAGGTTTCGAAAATATGATTCGTTTTCGGAATTACGAGGGTATGGAGCCGAGTCTTGCTGGGAAGCCAGATCTGGACAGACGTGGTCTGCCGTTTTGAGCTCCCGTGTGTGACGGTCGCTCAATATCAGCTTCTTGTTGGTACGGCCGGACTTGCTGTCTTTGCTCTCGGGAGATTTTATAGTTAGAACGGTTAGGCACTGTACTGCTGTGAATTGATACGATTCTGGACTACGCCTGCGGGCTGGAAGTCATCGTTGAGTACGCAGCGTTCAGTGAGAGCAGTTCTTCTCCAAATACTTACGTTGAGACGTTATCTGAACTCTGTCCTTGTGGCTGGGAGTTCGCGTTTCTCGTGTGTAGAACACAGAGAGGAGAAGACAGTATTAGAGTATAGTAGCCAGAGGACCGCCTTCAGCCGCCCTACTCCTTGAAAGAGTATTTTGTGGCTGGAGTTCATCCATCGTCGCAGACGTGTACGAGAACCATCACTTCGACGCACCGGATGCAGTACATACGGTGATATTGCTAATTCCTTTGGCTTATTAGGGGCTACAAGGCTAAACAGCTGTGATTGCGCAGGATGTATTTCCACTGACGTTGCACTCCATTGTAGATCATCTTTAAAAGCAGTGTCTTCTTGTGCTTGTGTTTGGTACATAGATGTCTATCATTTCGCAATATATATATTAGATCGCGCAGTCATAATAAAAGGGCAGAGTTGTTCAATGGCCCAGTAATTTTAGTTAGGAAATATTAACATTTGTAATTAAGATTGTTTTAATATAGAATAAATGTATAAGCAGCAACAAAGTTTATCATTTAGTATAATTAGTTCCCTTAATCATTCATTTCTGTTTAGGTTGGAATTTATATGTTAAAGAGCATTAAAAGATCCTAAGATCTGCTTCAGGGGGAAGTCAGACAGCGCCAGATCTTCATTTTAGCGTTTATTATTTTCCGTTGCGCACAGTCATTTAACACCCGCCTGCAGTAGCATCTTGGAACCTGAACTACCTGCATGCAGTGTCATCCATGTGAAAGTGAGGGAAAGTCTCCTAAATATTTGCGAATCTAGTAACTGAGGCGAGACATTGTGTAAGTAGCCTGTTTGTATGTTGACAACGCTATAGACTGTGTTAATATCGCTGACGGCGCTCTGCACCCTCGGCAAGAGACTCTGTGATTAAACGGACTAGCCGTTACCGAGTGGATAGGGACATGATATTTTTAGTGGAAACTCTATTGACAGGACATGTATTGTAACGTGAGATGAAATTGTGTATTTATAAGAAAATACTCAAGGAAGTGTATGATGATGGATGTTTAGTTGATAATGTTTCGGAAATGGAATTAGTGACAGATATATAATATTTGGAACTGAATGTCATACGAATAAGGTAAAATTTTGTAAATACATTCTTTGCTCTTCAAAAAAATCTTTCTTTCGCTAATCCTATGCCTCCTGGTAGTTAGAATCTTTTTATTTAGCTGGCTGCGCCGGCCGTTGTGGCCGAGTGGTTCTAGGCGCTTCAGTCTGGAACCGCGCGACCGCTACGGTCGCAGGTTCTAATCCTGCCTGGGGCATGGATGTGTGTGATGTTCTTAGGTTAGTTAGGTTTAAGTAGTTCTAAGTCTAGGGGCCTTATGACCTCAGATCTTAAGTGCTTAAAGCCATTTGAACCATTTTTTTTTTGTGGCTGTACTTCCTACTTGCTGTAATTGCTATCTCTCTCTCTCTCTCTCTCTCTCTCTCTCTCTCTCTCTCTATATATATATATATATATATATATATATATATATATATATATATATATATATATATATATATATTCGTTTAGTCGGTTCCGACTCTTCGTGACCCCATGAACCAAATCACGTCACTTTTTTCCTGTCTTGGACTTTCTCCCGTAGACCTTCCAGGTTGGAAAACATTGCTTCTGTGATGCCATCGATCCATCTCATCCTCTGACGTCCTCTTCTTCTATATTGCTATAGCTCATGTTATTAAGATTATCTGTGAGGTAAGTGACTTATGAAAAGGAATGGGGTTTGCACTGTTGGGATTCGTGATTGAAATGAGTTTAGGCAATTGACATAGTTGGAGGTAGTTTCATATTTCTTTAATTTCATAGTTTTTGGATTTGTATTATTGTTAGGATTTCTTGCAGTTCAGGGCCATTCTTTTGTGTTATTTATTGGAAGTCATGCTGTCAATTTATAGCAGTCAGACTGCGTTGGGCTCGTATATTGAGGGTAATAAATGGTTCAAATAGCTCTGAGCACTATGGGACTTAACATCTGAGGTCATCAGGCTCCTAGACTTAGAACTACTTAAACCTAACTAACCTAAGGACATCACACAGCCCGCATCTCGTGGTCGTGCGGTAGCGTTCTCGCTCCCCACGCCCGGGTTCCCGGGTTCGATTCCCGGCGGGGTCAGGGATTTTCTCTGCCTCGTGATGGCTGGGTGTTGTGTGCTGTCCTTAGGTTAGTTAGGTTTAAGTAGTTCTAAGTTCTAGGGGACTGATGACCATAGATGTTAAGTCCCATAGTGCTCAGAGCCATTTGAACCATTTTTGACATCACACACATTCATGCCCGAGGCAGGATTCGAACCTGCAACCGTAGCGGTCGCGCGGTTCCGGACTGAAGCGCCTAGAACCGCTCGGCCATAACGGCCGACCTGGGGGTAATAAATGAATGGGTTAGGTTTGAGTTGTCTTTGTCAGGGCAAATCCTGTAGGTCAGTGTTTAATAAAATTAATTAAAGACGTAGTTTCAGTTGGTACCAGACCGATATCCACCTAGCGGGATTTGGGAAACCGCCTAAACACCACGTCCATGCTGGCCGGCACACCGACCATCATCGTTAGTCTGCCGACCAGATTCGAACTGGGACAGGCGCACCTCCCCGTCACGGAAGCGGCGCTTTAACGCGCACTGCTATTATCGTTAGCAGCCTTGATTAAGTAAATTGTGAAACAAATGTTATACTTTCGTCTTGCATTCGATCGTTCTGTAACACAAGAGTACAATAACGCCGCGAATTAAAAATACACTAAGGAAGAAACAAAAAATACGGTACACGTCGTCGGTCTGGAATCTCATTGATTGCAGTAGAGTTGTCTTCATTAACGATTCCAGCTTCGAACTGATCCCGATGACCATCGAAGACGTTCCTAGAGACGCCCTGGGCAGCGATATGATACGAACCTGAGTGTCGGTCGTCATATGGCCCGGCAGCCAGGAGTGATGGATTAGGGTGGCATTTCATTTTACAGCAGCATCCCTTTTGTCGTCATCCGAAACACCCTTACACCACAGCAATGCGCCGATGATATTCTACGCCCGTTTTCTTGCCCTCCATGGCAAGCCATCCTGGGCTTACATTTCAGCAAGATAACGCCCTCTGAAGGACATCATGCAAATATCAAACCATGCCTAGCAACGCGAAGCCGAGTAACCGCTTGTGTAAGGGCCACAGCTGGACCAACGCATCAACGCGTTATTAACCTGCTCGATTAATGAAACTCTTTCTCTATAATTAATCAACCAGTTTCTCTGAAACAGTAATCATTTATTTGCCTGTACATGTACGTAACATCTACAAATTTCTTTCCCGTTCGCATAATTCCTTCGTGACGAGTTTCCTTTTTCTTTTCGTGGAGTGTATATGCAGTAAAAATTTTTGTAAAAATGGCCGATAAATGTATGGCCGAAATTATACGGCATTTCAGCCGCTTGAACCCACTTTAAACTATACCATTTCAGCACCTTTTGGCCACAAATTTAGCATATTCTGAAGAAAATTTCACTACGACAATTCACATGTGCACTCCACTTGTTTATGCGCAAGCCCCCTCATTCTGTTAATCATCTCTACTTTTTACTCTCGTCTCTTGAATGTACTCGCGAAATTAACTGCTCTAAACGAGGTACTATATCGTACTGCATGTAGTACTAACAACTTTGAAGCTTCTACACACAACCATTTTTCTCTTTCCGAATGTGATTTTCCATACAGGTACAGAGAAGAGCTATCACTGTACTTGGCTAAGGGAATCTGTGAGCCACAGTGTTACGAGGAAGAAACAAATTATTTAAAAGTTGCCTTCAGATGAGGTAAACAGTAAAGACGAACATTGCATTGCATACTACATCTGAAGTTGCTGGCGACAAACAACAAGGCAAAGGTATGCCTTAGAAAAATTTTAAGAAAATGATACACATACAGTGTTGTTGTTGTTGTTGGTTGGTTGGTTGGTTTGGGGAAGGAGACCAGACAGCGTGGTCATCGGTCTCATCGGATTAGGGAAGGATGGGCAAGGAAGTCGGCCGTGCCCTTTCAGAGGAACCATCCCGGCATTTGCCTGGAGTGATTTAGGGAAATCACGGAAAACCTAAATCAGGATGGCCGGACGCGGGATTGAACCGTCGTCCTTCCGAATGCGAGTCCAGTGTCTAACCACTGCGCCACCTCGCTCGGTACATACAGTGTTCATATCGACAGAAGAGATGCGAAATACCCGCATTCTCCGCTTAGAGGAACCTTGCAGAATCCCTTAGACGCACGATCATGTGTTTTTTAAACCATCTAAATTTAGGATCAGCTCACGCAGAAGGCAAAACACACGCTATGCTGGCCAAGAACGATAGCAAAAAACCAAATTTCACTTATTTGTCGCACACAAACATCATGAACTTTGTACGTGGGTTGGGGTAGGCAGAGTAAATTTTATTGATGGTGTGCCAATCTTAGTAACCCTTGACCAGGTATTGTGAGTGGGTGAGAGATTCGGGAACCTGCAGGCCACGGCAACAGTGTTTACACAGTGGTCATCAAACTAATCTTTTCTGACGACTGCGCTGCTTTGATTTACCTTACTTTTAACATAAGCATTCAGAGATTCTTATATGGACTGTAACAGTTATAAAGTTTGTTGCTTTCAGACACGCTGAGCAAAGTTGCTTCGGCGACACATGAATGCTAAGCAACAGTTACATAACCAAAAACACACACCCCTTCACAAGAGCCAACAGACGACAATGGCATATGAGTGAGAGGTACGTTCACAGAACTATGCGTCATTACTGTTTTGCTGCGAAGTCCTCGTCTTCATTCACACCTGTTCTAAATATACGTGACAGGCACCATTTCTGGTTCCTTACTTCTTCGCAAACTTTTCTTATGCAACGACTACATTTCATTCACACAATAACTTCTTCGAAAACTTAGATCTATGTTTCACAGCTTTCCCTATGGTCTTACCGCTTTCTTGTAAATTCTGACATCTGCTCTATGCATACTTCAGTCCGCAGGTCACATTATCGAGATAAATATGAATATATCGTCCACTAAATCAGTTTTTGAGCAATTGCAGATGATTTACTATTATGTGTCACTCATTAGCACTTGATCTACCAATAATTACTTTTTAACACCTTATTGCTTCGTCCCCATCCTATGAAAAAACGCGACGAGTCGCCATTCGTGCTGACGGTTCAAACATAAATCAGGATTCAATTCGGGATTGTAGTATAGAAGCGTGGAAGGGGGGAATGTTTAACCTAACAAACCGGTAGGTGTTAATAAGGGGAAGAGGATTCGACCAGAGTCTTGATTGTCTCCCCTCTCTACTGTAGTGCCTTAGACCTTCATGGTGTCATAGCAAGTTCGTGATGAGTGACAGCTACACGAGGTATATAACATTTTACATTTCATGTGTTTAATCATCAACTTAACCTCAGAACCGGACAGTGAGATTCACAGAATTTTACCGCAGATAAAGGCAGTTTTCCATGTCAATGCCTATTGACAACACTGGGAAATACGGAATAAATCTCATTGTATTTTTAAACATTTTACTATAATACAATATTTTTTGCGTCATTTCTATTGGGGCTTTTCTACTGACGTCCTTACTGAACTATTGTCGTTTATGTCTCCTGCTAATGCTGCGACATAGGCCTATTCGTACTTGCAGTACACATCAGCATGAAGCTAGGCATTATATGTCTGCATGAAATATTGTGTGTTAATGAGAAATTTCAACTATCCAGGGCGGCGGAGGGAGGGGGGGGGGGGGACGTTTTCAACAACACACTCAGCTACGAGGGCTGAATACAGTTTATAAGAGATTCACGACACACGTAAACTGCACAATACTACAAGTCTACAACTATCAGTGAGGTCTTTCTTAGCTGTAATGCTACGTATTCAGCACTCCATGTTTTACAAAATACGTGCTTTCCATAAAATTGGACGCACAACAAATTTGAACGAATAATGACAGCAGTAAAGGACAAACTATTATTGAAGTTGTGGTCCGCTGTAGGGAGGATCTTAGTTCTGTAGGTTTAAACTAAGTACAAGAAAATCCTATGGTAGTTACAACAGAGCAAAATATATGACATTTGCTTGTAAAGGTCTGATAGGGAAGAGAATGGTACTTTGCTAACAAACTGCGGAAGCAGTACGATTCTCGGTATATTTGAAGCGTCTCAGGTGAAGTTGGGGAAAAATTGTGATGCAATAGCTGAAATCAATCGCGTGTAATCCAAGTATTGCCGTTTGAAACTATTTACAGAGCGAAAGTTTGCTGGAGCTTGACATTTTTCTTTTTGACTTCAAACAAAGAATCTTAAACTTGAAACGATTGCAGAAGATATAAAGAAAAAGCTTAGAACAGCGCACACTTGCCAAATTGTATAAAAAACGGTTACATTACAAGACAATGCTATATTACTGTCTAATTACGGATAAGCGGTGTCAGATTACAATGCAAGGGTCTTTGTTGAACTTGCAGTTGGTCTCAAGAATTTATTTCTTGTCTCTTGACTTCTTTGACCCGTGTGAGAGGTATGTATTTGTGGGAAATGCGAAGCGGTACAGTGGTTCGCAGTCAACATTGAACTGCAAGATCCCCTGTAACTGGCTGGGTATATCTGCTGAAATCTCGAAGGAATGACAGTACATATCACTCTCAACAGAATCCTGAATAGTCCTGTTGTGTTCAAACGATCTTTCGAGTTGGGATCAACTTTTCCTTGTTGCTGCACAAGGTCATGCGCTCGAACGGCTTGCTCTCTAATCAGTACTGACAGTATCCAGAACACAACGTTCTGCAAATCGAGTCTAGCAATGGTGCGCAGGCAGTGATGCCTATCGTCATGAATTTTCATCGACAGCGATTGAAATAATACGGACCATTAGTTCAATAAAACGATACCTCGCTAGGTTTAGCATCTGCAGTCTCGTGGAATCAGCAACTGTGTTTACGTACGGCAGGAGGAACGATTTTACCGCTTTATTCGTCTTCGGTGAGCGATTACTTAAGCGGCAGCAACATGAGTTTCCTGCATTGCGTCAGAGGTTAGTTTGCTTCACCAGTCGCGGAATGGCTTGCGGTTAAGACCATCATTTGTCACGGGCGATCTCCCGTTCCGATTCGACGAGCTAGAGTGTTCGCAGCTCTGACCTGTTTCCGGGTGCGTCAGTTCTGCGGTGAGCCACGCACACAATTAAGGCGGTGTACAAATCTCCTACACGCCGTCTGCTTCCGGCACGCACTCGCTCAAAGGAAATTAAGTCACTTCAGCTAGTATATCGACGTGAGCATATTAGAGTGACTGGACAAATTACTGTTTGCGTGATAAAACAGACAGGAAAGTAAGTTTGCGAATATTACTTTTGAATACAACTTGATTGTACTTTTTTTTAATTCTTTACTGCATCGAACAATGTAGAAGAGCTATCAAAGATATACAAACAATGTATACAGTAATACGAGGATATTTCAGCGCGGAACACAGTCTCTCTTACAGAGACAACAGGATTGATTATAGGGACTCAGTATTCTAGCGGGGCCAACAGGAAAAAGCCGGGACACAATTGGATGCATTCCCAACTACATGAACCAGTACGGGGAAAAGAGTTTCCAGTAACAATCAACTCAGCCGTGATTAAGTCAATGCCCCGCGAAATCCTTTCCTCCAGTATTGGTAGTCTAGCAAAATATACTGGAGAGTGATAACAAATTTGGAAAATAAGAGAGCTTCTGGCAGAATTGAAGCTGTCAGAGCAGGCCATCAGTCTTGCCTTGATAGCTCAGATGACAAGGGCATTGCCAGTAGAAGGTCCCAGGTTCGAGTCCTGTCAGCACAGTTTTAATATGCATCGGAGTTAACTACTAGATGATCCATTAGACTTTACTTCACTCATAGGGCACTGTAAACCGAATTTAACGGCAATAAATATTTGTTATACGTATTTTACGCAGTTAGTGACATTGACGTGAGCAGTCAATTCATGGAAAAATTACATTTGCTGTTTCCCTGTTACGGAGAGAGATTCGAATGTGGAAATAAATTTCTAGCTTTGTCAGTAGTCTCGTTCCATTTCAAGGCGTTTTACAATCGAGACAAAGTTTCGTTCACCTTTCAAGAGTAGAGTACCACTTGGCTACTTCAAAGATGATTTTGGTCTTAGGAAGACTGGCATTTACAAAATTCCGTGTCGTATGGGAAGGCTTACATATGCCGTTCGATTCGCACAGTTCTGGACATGTGCGTGAACATCGCCGTTACACGAGGCTACAACAGCCTGAAAAATCAGGGGAAGTGTAATATATTTTAAGCGAGGGACACTGGATGTAATTTGACAAGACTGATGAACGTCACTACTTCCGAGTCTTGTGCAGTGTTTACAAAAGAGGCAATTGAAATTAAGTTGGCAAAAATTTTAATAAAGAAAAGAGTTTTCCTTTTAGCAGAACGTGGAACCCCATAATATCTCGCAACGAAACAGAAAGCTCCTTGGTGCGGCCTGCCGGAGAGTTTAAAAGACACTCTCAGCGCGGTATGTCATTCATCGACTGACATGTTCTACTAGGGGCACTACCACCAGCCCCTATAAAGGGCGATGGTTTACAGCTTTGGCATTATTTTTGACCACCACCACCACAACCACCACCATTCTCCTGAAGTTGGCGTACAGATGGATCACCGAAACATCGAGCCATTTTGATATCAGAATCCGCCAGCAAGCAAGAGGAAGCTACCAAGAATTATTATACCGGGAAAGGCTACGAAGTCACAGTTTCTAGCGTTAGTCTACGAACCGTAGATAGTGGCTTACATAGCTACGTTCCCTAAAGCTCTAACCATGCCCTTAAAGTTATGTTAAGTAACATGTAACCATATTAGGAGAACTCGTAAGAAGTGGTGTCATGAAGTAAGAATGACAAAACGGTGATGTGTATCTGTAAAAAAAAAAAAAAAAAAAAAAAGGCTACAAAAGGCGGTTAGTAGGAATTATGAGATGGCATGCGCAAATAATTATAGAGTACTGGAAGAGTATCAGAAGGAGAAACCTGCGCAAGCAGAATGGCGCGTGGAATTTGCCACAACAGCAATGGACTGGTTCTCCTTGGCGTTCCGGCCGACAATTCCAAAGCATGCAACGGGGAGACGCAACTCAAAAGAGTCTTGAACTGCAGCTGGGATCGCTGTAGACGGAGAACAAAGACGAATGACGTGGTACTCTGGTCAGCCTTCTGAGCTCTGACAACTGTGTCAGAATCAATCTCAATAATTTCCTTGGATTCTTTGTGAACACAACCGTGCAGATGTCCACAACTGAAGTACCTCCGCATGTTATTTGAAGTGTCGACACGTAGCGCTCCAGGTGTAGATACGACATTAACAATTCTGATAACGGTAACAGTGAAATGTCTACAGCCTCGAAGCCAAATTTTCTTCATACATTATTTCAAGAGATTCCGTCTGTATTTGTACCCCTATCAGCAATTTTCACAGACCTGAATTTCATGTCTTCTGCATACTAGCGATTGCTGGAAGGAAGACTTTAAAAAGCTCCAGTATTTTCTAATACGTCGTGCCATGTTAACTTTCAGCGAAACAAACATTTGAATGTTTAATTCTCATGAACATATGGCTACAAAATCTTTCGAGACGGAGTCTTTTGATAAAAGTTAATCGATAAACTTGTTGCGTCAAATTTGTAAAAAAAAATCGCAAGCTTTCGATCGCTACCTGCATCATTAGCTTTCTGGCATGTTCGAAAGTTATCATGAACTTCCTTTTGTATGTAACACTGTACTTTTGGTTTGATGTTCCTGTGGTCTCCTTTGAACGTGATGCGGGGAAACAGTCAGACGTACTTTGTGTGGATTGGGAAGGTAATCCCGTCCTCAAATTGAAGGTTGGATTGAAAGATTTTGTGCTAGGCATGGTCCTATTGAAGGGGGATTGTCATCATTGTGCTGGAGTAAGCTGTCGCCAGCGCACTAGCCCGCAAAGACGTGGCAAGAAGACGGATAGTAGGCGCTGAATAAAGCGCGACTATCCGGAGAGGGGTCAAAGACAGACTCGCACACACAGCAACACACTGCCAACGCTCTCTCGACCGCAAGTAATAAGATCTCAGTCACCACGTCAGTCAGTCAGTGACAGGTCAGTCAGTCAGTGATAGGTCAGTCAGTCAGTGACAGTCAGGAGCTCAGTCACTGCGCACTATCATTCTATTTTGGCGCCTGTCATTCATCACATAGCGAGACTTATTTCACTAGCAGTGAGGCTAACGTGGGCTATTACTCACGAGCTTGCACCGCAACACATGGGCTCAAAGTAAAGCAGCTTCCTATTTATGTAAATAAAGAATCCTGTTAATACATGTGCGAAGTTGTGTTGTAAAAACATTATACCGGCCAAGAAACAACATCCTCTCCATTGATTCCTATGGTACAAGACTCAATTTTCTTTCTCCAACCCTTACTCTGACAACCCAGCCAGTTAGAGACGGGGAAGAGCAGCTGAATGTGGACTTAGAGCAACGGTGTAGGACTCGTTATTTTACACATTAACAAGTTTATTGCCAGATTTTAAAGAAATACGACACAAGAAAATTACGGAATCGACTGGGGACCGTACGCCAGAAATTTGAGTATGTAATCAGACACTTCTCTACTGCGCCATTTAGGCACTGCTTGGTTACTGTATTTGAAATCTCCGTTCGGCCAGTTACCCTATATTACTCCTTTAGGCGAAAGCTGGTATTGTTCGTTTGAATAGGCTAAGGCCGATTTCCTGCGCCGCTTTTATCTAACTGTTCGAGCATTTCAGCCCAAATGATTAGATCGTCGACACTGAAGTTAAAAACTTGAATGAGTAATTAACTTGCATTAATAATTAAAACTTAGGGTACTATTATTACAATAAACAATAATAAAATAGTACTGAACCTCTAAGTTTTTTCTGTTGCTCATTGTACTAGGGGTAGTCAGTTTTAATTATCACTTATAAAAATTAAAGTTACGTAATTAGTTTTTGTTTGTATTCTGGAACACGTCTGTAGTCCTCCTACACATCGAAATAGCTGTGCCACACTACAGTAACTGGCTGCCTGAGGAGTCAAAACAAAACAGAACCTACGACTTATGTCTTTAATCGGCAAAAATCTTTCAGACTGTGTTCCAGTGTTTATTTTGAAAGCGTTCATGTTTCAAGTGGGATCCAGTGTTCGCCTAATTAAGTATGTCACTCCGTCATAGAACATAACCAATATTTGAATTGTTTCACACCAAGGGCAATAAAAATGTACATTTCGCCTTTTATTGTGTGATAGGTTGTTTTCCCCAAAGAGAAATGGATTGTTTTTCCATCAGTCTTACCAGGCGACGTACGTTTCGTTGGATTCTTTGTGTGAATATATTACATGTTGTTTACATAGCAACAATCATAAATAACCTTACAGTCACCTGTTGTCTGAAAAGGGAGAACTGTCGTGAGTGAGAGAGAGAGAGAGAGAGAGAGAGAGAGAGAGAGAGAGTTGCGGTGAAGGGTGATCCGGGGCTGGCTAATGACATTGGTTCCAACACCGGTTGCGACAACTCGTTACGCGAGGAAAACTACAGCGCGGTGCAACATTTAAGGAAACAACCGAGATAGATACTTCAGAATGGAAAATTCCCCTCAAGCGGCAGCTAAGTTACGTATAGTCTTTCCGGATACAAGATCTCTGTACTGAGATCGGCGATAACATCAGCACCAATCGAGCCCGACACATGAAGCAAGTCACCGAGTGTAAGATATAGAAGGAGCTTAACATATACCTTAGAAATAACTACTTTTACTATTTTAAGGTGGAGCAAATGGAAAATGCGCTGATTTGCGAAGCTCACAATGTTCGTAATAACATCCACACAAACGCCATCAAAAGGCAGTCTGTTGACATTTAGAGTTTTATATTATGGATTGAGCAACATAATATCCACACTAGTGTAACAAGCTTTTCAACCGAAAAATTTGGAGCAAAACTTTGCTTCGACCCACAGGGCAAGTAACAATATAAAAATGACATGCTTATAAATTGTAGCATTATGAATTAGAATACTATCATATAACAGACGTGGAACAGTGATATCTGGAATCAAAAGACATTGAGAAGTCCACTGGTGAAGGATTATAGTGTCTCGGTACATATCTGAGAAATCGTACACACTGCTGTTTTACAATTAAGACTGACACGTATCGCACATCCTTGTAAAACTTCTGTTTCAGGTAATACATACCATGATTGCACAGAGAAACAGAAATCACTCAGACTGGAACGTGTAGTACGGCGTGTCAGTAGCAAGACAAAAATTATTGAACGACTCACTTCAGGTGTCAAACTGTTACTTGTAACGCAATTTAAGATATGACAGATCTCCTTCTCTGCAGCTTATCTTGCGAGATGGTACCTACAGTACACGGATATAAAAACAAAAATGGTTCAAAAGGCTCTGAGCACTATGGGACTTAACTTCTGAGGTCATCAGTCCCCTAGAACTTAGAACTACTTAAAACTAACTAACCTAAGGACATCACACACATCCATGCCCGAGGCAGGATTCGAACCTGCGAGCGTAGCGGATATAAAAACAGAAAACTGTCTTCAACATGAAGGACGTTCAAACAACTCTCTGCTTTGTCGCGAATGGTCTTGTTAATGGTGAGATGCCGTTGTATTCCTCCGACATTTGAAATGTCTAACCGTACCAGTTATGGTGAACTCTTAACCGCGACGCAATTTGCAATTTTTCACATTTACTTATTATTCCCAGGATATTAAAGAAGCGATAGCTGACAAATAATCGTAGGATCGACTGGAATTCGGATCCCAGATCTCTAGACCTTTAGTCTCATATTCTAACTAGGTTGTAACTTAAACATAATGTGAACTTCCTCTCTTCCTTTACGATGTGCCAGCAGTAAGAAAGGTCGACTCATTGTGAGATTATACTTGACTGCCAACTGTATCCACAGAACTCGCAAGGATAACTCAGCAAAGTGAAACGGACTTTTTTTCCTAGACAACGAAATAAGTTTCTGAAAGTCATGTCATTTCCGGGTACCTTCTGCCGACCGTAAAACGTGCCACACAGCTGTTGGAAATTGCGCTTGCGGCCTGTGGTAGCCTGAATAAGGGAAACCCTACACAGTTACCGGCAGACCTGTTTCAGTACAACATGAACTTACGGGGACATTGCCCTGAGGAGATTTGCGAAGCTGCCGTGATTCTGCACTTTCAGTGAGGAGGCTGCGTCTGCAGTATGTGGCAACGTACTGGGCAAACTAATGTAACTGGTCTTTATCACGGAACTAGTATTAAATTTTCAGAAGTGTAAAACTGTGCACTTCTCAAAACGAAGGAACTTAGTATTCTATGATTAATACTAATAAGTCTCAGCTGGAATGTTAACTCATACAAATACCTGTATGTAAAAACTTCTTGGGATATGAAATGGAAACATCACACAGGTGGAAGACTTCGATCTCTCGATACTAGAGATATGTAAGCAATCTACAAAGAAGATTGTTTACATATCACTGGTGCCACTCATCCTATAATACTGCTCAAGCGTGTGGGACCCGTACTACACAGAAATAACAGGGGCTACTGATCGTATGCAGTTCGCTATTGTAGGATAAGATTGTATTAATTACAGCGCGTTTAGAGGCATTTAAACAGTCGCAGGCGCAGTGGAGAACTATTGGCACAAGAAAATAATATACAATGGTATGTCGGCAGATACTTAAACTTCGTTTTTAATAAGTAGATACAATGATTAATTTGGTATCCCCTTTTTTTTCTTTATTACTTTCTCTCTTTTTACTCTAATCATTTGTTGCCTATTTTACGTAGATTATAATTTAGGATTATTTTTATTGTAAGTGGATTGTTAATAGATCACGTAATTACAACCAGGAATCAACGAAAAGAATTGAAAAATAGGCTCTTTGTTGTTTAGGGAATGCACATCAGTTACAGAAAATTTCTTTGTTATTACCTAAGTAACTTACTGACTGCTCAGCTGGTTAGAAATTGCATTGTAAAACTATAGTCTTCCCACTTACTAAGGGCAGTAACTAAACTACATTAAAAGTGCTTCGCATACTTTCTGTACTACTGTATTACTACCGCAGCTGCGTGGATTGTTCTCAACCGTTCTCTAATGCAGTCGACAACCATAACACATACCTAAAGGTATCTTAATATTTTTGTTCGCCGCGTCTTCCAGGCCCAGCTTGCAGCCTTGACCGGCACCGTTTGCTACCGCAGCAGCGCTACTCAGTCGCTGTTTTGTTACTGGTTATTCTTCGTCTTTTAGATATCGATAAATCGAATATGGCATTAGACTACTTTGAGACCGAGAATTTCCGCTATAAAAATAATTTTAGCTGTAACGGGCAAGAAAGCGACACTTTCCTTTGACACTGGGCGATGGCTGGAAGATCTGGTGAGCAGAGGGTTGCCTCCAGCTACACATTGCAGAAACTAAATTGCAAATATCTGCCGAAACGCTAGAAGAAATACGCCTGATGACTTAAGAGAAACACGTGGTAGATGTATGAAGGTATGCACTGAACATGCATTCTTCTGGTGTCTCATGCTGTTCCCTGCGCTAACTTCTGTGCCGAGGTCTTTGACTGCTCAGTGACCTCTTGCAGCCTGAGTAGACAGCCGCATGCGCAACCGTGACTATCTCGCCAGCAGGTTGCTGCACTAAGAGCATTCCTTGGTCTGCGGGACACTACACACAAGAGCAGTCCCACTTTTTTCCAAAAACGAGATTTTGCGAATGTTGGCGACGATGTAACGGTGTTTAGGATCAGTTAAAATATGGTCACTAAATCCAGATTACTAACTTGGATATGAAGAGAACGGAGGAAGTTATTTACAGTTTCGTCGCTAGGATAACCCTGGGAATCACCTTGAGTGAGACAGGACTTATGTGCACAGAAAATAAATGACGGACAAACCTTTACTCCAACGTGACTCATCACATTTCACAGCTTGGCGTCTTACTGCAGCTTGCGCGTCGCACTATGTGATTCGATACGAGAATTATGAGCGCTCATGACTAACAATTGCGAATTTCATCATACGCGTAGGATGTGAAACTCAATACCCTTAAAACCATTTCCTCAAGTAGTATGACACGATTCTCAAATGAACTCGAATAAATCGCCTTTGAAGATTAGCAGATTTGCGAGTGGCAATAAAGCATAAAACATTACTATGTTAGTAACACAGACAGCGTATGGGATTTTTTTTATTTTTTTTACAAAAGTAACCTATTTTCCGTTACTGGTTGTGTGAACATAATGTTTGATACAGCCATGTGAAACGCCTTATTGTGAAATTAAAATTATTTAATACTGTTCAGTTTTCTGTTTCAAGTTCTGCACACTGAAAAATCACATATTCATGAGAATTAAAAATAAAAGAGTGTTATTTTTTAACCACAACTCACGAGATGCGCTCTCTCAGAGCTCGCGACAATTTTCGAACTCACTGTCTCGCCGAGGTCAGTTCTGGCGGAATGCTGCTTCACTATCCTGCCCTCCACAAATACCCAACCCTGCAATGTTTTACTGTCTGTTGCTTTATCGCCTTCTTCGTTTGTTGTCACGTGTTGGAGTTTTCTGGAGCGTGCCTTGTGAACTACGTATGTCTTCTTCAGGGCGGTACAAAATTATTTCGCAGAAACGTGTCAGTTTTGACGGTCGCAAGTATGATGAAATTGTTACTCGGTGGATGAAGCAAAATGTCAAGAAACAGACGAAAAAGATTACGATTTTGCAACAGCTGGAGATGACATTCCGCTAGAGAACAAGAGGGTCACTTAGAGGAGGAACTCCCGGCCAATGGCCGATGGAGATCTTTGTGGCTCTCCAATACGTAGTACAATATGAGATCAGAAGTATCCGGACACTTTCTATTGGACATTAATATGTCGTGAGTCCACCCTTCACCTTTGTGACGCCGTGAACTCTGCTGACACTTTCAATGAGCTGTCTGCATATCTGTCGTGGAATGCAGGCATTCTTTCTCAACAGCCGAATCTACACAAGGTAGAGATATTGGACGCTGTGTTCGAGAGCGAAGTCGACTAACTCCTTCCGAAGGTATTCCGTTGGGTTCCGAGCAGGACTCTCGGCAGGCCAGTCATTTCAGGAATGTATTTTTAAAAGATAAGCGCGAGCAGCTGTTGTATGATTGTTAAATTGCACTACTGGTTTCACAAAGAGTTGTATCTTCAGGTACATCTATATAAAGAAGAACAACACATGAGGGATTTGAAAATTTTAAAAATTTAGAAATGGCAAGAACCTAGAGAGAAGAAAATACAGTGTAACGTGGTTTGCGATACATAACTGACAGAAGCAAATATTAATATAATAGTCAACATGAGAAAGTTGAGCGCATTGGACGTTCCCATTAGTCCCTGTCAGATGATAATATAAAAAAAAAAGACAAAATTTAAAACAGGCAGAGTGAAGAAGACGGCCATCAAATCAAGTCAGCTCTGAAAAGAACAAAATTTTACAATCAGGAGAAAGGGCTTAAAGATGAACAGTAATATTAAATATTAATAGCGATCAAAAGAAAGGACACGCTGTAAAGCACAAAAAAGCAATATATAGTTAGGAAAGTGATTGTCCAAAATCCATAGCCTCACAGAAGCTGCTTTATGACAGGGAGCGCTGTTGTATTGATAGTCATCGTATGTGTTCATAGCCGGCCGCCTTACTGAAATCTAGGAAGACGGAATCTGTTCCGCTCCAACAGTTAGCGAGATGTCACGTATGAATCAAGCAGGCTAATGAATTTTATTTTATGCGCACTAGGCCAAGGTCCAACGCGTATTTTTGTGCTTAGGTGTTTCATGTCTTAAATCTGGAGTCATTATCATAGTCTGTGACTCTTTATAGCCCATAATGACCTCTGCAGCACTAAGAGACTAAACGTTAGGCAAAGGAAAATGCCATGGACCACCATTTAATGCCAGGAACAAAATTCACCAAGGACGTAGTTCTGGCCTTGAGAGATTTCATTTCATGCATAAGACAAGCAAAATTTCACTCGAGGTTTTTTTCTTCTTAATCCGTTCTGCATCTTAGAGCTTACTTTCCCCCGGTACGTCATAATTTTTGAGATTAGAATATGCTCTAGGATAGTGCAACAAATCGACGAAGCGGTATTTGCAATTAGAAACTTCACTAAAAATATGAGCTAAATGTACGACACTTTAACACGTTATGCCTTCAAGGAAAAAAAAACAGATGTCAAGGAATAGATACTGTTCAAGTTACTCGTAAGTGATTAAAAGTTGTAACGTGAGAAGCCAGACAAGGTAACTTTCGCATGTGGCAACAAAACGTTTGTGTAGATAGCGTCGCTATCTCTCCTGGGTAGTGCAGTCGAGGTTTCTACAGCCTTACATTTTGTTGCCGTAGGTGTATGGAAATTTTTTAGCGTCCAACGCATGGAGGAGATACGTCAAGGACTCATTTAAGGAAATACAATGAAAGCTCTGCACTATGGATGGTGGTGGGTACCTTGAGCTATTACAGCTCAACTCCCCAATAGAGGATGGAAAAAATAGCTATGGCTCCTAAATCGTTTCTTATTCCACTTACACGAAAAATATGTCTAAAATAATACACTATATTTATGTAACAGCTTGCAGTTAATGTTATTGTCTTCATTGATCCCTTTGAACATACCCTGAAAATTAACGCTCCATCGCCCGAATCAGCCTGTTACTTCACAAGAAACACGAATTTTTTGAAATAACTGTTCGTTCTTCAGTAGACTGCGATCGAAAACTCTAGAAAAAGTCACCCGACGGTGTTGTACGCAGTTTCCTTTCTAGACCCAGAACACTTCTGAGTTCCTCCTGACGGAATCCCTATTAGCGTTCACTATGTTAAAAAAAAAACACATTTCAATTTTTAAGTAAGAAATATTCTCGTCAAACATTAATTCGTACGAGGTCTGCTGTAGAAGTGCATATTGTGTGGCTATTTTACAGCACCAATCTCTCACCTTTTTTCTACCTTCTACTATACGACTACCCTGCAGTCAATCGTTACCATGGCCAGGGATCTTCCGAAATAGGCTGCGAAGTCCAAAACAGTATTTGCTTTTAGTTCAGGATCTTGGGAAGCCTAGCTCAACTGGGCGTTCCAGTGGACGTCTAAAAATTGCCTGCCAAGGCTAATAACGAAGGTAAGAGGAGAAGGCAATAACAGTGCCCTATATATGGTATAAAGAAAAAACACGGTGTCACATTTACAGCATAAATGTCGTCGAGCGTTTGTGAAAGACCAGTTTTTTTTTCAATTTTACAGCAATAACGATTCTTTCACTAACAAGCCTTTATGTCTCTCTGTGCCTTCTTCTACTGGTACCCGATAACTATATCTGTGACCCTCTAGTGTTGACAAACTCATGGCCAATTGTGCAAGAAAATGGCTCTGAGCACTATGCGACTTAACTTCTGAGGTCATCAGTCGCCTAGAACTTAGAACTAAGGAAACCTATCTAACCTAAGGACATCACACATCCATTCCCGAGGCATGATTCGAACCTATGCCGTAGCGGTCGCGCGGTTCCGGACTGAAGCGCCTAGAACGGCTCGCCCTCATCGGCCAGCTTGTCATGGGGCTTCAAGAGATTGAAACAACAGAATGGAACAAAAGTCGCACTTGACAAGAGTAACATATGGACATTCTCTACACATTCAACGCATCCGCAATACAGTATTGCAACATCAAAAACCACAGTGATCAGATTTTTGCCACGAACTGCTCCATTCCTCATTGTTCCGATGACGTCATTAAAACTCGATATCTGCTCTTTGATGACTAATAAGGGAACAATTCACCACAACACAGCAACTGTTTTCGGAAAATATGAGTCACAAGGAAACCGCACCTACTCGTCATCACCGATTTCATCCAAATTCGTGGTATTTGCAGAGTCTGGCCAAAAATGAAAGTGACTGAAGTAGGTGCTCCAGATGGCCAAGCGCTGTGGTGGTTCGGGCGAAATATGAGCCATTTACAGGTATTTTATTATAGCTACTAGGTAGCGGAAAGAATACAGAATGGAATATGACAACCATCAACCGTAGAATGGAATGAGAAAGAAAACTTGTGCCGACCGAGACTCGAACCTGGGTTTCCCACTTATCGCGAACGGTCGCCTTACCATTTGGCTATCCCTGCACGACTCACGGCCAGACCTAAACCTCCGGATATCGTAACCATGTGTCTAGGACCCATAATCGTACATCCATTCTGAATACTCCCGTATACGTCAGACATTGTATTTCAAAGTCGCTTGCGCCGTATCGGAAGATAAATACGATATTGCAGTGCCTGTTCTTTTCTGCTTACGATGCAAAGTTCCTTTGGACATTCATACATTTCCAAAGGAACTTCGCATTGAAGGCGGATTAACACTGCAGTAATGTATTTTTCACAAATTTTCACTACGCTAGCAAGTGAATAAACTCCGTACTCATAGCTAGCGCTGCCTCAAATGGCCGATGGGCCGATTTTACCTACACCGGGAACCTACTGTTCACGTAAAGCTGCCAATGCTGCTCGAAGGTCAAAATGATACTAACGTAATAAGAAGTCCTATACGCTTAAATTAGAATCCGTTCTTAGAAAATCCTCGTGGACGCTGTAAGTACATTCCTTTCTTCGGAAGTTATTTACAATCACAAGTTTTCCTTTGCCTTTCCTTTTCAAGCCTTTTATCAAGATATTAACGCCAAGGGCCTTGGCGCATTGTTAACACCGGTTCCCGAAATTAGGAGCTGTCGGGCTTGTCTAGCACTTGGTTGTGTGACCGCCCGGGTCTGCCAAATGTTGTGGGCAAACGGGGTGCACTCTGCCCTTGTGAGGTCAATTGAGGAGCTACTTGACTGAGAAGTAGCGGTTCGGGTCATGAAAGCTGACAACGGCTGGGAGAGCGGTACGCTAACCACATGCCCCTTAATACACTCCTGGAAATTGAAATAAGACCACCGTGAATTCATTGTCCCAGGAAGGGGAAACTTTATTGACACATACCTGGGGTCAGATACATCACATGATCACACTGACAGAACCACAGGCACATAGATACAGGCAACAGAGCATGCACAATGTCGGCACTAGTACAGTGTATATCCACCTTTCGCAGCAATGCAGGCTGCTATTCTCCCATGGAGACGATCGTAGAGATGCTGGATGTAGTCCTGTGGAACGGCTTGCCATGTCATTTACACCTGGCGCCTCAGTTGGACCAGCGTTCGTGCTGGACGTGCAGACCGCGTGAGACGACGCTTCACCCAGTCCCAAACATGCTCAATGGGGGACAGATCCGGAGATCTTGCTGGCCAGGATAGTTGACTTACACCTTCTAGAGCACGTTGGATGGCACGGGATACATGCGGACGTGCATTGTCCTGTTGGAACAGCAAGTTCCCTTGCCGGTCTAGGAATGGTAGAACGATGGGTTCGATGACGGTTTGGATGTATCGTGCACTATTCAGTGTCCCCTCGACGATCACCAGTGGTGTACGGCCAGTGTAGGAGATCGCTCCCCACACCATGATGCCGGGTGTTGGCCCTGTGTGCCTCGGTCGTATGCAGTCCTGATTGTGGCGCTCACCTGCACGGCGCCAAACACGCATACGACCATCATTGGCACCAAGGCAGAAGCGACTCTCATCGCTGAAGACGACACGTCTCCATTCGTCCCTCCCTTCACGCCTGTCGCGACACCACTGGAGGCGGGCTGCACGATGTTGGGGCGTGAGCGGAAGACGGCCTAACGGTGTGCGGGACCGTAGCCCAGCTTCATGGAGACGGTTGCGAATGGTCCTCGCCGATACCCCAGGAGCAACAGTGTCCCTAATTTGCTGGGAAGTGGCGGTGCGGTCCCCTACGGCACTGCGTAGGATCCTACGTTCTTGGCGTGCATCCGTGCGTCGCTGCGGTCCGGTCCCAGGTCGACGGGCACGTGCACCTTCCGCCGACCACTGGCGACAACATCGATGTACTGTGGAGACCTCACGCCCCACGTGTTGAGCAATTCGGCGGTACGTCCACCCGGCCTCCCGCATGCCCACTATACGCCCTCGCTCAAAGTCCGTCAACTGCACATACGGTTCACGTCCACGCTGTCGCGGCATGCTACCAGTGTTAAAGACTGCGATGGAGCTCCGTATGCCACGGCAAATTGGCTGACACTGACGGCGGCGGTGCACAAATGCTGCGCAGCTAGCGCCATTCGACGGCCAACACCGCGGTTCCTGGTGTGTCCGCTGTGCCGTGCGTGTGATCATTGCTTGTACAGCCCTCTCGCAGTGTCCGGAGCAAGTATGGTGGGTCCGACACACCGGTGTCAATGTGTTCTTTTTTCCATTTCCAGGAGTGTATTTGCATCCAGCGACGCCTGTCTGATGAGGATGACACGGCGGGCGGTCGGTCGGTCCCATTGGGTCTTTCAGGGCGTGCTCGAAACGAATTTGAGAGAGGTAGGGAATTATTAATATTATTTCGGTTTATTTCCAGTACAAGCAACTTAAAAATTGACAGTAAAGTTTCGGCATAGGGATTCGACCAGGCGCCCCTTGGGATTACCGTTCTCCTGTGCTCTTCCAGCTGCGGCACATGCTGCATGGAAAGAGCGCTAACATAAGTGGGCTCATGCCTCGCCTGACCCCCGCCAAAAATGAAATTTCGTTGTAACCGCTGAGCAGTCACTTTCATTTCTGGGTTCAAATGGTTCAAATGGCTCTGAGCACTATGGGACTTAACTTCTGAGGTCATCAGTCCCCTACAACTTGGAACTACTTAAACCTAACTAACCTAAGGACATCACACACATCCATGCCCGAGGCAGGATTCGAACCTGCGACCGTAGCGGATGCGCGGTTCCAGTCTGTAGCGCCTAGAACCGCTCAGCCACTCTGGCCGGCTTCATTTCTGGGAAGGCCCCGCATGAGCTATAAATTAGGATGAAATCTGTGATGAGTAGTCGTGGTCTCTTTGAAAGTACGGCAAATGGCACCACGTACTGTTTCAAGCAAACGTTCAGTTTTTTTCCGAATAATACAATATTTACGATCCTTGTTAATTTGCTGATCATAATGGTCCATCACATCTTTAGTGGCTTAAGCTCTTAATTTTACATTCGTCAATGTTCAGTCCTCGATAGTATACAAATCCACAAAAAATGGTAAAACAGACATTTCCGTATTTTATAGTCGGGCTAGTAAGAAATGGAGAACTGAAGTCTGTTATTTGATCCAACGAATGTCTTGATGGTCCAGCGGATGAAACAGCTGTCCTTAAACTTAGGGACTCTGGCGCGTACGAATGGACAGCTTCAAGTGAAAACATTCACCGCTGAGAGATGATATAGATATCATTCAGCCGAACAGAAGTTCGTCTTATGCCAAGGGGCAGCCCCCCCTCGTCACTGACAGTTTTTTTTTTCTTTCCTATTCCTCAGAGCAACTACCCGATTCTGAGAGGGGGCAAATTAAAGGAACGCGCAAGTCCGCGGTCAGCATTTATGTAACCTGCTTGAGACCTGTTCCCGAAGAATGTCGCAAGGCAGTTCTGACGGCAGCGGCGAGCCGCGGCAAATAAAACTAAAGGCGGGCGCTAAACACAAAACGACTAGCGAGACGGGGGAGGATAGCAAACCGGTTATAATGAGGCGCAGCCGGTGGCCCCGATACTCCGGCGCTGCGGTCGCCAGACATCGATCGAGACCAGCAGCTACTGCCGCCGCCAATGTAGCGCCGACTGGCGGAAGGCGAACCCTCTTCAAGGTCTGCTGGCCAACATCTTGCAGCGACATTTCAAACTTGGCAAGATTCGGGTCCGAACTTTCATAAGGAACTAAGTTTTTGTTTGACGGGATTATCAACATCGACGTGCAATCTACTGATTAGTGCAAATTTTTATTATTACTAGCATCTTGATCATAGAACAGTAGGATCTTGTATAGTTATTTACACTGGTGCGAACATAAAGATTGTTACCAAATGCGATATTAATCGTATTGGCTTTGATGCTTAGCTAGCCAATATACCTCTCTTTTCAATTTCCATAGAACAACTCCGATTCTGAGAAGAAATATTTAATCACGCAATTTTTTTTAAATATAGCTAATTCGTAACGTGTTTTTGTAAACATTCATTGATCTAATAGCTACACCGTCAAATTTCAGCCTCATTTTCAGCGTCTGCCAACTACTTTAATACTTTGAGTTGTCTGTGTCTAATGTGTCTGGCTAATGATGTTTTGATATTTGTTCTCACTTGTAGTGCACGGACCACAATTTGTACATGAAATGTATTTTTAGTTGCGAATATGGACAACCATCAGCTATATAATGGAGTGACGACTGTGAAAATTACTGCCGAACTGGGATTAGAACCCGCTTATCGCGAGCGGTCGCCTTAGCATTAGGTTATCCGAAAGAAGATTGCGTCGTATTTCTGAACACAGGTACTGCAACATCGTATCGTACCGTAGTCACCGCAATTTGGTTTCTGAGTCAGAGTTGAGCAAATATTTATTAAAACTGGATAGGTTCACTCGCAAAAAAAAGAAAAAAAAGAAAAAAAAATCACGAGTGTAAAGTATGTGATTGTAAACCGATTTATCTGCTGATCCGGTATAAGTTTGGAGTACGGCATTATCAGAAGCAGAGAGCAATATGGAACTAAGAAGAAATGTGCATAACTTCACTATCCTCGTCACATTTCTTCGTAAAATAATGAGGGGTCGTTTCAGAATTGTATATCCCCTTTTAACAAAATAGGGGATATACAATTCTTCACGAAAACACAGCTTGTCTATTGAAATTTAGAAAAAAGTTACATTGGCTGGATAAGCATCGAAAACAACACGATTAATCTCGCATATGGCACTAACCTTTATGTTCGCAGCCGTATACGTAACTGTACAAGGTCGTACTATTCTACGCTTGCTAGTTGTGAACCATTGTACCATGAACATACACAACCGTATTGGAACTGAATTGACAGATGATTAAGATGCTAGTAATACTAAAAATTTCCATTAATGAGTGTACTGCACGTTGATGTTGATAATCCCGTCAAATGAAAACTTAATTCTGTACGAAGGCTCGGACCCGAATCTCCACCTATATCTGGTCACACTTCCGTCCAAGAAATCCTCGTAACTTCTACTACTCGAATCAAAGTACCTTACCGAACAGGATGGCACCACGATTATGACACCAGACTCACAATCGGCAGAACAAGGGTTCGAATCCACGTCCGCCTCACAAAATTTAGATTTTCCGCGATTTCCCTAAATCGCTTACAGGCGGAATCTGAGGCTGCCTAGAATGAAATGCAATAACGTCATGTTTGCGTTTATCATGCTCCCAGTGTCCTTCTGAGATATCGTCTTATTTAATCGCATTTTATCCAATGCAACCTCGTCTAATACATCCATTTCACGTCAGTGACTTCTGTTGCATTGGTACGTATTCCCAGTGACAGGAAAGCCTCGATTCTCCACCTTATCGTCTCCTATGGAGCTCCTCTTCTGGAATCAAAATTACCTGTCTTTATTTGGAAGTAATTGGAGGAAAACGCAAGCAACAATGATAGTCTGAATCAGTCCTAGAGACGTGGTCAGATAGCGTAACTGCGGTGTTTCTTCTACAGAAGCAGGAAATTTTGATTACAGTCCCAGCGAGGACAAAGTTTTCATCAGTCTAGTTCTTCATCGCTTCCAGAATGCTGTAATAATCAAGACTGCTGAACGTTGTTTTCAAGTGTTCTCATGGTACCTCGACAATCCGAGGTACACGCAGGTACATAAGGACAGCATAATGTAAATACATAAGGAATTGTTTGTGCGGTAAATTTCTGCGTGCAGTAAGAGATGACGTTCGCTGATTTATTTTAATGGGTAAAAATATCAGTTGCTGTTTTCTTAAACAGCGCAGCCGAACTTCCATTAAGTTTTGATTGATTGATTGACTAATTCATTGATCGGTGGAGGGAGATTAGAGGACTAAGCGGCGAGGTCATCTCTCCCGCAACTCAAAACTTACGTGCGTAAGATAGAGGCGTCCGCTAAAAGTGGGCGGAACTCGTAGGGGTCAAATCATAAAGCGAGGAAGCTAAAAACAAACACTGTAGAAGGCATAAAACGCTAGGCTAATTTAAAAACTGGAAAAACAGAGGGATAAAAGAGCGGTCTTTCGACGGGGAAATGATCATGGGTCCCAGACACAGAAAACACGAATAGAACACCCAACCACAACCACCCCGCCCCTGGAGGAAAGCAAAACCTTGTAACTGAAAATAAAAACCACTTTCATATAGGAACCTGAGGACCAGTTCAATCATCCGTTAATTTTCTGCTAATATTAAAGACAAGCAATCTGAAAGGCGACGTTTAGTACGAAGAGCCAAAAGAAGGGAATAGTCCACTGTTAAGTTTGGAAGGTAAGAGAAGAGGAACTGCAGAAAAACAACTGTCAGGACGGGTCATAATTGGTTGGCCCAATTTTAGAGCACTCGTCCGCGAAAGGCAAACGTCCTGATTTCGAGTCACGGTCCGGCACACAGTTAATCTGCCAGGAAGTTTCACATCAGCGCACACTCCGCTGTAGGGTGAAAATTTATTCTGGAATATATTTTATGCGTTAATACTTTAGGATTCATGTATAAATAAGGAGTAAGTACCAGAAGGAAACGTTTGAAATAGTACCAAAAAAAAAAATCACGCACTTTACAAGTTGTCTATTCCTAGAGGCTGTTACTGAACGTATATTTTTCCGATAACAGAGCAACAGAGGATTTAGCTGAGAAATGTCTGCATGTCTCTCATTTTATCCCTTTAATCAGCTATTCAACCTTAACTAACATTTTATCTGTTAATGATGCACTATTTCTCTTGTGCTGTTGTTTTCAATCACTTAATATTTAAGTGATGTACTGACACAGCGGCAGCTTAGCTGGAATGAATAAATAAATATGTGATAAAATTTAAATTTCCTATTAACACCGTCGTCATTAAGAGGCCGAGCACTGTACGGTAGACAGGAATGGAAGTTAGGGAAGGTACGAGCATATGGAGTAGGGCACGGTGCACCATTGCTGGCTGTAAAAAGAGGTACCAGCATATGGAACAGTTTCCCAGATATGTGAGTAGCTCGAAGACTTCCTAAATTATAGAACTCAGTATGCTGTCCTCGACGGCGAGAAGAAGGTATCGTCAGGAGTCGCCCAGGGAAAGGTGATAGCATCGCTGTTTTTCTCTATACACATACTCTATGTGATCAAAAGTATCCTGACACCCCCAAGAACGTACGTTTTTCATATTAGGTGCATTGTGCTGCCACCTACTGCCAGGTACTCCATATCAGCGACCTCAGTAGTTATTTGACCTCGTCAGAGAGCAGAATGGGAGGGGCTCCGCGAAACTCACGGACCTAGAACGTGGTCAGGTGATTGAGTGTCACTTGTGTCATACGTCTATACACGAGATTTCCACACTCTTAAACATCCCTAGGTCCACTGTTTCCGATGTGATAATGAAGTGGAAACGTGAAGGGACACGTACAGCAGAAAGACGTACAGGCCGACCTCGTTTGTTGACTTACAGAGACCGACAGTTGAAGAGGGTCGTAATGTGTAACTGGCAGACATCTATCCAGACCATCACACAGGAATTCCAAACTGCATCAGGATCCACTGCAAGTACTACGACAGTTGGGATGGAGATGAGAAAACTTGGATTTCATGGTCGTGCGGCTGCTCATAAGCCTCACATCACGCCGGCAAATGCCAAACGACGCCTTGCTTGGTGTAAGGAGCGTGAACATTGGACGATTGAAGAGTGGAAAAACGTTGTATGGAGTGACGAATCACGGTACACAATGTGGCGACCGATGGCAAGGTATTGGTATGGCGAATGCTCGGTGAACGTCATCTGCCAGCGCATGTAGAGTCAACAGTAAAATTCGGAGGCGGTGGTGTTGCGGTGTGGTGGTGTATTTCATTGAGGGGGCTTTCACTTTTTGTTGTTTTGCGTGGCACTATCACAGCACAGGACTACACTGATGTTTTAAGCACCTTCTTGCTTCCCACAGTTGAAGAGCAATTCGGGGATGGCGACTGCATGTTTCAACAGGATCGAGCACATGTTGATAATGCACGGTCTGTGGCGGAGTGGTTACACGACAATAACATCCCTGTAATGGACTGGCCTGCACAGAGTCCTGACCTGCAACCTGTAGAATACCTTTGGGATATTTTGGAACGCCGACTTCGTGCCAGGCCTCACCGACCGACAGCGATACCTCTTCTCAGTGCAGCACTCCGTGAAGAATGGGTAGTCATTCCCCTGGAAACCTTGCCTGCGAGAGTGGAAGCTGTCATCAAAGCTAAGGGTTGGTCAACAGCATATTGAATTCCAGCGTTATCGATGGAGGGCGCCACGAACTTTTAAGTCATTTTCAGCCAGGTGTCCGGATACTTTTGATCACTTAGTGTAAATGATTTGGCGGACAAGGTGGGCAGCAATCTGCGGTTGTGCGCTGATGACGCTGTGGTGTACGGTGTGTCGAAGTTGAGTGACTGTAGGAAAATACAAGACGACTTGGACAAAAGTTCTAGTTGGTGTGGTGAATGGCAGCTAGCTAGAGAAATATGGAAAAATGTAGTAACTTCGGTTCATAGAGAGAATTTTAAGAAAGAGTCGTTCATCTGTAAAGAAGACCGCATATAGGATGATGGTGCGACCTATTCTTCAGTACTGCTAGAGTGTTTGGGATCCGTACCAGGTCGGATCGCAGGAAGACATCGAAGTAATTCAGACGCGGGCTGCTAGATTTCGAAAAACTCGTGAGTGTTACGGAGATACTTCGGGAACTTAACTGTGAATCCGTGGAGGTAAGGCGACGTTTTTTTCATGGAAAACTATTGAAAAAATATAAAAACTTGCATTTTAAGATGACTGCGGCACTGTTCTACTGCCGCCAACACATATTTCGCGTAAGGACCACAAGCGCACGATACGATAAATTGGGGCTCATACGGAGGCATATAGACAGTCGTTTTCTCCTCGCTCTGTCTGCGAATGGAACAGGAGATGAAGTGACTGTTAATAGTACAGTGTACCCTCCGTCACGCACCGTACGGTAGCTTGCGGAGTGTCTGTGTAGATGTAGAAGTCTACTGTGGTCTCCCTGTTTTTTTTATTTCTTTTTGTTTCGTCGGTGGCAGATATGGAAGCATGGTGTTGAGAACTCAATGATAAGCCGGTAACCAGATTTCGTTACTATTGTAAAATATGAGAATTTCTGGCGTTTTGAGGACGCTATTTTCAGCAATTTCTGCTCTTGATTCAAGCCCTCATTATTATCGACGTATGCATAGTATTTTTTCACTTGCTATGTTGATGCAGTTAAGGATTTTGTCCGAAATTGGAATTCTTGTCAGACTAATCTCAGGCGCAGCCGGAGATCTACGATTGATTGGAAATTTGCAGTTTTCTTGTGAAGTGGCAAAAGCGAGCAATGTGTAAAAATGGTTCAAATGGCTCTGAGCACTATGGGATTTAACATCTGGGGTCATCAGACCCGTAGAACTTAGAACTACTTAACCTAACTAATCTAAGGACATCACACACATCCATCCCCGAGGCAGCATTCGAACCTGTGACCGTAGCGGTCGCGCGGTTCCAGACTGAAGCGCCTAGAACCGCTCGGCCACACAGGCCGGCGAGGAATGTCTTAGCAAGATGTCCGAATAACGTGAAAACACGAAATGCTAGAAATGCGTTCGGTAAATGTTTCTATAAGCCACTCGAATTTCCCATGCTTTTAGACGTATTTGCTCTCAAATATTATATCAAGGTTGTCAAGTTCGAAACACAAATTTCGAATAGTTGAACAAACCGTTTAAAATGTACAGAGTGATTCCGTCATGATACAGACTTACAGAGAAGATGGAGCAGGGTCACGAAGTCTAAAGTTGTAAGCGAAAATCTTTCCTATACTTCTGGCAGTGGAGTACTTTTAGCCTGGCGTATTGTTGCTAATATTATGTGGTAGCCAACTTTCAGAGGTCATAGTATGCACCAAAACAAGAAAAATACGTTTAGTAAACACGAACTCTAAAATGCGTATCTTAAAAGAGTTACGAGCACACGTGCACCTTGGATACTGTCAAACATCTCTTCTACTGCAATCTCTTTGGTTTCCATCTTTTTGAAGGAGGTAGTATGGACCAAAACAAGAAAAAATGTCCAGTAAATATGGGCTCTAAAATGAGTTCCTTAAGAGCTATGGGCACTTTTCAAAGGAAGAGATATTTCACAGTAGAGAAGATCAACAAGTACTCGAAGCTGTTAAGGTAAGCATTTTAGATCCCATGCCTACTTTGATTTTTTCCCTGTTTGGATCATATTACCACCTCTGAAAGTGGCCTACCCTACAATCTAAGCAACAACGGTGCCGATACATTTATTCCACTGTCAGAGACATCAGAACGATTTTCGCTTATAACTTTCGACTCAGTCATTTCGGACCAGAGTCCTTTACCTCTGAATGATACATTTATCTTTCTAAATCATCTCTGAAATTTTGTAACATCACGGAATCACCTTATATAATATCTGATTTCCAATTGTTAATATGCATACCCAGGAATATGCGGTAAATGTGGTGTGATCGTAGACATCAAGCCACGCTAAAGATGAAACTCCGTTTTCCATTCACAGTCGTTGGCTTCGCCGTCTCCACCAAACTGTCGTCCTTCAATTTAGCTAGACCTGAGGCTACATGGAGGGTGGAGACTATCATACGTTGACCGATTTTAGTTTAGAATGTTTTGTGTACTGCGCATTTTATTCTGACCTTGCAATAGTATTGCTCTTATTGCTAACTGCCCAAACAGCCGGGTGGTGGAGGCGGACGCGAAAGCGAGAGCCGCCCGGCGCAACGCAGGCACCGCCTGAACGCACATGCAGCCGGCGCCTGTGCTGTCGCTCGTTTCTGGCTGGCTTTAGTACCGCCCACGCTATTCACGGAGAAAGCGCAGCTCGCCGTGAAACACTGCGTTGTGGCGCGCGCGTCAAATCCGAGCGCGCATTTACGCGTCGGAGATTTCAGATGTTTCAAACGAATGAGACATAAATATCTCGAAATTTTGGCCCGCTGGAAGTGCTAAAAGACGCAGTTAAAACCGAGGAAAGAACTACCAGCAGACTTGATATAACGCAAAATGGGCGTTACATTGACTGCTGAATTTTGTTGGCGATCACATGAATGAACATCACCAGTACTCAGTTACAGCCACGTGACTACGCTGCAGTTCACACTCAAGTTTACAGACAGACTTATATCTCGACCTTTGCACTCTCCAATAGCATGTGCTAAAAATGAACACCTAAGCTTTACTGTGCGAGCTCTGGTATCTCTTATTTCTATTCGTAGGTGCTAAAAAAATACTTCCGCATTCTCAAGAGGAAGTTCATGACTGAAATTTCGTTAAAATACCTCGCCGCAAAGAAACGCCTTTGTTTTAATGACTGCCATCCTAACTCGCTCATCATATCCACGAGACGCTCCCCTATTTTGCGGTAACGCAAAACGAGCTACCCTGCTGCACCCTTTTTCTCGACGGTCTTTGTCAATCCCATCTGGTAAAGATCGCGCAGCAGCACTGCAGAAGAGGCATAAGCGTACAGTAGGCAGTGTGTCTAGTACACTTGTTGCATCTTCTAAATGTTCTGACAATAAAATACAACTTTCAGTTCGTCTTCACCACAAATACAACTCGTTAGGCGCCTCCATTTATAATTGAAACGAAAATTAAATAATGAACTGAGAAGCAAAGAAAATGATTTGGGGACACATTTCTGTAGTATCAAGATCCGCAGCGAGAGAAAGGGAATATCTAAACTAGTGAGAGATACAAAAATCTCAATAGCTCTCTGCAAATCAAGTCTGCGGCTCTAACAACAAGAAAAACCTAAATATTGTCTTTAACTTTCAACCCGAACAGTACTGGTATATGAAAGAAGGATAGGCTCTTTAATCTTTAAAAAATAAAACTAATGAAAGATATTCAGTAATAAACTATAACAGTTTAATTTTCTCAGTGTTTTTATTCACAGAATCCGAGAAAATAGGAATAAAATCGTTTAATAGCATTTTCTACAAAGACAGAGAGAAAATCATTAACCCTGATGATAGCTAGCTTTAAGAGTAGCAGAAACTGTTTCCGCGCCGTTACATCACAATAATCAAAAATTCTGTCTTAACTGTTACATACCCCGGAGGGTCAACAAGTAGCAATATTTTTCTGTCAAACATCAGATCTCTGAGATCCACCAGCATTACGGTTTCGGGTTTGAATATGATGCTTACGTTCCCTACCCTATTTCTACATCAGCCAACTGTTAAGGACCCGAGAAAGGGTGTTTTTAATCCGATATTGATGAAAGAATCCTGGTGAAACAGATTGCTTATATGGCCGTGTGCGGGATAACGTTTAATTCCTTCGAGAGTGGAATGTGGAGCGCTAAGGAATATTCATAGTTTCCACACTGTAAACAGTATTAGGCATCTTTTTGTATTCAGCAGGTGTCAAGGCGGTTTGAAAATTTTCAGAAGCTCGAGAGTCTAGAAGCATCAACGAATCTCTCTGTCTCTCTCAAAAATATCAAAAGTGAAATTTGTTTGTGGCTATGACGATCGGTGTTCTCTAAAGCAATGGTGGTTTCCATGGAGTATGTGGTTTAGCTCCTAATAGCTATGTTTGAACACAGCATATCTGTGCTTTCTAGAATTGTGTGTCAACATCTCACGACGCAATCATGTTTCTGTTGTTTAACTTTATTATAGATGAAAAGCATAAAATTGTGGATGTTGTGCACTACGAAAGAACCGCAGCAGCTTATTAAGGGCATGTCCGGAATAAAGAATGTACGTAAATTTTACGAAGATTGCTAAATCAATTTGAATATAAATCATCCTTTCACAAATATAACATTCCAGTTGCCTCAGTAACGAAACGAGAGCACATACTAGCGACATGGCGCAGTCACAAACACTGTTGAGAAGTTTCACACAGGCGATGCTCTGGAGAGAGAAAGAGACCTGTGCTTGAGGACGAGGCGCAGTGCAGAGCTACTTACACCACTTCCTGAGGAACGTGCTCGTCAGCTTGGAGCAGATACCGCTACGGCGTCCGCGCATCCTGGCACGATTTCTCCCCCTGCGGCCGTATACAAACTGCGGCACTCGTCAACACTACTCGGCAACGGCAACACGCGTGCTGCGTCTCAACGCGGCTTCCTGAACAGACTGCAGCAGCTATCGCTGTTCCGATCTCGATAGTCGCCTGCGGCCGCGCGCGCACGCAGACCGACAAACCGCGTGGCCGTGAGGGATAGCAGGACCGCCGCTTCCACTGATCCTGTCTGAGCGCGCGCCGAACGTCAACTGGTGTGGCCTCCAGGTCGCCTCGCCTCCTGCGACAAGCGCGAGTTGCCGCGCCAGCCACTTGGCGGCGACACCTCTGCCGGGGAGGGAGAGGTGCCAGCAGCAGGAAGGGGAAGACCTTCTGAGTGCCGGCGGTACTCCAAGGACGTCAGCAGACGGGCGGGAGAGCAGTGGCAGGTGGAATCTGATTCTGTTCCTCCAGCGAATGTGATAGAGATCAAGATCGTACCTAGGGTATGAGCTAAGGACAAGGAGGAGGCACTGGTGATAGAGTGGGTGGTTGTATTGTATAGAACCGGGGACCTAGAAATGACCGAGAGGCTTCGTCCCTCCATAGCCCTCAGTGGTTCACAACAGGCCACAGCAGTTCACCCATCCCACCGCCGCCCCACACCGAACCCAGGTTGTGCGGTTCGGCCCCCAGTGGACCCACTCCCCCCCCCCCCCAACCCCACCCCAACCACCCCTCCAGGAACGTCTCGTACCAGACGAATGTGATTGCAACGAAGAACTTCTAGCAAACAGAACACAGCATTCTCAATGGAGAGAAGCTTTTAGACATAAAAGCAACTTCGGGTGTACCCTAAGTAATAGTTACAGAACCAGTACTTTTCAAAATATATTACGTTTCACAATATATGCATACATAGTAGATGATGTCAGATGTACCACGAGCACGGCCAGGGTGGCCGATCAGTTCTAGGCGCTACAGTCTGGAACCGCACAACTGCTACGGTAGCAGGTTCGTATCTTGCCTCAGGCATGGATGTGTGTGATGTCCTTAGGTTAGTTAGGTTTAAGTAGTTCTAAGTTCTAGGGAACTGATGACCTCAGAAGTTAAGTCCCATAGTGCTCAGAGCTTTTTGAACCATTTTTGTTGTACCATGAGTCTTTTCGCTGTTGATGCTGTTATTTACTGAGAAGTCGCAACGCAACGCTGCCAATTGTAGCAAAATGCGGAAGACTTCGGAGGATTGGTGCTTCATGTAGGGAGTGGATGTTGTGTACTTCCTGCTACTAATAAGGCGAGTACACCATTCGCTTGTTACATGTTTTTACGAGCTTCAAACAGGACCGACTGCAGTAATGGATAGGAACTGTGATTGTTGTGTAGAGATGCGACCTGAGTTGGCGACCCTTGGCTCACAGCTCCAGGCTGCTTTGGCTTCTGTCACACAGCTTGAAGCTGCTGCCGAGGGGCGTCTCTGTGGGGAATCGAATGCGGGGATGCGAGGGACGTCGAGCACATCCCACATGTCCTCCGATCAGTCCATTGCTGTGGCCACCCCAGGTACTGCCTGCACTGAGGTTGACAGCCCACCCATTGTCGAGTGGGAGATCATTCCAAAGTCTGGCAGGCAGCGAAAAACTTCCCGAGGGGCCAATCGTAGGGCCTCCCTGGTTTGTTTGACGAACAGGTTTTTGGGCGTTATCTGTGGCTGTCGATGTTTCTGAGCCAGATGCAGTCGTCCACCCTGTTCCAGAGGAAGCTTCTCGGCCCACAAGGTATGGGCATTCACAGAGGGTGGGAGCTCCAACGTTAGGCGCGTAATGGGGCCCCTTATGAACATGGTTGCCAAGAAGGGGAAGGAAGCCAGTATGCATTCAGTGTGCATTCTGGGGGGAGTCATTCTGGATGTGGAAAGGGTGCTTCCGGATGCCATGAAGAGTACAGGGTGCAGCCAACTGCAGGTGGTGGCTCATGTCGGTACCAATGATATGTGTCGCTTTGGATCAGAGCAGATTCTGTCTGGATTCAGGCGGCTAGCGGAAATGGTAAAGACTGCCAGTCTTGCTTGTGAGATTCGCCGGCCGCGGTGGTCTAGCGGTTCTAGGCGCTCAGTCTGGAACCGCGCGACTGCTACGGTCGCAGGTTCGAGTCCTGCCTCGGGCATGGATGTGTGTGATGTCCTTAGGTTAGTTAGGTTTAAGTAGTTCTAAGTTCTAGGGGACTGATGACCACAGATGTTAAGTCCCATAGTGCTCAGAGCCATTTGAACCATTTTTGCTTGTGATATTAAGGCAGAGCTCACCATCTGCAGCATCGTCGACAGAACCGACTGTGGTCCTTTCGTACAGAGCCGAGTGGAGGGTCTGAATCAGGGGCTCGGGAGGTTCTGTGACCGTGTAGGCTGCAGATTCCTTGACTTGCGCCATCGGATGGTGGGTCCATGTTCCACTTAATAGTTCAGGAGTCCACTACACACAGGAGGCGGCTACACGGGTAGCGGGGGCTGTGTGGAAGGGACTGGGCGGTTTTTTAGGTTAGAGGGTCTCAGGGAACCACAGAAGGGACGTCCGTCTAAAAGTGGGCAGGTAAACACAGTAAAGTAGTTGTAGAAACGATTGGTATTGTAGTTGTAAATTCTCGTAGACCTAACAGAAAGCACTGAAGCTCAAATAGTTGTAGGTACAGAGACCTGGCTAAAGCCGGAAATAAGTTCAGCCGAAATTTTTTCAAATGATCTAACAGTGTACAGAAAGGATAGATTAAATACTGTTGGTGGTGGAGTATTTATTGCTGTCAGAGGTAGTTTTCCTTGTAGCGAAATTGAAGTAGATAGTTCGTGTGAAATAGTGTGGGTAGAGGTTATACCTGACAATTGCACTAAACTATAAATTGGACCGTTTTACCGACCCCCCCCCCCCCCCCCAACTCAGGAGATACAGTTACTGAACAGTTCAAACAAAACTTGAGTCTCATTTCAAATAAGTACCCCGCTCATATAATTATAGTCGGTGGTGACTTTAATCTACCCTCGATATGCTGGAAAAATTATACGTTTAAAGCCGGCGGCAGGCATAAAACGTCATCCGAAATTGTACTGAATGCTTTCTGCGAAAATTATTTTGAACAATTAGTTCATGAGCCCACTCGAAGAGTAAATGGTTGCGAAGCATACTTGACCTTTTAGCAACAAATAATCCTGGACAAATAGTGAGTATTGTGACGAATACAGGGATTAGCGACCACCAAGCAGTTGCTGCTAGGCTCAATAACGTAACACCTACAACCATCAAAAAGAAACGCAAAGTATATCTATTTAAAACAGTTGATAAAAATGCTCTTAACGCCTTTTTAAGAGACAGTCTTCACTCCTTCCGATATGATCATGTAAGTGTAGAAAAGATATGGAATGTTTTCAAAGAGATAGTATCGACAGCAATTGAGAGATATATACCACATAAATTAATAAGTGATGGTACTGATCCCCCATGGTACACAAAACGGGTCAGATCGTTGTTGCAGAAGCAACGAAAAAAGCATGCCAAATTTAAAAGAACGCAAAATCCCCAAGATTGACAAGGTTTTACTGAAGTTCGAAATATGACGATTACTTCAAAGCGAGATGCTTTTATAATTTCCACAACGAAATTCTGTCTCGAAATCTGGCAGAAAACCCAAAGAGATTCTGTTCATACATAAAGCACACCAGTGGCAAGACACAATCAATACCTTCACTGCGCGATGACAACGGTGAAGTCACTGATGACAGTGCCACTAAAGCAAAGTTATTAAACACGGTTTTCCGAAACTCATACACCAAAGAAGACGAAGTAAATGTTCCTGAATTCCAATCAAGAACAACTGCCAAGATGAGAAACTTAGAAGTAGATATCCTCGGAGTAACGAAGCAGCTTAAATCACTTAATAAAGGCAAGGCCTCCGGTCCAGATTGTATACCAGTCAGGTTCCTCTCAGAGTATGCTGATAAAATAGCTCCATATTTAGCAATTATATACAACCACTCGCTCACAGGAAGATCCGTACATAAATTCTGGAAAATTCCACAAGTCACACCAATACCCAAAAAGGGAAGTAGGAGTAATCCGCTGAATTACAGGCCTATATCACTAACGTCGATTTGCAGAACGGCTTTGAAACATATACTGTATTCGAACATTATGAAGTACCTCGAAGAAAATGATTTATTGACATATAGTCAGAACGGTTTCAGAAAATATCGTTCTTGTGAAACACAACTAGCTCTTTATACTCATGAAGTAATAAGTGCCATCGACAGGGGATGTCAAATTGATCCCATATTTTTAGATTTCCAGAAGGCTTTCGACACCGTTCCTCACAAGCGTCTTCTAACCAAACTGCGTGCATATGGAGTATCGCCTCAGTTGTGCGACTGGATTCACAGTTTCCTGTCAGAGAGGCCACAGTTCGTAGTAATAGGCGGAAAGTCATCGAGTAAAACAAAAGTAATATCCGGCGTTCCCCAAGGAAGTGTTATAGGCCCTCTGTTGTTCCTGATCTATATTAACGACATAGGAGACAATCTGAGTAGCCGTCTTAGATTATTTGCAGATGATGCTGTCATTTACCGTCTTGTGAAGTCATCAGATAATCAAAACGTGTTGCGAAATGATTTAGATAAAATATCTGTATGGTGTGAAAAGTGGCAACTGACCCTGAATAAGGAAAAGTGTGAAGTTATTCGCATGAGTACTAAAAAAAATCAGCTAAATTTCGATTACCGGATAAGTCACACAAATCTGAAGGCTCTAAATTCAACTTAATACTTAGGGATTACAATTACAAATAACCTAAATTGGAACGATCACGTAGATAATATTGTGGGTAGAGCAAACCAAAGACTGCGATTCACTGGCAGAACACTTAGAAGGTGCAACAGGTCTACTAAGGAGACTGCTTACACCACGCTTGTCCGCCCTATTCTGGAGTATTGCTGTGCGGTGTGGGATCCGCATCAGGTGGGACTCACGGATGACATCAAAAAGGTACAAAGAAGGACAGCTCGTTTTGTATTATCGCGAAGTAGGGGAAATAGTGTCACAGACATGATACGTGAATTGGAGTGGCAATAATTAAAACAAAGGCGTTTTTCGTTATGACGAGATCTTCTCATGAAATTTCGATCACCAGTTTTCTCCTCCGATTGCGAAAACATTCTGTTGGCAGCCAACTACATAGGGAGAAATGATCATCACAATAAAATAAGAGAAATCAGAGCTCGCACAGAAAAATTTAAGTGCTCGTTTCTCCCGCGTGCCGTTCCAGAGTGGAACGGTAGAGAGACAGCTTGAAGGTGGTTCACTGAACCCTCTTCCAGGCACTTTATTGTGAACAGCAGAATAATCACGTAGATGTAGATGTAGAAATGTGTGTGAATTCTAAGGGACCAAAGTGGGTGTTGTGTTTCACCATAAACAAATATAAGATATTGCCATATACAGACAGAAAGACTCTTTGTTGAATGATCACATGATTGCAGAACAATCACTGGAAGCAGTTACTTCCGTAAAATACCTCGGAGTATGCGTGCGGAGTGATTTGAAGAGGAACGACCACATAAAAGTAATAGCGGATAAGGCAGGTACCAGACTGAGATTCACTGGAAGAACTCTCAAAATTCTCCGGGAACAAAGGACAAATCACTCGTTCCACCAATACTTGAATATTGCTCGTCATTTTGGGATTCGTGTCAGATAAAACTGACGAGAGAAAAGAGAAGATCCAAAGTAGTGCACGCACAGAGATGATCTACTAATTCCAGTGGCAGAAGCTGCAAGAGGCGCGTTATGTGCCATGGGCTGGTTTCCTGTTAAAGTTCAGAGAGCGTATGTTGCTAGAAGAGTGAACCAATATACTGTGACGGATATCTTGCGAAGGGTCCACGAAGATAAACTCAGAGAGACTCGACCCCACACTGAGGCTTACCGGCAACTGATCTTCCTGTGTACCCTATCCGACTGGAACGGGAAAAGGGAGAAATGATGGCAGTACACAAAGTACCCACCGCCACACACCAAGGTGACTTGCAGAGTACAGAGCTATGATTTTATTTTGTAACACATTGTGTTTCGACTCCTCCACCACTCTCCTTTCCAAGTAACTAATATGAGCTTCGCACGCGTACACAACAATTACTCTACCACGCCTTACAGAAGTCAAGGAGCACGGCATATTTCTGAGCGCCTGTATCTATTTCCTTCTGCGTTAGTGGACGATCGTTCTTTTCTACAACATCGATTCAAATTTTTACCACGTCTCTACTTTTTCGTATACCTCTTCACATCTCTTACTGCTTCTGCCTTAAAATATTCTCCTAAATTCAACACTTTCCTTCCGAAAAACATTTCGTTCTGTTGATTCTTCTGCTTTATACTGTGTATTTCTAAATATTTCTTATTTCTCGGATCCAACACCTTAATTTCTTTTCCCTGATACATTTGAAGATATCTGTTCAGCCACTGTCATTCACCATGGAGCTCTGTAGCTGTTCGAAAACATAGAATCGTTCTTTTCCTCATCGTTTCGGTTACTTTTTCTGTGTATTGATGTGTGCCGATGAACGAAAACCTTATGAGTGCAGCCCACCTCGAAACTGAATTGTGAGGGTAGTATTTAAGCGGAACAAAGACGAATGCGGACTCGTTCTACGACAATTTGAATAATAATAATTACAATGAGGTTTCGTTAAAGTATAGCCGGCCGGCGTGGCCGAGAGGTTGTAGGCGCTTCAGTCTGGAACCGCGCGACCGCTACGGTCGCATTTTCGAATCCTGCCTCGGGCATGGATGTGTGTGATGTCCTTAGGTTAGTTAGGTTTAAATAGTTCTAAGTTCTGGAGGACTGATGATCTGAGACGTGCTCAGAGCCATTTAAACCATTTAAAGTATAGACTACAGGATCGACTTACGAATGTTGAACTGACAGTTCGATAGCGCCCTTATGGCACTCATTCGTTGCGTCATCAAATTGATAACTTCCAACTAATTTAAAGGACTGAAAAACTATACAAATGAATTCATTGTTACATGTCTACAGGGTCACGCGTTCAGATAGAAAATAAAGTCGTGAATGCTTAAAGATACCATTATTCCACAATAAAATTCATCATGTAATGGATGATAGAACCTTCTTGTAGCAATACTGGACAAAAACAAGAAAAACTGACAACCCTATTTTTTATGGAAAGAAAATCAAAATTTTCAGAGATAACTATTACATCGAAATACATTTCATATTTTTTTTTCTTTTTTTTTTTTTTTTTTTTTTTTTTTTTTTTTTTTTTTCATCAGTCTACTGACTGGTTTGATGCGGCCCGCCACGAATTCCTTTCCTGTGCTAACCTCTTTATCTCAGAGTAGCACTTGCAACCTACGTCCTCAATTATTTGCTTGACGTATTCCAATCTCCTCTACAGTTTTTGCCCTCTACAGCTCCCTCTAGTACCATGGAAGTCATTCCCTCATGTCTTAGAAGATGTCCTATCATCCTGTCCCTTCTCCTTATCAGTGTTTTCCACATATTCCTTTCCTCTCCGATTCTGCGTAGAACCTCTTCATTCCTTACCTTATCAGTCCACCTAATTTTCAACATTCGTCTATAGCACCACATCTCAAGTGCTACGATTCTCTTCTTGTCCGGTTTTCCCACAGTCCATGTTTCACTACCATACAATGCTTTACTCCAGACGTACATCCTCAGAAATTTCTTCCTCAAATTAAGGCCGGTATTTGATATTAGTAGACTTCTCTTGGCCAGAAATGCCTTTTTTGCCATAGCGAGTCTGCTTTTGATGTCCTCCTTGCTCCGTCCGTCATTGGTTATTTTACTGCCTAGGTAGCAGAATTCCTTAAATTCATTGACTTCGTGACCATCAATCCTGATGTTAAGTTTCTCGCTGTTCTCATTTCTACTACTTCTCATTACCTTCGTCTTTCTCCGATTTACTCTCAAACCATACTGTGTACTCATTAGACTGTTCATTCCGTTCAGCAGATCATTTAATTCTTCTTCACTTTCACTCAGGATAGCAATGCCATCAGCGAATCGTATCATTGATATCCTTTCACCTTGTATTTTAATTCCACTCCTGAACCTTTCTTTTATTTCCATCATTGCTTCCTCGATGTACAGATTGAAGAGTAGGGGCGAAAGGCTTACAGCTTTGTCTTACACCCTTCTTAATACGAGCACTTCGTTCTTGATCGTCCACTCTTATTATTCCCTCTTGGTTCTTGTACATATTGTATATGACCCGTCTCTCCCTATAGCTTACCCCTACTTTTTTCAGAATCTCGAACAGCTTGCACCATTTTATATTGTCGAACGCTTTTTCCAGGTCGACAAATCCTATGAAAGTGTCTTGATTTTTCTTTAGCCTTGCTTCCATTATTTGCCGTAACGTCAGAATTGCCTCTCTCGTTCCTTTACTTTTCCTAAAGCCAAACTGATCGTCACCTAGCGCATTCTCAATTTTCTTTTCCATTCTTCTGTATATTATTCTTGTAAGCAGCTTCGATGCATGAGCTGTTAAGCTGATTGTGCGATAATTCTCGCACTTGTCAGCTCTTTCCGTCTTCGGAATTGTGTGGATGATGCTTTTCCGAAAGTCAGATGGTATGTCGCCAGACTCATATATTCTACACACCAACGTGAATAGTCGTTTTGTTGCCACTTCCCCCAATGATTTTAGAAATTCTGATGGAATGTTATCTATCCCTTCTGCCTTATTTGACCGTAAGTCCTCCAAAGCTCTTTTAAATTCCGATTCTAATACTGGATCCCCTATCTCTTCTAAATCGACTGCTGTTTCTTCTTCTATTACATCAGACAAATCTTCACCCTCATAGAGGCTTTCAATGTATTCTTTCCACCTGTCTGCTCTCTCCTCTGCATTTAACAGTGGAATTCCCGTTGCACTCTTAATGTTACCACCATTGCTTTAAATGTCACCCAAGGTTGTTTTGACTTTCCTGTATGCTGAGTCTGTCCTTCCGACAATCATATCTTTTTCGATGTCTTCACATTTTTCCTGCAGTCATTTCGACTTAGCTTCCCTGCACTTCCTATTTATTTCACTCCTCAGCGACTTGTATTTCTGTATTCCTGATTTTCCCGGAACATGTTTGTACTTCCTCCTTTCATCAATCAACTGAAGTATTTCTTCTGTTACCCATGGTTTCTTCGCAGCTACTTTCTTTGTACCTATGTTTTTTTCCCAACTTCTGTGATGGCCCTTTTTACAGATGTCCATTCCTCTTCAACTGTACTGCCTACTGCGCTATTCCTTATTGCTGTATCTATTGCGTTAGAGAACTTCAAACGTATCTCGTCATTCCTTAGTACTTCCGTATCCCACTTCTTTGCGTCTTGATTCTTCCTGACTAATGTCTTGAACTTCAGTCTACTCTTCATCACTACTATATTGTGATCTGAGTCTATATCTGCTCCTGGGTACGCCTTACAATCCAGTACCTGATTTCGGAATCTCTGTCTGACCATGATGTAATCTAATTGAAATCTTCCCGTATCTCCCGGCCTTTTCCAAGTATACCACCTCCTCTTGTGATTCTTGAACAGGGTATTCGCTATTACTAGCTGAAACTTGTTACAGAACTCAATTAGTCTTTCTCCTCTTTCATTCCTCGTCCCAAGCCCATATTCTCCTGTAACCTTTTCTTCTACTCCTTCCCCTACAACTACATTCCAGTCGACCATGTCTATTAGATTTTCGTCCCCCTTTACATACTGCATTACCCTTTCAATATCCTCATACACTTTCTCTATCTGTTCATCTTCTGCTTGCGACGTCGGCATGTATACCTGAACTATCGTTGTCGGTGTTGGTCTGCTGTCGATTCTGATTAGAACAACCTGGTCACTGAACTGTTCACAGTAACACACCCTCTGCCCTACCTTCCTATTCATAACGAATCCTACACCTGTTGTAGCATTTTCTGCTGCTATTGATATTACCCGATACTCATCTGACCAGAAATCCTTGTCTTCCTTCCACTTCACTTCACTTCTAGATTGAGCCTTTGCATTTCCCTTTTCAGATTTTCTAGTTTCCCTACCACGTTCAAGCTTCTGACATTCCACGCCCCGACTCGTAGAACGTTATCCTTTTTCTCATGGTAACCTCCCCCTGGGCAGCCCCCTCCCGAAGATCCGAATGGGGGACTATTCCAGAATCTTTTGCCAATGGAGAGATCATCATGACACTTCTTCAATTACAGGCAACATGTCCTGTGGATACACGTTACGTGTCTTTAATGCAGTGGTTTCCATTGCCTTCTGCATCCTCATGTCGTTGATCATTGCTGATTCTTCCGCCTTTAGGGGCAATTTCCCACCCCTAGGACAAGAGAGTGCCCTGAACCTCTAACCGCTCCTCCGCCCTCTTTGACAAGGCCGTTGGCAGAATGAGGCAGACTTCTTATGCCGGAAGTCTTCGGCCGCCAGTGCTGATTATTTATCAAAATTTAGACAGTGGCGGGGATCGAACCCGGGACCGAAGACGTTTTGATTATGTATCAAAGACGCTACCAGTAGACCACGGGTCCTCATACTCTGAGATATATTTTTGTTTCTAGTACCTTTGAGACACAATGACTTGTTACAAATTGTTACCAAAGGCACCGTAACAGCTGTGCATTACGTGAACATTATTGCGGACCACCTGCATCCTTTCATGCCTGATGTCTTCTCGACTCCGACAGCATCTTCCAGCAGTGTAACGGTCCGTGTCACACTGCTGGAATTGTGTTACAGTGGTTTGAGGAACGTTACAGTGAACTCACGTTCGTGTCTTGGCCACCAGATTCGCCTGATCTGAACGGATGGAAAACATCTAGGACGTGATCGGGCGCCATCTCCGCGTCGACAAACCACCAGCCCGTTATTCATGGTAATTGGGTGACGCGTGCGTAACTTCTGTTGCCTGGTACCTCCAGATGCCTCCCAAGGACTTATTGAATCCAAAGATAAATCAATACGCTGTTAAACACGTAGCCATAATGTTTCGGACCAACAGTGTGTTTAACCATTGCTTCTTAAATTTCAGGGTTCTGTCCTTCTTATTGGACCTAAAATGTTCCTCAAGATCCTCCTCTCCAATACTTCTATTTTGTGCAATTTATAATTCTGTGTTAGACATTTTCTTGCGTGGCAGCATTCTGGTTTCGTTACCATATCGTAAATCATAAATATTTACATTTATTGATACGAACTTTTTATAACAAAAATTTGTTGTTATTCAGTATGTTCCTCCCATTTTCTGAGGCCTTCGAATTATAGCAGATTTTTCTAACCCATTTTATTAAAAGTAATCCCTCTTATACACTCGCAGCTTTTAATGTCCTCTATATGAACAATGTCAGTAAAATTTTTGGAGCATTTTTTTATAACACTTATAGATTTGTTTTCCTCTGTAGAAATTTCTTAAACTTGCTTCATTGGCTATCCATTTCAAAAGAATGACTTGTGTTTCTACATCCGCTAGATTTTCAGGTAGTGTAGCAAAATCATGTATAAATGCAAGGCTGCTTTTGGTAATTTGTATATAATAATCTCGAAAGATAATAACACTACCATTTTATGTGAGATACCTACAACCTACTACGTACTTAACTGAGAAAGTATAGTTTTTACAAGATTAGTACCTATTATTTTGCTGTCACGTAGGTGTGATTTTGATGTTTTGTAATTTGGTGTCCAGGGTTTGTACACTTATTTAGCCACCTAAAACACTTATTTACTCTGTCTACGTAATTACATGGAAAATACGGAAAACACTTTCACGGTGTTAAAAGCTCAAACTGCCACAATTTTTTCCAGAATAAATATTTGAAAAAAAGCATTAGAAGTAAATTGGACAGTTTTGTGTTATCGATACACGCTATTTCTTAAATTTAATCATAAGTGATACATAAAATGAATGCTATTGAAACCTACAGATTGCCCTTTACTTTTAAGGAGAATAACAATCGTTTTATAAAGTCTAAAGCCTACAGTAAACAAAACAAAAAAAAGGTGACTAAGGGTGGTGGTATGCCGTATTCATCAATGTCTGCAAATTTTCCGATCTTTGCTCTTGTTCTTCGTGCATATAAATGATCTTATGGGAAGGGTGAGCAGCAATCTGCGACTGTTCGCTTATGTGTTCTAGTGTACGGGAAAATGTCATCATTAAGTGAATGTAAGAATAGACTATCCAGGATGACTTAGAATCCATATTTGGTGTTGTGAATGGCAGCTTCTTGTAAATGCAGAAAAATGTAAGATAATGCAGATTAATAGGAAAAACGTCCTGAAATGTAACATTATTTCTTATCTGCTACTCGACATAGTCACGTCGATTAACTTCAATGTTGCGGATATTAAATGGAACGAGCGCATGATATCGGTTGTAAGGAAGGCCAATGGTCGAGTTCGGTTTATGGGGCGAATTCTAGGAGAATGTAGCTCATCTACGAAGCAGACCGCGAACGAAATATGCTCCGAGCGTTTGGAATCCCCATCGAGACGGATTCATGGAAAACGTCTAGGCAGTTCAGAGGTGTGTTGTTGGATTTGTTACTGGTAGATTTGAACAAGAGGTGAGCATTACAGAAAAGCTATGTGAACTCAAATGGGAATCCATGGAGGGTGCCACGCGGTCTTGGGCGTCTTGTCACTATCCGCGCGGCTCACCGCGTCGGAGGTTCAAGTCCTCCCTCGGGCATGGGAGTGTGTGTTGTTCATAGAGTAAGTTAGTTTAAGTTAGATTAAGTAGTGTGTAGGCTGAGGGACCGATGACCTCTGCAGTTTGGTCCCATAAGACCTTACCACAAATTACCAATTTTTAGCCGCGCGGGCTAGCCGTACGGTCTGGGCGCATTGCCACGGTTCGTGCGGCTGCCCCCGTCGGAGGATCGAGTCCTCCCTCGGGCATGGGTGTGTGTGTTGTCCCCGTCGGAGGATCGAGTCCTCCCTCGGGCATGGGTGTGTGTGTTGTCCTTAGCCTAGGGTTAAAATGGCTCTGAGCGCTATGGGACTTAATATCTGAGGTCATCAGTCCCCTAGAACATAGAACTACTTAAACCTAACTAACCTAAGGACATCACACACATCCATGCCCGAGGCAGGATACGAACCTGCGACTGCAGCGGTCGCGCGGTTCCAGCCTAAAGCGCCTAGAACCGTTCGTCCACACCGGCCGGCGTATAAGAGGGACTTGAAACAAAAACTTCATTGTTTGTTGCCTGCGATGCTTTGTGTTTATTTTTAGTTCTGGTATGAATATTGGCATAAAAACGTGGAAAACCTTTTTGCGTTTATTATTTTGAGTTTATTTAATGAGAATCTGTTTATGTAATAAAATATCTTTTACATTACTAATTGTAGGGTTTTCTGCAAAATATTTTGCTTGTTTACAGCTCAGCGTTTCTCTGCCTCGTGATGACTGGGTGTTGTGTGATGTCCTTAGGTTAGTTAGGTTTAAGTAGTTCTAAGTTCTAGGGGACTGGTGACCATAGATGTTAAGTCCCATAGTGCTCAGAGCCATTTGAAACATTTTTTTACAGCTCAGCGTCGTCCTTAGAAGCTTGTGCGTTGTAGAGATAAGTTCTTTTGTGAGTACAAGAAGGATTTGAAACGAAGACCTCATTGTTTGTTACTTGCGCTGCTTCGTGCATTTATTTGTAGCGCGGATACGATTATTGACGTAAAAACGTGGAAAACCATTTTGCGTTCATTATTTGGTAGTTTATTTAAAGAGAATCTGTTTATGTAATAAAAAATCTTTTCCTGTCGTAACTGTATAGCTTTCTGCAACATTTTTTTGCTTGTTTACAGCTCAGCCTCGTCCTTTGAATTGCGTAACTTGTGATTTCTCACTTGATATGACAGAACCAGCTACTAATTAGACAGTTAATAAAGGCAGCCGCAAATTGTAGTTCTGAGTCTGGAACGCAAGCTCTTCTGTAACGTCTTAGAGATCGTAACACACGATTTGCTTCACTTTATTGTCGGTACCTGATTTAGAGGTGTGACTGCTTATAGTTGCGGAGAAGACACGTACTGTTTCACAACAAACAAGCTATCCAGAAATATTATAATAATTTGGTTTCTGGCGCGTCTCTGAAACATTTCTTTCTTCATCTTCAGTGGAAATGGTCTGTTACTTTACATGTATCAGAAAAATAGGTTCTATGTCGAACTTCTTTTTTCTTTTTACGGATGATTTTACTAGCTTTCAGTTAAAGTAGTCAAACGAAATGAATGGAACTGTCTGGGCTCAAGATGTTATACGCATGAAAGTATCTGAACTTTACTGTTTAGAATGTACTCTCGCAGTGATATGCGTGATATGCATCCCATCCACAATGTATTGTTCCATTGTTTGTTCTAGGAGTGTTGCATTTTTCTATGAGACGCGGAAAGAAATTTAATTGACTTTATGGTCGTTAGATATGAATGATTTATCGTGCAACCGAAGTTTAACAGATTCCTTTTAGCACTCACATGGGTGACCTCATACTTTTCACTATTTAGGGTCAATTGCCAATCTTAGCAGCATATAGATATCTTTTCTAAATCGTTTTGCAATTTGTTTTGATCGTCTAATGACTTTACTGGACAATAAACGACAGCGTCATCTGCAAAGAAGCTAAGACGATTGTAAACAAGGTGACAGTGTTCCACTCATCGTATTTGATTTCTATAATGATCAAGCTATTACACAGTGGAAACTTTCGCTGAAAGATTGTAACTTCGCAGAGACTGAAATTCAAAAGTGGCCTCTTGTATACTAATGACACAGCCATTCTTGCAAATAATGAAAGTATTTTACAAAGGGGACTGAAATCTATAAGGCAATGAAGAAAAGGAATTGATAATTTCTAAGGGCAAGACTTAGGTGATGGCTTTTATTGGAAAATGGCCAGACGGATGCAAAGACACTACGGGATATTAAATATAATTTTGACTTCGTAGGGTGCATGAAGCAGATGTGCTGTTATTTGGATTTTCAGTTCGAAAACTGGTTTCATGGAGCTCTCCATGCTAGTATATCCTTTGCAAGCCTGTTCATCTCTGCATAACGACTGAAACGTACATCCATTTCAACCTACTTACTATAGTCAAGCGTTCGTTCTCATCTACAATTTTTAACGCCCATCCCCCTCCACTTCCCTCCGTTACTCAATTAACTATCCCTTGATGCCTCAGGATGTCTAATCAAAGTATCATACATTTCTTTTATTCCTGATTCAACTCAGAATCTTGTAATTAGGTACACGATGTATCCATTTAACTGCAAGCATTCCTCCATAGCAACACATGACAGAAAATTCTACTTGCTTCTTCTCTAAACTGTTCACCGTTCTTTTTTGCCGCTTCTATACATTTCTACTCTGCAGACAAGTATTTTAAAAATACATTTTCTAACTTAAATTTGTATTAAATCTAATAGTCTTAGCATAGCATGACTTAAATCGTCTGCGTTCCATTAACTTTGCTTTATATTTGTTTAAGCGTTTAACGGATCTTCCAAGTCTATTTTTTATTTATGACAAAATTACGATATAATCTACAAACTTTAAAATTGCCCGCCCGACTAGCCGCGCAGTCTAACGCTCTACTTCCCGAGCGGCATGAATCCTCCAGACGGGTTAGTGTCGAAGTCCGGTGTGCCGACCAGCCTGTGGATGGTTTTCCATCTGCCTCGGTGAATGCGGGCTGGTTCCTCTTATTTCGCCCCAGTTACACTGTGTCGGCGACTGCTACACAAACGCCGTTTCCACGTTCGCGTACACCCTAATTATTCTACAACGCAAACATTTAAGGTTATACTCGTCTGGTATGAGACATTCGCGGAGGGTCCACTGGGGACCAAATCGCACAATAACCCTGGGTTCGGTGTGGGACGGCGGTGGGGTGGGTGGACTGCTGTACCCTGTTGTGGGGTTGTGAACCACTGAGGGCTACATCGGAAAAAAGCCTATCCGTCGTTTCTAGGTCCTCGGTTTAATACAATACAATACAACTTTAAAATTACCTCTATGGAAGTGAAACATACACCACGAAAAATAAAAATAGAAACAGAGTTAATGTAGCCGAAATAGAATTTTTTTAGAAGGGTTGAAAGAGCCTGATGGCTATACCGCATAGAATGAAAGAATTGAAGACAATTTCAAAGTGCACAATATTCCGAAAACATTTAACACGTAAGTGAATAAATGTACAAGCATTTGCCTGGCTGTAATAATTTGATGAGGTATGAAATAGAATGACGAAATAGGCTCAATCATGGGTAAAGTGGATGGCAGAATTCTCTTCATTTGTCCAAACAAAATAAAAATAAAAAAAACACACTGTTCGAACAATAGGCCGTGAAGGCCCAGCGGTAGCGACCGGCCGCCGTGTCATCCTCCGGGCTTAGGCATCATCTGCTGCGGATACGGCGGGACATGTGATCAGCACACCGCTGCAACTTTTTGTTAGTTAGTTCATTACTAATAAAATACTAGGAAAATGCAATTCATTTGCAAAGGCGATTGCCTACGAACGACTGCTACGAGCCATCTTAGAATACTGCTCATGTTTGTGGAGCTCATACTAAATAGGAATAAAAGCGATATAGAACATTGTGACATGACTGTCGAATATCGTTGTGTGAAACTATTTCATTGTCTGCCACTATCTCGTGGTTATTGTTTTGAGAATAATGTGCATATTTGCTTGGTTGGAAACATTTGCGTATTTCTCGCTGGGGAGGTGCGTTCCTACTATAGTTTCTAGTTCCTCTTTGTCGACAGGAGGTTGGAGGATCAAGTTTCTGGACTACTCGTCTTCTGGCCTTCTGGTGCAGACAGCACACCCTAGCTGATTTTGAGGAAATGTAGGCGTCGCAATTTCGGTAGTGCGATCCATATTCTGAGCATCTCGCAACTTGACTGTCATGTAACTTGTGTTGCTTATTTTACTATAATTTTCGGTCTCTTTTTATCTCGCTAACTTGGAATCCGCTAGCTGCCCAGATGAGGAACTCTTGCTTGGTTTTCTCCGTACAGTCGTGGTGCCTCCCGCAGTGTTATCGTCATTGTTTTGTTTCTATTGAGATTTTAGAAAACCGAGCTCTCTGTCAGTTTTTGCATGAATTTTGACATCATTAAGAGCAACAGGAATCTAAGTTCTCAGAGCTGGCTATAATTTCAAAATCCCTTAATATGTCCTACAACTTAGGTGACCCACAAATAACAAATATAAGCTGTTGTATACCTAAAATTTTTTGTTATCACTGTGGACTTGTTTTCGAAGCGTACAGTGACCAAATACAGCCACCAGCTGTTCGAAGTTAAAGAGAGAAACACCCCCCCCCCTCCTTACCACACACCAAGTTTCAACATATACAGGGAAGGGCAGCACGAGTGGTCAGAGGTTTGATCGACACACAGATATACACCACTTAAATGCTGAAAAACCTGAATTGGTAACGTCTGAAGGCAAACACCAAGTGTCCCGCTATAACAAGCCTACAAAGTTTCAGGAATCAGTATTGGTCGAGGAACATAGGGCTATACCTCGAAGTGACAAAAATCATGGGATACCTCCTAACATAGTGTCAGACCACCTGCTGCCTGGCGTAGTACAACAGAGCGACGTGGCACGGACTCAACAAGTCGTAAAAAGTCCCCTGCAGAAACATTGAGCCATGCTGCCTCTACAGTCGTCTGTAATTGCGAAAATGTTACTGGTGCAGGGTGTAGTGTTCGACGGGATTCATGCTGGGCGATCTGGGAGGCCAAATCATTCGCTATAATTATCCAGATTGTTCTTCAAAACAATCGTGAAGAGTTGTGCCCCAGTGACATGACATCGAGTTTTGGGAACATGAAGTCTATGAATTGCTGCAAATAGTCTCCAAGTAGACGAATATAACCATTTCCATTCAATGATCGGTTCAGTTGTGTTGAACCAGAGAATCCAGTGCATCCCATATGAACACAAACCATGCCACTACGGAGCCGCTACCAGCTTGCTCAGTGCCTTGGTTTCTTTGGGCCTGTGCCATATACGGACCACACCATCAGTTCTTATCAACTCAAATCGGGACTTATCGGACCAGGCCACGGTTTTCCAGTCGTCTTGGGTCCAATCGATAAGGTCACGACACCAGGAGAGGCGCTGCAGGCGATGTCGTGCTGTTAGCAAAAGCTCTCGCGTCGGTCGTCTGCCGACACAGCTCACTAACGCCAAAGATTGCCGCACTGTCGTAATGGACACGTGTGTCGTGCATCCAATATTGATTTCTAAGGTCATTTCACGCAGTGTTGCTTTTATGTTAGCATTGAAAACTCTACGCAAAGACGCTGCTCTCGGTCGTTAAGTGAAAGCCGTGAGCCCCTGCGTTGTCTTTTGTCAGAGGTAATGTCTGGAGTTTGGTATTCTTTTTAGTATACTCTTGACACTGTGGATATCGGAATATGGAATGCCCCACGCGCCTAGCTCCGGGCAGTGGCGCTGCCGCAGTGGATACACCGGTTCTAGTCAGATCACCGCAGTTAAACGCTGTCGGGCGTGGCCGGCACTTGGATGGGCGACCATCCGGGCCGCCATGTGTTGTTGCCATTTTTCGTGGTGCACTCGGCCTCGTGATGCCAATTGAGGAGCTATTCGACCGAATAGTAGCGACTCCGGTGTAAGAAAACGGTGATAACGACCGGGAGAGCGGTGTGCTGACCACACGCCCCTCCTAGCCGCATCCACAGTTGAGGATGACACGGTGGTCGGATGGTCCCGATGGGCCACCTGTGGCCTGAAGGAGTGCAAATGCGTCTAGCTCCAACTACCATTCCACGTTCAGTGGCTGTTATTTCCATCGTGCGGCCATTGTCACGCCGGAAATCTTCTCACTTGAATCACCTAAGTACAAATGACTGTTCTGCCAATACACTTCCCTTTTATGCCATGTGTGCGCAATGCTACCACAATCTGTATATGTCTATATCGCTATCCTATAACTTTGTCGCCTCAGTGTACTACACTCCCATACATTTCGCTTCCGTAGCGACCGCGTAGAAAAGATTAGACTAATTACAGCGCGCATTTAATGCTGAGGGGAGGACGAAGAAAAGAAGAAGACTAACGTGGCTGCTAGCTTATTTATTGTGAAATAGTACGTACATTAATCCATTAAATTTCGGGCATGCAGCCGCGCAAATAAAATTTCTTCTACTGATATTTCGGCCGCGTATCGTCCGGCCATCTTCAGAGCGAGTTCCAGTCTTGGAACTCGCTCTGAAGATGGCCGGACGATACGCGGCCGAAATATCAGTAGAAGAAATTTTATTTGCGCGGCTGCATGCCCGAAATTTAATGGATTTTTCATTACGCCGCGAGAAGTTGAAAATGCACATCAGTACGTACATTAGTTGCAACCTTCTCAAACAACTTTTCAAGTGCTCGTTTAACCCAATTTTGTCGCACTTCGTACGTGCAAATTTTTTGCATAATTTTAAATGTACGAGGAGACGAGGTAAGTGCCTATTGGGTGATTTTCCTCTGAGGGACTCGACGTGTTTAGAGAGGACGTGATTAGTGTCACGCGATCCTTCTACACAAACGCACCATCCCGCTGGCCTTGACGCTGTCCCAGAAGAACGCAATGGAGCGCAGCTACGCAGCGACCCCCCTCGCTCCCAGCTAGAGGCCGCGTCGTTACGCAGACGAGCGGTCCCATTAACGTGGAATTTCGGGCCGGCTGCGCGCTGCCTTACTAGTTGTGTGCGTTCTTCCGGGAGTCGGCTCGCCGGCGCGGAAAACAGTCGCTTAACGTCGCCGCGTGTCGACGGGCGGCAGCGTTTCCGCCCGCAGTTGAGGCACCGGCGCTGACTCACCAGTACTCTGAACAACGCGCTTGGCTGCGTGAAACCACTCACTGCTGTGCGTTTGAATGCGTGAATCACGCTCTGAGTGTTACCACTCCCTTAATCACCAGGCTCGTGGCCTGTCTTGTGCAGTTATCGATCATTTTCGCCTGAAACATGCGTCAGCACACCAGTTCTGTTGTTGCTGTGATCTTCAGACTGTTCTGATGCAACTCTCGTTGCTTGTCTATGCTGTAGAAACCACTTCATCTGTATCGAAACTGAGTGTTTTCGGAGTGCTGCTGTGCGCGCTGTATACATCGCAGCACACTGAAACATTGTAAATACCGGGTGATCAAAAAGTCAGTATAAATTTGAAAACTTAATAAATCGCTGAATAATGTAGACAGAGGGGTAAAAATTGACACACACGTTTGGAATGACATGGGGTTTTATTGGAACCAAAAAAAAAAAAAAAAAACGAAGTTCTCAAAATGTCCGACAGATGGAGCTGGACAGCAAAACTGCTACCGTGACGGGTGAGAGGTACGCCGATATGTGACAGAATCGCAGCATCCCCAGCCTGGCTGATAAACACCTGCTGGAAAGTGCGATGTATATGCAGGATGGTGCTCCACCTCATATTGCTAGACGCGTGAAAGATCTCTTGCGCGCGTCGTTTGGTGATGATCGTGTGCTCAGCCGCCACTTTCGTCACGCTTGGCCTCCCAGGTCCACAGACCTCAGTCCGTGCGATTATTGGCTTTGGGGTTACCTTAACTCGCAAGTGTATCGTGATCGACCGACATCTCTAGGGATGCTGAAAGACAACATCCGACGCCAATGCCTCACCATAACTCTGGACATGCTTTACAGTGCTGTTCACAACATTATTCCTCGACTGCAGCTATTGTTGAGGAATGATGATGGACATATTGAGCATTTCCTATAAAGAACATCATCTTTGAGGAATGATAATGGACATACTGAGCATTTCCTATAAAGAACATCATCTTTGCTTTGTCTTACTTCGTTATGCTAATTTTGGCTATTCTGATCAGATGAAGCGCCATCTGTGGGACATTTTTTGAACGTTTGTATTTTTGGGTTCTAATAAAACCCCATGTCATTCCAAGCATGTGTGTCAATTTGTACCTCTCTATCTACATTATTCCGTGATTTATTCAGTTTTCAAATTTATACCGACTTTTTGATCACCCGGTATGTTCAATCATCAGTGCACTTGCGGAGCAGTATGAAAAAAATCATAGTTCAATTTTCTGCCACCAGATCAAAATGTGGAGCTGAAAGCAGTCAAAATGTGGTGTGGATGCAGGTAGACGGGAGGAATGATCAAACACATGATAAGGTGTTTTCTGGCACGTTTATTAGGATGTGGTCATAAGTTAAATACGTGTTAAATATGGTCTCCTAACTCAGCAACAGGCTGCATCCGTAACACGACATGGTCGACGGTTGCTACCAGCATATCCTGTGTAATGAGAGCGATATTTCGGCGTATGCTGAATTTCAGATCAAGAAGAGTCCAGATATATCCTTGAGAGACAGGATTTTTCTGATAGACCCACAACCAAGAGATGATGCAATGGTTACCGAAGGTTTATCGAAGCAAATATTTCAACTGGCAAGCGACAAGTAGTGTCGCCCCATCTAGCATGAAAATAGTGGTGTGGACACGGTTGCGTTCTTGCAAAGCTAGAATCACGTGTAGCACAAGAAGGTCTTTATAATGTGCAGATGCCACTGTACGCCTAACAGGCCCACGAGATGTGATCTTGTTGTTGTTGTTGAGGTCTTCAGTCCTAAGTCTGGTTTGATGCAGCTCTTCATGCTACTCTATCCTCTGCAAGCTTCCTCATCTCCCAGTACTTACTGCAACCTACATCCTTGGTTCAAATGGCTCTGAGCACTATGGGACTTAACATCTGTGGTCATCAGTCCCCTAGAACTTAGAACGACTTAAACCTAACTAACCTAAGGATATCACACACATCTATGCCCGAGGCAGGATTCGAACCTGCGACCGTAGCGGTCACGCGGTTCCAAACTGAAGCGCCTAGAACCGCACGGCCACACCGGTCGGCCTACATCCTTCTGAATCTGCTTAGTGTATTCATCTCTTGGTCTCCTTCTACGATTTTTACCCTCCACGCTTCCCTCCAATACTAAATTTGTGATCCCTTGATGCCTCAGAACATGTCCTACGAACCGATCCCTTCTTCTAGTCAAGTTCTGCCACAAACTCCTCCTCAATTCTATTCAATACCTCCTCATTAGTTATGTGATCTACCCATCTAATTTCAGCATTCTTCTGTAGCACCACATTTCGAAAGTTTCTATTCTCTTCTTGTCCAAACTATTTATCGTCCATGTTTCACTTCCATACATGGCTACACTCCATACAAATACTTTCAGAAACGACTTCCTGACACTTAAATCTATCTCGATGTTAACAAATTTCTCTTTTTCAGAAACGCTTTCCTTGCCACTGCCAGTCTAGATTTTATATGCTCTCTACTTCAACCATCATCAGTTATTTTGCTTCCCAAACAGCAAAACTCCTTTACTACTTTAAGTGTCTCATTTCCTAATCTAATTCCCTCAGCATCACCCGACTTAATTCGACTACAATGCATATCCTTGTTTTGCTTTTGTTGATGTTCATCTTATATCCTCCTTTCAAGACAGTGTCCATTCCGTTCAACTGCTCTTCCAAGCCCTTTGCTGTCTCTGGCAGAATTACAATGTCATCGGCGAACCTCGAAGTTTTTATTTCTTCTCCATGGATTTTAATACCTACCCCGAACTTTTCTTTTGTTTCCTTTACCGCTTGCTTAATATACAGATTGAATAACATCGAGGAGAGGCTACAACCCTGCCTCACTTCCTTCCCAACCACTGCTTCCCTTTCATGTCCCTCGACTCTTATAACTGCCATCTGGTTTCTGTTCAAATTGTAAATAGCCTTTCGCTCCCTGTATTTTACCCCTGCCACCTTCAGAATTTGAAAGAGAGTATTCCACCCAACATTTTCAAAAGCTTTCTCCAAGTCTACAAATGCTAGAAACGTAGGTTTGCATTTCATTAATCTTTCTAAGATAAGTCGTTGGGTCAGTATTGCCTCACGTGTTCCAACATTTCTATGGAATCCAAACTGATCTTCCCCGAGGTCGGCTTCTACCAGTTTTTCCATTCGTCTGTAAAGAATTCCTATTAGTACTTTGCAGCCGTGACTTATTAAACTGATAGTTCGGTAATTTTCACATCTGTCAACACCTGCTTTCTTTGGGATTGGAATTATTATATTCTTCTTGAAGTCTGAGGGTATTTCGCCTGTCTCATACATCTTGCTCGCCAAATGGTAGAGTTTTGCTAGGGCTGGCTCTCCCAAGGCTGTCAGTAGTTCTAATGGAATATTGTCTACTCCTGGGGCCTTGTTTCGACTCAGGACTTTCAGTGCTCTGTCAAACTCTTTACGCAGTATCATATCTCACATTCCATCTTCATCTACAACATCTTCCACTGCTATCTTAACTTATCGAAGAAAAACGGCCAGAGAATGGATTTTATGAAATCATAAACCGAGTGCAGTGGATGTTTCTGCACAACGTGTGGCGGAGGCGCATTCACAACACTGTGTGGAATAAAATGTGCCTCCCTCGTCCAAAGAATATTGCCCGCCCACATGTTATCCACTTCTGTGCGTGCCAAAAAAAGGACTAAGTCACGGCGTTGTAGCTTATGATGGGGCTTCATTTGGCGCATACTCTGAATCTTGTAGCGATCGCAGTTTAAAATGTGCTTTATAATCTTTTGAGCTGTTGACCAAAGGAGAGACAATTCCCGTGACACAGCTCGAGCGCTGGCTGCGGAATTTGAGATGTGCTGGCTATAACTGCAGCAACTTCATCAACAAGTGCATTGGGAATGGTCCGCCTCACTCTCTCTGATGCACCATCTAATTTACCTCTTTGAACAAACTCCTTGGTCATATTCTTTGGTCCATTTATTGACATGAGGGCTCTTTGCAGTTGTTTCTGACGGCGATATTCCCGCAATGCACTGCTGCTATTGCTGCCGCTCTGATAAAACAACTTTACCACCACTGTACAGTCCTGATTCTCAATAGCCATTGCGTTTCGTATGCAAATCTTCAACCTTCTTAAACCTTTGCACCAACTATCACTTCACAAAATAAATCTACGCGCGTCGTAGAGCGCCAAGCAGCATGCTGACATCAAAACGGGAAACATTTTACATTCTGACTGCTTCCAGTGCCGTATTGTCACCTGATGGCAGAATGTGGGACTCATTTTTTTCATGGATACAGCTGCCACTGCAGGACTCGGAACACCCTCAATTTAATTATAAGTATCCAGTACTGCAACCTACATCTGTATGTACCAGCTTGGTGTAAGCACTCTCTCGTCTCCCTCTGCGTTTTTTTTCCACCTACATTTTCTTTCATTACGAAATTGACGATGTCTTGAAGCTCTGTCAACTGATCTCTCCTTTTAGTCCAGTTATGACACACAATTACCTTCCCCTAATTTCACTGGGTCCCGGGTACGATTCCCGGCCGGGTTGGGGATTTTCTCCGCTTTGGGACTAGGTGTGTGTGTTGTCCTCATCATTTCATCATCATCTCATCATCATTCGGATAGTGGCGAGAGTGTAAATGGAAAGATTGGAACGTGCACGGGCACTGATAAGCACGATGTTGAACACCCTACAAACCAACATCATCATCATTTTCCCCTAATTCGACTCAGCATCTCTTCATTAATGATCCGGCCGACGCATTTTATCTCCAGGATTCTTCTGTAGTACCCGGTACCACAAGCTGCTATTTTCTTCTTGGCTATACTTTTTATCTCCCATGTTTCGCTTCTGTACAAAATTACATTCTAGACAAATTGCTTCAAAAAATATTTTTTTAACCATTTGATTTATACTTGGTGTTAACAATTATATCTTTTTCATAAAGGCTTTTCTTCGTACATCTACATTTATACCCTGCAAGACACCTTACGGTACATCACGGAGGTTACTTCGCGCACCATTGTCATTCACGCAAATGGTTTACGGGGACACCGATTGTTGATAAGCCTCTATGGAAGTCGAAAGCCTCTGACTTTACCTCCAGGATCTATTTACGAGATATACGTAGCCGAAAGCAATATATGGTTGACTCGTCTAGGAACGTTCACTCTCTCGCAGTTTAGAAGACCTCTGTTGCAGCGTTTGGCACTTGAATTGGCCGAGCAACTTCTTGATGCTTTCGTACTTACTAATGGACTATACAGCACGGTAACACGGAGCCGAACTTCATATAGCATTCGACGTTTACAGATGGTACCTCTATTAAACGCGATTGTGTCTTTAGCTGTTGAAATAACCATATGTGCGTAATGACGATCATTTCAGATCGCCGGAACGACTGTCTATCAGCTTGTAAGCTTGACTTCTACGTAGTCGACAAATCAGTTGTTTTTTGCTACAAACGCTTTTGAATGGTACACGTTACCTGGCGTTCACTCGAGCTCTGCTGTCGTAACTGTTGGGCACTGTACTCTTGCCTGCGAAAGGACGTCGTTTAACAAAACAGTGCACCATGCCACTTCGATATGAACATTATTAATCACCTGACTAGCAGATACCCTCAGTGTTGGATAGGGAGGGTAGGTCCCGTACCATGGCTAACGCGAAACCCTGATGTCACTCCTACAGAACGTCTCCTACAGGGTTATATGAAGTCTTTGATGTATGAAACCGTGGTGAGGACTGAGGGATAAGTGGTTGGTTGGGCACAAGCTGCTCGTCTCATTACACACCAGACACCATTTAAGAGAGGGTGATAAAATGTTTTACTACCTTTTAATGAATGCTTTGATTTCAACAGTTGTTTGGAGGTTAATTTCTTGCCAGCAGCAAAGTGTTAAGTAGTCAGCAAAAGTTAATATTAATTTCTGACGACTAGTCGTTTACCTCAAAGTAAAATTGTAGTACCCTTCTCTTTCTTAAGTTGCAAGATAAAACCGGGAGGAGGATCGGGACTCACACCCACACACTTTCACGGGCAGTGGGCCAACAGCTATGCACCCCGGACGAATCCCACGAAACCACTGAAAACTACAAGAAGGGTGAGAGAAATGATTCACGAAATTATTGTTCTATATCATTAACACATAGCGAGTGGGCAAAAAAGCGGAAACACAAAAAACAGAACACATTACCATGCCTAACATGGTGGAGAAAGCCGTTGCTATTCAAAAGAGCTTCCGGTCGTCACAGAATGGAAAATTACAAGTCCTGTATGGTTTTCAAGGGGTCGTAAACCATTCTTTCTGCGAAATACTGGCAAGGTCAGGTAAAGATGATGGAGGAAGAAACTGATTACACACACTTCTCTCCAAAGTAGACCACAAAGGATTAATGGAGATCTGGTGCTTGTGGTGGCCAGAGAGTTGAGACAGTTCATTCTCGTGCTCTAAAAACTGGTCCTGGACATTGCGAGCTGTGTGAACAGGGCCTCTGTCATCTCTGAACTCAGCATCATCATTGGGGAACTTGTGTGATGAGATTCCTGATCGGCCGAAATGGTGACATAATCCTTTTCAGTAATACGACCTTACAGAGTAACAATGGGGCCCACGGGAAACCATGATACGGCTACCCAAATTATCACCGAACCCCCACTATGTTCACTCTTGGTATCAGAAGTTGGGAACAGTATGAAACAAGACTCATCCGACTAAATGACTTTCTTCCATTGCTCCATAAACAAGGTGTTATGGCTTCGGCAACACATTTTCCTGTTACGAGCATTCACGTCGCAGATGAGTGGCTCTGGAGTTACAGCAGTCCCTGCAGTTATCTGCTTATGGAGCTTCCTCCCTGTTACTTTGGTGCTGACAGGTGGGTACGCAAGTGCGCTATTCGGTTCCGCAGTGACTTTTGCAGCCGCCGTCCTCTTACTTTTCGTCACAAACGCCTTCAATGGCCGTCCGTCACGACCACTCAACACTTTCGTCTGCGTTGTGATTTAGCGGATGACGTTTTTCCGCTTTCATTGTATGCGGTATAAATATTGATACGAGACCTCTTGAAACACGGAAGCACGAACCATACGACTACCAACAATTAGCCGAATTTCGAATTGACTTAGCTCCGACGTAACGCACGTAATTTTCTGACCACGACCGACATTTTCAACGTATTGAATAAATTGCAATGGTGTCGTTCGTGATCAAACACAACAGCGCTACCTGCATTTATGTTCAGTCATACAGTTCTCGTGGTATTTCCATGTTTTTGTCCAGCCCCTATACGTTAACACTGTTTGCTTCTTCAAACACGAAAGTCTTCGGCCACCTTGGTTAAGGAAGCATCCACCACACTAGCACCAACAACTTACCAACGTTCAAATTCCCTATTTCCGTCATAATGCACTCATAACTACAAAGAATATTGTTTTGATTACGACTGTCACTTGCAACGTATTGAAGACATTTAGCAGGTGTTGTTCGTCAACAAGTACAACATCGCAGCCTGCAGACCTGATATTTATGTTCAGTCACGCATTTCACGCGGTGTTTGCATGTTCTTGTCCAATCACTGTATATGTTTTAGAATTTTAGAACATACTCTGAGGTCAAACATAATAAGGTATAAAGAACAAAGTGAGCTCCTGGAGGCCAACCAGCATGGATTTCGAAAACTTTGTATATCTGAAACCCAACTTGTGGTTATTTCTCCCGATATTCTGGAAATCATGGATCACGGATGTCTGGTGGATACAGCATTTTGTGTCTTCTGAAAATCATTTTACTTGGTACCACACAAAAGAATGATCATACGGTGTATCAAACGAAATTTGCGTCCAGCTTGAGGATTTGTTGGTAAGGTGGACGCAGCACGTTATCAAGGATGAAAAGTTGTTCCATTGAATGGAATTGATTCTGCTCGGCTACCTGGAGAGCATTTGCAGCCATTCATGGTCTTCATAATTTCTAACAACTATGGAACTGTCACAGGGCCACAATTGTTTGCGACTGATTTGGCGAACATTCTGAACAACGTGAGTGAATGATTTGGTCACTCAGATCGAGCGATATGGGATAATCGAGAGGTCAGATCGTGCACAAAATCGTGCATCGGCAACACTTTCGCAGTTAGGGACGACTGTATAGGCGGCGTGGCTCAATATTTCTGTAGCTGAGTTCCAACGACTTTCTGAGTCCATGCCACGTTCAGCTGCAGCCCTACACCGGGCAAAAGGAAGTCCGACACGATATTAAGAGGATCCCATCACTTTTTTCGCCTCACCGTATGAGAAGCAGGTGGCCTTCTTAGGTAAATTGGTAGGATACAAAGCTTGTGCGACACATAAGTTTGTCATCCATACCAAACAAAACTAACATTGACTGTTCAACACACAAAAGAGGACTGAAAGAATGGTTACAGGCTTGTTGGACGTCACCTATCCTCCTAGCGTCTGCCACCAAAGTTTCGGGTTACAATAGTAAATTAGGAATCTGGGAATGTATTACGGCCTCCTACTTATCGCTTCGTCAATAAAGTGAAGATAAAGTTAGACTAATTACAGCCCGCACTGCGGCATTTAAGCAGTGGTTCTGTGTCTGGCTGGTAGTCTGGTGGTAAAACTCATGCCCGGGAACTGAAAAGTCAGACTGCATTTACCACAGCCTTCACCTCTTACAGATGTGAAGATACGCCAGGAATGACACGTGGTTCGGATTTCACGTTAAACTGTAGGTACTCTTTCCCCGGTTGGATTATGGCGTAGGTCAGGGGCGATCAAATCACCCAAGTGTTATACAGTTGAAAGACTTGCACCAGGTGGCTGAATATCCCTGCTGTAGGACCCCTAGTCAATGATTCTGTACGATTATATACAGCTGTCATTCTTCCCGCACTCCATACGCAGCTGGAACGGGAAGAAACTTTAATATGTGGCAGAATCTGAAATACCCTCTCCTACATCTACATGCAGTTCACAAATAATTGCCTGATAGAGGGTTCATCGAACTACCCCCAACCCTTTTCTGTACCATTCCACTCTCGAACAGTGCGCGAGGGGGGGGGGCGGCCAAACAGTACCTTTTCGTGCGAGTTCTGATTTTTCTGGTTTTATTACGGTGATAATTTCTCACTGTGGAGGTAGACACCGATAAAATATTTTCACTTTCGGAAGAGAATTTAGATATTGAAATTTCCCGTAAGTTAGTTTAATTAGTATGTAAGCCTAGGGACCGATGACCTAAGCAGTTTGGTCCCATAGTCCTTACCACAAATTCGTATTTCCAAATTTCGTAAATAGATCTCACCGAAACGATAAACACCTTTGTTTTAATGATTGCTGGGTCAAGTGGCGTATCATATCTACACGTTCACATACATCTACAGCTACGTACACACTCCGCAAGTCACCGTATCGTGAGTGGCAAGGGTACCTTGTAGCACTACTAGTGATTTTATTCTCTGTTCCCCTTGCAAACTGAGCGAGGGAAAAACGTCTATATGCCTCCGTAGTCTTAAATTCTCTTATCATATCTTCGTAACTCGTACGTCAAATGTACCTTGGCGACAGTGGAATCGTTCTGCAGTTATCCTACTGTGCAGTTCACAAAACAGTGCCAGATAGAGGGTTCATCGAATCACCTTCAAGCCATTTCTCTACGTTCCACTCCCTAAAGAGCGCGGAAAAACAGACACTTCCTAATTTTCTTAATAAAGCCTAGATAAAAGAACGAAGTCGTGCCTCCAGGGATTCCCATTCGAGTTTACGAAGCATCTACATAATGCTTGCGTGGTGATCGAACCTGCCGGTAACATTGAATTGTTTCGATGTCTTCCTTTATTTCGACGTGGTGGGAATCCCACAGACTCGAGCAGTACTCAAGACTGGGTCGCACTACATTTATACATGGTGTTACAAAAAGGTATGATCAAACTTTCAGGAAACATTCCTCACACACAAAGAAAGAAAATATGTTATGTGGACATGTGTCCGGAAACGCTTACTTTCCATGTTAGAGCTCATTTTTTTACTTCTCTTCAAATCACATTAATCATGGAATGGGAACACTCAGCAACAGAACGTACCAGCGTGACTTCAAACACTTTGTTACAGGAAATGTTCAAAATGTCCTCCGTTAGCGAGGATACAAGCATCCACCCTCCGTCGCATGGGATCCCTGATGCGCTGATGCACCCCTGTAAAATGGGGTATTGTATCACAGCCGTCCACAATACGAACACGAAGAGTCTCTACATTTGGTACCGGGGTTGCGTAGAAAAGAGCTTTCAAATGCCACCTTAAATGAAAGTCAAGAGGGTTGAGGTCAGGAGAGCATGGAGGCCATGGAACTGGTCCGCCTCTACCAATCCATCGGTCACCGAATCTCTTGTTGAGAAGCGTACGAATACTTCGACTGAAATGTGCAGGAGCTCCATCGTGCATGAATCACATGTTATGTCGTACTTGTAAAGGCACATGTTCTAACAGCACAGGTAGAGTATCCCGTATGAAATCATGATAACGTGCTCCATTGAACGTAGGTGGAAGAACATGGGGCCCAATCAAGACATCACCAACAATGCCTGCCCAAACGTTCACAGAAAATCTGTGTTGATGACGTGATTGCACAATTGCGTGCGGATTCTCGTCAGCCCACACATGTTGATTGTGAAAATTTACAATTTGATCACGTTGGAATGAAGCCTCATCCGTAAAGAGAACATTTGCACTGAAATGAGGATTGACACATTGTTGGATGAACCATTCGCAGAAGTGTACCCGTGGAGGCCAATCGGCTGCTGATAGTGCCTGCACACGCTGTACATGGTACGGAAACAACTGGTTCTCCCGTAGCACTCTCCATACAGTGATGTGGTCAACATTACCTTGCACAGCAGCAACTTCTCTGATGCTGACATTAGTGTTATCGTCAACTGCACGAAGAATTGCCTCGTCCATTGCAGGTGTCCTCGTCGTTCTAGGTCTTCCCCAGTCGCGAGTCATAGGCTGGAATGTTCCGTGCTCCCTAAGACGCCGATCAATTGCTTCGAACGTCTTCCTGTCGGGACACCTTCGTTCTGGAAATCTGTCTCGATACAAATGTACCGCGCCACGGCTATTTCCCCGTGCTAATCCATACATCAAATGGGCATCAGCCAACTCCGCATTTGTAAACATTGCATTGACTGCAAAACCGCGTTCGTGATGAACACTAACCTGTTGATGCTACGTACTGATGTGCTTGATGCTAGTACTGTAGAGCAATGAGTCGCATGTCAACACAAGCACCGAAGTCAACATTACCTTCCTTCAATTGGGCCAACTGGCGGTGAATCGAGGAAGTACAGTACATACTGACGAAACTAAAATGAGCTCTAACATGGAAATTAAGCGTTTCCGGACACATGTCCACATAACATCTTTTCTTTATTTGTGTGTGAGGAATGTTTCCTGAAAGTTTGGCCGTACCTTTTTGTAACACCCTGTATACCTGGTCTCCTTTATAGACAAGCTACACTTTCCCAAAATTCTCCTAACAAAACGAAGTAGACCATTCGCCTTCCCCATTATCCCACTTCAACGCTAGTTCCATTTCATATCGCCTTGAAACTTTACGCCTAGTTATTTATAATTCTAATTCCTAAATATTTAGCTGAATTGACAGCCTCTGGATAGTCGCCATACACCATTTCTTCAGCGCAATAGGTCTGACGTCCAAAGATATACAGATACACGATGGTATTATCAAATGTGTAGCATATACAGATGACGTTGGGGCTTTCATCGACTATACTGCCGACAGTTATTCAATTCGCCCTTCTTTCCAGCTGTAAGAACGCGCATCTGGAGCAGTGATAACAGCCGCAAACCTGTGCTGCTTCCTCTGGGACTGTTCGCCACTGACGTCACTCGACCATGTTGTGCGAGATCTCAAGACGTTGGGCGTAGATGTAACTGCGTGTCCACAGCAATTGCAGACACGGAACTGGAGAACGCCCCTCACTTCCATAAAGGGCCTTTGTGGATGTCATGCAACTCGGCGTCTAAATCTCCATCAAAAAGTGACCGTCATCAACATCCTACTTCACTCTGATGCCTGGTATCACCCCAAGCTCTCAAGTGTGCCAAAGTTCATGTGCAGTTTATTTGCTTCTGTGAGGACAGGCAATTTTTAAGATGAGTGCATCGACCTGTGCCATAAGATCTGTCCTTCGGGTGCCTCGGACTTTTTGCGCAAGTGGTCGGCACTGCTAGTTCACCGCACAGCTCCATACAGTACAGCAACTGAGTTGGAACGACAGCAGCACTGTTCGCAGTGTATCAGTCCAGGTGTGCACAAGCACCCGTCATGGCGGCGTTCATTCCTTTTCAACTATCTTTCACCAATGACTATTTCGTCAGCAGTCAGTCCGGAAGCTTTATATGACTCTGTTAAGACGAGCCCCTGTGCACAAAATTCCGCAGCTCGTGGTCTCGCGGTCACGTTTTCGCTTTCCAAGCACGGGGTCCCGGGTTCGATTCCCGGCGGGGTTAGGGATTTTCTCATGTCTCGAGATGACTGGGTGTTTGTGTTTCCACATCATTTCATCATCATTCATGAAAGTGGCGAGACTGGACTGAGCAACGGTTGGGAATTTGTACGGGTGCTGATAACCGCGCAGTTGAGCGCCCCACAAACCAAACATCATCATCATCATCATCGTCCTGTGCACAAGCTGGAATCTCGGCTACCCACTCTGAACTGGCGGCGAGTGGGGACCAACGTCAAGAATCCTACACGCCATCAGGTGTGAGTGCACTTTAGAATAATTTAGTAGATAATACGATACTAACGAACGACTGATTCGCAGACAGTAACCTAATGGCCTCATCAAATTGTGGTAAGTTTAATAGGCCTAACACACGAGAGCACCGCTATGTGTTTTCTAACGTGTCAACAGTCTGGGAAATATGCCAGGTAATGGTGACATTTATCAATCGGAACACACCCGCGTTCGTGACGATCAGTTGTGTCCTTGAGCCTGACTTTAAACCTTCTCCGAGGCCGAAACGCAACACGATGGTGTGGCTGTTAGGCCGCACGGTCTTCGCCATAATAGGCCAACAACCTTAAAATACTGTCTGTAAATAGCCCCGATCTTGCGCCCAGTGACTACCAACTGTTCCTGCACTTGAAGAAACACCTGGGCCGTCAGTGTCTTCAAGACTGTGACGAAGTCAAAACAGTGGTGATGCAGTGGTTAACAAGTCAGACGGCAGACTTCTATGATGAGGGTATTCAAAAGCTGGTACAACATTATGACAAGTGCCTCAGTATTGACGGAAATTATGTAGAAAAGTAGATTAAAGTAAAGTCATTCATTTAAAAATAAGATTACTGAGATACCCTACTAAGTCTTTTTTAATTTCAAAACGGTACTTACTTAAAAAACACGCCTCGTATTTAAATGATTAATACTGCAAGATCACAATTGCGAGAAAAGCCATTGGAAAAGTGAAATGGTGGTACATTTATAAGCACCTTCTCTGGAGTTGTCCTTAAAGTAACCGATTTGTTACAGGTCACTGTGTCACTGTGATGCCAGCTGTTCCTCAGATTGGACCCACACGCCGAACACGATGGTCTTCCCTCTCGGTAGAGCCACTTGGCCGTCCGGAGCCCGGTATTCTTGCTACCGTACCTTCCCGCGATCACCGCTGCCAGCATTCAGGTACCGTGGCTACATTCCTGCCAAGCCTTTCTGCAGTATCGCAGAAGGAACATCCAGCTTCAAATAGCCCTGTTATACGACCTCCTTTGAACTCAATGAGTGTAGATAAGGGCGTCTTTGTCGCTTTAAAGGCATTCTTAACTAACATCAACTCACCACGTGCAATCTCAGAGTAACTAATGCTTACGACCTTTACAACGTGTATTTAAAGCAAAGTATTAGCGCCACTCTTGTGCGATTGGCGCGAAATTTGAATAAAAATCATATTTCAGGTGTAGAAACACACCAACCAACTTTTGTTTATGTTGCACAACTCCTTCTTGGTGTTGCGGTTTTTCTTCCGTCGGTGTATAAAGTCTTCCAGTTTTCAGAAGTAACCGAGTAATTACACACTGTTAGCCTCAGACATACTGAGCATATCCATTTTCTTAGAAACGCAATGGTGAAAGAAACAAATAATCTTCGAATAGCTTTTTTTTGTAACGAAATGACAAAACAAGTTGCTGCCGCTGTTGTGTAACTGACGCACGCAACCATTTTGTTTGGCGTTTTGGGGCTGTCATATTTTGCTAGGCTACAACGCAGGTTACATTCTGGTTTGTTAGCTTGTGTAACGCAAGCGTACTTTTTATTTTTGTTTTGCTTTGAAGAGAAACTTTGTCCTGAGTTGTGTAGTGTTCTGTAGCAGCAATTTAACTCAAGGGCGATAGGTTTCGCAAAGGCCGCGGCTATGTTTTAAAAGCTCTGCCTCCATCTTTTTTACACTTACTTCCAGCAAAACAATCTGAGTGACATACACTATCCAATATGTGACAACATCCGAACGCAACACGTTATTAAACATTAGTAGTAATCCGTAATGTGCATTAACAGACTCAAACTTTAGTTTATCTTACACATTCTAAAAATTGCAATAAAAACATATATTCTTTCAATCCGCACGTCCTTCTTTCAGTTAAAGAAGGCTTCTGTGTCCTTTCTTCCAAAACTTTTACTGGAAACAGTCTGTTAGATATTAGCATATTGCATATTTGAAAAAAAGGTTTGAGATGTGCAGATGGTCGCCGGCCGGCGTGGCCGTGCGGTTCTAGGCGCTGCAGGCTGGAGCCGGGCGACCGCTACGGTCGCAGGTTCGAATCCTACCTCGGGCATGGCTGTGTGTGATGTCCTTAGGTTAGTTAGGTTTAATTAGTTCTAAGTTCTAGGCGACTGATGACCTCAGAAGCTAAGTCGCATAGTGCTCAGAGCCATTTGAACCATTTTGCAGATGGTCACAGAGTAACTATCTATTGTATTTTCTTGTTTTCTTGAGCAAAAACTAATTACTATGTATATTACTCATGATGTCTCTTAACTTACTTTAACGTACCGAAGATAGATAAATTACGAATATAAGGAATTTTCTTGCCGCAGGAGTAGTTCGTCTTAACGTAAGTATTATTTTTAATATTGCAAAGATCTAGGACGTCGTTACTTTCATATTTCAATCTACTCCGGTATCCACCACGAGCTGAAAATCCACACCCAAAACGAGTTGTTCCAACGTGCTTGTGCATAACCAGTACAAACTCATTTATCAAAGATTATGTTTTCTTCGCTATGCCTGCTGTCTTATGTAACATGCATGCCCATAATCTGTCTATATATACGGGATGAATCAAATAAAACTTGCACCGCAAATATTGCGGAAATCGAAAGTGCTATTGATGTGCTGTTTTCACAGTATCAATTGGTAGTCGGGGCTCGTATTGTTAGTCAGTAAAGAGACTGTAATAATACTTGGAAAGTGTATTTTTTGTGAAAACGTAGACTTTATAAATGGACAATGCCTGTTGACATTAACAAACTAAAAGTAGGGTAAATTAGAATTTCATAGGATTCTAGGATTCTAGTGCATGTCGTTTACAGGATATCGTATTGTGCAAATTTTCCACGCCGACAGTTGTTTGTACCATTCAAGCTGCTTAGTTGCTAGGCACAATGCTGTTGTGTTTGCATACAGTGTATTTGTGTGTTCCTTGAGTACAATGCGACTTCGTGGTCAGTTACAGTGTGGCAGTCCAAGCAGAAGGTCGTGAGCGGACAACGCGATTTATCAATGCAGAAAAAGCCGACATATTCGTAGTGTATGGAGAGTGCAGGAAGAATGCAATTCATTCTTGTACGGTGTACACGGCAGTATATCTCAATAGAAGTCAACCGTCTCGGCAATTATTTATCAATCTCTTCAACCAAGCCGGCCGCGGTGGCCTAGCGGTTCTAGGCGCGCAGTCCGGAACCGCGCGACTGCTACGGTCGCAGGTTCGAATCCTGCCTCGGGCATGGATGTGTGTGATGTCCTTAGGTTAGTTAGGTTAAAGTAGTTCTAAGTTCTAGGGGATTGATGACCACAGATGTTAAGTCCCATTGTGCTCAGATCCATTTGAACCATTTTTTTTCTTCAACCAGTTACGTGAAAATGGTAGTGTGACAGCTAGACAACGTAACAGAAGGCAACATCTGACGCCAGAAGAGGGGGAAGTTAATGTTCTCGCTGCTGTTGCAATTGATCCTCACGTTAGCTCCCAAGCAATCGCCGTAGTATGAGTCAGGCAAGTGTCTTACGCAATTTCCATCGACATAGGTTCTATTCGCTGTCTCATCTCTCACCATCAAGAACTGCATGCAAACGACTATAAGAATCGTGTTAACTTCCGTACAGGAGCGTTAAGACAGGATACTTTAAATGTTTCACATATTTTGTTTAGTGATGAAGCCAAATTTACCAACCATTGCCAGGTAAACCACCGAAACATGCGCTACTGGTCTGTTGAAAATTCCCATTGGCTTCGTCAGGAAGAGCGTCGGTGTCCATGGAATACAAACGTGTGATGTGGGAAAGTGAACCATCAGTTCATGGACGGAACAGTGAACGCGCATAAGTATTGCAGCCTCCTAACTGATCTAGAGTTTCCCATCGAAAAGATGTGATGAGATCTTTGGTCTGATTCGCCACATGCGGACAGGCATTGTCTTGCAGCAAAACGATGCCCTTGCTCAACTTCCATCGACTGTTGCTTTGATTCTGGTGTGACGTAGACTACCTACGTTTCACCACCCGTAACAGTTTGGCTTAATAAATCAAATAAATCATCACCGTCGTTGTGGTACCGCTCAAGGAAAGTCAATGCACTGTCTAAACGTTTGGTTTTGTGCACATCCGTCAATAATTTCGGTACCCAACGTGCGCTGCCGGCAGGTGTGGCCGTGCGGTTAAAGGCGCTTCAGTCTGGAACCGCGTGACCGCTACGGTCGCAGGTTCGAATCCTGCCTCGGGCATGGATGTGTGTGATGTCCTTAGGTTAGTTAGGTTTAATTAGTTCTAAGTTCTAGGCGACTGATGACCTCAGAAGTTAAGGCGCATAGTGCTCAGAGCCATTTTGAGCCCAACGTGCGCACAATTTTCGGTAATTCAGAAGCTCGGTCACAATGCCATACAAAACACTACGAGAAGCATTAGGAAAGTCATTCCGCAAGGAGGAAAGCGTATGTTTTCTCTCACCTTATTGTCCACTTCCTGCACCGAACTTTCATTAACGACCGAAGGACGCCCACTCCGTTGTTCATCATGCACATTTGTGGGGCCATCTTTAAATGCTCTCACCTACATTCTTGCCATTCCATCACTCATAATGCTTTCTCCGTAAACTGCACAGATCTCACGATGAACATCGATCGCTTTTAGGCCTTTAGCACTAAGAAATCTTATAACAGCCTGTACTTCACAGTCGCCGGGACTCACGATTATCGGAGGCATCTTAAACACTCAGTACACAACGTAAACAAGGAAGAATCAGACTGTAATGGCGTCAGTGCGTAGATTAAGCTACAGGCTTTCATTTAAAAACAAAATTATTGAGATATCTTAGCACGTCTTCTTTTAATTTCAAAACGGTACTTACTTAAAAAAACACGCCTCGTATGTTACCTAGACAAATGTTCTTTCGAAATTTCAGCACTATACATATTTCTTTGTACTGCGATTTTTTCCGTCAGTGTAATATGCATATAGATGGAAATATAAGAGATTTAATAGACATTCAATGTAATGTTACGACTCATAAAAACTTAACATGTATCGAAATACAAAGGTTAAAATTACATTAGACCATATATATATATATATATATATATATATATATATATATATATATATATATATATATATATATATATATAAGCTGTAGAAATTATCAGGGACTTGTACAAGAATGTGGTCTATTATTGTTGTATTCAGAATTAATTTTATATGGTTTAAACAGTCGAAAAATGAAAGCAATAAATTCACCTAGCATTGAAATTACCACAAACACAATGCTCTAAACACAATTGACAAATGTCTCAAAACTAAGATTACTTACACATGTATGATTTATTAAACTGATAATTCTGTAATATTCACCTCTGTGAGCACCTGCATCCTTTAGAATAGGAGTTACTACATTTTTCTTGAAATCTGACGGTATTCCGCCTGCCTGATACTCTGGCTCTCCCAAGGCTCTCAGTGGTTGTGAGGAATGTCTTCTACTCCATGTGACTTGTTTCGACTTGCCTTTACTTATTCCTTCCTCCTTTGCGCATTCCCTTCTTTAGTTAATACTGACATATCATCTGAGTTCTTAATACTCGTACATGAGTTTACGTTCTTTCTCAATGTCTCTTCAGTTTTCCTAGACGCTGCATCTATCTTTCCCATCGTCACGCGGGCTTCTACAGCCTTGCATTTCTCGTCTAACCATTTCTGCTTTACCACTTTGCACGTCAGTCCTGAACTTCAAAACTGCACCTATCTGTCAAATTTTTTAGACGTCTTTGTTCACTTTCGCCTGCTTCATTTGATATTTTCTCCTTTTGTTAGTCTAATTCAATATATCGTGTGTTATATGAGGATTTCTACTAGGCATTATCTTTCTGCCTATTTGATTCTCTGCTACCTTCACTATTTCATTTCTCGAAGCTACTTATTCGTCTTCTGTTTTGTTCCTTATCCCTGTTTCAGTCAATCGTTGCCTAATGTAAGCTTTGAAACTTTGAATGATCTCTCGTTCTTTCAACTTATCCATATCCCATCTAGTTAATTTTTTACGTTCCTGCCACTTCTTCAGTTTTCAGCTTCAGTTCATAATCAATAAATTATGGTTAGAATCCACATCTACCCCTGGAAATGTTCTGCAGTTTGAAATCTGGTTTGGAACTCTCTGACTTACCATTGTGTAGTCTATTTGAAACCTTCCACGTCTATAACTTTCTTTGATTTTTTAACTAGATATTAGCAATAATTAATTAAACTAGGTACAAGCCGCCACAAATTTTAAGCTGCAGTCATCTGCCGTCTCTCCGAAGCGATCATCAGGTACTTTAGACAACTGCCGTCTTCACAATAAAAGCAAACAGTCTGCATCGACCAACATATCTTCATTAAAATTAATGTCTATCTGCTGGCAAGTAGCCAGTGAAAAACTGTGTAACTGAATAGCTGACAACTTCCTAGAATAAATTATGTGATTTAACGTCTTCGCGTATATTGTTTCTGTTCCTAATGAGCAGAGCTGTTGGTATGAAGGCGTAAACATACTGCTTATCAGTAGTTACTCTACGCAATCTGTGATGATTAGAAATTGTTAAGAAAAATATTGCGTGCAGTTCAAGTTTCCAGATTCACTTGAGTATGGCAGGTCAGGTACAATCAGCTGGACGAAACGTGCAGTCGGACTACAAATCGTAGTCCTGATGAAAAGTGAACTCTGCATCGTGAATACTCTGCAATTAACACTTATGTGCCTAACTGGGGAACGTCACTCCAGTCAATTTTTTCAGTTGGGAGAGAACCACTGAGTACGTCAAGAAAAAGATGCAATGATACACTTCGTAAGGACTTAATGGACAAATAAGATGACTGGGGGCACAAGAGAAAAAATAAATCATCTCACGTTGCTGCGTTCGCTGCACTGGCCTGATACGATTTCGTAAACATATGTTTGTACTTAGTGTACTTTCTGTATTATCCTGTTTACCCACTACTGGCCTTACTTAACGTTCTCTTTGCTCCACACACGTTTAGCTGATACATATTTTAAGCATAATTTATACCCTTACACGTACACGGCTTCGCGGAATTATTTACAGTTCTAACATTGTTGTAGTCTTTTTTTCTGCCTGTGTGTGCAGAAACATATCAGTTGTACGCCACAATTCTTTAAACATATTTGCGGCGATTGAAGATGCAATAAAATGCATAAAACTGGAAATCTCACGGCGAAAGTTGTTTTTTAGGCAGTTGCACACTAAATGAAGCAAGAAAATAATACCATAGTCTCCTCAGCTCAGGTCGTGGGAGTTACTGGTTCCTACAGCCCCTGTGTTTATTATTAGCAGCCTTTTTATATTCTTAGTACTTTATTAGTACTATTGTTGGATTCAACCTCTGAACATGTCTCTCCTGTCTTTCTTCAACTTCTGTCATACATTGTCATCGCCCAGGTCATATGTGTCATCATCTGCTCTTTCACTTCCGATATGCCATTCTAGTTTGTTGTCTCACTACAACAATATCAGGAATGCAGTCATCTTACAAAATTTTAGTCGCATTTTTATGCTAGGTGCCCGTGAATTATTCCATACATCATGTCAACCATTTTCGTTTTATTTCACGTATTCTTTACGTGATTTCACGATAACTCACCTAAGGCAACTAAGAGATTCATTTGTTAAAGAATTTCATTACTGACGTTTGTTCTCGTAAGACTGTTGTCTAAGACAGGGGTTCCCTAACTTTTCCTCTGAGAGAACATTTCCAGAATCCTGGTACTTTGATGGAACACTTTTTATTTTGAAGGCTAATAAAATTGAAACGCAGAGAACCTAAAGGCCTACAGCACACTCTCATAGATTTTGTGATTTTAGCATGTGTGGATGCTCCTGAGATTTTGTAATATTACGGTGATTCAGCTGTATCTATATCTGTAGCCTCATATTGTACATATGAACCTTCAAGAAAAGCTGTCTCAACGATTTCTCGGATATTCATTTCCATATGGGCTCGAAGCACGAAGTGTATTTTATTGCTCTGCACTACTCGATTGCTCTCTAGGGTACACACGTAATTTCGTGTCTACACCATGTACCTTTCAGTAACACTTCATAACCGGAAGTGTATCGGCAGTTTGATCTGATCCTCAAACCACATGCTGAATGAAAATGATGGTAACGAGGGATCATAATTGTGTGTGTGTGTGTGTGTGTGTGTGTGTGTGTGTGTGTGTGTGTGTGTGTGTGTGTGTGTAGCATTTAGTATGTGTTCTTTATGTTCTGATTTAGTTACACTTTCGGTTCTCAGGGACTCAATTTAAAAAAAAGAAAAAAAGAAAAGAAAAGAGAGAGAGAGAGAGAGCAGAAGAATGGGAAGCTTTGAGAGACGAAATAGTGAAGGTAGCAGAGGATCAGGTAGATAGAAAGAAGAGGGCTAATAGAAATCCTTGGGTAACAGAAAAGATATTAAATTTAATTGATGAAAGGAGAAAATACAAAAATGCAGTAAATGAAGCAGGCAAAAAGGAATACAAACGTCTCAAAAATTAGATTGACAGGAAGTGCAAAATCGCTAAGCAGGGATGGCTAGAGGACAAATATAAGAATGTAGAGGCGCATATCACCAGGGGTAAGATAGACACTGCCTACAGGAAAATTAAAGAGTCCTTTGGAGAAAAGAGAACGACTTGCATGAATATCAAGAGCTCAGATGGAAACCCAGTACTAAGCAAAGAAGTGAAAGCAGAAAGGCTGAATGAGTACATAGAGGGTCTATACAAGGGCGGTGTTCTTGAGGACAATATTGTAGAAATGGAAGAGAATGTAGATGAAGATGGAATAGGAGATATGATACTGCGTGAAGAGTTTGACAGTGCACTGAAAGACCTAAGTCGAAACAAGGCCCCGGAAGTAGACAACATCCCATTAGAACTACTGACAGCCTTGGGAGAGCCAGTCCTGACAAAACTCTACCATCTAGTGAGCAAGAAGTATGAGACGGGCGAAATACCCTCAGACGTCAAGAAGAATATAATAATTCCAATCCTAAAGAAAGCAGATGTTGACAGATGTGAAAATTACCGAACTATCAGTTTAATAAGCCACGGCTGCAAAATACTGACACGAATTCTTTACAGACGAATGGAAAAACTGGTAGAAGCCGACCTCGGGGAAGATCAGTTTGGATTTCGTAGAAATGTTGGAACACGTGAGGCAATACTGACCCTACGACTTATCTTAGAAAATATATTAATAAAAGGCAAACCTACGTTTCTAGCATTTGTAGGCTTAGAGAAAGCTTTTGACAATGTTGACTGGAATACTCTCTTTCACATTCCGGAGGGGGGGGGGGGGGGGCAAGGATAAAATACAGGAAGCAAAAGGCTATTTACAATTTGTACAGAAACCAGATGGCAGTTATAAGAGTCGAGGGGCATAAAAGGGAAGCAGTGGTTGGGAAGGGAGTGAGACAGGGTTGTAGCCTCTCAACGATGTTATTCAATCTGTATATTGAGCAAGCACTAAATGAAACAAAAGAAAAATTCGGGGTAGGTATTAAAATCCATGGAGAAGAAATAAAAACTTTGAGGTTTGCCGATGACATTGTAATTCTGTCAGAGACAGCAAAGGACTTGGAAGAGCAGTTGAACGGAATGGACAGTGTCTTGAAAGGAGGATATAAGATGAACATCAACAAAAGCAAAACGAGGATAATGGAATGTAGTCGAATTAAGTCGGGTGATGCTGAGGGAATTAGATTAGGAAATGAGACACTTAAAGTAGTAACGGAGTTTTGATATTTGGGGAGCAAAATAACTGATGATGGTCGAAGTAGAGAGGATATAAAATGTAGACTGGCAATGGCAAGGAAAGCGTTTCTGAAGAAGAGAAATTTGTTGACATCAACTATAGACGTAAGTGTCAGGAAGTCGTTTTTGAAAGTATTTGTATGGAGCGTAGCCATGTATGGATGTGAAACGTGGACTATAAATAATTTAGACAAGAAGAGAATAGAAGCTTTCGAAATGTGGTGCTACAGAACAATGCTGAAGATCAGATGGGTAGATCACATAACTAATGAGGAGGTATTGAATAGAATAGGGGAGAAGAGAAATTTGTGGCACAACTTGACTAGAAGAAGAGATCGGCTGGTACGGCATATTCTGAGGCATCAAGGGATCACCAATTTAGTATTGGAGGGCAGCGTGGAGGGTAAAAATCGTAGAGGGAGATCAAGAGATGAATACACTAAACAGATTCAGAATGATGTTGGTTGCAGTAGGTACTGGGAGATGAAGAAGCTTGCACAGGATAGAGTAGCATGGAGAGCTGCATCAAACCAGTCTCTGGACTGAAGACCACAACAACAACAGTTAGTATCGTCAAAAAGCTAAAAAACGCCCTGTTATTAATGGTTTACTGCGGAGCAATTATTCACTTCCCGCGGAACGCCATTGTTCCACCGAACAAAGTTATTGCTTTTACTAAAATCGACCTTTTATCCTTGGCAGCACTCCACTGACGAATGCAGTCCGTCGCTGCCCTCTCATGGTTTATGGACTGCCGTGAATCACACTGCGTGTGACTTGGACCTCGTTTGACAGGTTCATTACTTGCTCAAGGGTGACGTGTGACTGCCAGTCGCTCTGGTAAACCTTGCTTGTGAATCACCACGATGTACCCCTTCAATGTTCAGGTCGTCTCACCAACGTCACATGCTTCCGGTTTCTGTTTATTCGTCACTATAAAGTCCATTATATGGCGTCTGCTGCAGCCAGCAACAAGTCCCTCTCATTATACTACAAAGTTTCAATAATTTAATTATTTACATTACTGATTTACAAATTTAAACCCGAATGATTGGACATGCTCAGTCAGTGCTGAAGACATACATACAGAGATTGTTAACGGTTATAAGTGCAGATATTTTTTATGTGGTACCTTAATATGTAAGCATATCAGTGTTTTGGTTGCTTTTTTTATCTGTATCGAACAGTCTTCCCACAAACACGTCACAAACGACCTGCTGAACATAGGGAAATAAGCATTAATGGCTTGCTCTTGCCGCATGTAGAACGAAGAGCGGCACGTTTCGTCACAGGATCGTTTAGTCGGCACGAGAGCGTTACGCTGAACAAATCCATTTACGTTACAAGAGAGGCGTTGTGCATCACGGAGAGATTTACTTCTGAAATTTCTAGAGAGCACTTTCGGGGAAGAGTAGGACAGCAAATTGCTTCCCCCTGTCTTCCGTAATGGCCATGAGGAGAAAATTCGAGAAATCAGAGCCAATACAGAGGCTTGCCGACAATCATTATTCCCATGCGCTATTCGGGAGTGGAACAGGATCCAAGGGGTCAGTTAGTTGTACAAAAAGTACCCTCCGCCACACACCATTATGTGGCTTGGTGAGTGCGACGTAGATGTAGCTGCAGCTAGTAAGAGGTGCCGGGGGGTTGTCACACGGGCCTGGGTGCTGACGTGAAGACAGAGACAAAACCCACCTGCCACACGGCTGGCTGCAAGACACTTCGAATGGTGTACTAACAAAGACTCTGTTTCACTTACAATTACTCTTATTGCCTGGAGTTTTACTGGATTTCAACAGGAATACGTTATGGTCTGCTATTCTACGGACTATTGACGGATTTGCTGGACCATGCACTCTCTGCATTGATGTCTTGGTGTGTTCTACTATTTACGATGGCCAGGCACGGACTGGAATTGTGAACTCAAATGATTATATTCTCTGTGGAATAAAGAGTAAAACGTATCAGGCAAACGCTGTTTAACTACGAGAGAGGCATTAACCAGCACGGCTACTTATCTTGAAATTTATTTCATTATGGAGATATAAACAGCAGTACGTATTTTTTTAATAGCACCCTACATTTTTTATTCGGTAATCCACTTTCTTATCTCAGCAACTCGACCACTTACTGGAGCCGACAGTAAACGTATGGAAACACAAGGAAAATGGGCATTGCTTATTCAGTCAATCTTCTTCCGGTGAAGATTTGTGTGAAAACAATGTGCACCGACGCAGAGAATATAGAAACGCCACTAATCTGTGGACAATGTAAGATTGGCGAACAGAAATTGCAATATCTTTTCCTTATTCACAATATGGGTACGTGTGATACACTACTGCAGTACTTCCAACGATATGTAGCAATTCTATAAGGAGTGTTCAAACAAAAAGGTACGAAACTTTGTAACAACTAAACCGTTTGGAATCTGCATATGCCACTTTGAAATAACGTGGGCATCTAGGAACGCAAATTTAGTGTCGTCACCTCCCCCAAAAAACTCAAAGCTGTGCCCTCAGCTGGCAAGGTTATGCTCACCGTCGTAGATCCGAGGTCGGATACTCATCGAATTCCTCGATTACGAAAAAGACATTAACAGTTACGTGTGTTGTGAGATACTCCGTAGCCTACGCAAGTCCATCAAGAGCAAACGGCCTTGGCTGCCCAGGGAAGTAGTGATTCTGCTCCTTGATAACACGCGTCCACACGTCTCCACGTTCACATAAAAGTGTAATGGCCAAGTTCAAGTGCGAGTAGCTTAAGCACCAGCTCTATAGCTCGGACATGTCACCCTGTCACTTCAATGTGCCTAGTTCGCTATTTTAAAAATAAAAGTTAAAAAATTTAAAAGGGAAGAGCTTCAACTCGGACGACGAATTGAAGGACACAGTGAAGGTCTGGCTCCTGTCACGGCCACAGAAATTCTGGGAACAGAGGATCCTTCGGCTCGTGAAACAGGTAGCAGGAGTAAAATACAGGGAGCGATAGGCTATTTATAACTTGTAGAGAAACCAGACGACAGAATCATGAGGGGCATGAAAGGAAAACAGTCGATGAGAAAAGAGTGAGACAGCCTATATCCGATTTTATTCAATCTGTACATTAAGCAATTAGTGAAGGAAAGCAAAGAAAATTTTTGTAAATCTGCCAGAGAGAGCAAAGGACTTGGAAGATCAGTTGACAGGATGGACATTGTCCTGAAAGAAGGATATAAGATGAACATCTAAAAAAGCAAAACAAGGAATTGGAGTGTAATCGAATTACATCACGTCATGCTGTGGGAGTTTGACTAGGTAACGAGACACTTAATGTAGTAGATGAGTTTTCCTATTTGGGCAGCAAAAAAAAATGATTGTGGCCAAAGTTCAGAAGATAAAAAATGCAGATTGGCAACGGCAATAAAAGTATTTTTGAAGTAGAGAAGTCTGTTAATATCGAGTATAGATTTAAGTGTTGGAAATTCTTTTCTGAAAGTATTTGTATGGAGTGGAGCCGCGTATGGAACTTAAACATGGACAGCAAACAGTTTAGACAAAGAGAGAATAGAAGCTTTGAAATGTGGTGCTGCAGAAGAATGCTGAAGACGGGTAGATCACGTAACTAAGGAGGAGGTTCTGAGTGGAACTGGGGAGAAAAGAAATTTGTGGTACAACCTCACAAGCAGAAGGAATCGGTTGATAGGACACATTCTGCCACATCACGAGATCACCAGTTTAGTACTGGACGAAAGTGTGGAGCGTAAAATTCGTAGAGGAAGACCAAGAGATGTATGCATTAACGAGATTCAGCAGGATGTAGATTGCGGTAGTTAGTAGAAGACGAAGAGGCTTACACAGAGCTACACAGAGTAGCGTGGAGAGCTGCATCAGTTTAGTACTGGACGAAAGTGTGGAGCGTAAAATTCGTAGAGGAAGACCAAGAGATGTATGCATTAACGAGATTCAGCAGGATGTAGATTGCGGTATAGAAGATGAAGAGGCTTACACAGGACAGAGTAGCGTGGAGAGCTGCATCAGACCACTATTCCGACTAAAGATGACAACAACAACAACATGGACCAAGTGGCCGTGGTGGTTTAGAGCACTAGACTCCGGCCCTAAAAAGGTCCTGGGTTCAATCCTGGATAGGGCGGGGCTATTTCCTCGTTCCACGACAACCGTAAGTTCACCCATTGTGCTATCAAAGTGAATTCCGGTGATCTCTGTTGAAAGGTCTTACCGCAATGGTAATACCGGTTCCCGTCAGTCCACAGAACTTAAGCGCTCTCGGGATGGCCCAGCACTTGAATGGTTGAATATCCGATCTATAGAGCGCTGTTGGCAAGTGGGTTGCAGTCAGCCCTTGTGAGTCAAACTGAGGAGCTACTTGATTGAGAAGTGGCGACTTCGGTGACGAAAATTGACAAAACGGCTGGCAGAGCGGTGTGCTGACCACATACCCCTCCATATCCGCATCCAGTGACGCCTGTGGGTGAGGATGACACGGCGGTCGGTCGGTACCGTTGGCCTTCATAACCTTTTTGGGTGGAGTTTAGTTTCAGATCTTCTCTGTTGGTAAAAAGTGGCTGGAGCGCTGGGCTCGCAACTCTCCTACTCTTAGTGCCACAGCGAAGGAAGGCTATGCTCTACGTGCAGTGACATCAGTAGACCGGTAACGGACCTTGGCCACAGCTTTTACCTGTTCTGAACAAAAAGTTATTTTGGATGATCAAGATAAATTGAACACACTCTATAGTAAATATTATTTGGCTTTTCACATCGTTAGCCTACTGTACATTAAAGTTTCTCCTCAGATGTATTTCGCTTTACTGATACGCCACCTATATCTACACCTACTCATATTCCACAAGCCACCTACTGACGTATGGTGGAGGGTGCTTCTGGTACTACTAACTGATCCCCCCTACCCTCTTGCACTCGGGAATGGCGCGTGGGAAGAATGGTTCTTGGTAAGACTCTGTACTGGCTCTAATTTCTCGAATTTTCTCTTTGTGATCATTACCCGAGATTATATGTGGGAAGAAAGTATATGTTTCCGACTCTTCCCCCAAAGTGGTGTCTCGAAATTTCAGTAATAAACCTCTCCGTGATGCAACGCCTCTCGTAATGTCTCCCAATGGAGTTTGTTGAGGATCTCGGTATCGCTGCCACGCTGCCTTAATGATCCCGTGACGAAACGCGCCGCTCTCCGTTGGATCTTCTCTATCTCTTCTATCAGTCATATTGACGAACAATACTAAAGAATCCGTCGACCAAGCGTCTTATAAGTCACTTCCTTCGTGGATGAGTTACATTTACTTAACATTCGTCCTGTGAATCTAAGTCTGGCATATGGTTTTCGTACTGTTTCTTTTGCTCAGTCATTCAATTTAAGGCCGCTCTGAATAGTTACTCCCAGAAATTTTACAGCGGTGATATTGTAAACAATTTGGCATGCATAATATTTTTTAACATTTCGATTAATAGAGAGTTAAGTCAGTTATGCTTACGGCTGTGACGTTTTCTAAGTGTTATTTTCGGTGGTTATTTCTTCTGTTCACATGTTTGGATGACAACCGATTCTTGTTTTCAGTTCCAACAGAAGTTTCAGCCAAAAAGCACTAGATATCATTTTAAGTAGTTCAGCTTTTCTGTTAAATATATTTGATTTTACTGTGTACTTCACTTTAATTTCGTAACAGAATTATACACTCCTGGAAATGGAAAAAAGAACACATTGACACTGGTGTGTCAGACCCACCATACTTGCTCCGGACACTGCGAGAGGGCTGTACAAGCAATGATCACACGCACGGCACAGTGGACACACCAGGAACCGCGGTGTTGGCCGTCGAATGGCGCTAGCTGCGCAGCATTTGTGCACCGCCGCCGTCAGTGTCAGCCAGTTTGCCGTGGCATACGGAGCTCCATCGCAGTCTTTAACACTGGTAGCATGCCGCGACAGCGTGGACGTGAACCGTATGTGCAGTTGACGGACTTTGAGCGAGGGAATATAGTGGGCATGCGGGAGGCCGGGTGGACGTACCGCCGAATTGCTCAACACGTGGGGCATGAGGTCTCCACAGTACATCGATGTTGTCGCCAGTGGTCGGCGGAAGGTGCACGTGGCCGTCGACCTGGGACCGGACCGCAGCGACGCACGGATGCACGCCAAGACCGTAGGATCCTACGCAGTGCCGTAGGGGACCGCACCGCCACTTCCCAGCAAATTAGGGACACTGTTGCTCCTGGGGTATCGGCGAGGACCATTCGCAACCGTCTCCATGAAGCTGGGCTACGGTCCTGCACACCGTTAGGCCGTCTTCCGCTCACGCCCCAACATCGTGCAGCCCGCCTCCAGTGGTGTCGCGACAGGCGTGAATGGAGGGACGAATGGAGACGTGTCATCTTCAGCGATGAGAGTCGCTTCTGCCTTGGTGCCAATGATGGTCGTATGCGTGTTTGGCGCCGTGCAGGTGAGCGCCACAATCAGGACTGCATACGACCGAGGCACACAGGGCCAACAAAATGGTTCAAATGGCTCTGAGCACTATGGGAGTCAACATCTTAGGTCATAAGTCCCCTAGAACTTAGAACTACTTAAACCTAACTAACCTAAGGACATCACACACACCCATGCCCGAGGCAGGATTCGAACCTGCGACCGTGGCAGTCCCGCGGTTCCGGACTGCACAGGGCCAACACCCGGCATCATGGTGTGGGGAGCGATCTCCTACACCGGCCGTACACCACTGGTGATCGTCGAGGGGACACTGAATAGTGCACGGTACATCCAAACCGTCATCGAACCCATCGTTCTACCATTCCTAGACCGGCAAGGGAACTTGCTGTTCCAACAGGACAATGCACGTCCGCATGTATCCCGTGCCACCCAACGTGCTCTAGAAGGTGTAAGTCAACTACCCTGGCCAGCAAGATCTCCGGATCTGTCCCCCATTGAGCATGTTTGAGACTGGATGAAGCGTCGTCTCACGCGGTCTGCACGTCCAGCACGAACGCTGGTCCAACTGAGGCGCCAGGTGGAAATGGCATGGCAAGCCGTTCCACAGGACTACATCCAGCACCTCTACGATCGTCTCCATGGGAGAATAGCAGCCTGCATTGCTGCGAAAGGTGGATGTACACTGTACTAGTGCCGACATTGTGCATGCTCTGTTGCCTGTGTCTATGTGCCTGTGGTTCTGTCAGTGTGATTATGTGATGTATCTGACCCCAGGAATGTGTCAATAGAGTTTCCACTTCCTGGGACAATGAATTCACGGTGTTCTTATTTCAATTTCCAGGAGTGTAGATGATTTAACACAAGTTCGGTTGATGCAGGACTTGTGTTGCAGTTAGTACTGTGTTGCATGTCCTTTCGTTTTTGATGTGTTTTGTGGCTACTGCTGACTTCGCGAATGTCGTGATTATATGCTCACTTTCAAATTCTTTTCTCACTCTCTCTTTAACGAGAGAAGTGGTGTTAGGGGCAGCTGTGTAGACATATGGGGAGTCGCGTCGTTGTTGGAGAAGGAGAGGAGAGTCAAAAAGTGGTTGCAAGACAGTCTAAAGCGGTCAAGTTAGCAACAACTATCAGAACGATATGAAGACTACAATGAAAATATCTGCAAACAATATATGTAAAGAAATCCTACTTATGAATTTAGATAACATAATCAAGACAAAAAATACAAAACATATACAACAATCACCAAACCATGTAGGAATAGACGCTGACATACAAATCATAAGGCAAGCAGCAAGAAAAATCTCCTCGCCCTACAAGGTAACTGAAACACTCATATGACAATATGAGAAAAGAAAAAGTTCCTCAACGGTCACACCAAGCTACCAAACCACACACTACTTCAGTTAATGGAACGTGTACTATAATATAAAATACAACTACAGGATCCAATTTCTCTTCTTATCACATCCCACCTACCTTCTTTTTCCCCCACTCACCCCTCTTACAACTAGTTTTAAATATCCCCCTCCGTCTCCAGCTCTTCCCTCTCATTCCTCACTGAGCCAGGCTGCCTCCACTAACACCACTCCTTTAAATTTGCAGACATTGATTGCAACAGCACACACACACACACACACACACACAGTGCACGCCCGCGACACTGTTTTTTTAATCTTAATAGTATATCTGATCACGGACGTGGTTGCAACGTTTGTATGAGTAAAGCCATATTAAGTGGTCTAGGTGGTTCTATCCACAAAAATCCACAATAATCGCAGACTCATTCACGAAATTTATTTCCTTTATTAATGAAAAATACCAAGGAAGCTTAAGACCTTGTAGAAGCTGTGCAGAACAGATCATCACTTTAAAATTATCCATAGCATATTACAAGAAACGAAATAAACTTCTTGTAATAACCTTTGTGGACTTTAAAAAAGGATATGACTGTATCCATAGACCTCCAATGTTAAGAAATTTCGGGCTCCATACAAAATTAATCAAATTGATAGAACTCACCTTAACCAACACTGCATCAATAGTCAAGTTCAGGGGGGGAACTCTCTGAGCCATTCATCATAAAAACAGATTTAAGACAAGGAGATTGTTTGGCGCACCTGCTGTTCAACAGTGCTTTAGAATGCATGACGAGGGAATGGTACAAGATTAACCCACAGAACATCCAAATTGAAAGACCCAAAGCAACATAAGTTTAAATATTCTAGGATTTGCTGATGACCTTGCTTTCTTGTCCAACAGTATTCAGGAAACAAACCAACGAGTTATCTCACTACAGAAAATAGCACAGAAAATTGGTCTTGGAATATCCTTTCAAAAAACAGTCATCATGTAAACTGACCCACAACCCATAAACTAAATTGCCATAGGAAACCAAGAAATGAAAATTGTAGATAAATTTAAATATCTGGGAGAAATCATAGCACATAACCTTAATGAAAAGCCAACATGGCATAACAGAATAAACAAATTGACTAGAGCACAATATATCACCAAGAACACCTACAACAAAATGAGCCTGTCAATAGCAACAAAATTAAAACACTACAAAACAGTCACTCAAACAGAAATAACATACGCAAGTGAAACCATCTTCAAAACAACTAACACCGCACAAATAGACAAAATACTCAAAATAGAGAGAAGAATCATCAGAATGTGCATCAACAAATCGTACCAGAAAGATGGACACCGGAGAGTATCTACAAATGAAACAGTCTAGAAGGAAATAGAACCGGTAATGAGCACAGTCAGGAAGAAACGCATTTCGTTTTTCGGACATCTAACCAGAACACCAGAGGTCAGGATCACCAGGAGAATAATAGAAAAATTGTGGAATACTAAGTGCAACATTAAGTGGATTACTGAAATCAAGGAAGATATGGATGAGCTACAGATTACATTGGAAGAGCTAAGAAACAAAAGTGGCAAAATCAGGAAACTCACAGACAAACAAACCAGACTGCAAACGAGAATCAACAAACAGACAATTGAAAGGGTGATTTCCGATGAAGAAAGAAGGATGAGATCCGAGAGAATGAAGAAGTACTGGGCTGACAGGAAACTAAAAAATTCTTTGTATAAAGTTGGCTAGAGTGGTCCAATGAAGGCCATAAAATAATAATAATAATGAAGAATTATTCTCACTTTAATTGCACAGTATAGGATTCGCCGCCACCTTTCTAATTTTCACCTTGATATTTTGAAACAAAAGAGTTAATGCATTAATACTCACGCAAACACTTTCCAGCTCCAGCTGTTCTTCAAATGAATCTTTCAACTTAACTGTGAAGAAGGGAAGCGAATTATTAAAACCACAGAATACGAGAAACAACTTAATAATTTTTCTCAAAGAGGGAATGTATTACAGTCCTAAGAATTAGTTACCAAGATAGCCAGAGTTGGCTCCTGTCTGCTTCGGCCACCATCAGCTGCTTTGCTGCCCAAATAGCAAAACTCATCGATTACTTTCAGTGTCACATTTCCCAATCTAATTTTTTCATCATTACTTGATTTAATTCATATTTCATATCTTTGTGTCACTTTTGTTGCTATACTTGCTGAACTTAAGTAAATTAGAATCTATGTTTCTGCTCTGTAAAAAGCTGGTGTCTCCTTAACTGTACTGAACAGCTGTGAACCGCCTGATATGTGACAAGTTATTTGAGTACTTACACAATGTGCAGTGGGTGGTTATAATTAAAGTGCAACTGCTTACAGAGGTCCAGTGTGGGCTGCAATTATTGTAAGGCAGAGAAACTTGATACAAATTTTAATGCAGAACCGATTTATGCTGTAAAAAATTAATTCCGATGTTGGCCACAAGGTGCAGATCTGACGTCGTGCAGCATCTTGTCAACATATAGAAAAAATTGTGGAAGCAACGATTAATAATAAAATCAACATTATGCCTTTCTCACTTGTTTGGCCGTTCTACCCACGTCCCGTTCCTGATCCATTATATACGGAAACATTTCTATACGTTTTTCCTGCATTCAGAGCGCCGTATTTGCACCTACTGGGCAAAATTGGAACTAATGTTTTTCCAGCATAAATCAGTTCCGAATAACGCGGCAGAATATCTACCAAGTTGCGCTGCCATACGATAATTACAGCCCACACTAGAACTCTGTGAGCAGCTGCACTGCACTTATAATCACCGGTTCCGATTTGAGCGTATAAAAAGAGGCTAATGGAATATTTCTGAGAATAAAAACCTGTCCATGAGTTAGTTTGTGACTCTGAGCAGTTGCTGCCCGTCCTTCAGTAGCGGTCGGCGTTCACAAGGAAGAAGCGAGGGTACTTGCTCACGGTGAGTGGGTTTTCCGAGGGTGAGCTGCGATGTAAGAAGACAACTTCTAGAATAATTTTCAAACGAGATTTAAGTTAGGTATGTGGACGACCTCTCATGGTGGTACGTCTAAAATACTTGTTCCGACCGCTTCCAACGTCACCTCGAAATACACCTGCTCTCAAACTTTCATTTGCATAGACCGGTCTTTAAATGCAGAACACCTGACAGAACTATCTGATCAAAATTCTATGTAAATATACGCAAACGAGGGTCTAACACTACCTACGTACACCAGAACTGTTGAGACGAGAACTCACTTTCAAAACATGTGCCACTGACCTTTCTTGTCATTGCAAAATGCGTGATTAAAATATCTTGCAGTCCAGAGATGCTAGTTCTCACAATTTTCTCAATAGTTGTGAGAGCTTTCTTTTACTTTTTATGTATACATTTATTTACTCCCTTATATCTCACCACATAGTCTTCATTTTTTTACAGTAGCTTTACATAAAGTGGGTAACAAGAGGGTTAAATTTAGCATAAAACTCATCTCCGGACACGTTCTCTTTTTCCCGTTACATGCAAAATACCACAACACACAATCAAATCTCCTCCATTTTCGGAGCCACTGACTAGAGTATTACGTACGCCATGGTGGTCACCTGATGGCCCACGCCCTTTACAGGTTTGTTTACGTGCCATTCAGTTGAGTTTATGATCTGCCCAGAGAGGTTTGTCGTCTTTGTTTACACTGCACTACTGTCTGGTAGTAGTACTCGTAGTCATTCACAACAGTACAAAATGCTAGCTATACGTAAGTTTCATTTTTAGTTTGTTGCTGTTGACCATGGGGAACTACACGTTTGCGGAATACGTCGACATGTTACTAAATGGCGAAGCTCGGTACAATGGGAGACCCGTCCGTCAGTTATATGTGGAGCGTTTCCCACACCGCCAGACTCCTTCCGCACTCCCTCTTTGCTACGGTGTGACCTCTGAGACGGGTACATTCACCACCCGCAGGATCGACTGTGGTACTCTACTCGTGTTTGAACTAGTACCAGAAACATATCAGGAATACTGAATGTGGATCAGCATCCTGTCTGGCGTATTCTGCATCAACAGTACACCCAGAAGGTGCGGGTAATGCAGCCACAGGATTTTGCATCACGATCGCACATTGTAAGTGGTTCTTGTGCCAGACTTCTCACGGCGGATGTTTTCACAGTCGAAGCAAAGTTCATCAGGGAACGTGTTCTCAGTTTCCACAAAACTCGTAAATAGGCTGATGAAAACCCGCGTGGTGTGCGCTTCCGTGGGTTTCAGAAACGACAAGGTCTGAACATCTGGGCGGAAATTCTGAATGGACGTGCGACTGGGCCATTCCTTCTTCCACCGCATCTCACGGGTGCCGCGTACTTGCCATTTTTTGGCGGCGTGCTACATGGGCTCTTGGAAGATATGCCACTGAATTTATGTCAAATCATGTTTCAGCACGATGGCGCACCACCTCATTTTTCAAATAATTTTTGGGTAATAACAGATGGGTTACGGCGGTCCGATTGTTTGGCCTGCACATTCTCCCGGCTTGAACGGTCTGGACACTACCTGTGGGGTCACACGAAATCCTTGATTTGCGAGACACCCGTGGCATCCGAGGAAGACCTATTGGAGCGGGTTATGGCTGCGGCGGATACTGGAGAAGCAATCATTGGTGTCCGTGTGTACCAGACTATCGTACGTAGGTACCGTATCTGCAGTAACACCAGAGTTGTCATACCGAGCCAGGCTTGTAAATGGACCAAGACAACAAGCAACAGGAGTCAGACAATAACACGTGTGCTGGCATTCTACGTGTAGCGGAAAAACGGTGCGTTACCGGACATGAGTTCCTACGCTAAATTTAACCGTCTTGGATGCCCATTACCACTCAGTATCTGTAAAAGAAATTTTGTTGGACCCTGTGTGTGGACTATATGCACCGTTTAGTCACATTAAGATGGCAACGGCCTTGCCGCAGTGGCTACATCGGTTCCCGTGAGATCACCGAAGTTAAGCGCTGTCGGGCGTGGTCGGCACTTGGATGGGTAACCATTCAGGTCTCCATGCGCTGTTGCCATTTTTCGGGATGGACTCAGCATCATGATGCCAATTGAGGAGCTACTCGACCGAATAGCAGCGGCTCCGGTCAAAGAATACCATCGTAACGACCGCGAGAGCGGTGTGCTGACCCCACGCCCCTCATATCCGCATCCTCCACCGAGGATGACACGGCGGTCGGATGGTCCCGGTAGGCCACTCGTGGCCTGAAGACGGAGTGCTTTAGTCACATTAAAGTGGCCACCACTCATGTTCGACGTCAACGGGCGATAACCACTCACAGACGTCATGTGACAACACTAGTAGTTGAGGATATGAAGCGTGTTTGTGGGTTGGGTTGGGTTGTTTGTGGGCAGAGACCAAACTTCGAGGTCATCGGTCTCGTCGGATAAGGGAAGGAAGTCGGCCGTGCCCTTTCAAAGGGGCCACCCCGGCATTTGCCTGGAGCGATTTAGGGAAATCACGGAAAACCTAAATCAGGATGGCTGGACGCGGGATTGAACCGTCGTCCTCCCGAATTCGAGTCCAGTGTGCTAACCACTGCGCCACCTCGCTCGGTGCGTGTTTGTGGGATGCGACAATTTGTGCTGTTGTTGTGATGCGGAAACGGAGCGATTTATCTGACGTCCAAAAGGGCATGGACATTGGCTTTCGGGACAAGGAAGGAAGCGTTTCTGAAACGGCTATGTTTGTAAACTGTTCGTGCTCCGCTGTGGTTTAAGTATACAATGCGTAGTGAAATGGCGCTATCGAAAACTGGCGCCAAGGCAACTGTGGTGTACCACAGGCCATAGATGACACGGGAGAAAGAATGGCTGTGAAGATGTGTACGGACGAACAGACGTACAACTGGCGAGCAACTAATCGCCCAGATGAACCAAGATGCTATCAATAGTGTCTCCTCGAGAAGAGTTCAGCGAAAGTTGCTGCATACGTGTCACCGCAGCAGTTGCCTGGTTCATGCACCCAGGATGACTGCTGTTCATCGTCGAAGAAGGCTGGAATTTACACGCCTATACCACAACTGGAAGTCCACTGAGTTGTGAAAGGTCTAGTATTTTCAGATGAATCATATTTCACGCTCCATCGGACAGATGTCCGTTGCCATGTGTGTCGTGAAACATATGTAAGCTAACACCCTGTAACCTGGAAGGAATATTATGCTTTGGGTAACGTTTTCGTGGTATTCCCTGGGTGATCTAGTCATTCTGGTAGGCACCTTGGACCAACAGACGTATGCATCTATCCTTAGGGAACGAATAGAGAAAGAAATGCAAAAGGGAGATGAAGTGAACATTTGTTTCAGTTTCTGACAGAGATAAATGGCCATAAAAGTTAATTTTTGAGAGAACCTTATGAGGATTATATAAGGACGTGTTCCAGGTTTGCCGGCCGGAGTGGCCGAGCCGTTCTTAGCGCTGCAGACTGGAGCCGCGCGACCGCTACGGTCGCAGGTTCGAATCCTGCCTCGGGCATGGATGTGTGTGATGTCCTTAGGTTAACTAGGTTTAAGTAGTTCTAAGTTCTAGGGGACTGATGACCAAAGAAGTTAAGTCCCATAGTGCTCAGACCAATTTTTTTTTTTTTCCAGGTTTTGCTTAAACGCAACAGGGTTATTGACTTGAACGTAGAGTGCGTTTTACTTTGTTTCGAAGTCGGAATGCAGAAGTGGGAGAGTTTGAGAATGAGTTTATGAATGAGTACGTCTAGGATCCCAGGTAAGAAAGAAATTGTGTTTGGTTTGCGAAATGAGGTGATACGTGGTACTGAGGGGGATGCACATTGAGAAGGTGATGAAGTGCAGGAAGACGTGGTCTATGGTCGAGAAGTAACGTGTCTGGTCGCAACTATCCGAATAGATCATGAGGCACTTACATGGATAAATAGGAAGATGTTGCTTCAATGCGTACTTGCGTATTAGTTCTAGTCCTTATAGAGTGTTCACTAAGCGTGTGGTTATGGAAACTGGACCTCTTTCACCACCTCCACGTCAAGTTTTTACCAAATACTGAAAACGATAACTTTGAGTCATTGAAGGAAGTCAAGATAGCTGAAGAACGGGAAATAATTGCCTTGATTCATTATGATCGACCTTTAATGAACATGAATACGTTTGAACATTTAAAAAGTATCCGTGAAGTAGAGCAGCCATTGGATTGAGAGAACAAGCCATTACAATCAATCCAGTATGTTTTTCGTATTGTCCTTTGGCATTCTGCACAATGATGGTAAGAATACAATGAAAGTAAATGAGATCTGAAGTTGATTTTCAAGAAACTTGCATAGTGTAGATATCATTTAACCAAATATCAAATCTCTGTTTAAGGTGTATTAATTGATATTGACAAAGAAACTGCAACAATGATTGTTACTACTCAAATATGTTTTTATTTGTTACAACTCTTCACAAACTTTGTGTATGCCGCAATATAATCTACCAGATTTAGTGTATGAATGCTGTCTTCTTTTCTAAATCCTCTCACGTAATCCACAGTATCTTCTGAATCCACAATTTTTTCTGTAAATTTTTTCTTATTCTTTGCTTTTCCCTTTGTTGGCCTATAGGAGGTCGTTATGTCGTTTTTTCTCATGTAATTAATCAATTGGTCACAACGCTAAGATAAACAACAAAATTTTATTTCATCGTATGCTATGGAAACAGTTCTCTGACGTTCCAGAAGTACATTTCGAATTAAAGAATGAGAGAGCCCTTTCGCTTTGACGCAGCGAAAACCTGAATTACGAGACTTAAATTTCTACGTATGAAGTTGTTTCCATGTACATTTGCATTTCCGTTTTTCGTGTACAACCCCTGCTTTGTTTAGAAACGGTTGAACATTATAAAAAGTCGAAATAACTCAGTCTACAGTAGCAAGATTGGTGGCCAGTCTTCCATCTACTACGGAAAGAGTGTGTAATTTGGTGGTGTTTCGAATGCTGCCCGCTTCTCAGCTGAATAAGAATTTCCATCAGTCGTTACGCGCTGCAATAAATTTCTGAACTCAATAAATGATTGGGATTTCTTCCCACACTCTTACTGAGGAAATGTCGTCTCAATTTCCGTATACTTGTCAATTTCCGTTAAAAAAAATAAAAACGAGAAACCAGACACACAACATTCTCGTCTCTTATCAGGTTACCTTCCGTTAGGAAAGTGGTTGCACTCAGCGACTGTGATATGATTTATAAATTATAGAGCGCAGAAATCAGTCGTCCTTTTTTTTGCAAGTTTTATTTAGAAAATCCAGATTTTGGCTAGTGCCTAGCACTTTGAGTATTCAAAGAACTGTGACTGACGTCCGAACAACAAGGAACTGACATCCATCAAGACTAGAAAATAGTGCATTAATAATAGCTAGACACTATTCGAAACTTGGATTTGCCAAATAAAACCTGCAAAAAAAGGACGACTGATTGCTGCGTTCTATAATTTATAAATTCTCGTCACTGTTACCTTCTAAGTGGAACAGATGTGTGCAATAACAGTTCAACTCACCCCGCTTTTCCTGACATGAAATGTTGCTAAGTATCAAACAAGTGTCGCAAAACTTTCATAAATATGAAAAGATAATTTTTCATATATTTTTCACTACGTGATGTCGTCGTCGTCGTCCTCCTCCTTATGATGCACGACAAATAACAAATAGTAATTGAAAAGAACATTTATACACGAAATAATCATGTAACTTAATCGTATGACTTTAATAAGAAGTGGTTGTACTGTTGAGAAATTTTCTGTAAAGGCTGAGCAGCTGTTATATTACGTTACTTTCGGCGTTTTGGGGGAGCAGTTAATGTCTGACTAACATTTCTCGAGCAACTGCCAGAAATGTCGCTGTTACGTATTAATCTCGTGAATAAATTCTTACTAACAGCTTAAAAGTACGAGGATGCTGAACAAATTATGCAACACTTCTTTTTTCGTAGCCAGTTTCGATTGAACATATGCAATATTTTTTGTGGGACATCGTGGAATATTAGAATGAAATTTTCACTCTACAGCGGGGTGTCCGCTGATATGAAACTTCCTGGCAGATTAAACCTGTGTGCGGTACCTTTGCCTTTCGCGGGCAAGTGCTCCGCTATCTGAGCTACCAATGCACGTCTCACGCCCCGTCTTCACAGCTTTACTTCCGCCAGTACCTCGTCTCCTACCTTCCAAACTTCACAGAACCTCTCCTGCGAACCTTGCAGAACTAGCACTCCTGGAAGAAAGGATATTGCGGAGACGTGGCTTAGCCACAGCCTGGGGGATGTTTTCAGAATGAGATTTTCACTCTGCAGCGGAGTGTGCGCGGATATGAAATTTTCTGGCAGATTAAAACTGCAGTCTCGCGGTTCCAGACTGAAGCGCCTAGAACTGCTCCCACTGGTTTCATCTCCGCCTAACAGGCTTATCTATGAGGAATTGCTCACAATTTTTTTCGAACATTATCACAGACGATGAAACATTTTCTCCATCACCTTCAATCTGAAACAAAACAGCAATCCATGGAGTGGCACCGCACTATCTCGCTTTCGAAGGAAAAGTTCAAAGCCGCAACATCAGCCGGTACAGTCATGGCAACACTCTTCTGGGACTCTGAAGGAGTTATTCTGATGATATTCACCCCCATGGTGTGACTGAACACTATGGATTGTATTGAGCTAACCTCAGGAAACTGAAGAAACAACTTCATCGTCTTCGTCGCCACAAAAACGCTAACGAACTTTTCCTTCTCCATGACAACGCAAGGCCTCAAACAAGTCTGCGCACCCGAGCTCACAGAACTTCACTGGACTGTTCTCCCTCATCCACCAAACAGCACGGATTTCGTACCTTCCGACTTCCATCTGACAGGTGTAATGAAGGATTCACTCCGAGGGAAGCAGTGCGGAGGTGATTGGGATTGATGCAAAAAGGCGTTGGCCCCGACGTCGACCAGTAAGAGTGCCGCCATGCGGTCATGCAGGCCCCTGGCAGTGAGGGGGCAAAGGCCGTAGCACTGAACGGAGATTATCTTGAAAATCAGTGTTTGTAGCCAAAAGAATGGGGTATAACATACTGTATCGGAATCCTGAATAAAACCAACCTGCTTTCAGTAAAAAAATGTGTTACATTACCTACTGAACACCCCTCGAATTACACGCTGGCTACTAAAATTAGTCTACATAATTAAATTTGTAGCTGATTTGCGTGTATACAGAGTGCGAAATTTAGATCCTGTAGCAGCAACAATGGCTCTAACGCGACTGGTCTCGATTCGAACTAGCTTCGATGACCGATGTCATTCCATGGTGCTTCAGCTGTATGCCAGCATTCAAAATGGTAATGGCTGGCGAGTAGTGATGTGCCACTCTCTCGGCAACCCACGTCCATACGTTTTCAGTGGCAGAGAAAACTGGAGAATGTGCTGGCCAGCAACAGAAGTGCATTATCCGTCTCGAGGTAGGTGAGGAAAGCACGGGCAACGTGCGCTCTTGTGTTATTTTGCTGAAAGATAACGTCACCGGCATTAACACGCCAGAATTGCGACGGCTGCTGTCCAAATTTCCGGCTATGAGAACTATACGTGATCGTGATGTGTAACCAATGACAAACAGTACCTCCACGTCAGGTCTGAGGACGACACCGGGACTTGTCTGAAGAAATACCCCTGTGTTTGGTGTTCTCCTTGGGCACACTACAGTCGGTGCACCTCTCTCTGCGTCAAGGCAAGCTACACAAATGGTCGCTGTAGCTTTCGAGAAGTCGTCACACTGCACGTGTAGATACTTGTCTTGCAAAGAAGCCCATTTCCTCACGTGATATGGTTGTACATTCCTACACGACTGAGAGAACAATACGTCTGTCCTCTCGGACGCTAGTCGCGTGGGACTACTGCATGGCGTTATGAACCCCCTGAACACATCGAATCAATATGACAGTCGTGGGATTCCGACCAAGGCGAGCAGCAATAGCGAGGAACAACAAACAGCACTGTCGATGGATCATGATCATACCGCTATCGAGTTCCGACATGTGCCAGCAGTCGTCATTCTTCTAACAAGAAGAATGTAGACGGCGTTACCTCTACCTGCTTTGTGCAGTTGCGCTGAAATAGTAATCACTTGCCTATCCAACCATGTAGCTTCCTTGCTGCATGCCGCAATCATAGTGTCACAATGTTAATGACCAGGAGTGTAGCTGACTCATTTATGCGACTTCATGTGTATGTACGGTCTTCTAAGCCTAGTTTCAAAAACAATACTTCACCTTTTAGTGCCTTTTATAGTTAATTAAATTTTACGGGCTGTCAAGATGTTACAGTGATGAAAATATTGAAATAATCTATGATGAAATAAAAGAAATTATTACGATAGTTGACGGAGGCGTAAAGTTAATAGTGGTGGGGGACTGGAATTCTGTAGTATGAGAAGGACGAGAAGAGAAACTACTAGGACAACATGCACTGGTGGAAAGGTATGAAAGAGGAAGCCACCTGGTGGAATTTTGCTCAGAGAATTAATTATCGCTCTTACTCGGTTTAAGCACAGTTCAAAGAAGGGCGGGTCTTTTTGTACTATCGTGAAATAGTGGAGATAATGTCACAGACGTGATACGTGAATTGGAGTTGCAGGCATTAAAACAAAGGCGTTTTTCGTTGCGGCGGGTTCTTCTCATGAAATTTCAATCACCAGTTTTCTCCTCCGATTGCGAAAACATTCTGTTGGCACCCAACTACATAGGGAGAAATGATCATCACGATAAAATAAGAGAAATCAGGGCTCGCACAGAAAAATTTAAGTGCTCGTTTCCCACGCACCGTTCGAGAGTGAAACGGCAGACAGCTTCAAGGTGGCTCATTGAACCCTCTGCCAGGCACTTTCTTGTAAATAGCAGAGTAATCACGTAGTTGTAGATGTAGATTGAATAAACCTGCGAAAAAAATTTCCGATCCAGCCGGAAATCGAACTCGGGCCCTTAGGATTGACATTCTTTCGCGCTGACCACTCAGCTACGGGGGCGGACATTTAGATCATAAAAATTGTATATTTGATTTTCAATTTTAATTTTAATTATTCAACATTTTACGTTGGTTTGCCCATAATTTCAATATCTTTAGAGAAAAAAGAGGTGCTCATGCATGTGTGCACAATAATTCTCCAAGGAACAGACAGCAAAGAATGAAACTGAGCACCGCAATTAAAATATGTATTTATTTCACTTTGATTTGAGGGAAAATTACTTAACGTGGAATCAAGTGTACTGCATCGATTTATTCAGAGGTTTTTCGTGGTTCTGAATGGAACCTCTACTTTTAATATTGAATTATTGTATAAAAAGTCGTAAATAATGATTTCTCAGAGTCGGTAAGTGACGTAGATGTTTGGTATTTCCGTGGCAGGGTGTACTGAATTTATAAAAAGGCCGTCGCCTTATTGCTCATTCTCACTTGCTTGAACATACACTCCTGGAAATTGAAATAATAACACCGTGAATTCATTGTCCCAGGAAGGGGAAACTTTATTGACACATTCCTGGGGTCAGATACATCACATGATCACACTGACAGAACCACAGGCACATAGACACAGGCAACAGAGCATGCACAATGTCGGCACTAGTACAGTGTATATCCACCTTTCGCAGCAATGCAGGCTGCTATTCTCCCATGGAGACGATCGTAGAGATGCTGGATGTAGTCCTGTGGAACGGCTTGCCATGCCATTTCCACCTGGCGCCTCAGTTGGACCAGCGTTCGTGCTGGACGTGCAGACCGCGTGAGACGACGCTTCATCCAGTCCCAAACATGCTCAATGGGGGACAGATCCGGAGATCTTGCTGGCCAGGGTAGTTGACTTACACCTTCTAGAGCACGTTGGGTGGCACGGGATACATGCGGACGTGCATTGTCCTGTTGGAACAGCAAGTTCCCTTGCCGGTCTAGGAATGGTAGAACGATGGGTTCGATGACGGTTTGGACGTACCGTGCACTATTCAGTGTCCCCTCGATGATCACCAGTGGTGTACGGCCAGTGTAGGAGATCGCTCCCCACACCATGACGCCGGGTGTTGGCCCTGTGTGCCTCGGTCGTATGCAGTCCTGATTGTGGCGCTCACCTGCACGGCGCCAAACACGCATACGACCATCATTGGCACCAAGGCAGAAGCGACTCTCATCGCTGAAGACGACACGTCTCCATTCGTCCCTCCATTCACGCCTGTCGCGACACCACTGGAGGCGGGCTGCACGATGTTGGGGCGTGAGCGGAAGACGGCCTAACGGTGTGCGGGACCGTAGCCCAGCTTCATGGAGACGGTTGCGAATGGTCCTCGCCGATACCCCAGGAGCAACAGTGTCCCTAATTTGCTGGGAAGTGGCGGTGCGGTCCCCTACGGCACTGCGTAGGATTCTACGGTCTTGGCGTGCATCCGTGCGTCGCTGCGGTCCGGTCCCAGGTCGACGGGCACGTGCACCTTCCGCCGACCACTGGCGACAACATCGATGTACTGTGGAGACCTCACGCCCCACGTGTTGAGCAATTCGGCGGTACGTCCACCCGGCCTCCCGCATGCCCACTATACGCCCTCGCTCAAAGTCCGTCAACTGCACATACGGTTCACGTCCACGCTGTCGCGGCATGCTACCAGTGTTAAAGACTGCGATGGAGCTCCGTATGCCACGGCAAACTGGCTGACACTGACGGCGGCGGTGCACAAATGCTGCGCAGCTAGCGCCATTCGACGGCCAACACCGCGGTTCCTGGTGTGTCCGCTGTGCCGTGCGTGTGATCATTGCTTGTACAGTCCTCTCGCAGTGTCCGGAGCAAGTATGGTGGGTCTGACACACCGGTGTCAATGTGTTCTTTTTTCCATTTCCAGGAGTGTAGTTAAAAAGGCAACCCTATGCTGATTTCTGCGGTGATCGAGACGCTCGCTTTTTGGACACACAAGTTTTTTCGTGCCGATGGTCTCGACATTTAGAAATATATTGCGTGGCAGCTCAGTGGAGACTTCGAAAAATTCGCAGTGGTCAGTACTCTGATTTATTCTGCCAGTAGTATGGTACTATTTGCAGTCTTCACATGTTAAGCTAGTTCTGACTTAGAATGATCTTATACTGAATGACTCGAATTCTAACTTAGTCTGTACTCTTTATTTCAGCGCAGATCGACACTTAGAATCATTCCATAATTACTAGTATTTTTTGTGTTTCGTTTAGATCTGAATTCTGAACGATTTTGAGCTGTGAACACATGTTGTGTTACCGGTTATTTTAATTACAGTATAGTTGGAATACTGTTCGCTATTCTGGAGGATCGAGCAATTTAAATCCGCTTAATTTTGTTGATGAGATTAACCATTAGTCTGCATTCAATATGTGACAAAGCTGAATAAACTATTATTATTGAACTTTGAAAACTGTAGTTGGGGAACATTATCTAGATTACTGCATTTATATGCAACCTAACATTCTTTAACCTCATTTGGTAAAAGCTTTCTAAAGCCAAGATCGCTAAAAATTTCTTTATTTGCAAACAACCAGTTTCCACCGACTTTGCTGTCATCTTCAGGTCTTGAAAAATTTTTGTTGCAAAATGTGTTCATTTGGGCAAATTGTCCAACTCAAAATGAACATGTTATAACTAAAATTTCTTGAGATGACAGCAAAGTCTGTCGAAATCGATTGTTTGTAAATAAAGAAATTTTTATGCGGTCTTGGCTTCAGAAAATTTTACCAATTAAAACGGATGGCTCCTTCTGATTTCTCAACATGAAAACATACGATTTAATCTGATTCATACATCAGGAACATTTTCTTATTTTAGATAAGAAAAGCGCAGAGGTACTGTCAATAGCATCTCCTAAGACAACACAGAGAAAGAACCAAATAACTTTGATTTCAAAATATTTTACCTAGCAAGTAGCATTGCGTAAAATTAGTAGTTGCTTTGATGTTGGTCTGTGAACAGAGGTAGTCATATAAAACACGTGTAGAACGTGTAAGTTTTTTCTATTTTCTTTCACATCCTCCGTAATTATTATCGCTGTATCTGTGCAATAAATACTTATAGCCGTTTGTAATGGCGGTATTCATTTTTAGTTGCCCTGTATTACCTGCATAAGATTGTTACTGCATATACAAGATGTTCCATTTATCTTGACCATCACAAGTAACAAAACAAAACAAAAATGTATCAAGTAAATGTTTGGCTACAAGCGGGACATTAACCAGCGTCACTGCTTTTGTTGTAACTTTCTTGTTACGAAGATACGAAAGCAATACGTCTTTTTTAGATAGCACCCTATATTTTTTATTCGGTATTCGGTTTTCTCTCCTAAAGACCTGTTCAGAAAAGTATCAAAGTTTACTGTTCACGGAAACGTGACGCAAGACCGACTTGGGCTCCCTTGTAGTAGCACACAGTGTAGAAGCACGGAATAATGTAACTCATCCACTTGTTGTACTTGACAGTGCACAAATAAAAACAGAGGGAAATTGCACATCCGTCATCCAGTCACCTATCTTTGGTGGAAGGTTTGTGAGAACACAACTAGAGTAACGAAGAGGAGAAAGAAATGCTACTCATCTTTGGAGGAGGTAAGTTAGCGGAACAGTAATCGCAATAATGTTTTCTTGTTTACAAAACGGGCCGCATAGTAAAGTATTCTTAGACTTTTAAAAGACATGATGTGTACAATAATGGCAGTCTTCGATTAAAGACTGTCATCATTACTGGTTGAAGGTACGCGTAATGCTACTCACACAGAGGAACTCTACGAACAGCAATATTCTGACAAGAATTCGCATTCTTGACGGAAGGGTTCTGGTCTTCTTGTGACACGTCAGGAAACGGTAAGTTTCAAGCGAAGGCGACGCAGTCATCGTGGAACTCACACAGACAAAGCCGCCAAAGTTACTATTGTTGATGTATATGTCGCACTCTAACATGTCAGCCGTTTCATCCGTATTACGTATACATATACCGAGAACTGCGTGGGAATGATTTCCAAACTAATGCGCATTTTGTCAGTAGGCACAGCAGCCTAGCCTATCCAGCCAGAGCCACTTCTCCGACATCCTTTTTTGGCGATGAATGTTCCTTCTGAAACAAAGCAAAGCCAAATACAAAGAATATGCATTATTCGTCCAACGAAAACACAGGATGGCTTAGACAGATCGAGCATCGGCGTCAATAGAGAGTTAATGTCTGGTGTAGGATCTTTGCCACTTATTTCAGCAGTGGTAGCTTAAACGGCAGGGCATATGCCAACTTTCTCACACGAACTATTCTTCGTCTTCTGGATGATGTGCCGCGAACATTAGAATGTTAATGTGACACCAACTCAAAATAACTTGCGTGTACGTCGTGTTCTGAAATGGAATGCTGCATGGATTGGTCGTGGAGGAACAGTCAATTGGACTGCTCATCTGGACATTTTTCTTTGTGGATACATAAAAGACATTGTCTACTGCGATATTCCAACAACTCCTGAGAACATGCAGGACAATAACGTGCTTACTTGTAATTCACTTTAGCTCACAAAACTGGAAGCAGCGGTGAATTCTTTCATCCAGCGCGTGGATCAGAGCGTCGCTGCTCATGGTCACCACTTTCAGCACTTTTGAATTTTTTACGCATTTTTGTGCCCACAATGGATTACAGTACTCCAAAATGGTATTAAAAATACGTTTTCTATTTCTTATTGAGCTGAATGTTGTGTGTGCGTGGTAACTGATACGTTTTAGAACACGCCCGAGGACAAGAAGTATATTACCGAATAAATTATATCACATCCTGTTTATGGTAATAAAAAAGGTAGTCATGCTGGCTGATGTTCCCCTGGTAGCTAAACAACATTTGTTTGATTCACGTTTTATTTTGGTCCTGGACAGAAAGTTATTTGTGATGGTAAAGATAAATGGGGCACTATCTATATTTCGAGAGTTCGTCTTGTTTCTACAGCACGAAAGTGAACGCATCGTACAGTATGACTTTGGTGCCTAGTTCCCAGAAGGTTCATGCCTTACTGATGAAATTCGGGCTCCAGTTATCATCGTACAGGATGATCCACGTTCAGGCAGGAAAATCGGTGCCGGTGGCTGGTCTCGCGTTTACGTGGGCGGGTTCCTCCAGGTTGCGCGCTACGCTGTGCCGGCAATCTTCTGGATCGCTTCCCACAGCTCGTTCGCAGCGGTGAGCCGACGTTATCGCGAGATGTTTACCCGACTGTGGAAGCACTGTCGCTTTCACGTTCCAGCCAGCACTTACGAAACTCTGCCTCCAGGAAGGCAGCTGATAGCCGGCGACCGTGACCTGGTTTAGTCGCGCCTTCCAGAGTAAAAACAGACATAGTACGGACCAAGGACGGGTTTTATGACACGGGCTAATTGCAGTTTTAATTCACCGTGGTGGAGAAAGAAGCACTGACACCGTTTCAGGTTTGTTAACTGCCCCCCGAAACGTATTAAGATATGAAAAATACATCTCTGATTTGCCAGTAGTCTCATTATTTATTTTTACGACAAAGGTTTCGCGTTAGGCTGTTGTCTAATGTTACTGACAAGTCCACTTTTGTCCATAACAGTACAAACATAAACAGAAAATAATTTATAATCATAAAAGCAATTAATGTTGATACCAAATATGCAAAATAATACACTCGTAATAAGATCAACCTGGATTCTAGACAAATGTAGGAACATGGTAATGAATACTGACGGTGCAACTTATCCTATAAAATAGGCTGAAGAAAGGCACACCTACTTTTATCCCATTTTTAGACATAAAGAAAGCTTTTGACACCGTTCACTGAACTACACTCTTGAAGGTAGCACGGTTAAAGTACAGTGTCCGAAAGACCTGTACAGAAACCAGAACATTCTAAGAACTTGGAAGGGGAACAGTGATTGAGAAGGGACTGAGACAGGACTGTAGTCCGTCCCCGATGTTATCCAAGCTGTACAATTAGCAAGTTGTAAAGTAAATCAAGGAGATATTAGAAATTGGAATAAAAGTTCAGGGAGAAGTAATAACAACTTTGTGCCTTACAAATGACATTGTAATTCTATCAGAGACGGCAAAGAACTTGAATGAGCTGTTGAATGGACTGGACAGTGCCTTGAAAAGAAATTATTAGATGAACAACAACAAAAGTCAGGCAAGCGTGATGGAATGTAGACGAATTAAATCAAGCGATGCTGAGTGAATTACATTAGGAAACGAGACAATAAAAGTAGCAGAAGAGTTTTGCTATTTGGGCAGCAAAATAACTGATGACTGCTGAAGTAGGGATGATACAAAATGCAGACTGACAACAGCAAGAAAAGAATCTCTGAGAAAGAGGAATTTGTTAAAGTCTAATATTCAGTCTAAGCCTTTGGAAGACTTTCTGAAGGTATTTGTTCCGAGTGTAGCCTTTTATGAAAGTGAAACGTTGTCAATAGACAATTGAGACAAGAAGTAGATAGAAGCTCTTGAAATGTGGTGCTATAGAATCTTGAAGATGAAATGGGTACGTCTAATATCAGATGGGGAGATACCGAATCGAACTGACAACAAAAAATTTTTTGGCACAACTTGACTTAAAGAAGGGAAAGGTTGATAGGACATACCCTGGGGCATCGAGGATTAGGCAGTTTGGCAGTGGAAATGGAAATGAACGTTCGGCATCTTGGCCCGGAGGCCCCTTACGGGGCAGGTCTGGCCGCCTTAGTGGAGGTCTTATTACATTCGAAGCCACATTGGGCGACCTGCTCGCCAGATGGGGATGAAATGATGATGACGGCAACACAACACCCAGTCCCTGAGCGGAGAAAATCCCCGACCCAGCCGGGACTCAAACGTGGGCCCCTTAGGACGGCTGTCCGTCAGGCTGACCATTTTTTATATTTTTTTTATTTTTTCGTTATTGATCGTTGTGTTTGGTCGTTGTGGACGTCACATGACATCCGTTCAAGTTCGTTTGTTGATCCTTCCACTCAGTTTTTTTTATTACAGAGGCCAACCAGCTCTCTGACCAAACACGCTGAGCTACCGTGACGGCATCCATTCACCTATCGGGGCGGACAATTTGGCAGTAAGCAGGTTCAAATAGATATAGATTATGGTAGTTAAGCAGATGTAAAGAGGCTCATGCAGGATAGATTAGCATGGAGAGCTGCATCAAACTAGACTTCAGACTGAAGATCACGACAGTAGTGTTCTGTGACTGTGAATGTATTATCTTCATAAACAGTATTAGCAAATAGTTCCTTTGATGATTGTAATTTCTTTGGTATGTACGTTTGTACCCTTACGCACACTAATATCTATGTCAGGAATGACAGACAATAGCTTAACAGTCCGAAACCTAGGTCTTAAAAATAAATGATTAGTGAAATAAACAGCAAATAAGTGTGTTTTCCATATAAAATGGTTCACCAAGTGCTGGAAATCAACAGAAAGTATTAATATATTACGCCAGAGAGAATAGCTGGAGATGAACATTTCGTTCAGGACCGAATATTTACATTCCAAACGAGGCTTGTACTTCGGATTTAATCTGCAGAGTAAGTGACAAAAATCGTTCATCCGGCAGTGTCGACCTAGGTATCCAAACTGATAAATGAAAATGGTCTTGGGGATCATCTTTTATTTTCCTACTAAGATGCACAGTAAATTTCAAATGCCATCGCAGTACAAAACAGAATTCGTCTTTCTATGAAAAAAAGGCGCGAGTGGCCAAAACTAGAAACAAAAAAACTGCGGATAACCTATCTCCGATTATGTATGTTGCTGGAAGCTCGATTGGACACACGCCTGAATACTCCATCGGTTAGCTGTTGTGACAAACGAGGATAATGTTTTTCGATTATTTTCATTCGAAATAACTAGATAGTCCTAACTACTTTATTCTCTAACATACTTTGATGGGACATAAACTAATTCTAAATTTCCTGGCTCGACAAAGTTGCATAGTATTTCGTGTTTTTCAGCCTCATTTTTGCGAAATTGTTTTTCTGGTTTATTCAATACTGTGCCAGCTTATTTCAGCTACATTTATGTGGTTTACCGTGAACGATAAGTGCTTGACCCGTCGTAGGGTTGTAAGGTCCGAGGTGCGATAAGATGGCTGTTGCAGCTTTTTCCACTGGGGCGACTACAGCGGCTTGAGATACTAGGAAATATACGAGACTCTGCAGCGGTATTGCGGGATATGCAGTAGAGATAGGAAAATAGGGGGACTGGAGGAGGAGGGTGAAGCTCTTCAAGCTGAGTTAGAGAAAGAAAGGAGAGATCTGTACAGTTTGAGAAGGGAGGAGGAGGAAAGTGTCTGCAGGTAATAGAGGGAGCAGACATAGGACTTTTTGACGCAATATTGTCGTTAACGTAGAAAATCGATTTGACCTGTCTCCCGAGTTTGGAAACAGAAGAATCTCATACAGACGCAACTTAGAAAGTCCACAAAAAAGTTTGAAAAAGAATTTGCGAAATAAGAAGGTAGAAAAATCTGTAAGGAGAACTGAAGTGTTATCGTTAGGTAGATCGCTTTGTAGAGATGTTGGCCAACTTCTACAGGGTGATCTGTGTCCGAATTACCACATCAAAAGCTTTTCTAAACATACTGCTGGTCTTGGTCAGGTGACAGAAGATGTAGAATAATTATGCAAAGAATTTACAAAAGAAGAAACCTTGGTTAAAGGGAGAGTGCGGGGTTATAGTTCTGACAGACATTCGAAGTGTTATATAGAGATTGACGTGGTAAAGACAGCGTCAGCAGCGAAGCATACAGGTGTGTATGTTTTGGGACGTCATGATCGATCTCGTTTCGGTTCTTACATCAAGAGAGTTAATGAGAAGTTGGAATGGCTGCATACACAAGATAAGTGGTATGATTCCTACCAGTACAATCAGTAGATGCGACTGCAATAGATGTGGCCTACTCCTCAACAGGAAAGGGATGGGAAATCTGACAGGGCTACTACGCTATAAACTGAAAGGGGCACTGTCACAAGTAAATTACCATTGGTTACACGTGCCAAATGGAGTACCTTTCTTAAGGTAGAGAGGGGAGAAACGAAACGATTCTTAAGAGAATGTAGGGTCGAAAGAAACATTTTTAAAAAAGACAGCTAAAGAACAAGTAGATTTTAGCTTACAAATTCCTTGTAAACAGCTCTTAACAAAAAATGTTCTGAAATTACGACAAAATTTTTGTGCAATCAGTTACAACTCAGTCGCTATGCAAGCTCAATTACCATTATAATACCAGAAGATGCGTGGACTCAGAAGCGAAGTTCATGAGTCAGACTCATCTTACTCAATTGACTGAAACGGACTTGCCGCAGTGGATACACTGGCTTCCGTTAGATCACCCAAGTTAAGCGCAGTCGGGCGTGACTGGCACTTGGAGGGGTGACCATCCAGACCGCCATGCGCTGTTGTCATTTTTCGGGGTGCACTCAGCCTGGTGATGCCAATTGAGGAGCTGCTCGACCGAATAGTAGCGGCTCCGGTCAAAGAAAACCATCACAACGACCGGGACAGCGGTGTGCTGACCACATGACCCTCCTCCCCGCATCCTCATCTGAGGATAACACAGCGGTCGGATGTTCCCGATGAGCCAGAAGACGGAGTGCTAACCCAGCTGACATAACGAGGCTCTCATCAAGTGACCACAAGTATAGATGTGTTCAACGTTTCCAGATTTAAGTTATCTTCTTACTTCTGTACAGTGTATACGAAAAGAGAAAGAGCTGCCACATTTATTAGAAACTTCCTTAAATTCAGGAATATTGAGAGTAATAAATTCCACCAAGTGCGGCATCTAGAAGCATCTGCAACAGAAGTAGAATTCTATAACAGATCCTTTACAATAGTAGCTAAATACCGAGCACATAAAGAAATTACAATCTGTTCGTAAATCATCTAGAAGTTCTATTGGCCTTTTGAACAATAAAAAAAAAAATGATTGTGATTTCTGATGATTTTAACATATTTACTCTTGGAAATATTTTTTTTTTTTTTTACAATTGTCGTTAAATCTAATTTCTACAGTAAAATTTCTAATCGCGATACATAAACGTTCTCAGACAGCCGTTGATAATAACTTTAGAGACAAATCAAAGGAACAAACTCATATAAAAAAACCAATAACAGTCTATCAGACCACGACTTGCAGCTCCCTGGTCTAGGCGAAAATATTGAATAGGTTAAAGAATCTACTAAATATGAGTTCAGAAGAGCTGGTAATGTACTAAAAATTATTTTAGTAAACTGCTCAAAGACATGTACTGGAGAGATGTTTACAGCACATGAGTGAAAAATACGACACATTCGTCAATAAAATAATTACCTTGTTTCAAAATTGCTTTCCTCTAAAAGTAATGCAGATTATACAGAAGTCTACAGCAAAGCTATATATCATTCAAGCGTCAAAGGTACCATGTAGAATAAAAGGAAACTGTATCTGTCAGCCAGAGACAGCTTTAAAGTAGATGTCTTAGCTCATTAAAAAATTACTGCAGAATATTAAGGAAAGTAATCCAAATACCTAGGGTGATCCACTGTGAGAAGAAGATAGAACACCACGCAACAGAACAAAAACAGTATGTGATACAGTGAAAGAGGCTATTGATAGATCTAGGAAGAAACAGGAGCAAATAGGTTTAAGAGCAGATGATACGTTGGCAACAAATGGTTATAGTGTGGCAAACCTCTTTAACATGTGCTTTATATCTGTTATGGTAATTACCAGGGTCCATAAATAATGTCCTAGAATACCTGACAGTAGCACTTACAAATAAATTCAGTTACATGAATATAAAACTGCCTGGCAGATCAAAACTGTGTACCGGACCGAGACTCGATCCCGAGACCTATGCTTCTCGCGAGCAAGTGCTCTACCACCTTAGCTATCCAAGCGTGACTCACGACCCGTCCCCACAGCTTCAATTCTGCCAGTACCTCGTCTCCCACCTTCCTTACTTCAAAGAAGCTCTCCTCACTGTAAAAAAAATTCACAATGCACTTTATTTTATAAAGCCCATCCGCTTTCTCAGCGTGTCCCAGACGCTTGCAGCGCTAAAGTAACGTTCGAAGAACTGTCAGAAATCTGCCCCTAGGTATTACTTTCGAAAAGAAAGGTGTTTCAGTGAATGGGTCTGTAACCAATAGTTTTTCAGTCTGTTCTTTTTTACGTGAGCTGTCAGCATACAGACTGCTAAAAACTGATATACCTCGTCTGTACTTATATCTGTTCATTGTATTCCCCTGAAAGATCCTTGACATTGTTTATGCACTACTTTTTCATAGCTCTTAGTTTCACAGGCAGTTTATCCCACCAACTGCCTGTCAAATACAGGCTCAAAACATTTACTTTCATTACGTTCCTCACTTAGTGCGCTGCCGCCCGCTGTGGCCGAACGGTTCTAGGCGCTTCAGCCTGGAAATGCACGACCGCAGGTTCGAATCCTGCCTTGGGCATGGATGTGTGTGATGTCCTTAGATTAGTTAGGTTTAAGTAGTTCTAAGTTCTAGGGGACTGATGACCTCAGTTGTTAAGTCCCATAGTGCCCAGAGCCATTTGAACTTAGTGCGCCATGAGGATTCGCTCCAGAATTATCGTTATAAAGAGCGTAAATCTGAGGTGTAAACACATCGTCTGTAAGCCACCTGTATTATTTCCGACCTTTCCCTTCTTTCTCGCCTGCGAAGAATTTCGTCACCGTTCGATGAATCTTGACTTTGTCTCGATAATTCCACGCAGTCTTCATTCTGTTCGAAATAATACTAGGTTCTGCAGCTGAGTTTTCATTTGGAAGTATTTCTTTAATTTCATCCTCGCTCAGGCCTGTCGAGTGTCTCATTCTCACCAAACATGAAAACACAAGTGCAAATATCTGAATTAGTTCCCATGGCGTGAATGTGTACAAGACCTCCGAAAAGCGCAAATAGATCCAGTGTAACTGATGGCTGCACCATTCAGAATGGAGCGATCGTACCGATATGGCTTCAGATACACACGACAGAAATGCGGAAACGTATCCCTAGGGTCGTAGGCTGGCGCGACAATATGGCTGCCGCCATAGCGGTACTGTTGCCGCCCACAACGGGTCGCCATATTACCGCCATTCCCCATTATTTGTGCATTAATGACCTCTCTGAGCTTACAGAGCTTTGCGCAATGTTTGTTTGGTCGGAGATGATACAAATACAAATACTGCAACAAACAGCAAGTCGAGCGTAATTTTAGGAAAAGTTCCTAGCAGCATTATCACAGACATTAAAAATGGTTTTAAAAGCCTCATTACATGCAATTTCCACCCCTGGTAGCTGAGTGGTCATCGCTGGGGGCACGATCTTCTGCACTCTTTGTCCATACTATGACGCGGCACTGGCGGGGGCCGGTCCCGTCCTTAACACGCAGTCTCTTAGATATCCACCGACCAGCTTCTCTCGATCCATCCATCAATGTGGCACCTATTTTTCCATTATTGTACCATGTCGCCAATTGTTTCATAGAACTCAGATACGTTCGGGCCGATCTTCCAGTCAACCATCCTCCCCCTACAAAAGACTATTATGGTTTGTTTATGCTGTCCAACCATTGCGAACCCACGGTGCCCTGACATTAACTGGCGAACGGTTTGGGGATGTATGCATGCACCCTTTTTACCGTCGTCTGTGTCTGCACTCTGGTATGTTTTAGTCTATGGCAAATTCCCGACTAATAGTCGACTTTATCGCATAGGACTGGCCACCTCCCCACTCTGCCCTGACTGTCAGCTCGAAGAGACCGACGAGCACCGTCTTATGTGCCCCCTCAAACGAAATGTTTGGCTCCTCATCCAACGAATCGTGGGATTTTACCTCCGTGCCCCCCCCAACGATGGTAACCCCAGATTACTTGTTCCCCCAGACATTTCACTACCCTCTTGCTAAGCACCATATATTCATCTGGTTTCGAGGACAGGCTTTAGAACACCTCTTTCAGAATGGTCCGCATACAGACCTCGACGTTTGGTACAAAGTTGTGACCGCACATAGCACCCTCACCAGAAAACCATCTTACCAACATACCAACAAACCTTTGACGGTTATTTCCGCAGCGTCTTCCTTGACCCCCTCAAAGTTGGGGTGCGTACCGTCACATGATGCAACACCCTTACCCACGTTCCCATGCATTAAAGAAATAAATAAAAAATAAAGAAAGAGTGGGGGAAGAAAACAGAATGTGCTATATTTTGTTGTATTTAATGTTTTTGTTAAACTAACAAATGGTTCGAATGACTCTGAGCACTATGGGACTTAACATCTGTGGTCATCACTTAGAATTACTTAAACCTAACTAACCTAAGGACATCACAGACATCCATGCCCGAAGCAGGATTCGAACCTGCGACCGTAGCAGTCGCGCGGTTCCGGTTAAACTAACAACCATTTGTATTTGTTTAAATTGTATCTTGAAGAACTGTTGCATTGCATATATATATATATATATATATATATGTATATATATATATATATATATATATATATATATATATGTACTGTTAGTTTGTTCAATAAAAATTAGTGCATCCTAAGTTTTTTTTAAAAAAGTGGTCAGTGCCGCTGACTGCCATGCGAAGGACTGAAGTTCGATTCTCGGTACCACCGGAATTTTTCCCCTGTGGAGAGCTGTGACTGGGTGAACGTAGCCCAGTGACACCAACTGAGCAGCCATTCGACCATAAAAAAAGTGGTCAGCGCGACGGAATGTCATACCTAACGGCCGGGGTTCGATTCCCGGCTGGGTCAGAGATTTTCCCCACTCAGGGACTGCGTGTTGTGTTGTCCTTATCATCATCATTTCATCCCCATCGACACGCAAGTCGCCGAAGTGGCGTCAAATCGAAAGACTTGCACAAGGCGAACGGTCTACCCGACGGGAGTCCCTAGTCACATGGCATTTACATTTTTATTACATGCAATACAAAACATTTAGAGGTTTCCTCCAAGCAAATTCATAAAGTACGAAGAAGCGGAGATAGGTAGATGTTGAGAACGTTAAATTTCTAGAATTACAACTTGATAATGAATTCAGCTGGCAGGAGCACAACGTAGTACTGCTTAAGCTTGTAAAAAAATTCTTATCTGCAATGCGAATATTATGAGACATAGGTGACAGAAAAATAAGAGAGTCATTTGGTAATATTTTAGGGTTAACTCTTCAAGCGAAGCAAGAGTTTTCAGAATCCAAAAGCTGGTGAATTCACGAATATCCTGTAGAAGTTTGTTAAAGGAACTGAGTATGCTTACTAGCGGTTCTCGGTATATTTATTCCCTAATGAAATTTGCTGTCAATAATATATCCATTTTCTAACAGACAGCTCAGTTCACAAAATCAACACCAGGAATAAGAACAATCTCCGTAACTACTTTGGTTCAAAAAAAGAGTACAATATTCAGGAACAGACATTTTCAGTAACTCGTTAGCAAGCATTAAAAGTTTAGCTATGAATAAAATTCGGTTCGAGAGGAACCTGAAAGACTAACTTGTAGCCAACTTCTTGCATTCCATAGATGAACTAAGCAGTACCAGCTGATGTACTACACGTATTGTCACTGCATTGTTTATATTAATACCACCTAATGACTAGGTGATAGCATATTTTTCTTCTTCTCACAAGCTTTTCTGCTCTCTGCCAGTCTGCATAGTATGTCGTCTTTACTTCGGGCATCGGCAGTTATTTTGTTGGCCAAGTATCAAAAGCGCAAATTCAAGTGTCTTTATTTTCTAGTCTGGTTCCCTGAGGATCACCTGACTGAACGCAACGCACACAATAACTCTGGTGAGTAACAAATGGGCGTGAAGGGGCTGTAGCAGTGCGACACCAACAATATTACACTGCCTGACTGGAGCCGGGGCAGCGGGTACTCATAAAAACACAAGTTACAGCACCTGAAGTACCACGGCGTACGGTTAAGTGGGGAGTGCCTTCTACAAGTAAAGATGTGCCCTCTAATATGTCAGGTGATTCTACATTATTTCTGTTTGTTGAAAACACTAACTTGGTACTGAAGGATGCTGAATACGACACAGACAATGTATCAAATATTGCAGTTGAAGACATGAGCCCATGGCTTGTAGAAGATAAATTGATGCTAACTCACAGCAAGACTCAGTTTCTACGGTTTTTAACACACAATGCATCTAAAACTGACATTTTGATGACGCAGAATGGGCTTATAATTAGTGAGTCGAAAAATTCAAATTTCCATTTATTCAGATAGACAGTAAACTGTCACTGAAAGCCCATGCTCAAAATCTTGTTCGAAAACTGAATGCTTCTCTGTTTACCAATAGAACAATACCTGTACTACCTGATAGTCGAACAAGAAAATTAGCCTACTTTTCTTATGATCATTCTTGTTTATGACATACGGAATTATATTCTGCGGTAACTCTTCCATTCACATAGGGTATTTTTGTCTCAAAAGCGGGCAGCTCGAGCAAAATGTGGTGTAAGTTTGCGAAACTCTCGTCGACCTCTGTTCAGGAGTCTGCGAATTCTGATATTCGCCCCTCAATATTTCTTTTCTTCATTGTCGTTAGCTGTTAGCAATGCTACTTTCACTCAGTTAATACTAGGCTGAAATTTGCCTGCATTTAGATCGCATTTCCTTGACATGTGCAGAAAGACACCCAGTACTCTGCTTCAACCACAAGAATTAAAGAACCTTAGCAGAAACCCTCGCACTTTCAAGCCTAAACTGAAGCAAATTTCCTGAATAAAATCAAGCTAATTTCTGTGTTACATTGTTGATTATGCTCATACACACTCGTAGTTGGTCGTCTCTGTAGCATTCTTTGCATTTTGTTTTATTTACTATTTTAATGTTAATTTCATGTGCTGACTCATTTTACGACCATGGAGACACTCTCCTCAGTTTGGTTCAGCAACTAGACGTATAAAAAACAAACAACAACAACAAAAACCATGACTTGGACGGTCGCAGAAATATTGTACGTAAAATGGAAACAGCAACTCGGCTGGCACCAGGAAGTACACCATAAATCAATCGTGGCGGGAGTACCTGAGAGATCGCAAAACTAACAACGGATGAAGGTGACAAGATACAAAACAAATAATAGCTGAAGAAAAAGAAACAATGATGAATAAAAGAAAAACAACATGGATATTAAAATGAGGAAAAAACCGCTTAAAACCTGCCTATACAGAACTGAAGGAAAGTGGACAGTTGTAAAAATGAAAAGAAATCTGTTGAAGCATTTGAGGTATAACGCTGATGCCCATTGCTAAACACAAAATTAGCAGGAAGAACCATCAAACAGGAAGTCTCTGAAAGAAAGGGCGAAGATAGATTGATTGATTGATTTGGGAAGGGGACCATAAAGCGAAGTCATCGGTCGCATCGGATTAGGGAAGTACGTCGCCGTGCCCTTTCAGAGCCGGGATGCATTTGCCTGAAGCCATTTAGGGAAATCACGGGAAACCTAAATCAGGATGGTCGGACGTGAATTTGAAGCGTCGTCCTCCCGAATAAGAGTCCACTGTTAACCACTGCGCCATTTCGCTCGGTGAGGACGAAGTTGTCATTAAAGATAACTGAACGAGACGCCTGAGTGGGTCACATAGTACGGAACAATCAGTTCCAGAATCCGGAATGCTATTTTAAAAAAAATTGCCCTTCACTAATCTAGAGACAATAACCATGTTTATGTGTAGCTAGTTAGTGATGGATCCATACCGAGAACTGCCAACCAATTGAGATCTTCGTCTTGAAGAAGAAGGGCCGTTTTACGTATGCCATCTTGTAAGCAGCGTGTGGCAGGGTGTCAGATTTCACAGATCACCTTCTCCGTTGTTTTGAGCGTATTTCATCTCGTTCTCGAAACACATTTGCATTTGAGTGCACCACGGGTAAAGCAGAACAACTGTAAGCTGTTGCAGGAAAGGACAAGAGAAAAACTGGTAGAGTGGGGTTTCGCTCATACTCTGCTCCCTGGACGAGTTTTTGCGACGAGGCGCACCTGGTCCGTCGAAGGACAACCTCGGCACCGCGTTCCTTGCTACACAGACAGGCGTAATTCCCTGTCCCGGCGAACTCGACACGTCGTTTATGAAGCAAGCATGTTCCTGTTTGTATTTTACACTGAGGTTTACAGTTGGTATCGTGGCAGTCATCGGCAGAGACCTGTTTCATAGCAGGCACAAATTAAAAAAAAAAAAAAAAAAAAAGAACTGGTTTCGTTCTCCAAACTAAAATATTAAAAAAAGTATAAGTTAGGATTTGAGAAGCGTTTCTTGGCTGAGAATGACATTAAAAACATCCACTAAATGCATATTAAAAGGAATAAATAAGTAATTAGTTCCATTTGGTATTTCATGCATATTGTTCAAAACATAGTGTAAACCACGAAGCCATGCTCCGCAATATCCTTTCTTTCAGGATTGCTAGTTCTGCAAGGTTCGCAGGAGAGCTTCTGTAAAGTTTGGAAGGTAGGAGACGAGATAGTGGCAGAAGTAACGCTGTGAGACCGGGCGTGAGTCGTGCTTCGGTAGCTCAGTTGGTAGAGCACTTGCCCGTGAAAGGCAAAGGTCCCGAGTTCGAGTCTCGGTCGGGCACACAGTTTTAATCTGCCAGGAAGTTTCATATCAGCGCACACTCCGCTGCAGAGTGAAAATCTCATTCTATATGTAAACTAGATATACATGTAAAATTTAACTTCATGTACTTGTCAATGTTTGCTATTGTTGCCATGTTGTTGTTGTTGTTGTTGCACAACAACAACATGCCATACGATAAATAAATAAATAACCGAAGCTAAGCGCCGTCCAGGTTTCCGCGTGCTATTGGTAATCGGGGTGCACTCAGCCCTTGTGAGGCCAAATGAGGAGCTACCTGTTGAGAAGTAGCGGCACCGGTCACGAAAACTGACAACGGCCGGCGGCACCTAAGAGGCCGAGGATGACACGGCGGCCGGTGGGTGCCAGTGGACCAGGCCTGTTCGGACGGTGAATGTTTGTATTACTTTGCAGCATGCCTTCGTACTTAAACATCGACTATCTCAGCTTACATGTTGACTGTGTTGATGGCTATTCATAACTACAGCGTGAGGTGTCTGATTGGCCCAAACACGACTATTGCGACTGTCTAGTGTTCTGTCTATGGTGATACGGGCTTCAGCCATGAAAAGTCCATGCGCAGGAAAGAGAGGATCGACTATAAGGAGTTGCAAGAACCATTGACTGAACACGACACGAGGTCCGCAACCAAGAGGAGTCAAAGTATGCAGTTTCTATGGACGGTAGGGTTGTAGCTGCATTACCTGTAATGTTCGCCACACAGTACTGTGAAAAACATTCAGTTCACATGCAACCGATCGAGTACAAACTGCAGGCGCCTCATTTCTATGTCGAGAGACTGTGTAGTTTGTCGTCGTCCTCGGTCGTTGCACTGTGGTACCAGTTTCCCTCTTGGAACAGTTTTGGAAACATGGTGTGAGCCGGATGTTTTAAACGATGATATCTGCTCTTGTACAACCTTCTCAGTTCTCTGCTGCTTCCACTTGTTTGCCCATACACGAAAACCATGTCTGCACGTTCCGTCACTGTACAACTCCATTTGCTTAGAGCTGATCGACTTCAGTACTTCAACTTCTAAACACAGACCACAGGTTCCTACAGTACAGACAATGTAAGTCAGGACTGCCCAAGTCAGTAGACAGCACGCCATCCGCATTAGATTATCTGAAATATTATGTTGTTACCTGAAATGCTCCTCCATGATACTGACAAGAGGGAGATTGAATTAATAATTAAATCACTAAAGACCAAGAACTCTAATGGATATGACGGGGTATCTAGCAGAATAATGAAGTATTGTTCTATGTATGTTAGCCCAATACTTAGCCATATCTGTAACTTTTCCTTTAGGAGTGGTCGGTTTCCTGACCGATTAAAGTACTCGGTAGTGAAGCCACTTTATAAAAAGGGAGACAGGGATAATGTTGACAATTATAGACCTATTTCTATGCCATCGGTGTTTGCTAAAGTTATCGAGAAGGTTGTATATACAAGGTTACTGGAGCATTTAAATTCACATAATTTGCTGTCAAATGTACTGTTTGGTTTTAGATATGAATTACCAACTGAAAATTCTATATTCTCTTTTCTCTGTGAGGTTTTGGACGGATTAAATAAAAGGTTGCGAATGCTAGGTGTTTTCTTTGATTTAACGAAGGCTTTTGACTGTGTTGACCACAAAATATTACTGCAGAAGTTGGACCATTATGGGGTAGGGGAGTAGCTTACAATTGGTTCGGTTTCTAGTATTACAGGTGATTCAAAAATATTTCTGTTTGCTGATGACACCAGCTTGGTAGTGAAGGATCTTGTGTGTAATATTGAAACAGTATCAAATTATGTAGTATATGAAAAAGTTCGTGGCTTGTGGAAAATAATTTGATGCTATACCACAGTAAGACTTAGTTTTTACAATTTCTAGCTCACAATTCAACAAGAACCGATATTTTGATCAGACAGAATGGGCATATTATAAGCGCGATGGAACAGTTCAAGTTAATAGGCGTTCGGATAGATAGCAAGCTGTTGTGGAAAGCCCATGTTCAGGATCTTGTTCAGAAACTAAATGCTGCTTTATTTACCATTAGAACAGTATCTGAAATAAGTGACAGTTCAACACGAAAAGTAGTCTACTTCGCATATTTTCATACGCTTATGTCGGATGGTATTATTTTTTGGGGTAATTCTTCTGATTCAAAAAGGGGATTTTTGGCTCAAAAACGGGCTGTTCGAGCTATATGTGGTGTAAGTTCGAGAACCTCTTGTCGACCGCTACTCAATAGTCTGGGAATTCTGACATTGCCCTCACAGTATATATTTTCTTTAATGTCGTTTGTTGTTAGTAATATTAGCTTATTCCCAAGAGTTAGCAGCTTTCACTCAGTTAATACTAGGCAGAAATCAAATCTGCATGTGGAATGCACTTCCTTGACACTTGAGCAGAAAGGATTCCAGTATTCTGCTGCATCCATTTTCAATAAGTTACCACAAGAACTCAAAAATGTTAGCAGTAGCCCAAACACTTTTAAGTCTAAACTGAAGTGTTTCCTCATGGCTCACTCCTTCTATTCTGTCGAGGAGCTCCTGGAAGAGCTGAAAAATTAAGCAAATTCCAGTGTTACATTGTTGATTTTCTTTATTTAAACTTACGACTTGTCGCCTGAATATGATTCTTATATTTCATTTTATCTATTTCTACTATCGTGTTATAATTTCATGTATTGACTCGTTCCATGACCATGGAGACTTCTCCTTAATTTGGTCCCACGGAACAATAAATAAATAAATAAATAAAAATAAATGAGAATCTCTACATCTAACTGTTCGTCGGGATTGCCTAAACCACAATCAAGTACTGGTACACTTATTCCACTGTCAGATGTAGCAGGAGGATTTTCGCTTATAACATTCTACTCAGTCGTTTGCGCACCAGGGTCCATTACCTCAAACTGACACATTTACCATTCTTCATCATTCTTGAAAGTTTGTAACATCATCACAGAGTGACCCTGTATAAACGGAGCAGACGCGAATGAAGAGTCATTTCAGCAAATATTTAGGCAGCAAACGGGCTATTCCACTGATATAAGCACCTTTGACACAAGACAAATTGTTGTGGGCCTGACACCTCAGAAAGAGCATCTCTGAAATCGGGAAGTTGCTCTGATGTTCGCGTGCTACTGTCGTGGTAATCCTTAAAAGTGGTTGGAGGACGGTGAAACTACGAGTGAGCGACAACGTGTTCGACGTTCAAGCCTCCTCACAGTAATTGGAGGTCGGAGGTTTCAAATGTTCAAATGCGTGTGAATGCCTAAGGGACCAAACTGCTGAGGTCATCGGTCCCTATATTTACTCACTAGTTAAACTAACGTATACTAAGAACAACACAGAAACCCATACGCGAGGGAGAACTCGAACCTCCGGCGGGAGGGGCCGCGCAATCCGTGACACGGCACCTCGAACCGCGCGGCCACTCCGTGCGGCCGGTCGGAGGTTTGGCTGCTCTGTAAGGCAGGACAGGCAGCGCTCTGTATAGAGTACAGTGCTGGTGCACGCACGAGTGTTTCAGAGCACATCGATGAGCGTACGCTGTCCAACAAAGGGAGTCACAGTAGACGACCCTTACATTTTCGCATTTTGACCCAACTACATCGTCAATTACGGCTGCCGCGAGATAGGGAACATCGAGACTGGACCATTGATCGGTGTACCGAACCATCCGGTCAGAAGATTCAAGTGTCTTGTTACCTCGGGTCGATGGTGTGTCTGAACACACCGTCATCCAGGTGAACGATTGCTCGAAACATTCACCGTGCCACGGAAGCAGATAGGTAGGGGCTGTGTTATGCTATCAGGGATGTTCATTTGGACTTCTCTGGGACTTACGGTAGTAATCGAAGGCACCATTACAGCTTTGGGCTACATGAACATTATTGCGAACTACTTGCATCCCTTCAACGCTCTGAAGATGATTGTAAAAAGCAACCGAAACTAGTTCAAAAATTGTTCAAATGTGTGTGAAATCTTATGGGACTTAACTGCTAAGGTCACCAGTCCCTAAGCTTACATACTACTTAACCTAAATTATCCTAAGGACAAACACACACACCCATGCCCGACGGAGGACTCGAACCGCCGCCGGGACCAGCCGCACAGTCCAGGACTGCAGCGCCCTAAACCGCTCGGCTAATCCAGCGCAGCCAACCGAAACTAGTCATCATGTTTTAATTGTATGATGAAAATTTCTGTTTAGGTATTAAAAGCTTGTTACATTAAATTTTTTTAACTTAATAAATTACATTAAGACCGCTGTCTCCTTTCAGGCGACGTCAGGCTTCACTAATTATATAGCGTGTTCGAGTATTGGACAGATACGAAACTCAATTGTTTGTCACACGCAAGGAAAACACCAAATTTATGAGACTGTACATGGGATGTGTTAGGTGCTGTACAAACGGGATGATGACTTGCACTTCTCTCCAATTCAGAAAACAAATAGCAAAAGAGACCAATTTTTCTCTGCGTGTAATTGTTTTTGGTGATCAGAACGTCATAAAGTTATTTCATTTATACATGTATTATTTTGAGGGATCTCTATGTTTAGACATAACATATTCATTGTAGAAAAGCGTGAAAGTTAGATATGTTTATACAACGCCGAGTCGCCTGTACACCCCCTTTAGTGAAACAGCGTTGCTTTTGCTTTTTGCAACCGTGCAACGCATTTATTTTTAGATAAATTTGCTTTTTATTAACCTTTAATGAAACAGCTTTGCTTTAGCTTTTTGCATCTTTGCAACACATTTGCTTTCTTATGCAGTTTTTCGTTAGCAATTCTTGAAATTTGCAAACAACAATAGTATCCGTAAATATAAAAGGTGTAGTCACGTTAAAGTGACCATCACCTATGTTCGACGTCAACGTGCAATGACCACTCGCAGACGACTTGTGGGAGAACTAGCAGTGGAGGATGTATTGAAACGTGTCGGGAAAAATTGGTTCAAATGGCTCTGAGCATTACAGGACTTAACATCTGAGGTCATCAGTCCCCTAGAACTTGGAACTACTTAAACTTAACTAACCTAAGGACATCTCACACATCCATGCCCGAGGCAGGATTCGAACCTGCGACCGTAGCAGTCGCGCGGCGCCGGACTGAGCGCTTAGAACCGCTAGACCACCGCGGCCGGCTATCCGAAATCGGCTCCGAGGCAACTGTGGAGCGCAAGGGGCCACAGACGGCAGGAGTGAGCGAAGACTGCGCAGATGTGTACGGCTGTTTAACAACCGACTGTCCGGATGAGCCAAGAGGCTACCAGTTCAAAAAACGTTTGTACACAACGAGCCTCTGCAGCACGCACTTGGTTCATTCACCTATGCTGGCAGCTGTACATCGACGAAGAAGGCAGTAATTTGCACGCCAGTGCCGCAACTGGACTCCACTGAGTGACGACAGGTCGTCTTTTCAGGTGGATCACTTTTTATGCTCCATCGGACAGACGGTCATTGACATGCACGGTGTGAAACGTCTGAAAGCAAACGGTCGAGGCCGATGATCTGAGGAATGTTTTCGTGGCATTCCCTGGGTTATCTCGTAATTCTGAAAGGAACAATGGATCAACAGAAGCATGCATCAATCCTTGGGGACCCTACCCACCCTTACATGCAATGTGTTTTTCCTCGGCATGATGGCATCTACCAGCAGCACAACCCAACGTGACACACAGCTCGCAGTGCACGTGCGTAGTTCTAAGAGGACCAGGATGACATTACCACACTCACCTGGCCACCAGAGCCCCCGGATTTAATCAAAATCGAGAATCTGTGGGTCCACCTTGATCGGGGTGTTGGTGCCACGGATCCTCAGCCGAGAAACTTACCACAGCTGGCCAGGACAATGGAATCGGCGTGGCTCCACAACCACTCCGCGCTGCAAAAGGTGCTTATTCAGGCCTTTGACAGGTGGTCACATTAATGTGACTGGGCAGTGAAACAGTGTCAGTATAAACTCATCATCTTCTTCACTTTCAGGGATTAGGCCAAGCGTCTGTTCTGTCTTCAGAGTCTGAGCCCATGTCATTTTGTGCCTACAAGGCTTTCTTCTTTCTCTCGGACTGTATCCCAACATTTGTTTCTTCTGGTATTCTGCTTACATGCTCTTTTCACCTATTTCCGTATCTCTCTGTTGTGTTCATTATCCTTTCCTTTCAACATTCAGTTCTTTTCTAATTTGTTCATTCCTGATCCGGTTTTCAATAGATGCTATTTCAGCTGCTCACGACTTAAAAATACTCTAGCACAGAAAGTGTCAGATTATGTCCCATAACAGTAACAGACCACCTCTAGATAATTCATGTAGCTCCTGCAAATAAAACAAGTTTAAGCAAAAACTGTAAGCATTGCTTGTGTGTCAGATAATCTGTCAAAAAACAGGATAAATAAATAAAATTTTAAATCGTTCACGTATTTAGCATATTCAGTGAAAATGGGAAAAAATTGTATGATTTTTGTAAATCGGTTGGCAGGTAGTAAATCAATGTGACGTATCACGAATATGGTGTAAAGACACCGAAAGTAACTAGTGCAGTTACACGAAGGTTGAGAAATTTTAAAATTGTTAGGCACGCCTTCGTTAATGTAGTCCAGTGCATAAGACAGATCTTCAGTTCCTAAAGCTATTTGTTTTGCTTTTTCTGGTCGCAGGAGTTATTCCCGTCTACTACTGAACAAAAAGAGGCTGTGATTACCTAGTGAGCCCTTCTCACGCGTCACCTGCTGCATCAGTGTGTGAGACCACTGGCGTCCCTCAAGGAGCCCCAAAGACGAGTGTTTCGAGTGACCTTCTTTCGTCTTTTGTATGACTTTGCTTGCGTGCATGCTGTGGTATGAATGTTCTCAGCATTGTAATACCATCAACGGAACTGCATAATAGAAGCTAACGCAGTACGGACTCGTTGTTTACACGGCGACGACAATTCCCGAACCAAGAAAACAAAATAAAACGCGACAGGAACCGAAAACTAACCATATTTGAGGCTTGGAAAAAAAAAAGATTTACCTGAGAAATTTACGTGATGATACAGAGGAGACACGAGCGTTATACAGGGTGTTTAATATGAAGTATATCGCCTAGTAATTCACAAAATAATAAGTGAAATGAACATTTATAGATTCAGGAAATTCATTACACAAGGCTTCAATAGAACAATTTATGTGCTACCTGTTTCGGTCTAAGATATCGTCTGGAACGAAAAATTAGCCAATACAAATCACATGTAACTCATCTAGAAACATAAAATCACATTATCTGTCGAGCTCATGAATAATAGCAAGCTAGACAATGATGTTGCTGTATCAGCAATTATTGTCATACACAAGCCAAATAGCTGAGCGTATGTAGTCAGAAGTTATGAAGCTATGCCCATACCACAGATGTTCAGTTATTCGCCGGCCGCGGTGGCCGAGCGGTTCTAGGCACTTCAGCCCGGAACCGCGCGACTGCTACGGTCGCAGGTTCGAATCCAGCCTCGGGCATGGACGTGTGTGATGTCCTTAGGTTAGTTAGGTTTAATTAGTTCTAAGTTCTAGGCGACTGATGACCTCAGAAGTTAAGTCGCATAGTGATCAGAGCCATTTGTCTGATTACTCTATGAATGTGTTAATGCATTAAATAATTGTCATAAACAAATTACGTAGGCTTCAGTGGCCAGAGTCAGTCGAAATAAAAGTTTTCCGGGTATGGTACCGCGCCATAATGTATAAAACTACTTGTGCTGCAACCGTGGCGGAAACATTGGTTTTTCTTCAGCACCTATAGCTTTATACATTATGACGCGGAACCATACCCAGACAACTTTTATGTCAGTTTTGATAACGGATGTAAAACCTTTGTATGCTTGAAGAAATTGTAGTTTTTCGCTCATCTCAATGTTTATGATGTCTTACCTCGTGATCTATGCGTCATACAGTGTTATACTCTGTGAGTACACTCAGTGGTGTACGTGGTAAGGAGGGATGAGCTAAGAGTGGTGTGGCAGCTGTTGTAGGTTAGCTGAAAAGGAAGGGAAATAGTTAGCGAATAAGTTAACATAACTAACAGAAGATTACTCGTATTTCTCGAAGCAAACGAAGACATTAGAAATAATGCATCAAGAAACAGAGTCCAGCTATCACAATGTCAACTAGGATGAGGCTCACTGTACTCCGCATGAACGATGGTGTTATAGCTAAGAGGCTCGAAGTGTAAGCGACCTGAGTGGCTCTGCCTGCCGTCCTCTATTGTGGTGGAAGAGGGCGCTCGCGGTACGGGGCGGCTGGACGTGTGGCTCAGCAGGACTGCTCTAGTGGGTCCGCCAGATCCGGCCTGACCAATACTAGTGTCAGACAGAGACATGTTATTCCATTGCCAACTGCGATGCTCATGGGCTGGTATCGATAAATCACACCACAACTGCTATAGACGGATACTATCTGCAAAATGTGTCGAGAGTGGGGTTAGTAAAAAAGAAGTAATACATTTAAAATGTCATGGACCAGTCTGATGTAATACTGCACGAACAGCGAAAATGTGATAAACATAAAATTGTTTCCTTTCATTGTTTTGTGGAACGAGTAGGGAGAAAACGTATGGCAGAAGAAAAAAAAAGTGTGATCAATAGATGGCGCTGTATGTGTCACAATACGTAAACGAAAACACCTGTCATGCACACGCCCCACTGACTGTCCGCATGCAGGATCGCGCTCTGCTTGTAAAGCTGTATTACAAAATGATCACTGTGCACACGTCGCTCTGCAGAAGTTCCGGACACTGAAAGGTTTGAAGAAAAGGCGATGGTCCGATGACTACCGTGGGTCTCGAGAAAATGATTCGGAAATTCGAAAAGATGGGTTCTTTTGCTGTGCAACCTGGTAGAAGGAGGAAACGAATTGATTCGTTAGTGGAAGAAGTGGCCACAGAAATGAAGGGGGAGACGAGTGGTGGTGTGCAAACCTGTAGTGCACGGAGAATCGCCCGAACATTGGACATACCCGTGAGCACGGTCCATAAAATCCTACGAAACATCCTTCTTTGCTATCCATTCAAAATTACCCATGTGCATGATTTGCTTCCTGTTGACCTGCCAGCAAGAGAGACCTTTGCTTTAGAATTTCTTGCTCGCGTGGAAGTGGACAATGAGTGGCCGTGGAAGATTTTGTGGACAGACGAAACTCACTTCCATCTGACAGGGTATGTCAATAAACAGAATTGTCGAATACGGGCAACGGAAAGTCCACACTCATCCTGAAAAGGTCACTGTGTGGCACAGGTTTACGGCACCATTTATCATACGGCCATAATTTTCGAAGAGTCAAGTGCTTCCAGTCGTGTTACCTGTACCGTTGCTGGTAAGCGCAACCACGTCATTCCAGCTCTCCAACTGCGTGGATGTGTGGAAGGGATCATTTTTATGTAAGATGGGCATCTCCGCACATTGCAAATCCAGTTAAGCAGCTGCTGAAGCGCCATTTAGGAAATGCTAGAATTATCAGCCGCCATTTACCTACAGCCTGGCCGTCCCGATCACCCGATCTTAATCCGTGTGACTCTGGCTGTGTTCCGATTGCAAACTTAGCTGCATTGAAGGCACGCATTGCGCAACACGTTCTGAACGTGACCCCGGAAACACTTCGATCAGTTGTGGAACACGCTGTTTCTCGATTTCAATTTGTTGCAGAAAACGGTAGAGAGCATGTTGAACATGTTTTGCGACAGCCACACGGAAATTAATAGCCAGATTTGATTTTTACTGATGCTTTTTATGTAGTTTTTTGGCCTCAGGACAATTAAAAACCGATGTGATTGATGCTTTTTACTCGGTTTTGGCCTCAGGATAAAAACTGATTTTTCCCATACTATATGATATGACCTTGGCGTGGTGGATGGGCTTACGTAACTAACAGTATCACACCTGTACACCCATGCACACCGAGTAGTACTGTTTGTTTAACGCCAAACGTACACCTTAGGGATTGTTGTACGATTCATTTGTCATTTGTAGTCGACCACTATTAAGTTATGATGCATACCAGCGCCATCTATTGCTATATTTTGTAACTATTTATTTTTGTTCTGGTGTACGTTTTCCCCCTTCTCCGATAATATTCCGTTGCAATTTGACGTCATTCTGACCTGTGATGTTATTTCTACAGCGGTTTGAAAGTTTAGCTTTAATTATAATCACCCTGTACGTGCATAGCCGTTACCTTTAATACCTGATTTATTGTGTTTAACCTTTAACATAAGATTACATCTCTTAATAATCAGATTTTTGATGGCACTTTAAATTTTTAAAGCAATCAATAATTATATCAAATACTAGATACCAAATTTTTGTTGTTACATAGGCTGTTACATAGGCAACCTCCAGATGATTATTTATCAAATATAGTTTAAATTACATGAAAACGTTTAATAAGTAAATTTAAAATCAGTAAGTTCTCCTACGTACAAAGAAGCATCTTTATTTCGAATGTACGACTGTTACGTGGTTCGCAACAGTAATTTTGATATTCACAAACGAAGGAAAACGAAGAGGTATCTGATGAAACTAACGTGTTGACCAAGGTATCAGCAACGTCTTATGAAATTTTAGGTTTTCCTGGTGTATAATGATTTTGTAAGGTTATCGTATATTCAGGCGGATGATGTCGTCCAAACTGTGCGATATTTCGGTCAACTGCGATCGGTCAGTAAGTGACCTTGCCGGAATATCGTCTTCCTGACTACTTTTTCGCCTCAGCATCAATACACATTCTGTATGAACTAAAGAGTGAAGTGGCACGGAGAATACCCTGAAACATCTGACTCAAAGAAAATTGACTCGCCAGCCGCTGGGGCCGAGCGGTTCTAGGCGCTTCAGTCCGGAACAGCGCTGCTCCTACGGTCGCAAGTTCGACTCCTGCCTCGGGCATGGATGTGTGTAGGTTAGTTAAGTTTAAATAGTTCTAAGTCTAGGGGACTGATGACCTCAGATGTTAAGTCTCATAGTCCTTGGAGCCATTTGAACCATTTTTTGAAAAGTTGATTCTTATTGGTTTTCCTTACTCAAAGCACGGTGTTATCGAGATAGTTTCTTATAAAGAATCGACTCCTCGTCTGATATTTGTCACAATTAACGGAACTGCGTTGCGTTCGCAGAGCTCGATGCGTAGATTTCTCAGGGAAATACAGAACTTCTGTCTGTGACCTTAGAATCCAGCGAGCAGCAATAATCACGAGGTCTACAAGGTGATGCGCCCTGGGAAATACTGCCTACAGCAGAAAGCAATTAGACACAAGGCCGAAATGCTCTTAGTTGAGACCGTCTCGCAACTTTCCTTGATTCATCAAAACTTTTCGTACATATCTTGTTTCATATGCAGTAAAGTACCCCATGAATCATGGGGTTGCCGAGGTCGGGTGGCTTGCGTGCCTCAGCGGCAAAAATAGACATACCCTCTGTGCAACCACAACAGATGGATACCTGTGGAGAGGCCAGACACACATGTGGTTTCTGAAGATTGCAGGAGCAGCAGTCTGGATGAGTAACTGAACTTGTCTTGTATCTTTATCATCGGGGCCTTGCTACGTTCGTACTGCAAACGGTAGAAAATAACTTATTTTCCCCGAGGGCATGCAGCTCTATTGTGTGGTTAAATGATGGTGGCATCCTCTTGGATAAAATATTCCGGAGGTAAAATAGTCCCCATGCATATCTCAGGACGCGCATTAGTCGCAGGGATGTTGTCATAAGGAAAAACTAAACTAGCAGTTTACGAGTCGGAGCCCGGAATGTCTGAGCCCTCAATCGTGTAAATAGGTAGAGAATTTAAAAAGGGAAAGGGATAGTTTGAAGTTAGATGAAGTGCAAATTAGTGAAGTGAAGTGGTATGAAGAAAAAGACATCTCGTCAGGTGAGTACAGATTTATAAACATAAAATCAAATAGGGGTAAGGAGGGAGAATGCTAAAAATGAATACGAAAATAGGAATGTGTGTAAGCTACTACTAACAGCATAGTGAGCGCATTATCGTAGCCAACGTAGATATGAAGAAAACAGTCACCATTAAGAGTACAAGTTTATATGCCAACTAGCTCCGCATATGGTGAAGAGACTGAAAGAATGCGGGATGAGTTAAAATAAATTATTGAAATAGATAAAGGAAAGAAAACTTTAAATGTGACTGGAATTCGACAGTAGGAAGGTGGAGAGAAAGAAAATTATTTGGAGAATATGGACTGGGGGAAAGGAATGAAAGAGGAAGCCGCCTGGTAGAATGTTGCACATAGTATCATTTAATCATCGTTAATACTTGGTTTAAGAACCATGTAAGACGATTCTACATCTGGAAGACTCCTGGAGGCACTGGAAGATTTTAGATTATTTATGTAATGCTAAGAGAGGCGTTTTGAATTATAAAACACTTCAAGGGGCAGATGTGGACTCTGACCATAGGTTCCTGGTAATGAGCTGCAGATGGAAATTATAGAAACGTAAGAAATTAAGGATGAGAGACGAGTATAAATTGAAAGAGACGACGGTTGTTGAGAGCTTAAGAGGAAGCATTAGGCAACGCTTTACTGAAACGAGGAAAGAAATAAAATAGACGACGAAGAGATAGCTGTGAGAGAAGAGATGCAGAAAACAGTATAGGATGATATAACTAAAAATACAAGACTTATTAGGAATCCTTGGATAACACAGAAGATATGGAATTTAATTAATGAAATGAGAAAATACAAAAATGCAGCAAACGAAGCAAAAAAATGAGACTGACGGAAAGGGAAAACTGTTTAAATAGAAATTTCTAGATGACGAATACAAGACTGTAGACGCTACGACAAAGATTGATACCGTCTATAGGAAAGTTAAAGAGGTCTTAAGAGAAAAGAGAATCATTTGTACAAGTGTCAAGACCACAGATAGAAAACCAGTACTATCAAAGAAGGAAGAGCTGAAAGGAAGAAGGAATATATGGAGTGTGTATACAAGGGAAATGAACTTGAAGGCAATATTATAGAAAAGGAAGAAGAAATAGATTAAAATTAGATGACATATAACATACTGCGAGAAGAATGTTACACATCACTAAAAGATCTACGTCGAAACAACGCCACTTGAGTAGACGACATTCCATCAGAATTACTGATATTTTTGGTAGAGCTGGCCATTAACAGAACTATTCTACCCGCTGTGAAAGATATATGAGATAGGCGAAATATCCTGGGACTATAATATGAATGTGGAAATTCCAATTCAAAAAAAGGGGCGCTGAGAGATGGGAATATTACCAAGCTATCACTTTAACAAGTTATGGTTACAAAACCGTGACACGAATTATTTAAAGAAGAATGGAACAACTGATGGAAGCCGACCCCAGGAAAGAGCAGTTTGGGTTCCGGAAAAATATTGAGCCAAAACTGACCTTACGACTTATTTTAGAAGAAAGAAAGAATGGCAAGTCTACATTTATAGTAGTTGCAGAGACGGAGAAAGCGGCTGTCAACTTTGATTGGACTACATTCTTTGAAATTCTGAGGATATCCAGGAGTAAAATACGGGAAGCACAACGTTGCTTATATCTTTTACAGAAATGAGACTGCATTTATAGTAGAGAAAGGGAAGCTGTAGTTGAGGATAGAGCGAGACAGGGTTGAAGCCTATTCCCAGTGCTATTCAGTCTTCTCATTGAGTAAGTAGCAAGGAAACCTAACAGAAATCTGGGAAATATGTCAAAGGTCTGAGAGAAGAAGTAAAAAATTTTTGAGATCTTAATTCTGTCAGAGACACCAACAAGCTTGTAAGAGCAGCTGAAGGGAGTGGATAGTGTGTTGAAAGGATGGTACAAGATGAAAATCAACAAAAGCAAAACAAGGGTAATGACATGCAGTCGAATTAAATCAGGAGATTCTGAGTGAATTAGATTAAGAAATGAGACACTGAAAGTAATAGATGAGTTTTGCTATTTGGTCAGCAAAACAACTTATGATGGTTGAAGTAGAGGGGATCTAAAATGCAAAATGAGTATAGCAAGAAAATCGTTCCTGAAAAAGCGCAATTTGTCAACATTAGGTGTAAGTGTTAGGAAGTCTTTTCTACAAGTATGTGTCTAGATCGTAGCCTTGTATGGAAGTGAAACGTTGACGATAAGTAGTTTAGAAAAGAAGATAATGCAAACTTTTGAAATGTAGTGCTACAGACGGATGCTGAAATCACGATTGGTAGATCTAATACGTAATGATCTGATATAAACTGCACTGGGGGAAAATAATGGTACAATAGAAAACATTGGATGTTTCTAAAGCATTAAGAATAGTCAGTTTGGTTATGAAGGAAAGATTCAGGCGTAAAAACTGGAGAGTGAGACCAAGGGATGAATTCAGTAATCAGGTTCACGTTCAAATGGAAGTAGACTGAAGGTTGCATTACTTATTGGAAGATGAAGAGACTGATACTGGACTGACTAGCGTGGAGAGCTGCCTAAAACCAGTCTTTATTCTGAAGACTACAACAATATGCAGTAATGCAGATAATTTATTACAAGCGAACAAACTTACTTTTATTACCTTTGGTTTTCTTACTTCAGTCTGTCTTTTTTAAGCAACTAAGTGCGAAAAAGAAAATCCGAATTATGGTAACCACATTCCATATGGTTGAAAAGTAACGTAACATCTCAAAAATTACTAATTAGAAAAGAATTCTCGATGTACTTCTGTATGCTGGCCTATTGAAATTAGTCAGTAGTTAGGAAAACTGGTGCACCGTCCCATATGCTGGAAAATTTTCAGAAAACCGCGTAAAAAGTTAAGTCTGGCAATTACATACCTGCCTTTTACAATACCAACAACATATCAAAATTTGTATTAAATAATGAAGACGAATGGCAACATATGACAAAAAATGGTGTTTATAAAATAACATGAAAGCGCTACGGTAAAGTACATGTTGGTCAATCAGGCAAGTTGTGCCGATTACGTTACTTGAACAGGGCTAAGGAAGTTAGATTCAGCGTTTGACGAACATATTTTAACATAAAACCAACCGTATGATGTAGATTGCGAAATATTTCATTTCCCTAGTCAAAATACTAGAAATCAATAAACATATGACACAGAATGCAAATTAGTATTAAATGACCAAATTCAGTTTCCCTTTTTTGTTCTGTTTTAATATGATTTTTATATAAATATTGGAGTACAACTGCAATGGCCTCAAAGGCCAAAAGCCGGTGAGCCGTGGCTGGCTCATGTTATGCGTTGGGTTAAACCTCGGTCGCTATTCTGTGATTAGTCTCCCGCGGTTATCGCAATTATGCGGTTATCCCCTCTCTCCGCGAGTGGCAGCAGCGATGTGTATCCATATTCGCACCTTGTACTATCTTTGGCCTGGCGCTTCTGGTTTACAGCTGTGCTGTGTGCGACCAGTTGGTCGGTTGGCGTGGAGAAGCGAGGAAATCTCCGCAGCGCGTTGTTTGGCGGGGTTGCTGGGGGCGTCTAGGCCGGTCGGAGTGTGGGGTGCTGCTCCCCTTGCTACGAAGTCCGTGGCTCACATATTCTGGACACAAAAGTTGAGTTTTGACTTAATCTACAAGCAAGTCACGACTGTTCACATTGCGTCGTTTGTATTTCGTTGTTGGCTGTTGGGACATTCCCGCGAGCAAGAGCGTGCGTTTTCAAGTTGGAAAATTTTAGACAGCCTCCGGTGGAGTTTAAGTGTACTTGGTTATTCTGAATTGAAGTGCACCAGCGGAATCTTATGCCTTGTGGCCGTTAACGTTCTGGTTACCTACCCTGGCCGTTGACATAAATTCAGCAAACGATTTGGCCACTTAGATCGTCCGACATGAATCCCATCGGACACTTACGTGACATAATCGATAGGTAAGTCCATGCACAAAAATCTGTACCGACAGCAGTTTCACGATTATGGACGGCTATAGAGGGAGCATGGTTGAATAGTCCTGTAATGAAGTTTCGAAGACTTTTCGAGTCCTTGCCACGTCGATTTGGTGGACTATGCCGGGAAAAAGGAGATACCCATGAGTTTTGACACCACAGTGTATAGTAGCCCTGTACTTTACCATAAAATTTGAAATGTATTTGTATACGATGTAAGATGAAATATCGGTCTGGGAGAGGAGTGCGTAACGTGCCATAAGACTGGAAAAAAGAACACATTCCGCAAGCCGTTGTACAGTGCACGGTGCAGCTCCGTGAATGGAAGAGGAAGCAAGAGAGGCTAGTGAAGCTGGTGGCAGACACCCTCGGCTGTACTCTGGCCGCAGCGTGGGCGTGTCGAGGTGCCCGCCGCCTGGTGGTCGGGTCGCGACCTACATCACGCCACAGCACAGCACGGCACACGGCGCCGGGGCCTGCGTCCCGTTACGGGCCGTCTACCGGCCCCACACGAGCAGCGCTACTCGCTGGTTCCGCTTTGGGTCCGTAATTTACCTGACCACATTCCGAACACTCGGTACGCCTCAGTGTTTGAACATCGTGGCCGCCTCTGACGCGACTGCTCGAAATACAGTTTCGTTTTCTTGTTCACAGGCCGCGGCCAGGCGAGGCCCTGTGGACAACGTCCAGCAGGGACTCTCCAGCCCTGTCTTCTATTATTAAAAACTGACGGTAATGTAGCCGGGTGACGTCGTCGACAATGGACGATATTTCGACAGATGCACAGCCTGCCGTTTCCAAGCCAAAACTGCAGTTACTGGCTACAGGCTGGTATTTTCACCATCCGGCTCAGCGATAAAGGGTACTTCGTACTATAATTTCTTAGGCTTCCGCAGCCAAAGACAGTCGACACAAAAGTTTTCTGGGTATGGTACCACGTCATAATGTCTAAAAATACTGCTTCTGCAGAAAAAAAACCGACGTTTCGGGCACGGTGGCAGCGGCCTTCATCTGGGTCCATTGGTTAGGTAGGTAGTAAACTGTCACTAAAGTCCATGTTCAGGATCTTTTTCAAAGATTTACTGCTGCTATTTTTACTAGTAGAACACTATCTGAGGTAAGTGATAGTTCGACAGGAAAAGTAGTAAGCTTATTTCGCTTACGACGTGTGGTACTACACTTTGGGGTAAGTCTACCCATTCTCAAATGTTATTTTTGGCTCAGAAACGGGTGGTTCGGGAAATAACTGGTGTAAGTTCACGAACTTCTTGTCGACCCCTTTTCATTAATCCGGGAATTCCGACACTGGTCTCCCAATATGTATATTCTTTAATGTCGTTTCTTGTTAACAATATCAGCTTATTCCCAAGGATTAGCAGCTTTAAATTAGCTAATACTAGGCAGAAATTCAGTCTGCATTTCGATCGCAGCTCCTTGACTGCTGTATAGAAAGGCGTGTAGTATTCTGATGCATCCATTTTCAATAACCTACCACCAGAATTCAAAAATCTTAGCAATAATCCACGCACATACAAGTCTAAACTGAAGAGTTTCCTCATGAGTCATTCCTCATATTCTGTCGAAGTGTTTCTTGAAAAATTTAGGTAATTCTCTATTAAATTGTTGATTGCGTTTATAAAACTTATAGAATAAACAATTTATTTTATCTTTTATTACTTTTTTTCTTGTAATTTCATGTAATGACACGTTCCATGACCTTGGAGGTAAGCTCCCCAATCCTACGGAACTATATGTGTAAATTAAAAATGAAATAAAATCCAAGATCTACGCTACATGCCAGTTTTACGTTTGGTGGATGCCGTCTTGATGGTGTCGTAGTTTTAATGGCAAGCAGTGTATCGCAAAACATACGTATCAATGGAACTGATAAGGTTACAATTTGTTGCCTCTTTATGTTTGTATACCACTGGAGAAATAATGCGAAGAGTATTGGAAGTGGACGTAAGGAGGCCACGAATCAGTCACATGTGTCTCTCACACACTATCCATGGCATGGAATAATGATGCCGAGGAGTCACGCAGAGAGGCATTTATCCGCATGCCGGCCGTGACTTGCGATTTTGGAGGCCAGTGACTCGGTCCCCGCGCGAGTCCTGAAGACGTAGGGTTCTGTAGTAACGGTTGTGTTCCGTGTCTTCTGTGCCGTCTGTTGATGCACACGAAAACTGCACCTGTTTAGCCGGAAAGTCATTATCTTACGTGAATATGACAGCGTCGATATTCGATTAGACGCCGAGAAGAAGAAAGAACAAAAAAAATTAATACGAAGCGGTGAAGTTGGAGCTTGCCTTGCGATCTCTATCGACAACACAGACTAAATCTAGGAGCAAAGTCTAGTGGGTGGGTTTATTAGCAGAGTAGAAAGTGAAAGCAACGGCGTGGCAGTTGCAACGTGAATTACGTCGTCGATGTCCGCAGGATTACCTCATCTTTGCCAAAACAGCAAATTGCACGGGACGTTCTTACTGCACGGACCACTAGATTCATATCATTTCCTTGGTTCCCTCGTGCTGTTTGAACATAAAAGCTCTTTTCTCTCGTCAGTTCTTTCAATGTGTCACCATGGAGCAGAAGTATTCAGACATTTGTCTTGTATATTTAAAATGGATGTATTCTACCAGCAACCTACAACATAATGGTGAGATCGTAGCTAGCAGCGAGTATTCGTATTGTCCTTTCTGTGGTGCCTTTTGTGGATTTCCATACATAATGCTGGCTGTATCTGTCTTTAGCCATTATTAAGTTCAAGTGACTTACAAATTCTCTCACTCGCAAACATTCTAAACCAGTTGTAAAGTTATTTTACTCAACTTTGAATCCTAACGTTCGGAAGTGACGCTAAATATTCTGACTGTATGTTTATTTGCACTCACAATGGCTAATTTGTATATCATATCTGTTCATGGGTTATAAAAATATTTCAAACAGTTGTTCTTTGCTATTTTTCGTCTCACACCTTTACTTTGTTCACATGTTACACCACGTGTATCTTGTCTCCGTGTTTCATTATTTGATCTTATTTTATACAAAACATGATCCAGTCACTTAAACTGCATTTTGCTCAGTGGCTAAGCTACGCACTACGGAATTCCTACATTTATTTTCCACAGGAAATTTCAGCAGTCCAGTTAATGCGGCGCTGATGCAGTGCTTCCAGTTGTACGACGGCGTCATCGTATTCCTTTCACCACACAAGCTCTCTACTTTCGGGTTATTTGGTAGTCTAGGTAGCAGACGGCAAAAACGTCCGTCCTTTCACCAATCGAGCCTGTAATGCACGATTTTATACACGAGGTTGAGTGACATGAGGTTTGTCGTTAACGTTCTACTTCAGTGTTCAATTGTGTTACAAACGCGTAACTCCCACCCTCTCCTCCGATTCCCTCCCCCTTCGTTACACCTTGCGTGAGCTCTGCCATCTCCAGACTAAAAATTGTTCAAATGGCTCTGAGCACTATGGGACTTAACAGCTATGGTCATCAGTCCCCTAGAACTTAGAACTACTTAAACCTAACTAACCTAAGGTCATCACACAACACCCAGCCATCACGACCAGACTAAATTTCCTAAGTCAGATCGCGTTATTAATGGGTCATAATCACTGCCTGGTGGAATATTTCGGTTAGAAAAACGTGTGCCTAATCTTATATGATCATTCAGGTGTCGCTTTTGAAAGGAGTGGCACCTTACAGGACGTATTTGTAAATTGGTTATGGTTCATTAAAAAAATTTCCTGATGCCTCTAAATTAGTGGCACAGTGTTAAAAACACTATACAATAGTTAGAAATGTGTCCGCAGAGAAGTTTACCAGTGTTCACAATCAATGATTAGTTGTCGAAGATGGAGCAACACTCGTTGCAGAAATTTGCGGAAAGGAACTTGATCGAAATGTATGGCGCAATGTGCGGAAAGATGAATGAATATACAGAGAAAAGGTTCGCAACAGGCGTCGTCATAAAGGTAAGACATTCATTGCTGTGGATAAAAGCTTACGATAAGCTAGAACAGAGAGCCAATAATTGTAGGATTTGTGGAGATGGTGGGGTAGAAGATTAATTAACAAGTCGTAGTGAACTTACCCGTGGTGCTGCACTTACAAGAATAAAGTATAGAAAGCGTTGGTGCAGCAGATATTACTCTGTTACAGTTACAAAATTGTGCAAGCTGTGGGTACAAATGGTTAGGACGCAGAGTTCCGTTGTGCCAATGTAACATATGCAATGAAGCTGGCAGTCGTCACTTCAAACATTTACAATAAGCTTAAGTTGTTACTGTTAGTTGTAACTTGTTGCTTCAATACACAATTTCTGATCATTAGCTGCATATCCCAGCTCAGGAATCTCTAGTATCTCTGTAACTTTGACCGTAAAAAATTGTAGAACACTGAAAGTTAATCTATTAATACTCACGAAAAAGCTTTTGGGGTTATAATTTTTCTTCGAGCGAAGCCTTCAACTTACCTGAAAAGAAGAGAAATATATTATTAAAATCATCAAATATGAGCAAAAATTTTTCTAAAAAGAAATTAAACACATAAGAATTTTAAAATCATATATATATCCTTGCGTGCCGCAATAACTCCGAAACCCATACCTGTAGCCTCATGGGATTATGTGGTATGGTAGGCCATGAAAAGGCTTCAGGTTCGAACTGCAGGGGTTGGGTTCGAAAATATGGGTGTCAAAAGAGAGCAGCGCAGTAATCGACTTCTTATGGGAAGTCTGCAAAGCAGCTGAGAATCGAATGACGAGGTGGGCGAGCCTCGCCAGAACTTTACTTACAGAACGCTGAAGAATGTACTGGAACGTTACAGAATCTTCCACAACGTTCGAAAATGTTGCATAATGTTCCAGGTTGTTCGAGAATTCATTACAGCCCAGAATGGTGTGTATATAAAAGCGATGGTGAGAGGCAATATACTTTCGGAAATCGATTAGAGCGGATCAGGGAAAAGTAAAAATGATGGAAATGAAATAAATTTAAATGAAAGTTGCTTCACGATGGGAAAACTGTTTTAAATGGATTGTTAGTGTGTTAAGCAATATACTGCTGAATAAAAAAAGGAACTACCTTTAGAAACCCCCTAATCGTCTCCCAAGTGCGATATAGAAGTTTGAAGTTTAGCTCAAATGTGTCTCTGTAACGCTGCAAAACCGTCGCACCATGTGACATAACCTTATGGCTTGGCGACGATTCAAACAGTAAGATGTCGACATATGCGGAGAAAAAGACCAGTGCTCAGAAATTCCTGTGAGCTGTAGATGAGTTAATGATGTCACATTGGCACAAAATTTCACCACAATTCTGCCCAGCGTCGGCGTGGACATGTAGCACGAAGCGTAAGTCGTCACAGCCCATCTTTTGATGCACTTGCGATGGAGGTCAGAACGGCGACGCCCAGCGTTGAAATCGTGGATTTTTCTACATGTGGCTGAGGAAAACATTTCAGACATACTGCCTATTAGAATCGACACGGAAAGGCCTCATGGGGTGCCATAAAGGGCGTCACTGAAGCCATCCCTTCACTTGGTCCGTTGATTGAAACATATTTTGGGACTAAAACGACAGTTCCCAGTGCGATGTGCAACATAACGACGTTCTTTACAACGTTCGACACCGCTGCCAGCCCCTGGGCATTTCATCCCTACTTTAAGAACATCGTGGGGCTTCAACCCCACTGAATATAACCTGACTCCTTTGGAGTGTAGTACCCTGAGGTACTGTGGACGCTACCTTTGCTTGTGCCGGCACCTCGCCCTTAAGAACAACACAATGAGTTCTATCAATGTTATAAAAGGAATTTGGATGTGCACCAGTACATTTAAGACGAATAATGAAGTGAGATCTTCGCATTTTAAAAAACACCTTACAATGTATGTTTTACTATGTCATGTTTATGTAAGGTCATAATCCGCTATCGCGTACTTTGTTTCTATGATTTCTATGTTCAGTACAGCGGTCCGTAGCTCGTGGTCGTGCGGTAGCGTTCTCGCTTCCCGCGCCCGGGTTCCCGGGTTCGATTCCCGGCGGGGTCAGGGACTTTCTCTGCCTCGTGATGACTGGGTGTTGTGTGATGTCCTTAGGTTAGTTAGGTTTAAGTAGTTCTAAGTTCTAGGGGACATGACCATAGATGTTAAGTCCCATAGTGCTCAGAGCCATTTGAACCATTTTTTTACTATGCATTCTATTTTGAAGCCACTGTTTCGTTAAAAATGTTGCCCATTCTGCGAATGGTTTTGTCAGTGTTGGTGAGTGTGTACTATTTGGTTTTTTATGTAGATTCTTACTCGTTTGTGTCTTGTTTGCAGTCATCTACTGTGTGTCGGGTTCTTCTGTGTTGTTCAAATGGCTCTGAGCACTATGGGACTCAACTTCTGAGGTCATCAGTCCCCTAGAACTTAGAACTACTTAAACCTAACTAACCTGAGGACATCACACACATCCATGCCCGAGGCAGGATTCGAACCTGCGACCGTAGCGGTCACGCGGTTCCAGACTGTATTCTGTGTTGTTGCACGAGGTCTTGTATGCATGTGACATGTTAATTTTTTGTCCTTTTGCACATTTTCTGGTTCAGCTTGTTTATCATGTCGATATTGTAACCATTCTCCAATGCGGTCTGTTTTATTGTGTTTAACTTCTGAACAGTTTTCTTTGTTAATAGGTGTTCTGTTTCATCAAGGGGAGAATGAATCTGAAGCCTACTTGTTCGTGTGTCAGTGGGTGGTCTGACTGCTTGTGAATACCGATAATTGTGGTTGTGGGCTTCCATAACAGGCAGATCTGAACTCGTATAATTTAGTCTACAATCATGGTTGCCAGTGGGGCTTCAGAACCAATATAATAAAGCGCTAGTGATGGTGACAGTCTCATATATATATATTCTGGTAATCAGCTCCTGGCAATTAATGTGATGAAGATCACGGAAGACAGAGTTTTAACACAAACGTGATGCGGCTTTAATACAGTGAAAGATTTATTCACTCTTGAATCTGGTACTTGGTTGTTAGGAAATCGACTACAATGACAAGCAGCGAGAGACTATTCGCTACAAAATACAGTTTGCACACATTCTATATGTGTAAACATGTGGGGATTTTTGTGTCATCAGTCCTCTGAATAGTTTGATATGGCCAGCCATGAATTCTTCTCCTGTGCAAACCTCTTCAACTCAGAGTATCACATAACAGTCAAAGTTCTCAATTACTTGTTGGGTATATTCCAATATCAGTCTTCTCTTGCAGTTTTACCATCTACAGCTCCCTGTATTGTCATGGAAATTATTCCTTGCTGTCTTAACCCAAGTCCTACTATACTGTCCCTCCTTCTTGTCAATGCATTCCACATGTTCTTGCAAACATCCACTCAGTTGATAACCTCTTCGTTCCTTATGGTTTTAAAATATTTTTTCTGTCCACCTGATAGCGTGTTCTCCTTTGATTTCAAGTTACAAGCGGCAGTCACCTGTTTCAGTCTTACATGCTCGTGTTAAAACTAGGGGCTTCAACTTACAACAGCTGCAATTCTACTGTGACTAAAAACAGTACATGTGTTTACGTGCTGTGCCCTGAAGAAGATCCGGAACACAGCCATACATACATACATACAAGACCACAGAGCTGCCCAGTACTCTGGAGGAAAGCTAGCCTCCAACAGAGGGCATACAAGGCAATATTTGTTTCATGCTTCCACCTTACGTCACATAAGGAGTTCCCAAGTGAATATCCATCCGTCCAACACGGATATAAACCGACACACGGCTCCACTCAAGGCAGTATCAACATTATCGACATAGTCTTAATTAGTATATCAAGACAGCATCAGGATCGTGTCTAATGGCACCGCCAAGAAGAGCCAAACTGCACGTTCTACATGTGATCGTGGTTATCGTTCACTGAATTCGAGACAGGACAAGTAAACACTGAACTGTCGTTTCGCACCACCTTCACACTAAAGTCTCTATTAATAAATTATAAATTGTTCCTAAGCTGTGTTGCCACTATTGTGACCAGACAATATTACTTTGGTCCAGCCATAACTGTGCTTTTTGTGATTGCTCTGGGAGAAAGCTCATCAAACAAGAAGAAATATTAGTTCACTATATTACATAAATGAATAAAAGATTTACTTAACTTTGACATACTTCTTTATCATGGGATTGTTATATAATTTACAACTGTTATTGACAAGCAAAGCATCAGTCGATGCACTAATTAACAAACTGTTCTCTTGCAGTAAAAATGCAATATTTACGAAAGCCTGTACATTCCATCAGAAACTTTAACTGTCACTGTCCTACACGATGATGTTGATTGCCGTAGCTGAGATCTCAAACTGGGAAGAACTCTTGCACGCTCGGCACTATATTGACCTCCGTGTGAGGGCATTACTGTGCAGAGAGGGAGGCGCGGTCTTCAGGAGCGCCTACCACACGTCGTTGGGGGCTGCAGCGAGTCTCCGCTAGCGTCTGCGGTACTGATATACGTTGCCGACTTCCGTGTGGCATCGCGATCACTGGAGGATACCGCAGCCACCACCATCTTGCTGTAAATATGATCCTGTAATGAGGCTGTATAGCTGCAGCGCGCAACCAAGACACCTCATAACAGCGACTACTTTTGGTGGTAGGAAAGGAGTTTCCTGCCACATTTATACATTTTTGGCCAAATACATCTGGTGAATGCAACATTATGTGAATTATTTAGTTCGAAATTGTCCGTGCTGTTGCCCTCTGACACGTTTACCACTCTTCGTGTTGATGCGTGAGATACAGGAACTTCAGTGGCTACTTTTTGCGACAGGCGGATACAAAACGAGGCCCGGAGCAGTGCTGCGGCTGTGCTGACGTCGACCCCGCGCCAGGAAGTCAGGTGGCGGCCGAGCTTCAGAAGAAGTGCGGAACAACATCGCAGATCTCAGGCCGCGGTCCGAGCCGACCCCGTTACAGACTCACTGCCTCTCGCAAAAGGCATAGGTCTCTGCACAGTCCATTGCTAGAGGCACTCACACGTAGTACGGGGGTAGATACCTCAGTTTATGGGTTACGACGACACGGCAGCGGGAGCATTAGTCCCGAACACCGATCATATGCACGCAAACGGCCTTACATTTTCTTGACCGGGCGAGTTTCCAGCCATGATACGCCGTCCTCGTAATCTCCTGTACATCTGTAACTGGCTAAAACAATAACCCAGCCTCGGTTACAAGTTTGCCTATCTATCGGCTTCCAGGAACAACAAAATTTGAGTTTCAGCAATTCATACATACTGAGGTGACAGAAGTGATGAGACACTTCCTAACATCGTCTCGGACCTCCTATCGTCTGGCGCACTGCAGCAGCTCGGCGTGGCATGGACTCAACAAGTCGTTGGAAGTCTTCTGCAGAAGAATTGAGCCATGCTGCCTCTATAGCCCTCCATAGTTGCGAAAGCGTTGCCTGTTCAGCATTTTGTGCACACATAGACTTCTCAATTGTGTCCCATAAATGTTTGATGAGATTCATGTCGGGCGGTCTGGGTGGACATACCGCTCAATCCAGTTGTGTACAATGTTTTTCAAACCAATCGCTAACAATTGCGGCCCGCTGGCATGGCGCAAGGTCGTCCATAAAAATTCTATCGTTGTTTTGAAACATGAATCCGTGAATGGCTGCAAATGGTCTTCAAGTAGCCGAACATAACCAGAACCCAGCCCGTTCCATGTAAACACAGCCCATACTGTTATGGAGCCACCACCAGCGTTCACAGTACCTTGTTGACATCTTGAGTCCATGGCTTGGTGGGATCGCGTCACACTCGAACCCTACCATCAGCTCTTACCAACTGAAATCTCGAATCATCTGACCAGACCACGGTTTTCCGGTCGACTGGGGCCCAAACGATATGGTCACGAGCCCAGGAGAGGTTCTGCAGGCGATGCCGTGCTGTTGGCAAACGCACTCACGTCGGTCGTCTGCTGCCGTAGCCCACTAACGCCAAATTTTGCCGCATTGACCTGATGGATACGATTGTGGTACGTCCCACATTGATTTCTGTGGTTACTGCACGTAGTGTTGCTTGTCTATTAGCACTGACAACTCTACGCAAACTCCACTGATCTGGTAGTTAAGTAAATGTAAATGTCGGGTTGACCGTTCGCCGGGTGCAAGTCTTTCGATTTGACGCCACTTCGGCGACTTGCGCATCGATGGACAACACAACACCCAGTCCCTGAGTGGGGAAAATCTCCTACCCAGCCGGGAATCGAACGCGGGCCCTTAGGATTGACATTCTGTCGTGCTGACCACTCAGCTACTGGGGGCCAACAGTAGTTGAGTGAAGGCTGTCGGCCACTATATTGTTCGTGGTGGGAGATAATGCCCGAAATCTGGTACTCTCGGCACACTCTTGTCACTGTGGATCTTCGAATATTGAATTCACTAACGATTTACGAAACGGAATATCCCATGCGACTAACTCCAACTACCATTCTGCGTTCAAAGTGTGTTAATTCCCGCTTTGTGGCCATAAAAATGGTTCAAATGGTTCTGAGCACTATGGGGCTTAACATCTGAGGTCATCAGTCCCCCAGAACGTAGAACTACTTAAACCGAATTAACCTAAGGACATCACACACATCCATCTCCGAGGCAGGATTCTAACCTGCGACCGTAGCAGTCCCGCGGTTCCGGACTGAAGCGCCTAAAACTGCACGGCCATCGCGGCCGGCTTTGCGGCCATAATCACGTCGGAAACCTTTTCACATGAATCACCTTAGTAAACATGACAGCTCCACCAATGATCCGCCCTTTTATACCGCCATCTGTACATGTGCATACGCTATCCCATTACTTTTTTACCTTAGTGCAATTACTGACCGAATTTAAAAATCTGAAATGTTACCGTAATCTACCCATAAATCGGTGTAGCCTTACGCTAAAGGTTTAATACAACAAGTATGAACATGCTTTTTAGGCAGCGTAACTCACGGCGCACAAATTACCCAGATTATATTCATCCAGTATTGAGAATGCGAACACTTAGCGACTTCCAATATACTTTAACGATAATTTAAAACCCATTCGAAACTTTTCTGGGTTATACACTTCACAAATTAATGAAACGAAAAAAATAGTTTATCGCATACTACGTCTTCACTGTTCATCCAGCAAATTTCAGCGTCACAAATAATGTTATATAGTTCATTACTTATTTACTAACACCTATGTTCGAACATGTATAGCAGATAGTATCCACACAAACCACGAACGTATGTGCAAAATTTTATCATTCTAATTTTATCATTTTACGACGCATATTAAATAGTTCAGAAGATATGACGTCAGCATTGAGGTGCGAGAAAAACTAGGAATTTGTGTCTTCACCCATAGAAACTTAACAAATATTTAGCACACTAACTCACTGGTTAAGTAATTAGACGCTTCAAGTTAATTCATACATGGGGCTTCGAGTCCTTAAGAAATCGGGGTGGAAGGCTTATCGACTTGTTGTAAGGCTTTCGGCCCAGTACTGCCAGATGCCAATAGCTGCATTTCTTCCCAGCTATAGATCTTCGAGGGTGCACATTTGAGGACTTGCAAGACTATTTAATGAGTGTGTCACACCCTCCACGTCATCATAATCACACAAAATGTCACTGTCATCTTGTAACTCCCAAACTCATAGGTGTCTTTACTGACACAACACCTGTTCTTAGTCTGTTGAGGGTCCTCAGGTTTCCAATGTTGGATAACTAGGCTCCTAAGCTCAGTTTCTTGTGATGGGAACCATTCGGGAGGTCCTGCGTCCGCACTGTTCATGAAGCTTCTTGTGAATTTTAATCTCACTGAAAACTTGTTCTCTGCCAAAATCATTCCATGGTTTTTTTTTTTCTTCAGTTAAGGTCTGCTTGAATTTTTCCGTGTATTCTGCTGCTGGTCGTCAAATACATGAAAAGTGGAGTAGCTATTCTATGCAGATTATTCAGTGGAGAGGCACAGGGCGTCAGAACAGTAGGGCCTGCTCCCCACTCATTGCAAGTAATCTCTTCAAAACATTGTTCCTCGCTGCTACTTTCTTAGCAGTTTCGATGCAGTAATTTTTGTAGGTCGAAAACCTGTCAAGCAATACTCCCAGGTGATTAGGAGTGTCTGTGTGTCCCAGCTGCTGACCCTCCCAATATATTTTGAGTTTTTGTTTTGCCTGCCTAGATTTTAAGTGAAATGCATATACTTTTGTTTTTAAAGCATTTGGTCTCAACGCGTTTTGTCCCTTTAGTTGCTCTTCAGTAAGTTCAAAATTTTTGTTCCCTGCTGCAAGAGAAAAATCATCTTCGTGGAGGAAATCCTTCATATCACTGAAAATTGGTGATCATTTTTGTATAAACTCAGTAAAGTTGGTGCCAGTACGCTTCCCTGAGACAGACACTTTCTTCGTCAGGCAGTGAAATTGGATTACATTAAAAACTTACATTGGCCATACATCGATAAAATGCAGCTGTGTTATTCTAATCCAAATTACAACAACCAGTATAGCAGATTATTATAATTAAAAAATTTACAAATATGGTATTTTTTTGAAAGTATCACTTTCGCGCTTGCTTCTTTATCATAAGCCCGGCATGGCCAGGGTATTCATTTGGTCAATTTTCTATTAGAAACGTAAAAAAATGAACTGTTTATAGCGTAATCTCGAGAAATTTCATTTACGTGTATTCGTGAAAACATCTTTGAAATTATGAAACTGTCGTAAAAAGAAATATGCATAACGTACAAATGTATAAGTACAGCTGCTTCGCAAGTCTGCAACGCGATTTTTTGAACGTCACTACGGCAATGCCTCTTCACAGCTCTATACATGGTTATTGTTTTCGACTAAAGCCTTTTGGCCTTTTGCGTTTCGTAGTTGGAAGCTGTCAAAAGCGCTGCCAGGGGTCAATATTTTTTAATATCTTAAAAAAATTTACCATACCAATGTATGAGTCAGGGTTGTTATTCCTTCTGGATTTATTGTTATACAGATGTCACCTGAAGCTGTGGCTTTAAGGCGGCGAAAGCGGTAGTGGTACAGTGGTAAAGGACCAAAATACAGCTGAAGCAATTATTAACACGCAAGACAAGCACAAATACATCCATTTTTATAAGCTCCAATACGAGTTCCCGTATCACGTGGAATAGCTCTCTCCGACAAACACTCAGATACATCGCGTCCAATAAAGACAATTTTGGATCAACACGAGCAACATACATCATATTTTTACGGCATAATGACTTGCCTGCAGCTAGAAAGCGAATCCTGTATAACTCCTTACGTAAAGCACGGTGTGAAAAACCCGGAGACAACGCGCCATAAAATACGAAGGCTACGGTTCCATTCTGGGTCCATTACCTTGTAAATAACAGTAAGAATTCTCTCAGCAATTTTCTTCTTTCTTTATCTACCTAAATTACCGCTTCTGCAGATGGAACGATCGCGATTCTCATACCGGATCTTATTTCACTGTGCAGGTTACGCATTTCCCAGAAAGTAGATACATGTCACCGATCATTAAATGGCCGTGTAGTATACAGACAACGACTATATGGCAACATTTCACGTTTTAGGAGGAATCATAAGTTAATGTTACACGGATTCTACTAATTTATAGAAGTGATCAAAAAACACATTTTCTCTCAATTAATTTGTACATTCACGAAACCCATAAAATAACACTTTCTATTATATGGCTTGCCTACTGCATTCTTAGCGTTTTGGAAACAAAAATACTGTATTGATAGGTTGAAGCTTATATCAGTGAATTATGTGTACCCTATATAATCGAAAGCATCGGGCACCTATTATTGGAAGTTAATATGTTTTGATCCCACCATTCGCCTTTATGACCATTTGAACTCCGTTGGGGACACTTTCAGTGATTTGTCTGAATGTGTCTAGAAGACTCACAGCCCATTCTTCCTCGAGAGCGGAAGCCAGAGAAGGTAGTGATTTGGATGCTAGGATCTGGAGCGAGATCTAAATTCTAACTCATCCCGGGGGAGTTCCATCGGGTTCAGATCGGGACTCTGGGCAGGTCAGCCAATTCGAGAACGTTATTGTCCACAAACCATTACCTCACAGATGCTGCTTTATGAAACAGTGCATTGTCACGTTGATACAGTCTTTGTCTCCGATCTGATCCTCTGCTTCATAAGATGTGTTCATATCCTTCTACATACTCTGACTACGAAAAACACTCCCATATCGTAAGATCACCTCCTACGCACTTCACCTTTCGCACTATGCACGGTATGTTCTCCATGCGTTCCAGACATTCGCCAAACCCAAAGTCTTCCATCGGATTGCCACGGGTATTCATCATTTCAAATTAGTTGTTTCCAGTCGTCCACTGTCCAGTGCCGTCTCTCTTTACGCCACCACAAGCGCAGTTTAGCGCTGAACAAAGAAATATGTTCTAGATTATCCATTATAAAAGAGGACGTGGGACTGTGACGGGTAATAAACTTGTAGAAATAAGGAATACCAAAAGCCGTACTTTTTATAAAATACGTTAATTCCGCGACCAGTCTCGATATTACATTAGTGTGATCTCCTGGTCCCGATGCAGACTGCATGGTGATATCCGACCCTCGGTGCCCTAGGACAGTGACCATTTATATTCACTGCCCTCATGGCTTTCTATTTGAACGGCGTGCTTCCAGTCGTCTAACAACTACAAGACAGTGAATATGCATGGTACCTGTCCTAATGCACCGAGGATTTTATGTCACCATTAAGTTTGCATAAGAGCCTGAAAATGATAGTAATGTAGTGTCGAAACTGGTCACTTAGTTAATATAGTTTATAAAATGTACGGCTCTTGGTATTCCTTATTCCCACAAAAAATTAAAATAAATATGTGGTTTACAAGCAGCTGTTCGACTACTCTGTCCGATTCTTTTTAACTCCCTACGCACAGTCATTGTGCTAGATGGACTGCTGGTAGCACTTTGAAACTCACGAATCATTTCTTCCACTGATTTCATGCGATTTTTTACAACCAGCCTCAGAAATTCTCGACGGACACTGTCCGTAAGTACATGAAATCTGTCTGGTCTATGTATAACCGTGGTTCTTTCTTCGCGTTCCCACTTCACAATCTCAACAACTGACCTGGGGAGTTTCAGAAGGGTTGAAATGTCCCTGATGGATCTGTTACTCGTATGACATACAATGATTAGTCCACGTTCGAATTCTGAGCTTTCCTGAGCGACCCATTCTCCTGTTTTTGCTTCTCTGTTGACGACACGATACTCCCCATCTTCATTTCTACCGCTCCAAGAGAAGAAACTCCTCTTTCGTTGCAAAATGATTTAGATAAAATATCTGCATGGTGCGAAAAGTGGAAATTGACCCTGAATAAAGAAAAGTGTGAAGTTATTCACATGAGTACTAAAAGAAATCCGCTAAATTTCGATTACGCGATAAGTCACACAAATCTTAAGGCTGTAAATTCAACTAAATACTTAGGAGTTACAATTACAAATAACCGAAGTTGGAACGATCACATAGATAACGTTGTGGGTAGAGCAAACCAAAGACTACGATTCATTGGCAGAACACTTAGAAAGCGCAACAGGTCTACTAAAGAGACTGCTTACACCACGCTTGTCCGCCCTATTTTGGAGTATTACTGTGCTGTGTGGGATCCGCATCAGGTGGGAGCAAACTACACTCCTGGAAATTGAAATAAGAACACCGTGAATTCATTGTCCCAGGAAGGGGAAATTTTATTGACACATTCCTGGGGTCAGATACATCACATGATCACACTGACAGAACCACAGGCACATAGACACAGGCAACAGAGCATGCACAATGTCGGCACTAGTACAGTGTATATCCACCTTTCGCAGCAATGCAGGCTGCTGTTCTCCCATGGAGACGATCGTAGAGATGCTGGATGTAGTCCTGTGGAACGGCTTGCCATGCCATTTCCACCTGGCGCCTCAGTTGGACCAGCGTTCGTGCTGGACGTGCAGACCGCGTGAAACGACGCTTCATCTAGTCCCAAACATGCTCAATGGGGGACAGATCCGGAGATCTTGCTGGCCAGGGTAGTTGACTTACACCTTCTAGAGCACGTTGGGTGGCACGGGATACATGCGGACGTGCATTGTCCTGTTGGAACAGCAAGTTCCCTTGCCGGTCTAGGAATGGTAGAACGATGGGTTCGATGACGGTTTGGATGTACCGTGCACTATTCAGTGTCCCCTCGACGATCACCAGTGGTGTACGGCCAGTGTAGGAGATCGCTCCCCACACCATGATGCCGGGTGTTGGTCCTGTGTGCCTCGGTCGTATGCAGTCCTGATTGTGCCGCTCACCTGCACTGCGCCAAACACGCATACGACCATCATTGGCACCAAGGCAGAAGCGACTCTCATCGCTGAAGACGACACGTCTTCATTCGTCCCTCCATTCACGCCTGTCGCGACACCACTGGAGGCGGGCTGCACGATGTTGAGGCGTGAGCGGAAGACGGCCTAACGGTGTGCAGGACCGTAGCCCAGCTTCATGGAGACGGTTGCGAATGGTCCTCGCCGATACCCCAGGAGCAACAGTGTCCCTAATTTGCTGGGAAGTGGCGGTGCGGTCCCCTACGGCACTGCGTAGGATCCTACGGTCTTGGCGTGCATCCGTGCGTCGCTGCGGTCCGGTCCCAGGTCGACGGGCACGTGCACCTTCCGCCGACCACTGGCGACAACATCGATGTACTGTGGAGATCTCACGCCCCACGTGTTGAGCAATTCGGCAGTACGTCCACCCGGCCTCCCGCATGCCCACTATACGCCCTCGCTCAAAGTCCGTCAACTGCACATACGGTTCACGTCCACGCTGTCGCAGCATGTTACCAGTGTTAAAGACTGCGATGGAGCTCCGTATGCCACGGCAAACTGGCTGACACTGACGGCGGCGGTGCACAAATGCTGCGCAGCTAGCGCCATTCGACGGCCAACACTGCGGTTCCTGGTGTGTCCGCTGTGCCGTGCGTGTGATCATTGCTTGTACAGCCCTCTCGCAGTGTCCGGAGCAAGTATGGTGGGTCTGACACACCGGTGTCAATGTGTTCTTTTTTCCATTTCCAGGAGTGTATTTGTAGTATCGTTCCCAGAGCCGATCGCGGTCCTCTGGTTTGGAGCCGAGTGGAAGGCTTAAACCAGAGGCTCAGACGATTCTGCGGAGATCTGGGGTGCAAATTTCTCGACCTCCGCTATCGGGTGGAGAAATGTAGGGTCCTCCTGAATAGGTCAGGCGTGCACTACACGCCGGAAGCGGCTACAAGGGTAGCGGAGTACGTGTGGAGTGGACATGTTGGTTTTTTAGGTTAGAGAATTCCCTCCCTAGGCAGAACAGGGAATCAGCTATCATAAAGCGGTTACGGCATCGATGATTTCAGCCGTAAATAGAAATATTAAAAAAGGTAGGAAGATTTTTCTGTTTAGCAAAAGTGACAAAAAGCAGATTACAGAGTGCCTGACGGCTCAACACAAAAGTTTTGTCTCAAGTACAGATAGTGTTGAGGATCAGTGGACAAAGTTCAAAACCATCGTACAATACACGTTAGATGAGTATGTGCCAAGCAAGATCGTAAGGGATGGAAAAGAGCCACCGTGATACAACAACCGAGTTAGAAAACTGCTGCGGAAGCAAAGGGAACTTCACAGCAAACGTAAACATAGCCAAAGCCTTGCAGACAAATAAAAATTACGCGAAGCGAAATGTAGTGTGAGGAGGGCTATGCGAGAGGCGTTCAATGAATTCGAAAGTAAAGTTCTATGTACTGACTTGGCAGAAAATCCTAAGAAATTTTGGTCTTATGTCAAAGCGGTAGGTGGATCAAAACAAAATGTCCAGACACTCTGTGACCAAAATGGTACTGAAACAGAGGAGGACAGACTAAAGGCCGAAATACTAAATGTCTTTTTCCAAAGCTGTTTCACAGAGGAAGACTGCACTGTAGTTCCTTCTCTAGATTGTCGTACAGATGACAAAATGGTAGATATCGAAATAGACGACAGAGGGATAGAGAAACAATTAAAATCGCTCAAAAGAGGAAAGGCCGCTGGACCTGATGGGATACCAGTTCGATTTTACACAGAGTACGCGAAGGAACTTGCCCCCCTTCTTGCAGCGGTGTACCGTAGGTCTCTAGAAGAGCGTAGCGTTCCAAAGGATTGGAAAAGGGCACAGGTCATCCCAGTTTTCAAGAAGGGACGTCGAAGAGATGTGCAGAACTATAGACCTATATCTCTAACGTCGATCAGCTGCAGAATTTTGGAACATGTATTATGTTCGAGTATAATGACTTTTCCGGAGACTATAAATCTACTCTGTAGGAATCAGTATGGGTTTCGAAACAGACGGTCGTGCGAAACCCAGCTCGCACAATTCGTCCACGAGACTCAGATGGCTATAGACACGGGTTCACAGGTAGATGCCGTGTTTCTTGATTTCCGCAAGGCGTTCGATACAGTTCCCCACAGTCGTTTAATGAACAAAGTAAGAGCATATGGACTATCAGACCAATTGTGTGATTCGATTGAAGAGTTACTAGATAACAGAACGCATCATGTTATTCTCAATGGAGAGAAGTCTTCCGAAGTAGGAGTGATTTCAGGTGTGCCGCAGGGGAGTGTCGTAGGACCGTTGCTATTCACAATACACATAAATGACCTTGTGGATGACATCGGAAGTTCACTGAGGCTTTTTGCAGATGATGCTGTGGTGTATCGAGAGGTTGTAACAATGGAAAATTGTACTGAAATGCAGGAGGATCTGCAGCGAATTGACGCATGGTGCAGGGAATGGCCATTGAATCTCAATGCAGACAAGTGTAACGTGCTGCGAATACATAGAAAGATAGATCCCTTATCATTTAGCTACAAAATAGCAGGTCAGCAACTGGAAGCAGTTAATTCCATAAATTATCTGGGAGTACGCATTAGGAGTGATTTAAAATAGAATGATCATATAAAGTTGATCGTCGGTAAAGCAGATGCCAGACTGAGATTCATTGGAAGAATCCTAAGGAAATGCAGTCCGAAAACAAAGGAAGTAGGTTACAGTACGCTTGTTCGCCCACTGCTTGAATACTGCTCAGCAGTGTGGGATCCGTACCAGATATGGTTGATAGAAGAGATAGAGAAGTTCCAACGGAGAGCAGCGCGCTTCGTCACAGGATCATTTAGTAATCGCGAAAGCGTTACGGAAATGATAGATAAACTCCAGTGGAAGACTCTGCAGGAGAGACGCTCAGTAGCTCGGTACGGGCTTTTGTTAAAGTTTCGAGAACACACCTTCACCGAAGAGTCAAGCAGTATATTGCTCCCTCCTACGTATATCTCGCGAAGAGCCCATGAGGATAAAATCAGAGAGATTAGGGCCCACACAGAAGCATACCGACAATCCTTCTTTCCACGAACAATACGAGACTGGAATAGAAGCGAGATCCGATAGAGGTACTCAGGGTACCCTCCGCCACACACTGTCAGGTGGCTTGCGGAGTATGGATGTAGATGTAGACTGACGGATGACATCGAAAAAGTTCAAAGAACGGCGGCTCGTTTTGTACTATCGCGAAATAGAAGAGATAGTGTCACAGACATGATAGGTAAATGGGAGTGGGAACCATTAAAGCAAAGGCGTTTTTCGTTGCGACGGGATCTCCTCGTGAAATTTCAATCACTAGTTTTCTCCTCCGATTGCGAAAACATTCTATTGGCACCCATCTACATAGGGAGAAATGATCGTCACGATAAAATAAGAGAATTCAGGACTCGCACAGAAAAATTTAAGTGCTCGTTTCTCCCGCGCGCCGTTCGAAAGTGGAACGGTAGAGAGACAGCTTGAAGGTAGTTCACTGAACCCTCTGCCGGGCACTTAATTGTGAATAGCAGAGTAATCACGTAGATGTAGATGTAGATTGAATAAATGGGGGATGGGTTATAACCCTGTCTCCCTCTCTTCTCAACCACAGCTTCCCTTTCATGCTCTTCGACTCTTGTAACTGCCGTCTGGCTTCTGTAAAAGTTGTAAATAGCCTTTCGCTCCCTGCTACTTACAGAATTACAAAGAGAATACGATACACTTAATGACATATGCAGGTTACAATTTCGTAAAAACTTCATGATGATTTCGTATTTTTTTTTTTTTTTTTGCATTTTCTGATGCGTGGATAATGTTGACAATAGTGGAGATTGTGTTTCAGTTTGTGTAGGTCGTGATACCGCACACACGGAGAGAATAGGTGATTTGCTTTTCTAATTAAGTTGTGCTGTATGAGCGAACTATGAGAGATTTGGATGCCACGCCCGTGGAAGTGACGAAAGAAGTTACCATTATGGAAATGCATCCTTATGATGGACACTATTTTCCTTGTTCCTTATTCAGTTATCACGGTCTGTAAAAGTAATGTGTTTTTATTGTTTGATCAGTACAAAAATAAAATTATAGTACATTTATTTATCTGATGCATGGTACCAATCAGAGAACTTATACTGGTTTTAAAAAGTCTTTCTAAATTCCTGTGGACATATATTCAAATACACATCATGCTAATTTTCTCTAGAATACTTTGCAGAGGATGAAATGAGTTTGCTTTTTGCCTCATTTCAGTTATATGCAAGGGGCGGTAAAATGAAAACAAGACAGTTGGAATTTTGTTTCAATTAATCGCTATAACTGTTAATATGTTTGTCCCACTGTGAAACAAGACGGTCAATGTCTACGTTGTACCCAGGCAAGCATCCCTTCGTCCGAAGCAATTCAACGAATGTCTTCCTTCAAGGCCTGAAAAAATGGAAATCGCTTGGGAAGATACCGGGATTGAACAGAGGATGTGTAAGAGTTTCACAGCGAAACTTCTGCAGCGTAGTCGACACGTCATCATGGTGCCGGAGGATAAGGTCCAACCCCACGTTTCCAAGACAGTTTCGACCACACTGCAGAATTATTTTGGGGAGCCCGTACACGTCTTCCAAAAAGTCCCTATCTTCAACAAGCGATTTCCGTATGTTTAGAACCCCTAAGAGTGACATCCGTGGCTGTCGATTTGCTTCGGACGAAGAGGTGCACGCTGGGGTAATATCGTATTTCCTCAGGCAACCGCAAATACTTTTCCATGAAGGCCCTGACCGTCTTGTCTCACAGTAGGATAATCGTATTAACAGTTATGGGCATTAGTTTTGAAATAATTAACAGGTTACTCACTTTTTCCCAATCTTTATCGTTTCCATTCGACTGCCCCTTGTATGTTATTAAGACGACGCTGTCAATCCTACTAAGGGATTCTGCATCCCGTAACTAGCATCCCTGTGTGTACACGAGCTGAGTTGGCAGAAATATGTTGCATAGATCTTTGGACTAACAGGGAGCTGGATGAGTGACATGTATTACTTGAGGCTCTTTGGATACACCCACCCATATTTTACCACAGGCATTCGATTCACGGCGGTTAAACTTCGGCATTATAAATTTATTTCTGGCTTTCTTCTTGTCGGTCGAACTGTTGTCGTCTGCCGAATGGTGAGCTGTCTAAATTTATGTTGCTGCTATTGTAATTCATGCTTAAGTGCATGGCAGAGGGTACGGTAAATAACTTCATTTTTCATTTGCATTCTGAATGAAACTGGTACGTAAGCTTTGTGAACGGGTTTGCCTCCTGTGCCTGTGTGAAATACGATAGCTACACATTGCATCGGCATCCTTGTCCATTCCATAGACAACTGCCTCCTCTCAATCGTTAGAAAGGCAGTTCGATTCTTGGAAGGTATTACTTTGAGTCATTTCTCATAGTGACTATTTTCTGTACTTGATTGAATTTCGGTGTTGATTAACAACCCTCATTGTAGACTTGCTTGTTCTGTAAAATGTACTTTTTCTAATAGAGCGAATTTATAACAATCATCACTCTCACCAAATCGACTGTTAACATGCGCTCAATTAAAACTTCTCTGTTTGTATTAAGGGAGACTTAATTGTTTATGGCTTATAATAGACGCTACTACTCGTATAACCACAAGTGCATGGCATCAACGCTTTCTGTATGGAAAACCCCATTTATGCTCAGAGTTCCCAACCGCACATTCTATAAATCATTGTCTGGGCTAAATAATCATTCTTGCAAGTATCACTTTTACTGACGATTGATAAACTGTATTGCGTTGCATCCAAAATGTGAAGGTTACATGTTGTCGCTACACAGCATAAGCAAATGCTAATTTGAATGGGCCTGCCTGTAAACCGGCTTCAAGCAAATTGCAAATATTACTGCATTACGCTGAATTTACAGGCGGCGGCTGGCCTTCAAGTGCCCAGCGAGCGAGGTGCCTCAGTGATGAGACTGGACTTGTCTTCGTCAGGACGACGGTTCAAACGGACGTCCCGCCACACGGATTTAGGTTCTCTTCATTTCCCTAAATTGTTGCAGGGAAATTCCGGGATATTTTGTGTATTTACATTAATTAATATGCATTATCTACACTACTGGCCATTAAAATTGCTACACCAAGAAGAAATGCACATGATAAACGGGTATTCATTGGACAAATATATTATACTAGAACTGACATGTGATTACATTTTCACGCAATTTGGGTGCTGCGAAATCAGTACCCAGAACAACCACCTGTGGCCGTAATAACGGCCTTGATACGCCTGGGCATTGAGTCAAACAGAGCTTGGATAGCGTGTACAGGTACAGCTGCCCATGCAGCTTCAACACGATATCACAGGTCATCAAGTGTAGTGACTGGCGTATTGTGACGAGCCAGTTGCTCGTCCACCATTGACCAGACGTTTTCAATTGCTGAGAGCTCTGGAGAATGTGCTGGCCAGGGCAGCAGTCGAACATTTTCTGTATCCTGAAAGGCCCGTACAGGACCTGCAACATGCGGTCGTGCATTATCCCGCTGAAACGTAGGGTTTCGCAGGGATCGAATGAAGGGTAGAGCCACGGGTCGTAACACATCTGAAATGTAACGTCCACTGTTCAAAGTGCCGCCATTGCGAACAAGAGCTGACCAAGACGTGTAACCAATGGCACCCCATACCATCACGCCGGGTGATAAGCCAGTATGGCGATGACGAATACACGCTTCCAATGTGCGTTCACCACGATGTAGTCAAACACGGATGCGACCATCATGATGCTGTAAACAGAACCTGAACTCATCCGAAAACTGATGTTATGCCATTCGTGCTCCTAGGTTCGTCATTGAGTACACCATCGCAGGTGCTCCTGGCTGTGATGCAGCGTCAAGGGTAACCACAGCCATGGTCTCCGAGCTGATAGTCCATGCTGCTGCAAACGTCATCGAACTGTTCGTGCAGATGGTTGTTGTCTTGCAAACTTCCTCATCTGTTGACTCAGGGATCTAAACGTGGCTGCATGATCCGTTACAGCCATGTGGATAAGGTGCCTGTCATCTCGACTGCTAGTTATACGAGGCCGTTGGGATCCAGCACGGCGTTCCGTATTACTCTCCTGAACCCACCGATTCCATATTCTGCTAATAGTCATTGGATATCGACCAACGCGAGCAGCAATGTCGCGATACGATAAACCGCAATCGCGATAGGCTACAATTCGACCATTATCAAAGTCGGATACGTGGTGGTACGCATTTCTCCTCCTTACACGAGGCATCACAACAACGTTTCACCAGGCGACGCCGGTCAACTGCTGTTTGTGTATGAGAAATCGGTTGGAAACTTTTCTCATGTCAGCACGTTGTAGGTGTCGCCACCGGCGCCAACCTTGTGTGAATGCTCTGAAAAGCTAATCGTATGAATATCACAGCATCTTCTTCCTGTCGGTTAAATTTCACGTCTGTAGCACGTCATCTTCGTGGTGTAGCAATTTTAAAGGCCAGTAGTGTATATAATACACGTATATTTTTATAGCAACCATTGTCCATTGCATACCGTTATGGCTGTTGACGCAGAGATTTTGTTCTGTTTTCACTAAACCACAATAGATTCCCTTCATGAGACTTACTGTGGTTAACAGTTCCAACAGTCTTGCTTAGAATTCATTGTATGTTTGTACGAAGTAACTCAGGTGAATCCCCCGTGTCTACAATAATGATTTTATTTGCGAAATACACATATACACTAAAAGATTCACTCTCGCAGTGAAACAATCGAAAGCCGCCGTTGCTGTTCGTCGCTGGCGTTAGTATTCAAATGGGTGGCACCCGTGATGGAATAGGTGTTGTGTCGAAGAATACGCAAAAATACCATCAATAATCGTTGTTCAAAAACATTTTCGGTCCCAGTTTGGTAAAGGGCCCCCTGTTTGATGATGTGGCCGCCAGATCACGACGAGAATTACCTAATCATGACACGTACCATCCGATTAGAGATCAGGATACTTTCAGAATTATTGATAATCTCGCCAGCGAGGTATCATCGAATGTCTTGCGAGATTGTCGAAGGGAAAAACAGTGATTAACAGCAGATAGCGAAAGACTTCACGCACCTATCCCACTCCGCCGGGGCGCGGAGTGGACTATCGCCGTGACGGTCGGGATCGGCCGCGTCTTGGAATAGGAGAAAGGTGCGTCACCAAGCCGGATACGACATCGCACACCGATTATGACTTGTGTCGTTAGGTTAGTATTTAAGTAGGAAGTAGCTTTCTGTAACAGCATTAAGTAGTGAACTGAAGCGAATCAAGTTCAGGACCAGCCCGGTCCCAGAGGCATGCCCACTGGAGTTACCTCAGTGGGCACACCCAGACAAAAGTAGGTTTGTATTCTCTGGCATACCTCTAACGCTGCAAGTAGTATGGTTTGGTAGAGTAGCTAGTTACGGCAGACTTAGCGATTAAGAGTAGTTGTTGGCCTAATAAAATGGTTCAAATGGCTCTGAGCACTATGGGATATAACATCTGAGGTCATCAGTCCCCCAAATCTTAGAACAACTTAAACCTAACTAACCTAAGGACAGCACACACATCCATGCCAGAGGCAGGATTCGAACCTGTGACCGTAGTGGTCGCGCGGTTCCAGACTGAAGCACCTAGAACCGCTCGGCCACTTCGGCCGGCTGAGTTGTTGGCCATAGTGTCTGCTAACACTTCGTGTAGTAGTAGATATGCTGCAAACTATTGTATTGTATAAAAATATGACTCACTAATGTATTAGGCGGTGGATTAATGTAGTGCTAATATTGTTGTTGAAATAAAAATTTAAACAAAAAAAAGTGGTGCCACACCGTCACAGCACTGACAGATGGGCAAAGCAATTCGAGGAGGCAATATGCATCTGCAAGAAGAAAGCCATAGGATGGCTACCCACCGAAAATCGAGGGTGAAAAATATTCTTACAATATGCGAAAGAAGCCCCAGGAAATCCAGAAAAATGAATGTGTAGCGTATATTGCACAAGATTTTGCAGTCAGTGGCTTACGGAAATCAAATGTTGCAGGCGCCGAAACCTGCCGATAAACAAAAACAGATAATTATCCATTGGTTTTCAAGAATGGAAGGTAGTGGATGGTGTCACAGGCAGACTTGTATTATAGGGCGATGCCACATTTCACTTAAGTGGCAAAGCGAAGAAGCATAATCTGAGAATATTGGGTACAAAAAACCTGCATGCCTCTCCAAGACATGAACCAGATTTTCCGAAACCTAATATCTGTGCCACAACCATCGGCAGAGGCTTTGGTCGTTTCTTCTTCGCAAAATCTAACCGTAACAGGCATCCTCCACAGCGATGGGTTGGTCGCGTAGGGTCAAAAGATGTACCATTAATTTTGGTCCGCCGCGTCTCCTGACCTTACACCAATGGATTTTTTTTTTTGTAGAAATATATAAACGGTATGGTTTACACACCCATATTTCCACAGGTCTTACAGCAGCTAAGGCATTAGCTAGTATGCACGATTAGCTCCCTTTGTTGGACTACGTTGGGCCGTTTCTGGAAGGGAATGCAGTAGCGGATAGGTATCTGCAGTGTCACATATCATACCGAAGATCTGTCCATACGACCTATCAAAGTTACCCTTCTAGTCTATAGATGTATTTCTGAGATAAAATCATTACTGCGGTCATAGGAATATTTTATACCATTCATTTTGAATCATCCTATACTACTAACACAATTGTTCTGGAGATATCAAGTGCAGATGGATATTATCTGAAAAATTCAAAGGTTAAGGGAAAAGCAGTCATTCCAAGTGACTCGCAGGTAGCAAGGCTGTAGCAGGATTGGTACGAAACCTGACGCAAGTGAAACAACCACATGTGTTCCATACTCTCATTCATACGCTTTGTATTTGTGCAGTGACATGAAAAATGCCTGACCCAAGATAAAACAAGAAAATAAAGTGTTCTAGGTTACGGCAGGCTGTCGGCCTTGCTGACACTCCGCAGTTGTTTTCACCTTTCCAACCTCCCGAAACAGGTTACACGGATTTCCAGTTCCAGACAACGTACTGTACACAGCAGCTACCCAATGGTGCCTCTTAACGATTTCCACAATTGACTTCAGGCTTGTGTCTGTAACTATTTCTGTAAGTTTTATCATGGTTTACCATCTCTACAGAACCTGTGTGCACCGAAGGCAGAAATATATTCTGATAGCCACTGTACATAGTTTCCGAGGGGAAGCCGATATAGACCACATAAGGTATCATATGCCCGCCTATTAGCTGAAAAGATGTCACATAGAGAAAAAAACGAACAAGTAGGAGTAGACGCCGCTCTGAGGCTTCCGTACAAACGGATAATGCATCTACGGGTTTTGATGACTGAGTTTGCGAGTGTCAAAATATGAGACAAATCGCTGTATCTTTTGATTGCATTCACTTACAAGATTCAATTTTTTATACTGTCAAGGAACCGTAGATCTTAGTGTTTGATATAAATTTCAACTTGATACCTCCACCCGTTCCTGAGAAAAAGGGGTCTTAACGGACAGACAGACGAACCACAAAGTGATCTTGTAAGTGTTTCGTTTTTTACCGCTTGAGGTACAGCATCGTAAAATCGTGGAATGTAACTGGATCGGAAACGCGTAACGAACTGCAACTCAAATGTCAGCGAGTGGGTACGTGGAGGAGCCAATGGGATGACTCATACATGCGCCAAGAAGTTTGCTCCTTTTTCCATAACATTCAAGAATATTATAAAATGCGCCGTGTCAAATGCAGAAGGGTCATTGTGAATTTCGCGACGGCAGATAATCCTTACTACTTGTGTTTGGAAAGGAAGAACATTAATCACTGGTCGGGAAGGAACTCCGTACCACATCCCGAATACAGCCTCTTCAGTTCTTACGCTTACGCTCTCACACGCGTATAAATAGTTTCAAAGCTACACAACGTGCCTGTATATGGGACAGTATTGGTGACATAACTGACAATTCTTCCACCGACATGTTGACAGAATACATGGCGGTCAGAAACAGTCTGAAACGTTTGTAAAGGTGATGGAGGGGTGGTTTTCTTGAGCAATAACTTTTGAGATGTAATTGTTCAGATGACAATTGATACATTGCCCTGTTACCGAGCTTTTTAGCACTGAAAATAGGCAATCAAGTCGTCGCGCTCGCCCATTCGAGCAGCCTGCCAGATAGACAGGGACGACAAATGTGTTCTTCGTTTGCTTAGCTGAAACTTGAATTTGCTCGAAAGGTGACCTGATTGGCTAAATTTATGATAAGTAAATCGGAAACGGCGAACGTCACGTATTTTTTCTCTTAACAGTTATTTCTTAGCACAGCTTACTCTACAGCACCGTTTCAAGTTTTTCAGATTGTTCCTAACCACCCTCTATAATAAATTTATCGGCTTAAAATTGGGACACCAAGAAGGATATCAAATAAGAAAATTTTGTTTATCATGCGTATGCAACATAGTACGTCGAAAACATGAGCCGATTTGTAAATGAATGCAGGGCGCGAAATTTAGTACACAGAATTGCCTCCTCTGGGTGCAGCAAGAGCCCTAACCCGGCTGTGTTCCGGGTACCGAGTTCACCTGGACTTCTATGACAAATACCGCTCTACGTCTACGTGATTACTCTGCTATCCACAATGAAGTGCCTGACGTAGGGTTCAATGAACCACCTTCAAGCTGTCCCTCTTCCGTTCCACTCTCGAACGGCACGCAGGAAAAACGAACACTTAAATTTTTCTCTTATTTTATCGTGATGATCATTCCTCCATATGTAGGTGAGTGCCAACAGAACGTTTTAGCAATCGGAGGAGAAAACTGGTGATTGAAATTTCATGAGAAGATCCCGTCGCAACGAAAAACGCCTTTGTTTTAATGATTACCACTCCAGTTCACGAATCATACGGATACGTAATTCCGTGATGCTTCACCTCTACACCTCTACGCCAGACTTCATCGGCTGTGCTGCCTAGTAAATGGAGGCATGCCAGTCTCTCGGCAACCAATAACCAGACGTTTTGTTTCGGCAGGAGATATGGAGAATGTGCTGACAAGGTCAACGGTCTCCAGCTAGATCACGACAGCAAGGACAACACGCGATCTTGCATTATCTTGTTGAAAGAAGAGATAGGTAGTGAGCAGCGTACGGATATCTCAGAAATGTAACGGCTGCTGTCCAAATTACCGGCTGTACGCACCAGTGGTGATCGTGTTGTGTTCCCAGCAGCATACCACACCATCACACCAGATGCTGGGTCTGTATGACGATGACGAGTGCAACATGTCAACGATCGTTGTCTTCTGAGCTTCCACACACGGATACGCCCATCATGGTGCTGTACTCACAATCGAGACAGGATGCCACTGCTGCGTCCAGCGTGTCTCTACTGGGGACTCCAGACATTGTCGCACTGACCGTGTGCTGCAAACAAGTCCATTTCCAGACTCAAGGTACATTACATGGCTTTGCTACCCTACACAGAACAGCAACCAATATTTCTGTCCTCTCTGACTCTAGTCGCGTTGGTCACTGCTACTCTACAATGTACTGAGAACGGCCCTCCTGATCCCATCTTTCCCATATTCGCATGACAGTCGTTATATCCCGAAGAACGCTGGCAGCAGTATCGTGAAGAAATAAACCACACCCTCAGTAGGCCACGATCCTGGTGTGTCGTTCGCCGACAGGTGGTGACGGGCGTTCCTTTTTAGTCGCAGAATAACACGGTCTTGTCATAAACGATAAACAATCAAACGTATTCGTTGAATGAGAATCCCACCGTGTAATATATCATTGTTAAGAGAATGTACGGAGGTATGCTGAAAAGTAATGCCTCCGAATATTTCATGTGAAGACTCTTAAAGATTTTTAAATAAAACTAACTTTATTAACATTCTATATCTTCACTCTTCGTGTGTACATATTTATTTCTCGACGTAGTCACCGTGGGAACGAATACCTTTCTCCCAACGAGAGACTAGTTTGCCAACACCATCAGTGTAGAATATTTGACTTTCTTGACGGTGCCACAACCTCATCTCTGCTTGCACTGTTCCATTATTATGAAAGTGAATCCTCGAAGGTGTTCTTCAGGTTTTGGAGACAGATGAAAATGGGACTGGGTCAAGTGGCGACTGTATAGAGAATGATCGATGACAGTGAAACCAAGCCGCCAGATTGTTGCAGATGTAGCAGCAGTCGTATCTGGTTTTGCACTGTCGTACTGAAGAAGCGGATGCTCAATGTGTGGACGAATTCTTTTGCAGTTAGAAACTCGATTACATCATGCTGTTCCTCGCGTGTCCACGTGGTTAAGTTACACACCATCACGTTACACATTATAATCCGGAGTCCTCTAGCGGCAGATGGTTGCAATCTGTGTCAGCTAAGCGCTAAAGTCTACCGAATAACATGCATTACATCTAATATCCTAACCGATATTGAGAACAGAATAAAAAATTCGGAGACAGTATCTTCCAAACGCCCTCGTAGACTGCGTTACTCTTGGATAATTTTTGCAGTTGCGTTGAAAGGCTAAGTATTTGTGCATTAACACATATTGGAGAACCGAGCGAGGTGGCGCAGTGCTTAGCACGCTGGACTCATGTTCGGGAGGACGACGGTTCAAAACCGTGTCCAGCCTTCTTAATTTAAGTCTTCCGTGATTTCCTTAAATCGCTTGAAAGGGCACGGCCGACTTCCTACCCCACCCTTCCCTTATCCAATGGTCCCATCAGCCCATATCATTCAATAAACCATATAGGACATTTGATGCCAATATGGCGCTCTTTGCATTTCGACATCATGATATTTCAACACCTAGCGTAATAACAGAAACTGATACAAGCCACCTGGCGTGACACGAGATGACGATGTAAGAGGTGCAACTAGTGAGCACTGCCTTGTGGAACTGTAGTGTGTTAATAGTGAGGGAGGTTGTGTGATCAGTTGTGAGCTTGCAGGATCCCTCAAACAACACCTCCAGCGAAAGATAGAATCCAATACATTGCGGCATTTCAACACTGGTGAACATTGCGAGCTTGGTTAGCAATAACAACAAAAAAGGGAGTTATACATAACACCGATAATGAGTTACTGATCTGCTTTTTTTAATTTATTTATTTGCAACATGATCCATTACAATTTTTTTAATACTACATGTATGTATTTTGCGTGTGTTTGGAGTGTAGTGCAATGTTTGTCTTGTATGATGATAAGGTTGGTGACGCCGAGATCAGGGAGCAGATGAAACCTGGTGCAGACTCATAGCCTAGACCCCACGAATAGAACCAAGGGGCCTCTACTTTAACGTCCCCATCCGACGGACGTCACCGTCAACAGTATCGCATGCCCTCACTTCATGAGACACTGCGGGGAGGTTTGGTATTTACAGAAGGGCATTGGCGCAACGACTGGCGATCAGGAACTTAATGCCACCACCTCTCCTCCCCTTGCCGGCCTAATACTGGCAGGGGAAATTTCTTCTATCACCAGGATTCGAGACCGCATACCCCCGGGTCGAGCGCCACCACATAAGGGTGCGTCAGCGACGTCGGCCACGGAAGTGAGTCGATATACTGGGTGTTTATTAATTAGTTATACAAAAGTAACCTTTAATCGTGAAAAGGGTAAATTACTTACAGAAATGTTTTATACCGCACTGAATGCAGTACATCTTCAATTTTTATTACCTCATAACATCAAAAGTTTCCAACGTTCCCGCTAGGTGACATGCGCGAATGAGTTAATTCAGCAGACATCATAGAACCATCACGGAGTCATGAACTCATCATGGGGCCGCATGACGGGTGTAATGGTTTACGGTTCCTTGAATACAAATCCGCAACTACAGTTGAGAGACAATTTGGTACTAAATATATTAAACCACCAACTCAAAGACAAACTGTTATTAATTGGTGCAATCGTTTCACATAAGACGCCAGGTCATGGCAGTTTCTGGAACAATAATTCAACAACCTTATATTCGTAGCCCGAGTAAATCAATGAGACGTGCCAGCTTAGGTTTCAATTTGCCTAGTGTTACAGTGAGGAAGGTATTACAGAAACGCCTGTCAATCAAATCCTACAAACTGGGGCTCTTGTAGGCTTCAAGAGAAAGTGACAAAGAAAAAACGAAATGGACTTTGTGTACACGTGTTTAACAATGCCGCTTGAACAAGATTTTCTTACTAAAATTGTATTCAGTAATGAAGCCACCTTCCATGCCTGCAGTAAAGTGAACCAGCACAGTGTTCGGACACGGGGTGAGCAGAAACAACGTCACATAATCGAACATCTACGGGACTCGCCTAAGATTCACGTTTTTTGTGCTGTAAGTTGTAACAAGGCATTAGGTCCCTTCTTTTTTGCCGAGCCAACAGTAACGTTTGTAAAGAAAACTTGAAGATAGCCGGCCGGGGTGGCCGAGCGGTTCTAGACACTTCAGTCTGGAACCGCGCTGCTGCTACGGTCTCAGGTGCGGATCCTGCCTCGGGCATGGATGTGTGTGTGATGTCCTTAGGTTAGTTAGGTTTAAGTAGTTCTACGTTCTAGGGGACTGATGACCTCAGATGTTAAGTCCCATAGTGCTCAGAGCCATTTGAAACATTTTGAAGCCTTTTCTGCAGGTGTCTGGAGTGTAGCCTTGTAGGGAAGTGAAATTTAATCGATACTGAGGATGTACTGAAACCAACTGGGGAAAAGAGAAATTTATGGCACTACTTGGTTAAGAGAAGAGATCAGTTGGTAGGACATATCTTGAAGTATCAAGGAATTGTCGATTCGGTATTTGAGTAAAGTAGAGCGGGCAAGGGGGATAAGGGTGAAACTGTTGTTGTTGTTGTTGTGGTCTTCTGTCCTGAGACTGGTTTGATGCAGCTCTCCATGCTACTCCATCCTGTGCAAGCTGTTTCATCTCCCAGTACATACTGCAACCTACATCCTTCTGAATCTGCTTAGTGTATTCATCTCTTGATCTCCCTCTACGATTTTTACCCTCTACGCTGCCCTCCAATGCTAAATTTGTGATCCCTTGATGCCTCAGTACTTGTTCTACCAACCGGTACCTTCTTCTTGTCAAGTTGTACCACAAATTTCTCTTCTCCCCAATTCTGTTCAATACCTCCTCATTAGTTATGTGATCTACCCATCTAATCTTCAGCATTCTTCTGTAGCACCACATTTCGAAAGCTTCCATTCTCTTCTTGTCCAAACTATTTATCGTCCAAACTGTTGAAACTGTAGAGAAGGCAAACCAAGGGATGGGATGAAAACTGTAAGCACATTCAAGTGGGTGTAGATTGCAGTAGTTACTCGGAGATGAAGTGGCTGGCACAAAACAGACTATCGTGGAGAGCTGATCCAGACTGAAGAACACAACAAAACAACTGTGCTATCGCTAAATTACGAGCAAACAAAGTGGCCGCGTACGACCGTCCATTGTGTTAGTATTTGAGATCTGGCGGTGACCGGCGCAGCGCAGATTTGGGAGCTGCGAAAGTGCCCCTCCGGAAGCTCGACGGCTTTCTTCCCGTGCAAGCTCGGCTCGCCCACGGTAGCGCCCGGCGACGACTTTCACCTGCCCGGCGCTGCCGCCGCGGCCGAGCTGTGGCGCAAGAACGATGCGCAACGCTCCAAAGTCGAGGACAGTCGTCCATGCGCGGCGCGACTACTAACAACCTACTGCGTCACAGGATACAGAAGGAGCGGGTACCTATTTCATGAAAGAAAATAATTATTTCAACAGATTTCTTCCGAGAAAATACGTACATGGTGTCCGAAAAAGAAAGACCATTTTTACAATACACTACTGGCCATTAAAATTGCTACACCAAGAAGAAATACAGACGATAAATGGGTATTCATTGGACAAATATATTATACTATACATTTTCACGCAATTTGGGTGCATAGATCGTGAGAAATCAGTACCCAGAACAACCACCTCTGGCCGCAATAACGGCCTTGATACGCCTGGGCATTGAGTCAAACAGAGCTTGGATGGCGTGTACAGGTACAGCTGCCCGTGCAGCTTCAACACGATACCACACAGTTCGTCCAGAGTAGTGATGGCGTATTGTGACGAGCCAGTTGCTCGGCCACCATTGACCAGACGTTTTCAGTTGGTGAGAGGTCTGGAGAATGTGCTGGCCAGGGCAGCAGTCGGGCGTTTTCTATATCCAGAAAGGCCCGTACAAGACCTGCAACATGCGGTCGTGTATCGTCCTGCTGAAATGTAGGGTTTCGCAGGGATCGAATGAAGGGTAGAGCCACGGGTCGTAACACATCTGAAATGTAACGTCCACTGTTCAAAGTGCCGTCAATGCGAACAAGAGGTGACCGAGACGTGTAACCAATGACACCCCATACCATCACGCCGGGTGATACGCCAGTATGGCGATGACGAATACCCGCTTCCAATGTGCGTTCACCGCGATGTCGCCAAACACGGATGCAACCGTCATGATGCTGAAAACAGAACCTGGATTCATCCGAAAAAATGACGTTTTGCCATTCGTGCACCCAGGTTCGTCGTTGAGTACACCATCGCAGGCGCTCCTGTCTGTGATGCAGCGTCAATGGTAACCGCAGCCATGGTCTCCGAGCTGATAGTCCATGCTGCTTCAAACGTCGTCGAACTGTTCGTGCAGATTTTTGTTGTCTTCCAAATGTCGCCATCTGTTGACTCAGGGATCGAGACGTGGCTGCACGATCCGTTAAAGCCATGCGGATAAGATGCCTGTCATCTCGACTGCTAGTTATACGAGGCCGTTGGGATCCAGCACGGCGTTCCGTATTACCTTCCTGAACCCAACGACTCCATATTCTGCTAACAGTCATTGGATCTCGACCAACGCGAGCAGCAATGTCGCGATACGATAAACCGCAATCGCGATAGGCTACAATCCGACCTTTATCAAAGTCGGAAACGTGATGGTACACATTTCTCCTCCTTACACGAGGCATCACAACAACGTTTCACCAGGCAACGCCGGTGAACTGCTGTTGTGTATGAGAAATCGGTTGGAAACTTTCCTCATGTCAGCACGTTGTAGGTGTCGCCACCGGTGCCAACCTTGTGTGAATGCTCTGAAAAGCTAATCAAATGCATATCACAGCATCTTCTTCCTGTCGGTTAAATTTCGCGTCTGTAACACGTCATCTTCGTGGTGTAGCAATGTTAATGGCCATGTATTATTGCACATACACGGTCCAATCACGTTAACGCGATCACCTCATATGTTCGACGTCAACGTGAAAAAAGCAATCACAGAATGAAGGAGGCAGCACTAGTAGTGGAGGAGATGCATTGTGACAATTATTTAACTATAAAAAAAAACGTAAATTAGTTGAAAATTACGGCGCGCAAATACTATATTCAACGTGGAAACGTCACTACAGATATTCAGATTTAGGTTACGACATATTCGATATTCCTGCCATCATTGGCGACGATATGGCGTAGACGGATAGCGTAATTCTGCATGACCCGCTGATGTGTCGGAACATCGACGCTGTCGATGACCTCCTGAATGGCTGGTTTTCAGCTCAGGAATGGTTTTGGAGCTATTGCTGTACACCTTGTCTTTAATATAGTCCTACAAAAAGGAGCCGCATGTGTTCAAAACCGGAGAATATGGCGGCCAATCGAGGCCCATGGCAGTGTCCTCTCTGTACCCCGGAGCCAAAATACGACCTCCAGACTGCTCCCCCAAGACATCACTCTCCTGCTTCGATGAGGTCGAGCACCGTCATGCATGAACTATATCTTGTCGAAATCAGGGTCACTTTGGACGAATCAATCCTCCAAAACCTTCACCTACAATTCGGTAGTCAACATACCATCAAGAAATATGGCACCGATTATTTCGTCACTGGACACTGCATATTACACAGTCGCACGTTGACGGTGGAGAGACTTCTCGATGGCGAAATACAGAATTCTCAGATCCGCAAATACGCCAATTTTGCTTATTGACGAACCCATCCAAATGAAAATGAACTTCGTCTCTAAACCAAACCGTACATGCGCATACTAATTCCCATAATGACCTGCGGCCACCCGTGCAGTTTGAACGTCCTAACGCAAACCGTTCAAAAGTTATGACGATTTTATTTCATATAGTTCAATCGGAGGGGGGGGGGGGGGGGGAGGAAGGGGGGCGATGCATTCTTTGTTGCTGTAATGTGGAAAGGAACGACTTATCCGACGCCCAAAAAGGAGTGACCATTGGCTTTCCGGTCAAGAGTGGAAGCACTTCCAGAACTATTCTCTTGTCGCCGTGGTTATAGTACACCGTCCACGGCAAAATGGCGCTATCCAAAACCAGTGCCGTGGCAACTGTGGTGCAGCGCAAGGCATAGATGACGAGGGTCAACGACAGCTGCGGAGATTTGTACGGGTGAATAGACGTGCAATTGTTGAGCAACTAACTATCCAGATAAACCAAGGGTACACCATGAGTGTCTCCTCAACGACCATTCAACGAACGTTGCTGTGTATGCATCTCCACAGCAAGCGCCTGGCTTGTTCACCCATGCTGACTGCTGTTGACCGTCGAGGAGGGCTGTAATTTGCGGGCCATTACGGCAACTGGACGTCCGCTGAGAGGCGGATGAATCACGTTTCGTGCTCCATTGGGCAGATGGCAGTTGGCGTGCAACGGCGTGAAACGTCTGAAAGCAAACACCCTGCAACAATCGTCGGAAGGATCCAGACCGGATGAGGGAGCGTTACGATCTGGGGAATCTTGTCGTGGAACTCCCTGGATGATCACGTCATTCTGGAAGGCAGAGTGGTTCAACACAAGTGCGCTTCTATCCTTGGAGACCAGTTTGTTTTTTCTCAGCACGATGGCGTGTACCAGCACGACAATGCGTGTCACACAGCTCGCAGTGTACGGGCGTGGTTTGAAGAGCACCAGGATGCAAACAGACTGCACATATTTTTCTCTTCATTTCTAGAAAGCCTTCATCTCCAGTGGAGGCCGCTGCAAGAGCAGCGTTTTGCAACACGGTGTGGGTTACGGTTAATGTTTCGAGAGTCCACTCTGGTAAAAGAGTCTACAAATTATCTGATTACAAATCATATCTAAGGATGTAAGCACGTATATATTAGACACAGCTATGCGGTTTGTTGGAAATGGTAGGTTGACTCAAAGTTTCTGTGGCTACACTTACACATGTGCTCCGTTTGTTTCCCTTCAGAATGTCTAGGCGATACTCAACTGTTCTCCATGTCAATGGCAAGATATGCCTCTATAGCATCACGTATCTGTTTGCACATCAATATCTGGCGAACTGGACACTTAACGTAACGCCACAGAAAAGGTCAAGGGGGGGGGGGGGGGGGGCCTTATGAGTGGTGGACGTCGTGGCCATTATGTTGGATCGTCTTTATCAATCCATCTGTCCAGAAAGGTTTCATCCAAGAACTGGCAACCAAATAGCCCGTAGTGTGGCAGTGGAACATTTTCTAGAAAGATAGCTCACCACTGAAATTCCTGTAAGTGTGGTGCACGTAAAGTCCCCTCATCTCCAGTTAAACTGTTGCCGTAACGGTAGGCTCAGGAGAAATGAACTGTCACATACTTGTGCTGTGCATTAAGTCACTCCACGCATTCACTTTCAGGCTGTTCCTAATTTGCTGTACAACACAATATGGGTTCTCTGACCCCCAGACCCGGATATTATGCCTCTTTACTTTCCCAGAGATCTGAAAAGTCACTTTATGGGTGAAATAAACAATATTAAGATAGTCAGAGTCGGCATCAATTCTTCCAGCATGTTCCTAGAACAAAGCTTGCACGAGTTGCACTTTGAATGCATGGAGACGCAGCCGTTGGCGTAAATCTTCACCACAGTCCTCTGAGGTATGCCTGTTTCTCTGGAAACAAGTTGCGTCGATTTCGACGGACTGCTTCGACGTGCTGTACATACGGTATCAACAGTGTCGTCAGTAACTCCACTTCCACCACTTCTTGCCTTGCCACCAACATTGCCAGTCGCCTTCAACTTTTCATAGCATGCTTTGAGTCTCACATCTGGCGGACCTCTACCGTAGGCATTTCGGAATAGTCGCTGAACTGTAACAGGCCGACTGCATTTCATGAAATCACAAAAACACTTTGCACTTTATCTTTTATATATGCTACGTGGAACAAGATAAAAAGCACCCCGTCTTCAGGCCACAAGTGGCCCATCGGCACCATCCTACTGCCGTGTCATCCTCAGAGGAGGATGCGGATAGGAGGGGCGTGTGGTCAGCACACAGCTCTCCCGTTCGTTATGATGGTTATCTGTGACGGGAGCCGCTACTATTCAGTCGAGTATCTCCTCAATTGGCATCACGAGGCTGAGTGCACCCCGAAAAATTGCAACAGCGCATGGCGGCCCGGATGGTCACCCATCCAAGTGCCGGCCACGCCCAACAGCGCTTAACTTCGTGTAACAAGGTAGACAGAAAGAAATCAGATGCTGCCAGCGCACATGTAGAACTGTATCCATAAAGACTGCATGAGTTAAGCTATAATTTGAAAAAAAGCATATACATTTGGAAGTGTACTCATATTCATAAAAAAAAACTTCACTGCATAGCTGTATCTAGAATAGTTCATTAGAAACAAGATTCTGTAATCATGGAAAGACTTTGTGCACACAATGGGTTACTTCCACCTACGTATATGTCGCGAAAAGACGATGAAGATAGCAGTAAGAGAGATTCGAGTTCACAGGGAGGCTTATCACCAATAGCTATTCCACGAACTGTTCGTGATTGGAACAGGAATGGGTGGAAGTCACAGTGGTGCACAAAATACCCTCTGGCACGCATCATAATGTGATTTGCGGAATACACATGCAGGTCTGTATATAATAGAAAGACAGCAGTCCTGCTCCACTCCACGAATGATTCAAGTAACTGTTTAAAAGGGTCCATTTCGACAGTGAACCTGGCGGAGTCGACAAATGAACCAATGTATAGGTTCTGCAAGTATAGCCTTGCATCGAAACTGCAAAAACTGAACTTACCCCCTTTACCTCTTAGGTACGGGTTATGTAGAAGTAGGTGCGGTGACGAAATGTATCTCGCTGCGTTTGATGAAGTGCTCCAGAGGACGTTTAAGCGCTACCTCCGCCTCTGATTTCTGCTGCCTGTGTACGTCAGTTACCTTCATACGAGGGTCTGGATAAGTACGCAGACGACTTCAGGTATTGACTGTACGCACGGTTTGAGAAACATTGGCATCAGAAAGCGCTTCTGTACTACGAATAGGCACCTGCTTTTTCGCCTCTAAAGTTGTCTGTGAACTACCTACTTCAGTACAAGGAGGTAACGGGCGGGTGATAGGAAAACTACATGTGATAAAGAGATAAAGGGCACAACTATCGAAAGAGGTTTCCATTATGTTTTGCAGCTATTTCAAATTTACACATTCTACGTGAGCTCGGTGTGTAGTATCACAGCTATAAAGTCGACACTATTTTTCGTGTTCATCAGTCTAGAGTTGTTCAGTTCACAGTGGTGATAATGCGACGTGTCCCCTGCAGAAGCGAAGCAGGATTTCACTGTACGGAAACTATTTGACATCACCCTACATAAGAACGCCAGACAGCCATGAAGATACTGCTCTTCTCCTACCGTCCAGGAATGAATTAGTTAACACAGCGCCCTACTTATACAGGATGTTCGGAAATTCCCATTACAAACTTCTAGCACTTGTAGTGGGGAATGAGTACATAATATTTTGAATAGGAACACATGTCAGGAAACGGGAGCCGTTTGAAGACATGTTTTCTAATTAGGTATGGAAGAGGATAGTCCTGGTTGAGGGGGGGGGGGGGGGAGGGGTTACGTCGGATCGGCTGATGTCATTTGACGTCTGTCCTACTTCTGTGACCTGTTTCGAACCTCATTCGCGTGTCTGTGAGTGTTAGAGCAACATGGCTGAGTACACATTTGCAGAATACACCGCCATGGTCCTACTGAATGGTGAAGTTCACGGTAATGGAAGAGCTGCTCGTCACCTTTGTCAGGATCATTATACACAACATCCCATCTGCCGCATACCCTTTTCGCCACAATAACGCAACGACTTAGGAAGGGTACCTTCACCGCCAACTGGCCTGAGTGCGGTGCTCCAAGTTGAGACGCCGCACACTCGAACTGGAAGAGGCCGAACTGTATCACCTTGTAGAGAACTTGCCATGAATACACTAGCAATATTTTTTAATGTTAATGAGTTAAAATGTAAAACAAGTGATATACTGGATTACGCCTAATCAATTACTTGTAAAAGTAGTTGCATTACCAACATGTTTTCAAATAGTTGTACTACGGTAACGGTATGTTTACGGACATGGGCTCCAATTCAAATTATTTTCTACTCAGTCCCCTGTATGAGTCCTAGAAGTTTGGAATGCGTATTTCCAAACAACCTGTAGGGCTAAATACGGTTAGGGTTAGAAATAACACATTCTGTTAATTTGATAACTAACCAAGTTTGCAATGAGTCAACGTATATGACGTTAGCGAGAGGTAGACCCAGCAACACACAATACATTCACTTTCTTTGGCTATCTTTCACATTCAAAGAATAACCCACGACATCCAGTTACGCTGCGGTTGAATGATAGACTCTCATTTTGCATATTGTACTACACAAAACCGTCTCTCCGTTTCTGTATCCGTTACGAAGAATTAAGGAATACCACGTGATATAGGGCGTCCGAAATACGTACGAAATTTTTATTCCTACATACACTATCAATAGTGGTGTGCATGAGAGCTTTCGTGAAGTTTGGAAAATGGGAAACACGCAGCAGACACTCCGCTGGCGTGTGAAAGGTTCATTCTGGCACCTGTCAACAGTCGTTACGCCGCCCTGTTGTTAGCATTCAATCAGACAGACCCCTCCCGCCTTCCTGATTATTTAAATAATGAGATTAGAGCTCCGTTTTAAGAAATGCTAATTTTTCACGTATCTAAATGTTGAAATCTAAACATCATGCCTGATGCTGAAGGTTTACTGCATGAACAGCGAAAATGTAGTAAACGATAAACTATTTTTCTTTTCCCTATTTTCTGTTGGTCTAAGCGAGGAAAACTTTCGTAAAGGCTTGAAATTACGTGTAAAATTTAATAGCTGTCGCGAACTGTTCACACTCAGAAACACTGGATGGATATAGCCTGCGTAATTTGCGCACCGTGAGTTACGCTGCCATAAAACATACCTATAAAATTTCTAATTTTAATACTTGACTTATTGTTCAAAAAGGTGCAAATGACTGTGAGCACTATGGGACTTAACTTCAGAGGTCATCAGTCCCCTAGAACTAAGAACTACTTAAACCTAACCAACCTAAGGACATCACACACATCCATGCCCGAGGCAGGATTGGAACCTGCGACCGTTGCGGTCGCGTGGTTCCATACTGTAGCTCCTAGAACCGCTCGGCCACCCACGGCCGGCTGACTTATTGTGTTCAGCCTTTAACGTACGATTATACCTCTTAATAAGTAGATTATGACGGCATTAGAAATTTATAAATCCGGTCAGTAATTACAACAATTACTGTAAATCAAATTTTCGTCGCCTCTGGAAGCTATTAGACAGGCAATCGGGAACTGGACCGTGTGACATGGCGACGGGGCTAGCGGTTTAATATTGTGATAGCGTGTGCTGAAAAGTAATGCCTCCGCATTTTTTATGTGAAAACTATTAAAACTTTTTACATAAAACAAACATAATTAACATTCTACATCTTTCTTCTTCATCTTTAGATATCTGCAGCCCTCTAGTACTAGACGGTGCGAATTGTAGCGTGTTACATTGCGGAGTGTAACGTAACTATGTCGGCAAAGAAAGTAAGAAAAATTGGGTTTAACGTCACGTCGACATCGAGATTATTAGAGACAGAGCACAAGCTCGTATGGTGTCAAGTATGGGAAAGGAAATCGGCCGTGCCTTTTCAAAAGAACCACCCAGGCATTTAGCTAGAGTGACTCAGTGAAATCACCGAAAACCTAAATATGGGTGACGGATGCGGGTTTGAATCGTCGTCCTCCCGAATACAAGTCCAGTGTGCTAACCACTGGGCCACCTCGCTCGGTAACTATGTCGGTGCGTGAGAAACAGCGTGCTGTCATGCAGTTCCGAATTCGAAGCGTTGGTCCACAAAAGGACAACCCTCCCCTTCAGTATGACAATGCGAGGCCACTCACGAGCGCTGCGACATCTGCAACAATCCGACGCCTTGGGTTCACTGTCAGCGATCATCCGCCGCACAGTCCCAACTTGGCCCCATTCGATTTTCATCTGTTTCCAAAACTTCAAGAACACCTTCGAGGATTCAGTGATCACAGTCTCACATGAAACGTGAGTACAGGATTCACTTACGATTCAGTTACTGGAATATTTTGGGGGCTCCTCACTGGTAGATTGATAATCTGGTTTGTGAGACGATATGTATGGCCAGTATGGCTCTTTTGAAACAGGATTGCATAGATATGAAGGTATTTTAGTTTTGATGTGTGAGATGTAGTAAAATTTGCTGTTTTCAAGAGCGCGCCGCAGCGCGTAGTATGAAGCAGTCGCCCTCCGTTTCTGGCGGTGGCGCCGCTGTGGCAATCGCAGCTTTGGTGTCTCCCTCTGCTGGGAAAGGGGGAAAGGTTGCCTGTTCACGTGCATTTAAGGGGCGCTATGAGCTCGTGAGTTGTGCAGTCTGTCAGTCAGTCGGAGGCAGTTGGTCAGCCCGGGCAGTCTGTCAGTCTGGTCAGTTGGTCAGCCAAGATAGTCTGGGTCTGTCTCTCGTCCGCATTGGTGAGGCGGTTAGTGTCTGTCGGTCGTCCGGAGCGCTAGTATGTGTAAGGCCGCCAGTCTGCTCGAGTTTGCTCAGGCAATGGGCATTGGCGGTTGCATCGATCGATCGGTTGGTCGGTCGCGCACTGAGACACAACATGACTTGTCCGCCTGGAGCATCGGCGCATGTGAGATCGCCACGTCAGTCCAGTGGCCGCGCCGTATAGCGAGGCGTAGTGGCTTCGCGGCCGACACGAGAGCAACAGGAGTCAACCCACGACATCGGTCTGGCCGGTGCTAGCTGCGTCGCCGTGAGACGGGAGATCGGCGCGCCTTCCTGCGTCCTCTGAAGCGGCTGGCAGCGGACGGTTCGGTAGAGCGTTTTGGAGGTGCTGCGCCAGGTCTTTGCTAGAAATCGCAGTTATTGGAAGTTAAGTGATTATTGATATGTTGGTTCATTTACTTGTTAAATTTTACTTGTTTTCTTGGTCAGTCTCTCGTCCCCAGCTTGCTCGTCTGTCTCTCGTCCCCATTTGTTAGGCAGTTAGTGTCTGTCTGTCTGTCTGTCGGTCTGCCATACGTTAGTAGCTGCTTCGGTCATGTTTGTCGGATTCGGTGTTAATGAATTTATTGCTTAAAGGCCGAATTCTTGCAATATGTTTTTATCTTGCTTATCATCTTGCGAGGTGGTATATGTGTAATGTAGAACATGTTGTACATTTTATGTAAGTCTGCATGTTATGGGTTTTATTTAAATAGTCATTTTAGGTTATAAGCTTGCCACCCTTCCACCGTAAGAGACCTTTAAAAAAAAAAAATAAAAACAATTGCACTTTCGGTGGCAAATAATTTGAGGTTTGTACCATTTCCATTCCTCTTACGGGGTGCATAGTTTACATGTTTGTATGGCTTCCAGAATGAGATTTTAACTCTGCAGCGGAATGTGCGCTGGTTTGAAACTTCCTGGCAGATTAAAACTGTGTGCGCGACCGAGACTCGAACTCGGGACCTTTGCCTTTCGCGGGCAAGTGCTCTACCATCTGAGCTACCGAAGCACGACTCACGCCCGCGAAAGGCAAAGGTACCGAGTTCGAGTCTCGGTTGGGCACACTGTTTTAATCTGCCAGGAAGTTTCTTTGTATGAGTTGTTAAAATTTTTTTTAAAGTAATCTGGTGTGTTGCAGATTTGCACCAGTGTACTCTTTCAGAAGTAGTTGTGAGCGGTCATGACTACGGCCGTGTTGAAAGGAAGCAGGCGAGCTTCTCAGCCTGAAGGCTCCTACTGTTAATATTGTTCTTGCCTCTAAATAAAACTATAACTTGATATTTCGAGGGTGCTTTTCTGCTTATAATTTTAAATCTGTTTTGAAAAAGCTTTTAGGAATAAATTCACATTTGTTGAAGGTAATTTTCCATCAGTTACTTCCTGGTAACTACTTCCACGCTCACCTAGTGTGATTAAATGTGTCAATTTTCTTGATGAATCGCCAGTGAATAAAATAAATTCTTTAAGAAAAAGTCTAAATTTACGGTTCAATGTGGTTCAAAGACCAAGGTGTGTGTTGTGTGTGTTAGTTACAATATATTTACTCATAAGTACGATGTTAAGTCCCATAGTGCTCACAGCAATTTGAACCATAAGTACGAGGCTAAGTCAATTGTTATACGCGCAAAGTAGTTATAAAATTTTATTGTAATCAAATAGGAAACTTACAAGAACATCATTTTTCGACATAGTCTCCTTGCATTTCAACGCACTTGGTCCATCGTTGTACAAGCTTCCTGATGCCCTCATAAAATGTTCTCGCTTGAGCTGCCAGCCAGGAATGCATCGTTTCTTTCATTGCTTCGTCCGAGGCAAGTCGACGGCCCCTTAATGCCTGTTTGAGTGGACCAAACAAGTGATAGACAGAAGGGTCAAGATCAGGATTATATGGAGGATGATTCAGTACTTTAAATTTAAGTTTCTGGAGCGTTTCAGCAGTGTGGGCAGCAGTATGTGGACGGGCATTGTCGTGCGACAACATAACACCTTTTGACAGCAATTCTCAGCGTTTGCTTCAAATTGGAGGCTTCAGCCTGGCAGTAAGCATCTCACTGTAACGTACACTGTTTATTGTTGTGCCCCTTTCCCCATAATGTTCCAGTACTGGACCTTGTGCGTCCCAAAAACCGTAAACATCAGTTTTCCTGCGGACGGTTGGGTCCTTAACTTTTTCTTGCACGGCTAATTTGGATGTTTCCATTCCATACTCTGCCGTTTACTCTCCGGCTCGTAATGATGGATCCATGTTTCGTCACCAGTAATGATTCTGCTTAAGAAGTTGTCCCCTTCGTTACCATAGCGATCCAAATGTTTTTTTTGCAGATGTCCAAGCGCGTTTGTTTATGCAACTGTGTGATTTGTTTTGGGACCCATCTTGCACAAACTTTATGAAATCCAAGTCTGTTGTGGATGATTTCGTAGGCAGAACCGTGACTAATTTGCAGACGATGTGCCACTTCGTCAATGGTTAATCGTCTGTCTCAGAGTATCATTTCACGTGAACGCTCAATGGTTTCTTCATTTGTGGCGGCAAAATGTCGTCCGGTTCCTTCTTGTGCGGCCATTTCGTAATTTTTCAATCAATTCGTAGACTCTGTTCCCTTACTGTCCGTAAGTCTTCGATGTATTTCCGCCATTGATACGCCTTCCGACCACAAAAAACGGATCACTGAACGTTGCTCTTCTTTGGCGCAAATACACAGCGGAGCAGCCATGATTACCAGCAGGGCAGCGATAACGAAACTAACCTAGCAGCTTGAAAATTGCAAAGATATAACAACAAATAAACAAAGCATTCGTCATCGACGTAAAACGACAGTACTAACAAAATAAACAAAAATAAAACTAAATTGGGGATAATAATTGACTTACTCTCGTATGTGCATTTTAAATTTCGTTATATTTTTGCCTGTTTACTTCGGTATCATACAAAAAATAGTTCAAATGCCTCTGAGCACTATGGGACTTAACTGCTGTGGTCATCAGTCCCCTAGAACTTAGAACTACTTAAACCTAACTAACCTAAGGACATCACACACATCCACGCCCGAGGCAGGATTCGAACCTGCGACCGTCGTGGTCGCGCGGTTCCAGACTGTAGCACCTAGAACCGCTCGGCCACTCCGGCCGGAGGTATCTCCCATATGAGTACTTTTCGAGTGGTTGGCTGGTCAGGGAGTTGACGTGAACGTTGCTGCCATTAGCCTCTAGTTAGAAGTTTGGTTGGTAGAACTGTGTATGTTATCCCTAGAATTGTATCTAGATATCTTTAAATGCCGCTTTCTTTAACATGCAACTACTTTAGTCATATGTGACACATTTAGTGATTATGTACCTGTCTCCAGTTTCGCGTGGATTTGCATTACATTACCTTAACTTAACTTTTGCTACATACTACTCGTGGCATTGCCAGTGTTTTTGTTGTAATAGTGTACCTATCGCCAACTTATAGATTGCTGTCACACGTTCACAGTTTACGTCTGCCAGAAAAACTACAATTACTAAAGTTTTAATTACGAGAATGGTGTGTGGCCTCCTCACTGGTCAGTAAATAATGTGGCTCGACTGACACGACTTGTATGACTGGTATTTTCGTTTAAAAAAAATTGTTTGCTTGTAATGGCTTTTGGTTTCAATGTTATCGAAAGACGTAAGTATGTACTGGTTGCAATGCATTTATTCATAACTATATATTATTTTAGATCTTAATTATTTCTTCGTGATCACTTATGTTTAAGACATACGAGTACTTTTTGAGCAGTGTACTACTCAGTAAGCTTTCCTGGTTTTTCATGTATACATACTGTTTAGTCACCCTTTATGATACACTGCATCCTTGCGGGCTACTTAGTATCCCTGTGTGTGATTGTTTCATGGCAGTACATGACATATAGATACATTCGCACATCATTAAGTTTCCTTGTGGGTGTCTTTCATACGTTCTACATATGTTATGATCTGAGGTGCGTCTTACATTCGGTTTTATAACACGTCTTGGACATTCATTTTGTAGATATGACAGTGTATGCCCCTCATTTGTGTAGAACTAAGTATTTTATACTTTCACACGACACATAGGTCATGTTCCTTCTCTTTACTTGTTTGTGAGATATTGTTTTCTTCTACGGTTATTTTGTCTTACAGTAGGTTATTTCAGGGTTGTGCAGATAATGCATGTCCGACTGGCCAATAAAAAGCATGAATAGTTAATTTAAAAAGTTTTTAATAGATAGTATAATTGTACAATGTATTGAGTGGAAATTCGTTATGGCATCTTTTAGATATGCGACAACGGATTATCTGTTCGTTCTATTAAACATTCGGTGTAAATTCACTTGTAAAGTCTTGTCATTGCTTCTCATTCTGTTTTTAATATGTTTCTGTGTAACTTGATTGATAAGTTGATAATGCTATCGTTACTTTGTTATACATACAGCCCTGAAGATGGCGCTTTGAAGCGTTGAAACTGGTTGCAACAAAATAAAATAAGATCACATGGACGGCTGTGCGTGTTTTATTTTGTCACGGCCGTCATTCCAAAGACCTCCTTACAAAAGGATGGACATACAAAACATTCGAGGATTCACTGTCATAATGATGAAGCGATGCAAGCAGAGGTGAGGTTGCGGCTCCGTGACCAAAATCAAACTCTCTACAGTGACGGTATCTACAAACTGGTTTCTCGTTGAGAGAAATGTGTTCTTCGACAGGATGAATGTGTTGAGAAATAAACATGTAGACATGAGGAATAAAGATGTAGAATGTAAATGTTTTGTTTAAAAAGTTTAAGACCATTCACATAAAAAAATCGGAAGCATTGTTTTTCAGGTTGCCCTCGTAGGTCTCCTAGGCTGTTTGCAACAAAGTGCCTCAGCGCGCGCGATGCAGTGCTGTAAAGAGCTGCTATCCAGGGCAGATCTTTTCGAGGGTCTGGCTGGCCATTTTTCCGCAACAGCGGACGTTATGACCCGTTACGCGCTCGAATGGCCAAGAAACGCCGTGGCACACTTCCTCCGCTTTCTACGGTTAACAAGACCGTCCGCTACAACCGCTACTGCCCTTTCAATTGCGCGGCTTCACCTGATTGTTGCTCCCGTGGCTGCCTGCATACAGGGCCTCACCAAGGACGTGGCGATAGACGCTCCCGCCGAGGCTGCTGGCACAGAGGAACGCAAACCAGGAGAACGGAGGCTGATGTATCGGCGAGGGGGCGGGGGCTATATGACTGCAGCCCCCTCTTAACTACACGTAATCCTTCTTAAGCTCAAAAAAGATCATTTTTTGTAGGACAGTTTTCAGACTTAAGTCTCGAAAATTGTTGTGTACACGACGTACACAATGCTAAGGAGATGTGGGCTACAGAGCGGTACAGCAACAATCGTCTTACGAAAGCTAGACCGCAGCAGATATGATTTGCGAACAAGTTAACACAACTAACAGAAGATTTACTTAACTTGCATTTCTCCGTATCTTCGAAGACTCATTACAAATGATACAACAAGAAATTGAGTCCAGCTCATACAATAGCAACAATGATGAGGTTAGAGTTGCGACTGGGCGGCGTCTCTGTGGTGTCCCGTAAAGAAGTGGCAGGAAATGCGAGTGGGCTGAGTAGCTATTGCAGACCGTCCTATACTGCGGCGGCAGAGGGCGCACTTAGTCGAGTCATGGCTCAGCGGGCGTGATCCATTGGGTCCCTCGGACCCGGCACGATCGCTATCGGCGTCTAACGGAAACCTGCAATTCTGTTGCTATGGGGCCTCTGGCGTAGTATCAACACATACCACAGATGTTATAATAGGGCAAGAAAACATCTTCGTTTACTCTACAGAATGTGGAGGTGATACGGTTATAAATGATTTCTATGACTTCAGCCTCCCACTTCCCCCCTCCCCAAACCCAGATGAAAATCCTAGATCTGATTCTGTAGGAGAGGTACGTGCAATCTTCTACCCCTTGTGTTTCTATGTTTTGCTTTCGAGAAGACGTAAGCTGTGATCGCAGTGTCATTTTTAAAGTGTAATTTCCTCCAGTTATCGTAAACATATAACTACCACCGAGCAAACGTCCATGGATAACATGGCAGCAGTGCACGTGGTACGCAGCTTAAAAGTCCCTCCTTCGACCAATGCTTGATTATTGCAAGTCGGCCTGGGATCCATAGAAGAGAGGAGTAATATTTCATTTCAGTTCATTTATTGCATATTTAAAGACAAGTTGGCATGTAATAGTACATTGTTCCACATTATTAGTAAAACTTCCTTCGAACAACAAAACAAGGGCAATAACAGTGGGTCACGAAAAAAATTAAATTGGTTGCAGAAAACGGAGTGTTGAAATAACAAATGGCAGTAATTAGAAGAAAATAATAGAAAGATAGGAAAGGGAGAATTGCAAATTTTCCTTTGTCGTTAAAGCACAATATAACATATAAAATATTGTTCATGTCGTTGCTGTTCTAGCAGGGAGGATCTCGGCAGAAACATCGAGACTGCCCCACCTGTAGTAGCAGGCAAAATTATGTTTTCTTACATTATTGAATGAAATACATTAGGAGAGACTCTGAGTGTATTTTTTGTACTGTTTAAGAACTACCATGACACATTACATCTTTAAAGTGCTTATATAGGGCATACCCATTCCACTGTTTGTGTTACTCTATCTCGACGTGGTTCCACGTGTTGTATGTGTGCTGTTACGTTGTGTGTTTGTACGATTGATAGAGGAAATACAGAAAATCCAAAGAAGAGCAGCGCTTATTTAGTAAGAGCAGTGGCAGACGCTACGAGAGACGCTTTCTGCATCACGATGTGGATTACTGTCAGTCTAGACAATGCAAAGTCTCAGAAGAGTCAACCAATATATTGCTTCCTTGTATGTATATCTCGCAAAAAGACCACATAGCTGAAATTAGATTCGAGCTCACGCGGAGGCTTACCAACTATAGTTTTCCCCGCGAATTCCATTTGCGGCTATAACAGGAAAAGGGAAGGGTTGGAAGGGGGAAGGTTTCTGTGGTACACAAAGTATACTCCCACACATATAAGAAAGTAAGTTCCGGAATGTAGATGTACATTCAGATGTCGCTTAGTGTGCATTGTGTTGCAATCTAGAGAAAGCTTCAGGAAATCTGGAATTAAACGACAAATTAACTGAGACAATGTTACCCTAATCCAACATTCTACAGCCTATAGTACGTCTTTGAAGTTGTTTGTGGTTATAAACTCAATGACTTACTCGGTATTCAAAGTGACCCAGAATTCACCATTAAAACTTTCAGAGGAAGCAGTGTAGACCAAAACCAACAACGGAGAATGGTCATAATGTTTTGGCTCATCGAATATAAAATGCCTGGCTTCAGTGCCATAACCAGCATACTATGTTGGTTGTGAAACTGCAGTTCACGTTGACCAGCAATTAGTAAGCAAACATTTTATATCTGACTAGCTTAGCGCCCGCTGCTTCGCTGTAGACAGTATGGTCTGAACCGATTTTTTTTACTTCAATCTAACTGTAATGTCGTTCACAAACTGCAACATCTTCTAAACTTTTCACGCTAATTAAGGCCATAGAAGCATGATCTTTTCCGAACATACTTCTTACCAAAATAGCAATCCTGGTAACCGGCTCAAATGGCTCTGAGCACTATGGGACTTCACATCGGAGGCTTTCATCCTTTAACACCTATTTCTTTAGTAATCATATACCAGTTTTCATAGATTTAGCTTTAAATATGTTTTAATATAACGCAATATTCTTTTAAAAATTTTATTTCATATCCTTAGAGGTTGAACTTCCAAAAAAAAAATCGGAGCTTTAGCTTCAAAAATTCTTTCGAAATGAAATACTTCCATAAAAAATTTCATCCCATACTTTAACCCCCTAAGAGCTGAATTTCCAAAAACACTGAACACTTAAATTATTTACTCCTAACTGAGAAACCAGATTCAAATTTTCATAGATTTAGCTCTGAATATGCTTTCATAATGAAATATTTTCATAAAACACTTCACCCCCTATTTCACCTCCATAGATGTAGTTTCAATATGCTTTAGTAGTTATTTATTTTCAAAAGAGATTTCACCCACTATTTCAACCTCATAGGGGCTTAATTTCTAAAATGCTGAAAACGTATTTCTTTATTTCTGAAGAAAGAAAAAATCAACTTTCATAGTTCTAGCTTGAAAATTGCTTTAACAGCGACATAGTTTCACGAAGCCTTTCATCCAATATTTCACTCCCTCAAGGATGCAATATCGAAAAAACCCTTCATATACGACGACTACCGTATTAGATCCACATCAACTGCAAATCTAAAGTTTGCATCGTTAGTAGTTTGAGCTGGTTCATGATAGTGAGTGCGTCAGTCAGAGTGGACATTGGCTTCTATACAGGACGTTCGAATATTCCAGTTACAAACTTTTAGAATTTGTACGGGAGACTGACTACATATTCTGAATTGGAAACCATGTCCGGAAACGTACCGTTTCCTTGCTACATCCATTTCAAGACATATTGGTTAAGTGACCATTTTTGAAAGTAACTGATTAGCCGTGACCCAGTACATCACTTATTTTACAGATCCACTCATATATAGCCAGAGAAATTTCTCCAGTACTCGTTGACAAGTTTTCTTCAATACGACGCAGTGCGGCCTCTTCCAGTTCGGGTGTGCAGCGTCGCTTTGGAGCACCACAGCCACACCTGCTAGACAGTAGAGATACGTTTTCTCGAAGCCCTTGCATAACCGTGGTGAAAAGGGTATGCGATGGAATCAGACGTTGTGGACAGCGACGTTGACAGAGGTGACGAGCAGCTCTTCCATTTACCATTTATCATTCAGTTGGATCATGTCGGTGTATTCTGCAAAAGTGTACTCAACACTCACAGACACGTGAATGAGGCTCGACCAGACCAAAGAGGTAGGATACACGTCAAATGACATCAGACGATCCGACTTAACCACCGCCCACCATGACTATCCTGTTGTTGCATGCCTACCTAGCAAACATGTTTTGGAACGGCTGTAACACTGAAACGGTACGTTTCCGAACATGGGTTCCTATTCGTCTACAAGTCCCTGTATTTACAGGATGATTTTTTCCCACCGTATACAAACTCTAGCGATTGATCGATGAAAGGGACGGAGCAGAAAGGGTCTAATGAACTTATGTCCAGAAATGCATGGTTTCAATGCTAGAGACCATTTATTCGATCATACTTTATAACAGAGACTGCGATTAATAAGCGCTGTACCATGCAACCACAGCTCCAGCGTGATGGTTTGCTCCTAGAATGTGATACTGCTCCTCATGCGTAATGCCCTAGCGCCCACTCCTGCCGTACTAATTGGTAATGTTGTGTCCGATTCACTTCTTTTGCTGATTCACCTTGTAGTGGATGTGATACAGCTTGTACACAATGGTATTCGAATCGAGAGCTTGCCGACAAGGCGTTTGATTATCCAACGTTTGCAACAGTGTTCCGGTGTTTGTCTGAGATGGTGTCGTTTCAGGAAGCAGGAAATCATGAAGGACATACCCGAAATGTTCGGCCACCAGACTTGGAGGAAAATGTGATTAACACTGTGGAAGGCGACCGCCGTGTCAGAACCAGGCAGTTGGCCCGCCGGTGCAGGGCAAGCCAGGTGAACGTGTGGAACATTTCCCATGACAATTTTTACTGCCTTTATCACTTACATCGTGTGTAGGGGTTTCTAGCGACAGAATTTCCACATCGGGAGCAGTTTTGTCACTGGATTCTTCACCAGGCGACCACGATTCCGGGATTTGTGTCATCCTTCCTATTCACAGATGAGGCCGCCTTTATGCGGAGTGGTATCTTCAGCTTTCATAAGTCATCTGTGGGATAGTGTGCAGAACCCCCATGGTATAGAGACAGCGAATCATCAGCATCGGTGCAGTCGGAATGTGGACCGCGATAATTGGCGACCGTATTTCGGGACCAGTCTTCCTTCCACGTCGCCTAACAGGCCAGAACTATCGGCGTTTCTTGCGGGTGACTCTGCCTCCCCTGCTGAAAGAAGTGTCATTGATGATTAGAAGAGTTATGTAGCTGCTACATGATGGTGCTCCAGCCCACTTCGCCATTACCGTCCGGACGCTTCTCACTCATGTCTTCCCTGGTCGATGGATCGGACGAGAGGGTCCAGTTAGATGGCCTGCTCGTTCACCGGATCTCGACCCGTGCGATTTCTGGTTATGGGGCCATCTCAAAAGTATCGTGTATGCAGAGCCCATTCCAGGTGTGGAGACACAGGAGCAGAGAATAGAATTCATGCTGCCTTTGACAATGTTCGGATGCAGCCCGGCCGATGTGAACGTGCGGGACAGAAGATGCTACGGCGTGTACACTCATGCGTTGAGGCACATGGAAACAAAAAAAAAGGCTCTAAGCACTATGGGACAACATCTGATGTCATCAGTCCCCTAGACTTAGAACTACTTAAACCTAACTAACCTACGGAGAGCACACCCACCCGTGCCCGAGGAAGGACTCGAACCTGCAACCATAGCAGCAGCGCAGTTCAGGACTGAAGCGCCTAGAACCGCTCGGCCACCGCGGCCGGCCATGGAAACCATTGTCAACATATACTGTAACTGTGGCTGCATGGTACAGCGCGTATTAGACCGCAGTCTCTCTGTAGCTATGTACGATTGGATTAATGGTCTCTAACATGGAAACCAAGCGTTTCCTGAAATAAGTTCATAGACCGCAGTCTCTGTAACAATGTATGATGGAATTAATGGTCTCTAGGAAATAAGTTTATTTGACCTGTTTTGTCCCGTATCCTCTCATCGATCAAGCCGTAGAGTTTGTACGCGGTGGAAATATTTGTCCTGTCGAGATGATGACGATTAATGCGTTTTACTAACAGTATTGCGGTCGCCGTATCCCAGTGACAATGTTATCACTTCCCGTGGACTACTGCCTGGAAGACGCACTAGAGAAAAAGGAAGGCGTCGAAAGCAAGCGGTCTATTAGAATGCTCTGTTGACGGAGAGCTGCCGCCTGGCTTACACAAGGCCGGCCGGCTTCTGGTCGAGGAGACGGCCCGCGGCTCCCAGCGCCCTGGGGCCGACCACGCACGTGACTGGCGGGCGTTTCGTAAGCGCAGGAAAATACCTGCCCGTCGCTACACAGTCTTACCAACTCATGCAGAATAAGTGCCACCACCATTTTGACCTGTCAGACATATGTTCTACTTTTTGCACATTACGTTTACTATTACGTAAGTCCTAGTCATCCTTTTGGGCACAACGCACAGTCGCAATCGCCACTTTGAATGTGTCATATACACTCTACAGAGGGGTCCAAAAAACTGTATCCACAGTTTAAAAGTCCATAACCGGCAAACTAATTGATGGAGTTGTCTCATCTTTGGTAGTGTAATCGTTCGTAGTTCCGGCAATCGCAACACAAGCTTTGTATTCCGTTGTCTTGTTTTGTCAGATGACAATCGCCAGATAGTCAGTTTTTTGTTCTTAGTTGCACCTAGTTACTCGAGTAAACATGGCTGGCGGAAGACTTACATTCGATGAAAGGAAGTCAGTTTTGAAGTGGTATTTTAAGTACGAAAACATTAATGAGGTTCAACGGCAATGGCGAATGAGTATCAAACAGACCCACAGACACGTTTAAGATGCACGCAAACAACGATCTGGACGACCTGCAACAGTAACAAGTCCAGGTAACTCCCGTCGTGTGTTACAATAATTCACTCGCTCACCACAGAGGTCTGTGAAACAGTGTGCCCGTGAAACTGCAGTGAGTAGCTCAAGTGTTCGGCGAATTTTGAAGAAAGTGGAAGTGCTACATCCCACGATTGCTACACGCAACGAACGAGGACGACCCAGATCGTAGAATGGAGTACTGCGAGTTGTTTACTAACATGGTGCGCAACGATGAAGAAATAAAATGGCTCTGAGCACTATGGGACTTAACATCTGAGGTCATCAGTCCCCTAGAACTTAGAACTACTTAAAGCTAACGACATCACACACATCAACGCCCGAGGCAGGATTCGAACCTTCGACCGCAGAAGTCGCGCGGCTCCAGACTGAAGCTCCTAGAACCGCTTGGCCACTCCGGTCGGCAACGATGAAGAGTTTGCAGAGATGATTGTGTGGTCTAATGAGGCACAGTAAATCGCCACAATTGCATCTACTGGGCCGCCGAAAATCCGAAAGTACTTGTAGACAAAGCCGTGAATTTGCCAGGAGTAAATGTGTGGTTTGGGTTGTCTTACCGGGGCTTGATTGGGCCATTCTTCTTTGACGGCACAGTTACCGGTGAGGTGTACCTTTAGAAGCTTCCGACATCCATTTTACCTGCCATCCGAGACTTGTATGAAGACGGAAGAGTTTAGCTTCAACAAGACGGTACCCCAGCCCACTACCAAAATCGTGTTGGGGCATATCTCGACGAAAATCTACCAGGAAGACGGATAGGCCGTAGAGGTGCTGTGGAGTATCCACCACGTTCCCCAGACCTAACTCCTCTGGACTTTTACCTGTGGGGCACACTAAGGACGTCGTTTATCGACACGCACATTGGATCAACTTCGAGAATCCATCGTACATTCATGTGCAAATATCCAACTGAACACGTTGCAGTCAGTAGTTCGTGCTGCAGTTCGGCGGAATCGTTTGTGTGTGGATGTTAACGGTGACCATTTCAATCACCTACAGTGATTTCTTTAAGATGGACTTTAAGCTACACTATAACAAAAAATTCCGTCAATTAGTTTGCAAGTTATGGAATTTTAAACAGTGGATACATTTTTTGGACCCCTCTATATTTTGTTAAATGGCTGTTCATGAAGTAAAAAACTGCCTCCGTAGCCTAGGGCGCTACCGTATGCTTTTGTAGTGGCACTTGAATCGGAGTTAAGTCCGACCGAATCCTGTTGGCGTAAAATTTTTATTCTCAGACTTTGGTGGCAAGGAAAAGAAAAGTGATAGCCTAAAGTTCCTGATGACAGGTCTGTCCAGGGAGATACTAAATCTAATTCCAGATGTCTGCGCAAAATCTCTTGAAGCAAGACTTTTGTCACTATTGATGGTGATCTGAACGTCGGATGGGGACGTTAAGCTGGGCGAAACCCTCGGTGCTATTCGACGCCGGCCGCGGTGGCCAAGCGGTTCTAGGCGCTTCACTCTGGAACCGCGCGACCGCTACGGTCGCAAATTATCCTGCCTCGGGTATGGATGTGTGTGATGTCCTTAGATTAGTTAGGTTTAAGTAGTTCTACGTTCTAGGTGACTGATGACCTCAGATGTTACGTCCCATAGTGCTCAGAGCCATTTGTATCGTTTTTTTGCTATTCGACGCTACCTGTTGGCTATAACTAAAGTGCAGCTACTTGCGGAGGTCCAGTGTGGGCTGTAATTACCTGAAAGCAGCGAAACTTGGTAAATAGTCTAATGCGTTCATGTGGAACCGATTTACGCTGAAAAAACATTAGTTCAAATTTTGGCCACCAAGAGCAAATCTGGCACTGTATCCAAGAAAAACCTGCGTCCGGCCACCCAGATTTAGATTTTCCGTCATTTCTCTGAATCGCTGTAGGCTAATGCCGGAATAGTTCCTTTGAAAGGCCATGGCCGATTTCTTTCCCCATCCTTGACACAGTTCGAGCTTGTGCTAGTCTTTGATGACCTCTGTGTCGACGAGATGTTAAACTCGATCTTGCTTCCTTCCTTCCTTCCTTTGAATGTAAGAAAGACGTTTAGAAATGTTTCGATAAGTAACGGTTTAGGAACAGGAGGTGGGCAGAAACGGTCAAACTAGTGAGAAAGGCATAATGTTGATTTTATTATTAACCGCCACTTACGAAGTTTGTTCAACGTCGAATAAATGTTGTACAGTGCCAGACTTGTACCTGGTGACCAAAACTGGAACTAACTTTTTTGCTGTGTAAACCGGTCCCGCATGAACGCATCAGCGGATCTACCAAGTTATGTGCTGCCATACGGCCTCCGTGAACAGCTGCACTTCAGTTATAACCAACTGGTATGAGCCAGCACTGGGTTTCATCTTCTCCCTTCCCTCCATCCATAACAACACAAACCAGAAACTACATTGTACAAGCACTCATGACAGAGAACCACACAACACAGATACGCGCTTGACACTTCATCCCATGTGGGAGGAAGGCAATGGAAAGCCAGCTTCGCTAGGACTTTGGCCGGCCGAAGTGGCCGAGCGATTCTAGGCGCTACAGTCTGGAACCGCGCGACTGCTACGGTCGCAGGTTCGAATCCTGCCTCGGGCATGGATGTGTGTGATGTCCTTAGGTTATTTAGGTTTAAGTAGTTCTAAGTTCTAGAAGACTGATGACCTCAGCAGTTAAGTCCCAGTGCTCAGAGCCATTTGAACCATTTAGAACTTTGACCAGGAAGGCGAGAGAGGATTCCTGCGTCAGGTGCCCAGCAGTCATTCCTTGAGTGCAGGACTATGTGTTATGCTGTGCAGTAAAACCTCAACATCAGGGACGACGTTTAATTACCAACGCTATTCGCAACACACACCTCAAAATTTTATATCCTTGTGCGACATGTAGTTCAGAAGCTATGACGTCAAACACTTAAGATGAGTGAAAAACTAGATTTTTAAAAATTTAGCGCAAATTATCCAGACTATATTCATCCATTGTTCGATAGCAAGAGCGCTTAGCGCCTTCCAACAAACTTTAAACATAATTTCCAGGTTTTTCTACGCTTTTTCATACGTCTGTGGATAAATTATTCAATTACATAATTAGGATCTTGCGCCTTCATTCGTAAAGGCTTTAGATACTTCAACTATTTAACACATTAAATTATTTTTAAATTAATCAAACGCTTGAAGCTGTTTTATACATGAGGGTTCGATTCCTTAAGAAATGTATGGGGGTGGGGGGGGAGCAGAGAGGGCAACCGAATACTGATAAAACGCTATTACAGAGGAGTGGTCGACCTCCTTAGGTTGTGCAACACGTGCAAAATTAATTCTAATTTTCTGTCGACTATGCAGAGAAAAAATTATTTCCATAGAGTGAAAAAAATTAGACAGAGGAATGTGGCAGTTTTCATTTCTGCTGCTATAGGAATCAACATTGATTCGGGAAACAGCGAGCGTGTGAGCCCCAACTCGCTTTATTTGTTCATGAGACCCAGAAAATATTAGATACAGGCTCCCAGGTAGATGCCATTTTCCTTGACTTCCGGAAGGCGTTCGATACAGTTCCGCAAAGTAAGAGCCTACGGAATATCAGATCAGCGGTGTGGCTGGATTCAAGAGTTTTTAGCAAACAGAACACAGCATATTGTTCTAAAAAAAATAGTTCAAATGGTTCTGAGCCCGATGGGACTTAACATCTGTGGTCATCAGTCCCCTAGAACTTAGAACTAGTTAAACCTAACTAACCTAAGGACATCACACACATCCACGCCCGAGGCAGGATTCGAACCTGCGACCGTAGCAGTCGCGCGGTTCCGGACTGCGCGCCTAGATGTTGTTCTCAATGGAGAGACGTCTACAGACGTTAAAGTAACCTCTGGCATGCCACAGGGGAGTGTTATAGGTCCATTGCTTATCACAATATATAGAAATGACCTAGTAGACAGTGTTGGAAGCTCCATGCGGCTTTTCGCGGATGGTGCTGTAGTATACAGAGAAGTTGCACCATTAGAAAATTGCAGCGAAATGCAGGAAGACCTGCAGCGGATAGGCACTTGGTGCAGGGAGTGGCAACTGACCTTTAACATAGACAAATGTAAGGTATTGCGAATACATAGGAAGAAGGATTCTTTATTGTATGATTATATGATAGTGGAACAAACACTGGTAGCAGTTACTTCTGTAAAATATCTAGGAGTATGCGTACGGAACGATTTGAAGTGGAATGATCATATAAAATTAATTGTTGGTAAGGCGGGTGTCAGGTTGAGATTCATTGGGAGAGTCCTTAGAAAATGTAGTCCATCAACAAAGGAGGTGGCTTACGAAACACTCGTTCGACCTATACTTGAGTATTGCTCATCAGTGTGGGATCTGTACCAGATCGGGTTGACGGAAGAGATAGAGAAGATCCAAAGAACAGCAGCTCGTTTCGTCACAGTGTTATTTGGTAAGCGTGTTAGCGTTACGGAGATATTTAGCAAACTCAAGTGGCAGACTCTGCAAGAGAGGCGTTCTGCTTCGCAGTGTAGTTTGCTGTCCAGGTTTCGAGAGGGTGTCGAATATATTGCTTCCCCCTACTTATACCTCCCGAGGAGATCACGAATGTAAAATTAGAGAGATTCGAGCGCGCACGGAGGCTTTCCGGCAGTCGTTCTTCCCGTGAACCATACGCGACTGGGAGGTAATGACAGTGGCACGTAAAGTGCCCTCCGCCACACACCGTTGGGTGGCTTTCGGAGTTTAAATGTAGATAGATAGATAAATGTAGATAGATAGATAAATGTAGATAGATAGATAAATGTAGATAGATAGATAATTCATTGTCCACCACTAATTTACTCCTTTCTAGCTTTCTGGCTATTTTGAGACGATTTTCTATCATAGAAAAAGGTGCCATACTGCTTAAAATGAGAGTTTCTTTTAACTTACGTGTTCTATTTATTTTGGTCCACACATACCTGTATGCTGTCTTTTTAGTTTGGCAGCTTGACATTTTAACAAGGAGTTTGCCATTAAAAAAAGTGCGGCAACGACACATTCTTTTAATAAATGTACCCACAATGAAAAAATTTACACAATGTATGTCAGACACTTAAGAATCAAAACATACAGACTGCTGTGGCATCAACGTTGGGACGCTACTCCGAAAAAAACATTACCCGGCAAAACGAAATGATGACCTGATCAAGTGGAAACACCGTCATTTTTACTCCCGAGATATCGGCAACGGCAGGTAGCTATAGCGTAGACTTCATATCCTCATTAGTGAACTGCTGTAACACACTAGACGACAATGTCTTGCACAGCACAAAAATTAGCCTATGACCTGCAATTTTGTTTCAGAACACACCTCGCACATTATTATTTAAACTGAAGGTGGAGGGCCGGCCGCAGTGGCCAAGCGGTTCTAGGCGCTTCAGTCTGGAACCGCGCGACCGCTACGGTCGCAGGTTCTAATCCTGCCTCGGGAATGGATGTGTGAAATGTCCTTAGGTTAGTTAGGTTTTAGTTCTGAGTTCTAGGGGACTGATGACCTCAGATGTTAAGTCCCATAGTTCTCAGAGCCATTTGAACGATTTTGAATGTAGAGGGGTGTGGGTGAAAGGAAAGAAAAGAAAGGGATTATTGATGTCAGACGCAACGAGACCTTATGCGAAACCAGCGGCGACGCGTGAAAATGTTTGCCAGATCGAAATTTGAACCCAGCATCTGCTGCTTGCTAGGCAACTGTGAAAGAACAGACACCACGAATTCATATAATTGATTCTCCTCGATGGTCAATGAATCCACCGTCGTCAGTGCGGACGACCTCATTCGGGAATGTCAAAGGAGCGAGCATGAAGGGTATGGATGGGGAGTGCGGATAGATGGCACTATGTGGCAGTGTTGGTCGGCCAAGAGGCATATCGAAATAGTCCACGCCGTCACTATAAGTATTGCGTCCGGATGGCGCAGTACTTAACGCAGTTGCCTAGCAAGCAGGAGATCCTGGGTTCGAATCCTCGTCCGCCGCATCACTGTTGATTCGATTCTGCGTAAAGTCCTGTCGCAAATGACACCGATAATTTCTTTATTTTCCTTTCTCTCCCCTCCACCTTCAATTTACATAATACGTATCACAGCTGCAGAATTCGCGTGGTGTCTTTTCTGACATGTCTGAAAGAAGACACCACACATTCATATAACTCCTTGCACACTTGGACAACATTTGGAGTGTACTGTGTATAAATCCACGTTTCGTCTGCGTAAAACACTGGCAGCCTTAATTCTTATGCTTCTTTTTTATGTAAAAAAATTAATATAATGTAGGGGGCCACAGCTATGACTTGTTCTCAGGTGGTGGAGACCAGAGTGTGGCAGTGAGAATCTATCGAGCGTCCAAAGGCGCTAATGAGGCATTGTTATCAGAATACATATTTATTTTTGATATATACACAGTTATCTTCCTAAATGGCTGCCAGTAGCCAAGGATCAAAAGATGCTGACGCCAGAGCATCTCGCAATCTCAGCTGCTCGCGTACTCTGTACTGTGCGACGTTACAGTCGGCAAACCACAGTAGTCGGTGTTACACGTGCCGGACCTTTCCTTTCCTTTCTCCCTCCCTCCACCATCAGTTAGGTATAATATATCACAGCTGCGGATTCCCCGTGGTATCTGTCCTTTCGGACATGTCCGCATTCAGTTAACTGATTCACCTAGATGGGCAATGGATCCCCCTTTTTCATTGCAGATGCACAAGTACGTCCAATCTCACAATAGTGAGCATGAAGAAAATGGACAGGGATCACGGGTGGGTGGCTCTCGTTGGGAATGTGGGTCGGCCTTGAGGTGTAGTAGTTATCGCACCTGTGTAGTAAGCAAGATATCGCAGGTTCGAATCCCCGATCGGCACACATCTTCGCTCGTCGCCGCTGATTCCGCATAATGTCCCGATACAACTCACATCACTAATTCCTTTTCTTCCCCCAACCCCACTCTCCCCCCCCCTTTCAATTTACGTACAAGGAGGCAGAAGAAATGATATGTCATATGGAAAAAAAATCCTAGGTTGTACTGTGGATCGAGCCTGGGCCTTTCGAAGTGTAATTTGACACTTGCCCCACTAAGCCAGCGATCCACAGATTTATTCATAATCATCACTCATAAAGCAGTAATGTGATTAGGCTTTCGCAGTATTCCTTCCACGAAGCTGTGTCCGCCAGAAGATAGGGAACACAGCCTACAGAGGAGAACACTGAGCTGCCTACGATTCAGGCGCAACATAGTGAAGGTTACACTCAAGAGAGGGCGCACAAGACAAGGATTATGTTATGCATCTGACTAACGTCTCACAAATAGTTACGATATGGACATCCATGAGCTAAACGTAAATATAAATAAACAGATGGCTCAACCCAGCGGCAGAACCTCAAGATGGTCATCGGACAATGGTCAGGCAGTGTCATGTCAATGTGTCACCGAGAGTCTCGCATTTCATCTACAGTGGCCGCAAAGAGAAGCCAAACAGCACATTTTACAAGTGATCTTAGTCATTGTTCAATGGTTTTAGGACTAAGCCAGTGTTTAAACACAGAGGAGAACAAGTGGACATTGGTGTTTCCACCTACAATCCTCGTCTCCAGTTAAGTATTGTAAAATTTATATCAGTAAACCGTTGGAAATTGTTGCTAATCTGTGTTGCCATCCATTTTTGCCATAGATCTTGCATATGCTATTCTCTCCTGTGACGAATGTATATAGTTGCTGCTTGCAAACAAGCTACCTGATAATAACAGCCACTTTAGTGGTGGGAGGATCTCTTTCTGCCTCATATATATGTTTCACACCAAGTACATTTGTTGACTGCAGTAGACTGTCAACGATTATGTAAAGGGTTGAACTTCTATTCAACATGATTCATCCTCATTCAATGAATCTGGCGACTTTCTGTATGTTGCTGCGATTGTAACGGATAAAACTTTCTATGTCGGTGAGTAGGTGACAGGTATCATTCTCCACACTGTAGCGGCAGTCATATATGATAAGGACATTTTTCCATTAATTATGATTCAACTTGGATCTTCCATACTCCTCAACACAGAAGTTTGTTTCTTCACCGACGTACGCGCAGCACACGCTTACGGAACCACGAATAATTGATCCGTATGTCAGAGATAGATCAGCGATACGAAGTTCATCGTTTCACTTCTGTAAGCTTGGTAGGCAACTGCCCTTGTGCATTCGCTGGATTTCGCCCTGCAGTTAAGGCCAGACATTGGCCTTGACGTTGAGCGGTTACCCTTGATCGCTCTTGAACTGTTCTAAGGACACCACTTCATGAGTCTCCAGAGCCTTGAAACAAACCACTAACTTACTCTGAACGCTGCTGAGATAGGCTCTGTGTGAGATCTGCATCGAGGCAAAAGAGATTTTCTGTAGCCTTGCAAGCTTCTCCAAAGACTACGCAGTGCCTTGCAACGGAAGTGCAACAGCGGTTATTGGCTTAGTTCCCTATTTTTTTGTTATCATTTGATCATACGTCTGTTAGAAATAGGAAGTCTTCCTTTTCGTAAGGACAGGAATATTCCGGTTTCTGAGGAGGTTTTGGTGCTCAGTAAGCGTGATTTGTTATCTTTTCTTTTTCCTTTTTGCCGTTTTGATATCAACCACAATGAAAAATTTCTAGCAAGGCCCGCCTATAATTTACAGGATATGCAGAAGAACGGAAGAAAACCCGCAGCGAACAAATGAAGTGGCACTGGGAGTATGTGCAAAAAAGAAGAGCTGTTAAGCTCTAACGAGCTCCTCAAAGTTAGGTGCAAGTAATTAAAAATTAAATGTTTACATTGCAATTACAAAAATGGCTTAAACCACACTGACCGAAAAAAGTCGCAACACCAAGAGGAGTTGTACGACATAAATGAAAGTTGGCAAGCGTGTTTCATCTGAAAGATGATGTGTGGTCAAATTTCGCGCCAGTCGCGTGGTGGTGGTACTAGTAGCGCCATTATGAGGATGCAAATCAGGTTTGCTTTAAATGCACATTGTAATGTCGTAAGCGTTTGTTGCCTTTGAGACTGGACGTGGTAAGTTGATGTTAGTCGAGAATGCCTTTAAGGCGACAAATACGCCATTATCAAAACTTCACCGAGTTTGAACAAGGCCGTTTCAGAGAGCTACGAGAAGCTGGGTGTTCCTTCTGCGATCTTGTAGAAAGGCTTCGAATGAATGTAGCGACTGTACATGGTTGCTGGAATTGGTGGACGCGGGAATGAAGAGTCACAAGAAGACTGGGCTACGGGTGGCCACGTAGCAGTACCGACAGGGAAGCCCATCCTGTTCGGCGTATGGCTTTGGTGCATCGTACTGCGTCTGCAGCAGCAATTTGAGCAGAAGTTGGCACCACACTGACACAACTAACTGTTAAAAGTCGTCTACTTCAAGGACAGCTCCGAGCCAGACTCCCTGTAGCGTGCATTCCACTGTCCTCGATGGTGAGTGTTCATCGGAGGTGAGGGTGTCATCTGGAGTGCCCCAGGGAAGTGTGGTAGGTCCACTGTTGTTTTCTATTTACATAAATGACCTTTTGGATAGGGTGGATAGCAATGTGCGGCTGTTTGTTAATGATGCTGTGGTGTACGGGAAGGTGTCGTCGTTGAGTGACTGTAGGAGGATACAAGATGACTTGGACAGGATTTGTGATTGGTGTAAAGAATGGCAGCTAACTCTAAATACAGATAAATGTAAATTAATGCAGATGAATAGGAAAAAGAATCCTGTAATTTTTGAATGCTCCATTAGTAGTGTAGCGCTTGACACAGTCACGTCGATTAAATATTTTGGGCGTAACATTGCAGAGCGATATGATGTGGGACAAGCAAGTAATAGCAGTTGTGGGGAAGGCGGATGGTCGTCTTCGGTTCATTGGTAGAATTCTGGGAAGATGTGGTTCATCCGTAAAGGAGACCGCTTATAGAATGCTGGTGCGACCTATTCTTGAGTACTGCTCGAGCGTTTGGGATCCCTATCACGTCGGATTGAGGGAGGACATAGAAGCAATTCAGAGGCGAGCTGCTAGAATTGTTACTGATAGGTTTGATCATCACGTGAGTGTTACGGAAATTCTTCAGGAACTCGGGTGGGAGTCTCTAGAGGAAAGGCGGCGTTCTTTTCGTGAATCGCTACTGAGGAAATTTAGAGAACCAGCATTTGAGGCTGTCTGCAGTACAATTTTACTGCCAACAACTTATATTTCGCGGAAAGACCACAAAGATAAGAGAGATTAGGGCTCGTACAGAAGCATATAGGCAGTCATTTTTCCCTCGATCTGTTTGGGAGTGGAACAGGGAGATAAGATGCTAGTTGTGGTACGAGGTACCCTCCGCCACTCACAGTATGGTGGATTGCGGAGTACGTATGTAGATGTAGATGTAGACCCCACATAACCGCCATATCACACCAGTGGTGTCAAGCGAGATTTCATTGGAGGGCGGAGTCGAGGTCTGTTGTGTTTTCCGATGAAGGCTGGTTCAGCCACAGAGCCAGTGGTTGTGTGTTGGACAGAAGAAAGCCAGGTGAGCGCCAGCAACCAACCTGTCTGCAACCTAGACACACTGGACACTTGGAGCTACGATCTGGAGTGCGATTTTGCGTGACAGCAGGATCACTCTCGTGGTTATCCCACTAATCTTGCTTGTGAAATTGCGTCAGTCTGGTGATTCGACCTGTTGTGCTGCCATTCATGAACAACATTCCAGGGAGTGTTTTCCAACAGGATAACGCTCGCCCACATACTGCTGCTGTAACCCAACATGTTCTACAGTGAGTGGACATGCTGCCTTGGCCTGCCCGATCACTAGATCTATCTCCAACCGAGCAGGTATGGAAAATTATTGGACGAAAACTCCATCGTCATCCACAAACAGCTATATTGACTGACCAAGTGCATCATCCTACAAAATTGACATCCGGCACCTGTACAACACAATGCAAGCACGTTTTCATGCTTTCTTTCAATTTTATGTCGGTTACATGGGTTATTAATGTACCAGCATCTAGCGTTTGCAATGACTTATTTCGCGCTTACATCAACCTGTGATCTTACTCAAGTATGTTACATAGAGAAACGTATCCCTAAATTTCATTACTCTATATTGATTATTTTTTGCCGTTGCGATTTTTCTCAGTCAGTGTATAAAAAAACTGATGTAGCTCTATGGCCTGTCAACAAAATGCCAGTTCTTCCACAAGGAAACAGACTCGTTCCGCAAAACTGACCATTTTCATTGGAACTGAGACAGGGTGCCAAATCAGCTATCTGTGATGAGATGTCTTGAGCATTTCATCACATTCCTAATGGAAAAAATTTTACAGCTAACATCTCCTAGCGTGGGCAAACAAAACTAGGTCCGGATTGAGGCATATCTGCTGCCCAACATAAGCGGTATAACCGTCTCTATCATGTCACAATTCGCAGTAATTGACGGAAAGTCATCGAGTAAAACAGAAGTGATTTCAGGCGTTCCCCAAGGTAGTGTTATAGGCACCTTGCTGTTCCTTATTTATATAAACGATATGGGAGACAATCTGAGCAGCCTCTCGGTTGTTTGCAGATGACGCCGCCGTTTATCAACTAATAAAGTCATCAGAAGATCAAAACTAAATTGCAAAACGATTTAGAAAAAATATCTGAATGGTGCGAAAAGTGGTAGTTGACCCTAAATAACGAAAAATGTGAGGTCATCCACATGGGTGCTAAAAGGAACTCGTTAAACTTCGGTTACACGATAAATCAATCCAATCTAAAAGCCGTAAATTCAACTAAATACCTAGGTATTACAATTACGAACAACTTAAATTGGAAAGAACACGTAGAAAATGTTGTGGGGAAGGCTAACCAAAGGCTTCGTTTTATTGACAGGACACTTAGAAAATGTAAAAGACCTACTAAGGAGACTGCCTTCACTACGCTTGTCCGTTCTCTTTTAGAATACTGGCACGCGGTGTGGGGTCCTTACCAGATGGGACTGACGGAGTACATCGAAAAAATTCAAAGAAAGGCAGCACGTTTTGTATTATCGCGAAATATGGGGGAGAGTGTCACAGAAATGATACAGGATTTGGGCTGGAAATCATTAAAAGAAAGATGTTTTTCGTTGCGACGAAATCTTCTCACGAAATTCCAATCTCCAACTTTCTCCTCCGAATGCGAAGATATTTTGTTGACACCGACCTACATAGGGAGGAACGATCACCACGATAAAATAAGGGAAATCAGAGCTGGTACGAAAAGATATAGGTGTTCGTTCTTTCCGCGCGCTATACGAGATTGGAATAATAGAGAATTGTGAAGGTGGTTCGATGAACCCTCTGCCGGGCACTTAAATGTGATTTGCAGAGTATCCATGTAGATTTAGATGTTTCCGTAGTTCCAGTGTCATGCTTCATAGAATAGGTTGATCGTTCCAGAATTATATTTTACCTTTTCTGTTTCCAGATCTGGGGCGATAAAGGTGATACACAAAGTGGATGAGAATGACTGATATAAAACGCCAAGAACACAGAAGTCGCTCCGTAGAAAACCTTGTAAACGGCACCATAACGCATTGGCAGAACCTATGATTCACTCGATGACAACTCACTTAGTCATAGCGAAGATCTAATTCGCGACAGAACAAGTTACTGTCTGCAAGAGACTACGTAATAGGAAACTCCAGTTTTCCGGTAATATCACCATTGTCTTCGCACTGTAGAATGCAACCATATGAAGAATTATCACGGATTTTTTCAGCGATTGTAATCTGCACAGACACTTCTGCTTGTTTTTCTAGGAAGAGTTTCCATACCACCCCATGGATTGTTAATAAAACTACAACTGTATGTTAAATCATCTTTATCGAATGAAATACATTTTATAACAATATCATGAATCAATTTCATTTCAGAACAAATTACATCTTTTTATTTTCAGTGAAATAATTGTATCTATTGCCGGTTACAGCGAAAAAATTAAATGATCGGATGGCATTGATGGCTGTGAGACCCAACCTGGGGTCGTGCGGCCACCAAGTTGCAAGTCTTTTCAGGTGACGCCACACTAGGTGACTTGCCTGTCAATGATAAAGAAGTGATCATGAGACCCCGACCGCAAATCGAACGCAGACGCACTGCGTGGCAGTCACCAGAGCTGAGCGCCGAGCTACGAGGGCCGAATGCCAATTACAGTGGTGTTTTACTACGAACTCTTATCAGCTATTTCTACGTGTACTGTCTGCCCTTACACATTACCATCTGTTATCAACTATTACCTGCTCTGCATGCCCTCGCACATTTTTAGTGGTATAATGTATTGTCTTTCTATTTACTAACGCACTGGCTGTATGCTGTGTACATGAAACGCCAAAAACATTTTAAAAATTTCACTTACATAAATCATAGTCTTTCGTGCGCCAACAGCAATTGCAAAGCTCTTGTTAAATCCCTTTTTGGTCTCCACATTTAAGTTCCTGGACGTAAGTAGCACCTTTTTATTGTAATAGCCTGATTTTGCATGTGAAGTTCTGCTCTTTGTGTCTACTGAACTTCTGCCAGTGTTGTGATTATACTTCCTTTATTTCTCAGAGTGTTACATCATTCACTCTAATGTCTACTGCAATATTTTCGCGGCTGCATACCATAATTTTGATCCTGTTCGTGTTGTTTTTCGTGTTATACTTCCCTTTCAAGATCTAGTTCATCCTTGCCAACGTCTTTCTCTCTATGTCTCTCTCTCTCGCGGTTTCGCTAAGCGAGATCTATGTCGTCAGCAAATCTTATCATTTTGATTTCCACTCCATTACTTTTATCCCTTCCATATCCTATTTATTTTCTCAAATCCTCTATCAGTATACAGGTTGAACATCACTGGCAGAAAGTTATACCCTTGACGCATTCTCCTTCTGCACATAGGTCTCTCTCAGTCTACAGGTTGAACAACACTAGTCGAAAGTTATATCCCCGACGCATTGCCATTCTGCACATAAGCCTCTTGCACTTCACCATTTGTGTGTATGATGCCTCTTCAGGTTTTATACAATCTGCATACCATTCGCTTCCTCAGAAATCTAGATCTGTTCTAGACGTAATCTTAATTCTAGTGCACTTTATCGAAGACTTTGTATCTACTTGTTCCTCTTCTTTTTCCTAACGATTAACCCGTATTTTCCGGGCGTCGGCGTATTGTTTTATGGTTTTGGTAGGGAATGGACAGATCCCTTCTTGTCCTCCACCCCACCCCCCATACGCCTCCCTTCCACGTTGGGCTGGAATTTGTGCACCCTGATCTGTCTGCATCTAGTGTTATTCCATATGAAAGTGTGCGAATGTTTTCTAAACGTTTGCGAGACGTAGGTACCAGCCCGATCTCTTGTAGGCGGATGTGGTAAAACGCTTAAAAACCACATCCATGCTGGTCGGCACGTCGGCCCTCGTCATTAATCCGCCGGGAGGGTTCGATGCGGGGACGGCGCATAATCCCGAATACCTGAGGAGAGGCACTAACACGCGCGGCTATCCGGGCAGGTCTTTCTCTGGATCTACGAATTCAATAAATAATTGTTTTCTTACGTCCATCACTTCGTCTATAACCTGTCGCGACATGTCAAATGGTTCAAATGGCTCTAAGCCCTATGGGACTTAACATCTTAGGTCATCAATCCCCTAGAACTTAGAACGACGTAAACCTAACTAACCTAAGGACATCACACACATCCATGCCCGAGGCAGGATTCGAACCTGCGACCGTAGCGGTCGCGCGGTTCCAGACTGACGCGCCTAGACGCGACATGTCCCCTGTGCTTCTATTCCGTCTACATCCTAACTAATCTTTAGCTAAATTTCGTTCCGTGTTATTGCTTATTCGATTATGCTCTGAGGTGACAAAAGGCATGTAATACCTCTTAATATCGTGTCCAATCTCCTTTTGCCCGACGTAGTGGAGAAATCAACGTGGCATGGACTCAACAAATCGTTCGAAGTCCTCTTCAAAAATATTGGGCGGTCCACACTTGCGAAAGTGTCGGCAGTACAGAATTTTGTGCACGAACTGACCTTTCGATTATGTCCCATAAATGTTCGATGCGATTCGTGTCAGACGATCTGGGTGGCCAGATCATTTGCTCGAATTGTCCAGAACGTTCTTCCAACCAATCGCGAACAATTTATTGTGACCCAGCGACACGGCACACCGACGTCCATAAAAATTTCATGAAGTCCATGAATGGCTGCCGATGGTCACCAAGAAGCCGAATATAACCATTTCCAATGAATGATCGGTTTAGTTGCACCGGAGGATCCGGTCCATTCCATGTAAACACAGCCCACACCGTTATGGAACCACCATTAGCTTTCGGAGTGCCTTGTTTACAACTTGGATCCATAGCTTCGTGGAGTCTGCGCCACACTCGAAAGCTACCATCAGCTCTTACCACCTGAAATCGGGACTCAACTGACTAGGCCACGGCTTCAGGTCAACTAAAACCCAACCGATAGGGTCTCAAGCCCACGAGAGGCGCTGCAAATCGATGGCGCGCTGTTAGCAGTCACTCGCGTCGGTCGTCTACTGCGATAGCCCAGTAAAGCCAAATTTTTGCCATACTGTCCTGACGGATTCGTTCGTCGTACACCCGACATTGCTTTCTGCGGTTATTTCATGTAGTGTTGCTTGTCTGTTAGCACTGACAACTACACGCAAACGCCGCTGCTCTCGGTCGTTAAGTGAAGGCAGTCAGCCACTTCTTTTTCTGTTGTGAGAGGTAATGCCTGAAATTTGGTATTATTGGCACACTCTTGATACTGTGGATCTCGGAATATTCAATTCCCTACTGATTTTCGAACTGGGATGTCGCATGCATCTAGCTCCGACTATCATCCTGCGTTCAAAGTCTGTTACATAATCATGTAGGAAACGTTTCTAACAGCGATCATCTGAGTACAAATGACAGCTCCGCCAATTCATTGCCCGTTTATATCTCGTGTACTCGATTCTACCGCCTTCTGTATATGCGTCGGTATCCCATGACTTCCGTCACCTCATTCAAGATTATTCTTGTAAATATTTTCGACGTGTATGACAACAGATTCATGGTGATACGTTTTTCGGATCTTACAGCTCCAAGTTCCTCTGATATTGGGATTATGAGACACTTTTTGTAATATTCTTGAATTTCTCCAGTTTTATATATCTTCGTGATCAGTTTAAAAATATAGTCGTCTGTTTCATCACCAAATCTGTTTCATCCCTCCAGTTAATATTTGCAGCCTTATGATACTCTTCCTTTGTTAAAAAAGCTCCGAGCTGATCACCTGCTACGCTAATTTCATTTTCAAGATCCTTTGTCCCTGCTGGATTTTCGTTTAATTTTTCTGTGTATCACATTAATTTTTGACCTGCTCCTGTGCTTCCAAATATCATTTTCCCATTTTCTTTTAATTTGCTGTTACTACGTCTATTGATTCTTTTGAATTGCTTTTTAAGTAGCTCTAGAGCTTTTTCTATGTTCCATTACCCCATGCTTTCCCCTCTTTCCTTGCACTGTCTCCAATTTCTTCATCACGGTTTTCACGCATCATCTCTGAACACTTTTCTTTTTGACAGAATAGTTAAAGTTTCAGTTTGAGTTGTCATTTCTCCGATCCCCTGAATAATTATAAAGCGACATAGAGTATCAGGAACCATCACACGCCATTCAGCCTAGTTTTGTTGTCATAGATGATTATGAGCCACGTCTGTTGAGTTATATGTTTGTTTTCCGTTTTGCTCCTTTTTATTCCGTGGTATGGTGACATGCGTAGGTCAAGAGACAAATAGGTCAATTATTTCTGAAAGGCTGTTACATTTTCCGTTGGAATATACGTTTTCATCAACAACATAAATTATTTGGTAAAATTCTGAAACCTGCTGTAAAAGATGTACTTTTTTAGCACATCAGAGTTCTTGGCAAAATTGTAATCTACTGGTTACCAAATACAACACTACCTGCTGCTGAAATCGCAGTAAACTAAATAAACTTAGGCTCCTGTTTTGTGTGGCTTCTCAAGAAAGTTACATCTTTAACTCTGCGGTAAGATATTCAAAGATTTAGTAATCTATTTAACATGAGGGTTCTTACATCCTAGACGCTCGTTTAAGCCATTTTGTTACGTATGCTTCTTCGCTAGCCGAGCTCGCAGATTTTATTTTTTGTTTCTGACCTATACTCAGAACTTTATCTCGCCAGTTTTACTTTGCGTTCATGGAAGTCTGCAGTTAATTATTATGATAACGTAATCCACTAAGAGGTATCGCGCCTCGGTTGAGGACCCACTACCACTGTCAGCTAAATTACTGGCCATCTTTCTGTTCTTTATTGCGTTGTCACTGCGAACATAACATGTTGACGACCGTCAACTCAACATCTGTTCTCTTCCTTATTGTCTTTATATTATGCGTGATAGTCTGTTGCCCTTGACTTCACATTCCTGGTCCCCATTAGGGATTTCAGTCAAATGTTCCACCTTTTCCTTACGGCTGAAACAAAACAGCAGTTGAACAAAGATCACTACATCTCCTTTTGGCAAATGAGACTATATTTCTTCAAGTTTACTCTCCCTAGATAAGCACAACTCCGATGCAACTTAGTGGACAGAAGCGCTGACATGAAACTAGTTCCATTATTAATTAACATGACTTAAGGATCTAGGAAGGCTGTCCTGGAACGCTGCAACAGGTAAAGGACGTGCTTTGTTGATGCTGCACATTGTAGCGATTTTGATCGAGGTAAACTAACGATGCAGAGTTTTTCGGCACGCCAGTGTAGAAGTGTGTACAGAACCAGCTAAGTGAAAAATATTGCAATATGCACGTTTATTTATATACAAGAGTCAACTTAGGAATGTTCCCTTGTTTGAGGCAGCGTGTACAAGATCGTGTGCCGATTTGAAGTTCTAGATTGCCATATTTAACTGTTCGCTTCGCTTCTTCGTAACCTCTCATAGATTTTATCAGTGCCGGCCGGGGTGGCCGTGCGGTTCTAGGCGCTCCAGTCTGGAGCCGAGCGGCCGCTACGGTCGCAGGTTCGAATCCTGCCTCGGGCATGGATGTGTGTGGTGTCCTTAGGTTAGTTAGGTTTAGTTAGTTCTAAGTTCTAGGCGACTGATGACCTCAGAAGTTAAGTCGCATAGTGCTCAGAGCCAGATTTTATCAGTACCCATTCGTATTGTGATATACAGTGAAATTTCGAACACTCGCGAATGCCGCGATAAAGTAGTACTGTTATCGTCAATTTTAGGCTTAAAATAAATTCTGCTTTTTTGAAACTTTTGAGGACAGTAGGTCTAGCCTCGTTCAAAACAATCTTTCTTCAGTTTCAGTGTACAATTACGTGAGAAACAGGTTAATTTCAGAATTTTCGAACGCTTGCAAAATTAGTTATGGTACGAGTGTTTTTCATACGTAATTTATTTCGTAGCAAATAGGTGTTTGTGGTTGACAGTTCGGCCAAAAAATACATCACCCCTGAACTTCATTGTACATCTACGCAAATAAACAGTTTCGGAAGCTATCTTTGTCCTTTGCATAACCTACGAGTAATTTGTACCAAATCGGCATTTGTGATTGAGTTACTGTAGCAGATTTTCTAACCAATACGTTGCGTTACATTTGGCTTACCCTTAAAGAGGAGTAGCCCTATATGTTATCTGCACTTATCGTAAATTAACTCTAAACAGAGTTTGCTAGCCACTATAATTAACACCAAAACGTTTTAGGTAACTAATACTTTTTCCACAGGTTTTTATGTTGCCTTAATAGAAACCTAGTTTTGTGCATCTGCTTCAATCCTTATAGGGCATTAGCAGCTTTTTAGTTCAACGGATCAAAACATGATCAGCAGGTTTAATTTACAGTTATTTGTTCACTGCCTTGTAATATACTGCACCAGCCAAAACGCAGCCCCACTGTCGTTTCTGTTCTCAAACACGGGATGAATTGGTTGGCTTTCGTGATCAGCTGGATATCGCTTTGATTACTGTCAAACGATTGGCAGCTGCTCCGAATCGGTATGTTGGAAGAGCTCGTAAGAGTCGTGTATCTGTAACACCCGTGCCGGAGATACTTCAAGTTCTATCTGCCGGCCGGGGTGGCCGAGCGGTTCTAGGCGCTACAGTCTGGAACAGCGCGACCGCTACGGTCGCAGGTTCGAATCCTGCCTCGGGCATGGATGTGTGTGATGTCCTTAGGTTGGTTAGGTTTAAGCAGTTCCAAGTTGTAGGGGACTGATGACCTCAGAAGTTAAGTCCCATAGTGCTGAGAGCCATTTGAACCATTTGAACAAGCACACCGCTACGTTGGATGCCGCCTGACGGCGTTGCGGCGTGACCCAGAAACAGAAGCAAGTAATCGCAGCGGACACGAACGGGGGATCATCTTAGCGAAGATATGGGCTGCAAATGGGAAAAATCCATTGAGATAAGCGACTTTGATTAGGGAGAGATTATTGTTGTGAACGAGTCTCTCGAAAACGGCGAAGCTGGTCGAATGTTCACGTGCTACTGTCGTGAGCATCTACGGAAAGAGGTAGAAGGATAGTGAAATTACCACTAGGCGCTAAATGATTGGTCGTCTACATTTATATCTACATGGGTATTCTCCAAATCACACTTAAAAGCCTGGCAGAGGGTTCATCAAGCCGCCTTCAAAATAATTCTCTATTATTCCAAATTCGAACAGCACATGGAGAAAACAAACACCTATACCTTTTCAAGTGAGCTCTGATTTCGCTTACTTTATTATGTAGGTCGGCATCAACAAAATACTTTCGCATTCGAGGAGAAAGTTGGTGGCTGAAATTTCATGAGAAGCTTCCGCCGCTACGAGAAACGCCTTTGTTTTAATGATGTCCACCCCAAATCCTATATCATGTCCGTGACACTCTCTCCCCTATTTCGCGATAATACAAAGAGTGCTGCCCTTCTCTGAACTTTCTCGATGTACTCCGTTAATCCTATCTGGTAAGGACCCCAGACCGCGCAGCAGCACTCAAAGGAGGAGGGACAAGCGTAGTGTAGACTGTCTCTTTACAGATCTGTTACATTTTCCAAGTATTCTGCCAATAAAACGCATTCTTCGGTTTGTCTTGCCCACAACATTTTCTATGTGTTCTTTCCAATTTAAGTTGTTCGTAATTGTAATTCCTAGGTATTTAGTTGATATAAGTCCTTTAGATTTGACTGATTTATCGCGTAACCGAAATTTAATGGATTCCTTTTGGCACTCATGTGGATGACCTCACACTTTTCATTACTTAGGGTCAATTTCCAACTTTCGCACCATACAGACACCATTTATAAATCGTTTTGCAATTTCTTTTGATCTTCTGCTGACTTTACTAGACGATAAACGACAGCATCATCTACAAACAACCGAAGATGGCTGCTCAGATTGTCTCCTAAGTCATTTATATCAATAAGTAACAGCAGAGAGCTTATGACACTACCTCGGGGAACGTCAGAAGTCACTTCTGTTTTATTCGATGACTTTGCGTCAGTTCCTACGAACTGTGACGTCACTGACAGGAAATCACGAATCTAGTCAAGTACCTGAGACGAAATGCCGTAAGCACGAAATTTCACTACAAGCCACTTGTGTGGTGCAGTGTAATTTTTCAAAGAAGGTGGGTTTCGGGACTTTTCTGCTCTATAAAGTAGGATAGATGGTGATCTGTGGCCTCTCTGCCGAAATAGCATGATGCTGCTGTACGCACAAGTGTTTCGGAGCCGTTCGTCGTAAACTATTGAACATGAAGCTGTGCAGCAGACCACCCCTACGTTTTCACTTACTCCAACGACAACGTCAATTACGATTGCAGTGGGCATGGGACCATCGGGACTGGACCGCCGATCAATGGAAACGTGTCGGCTGTTCGGGTGAATAACGTTTTTGCTGCATCAGGTCGATGGTCGTCTCCACAAACGCCGTCAACAAGGTGACGGGGGCTAGAAGGCTGGTGGCAGCAGCAGTGTTATGCTATGGCAGACAGTCTCCTGTGCTTGTATGGGGCCTGTAGAAGTAATAGAAGACATGCTGACAGCTACGAAACACCTGCATCCGTTCATGCTTGATGTCGTCCCCGCTGACGATGTCATCTTTCTGCAGTATAAGTGTCAGCGTCTCGGAACCGGAAGCGCGCTTCAGTGATTTTGAGGAGCGTTATAATGAACTTACGTTGATGTCTCAACGAGCAATTTCTCCTGATGGAAACTCTATGGAACCCATCTGTCTCACTATCGGGCGACATCATCGCGTACGCACTTCAGCATCCCGTTATTTACGCGGATTACAGGATCTGTGCGTAGAAGTTTAATGCCACATACCTTCACAAACCTACCAACAGATTGTCGGATCCCTGCTTGATATGCAGAATCAGTGATGTATTTCGTTCCAAAGACCGACAAACAAGCTTCTAAGCCGGTTATCATTGTGTTCTGACTCGTCAGTGTATATTTAAGTTGTAGGAAGTCTCCTCTGAAGATATTTGTGTGGAGTGTAGCATTGTGAAATGTGAGCGATAAACTGTTCATACAGAAAGAGAATAGAAGTTTTTGATATGCGTTGCTGCAGAGAACGACGATTAAATGAGCAGACTGAATAACTCATGACGAAGCACTGAGTCGAACTGAGAAAAATGTTGTTTATAAAAGATATGAAGCGCAATAGCAACGTAATGTAAATGACAGTGTGCCATACCGGTCCCCGACAAAACTGAGTATACAAAGAAACAATGATGTACACATTTAACATTCAAAATAAGAGCAATAAAGTTGCATTTTGCCAACAGTTCTTGAACCTCGTCATATTCCATATTACGCGCTTGGGGAATCGTTTTCCTCCTTTTTTCCCTTGCTGGCAAGAATGTTTACTCACAATACGCTTGGCAGTTGCTTTTGCGGTTACAATGTCTTGCTGAGCCCTCAGCCTAGCACGTCAGCCATCTGCTAATTGCATGTTCCAACTGTTAACGTATTGCATATCTGAATTGACATACGGGAACAGCTTGCATTCCCCTAAATGTATGCGGCAAATCGCGGAACTTACATCCCTTCTGGCCAGTTCAATAGACTGTCTATTCTGTACGAACAAGCTGCAAATTTGTATCCAAATCTACATCTACGTTCACACTCTGCTAACAGTTAAGAAGTGAGCAGCAGACGGTACTTCTCGTTGTTCCACTCTCAGGATACCTTCTCGTACCATTCGAATCGCGAGCGGGAAAAAATGAGTGTCTAGATGTCTCTGTGAGAACTGTAAATTAATTTAATTTCGTCTTCATTATCACTACAGGAATTATACATAGGGGATTGTAGTACATTCCTAGAATCATCATCTAAACCTGGTTCTTGGTACATTGTAAGTAGGCTTTCTCGGGATAGTTTACATCTATCTTCAAGTGTCTGCCACTTTAATTCTTTCAGCATCTTTGTGATACTTTCGCAAGGGTCAAACAAATCTGTCACCATTCGTGATCCTCTTCTCTGTATACGTTCTACATCTCCTATTAGCCCTATTCGGTATGGTTCCCACACACTTTAGCAATGTTCTAGGATGTGTCTCACGAGCGTTTTGAAAGCAGTGTCCTTTGTAGAGTGATTTTACTTCCCCCGTATACCAGCAAGCAACCTAAGTCTCGCATCTGCCTAAACAACGGCTAATACTATGCGGTCATTTCATATCCCCGCAAATTGTAACGCTCAGATATTTGTATGAGTTGACTAATTTCAACGGTTGCTCATTGTTTTTGTAGTCATAGTATACTACAGTGTTCCGTTTTACGAAGCGCACTGTTTAACATTCCTGAACATTTAATGGAAGATGGCACTCTACGTACCACTGTAAATCTTATCAAGGCCTAACTAGATATTGGTGCAGCTTTTCTGAGATAGTACTTCGTTATTGATAACTGTACCATCTGCAAGAAGTCTGAGACTAATATTGTCTTCCAGGTCATTAATATGCTGCACCAACAGTGAATGTCTTAAAACTCTTGCTCGGAGTGTGCCTGACGTTACTTCGGCGTCTGTCGAGGACTCTTCGTGCATGATAACACTTTTCACTCTCCCTACATCTTCAGTTCAGTCATAAATTGCACCTTATATGCGATATGAACGCACGTTTCTTAATAAGCGCTGGTGTGGAACTGAGTCAGAAGTTTTCGGAAGTCAAGAAAGATGTCACCTGAGTCGAGTTCGATTTGGGTTCCGTGTGGTCGATTGTATCGCAGTCGATACTGGTTGGCAAGGAGGAGGTCATTGTGCGCCCCAGATGCCTCATTACGTCTGAGTCGGATTGTGTATAGATCAGCTAAATTCTCTCATGCATTCCGTGCCGGACGTTGTGGTCGCACACCTCGCCTGCCCCCCCCCCCCCCTCCCGCCACCACTCCCCCTTTCCCTAAGAAATGCAACCCGAAGAAGGTGATGCCGTCCGTATGGCTTGGATGCTTCTGACTCGATTCTACTCATAGGCGTGATCACGCAATCATTTTAAACATGCTCCACTCAAAGTTTACCATGAGAATGTAGATGGAAAGAAAGGACCGTATCTAATATATCCTGCATTTAATCATTGCATATTAAGCATGAAAGAATGCACTAGTTTGAGTATCAGATTTAACGTGTGATCAGACATGAATGAAAATAGAAGATACTAAATGATAACCAAGGAAGGCAAAAGGTTGAGGGGAGCTAGAGGGAAAATACCAGAAATATGGAGCAGCAGTGAATCGGAATGGCGTGTTAGCCAGTCTATAAGCCCCTGTTATGCAGACGGACGACGGCGGTTGTCTTCGGATAGCGTGAATCACGCAGATCATTTACATCTCGCGACCAGTAAACGATGTACTCGATTTTCAAGAGCTCTCACTACTCCAGTAAGTGTGCGAGGCTTTCGAGCCAAACTTTCGCTAACATAGTGTCTATCACGAGATGCTTTTTGACGGACAGTAACTCTTCGGACGCTAAGTATTGACTGCTCCTGGAGATCGATAAAAGTGAGCATGAGAGACTCTGATGTGTCCCATTTAAAAACTGGGGCACTGCAGTAAAACAGCATACTGTAAGAGTAGGCGCTGTTTTCTATAGCCACCCTAAACTGCCGTTCATACAGAAAGCTATGTCCGTTCTGATGGAACTCTTCAGTTCTATTATGTTCCCATTACTAGGCTTGGCCTAAAAGCCAACTGCCTCTCCGGAAATGTCTCTGCCTTCCTGGCGCTCTTCTTCAAACCGAGGACCTTCTCTAACGGCTAATGCCATTTTGATGACCATCAATAATTACAGTTTGTAAGGCGCTGCATGAAAATCTGTCCCAAAATTACTCCTATACAGAGGGTTCAAAATGGTGCAAATGGCTCTGAGCACTATGGGACTTAATATCTGTGGTCATCAGTCCCCTAGAACTACTTAAACCTAACTAACCTAAGGACAGCACACACATCCATGCCCGAGGCAGGATTCGAACCTGCGACCGTAGCGGTCGCGCGGTTCCAGACTGTAGCACCTAGAACCTCTCGGCCACTCCGGCCGGCCTATACAGAGGGAATTTTGATAAATAAGACATACTTTCAGTTGGCTCAACTAGGTTGAATGGCTCTGAGCACTATGGGACTTAACATCTGTGGTCATCAGTCCCCTAGAACTTAGAACTACTTAAACCTAACTAACCTAAGGACATCACACACATCTATGCCCGAGGCAGGATTCGAACCTGGGACCGTATCGGTCACGCGGTTCCAGACTGAAGCTCCTAGAGCCACACGGCCACACAACTAAGTTGAAGGTAGTTATTTTAGTCTCAGAGCTACAGCCAAATAAAATATGGTACACGCTGTCAAAACGGGTCAAGTATATCCAAAATGTGGTCAAAAGAATGATGTCCTACAAGTGTCGATTTCTGAGCTGTACTGCTTGTTTGTTGTTGTTGCTGTTATTGTTGCTGTTGTTGTTTATTCTGAAGGTATCTAAGTTTCACTGTTGACTTCGTTCAACGCAATATCATTGTTGATTTTTCTTTTGTGCTGTCGAAGCGCGTGATTCCCGCTAACACAGAGCAGACTTGAGATTAGCTTCTTTGCGCTACGATGTGGTGGAATCGAATTTTGCTTTATATCCTGTTGCGACCTGTGTTTTAATTGATACCGGAATACGCAGAATCAAGCAGCACTGCTTAGTCTAGAAAAAGACTAGAGTTACGGTAGACAGCCTAAAGCTCCTGCTGGACGAATTATAGAAGAACCAAAACTTGCAGAACCAGAGCTTTCGTTCCCATCATCCTGTTAACAAAGTAAGTTATTAAAGAATGTAATCCCGGATAATTAAATTAAACTAGATTATGTCTATGCCTGGAATAGCAGCTCCTGTTTTATAATAATAAACTTTCAGAGATACCATGCCAATAAGAGATCACATGTCCAGTGCTTCAGGACTGCTACCGATTGCAAAAGTTTTCGTGTTCTGCAGGAACTGACGGTATTCTGTGACGCCGAGACCTAAGAGTACTTCACAAATATCCCTTTCCGGCAATGAATTAATTTTTTTATCAAGCTCATTTTTTGTTATGCGTTTTGTATAAGCAAAAAGTAAGACATGAACAATGCAGTATATAAAAACCACTATTTGCGCTTAATAACTGAACTTATGTTCTATTAATTCTGTTTTTATTTTCTGTGTCATAAATACTGACTACATAATTATTGGAAGTTATATACAAGTTGATTTAATCAGGATACGAAAGTTTAAAGAGTAAAACTGACTTATTAAACATATAATTTTCTCAAGTTCATTCAAAATAAAAACAGAAAATTAATAAACAATATTATTCGTAAAGCCCATTAGTCATGAACATCCTGTATGATAGATGACTATACTCACAGATAAATAGAATTTTGTAGTGGGTGTTGTATGGAGGTTATATGGTGAAATATGATCTCAGTATCACATTAGATTCCAACTCTTACAATCTGATTTGAGGGGTATATTAAGAAAATGAAATACAGACATTCAGACCAATAGACACATATGGTCCAATTTTCTCCGCCCGTGGACTGGGTTTTGTGCTGTCCTCATCATTTCATCATCATCATTCGTGAACGTGGCGAGACTGGACTGAGTAAAGATTGAGACTTTGCACAGGCGCTGATAAGCGCGCAGTTTAGCGCCCCACAAACCAACTATCATCATCATCATGTTCCAATGTTTAATTATATTTTAATAGCTTTACTGATTACTAAAATTTGTCATTCAGTGTACTGTATAAGTTACAAAAGCATATTTCAATAAACACCGAAACCGTAACGTTTCAAACGTTAAAACTGCTCTCCTTAAAAATCTGTAAAATGGATTTAACCCTTTTTTCCCCGTATATCCTTCAACTTATCAACTTATTTAATTCCTGTCTCACTCTTATCTCGGGAACACATAAAAAATCGGGAGGTAAGTTTCTTTTTCCAATCATATTTTCAATTTATAACTTAATTTCCAAACAATATTAATAAAGTATTACACTGAGATGCAAGGATATTGTGTAACCTCCTAAGAGCTCAGACGCCGCGCGGTCTTGGGCGTCTTGTCAGGGTTCGCGCGGCTCCTCCCGTCGTAGGTTCGAGTCCTCCCTCGGGCGTGGGTGTATGTGTTGTCCTTAGCGTAACTTAGTTTAAGTTAAGTAGTGTGTTGGCTTAGGGACCGATGGCCGGCCGATGTGGCCGAGTGGTTCTAGGCGCTTCAGTCCGGAACCGCGCTGCTGCTACGGTCGCAGGTTCGAATCCTGCCTCGGTCATGGATGTGTGTGATGTCCTTAGGTTAGTTAGGTTTAAGTAGTTCTAAGTGTAGGGGACTGACGACCTCAGATGTTAAGTCCCATAGTGCTTACAGCCATTTGAACCATTTTTAGGGACCGATGACCTCAGTAGTTTGGTCCCTTAAGACTTCACACACACACACACACACACACACACACACACACACACACACACACACACACACACACGCACATTTTTTGTGCTGACAGGGATAGAACAGAAGAGTAGCATTATTTATTTTCCTTTACGTTATTATTCGGAAACACTCATCTGCAGCATACCCCGACGTCTAAATTAGGTTGAACAGTAACAATGTAGATCTGACTTGGCGAAGCCAACGAATATGATGTCGTCAGAAGAACTGCAGTTCTTCTACGGGGCAATTCGCAATTGCTGATAACAGATTTCGGTAAGTGGCTTATGTTAGCCATTATGAGACGTGATGTGTCGAGCAGACTGGTATCGTGTGTTGTTGCAGCTGTAGAAGCGCTGGGGCCAGAGACACGAGCAGCTGCACAGGTCCTGCTGCGTGCGTCCGACCTTCGCTGCCGACAGGTTCCTAACTTTTTTCCCGCTCTACAGCGCCACTTATTTCTGCTGACGTCGATAAACACTCATGTCGAAACCTACCTCAGGGCAGGGCTCTTCAGCGTTTAAAATCCGGGGTTAACTAGTTACGGCAATAAACACTGAGGTAACAAAAATCATGGAATATTTCTGAATGTCGTGTCGGGCCTCCTTTTGCCCAGAGCAGCAGCTCGAGGTGGTATCAACTCAATAAGTCGTTGGAAGTCCCCTGGATAAATATTGAGCCATCCCGCCTCTATACCCGTCTACAATTGAGGAAGTGTTGTCGGTGCAGTATTTTGTGCACTAACTGACGTCTAGAATATGTCCCGTACATGTTCGAAGAGATTCGTGTCGGGCGATCTGGATGACCACATCCTTTGCTCGAATTATCCAGAATGGTCTTCAATCCCATCGCGAACAATTGTAGCCCAGTGACGTGGCGCATTGACATCCATATAAATCCCCTCGATTTTTGGCAACATGACGTCCATGAATGGCTGCAAATGCTCTCCAAGTAGCCGAATTCCATCATTTCCAGTCAATGATCGTTTCAGTTGGACCGGACGTCCCAGTTCGTTCCATGTAAACACAATTCACACTATTGTAGAGCCGCCACTAGCACAGTACCTTCTTGACAACTTTGATCCATGGCTTCTTGGGGTCTGCGCCACACTCTGAACCTACCATCAGCTCTTACCAACTGAAACCACGGTTTTCCAGTCGTCTAGGCTCCAACCTGTATGGTCACGAGCCCAGGAGAGGCGGTGCAGGCGATGTCGTTCTGTCAGCAAAGGCACTAGCGACGCTCGTCTACTGCCATTGCCCATTAACGCCAAATTTCGCCGCACTGTCCTAAAGGATACGTACGTCGTGATGTTTGTCTGTTGGCACTGGCAACTCTACGCCAATGCTGCTGTTCTCGGTCCTAAAGTGAAGGCCGTCGGCCGCCGCGTTGTCCGTGTGAGAGGTAATGCCTGAAGTTTGGTAGTCTCTTGACACTATGGATTTCGGAATACTGAATTCCCCATGTCCCATGCTTCTAACTCCAACTACCATTCCACGATCAGAGTCTGTTAATTCCCGTCGTCCGGCCGTAGTCACGTCGGAAACCTTTCCACATAAATCACCAGCTCCGCCAATTCACTGCCCTTCTGTACCTTGTGCACACAATGCTACCTCCACTCTTATAAGTGCACATCGCTATCCCAGGGCTTTTGTTATCTCAATGATACTTCTGCTCAAGTCTCTAAATCTCATGATAGTCCGTACACGCGTCAAACCCCGCTCCGTACGTCGCAGCTACTAACTCACATTACCGGAATGGCGCTCGGTTTTTAAGGCAGCCTATTAGAAAATTGCTATTGCGCTATACAGGGCTATTACAAATGATTGAAGTGATTTCATAAATTCACTGTAGCTCCATTCATTGACATATGGTCACGACACACTACAGATACGTAGAAAAACTCATAAAGTTTTGTTCGGCTGAAGCCGCACTTCAGGTTTCTGCCGCCAGAGCGCTCGAGAGCGCAGTGAGACAAAATGGCGACAGGAGCCGAGAAAGCGTATGTCGTGCTTGAAATGCACTCACATCAGTCAGTCATAACAGTGCAACGACACTTCAGGACGAAGTTCAACAAAGATCCACCAACTGCTAACTCCATTCGGCGATGGTATGCGCAGTTTAAAGCTTCTGGATGCCTCTGTAAGGGGAAATCAACGGGTCGGCCTGCAGTGAGCGAAGAAACGGTTGAATGCGTGCGGGCAAGTTTCACGCGTAGCCCGCGGAAGTCGACGAATAAAGCAAGCAGGGAGCTAAACGTACCACAGCCGACGGTTTGGAAAATCTTACGGAAAAGGCTAAAGCAGAAGCCTTACCGTTTACAATTGCTACAAGCCCTGACACCCGATGACAAAGTCAAACGCTTTGAATTTTCGGCGCGGTTGCAACAGCTCATGGAAGAGGATGCGTTCAGTGCGAAACTTGTTTTCAGTGATGAAGCAACATTTTTTCTTAATGGTGAGGTGAACATACACAATGTGCGAATCTGGGCGGTAGAGAATCCTCACGCATTCGTGCAGCAAATTCACAATTCGCCAAAAGTTAACGTGTTTTGTGCAATCTCACGGTTTAAAGTTTACGGCCCCTTTTTCTTCTGCGAAAAAAACGTTACAGGACACGTGTAATTGGACATGCTGGAAAATTGGCTCATGCCACAACTGGAGACCGACAGCGCCGACTTCATCTTTCAACAGGATGGTGCTCCACCGCACTTCCATCATGATGTTCGGCATTTCTTAAACAGGAGATTGGAAAACCGATGGATCGGTCGTGGTGGAGATCATGATCAGCAATTTATGTCATGGCGTCCGCGCTCTCCCGACTTAACACCATGCGATTTCTTTCTGTGGGGTTATGTGAAAGATTCAGTGTTTAAACCTCCTCTACCAAGAAACGTGCCAGAACTGCGGGCTCGCATCAACGATGCTTTCAAACTCATTGATGGGGACATGCTGCGCCGAGTGTGGGAGGAACTTGTTTATCGGCTTGATGTCTGCCGAATCACTAAAGGGGCACATATCGAACATTTGTGAATGCCTAAAAAAACTTTTTGAGTTTTTGTATGTGTGTGCAAAGCATTGTAAAAATATCTCAAATAATAAAGTTATTGTAGAGCTGTGAAATCGCTTCAATCATTTGTAATAACCCTGTATTTTCATAGGCAAAATTTGGCTCATGAGTTGGAGAGGCTGTGTTGCGGAGTGTGGCCAAAATAAAACTGTGACGGAAAATATTTCATGCACCTGAATGCAGGCACCCCACCTTACACCATCCTTACGTGTGGCATATGATGTACGTTGGGTTGCCTATCTTACAGTGCATGAAATATTTTCCGTGTTAGTTTCATTTTCCTCGCCCTGTATAATTCTTAACCTTTATATTATGCAATAATTTCCTAGGTTAATTTCCAAACATTTCTTCAATGTTTCATGTTTGATTATTGTGCGTTCATCGGGTAAAGGCATTAAGCTGGCGCTGCTCACCAACTCCGCCTCCCACACACGCTATGCAAACATTCAGAAAACATTTTCTCACTTTAGATGCAGACACATAGGTTGCACTGTTTCCATTTTGGGCGTAAATAACAGACTAACGACGTAAGATGTTTAGTTGAACTCCTTAATCAGCAGCAGTGGTACGAGGGAACATTGGGGTTTTGCTCAGTGGCCGTGCCCGTTCACTTTGACTATAACTTACTTACTACTTATCTAACTGGCCATCAGGGACCTTTCAGATCACTCGTCGACCTTACATACTGCCCCCACAGATTTTATCCAGTGCACATTCCATCAAGTTTCCTGTGAACCCTAGTTGTTCAAGATCTTCACATCGATGATTCTTGATTTAACTCGCCAAGAACAGTATTTCCATACTCATCCTAGCTTAAATTTGGCGATTTCCCTTTTTTCCATGACTATAAATTGTACTGAGTTGAAGACGTTTCAGGGATTCTCAGATAGTGACGGAAACAGCGAAGCGTCAATTAAGTGCCCATTGTGGTTGGTTCATAACCGTTGGCGAAATTGATTGATTGAAGAACGGAAGTATACTGACGGAAGTGTAACTACAAATTGCGTAAATAAATACATTCCCTGAGTGATTTCATAATTTTGTAGCTCTACTTTGTATTTAAATAAAACGTACTATTATTCCTAAATTAAGGAAATACTTTCGTCTGCCAAGTAATTTACTGCGGCTTCCAAGACAACGACATCACACCGGTCTGCAGTATTTTTATTTGCCGGCCGGTGTGGCCGAGCGGTTCTAGGCGCTTCAGTCTGGAACCGCGCGACCGCTACGGTCGCAGGTTCGAATCCTGCCTCGGGCATGGATGTGTGTGATGTCCTTAGGTTAGTTAGGTTTAAGTAGTTCTAAGTTCTAGGGGACTGATGACCTCAGATGTTAAGTCCCATAGTGCTCAGAGCCATTTGAACCATTTTAGTATTTTTATTTACATTTGCAACTGCATTGCTCTGTATTTACTAATGCTTGTTTGAATGTCCACTGGCAGAAACTGTTCCCTCCTTCTGTCATACCTCGATCGTCATTTAGATTTATCCTTCTACGAGAAAAGATAGTAATGAAATGTGTGTTTCGTTTTTGGTCGTGCGTTAAAGTCTCTGTCAAGCGGAGACAGATACATAAAATGTCTTTCGAAATTTCATATATACATATCAATACCGAAAGGCAGATACCAACATAGAAATTAACCGTTTGTCCTGGCAGTTTAGTTTAAATGTCAATGGTGCGATAATATGCGACCTTTCGAAAGTGTGATATACTGAATCAGAATTTGTAAACACAACAGCAAAATAACTGATGATGGTCGAAGTAGATATAAAATGTAGACTCGCAATGGGGAGGAAAGCGTTTCTGAAGAAGAGAAATTTGTTAACATCGAGTATAGATTTAAGTGTCAGGAAGCCGTTTCTGAAAGTATTTGTATGGAGTGTAGCCATGTATAGAAGTGAAACATGGACGATAAATAGTTTGGACAAGAAGAGAATAGAAGCTTTCGAAATGTGGTGCTACAAAAGAATGCTGAAGATTAGATGGGTAGATCACATAACTAATGAGGAGGTACTGAATAGAATTGGGGAGAAGAGGAGTTTGTGGCACAACTTGGCGAGAAGAAGGGACTGGTTGGTAGGACATGTTCTGAGGCATCAGGGGATCACAAATTTAGCATTGGAGGGCAGCGTGGAGGGTAAATATCGTAGAGGGAGACCAAGTGATGAATACACTAAGCAGATTCAGAAGGATGTAGGTTGTAGTAAGTACTAGGAGATGAAGCAGCTTGCAGAGGATAGAGTAGCATGGAGAGCTGCATCAAACCAGTCTTAGGGCTGAAGACAACAACAACAACTCGTGCAGACGTCATTGCTATGTCAGTCAAGGATTTTTGTTCGTTTGGTTTATGAAATCGATTATAACTAACATGCTAACAATAAAGCAGTGTATGAAAATTCTTTGAGCAATCGAGATTGGTACTAAGAGAGTGTTGCGTAAGAGCCGTACGTTTAAATTCCTAGATTTCTCGTAGAAATCCGTTCATGAAATGTGAGAAGTTCTTCAAACTTAGGGTTTTTTTGGTTACGAGAAGAACACAACGGCTATCAGCACGGTGGGTAATGTGTGCAATAACGGCAAGATCCCACAGAAGTGTTTTTACGCAAACGATCAGTCAAATTATGAACGATAAAAAGTTTCTGCTCATAACAGAAATACAAATAATTTCTTTACACAATTGGAAATAACAATACCAATACTATTATCAATGCAATTTTTAAAAATATCCCTGTAAGTTCTTTCTTAGACGCGTTATTACTCACACAATTTAAAAAATTCCTATTACCCATCAACACAGGAACAGCAGGAAATAATAGTATTACGATACGCAATATCATACTGAGTGAGCACTAAGCATGCCCGTGGCGAAACAGATAAACAAAAAGTACCTTCTTGAAACATCTTTACGCCAAAGTTGGGTTGAGATACATAGTGTTGGGACGTACTAACGTTCGCACTGCGAAAGTAAACAGCAAGTAGTGCAGTACGTAATACGCAGTGCTATACGTAGAGAGAACTGTGAGAGATCCACGCCATTTGACTTCTTTTCTATGGCTACGTGAACACCGATGTGTTCTACCCCTGTGGACTAAGAGGAGGAAATAGTCGCAAGAACTCCTGTAGCGCATTTTCCAAGGAACACGGGATACCCTGCTACGTCGAAACTGGGATTTCCGCTGAAGTTAAGGGGGTCATTTCGAACAAGTATTATAACACTGATCACAAAAATAAAAGACTTAAACAAATTTAACATTGTTTTGTCCTCAATCACATGCAATGACCTCCTGGATACTCTGTACTCATTCAAAAAGCATTGTCGACTCTTACTAGCGTAGGGGAAATATTTATTGTTAATCGGTCATCGTAACCGAGACAGCCGCGCGAGGTAGCCATGCGGTCTTAGGCGTCTTGTTACGGTTCGCGCGACTCCCCCCGTCGGAGGTTCCAGCCCTGGATGTGTGTGTGTGTTGTCCTTAGCGTAAGTTAGTTTAAGTTAGATTAAATAGTGGGTAAGCCTAGGGACCGATGACCTCAGCAGTTTTGTCCCACAGTCCTTACCACAAATTTCCTGTTTCCAGCTGAGACAGGTAAAACAGTGGTTAACACACTGAACTCGCACTTGATAGGACGACGGTTCAAAACCTCATTCCTGGCCATCCTGATATAATTCCACAATTTCTAAATCACTAAAGGTCAGTGCCTAGTTCGTTTCTTTGAAAACGGCACGACCGATTTCTTTTCCAATTTTTCGTTAATCTGAGTTTGTGCTACGGCTCCAGTGACCTCTTTCTCGACAGGTCGTTAAACACCAATCTTCCTTCCTTGGGTCATCATGACTGTCAGTTTGAGAACTGAGTTGTTGAATATCACACATACCTTATCTGACCAGAAGTATCCCAATATCCCCACGTAATACAGCGTTGACCACCAGCTGTCACGAGACCCGCCCGTATAAAAAGCGGCAGGAAGTATTATATAGTCAGTAGAGAAGCAATAACAGAAGAGTGCCTCGAGCAGGAGAGCTCAACGACTTTGAACGTGGGTTAGTCACTGGATGTCACCAAAGTAACAAATCCGTCAGGAACATTTAGTCCCAACAAATGCTGCCCAGGTCGACTGTTAGTGCTGTGATTGTGAACTGGAAAAAAAAAACAAAGACATCAAAACGAAGACCAGGTACACCTCATGCACTGAGGGGCAGGAACGTCGAGCATTGTGGATAATAGTCGTAAAATGATGGTATGAAATCAGTAGAAGGAATCACTTGTGAGTTTCAAATTGTCACCGGCAACCCATCTAGCACAATGACTTTGCGTATGGAATTAAAAAGAATCGAGCCCAATATCCGAGCAGCTCCTACAATACTCACATTTCTGGAGTCAAAGGTAAGCGAGTCTTGAGATAATGTAAACAGCGACGCCACTGCTCAACAAATGACTGGAAAACAGTGACTTCCAGAGATGAAACATGATGTAACCTGTGGCAATACGATGGAAGCTTTTAGGTTTGGCGAGTGCCATCATGTCTATTGCCGATAGTGAAGTATGAAGGAGGTCGTGTTAGGGTAGAGAGGTTTTCTTTTTTTCGTTATTAAGGCGTCGGCCCCAACTGCGATTAACAAAACTCTAAGAGGGATTTCAGGTGTGCCGCAGGGGAGTGTCGTAGGACCGTTGCTATTCACAATATACATAAATGACCTTGTGGATGACATCGGAAGTTCACTGAGGCTTTTTGCGGATGATGCTGTGGTATATCGAGAGGATGTAACAATGGAAAATTGTACTGAAATGCAGGAGGATCTGCAGCGAATTGATGCCTGGTGCAGGGAATGGCAATTGAATCTCAATGTAGACAAGTGTAATGTGCTGCGAATACATAGAAAGATAGATCCCTTATCATTTAGCTACAAAATAGCAGGTCAACAACTGGAAGCAGTTAATTCCATAAATTATCTGGGAGTACGCATTAGGACCGATTTAAAATGAAATCATCATATCAAGTTGATCGTCGTTAAAGCAGATGCCAGACTGAGATTCTTAGGAAGAATCCTAAGGAAATGCAATCCGAAAACAAAGGAAGTACGTTACAGCACGCCTGTTCGCCCACTGCTTGAATACTGCTCAGCAGTGTGGGTTCCGTACCAGATAGGGTTGATAGAAGAGATAGAGAAGATCCAACGGAGAGCAGCGCGCTTCGTTACAGGATCATTTAGTAATCGCGAAAGCGTTACGGAGATGATAGATAAACTCCAGTGGAAGACTCTGCAGGAGAGACACTCAGTAGCTCGGTACGGGCTTTTGTTGAAGTTTCGAGAACATACCTTCACCGAGGAGTCAAGCAGTATATTTCTCCCTCCTACCTATATCTCACGAAGAGACCATGAGGATAAAATCAGAGAGATTAGAGCCTACACAGAAGCATACCGACAATCCTTCTTTCCACGAACAATACGAGACTGGAATAGAAGGGAGAACTGATAGAGGTACTCAAGGTACCCTCCGCCACACACCGTCAGGTGGCTTGCGGAGTATGGATGTAGATGTAGATGTAGACTTTTGACGAAGAATGGGATGCCATTCCTCCACAGACATTAGGCACCTCACTCAAGCCGCGCGGTCTGAGGCGCTGCAGTCATGGACTGTGCGGCTGGTCCCTGCGGAGGTTCGAGTCCTCCCTCGGGCGTGGGTGTATGTGTTTGTCCTTAGGATAATTTAGGTTAAGTAGTGTGTAAGCTTATGGACTGATGACCTTAGCAGTTAAGTCCCATAAGATTTCACACACATTTGAACATTTTTGAACCTCACTCAAAGTGTCTCGAGCAGAGTTCAGGTCGTCATTTAAAGGGAAGAAACGGGCAGACCGTATGTTAATGTCCACTAATAGGTGTCCGGGTACTCTTCATTACAGCGTGTTTCGATTTGAATGTAGATAGTTCCAGTGTGCGAGCACTGGGGCACGACAGTCCATTCCGTGCTCGCGTCCACCGCCGACAGTCCCGCTGGACGAACACACAGCGGCGCTCCAACGCAAGGGGTGCCAGCCAGCGCTGACGCGCATGCGCAGTAGCTGCGGCCTGGGCAGTGTGTCAGCAGGATACGCGACGCGTGTGACCGGCGTGCCAGCAGACGGCAATGCGACGTAACCCGGACAGCGGCCCGCACGCCTCGGCGACTGTCACGCCCGACAATTACAACACATATTTAGCGAACGCCTTCAACGATTGTTATTTGAGTCAAGGGTATGAGCGGATTGGAAGTGTTACACTGACAGAAAAGACAAACCATATTACTTGTTTGTTTACTCGTTTCAGATGCGATCACCACATTAAATTTTTAGCTCGATGTGTGTCCTTCAGTTCACCCACAAGTAAATGGTCCATTGACTGCATTTCATCGCACTCACATTCAGAACTATACGACAGGCCTAATTTATTCATCAACAAAGTGTTCTTGTCCACAATTTCCTCTGGAGTTTGAATCCTTCGATCTTATTGAGTACAAACACCAAACTTCGATTCTTATGTTCACTTACAGCCTTAGTTCTTTCCAAGGTGTCTTCGAGTCGAAACCTTAAAGTTCTCCGACGATTTTCCATAACGGTGACCTGTATTTAAGATTGTTTGTACGTCTCAGGTCTTGGTGTGTAGTGAGTTCTGGGGTGCTTAGGATTTTTCTGTATACTCTTGTGGCTAACTATGACCGCCTGGTTCCGGGAAACTGTGCGTTTGCTAGAACGGGGAGCCAGACACATGTGGAGGACCTAGGTGCTCCATACATAATCCGCGTTGCCTCCTTCAGCGGAAGCCCTGGATGGATTGCCATGAAAGGCAACAAAACTGGGCGGAGAATATCGTCGCTGTGCTGTAATGGTGCCGCGGATGACAACCAAAGAGGTTCTGCGGGCCGTATGTCGGGCTCTGTCTGGTGTGTGTCCAGACACGCCACCGGCCTGAAACCTCACTGACTGGAGTAGAATTGTCTTCAGTGATGAGCTCCTCTTCCAGCTGAGCCCCTATGACCAGCAAAGAGGTGTCTGTAGACGCTATGGACAGTGGTGGGATATCAACCTGACTTTCTGCTTGGGCCATTATTTTTCTGATATGCTGCCTAAACATATTAACTTCTCTCTGTGTTTGTCGAACTGACTGGAAAAGCTCACCAATAATTGTTGTTTAGCAGCCCTTTAGTAATTCAGAACAGGAAAAGTGTTCTTGAAATTACACCTAATTTGAGTTCCTAACTCTCTGTTTCATTTAAATTTCGTTCATATGTACATGAACGCTCGAACGACGTTCCCAGGGCAGTGTATAAGTGTATAATATGATTGGTGTAGAGACTGTGCATCGTTTGTTACATTCCCTACTGCACTTGTTTCTTACATATTACTTGGATACTCCACACATATTAATTCCCGTTAAAGCAGATTTGAAATGCTGTTGTTTTCCAAGGCGCGATTCGATACTATACTTCCAATACTGATAATCTGATATTTCTTACGATACCATGAAATAATCGAACACTTGATATCGATATTTATACCGCTGACGTCGAAACGAAAGTATCGATACTTACTCAAATCAGTAACAGCGGAACGCTTCTATACGTGCCGTCGCGGGTAAGGCAAGGTAGAAAAGAGGTATGATGATGATGATTGGATTGTGGGGCGCTCAACTGCGCGGTTATCAGCGCCCGTACAAATTCCTAACCTTTTCTCAGTCCAATCTCGCCACTTACATTAATGATGATGAAATGATGAGGGTAACACAAACACCCAGTCATCTCGAGGCAGGTGAAAATCCCTGACCACGCCGGGAATCGAACCCAGGACCCCGTGCTCGGGAAGCGAGAACACGACCGCGAGACAACGAGCTGCGACGGGAAATAAGGAAGGCAGTTGAGAGTTCCTGTTCACGACTAGATCATCAGAGCCACAGAATAAGCTTTGATCTTAGTGGTACGTCGGTCGTGTCCATTTCATAGGAACCGTCAGAGCAGATGTCTTCTGTTATTTAGGAAGACCTCAGGAAACATAAATATTATAGCCGGACGAAGATGAAAAATGTGGTTCTCCGGCATGTGATTCTGGTGAAGCAGGTAATGCAATATTGCAGTCACGCAAGACAAGGAAGTTTTTCAGCTGTGTAAAGGTTTCATCTACCGCTGAAAGTCACCTTGAGAGTTAGCGAGCAACTTTGGTCCACATGGAACACTCACTGCCCGACCTTGGGAGGCAGGTTACTCCAGAAGAGAAAAAAGATGCTAACCAAATAAAAGAACTGATTTTATTTTCAAGATATGTAAACTAGAGCCCTGACTTCGCCCATACTAAAGAGGAATTCCGTGCGGCGTACAATCTGGCTTTTTCAGAGTAGGACTATACTCCACGTAAATGCAAACAGACATGTTATCTGAAATGTCTGACATAGCTTTTTCCAAATACAGGTATTCCACATGCGATGCGCGTACTCTCCTTTAATTCATATCGTTTTAACTGTTCAAATTAAATGGTTCAAATGGCTCTGAGCACTATGCGACTTAACTTCTGAGGTCATCAGTCGCCTAGAACTTAGAACTAATTAAACCTAACTAACCTAAGGACAACACACACATCCATGCCCGATGCAGGATTTGAACCTGCGACCGTAGCGGTCGCTCGGCTCCAGATTGCAGCGCCTAGAACCGCACGGCCTCTGCGGCCGGCCTCAAATTAAATGTTTGGTGTACAGTTAAGATACGATTCCTTGATGATGTTCCAACCTTTCAGAAGTGATGGAGAAGGTAAAACGTATCAATTTGAGGTAAGGGACCCTCAAACTGCAACGAACGAGTCGAAAGTCAGAAGAATAAATCGTTCTGATACCTCTGGCAGTGTCTTGAAAGGAAGATATAAGATGAACATTAAAAAAAAAATCAAAACGAGGCTAATGCAATGCAGCCGAATTAATTCATATGATGCTGAGGGAATCAGATTAGGAAAGTAGTAGATGAGTTTTGCTATTTGGGGAGCAAAATAACTGATGATGGTCGTAGTAGAGAGGATATAAAATGTAGACTGGCAATGGCAAGGAAAGCGTTTATGAAGAAGAGAAATTTGTTAACATCCATTGTAGATTTAAGTGTCAGGAAGACTTCTCTAAAAATGGAGTGTAGCCAGGTATCGAAATCAAACATGGACGATAAACAGTTCAGACAACCAGTAGAAGCTTTTGAAATGTGGTGCTACAGAAGAATGTTGAAGATTAGATGGGTAGATCACGTAACTAATGAGGAGGTACTAAACAGAATTGGGGAGAAGAGGAATTTGTGGCATAACTTGACTAGAAGAAGGGATCGCTTGGTAGAACACGTTCTGAGGCATCAAGGGATCACCACTTTAGTATTGGAGGGAAGCGGGAAGGGTAAAAATCGAAGAGGGAGACCAAGAGATGAATACACTAAGCAGATTCAGAAGGATGTAGGTTGCAGTAGGTACTAGGTGATGAAGAGACTTGCACAGGATAGAGTAACATGGAGAACTGCATAAAACCAGTCTCTGGACTGAAGACCACAACAACAACAACAACAACCTCTGAGAGTCGACGTCTTCTGCAAGCTCTTTGCTTTCCGTATGTTGGTAGAAGGTAGTATGGACCAAAACAAAGAAAAAAGTCTAGTAAACATGGATTCTAAAATGGTTATCTTAAGAGCCATGAGCACTTGTTCAGTAGAAGATATGTTTTCCACACTAGCGAAGATGAACAGGTGTTCATAGCTTTTGAGGTATGCATTTTAGACGTCATGTTTACTAGACTGTTCATCTTATTTTGTTCCATACTACTATCTCTGAAAGTACCGTACATGCAGCCCACTGTCAGAGGTATCAGAACGATTTTCCCTTTGGACTTCTGACTCGGTCGCTTGCGGACCAGAGTCCCTAACCTCAGGATGGTATATTTAGCCTTCGTCGTCATCCCTGTAATTTTGTAACATCATCAAGGAATGGCTCTATATGTAACGTCTTTGACTCCGATGTGGTGTCACACGAGTAGTGCAGTTTTTTAACATCGATCTAGGGCTCCCGTAGATGGGAGGTGATCGGCGCTCAACCTGCTGCGGTGTGTAGCGCTACTCTGTTTCCGAGTACTATTGTCATGTAACTGTTTTGTTTCCAGAATGAGATTTTCACTCTGCAGCGGAGTGTGCGCTGATATGAAACTTCCTGGGAGAGTGAAAATCTCATTCTGGAAACATCTCCTGGGCACTGGCTAAGCCATGTCTCCGCAATATCCTTTCTTTCAGGAGTGCTAGTTCTGCAAGTTTCGCAGGAGAGCTTGTTTGATATGAACCAACTTGAGTACAAAATGACATATTGACATACGCACTACAGGATAAAAATTCCAAACACAAACAAAATATAGAAATTGACATACATTGGAAGGTAGGAGACGAGGTACTGGCAGAAGTAAAGCTGTGAGGACGGGGCGTGAGTCGTGCTTGGGTAGCTCAGATGGTAGAGCGCTTGCCCGCGAAAGGCAGAGGTCCCGAGTTCAACTCTCGGTCCAGCACACAGTTTTAATTTGCGAGGAAGTTTCAACTACTTTGTTTATACGTAACAATATTATTTGCTAAAATTCTAGCTTCTTTTGTAATCAGATTCCTTTTGCCATTTTTATCTTTTTAAATTAAAAGGTCTGTTTATTTTGATTCTTTATGTGAACGCTGTTCTTCATGTCGTATTTTTAACTGACGGAGAACTAGAATAATTAGATGGCGTTGTTAATTTCGCACTTCCTGTCTTTCGAATATATGAACACATACGAGAATGTAGAATACACAGTTTACTGTAAGGTTGTTTCCTGCGTTTGTATATTTACTTTCATCCTGTAACACGTCATACATATTTCCCTTTATTTTACAATGGAAAAATCTTTGCATTTTATCAGTGTACTGATCACAGACGTGTTCACATGTCACGTGATTGACTATGTAACCTTCTCTATTGCATCCTCTGTAATTTTTTTACGTAGTTTTGTAGCCAGTTATTACCACTATTGACAAACTGCACCTTGCAGCATTTGCGTGAATAGCTACATAATGTTTTAATATTAGTTGCAGTGCTATTGTTGGTATTATTTGAAGTGCTACACTTACGTATTTTTTATATTGTCGCATCTTAAACTCCAAAAAAAAAAAACAAACAAACAAAACACGCGCCACTCTAAGGAATTGTCCGAATGGGATAGAAATCGGTAGCTGTGATTTACATGTACAGACAAAGAAATTATTAAAATTTCAGAAAAAATAGATTATTTATTCAAGAGAGCGAGCTTCACAAGTTGAGCAAGTCAGTAACACGTTGGTCCGCCTCTGGCCCTTAAGGAAACAGTTATTCGGCTTGGCGTTGATTGGATGTCCACCTGAGAGATATCGCATCAAATCCCGAGCTGGTTGGAGGGCCCTGCCCTTAATGCTCCAAACATTGTACACTGGGGAGAGATGCGGCTACCCTTCTGGCCGAGGCAGGCTTCGCCAAGCACGAACACAAACAGTAGAAACCCTCGTCGTGTGCCAGCGGGCGTTATCTTGCTGAACTGTAAGCCCAGGATGGCTTGCCATGAAAGGCCACAAAACAGGGCGGAGAACGTCATTAACGTATCGCTGTGCTGTAAGGGCGCCGCGGATGACAACCAAAGGGGTCCTTATATCAAATGAAATGGCACACCTGGCTGTCAGGTCGTGTATTGGGGGACGGTCAGGTTGATATCCTGGTCTCTACAAAAATATTTTCGCTTCAAATAATGGCACATGAGCGAACCATAAAATTTACGTCAATTTCTATATTTTGTTTGGGTTTCGAATTTTTATCTGCTAGTGCGTATGTTAATGTCATTTTTTACTCAAGAAGGCTCATAAACATTGGATAAGGCTGCGTTCTATCCTAAACGTGTGCTTACTGTAAATAATAATTTTGTATTTAAGAAAAGCTTAATAATACACACAAAAAGTAATCATTATCTTGCGATACTACCAGTATTGATACCTTCGTTCTCACTTTATCGAGGTATTGATGTAATTTTAAATATTCGCGTCGGTACCAAATATCGATCTGATTTTCTTTGCTTTCCGGTTTTACAATGCCGTCATTTGTAGCTCAGGAAGATTTGTAAAAACTTCTGATTTGAGTGGACGTTAACTTAACTGAGTTTTTAAGCAGATTCGGCGTCGCCACTTTAGCTGTGTCTATTAGACTGATAAAATATTTTCTGTGATTGTCAAGTAAAAATGATGAATGTACAATTAAAAAATAAATTCACTGTCTCCAAGCAAAAATGTCATTTTTTCAGGACCAGCAAAGTAAAAAACGGAGTGGGGGTTACAGATACAGTATAGAAGGAAAACTGTGTCATTTAATACATACAATACTGAGAACCGCATTAGCTTGAAAAAGCTTACGTCAAATTGGGCATACAAAACAGAAGACGTGATGCTGTGCCGACCTTTAGTGTGGACAAACAAAAAGTCTTTGATAAATATGTGACGTCGAGTGAAGACTGTTATGACCCTGAAACGGAAGTGCAAAGTAAACAGCGGAAAGTAGCGGTGTTTTCCACGCCTAAGATAACTTTGACTGCGCTAGCCGTACGCAAGGTCATGATGCTAATGTTTGTTTTCGAATGTCAAAGGCGTTCCACTAGTGGATACTTTATGAAGAGTAGATACAGTAAAAGGCCCTTTTAAACGTGGCTTAGTTACAAAATTACGTGCAGCTATTAATGGAAACTGTCGTGGGAAGATTAGGATCGATGCGATGCTTCCTGACAACAGGCGCAGAAGGACCATGTATTGCAAAGGTTGGCGTTTATACAGCGGACCTTGAACAGAAGAAGCAGTGACCATATTCACTGCCACCGTTTCGCAGGCGCTACAAGTTATTCCCACCGATATAGCTCTGAGCACTTTGGGACTTAACTTCTGAGATCGTCAGTCCCCTAGAACTTGGAACTACTCAAACCTAACTAACCTAAGGATATCACACACATCCAGGCCCGAGGCACACCCGTAGCGCCCACCAATATACAATCTGACTTTTCGAAATGGAGTTTGGAGGTTTTCGTTGGGTATTTCAAACACAAGAAGCTCCAAATGTGTGGCTTTCAGACGATCAGGACTTCATTCCAGGAGAAAAGGTCGGAATATTTCTGGGAAGAGATAAGCACACAGGGCTAAATATTCATCACCCTTTAACAGATCGCAGTGGTCGGTTTGGAGCGGTGTAGCTAGCACAGAACTCGTACCAGGTGGTCATGGGACCCTTCACAGTCGACGTAAGTCATGGCAGTGGAGTGGTATGCCTACGCTGATAAGTCACAACATTATGACCACCTATCTAATAGGTAGGGGAATAACCTGTAGCGCCTGTGAGACGGTGGCACTGAATATGGTCACTGCTTCTTCTGTTCAAGGTCCGCTGTATAAACGCCAACCTTCGCAATACATGGCCTTTCTGCGCGTGTTGTCAGGAAGCATCGCATCGATCCTAATCATCCCACGATAATTTCCATTAATAGGTAGGGGTTTAATGATGAAGTATTGAATAGAATTGGGGAGAAGAGGAGTATGTGGCACAACTTGACAAAAAGAAGGGACCGGTTAGTAGGACATGTTCTGAGGCATCAAGGGATCACAAATTTAGCATTGGAGGGCAGCGTGGAGGGTAAAAATCGTAGAGGAAGACCAAGAGATGAATACACTAAGCAGATTCAGAAGGATGTGGGTTGCAGTAAGTACTGGGAGATGAAGAAGCTTGCACACGATAGGGTAGCATGGAGAGCTGCAACAAACCAGTCTCAGGACTGAAGACCACAACAACAACAACAACAACCTAATAGCAGGTATGTCCACCTTTGGCACGGATACCAACGACGACGCCCCGTGGCATGGTAGCAGTGAGGACGCTGGAGTTGGCAGCACATCTGAACACACAAACAACCTAATCCTCGTGAATTCCAGGGAGCGGTGCAATGAGCTCTTACGTCACATTCAATCGCTCCCAGATGTGTTCGATCGGGTTCAGATCCGGTGAGCTGTGGAGCCAGAACTTCTAATGAAACTCACCACTGTTTTCCTCGAACCACTCCATCACACTCCTGGCTTTGTGAAATGGCGCTTTATCTTCTTGAAAAATGCCACTACCGTCGAGAAACACGATCGTCATGATTGGGAGTACGTGGCCTGCAGCCAACGCGCGATACTCCTTGGCCGACACAGTGCTTTGCACGAGCTGCACTGGACCCACGGATGCCCAGGTGAATGTCCCCCAGAGCATATTAGAGCTGCCGCCAGCTTGACTCCATCTACATCTACATCCATACTCCGCAAGCCACCTGACGGTGTGTGGCGGAGAGTACCTTGAGTACCTCTATCGGTTCCCCCTTCTGTTCCAGAATCTTATCGTTCGTGGAAAGAAGGATTGTCGGTATGCCTCTGTGTGGGCTCTAATCTCTCTGATTTTATCCTCATGGTCTCTTCGCGAGATATACTAGGAGGGAGCAATATACTGCTTCACCCCCCGTTGAAGGTATGTTCTCGAAACTTCAACATAAGCCGGTACCGAGCTACTGAGCGTCTCTCCTGCAGAGTCTTCCACTGGAATTTATCTATCATCTCCGTAACGCTTTCGCGATTACTAAATGATCCTGTAACGAAGCGCGCTGCTCTCCGTTGGATCTTCTCTATCTCTTCTATCAACGCTATCTGTTACGGATCCCACATCGGTGAGTAGTATTCAAGCAGTGGGCGAACAAGCGTACTGTAACCTACTTCCTTTGTTTTCGGTTTGCATTTCCTTAGGATTCTTCCAATGAATCTCAGTCTGGCATCTGCTTTACCGATGATCAAATTTATATGATCATTCCATTTTAAATCACTCCTAATGCGTACTCCCAGATAATTTATGGAATTAACTGCTTCCAGTTGCTGACATACTATATTGTAGCGACTGCTACGGTCGCAGGTTCGAATCCTGCCTTGGGCATGGATGTGTGTGATGTCCTTAGGTTAGTTAGGTTTAAGTAGTTCTAAGTTCTAGGGGACTGATGACCATAGCTGTTAAGTCCTATAGTGATCATAGCCAGCCATATATTGTGAATAGCAACGGTCCTACGACACTCCCCTGCGGCACACCTGAAATCACTCTTACTTCGGAAGACTTCTCTCCATTGAAAATGACATGCTGCGTTCAGTTATCTAGGAACTCTTCAATCCAATCACACAATTGGTCTGATAGTCCATATGCTCTTACTTTGTTCATTAAAAGACTGTGGGGAACTGTATCGAACGCCTTGCGGAAGTCAAGAAACACGGCATCTACCTGGGAACCCGTGTCTATGGCGCTCTGAGTCTCGTGGACGAATAGCGCGAGCTGGGTTTCACACGACCGTCTTTTTCGAAACCCATGCTGATTCCTACAGAGTAAATTTACAGTCTCCAGAAAAGTCATTATACTCGAACATAATAATCCCGCAGTGCAGGTGTCGAGGAGCTGTTCCCCTGGAAGACGATGGATTCGCGTCCTCCCATCGGCATGAGGAAGAAGGTACAGGGATTTATTAGACTATGCAACGCTCTGCCACTGCGCCAGTGTCCCACTGCCGATGATCACGTGCCCGTTTCAGGCCCATCGTTAGGAGTGTTCGGTGCATTATCTGTTCAGATATACTTGTACTCTGTCCAGCATTAAATTCTGATGTTAGTTCCACCACAATTCGCCTCCTGTACTATTTTACCAGTCGGCCTCCGAAGTCCGACAACTGTAACGAGGGATGGCTGCACAGCCCACGACGTCTCGACGTGGTTCCATCTTGGTTTCGCCATATGTTGAAAGCACTCACCACAACACTCCTTGGACACACGACAAGTCGTTCAGTTTTCGAAATGCTCGTGGCGAGTTTCCGCACCATCACAATCTTCTCTCGGTCAAACTCAGATAGATCGCGCGCCTTACCCATTCGGCACACGGACAGCACGCTGTCAGTATAAATTTGAATAAATCACGAAATAATGTAGATAGAGAGGTAGAAATTGACACACATGCTTGGAATGACATGGGGTTTTATTAGAACCAAAAAAATACAAACGTTCAAAAAATGTTCGACAGATGGCGCTTCATCTGATCTGAATAGCAATAATTAGCATAACAAAGTATGACAAAGTAAAGATGATGTTCTTTACAGGAAATGCTCAAGTATGTCCACCATCATTCCTCAACAATAGATGTAGTCGAGGAATAATACTATGAACAGCACTGTGAAGCATGTCCGGAGTTATGGTGAGGCATTGGCGTCGGAAGTTGTCTTTCAGCATCCCTAGAGATGTAGGTCGATCACGATACACTTGCGACTTCAGGTAACCCCAAAGCCAATAATCGCACAGACTGAGGTCAGGGGACCTTGGAGGCCAAGCATGACGAAAGTGGCGGCTGAGCACACGATCATCATCAAACGACGCGCGCAAGAGATCTTTCACGCATCTAGCAATATGGGGTGTTTTTTGGTTCTAATAAAACCCCCATGTCATTCCAAGCATGTGTGTCAATTTTTACCTCTCTATCTACATTATTCTGTGGTTTATTAAGGTTTCATATTTATACTGACTTTTTGATCACCCACTACATGCACCGTACGTGTGTCTGACTAGCAGTCATTCCTCGCCCGGTAATTCTGCTATCATCTGGTCGGGTTCATGCCGATAGAAGGTCGGTGGCTGATCAGTGTATGTGCCATTATTCCATGTTGGATTTTGGGAGAGTGATGTTCTATGTCGGATTTAGAGGAAATTGTTGGAAGCCGCCATTAAGGCAGTAATCTATGTTTTATGGTATTGAAGAAAATAAATACATATAAAAGCACAAAAGGAGTATCAGGTGTGTAGAGTTCATAACCCTTAATCATTTCAAAAGAAATATTCAGCGACTATAAAGACGCAAGTCGTTCGGAAGTGTTGTGTAGTTTGATGGTGCGAACCTGCAGTTTTGCACGGTTTTGGGATTCGTCGAGAATATTTCTCCGAAGAGCTAAATAATTTCACGAACTAAAGTTGGACGCCACATTCGATTCCGTAGAGCGATAAATTATCTTTAGCAATTTCAGGTGGAGAAGTTCCAGCAAGGAGACTCAACGAAAGGCATATGGTATTACCATATTCTTTAACTTAAGGAGAACAGTAAGCAATAGACTTCATAACCACCGCAAACATAATTAAAAGGACTCAACTTAAATAAAAGTAGCAAACAGGAAAATGGAATCGCTAAACTAAACCATAAATAAAAATCAATTAGTAAAAATACGCAATCACATCAATAAAACGCTCATTAAATTATAGAGAGAATAAAAATAAGAACGTTAAAATTTGTAATTACAATGATATGAACACCCTTAGCTACTTACAGGGGTTGACATACGTCAACGGGAACAGATGAAAATGTGTGCCCCGACCGGGACTCGAACCCGGGATCTCCTGCTTACATGGCAGACGCTCTACCCATATTTTTTTTCTCATTTTGACCGATTTGTTCGCTGCAACTGCTCGGGGCGGACGTCGTAAGACATCCATTTAAGTGCGTTGCTGATCGATTAACTCAGTTTTTTTTATTACAGAGGGAGCTAACCCTCTGACCGAACACGCTGAGCTACCGTGCCGGCATCTGAGCCACCGAGGACACAGAGGATAGCGCGACTGCAGGGATTTATCTCTGGCACGCCTCCCGCGAAACCCACATTCTCAACGTATTGTCCCGCACTACATTCGTAGTGCCCCCGCCCATTATACTCATTGCTCGCGGCGCGTTGCCGATTCCCGTAAGAGTTCGAGCACTGTTCGTGAATTCGCACAGGAGAAGAAGATGGTCAAGTCCCGGTTGGGGCATACATTTTCATCTGTCCCCGTTGACGTATGTCAACGCCTGTAAGCAGCTAAGGGTGTTCATATCATTGTAATTTCATTCTAACGAGCTGCATGGTCACCGATGGTATCTGTTCTTTCGGACATGTCCGAAAGAACAGATACCATCTTAGTATATATATAGTTAAAATTTGTTATCACTCCTACAGTGATGAACAGTCTGTCACATCACGTACCAATAAAATGGCCTTATCCTTGAGGGTTGCAATTTTATTTTCGAGCAGTGTACGAAAAAACGCCACACTACGTAAGTGGGACAAGGAAAAAGAAGACAATTTGTTTTAGTCCATTCGGTATTTCGCTCAGAAGAAAAGTTTGCCGGACAAGTATGCGGACCGTGCTGGAATGCCTCCAGCAGTGGGGCACGCTGGTGGCGGCCTGCCCAGCCAGGTAGCAACAGGCGACACGCGCCCGGCACGTGAGCGCCATCTCGGCTCGTGTCAAGGCTGGCCAGGCAGCCAAGGAGTTCGCAAGGACGCTCGCCTCGCGTCGCGTCACCGTGACTCTTCCAATTTAGGAGATAATTCGAAAAATAGTCTGCCGAGCTGTCAGAAACTACCGTACGACGGGCCATTGCGGAAAGAAGAAATCGCACGCTCACCAAAAAGCAGATATTCAGATTAGAGACACTATATCACGAAAATTCACAACACTTTTATCAAATATTAGCTGAGTACCCGGCGTTGCCCAGGCATGTCTTCATTCCAGTCTTCTACTAGTCCTTCTCCCCCTCCCCTTTCTGTCCTCTCCCCATCCGCCTCCTACTCCCCCTACTCTCTAGCTCCTCCTCCTCGTCTCTTTGTCAATCCCCTCCTTCCTCCTATCAATCTGCTTCTCCTCCCTCTATCCATCTGTTCTTTCCCCTCTGTCCATCCCCTTCTCCTCCCCTCCCTTTGTCCATCTTCTCGCTCACCTCTCTGCCCATTTCCTCCTCGTCCTTTGTCGATTTTCTTTTGCCTTTTTGTCTGTTCATCTCCTCCTCCGCTTCTCTTTGCCTATCTCTTCCTCCCCCTGTCTCGGTCCATGTCCTCTTCTTTCCTTTCTCGTCCATCTCCTGCTCTCTCTCTCTCTCTCTCTACTCATTTCCACCTGCTGTGCCGTACGGAAATACACTCGCCAGTACAACAGTGAGTTCAACAGTTTGCTCTGGGAGAAGTCTTTCAATTTAACTTTATACATATACATCTACATTCACTCCGCAAGCCACCCAACGGTGTGTGGCGGAGGGCACTTTACGTGCCACGGTCATTACTTCCCTTTCCTGTTCCAGTCGCGTATGATTCGCGGGAAGAACGACTGCCGGAAAGCTTCAGTGCGCGCTCGAATCGCTCTTATGTTACATTCGTGACCTTCATGGGAGATATAAGTAGGGGGAAGCAATATATTCGATACCTCATCCAGAAACGCACCCTCTCGAAACCTGGACAGCAAGCTACACCGCGATGCAGAGCGCCTCTCTTGCAGAGTCTGCCACTTGAGTTTGCTAAACATCTCCGTAACGCTATCATGCTTACCAAATAACCCTGTGACGAAACGCGCCGCTCTTCTTTGGATCTTCTCTATCTCCTCTGTCAACCCGACCTGGTACGGATCCCACACTGATGAGCAATACTCAAGTATAGGTCGAACGAGTGTTTTGTAAGCCACCTCCTTTGTTGATGGACTACATTTTCTAAGCACTCTCCCAATGAATCTCAACCTGGTACCCGCCTTACCAACAATTAATTTTATATGATCAGTCGACTTCAAATCGTTCTGTACGCATACTCCCAGATATTTTACAGAAGTAACTGCTACCAGTGTTTGTTCCGCTATCATATAATCATACAATAAAGGATCCTTCTTTCTATGTATTCGCAATACATTACATTTGTCTATGTTAAGGGTCAGTTGCCATTCCCTGCACCAAGTGCCTATCCGCTGCAGATTTTCCTACATTTCGCTGCAGTTTTCTAATGGTGCAACTTCTCTGTATACTACAGCATCATCCGCGAAAAGCCGCATGGAACTTCCGACACTATCTACTAGCTCATTAAATATATTGTGAAAAGCAATGGTCCCATAACACTCCCCTGTGGCACGCCAGAGGTTACTTTAACGTCTGTAGACGTTTCTCTATTGAGAACAACATGCTGTGTTTTGTTTTCTACAGTGCGGAACTGTATCGAACGCCTTCCGGAAGTCAAGGAAAATGTCATCTACCTGGGAGCCTGTATCTATTATTTTCTGGGTCTCATGAAAAAATAAAGCGAGTTGGGTCTCACACGATCGCTGTTTCCGGAATCCTTGTTGATTCCTACAGAGTAGATTCTGGGTTTCCAGAAATGACATGATACGCGAGCAAAAAAATGTTCTAAAATTCTACAACAGATCGATGTCAGAGATATAGGCCTATACGTTTGCTCACCTGCTCGACGACCCTTCTTGGACTACCTGTGCACTTTTCCAATCATTTGGAAGCTTTCGTTCCCCTAGAGACTTGCGGTACACGGCTGTTAGAAGGGGGGCAAGTTCTTTCGCGTACTTTGTGTGGAATCGAATTGGTATCCCGTCAGGTCCAGTGGACTTTCCTCTGTTGAGTGATTTCAGTTGCTTTTCTATTCCTTGGACACTTATATCGATGTCAGCCGTTTTTTTTTTTTCGTTCGTGCGAGGATTTGGAGAAGGAACTGCAGTGCAGTCTTCCTCTGTGAAACAGCTTTGGAGAAAGGTATTTAGTATTTCAGCTTTACACATGTCATTATCATCCCGGAGTGCCTGGATATGCTGTTTCGATCCACTTACTGATTTAACGTAAGATGAGAACTTCCTAGGATTTTCTGTCAAGTCGGTACATAGAATTTTACTTTCGAATTCATTGAACGCTTCTGGCATAGCCCTCCTCACGCTAACTTTGACATCGTTTAACTTCTGTTTGTCTGAGAGGTTTTGGCTGCGTTTAAATTTGCAGTGAAGCTCTCTTTGCTTTCGCAGTAGTTTCCTAACATTGTTGTTGAAACACGGTGGGTTTTTCCCGTCCCTCACAGTTTTACTCTGCACGTACCTGTCTAAAACGCATTTTACGATTGCCCTGAACTTTTTCCATAAACACTCAACATTGTCAATGTGTCCTGTGTAAACAGGTTGAAAAATGGTTATAATGGCTCTGAGCACTATGGGACTTAACTTCTAAGGTCATCAGTCCCCTAGAACTTAGAACTACTTAAACCTAACTAACCTAAGGAAATCACACACATCCATGCCCGAGGCAGGATTCGAACCTGCGACCGTAGCGGTCGCGCGGTCCCTAACTGAAGCGCCTAGAACCGCCCGGCCACACCGGCCGGCAGAAGTAATATCATCGTGATCGGCTTATGGCTCTGGCGCATACTACTACACCTGCTGAAGCAATCTGAGCAGCAATTGACACCGCAGTGACAGAACGAACTCTTGCAAATCGGTTACTTCAAGGGTAGCTGCAATCCAGACTTTCTATGGCGAACATTTCGCTGACGCCAAACCGTCGTCACAAAAAAGACTTCAGTGGTGTCAAGCGAGAGGCTATTGGAGGGCAGGGTAGAGGTCTGATGTATTTTCTGATCAAAAGTGCTCTGTCTCAGTGCTAGTAATGGTCGTTTGTTGTCTAGAACAAGGTCAGTTGTGGTCCTGCAACCAATCTATCTGTGTCCTAGAAACGCTGGACCTACACCTGCGGTTATGGTCTGGGATGCGATTTCGTATGACAGCAGGAGCACTCTCGTGCCTGTCCCGGACACGTTTACTGCAAATTTGTACGTCAGTCTGGTGATTCGACCTGTTGTGCAGCCATTCATGAGCTGCATTCGGTGCAGTGTTTTCCAACAGTATAACGCTCGCCCACATGCCGCTGTTCTAACCCAACATACTCTAGGAGTGTTCACATTTTGCGTTGGCCTGCTCGATCAGCGGATCTATCTGCAGTCGAGACCATATGGGACATCTTCAGACGACAATTACAGCGTCATCCACAAACAGCATAACCGTCCTTGCATTAACGGACCAAGTGCAACAGACGTGGAACTCCATCCCACAGCCGGCTTCTGTGACCGAGCGGTCCTAGGTGCTTCAGTCTGGAACCGCGCTGCTGCTGCGGTCGCAAGTTCGAACCCTGCCTCGGGCATGGGTGTCTGTGGCGTCCTTAGCTTCGCTAGGTTTAAGTAGTTCTAAGTTCTATGGGACTGATGGCCTCAGATGTTAAGTCTCATAGTGCTCAGAGCCATTTTCCACCCACAAACTGATGTCCGGCACCTGTACAATACAATGAATGCACGTTTGCATGGTTGCGTTCAACATTTTGGTGATTACACCAGTTCTTAATACGCCAACAACTCACATTTTGGCTTATATCGAGCTTACATTAACTTGTGATCTTGCAATGCTAATCACTTACATACGTTAACTAGACAAATGTATTCCCGCAATGTCATTACTCTAAATTAATTATTTTTTTGGTATTATGACTTTTTTCTGTATATTTTTGTAGGTACATTTAGCGAGATATGTGAATACTGTCTGCAAAATGTGCTGCGAATAAAGTTAGTGGTAAGAAGTAATAAATGAAAAAGTCATTCTCCATGCGACAGTTTTACTACATTAACTGTGAAAATGCTGTAAGTGATAAAGAATTATATTTTCATCAGTCTGTGGGGCTCGTCAGCAAGAAAAAGATTGAATTATGTGTTAAGTTTGTAGCAAGTTTCTAAGTGCTCTCATTCTCAAATACGGGGAAATATGGGTATTCGCGCGACCGTGACTGTTCTGCTTTTTCATCCACACCGCTTTGATAGGTAGGTGGTTCATACTCCCACAGCGATGATTTCCATACAGTGAGGGTTACGTGTACCAAGTTCGGCTGAAATGCGTCCAGTGGTGTAGAAGGAGCTGTGGAACATACACACATACATGAACACGTATATCCATTTTTAAGATATGTGTGAGTACTAGCCGACCGTCCAGAGTACTTGCAAACGAGGTCGTCTAAACACTTGAGTCGCAAGGTTGGGGTATCAAAGCGACAACTATCTCCTCTCTGTTGTGCAACTTTTATACACCAGACGTCCCTCAACCAAATGAATGGCGCGAAAGGATATGCACTACACGCTGACGACACAGCTTATTGGCGCTTCGCGTCGACGGTGATAGACAAAGACAAACCACCAACGCAAAGCCGCACAGACCAACTAGAATAGCATAGTATGTGGACATCAAACCTAGTGCAGCAAAAATGCACCTCATACTCTTCAGCCACACAATCATTCAAATTCCGAAGGAAGCAGAGATTAAATACAGAGAGTGAAAGGTAATTCACAACCTTTACAGAAACCAGACCGTAGTTATAAGAGCTGAAGGGCATGAAGAGGAGGGTTAGAGGGGGGGGGGGGGGGGGGAGACAAGGTTGCATCCTACCACCAATGCTATTCAGTCTTTACATTTGACGAACTGTGAAAAAAAAAAAAAAAAACAAGGAGAAATTTGGAAATGTGAAATAAAAACTTCGTGGTTTGCAGCTGACATTGTAATTCTGTCGGAGGCAGTAAAGGACTTGTAAGAGCTGTTGAACGGAACGGGTAGTGACTCGAAAAGAAGTTATAGGATGAACATCAGCCAAAGTATATGAGGGGTAACGGAATGCTGTCGAAGTAAATCAGTCGTTGGTGAGGTAATTAGAGTGGACAATGAGAGACTAAAAGTTGTAGACGAGTTTGTTCTTTGAGTAAAAAATTAATGATGGCCAAAGTAGAAAAGATATAAACTGCAGACTGCTAATAGTAAAAAAAGTATGTCTTAAAAAACGAGAAATTTTTTAACATCTGATATAAGTTCTATTGCAAAAAAACTTCAATCCAAACGTGTTTTTATGGAGTATACGCTTCTACAAATTTGAAATGAAAGATAAGCAGTTCAGAAAAGAAGAGAATGGAAGCTATAAAATGTAGTACTACTGAAGAATGCTGAAGATAAGATGGTTAGACCGAGTAACTAAATATGGGGGGAAGGGGTTGGGAGGGGGGGGGGGGGGAACGAATTAAGGAAAATAGAAATTGGTGGTACTACATCTACATCTAAATACACACTCCGTAAGCCATCGTAGGGTGTAATTTCTCGTATCTTATCTTCGAGATCGATACGTGAAATGTATTTTATTTGCCATTTTCTTTTAGTCTGTTATCCATACAAGACTGAATGTTGCACTTGAAATGGCATGAATATAGCGCATAATATTTTAATATACTATGTGCGAGCCGGCCAGAGTGGGCGAGCGGTTCTAGGCGCTACAGTCTGGAACTGCGCGACCGCTACGGTCGCAGGTTCGAATCCTGCCTCGGGCATGGATGTGTGTGATGTCCTTAGGTTAGTTAGGTTTAAGTAGTTCTAAGTTCTAGGGGACTGATGACCTCAGAAGTTAAGTCCCATAGTGCTCAGAGCCACTATGTGCGAAATGTATGTTGACGTCAGCAGAATCGTTCTGCAGTCAGTTCCAAATGCCGGTTCTCTAAATTTTCTCAATATTGATCCTAAAAAAGGATGTTGCCTACCCTCCAGGGATTTCCATTTGAGTTCCCAAAGCATCTCCGTAACACTGGTTACCTACTGGTAACTAATCTAGCAGCCCGCCTCTGAATTTTTTCGATGTCTTCCCTTAATCCGACCTGGTGCCGAACCCAAATACTCTACAGATAGTAATAGGTGGCACCAGCGTCCTACGCTCAGCATTCTTTACAAATGAATCACACTTCTCGAAATTCTCCCAATAAACCGAAGTCGACCATTTGCCTTCTCTGCCACAGTCGTCACATGCTCGTTCCATTTCATATTGTTTGCAACGTTATGCCCAGATATTTAAACGAAATGTCTGTGTCGAGCAGAACACTAATAATGTTGTATCCGAACATTACAGGTTTGTTTTTCCTACTTATCCGCGTTAATTTACATTTTTCTATATTCAGACGTAGCTGCCACTCATCACACCAATCATAAATTTTGTCTAAGTCATCTTCTGTCCTTCTACAGTCACAGAACTTCGACACCGTGCCATATACCACAGCATCATCAGTGAATGATCGCAGATTGTTGCCCACTTTGTCCGTCAAACCATTTGTGTGTATAGAAAACATTTCTCTGGGGAACATGTTAGGTTCTGTTACTTAAGAAGTCTTCGAGCCATTCATATATCTGAAAACCTATTCCATATGCTCGTACCTTTGTTAACAGTCTGCAATGGGGCACCGTGACAAATGCTTTCCGTAAATCTAGAAATAAGGAATCTGCTTGTTTTCTTTCATCAGTTGCTCTCAGCAAATCACATAAGAACAGGGCAAGCTGAGTTTCGCAAGAGCGATGCTTTCTAAAACCGTGCTGATTCGTTGGCATAAGCTTTTCGGCCTCAAGAAAATTTATCATATTCAAACTGAGAATATGTTTATGGCTTCTGCAGCAACACGACTAAAAGAAGAAGTCGGTTGATAGGGCACATTCTAAGACATCAAGGAATCGTCAGTTTTGTAATGGAAGGAAGTGTGTGTGTGTGTGTGTGTGTGTGTGTGTGTGAAGGGGGGGAGGAGGGTGGGGGGGACTTGTAGAGGGAGATCAAGGGATGAAAACAGTAAGTGTGCTTATTCAAAGACGAGAAAGCTTGCACAGGTTGGACTAGTATAGAGAATGGAGAGTTGCATAAAATCAGTCTTCAGATCGCAATAACAACAACAACAAAATACAAAATAAGAAACGAAAACCAAAAGACGCAATACTAAAAGGATGGGGGTCACGTAATCTTATCACTTATCAAAAGACACAGTCAACTCTTTAAGGATACGCCTCACCCTTGAGGAAAACTCTGTCGTGGAGGGAACATACAAAGGATAAGACAAGCGGAGCCAAAATTGGGCTACGAGATAGAACTAACGGTACAAAAGACACAACAGCATATAAGGCCTACCAACAATACGCCCAGTCCACGAATATGCCGCCCCAGTGTGGATGACAAACAGAACCAATGTTCTAAAAATTGATAACGCCTGAGAGGAAAAATGTTAGAACCGCTACAGGAATGTACTATAGAACTACAAACGAAATGGTCTGCAGAAACAGCGAAACGAAATCAATAAGCAAAAATTGGCTGCAGAATACTGCAATAATAGACGCCCACAGGCACGTGCAAAGCACATCCACGACAAAACTACTAAAAGAGCCACATTCTGAAATCAGGTACCCTAGCACCATAAAACCCATTTCACCAAAACCCATCAAAACCTGCATAAAGGTAACAAACAGACAACAGCCAAACTGCACGTCGGAGACATAGTGGATCGCAGAGATGTTTGATGGAGGACGGAATATTACTCTAACCTTATGTTTTTGGAGTACTGTAGGTATTTCCAATATAATGCAGGTAGGCTGTAGTCTTGAACGACTCAAGCTCATCCTCTTCCTTGTTCTGCCATTTATACGAGCAAGTCTATAGCGCTCTCCTTTTCTGCTGAGATGAATATCCATTTTCCAGATACACAGTTCCTCGGCACAACAAGGAAGAGGTTGAGGATAAGACCTTCAAGACGACAGCCTACTGCCGTATGTCGGAAATGTTTCCACGAAAAGTCAGAGTGATCTTTCGTTCTCCATCAAAAACCTCGAACCCTCTGGTATTGCCCGAAGACGGCTTAGAGTTGCGCAAAAAAGATGTTTATAAAATTTCGGAAAATCACCTACAAGGTTTTTGTTTTTATTGTAGATGGCAAAATATCTCGAAAAAGACGCGTCAAACGAGAAAAAATGTTCTAGGCGTAAAGTAAAGGGGGCATCTGCCTGTACTGCCAATGTCCATCTCCTAACCACCCCTCCTGTGTGGGCAGGGTCAACTTTGTATTTTCAAATCGGAAGTCCCCTCCCCCCCCCCCCCACCCCCCCCCCTCTATTTCATTGCATATTCGGATTCTACGCCAGAGAAATTCGTTGGTTTCACCTAAACAATTGATTCCCATCCGTGGCAGAAGGCACTGTTATCGACAAATATCAAGTTTTTGCAATTTACAATTTCATTTGATTCTAAATTTACGATTAAATATAACTTTTGCGTTCTGATGGTTGATTATTGATGTTCTTGAATTTGCAAGTATGATTGTATAGTACAAATAATATGACTGGACTGACATTTCTGGCAAATAAGCTACTTGTATCGTAACGTAGTTTTCTGTTCCGTACGGGGTTGATTGTGATGATTAGCTAAACCAACTGAATGCTTGATTTCGGCGGCCGTCCTCGCAGCCCGCCATCAGGGTGACAGATTTCGGTGTTCTTGGACGGATCCATGAAACGACGTGCGCATATCGTTATAATTTCCGGGTAAAGCCTCGATGTACTTCCGGGTTTAAAACAGATTTTGTGACCTGGATGCTGCCGCGTTACCACGTATTGGAGGCCAATACAGGTTGACAACCGGCCACCGAAAGCTCTGCTTTCTGCGTGCCACGGATATTCCAAGTACCGAGCTGTCGCCCTTCGCAGCATTCCACGGTCTCCAGGAACATGACCGGCAGCTAACAAGAAGTGCTTACGATCCTTCTCTGTAGTCTCACAATCGTCAATTAACAGTGTACAGTCCGCTGCGGCAGGTTTCAGAATGTTATCGGAGAAGACGACATATTTTCGGGCTTCCAGAAGCGTTGACGATACCATTTAAGTGTGGTATATTTCGATGACTAACCTGCAGTGACCTGTATATGCGTAAGTAGGACGACTAATGAACACGTACGAAACACAGATGACTAAAATATGACACTGACAGAAAAGAGACGTAGTAGAATTGACAAGAAGCGAAATGCGAAGTTGTAGAAGCAAGTGTCGCAAAAGGAAAGCTAGATGATGCTTGTAGGAGCATCAAAGAAACTCCTGGAGATAAATGAAGCAGCTGTGTCAACATCAAGAGGCCAGACAGCAAGGAAGTATAAAGCAAAGAACAGAAGGTGTACAACTGGAATCAATATACAGGATGATTTTTGCATCGTGTTCAAACTCTAGGGATTGATGAGAGGATACGGAACAAAAAAGGTCTAATGAATTTATGTCCATAAATGCGTGGTTTCCATGCTCGAGACCGTTTATTCAATCATACTTTATTACAGACACTGCGTATAATAAGCGCTGTATCATGCAGCCACAGTTACAGTATGCATGGTCTCCTCCTAGAGGATGGCCCTGGTCCTCATACGTTATGCCCTAGCGCCCTCTCCTGCCGTAGTAATTGGTAATGTTGTTTCCCATTCACTTCTTTTGCTGACTCATCTTGTAGTGGATATGATACAGCGTTGTACACAATGGTTACGCATCCGAAACGAGAGCTTGCCGACATGATGTTTACGTATGGGAAGGCAAATGGCAACGGGAGGCGGGCAACGAGGTAGTATCAGGAGACGTATACAAGAACCACAGCATTCTATTTTCGTAACGGTGTATCACTGTTTGTCTGAGACAGGATCTTCTCAGGAAGCAGGAAATCACGAAGGACCTAACCGAAATGTTCGGACACCAGACTTGGAGGAAAATGTGATTAACACTGCGGAAGGCGACCGCTGTGTCAATACCAGACAGTTGGCCCTCCAGTACAGGGTAAACCAGAGGACCGTGTGGAACATTCCCCGTGACAATTGTTACCACCCGTATCACTTACATCGTGTGCAGGGCTTACTAGCGACAGTGTTTCCTCGTCGGGAGCAGTTTTATCACTGGTTTCTTGGTTTCTTCACCAAGTAACCACGATTCCGGGATTTGTGTCATCCATCCTATTCACAGATGAGGCCACCTTTAGGCGGAGTGTTTTCTTCAACGTTCATAACATCTGTGGGATAGTATGCGGAACCCCAGTGGTATGGTGACAGCGAATCATCAGCATCGGTGCAGCCGGAATGTGTGGATCGGGATGATTAGCGACCGTATTTTGGAACCAGTCTTCGCTCCACGTCAACTAACAGGCCAGAACTATCGGCGTTTCTTCCTGGTAACTTTGTCTCCCCTGCTAGAAGAAATGTCATTCATGATTCGAAGGGTTTGTTGCTGCTACATGATGGTGCTCCAGCCCACTTCGTCGTTAACGTCCGCACGCAACTCAATCGTGTGATTCCTGGTCGATGGATCGGACGAAGGAGTCCAGTTGCATGGCTTGCTCGTTCACCGGATCTCAACTCGTGCGATTTCTGGTTATGGAGCCATCTCAAATGTATCGTGTATGCAGCCATTCCGGTTGTGGAGACACTGGAGCAGCGTATTCATGTTGCCTTTAACACTGTTCAGAAGCAGCCTGCGCGATGTGAGCGTGTGAAACAGAACGCGTACACGCATGCATTGAGGCTCGTGCAACTGTCGGTGCGTGGTACAGCGAGTATCGGACCGCAGTGTCTGTAACAATGATTGAATAAATGATCTCTAGCATGGAAACCATGCACTTCCGAACATGAGTTTATTAGACCTTAAGCCCTCGTAGCGAAGTAGATGACACTGAGACAAGTAACTTAATTTTAGACATATGGGGCCCCAAATGTCGGGAAATACTCCAGAAATTGATGACAAATATTGAACATGTGGCGTCGCCAGATGACGTACAGCGTCGCACATCGAGGCCCACGAGAAAGACAGGCTGTGGCACGTACGTCACAGCAAGTGACACTGCAGTTCTTATGAGTGACAGCAGTCGTCTCCCGCAGAGAGTGAATAACTATTTCCGAAGACATTAACAATTCTTGACTGCATGTTTAAACACATGCACATTCTCGATAGCACAAGACAAAATTAAAATCTTTAGAGGGTACCTTTTCAATTACATATTGACTTCCCGTGTACTCTGCGCAGAGCCGAGCGTTCGTGAAGTGTAGCGGACAAGCCGAATAGTGTGACGTCAAAAGTTCACTACCGGTCCCGTATATCTCGTTAGCCCCGTCGCAAGTGTATCGGTTGGGCTTGTCGGTCCTGCCATCATCGGCAGGGGACAGTGGTACACATCGCTTCGTCAGACTACTCTGTTTCCGTTCTTGCAGTATCCGATGTGACATGGTAGTGCTTGCGGCAGTGGCAACACAAGACTACGATGAATCGGTTTACTCACGCGAAAACACGGTAGCCTACCGGAGAGACGTGTAACATTGTTCCTTGCCAGCAAGAGTAATATCGACAAATAAAACCGCTGCACTTGCGGTGACGTACTTCATCTGGTGGCGTCATACGTTCAACATTTGTCCTCCACAATTGGGAGACGTCTGATATTAAATTACTTTTCTCAATGTCATCTACGTCGCTTCGGTGCCCTTTAAACGTTAATAAGAATAGCCCATTATAGAAGCCCTACATAAAGAGCGGGACATTATTTTTACAGACGGGGAGGACGAAGAGGATAAACTTGAAATGGGTGATGCAATAATACCAGAACAATTTGAAAGATCATGAATGCACCAAACACTGCAAAACATTTCCACCTGGTGCTGAATATGAAATGGGCGAAATACTCGTAAACTTGATGAAGAACATGATACTGTAAAATTCAAGAAAGCAACTGCTGACAGGTGTTGTACCGAAACATCAGTTTAGTAAATTATGGTTACAAAATATTGACTCGATTTGTCTACTAAACAATAAAACGATTAGCAAAACCGACCTTCAGGAAAGATCAGTTGGGGTTCTGGAGAAATGAAAGAACACTCATTTTAGGAGATACCCGAAGAAAACAAATGCACTTTTACAGATTTTGTAAGTTTTAGGAAAATATTTTGACATCTGTGAAGAATATATTCTGTGAAATTCTTAAGATAGCATGGGTAAAATACAGGGGGCGAAAGCTTATCCACAGATTGTACAGAAACGAGGCTTCAGTTGTAATGTTCGAAAGCTGTAAAGGAAGTAATCGAGGAGACATAGTTCTTTTGTTAGTCAATATATACTTAAAGCAAGCTGTAAATAAAGCCAGAGAGGAATTTGGAAGAGGGATTAAAGCTAAAGCAGCACAGTGCAAATCTATGTCATATTTAGTCTAACAGTAGGATATTAACACCCGTTATGCTTCAAAAAAAATGGCTCTGAGCACTATGGGACTTAACATCTATGGTCATCAGTCCCCTAGAACTTAGAACTACTTAAACCTAACTAACCTAAGGACAGCACACAACACCCAGCCATCACGAGGCAGAGAAAATCCCTGACCCTGCCGGGAATCGAACCCGGGAACCCGGGCGTGGGAAGCGAGAACGCTACCGCACGACCACGAGATGCGGGCGTTATGCTTCGAGGACATACCTCTTTTGAACATATATGAAGTAAATGAAGTGAGTTATAATCTGTACATAAACTCAGCACAGCTCCAGATCATAAAAGTAGCTATATACACTATGTGATCAAAAGTATCCGCACAACTGGTTGAAAATGACTCACAAGTTCGTGACGCCCTCCATCGGCAACGCTGGAATTCAGTACGGTGTTGGCCCACCCTTAGCCTTGATGACAGCTTCCACTCTCGCAGGCGTACGTTCAATCAGGTGCTGGAAGGTTTCTCGGGGAATGGCAGCCCATTCTTCACGGAGTGCTGCACTGAGGAGAGGTATCGATGTAGGTCGGTGAGGCCTGGGACAAAGTCAGCGTTCCAACACATACCAAAGGTGTTCGACAGGATTCGGGTCAGGACTCTGTTCAAATGGTTTAAATGGCTCTAAGCACTATGGGACTTAACATCTGAGTTCTTCAGTCCCCGAGACCTAGAACTTCTTAAACCTAACTAACCTAAGGATATCACACATATCAATGCCAGAGACGGGATTCGAATCTGCGATCGTAGCAGCAGCGCGGTTCCGGACTGAAGCACCTAGAACCGCTTGGTCACAGCGGCCGGCCAGGACTATTTGCAGGCCAGTCCATTACAGGAATGTTATTGTCGTGTAACCACTCCACCACAGGCATTGCATTATGAACAGGTGCTCGATCGTGTTGAAAGATGCAATCGCCATCCCCGAATTGCTCTTCAACAGTGTGAAGCAAGAAGGTGCTTAAAACATCAATGTAGGCCTGTGATGTGATAGTGTCACGCAAAACAACAAGGGGTGCAAGCCCCCTCCATAAAAAACACCACCACACCATAACACCACCACCTCCGAATTTTACTGTTGGCACTTCACACGCTGGCAGATGACGTTCGCCGGGCATTCGCCATACCCACACCCTGCCTTCGGATCGCCACATTGTGCACCGTGATTCGTCACTCCACGCAACGTTTTTCCGCTATTCAATCGTTCAATGTTTGCCATCCTTACACAAAGCGAGGCGTCGTTTGGCATTTACCGGCTTGATGTGTGGCTTATGAGCAGCCGCTCGACCGTGAAATTCAAGTTTTCTCACCTCCCGCCTAACTGTCATAGTACTTGCAGTGGATCCTGATGCAGTTTGGAATTCCTGTGTGATTGTCCGGATGATGTCTGCATATTACACATTACTATCCTCTTCAGCTGTCGGTCAGTCAACACACGAGGTCGGGCTGTAAGCTTTTGTGCTTTACATGTCCCTTCACGTTTCCACTTCACTATCACATCGGAAACAGTGGACCTAGGGATGTTCAAGAGTGTGAAAATCTCGCGTACAGATGTACGACACAAGAGACATGCAATCGTCTAACCACGTTCAAAGTTCGTGAGTTCCGCTGAACGTCCCATTCAGCTCTCTCACGATGTATAGTGACTACTGAGGTCACTGATATGGAGTACCTGGCAATAGGTGGCAGCACAATGCACCTAATATGAAAAAAAATATGTTTTTCGGGGTGTCCGGATACTTTTGATCACATAGTGTATGTACAGAGACACTCCAGCACGCCACTGTATTATTATTATTATTATTATTATTATTATTATTATTATTATTATTTTACATCCTACTCCAAAATGTGAAATGGCCTGTTACATTAACGATGCATTGTAAAGTCACGGACTTTGCAGCCAACTACCAGTCAGTCTGGCGATGGGGCAAAGGCAGAACCAGCTGAGAATATTCTATCAGTGGCTTGCGGCGTGTATACGTGGATGCAGATGCAAACAAAGTGAGGAACTTGTGTCAACTCCTAATTGCAAAACTTCTGTGTGAGCGTAGTTTTTCACGGCGAATATATTGCTCCAAAGTCTCTCGGGCAAGCAGACGGACTGTAACTTGGTGATGATAATACGCTACGCCGTCGAAAACTGATTCCACGATGTCTAATCAATACGACTGCATGCCGGAGAGGCTTCCATGTGAAGCTGCTGACGTCACTCTTTGGCATGCGGCCACTTACGACGCCTGCAGTGTTCGCAACCCGCAATACAAACGTTTCCCCACTTTGCAATCAAGATTCAAAGCAGTTATAAAGTCCACATAATGTGCTAGAAACAGATAACATACTACTGTTTCACGTCTATCACACATGCGCGTTCTTATTTTCACACTAGATTCTGAAAGATTAACGGATCTTTGTGATAGAATCAGCAGTCCGAATGTCAGAATGCAGCGGAAGACATACACTGCTGGCCAATAAAATTGCAAAACACCACTAAGACGACATGCAACGAACGTTAGTCTGGCATGAAACGAGCTACATACTCGGATATTCAAACGAGTAGCTTTTCAACTGCACAAGGTTGTGCAGTCCAGAGACTGGTTTGATGCAGCTCTCCAAGCTACTTTATCCTGTGCAAGCCTCTTCATATCCGAGTAACTACTGAGACGTACATGTTTCTGAATCTGTTTACTGTATCCATCTCTTTGTCTCCGTCTAATATTATTACCCACCCCCCCTCTCCACAGTTCCCTCCAGTACTAAATTGATGATTCATTCATGTCTCAAAATATGTCTTATCAACTGATCCATTTATTTGGTCAAGTTTCGCCACAAATTTCTTGTCTCCAATCTGAATTCCTCCGGTGTCTCCTGGTCTCTTCGATGTATACAGTCTTCTTTCTTGATTCTTAAAACAAGTGTTAGCTATGATTAAGTTATGCTCTATGCGAAATTCTACCAGGCGGCTTCCTCTTTCATTTCTTTCCCCCCAGTCCATATTCACCTACCATCTCTCCCTCCTTTTCCTATTATCGAATTCCAGTCCTCCATCACTATTAAATTTTCGTCTCCCTTAATTATCTTAATAATTTATTTTATCTCTTCACACATTTTTTCAATCTCTTCATCATCTGCCCAACTAGTTGGGTATGGGCTGCGTGTCTGTCTTGGCTATAATAATACGACCACTACACTGTTCACAGTAGTATACCCGTATTTCTATTTTCTTATTCATTATTAAACCTACAGCTGCATTCCCCCTATTTGATTTTGTGTTTATAACCCAGTATTCACCCGACCAGAAGTTCTTTCCTCCTGCCACCGAACTTCCCCAATTCCTACTGTATCAAACTTTAACCTGTTCACTTCCCTTGTTAAATTTTCTGTCCTACCTGCCCGATTAAGGGATCTAACATTCCACTCTCCGACCCGTAGAACGCCAGTTTTGTTTCTCTTGATAACGACGTCCTCCTGAGTAGTTCCCGCACAGAGATCCGAATGAGGGACTATTTTATCTCCGGAATATTTTACCCAAGAAAATCCCATCATCATTTAACCATACAGTAGAGCTGCACGCCCTGGCGAAAAATTAATGCGGTAGTTTCCCCTTTCTTCCAACTGTTCGCAGTACCAGCAGAGCAAGGCCGTTTTGGTTGATGTTACAAGGCCAAATCAGTCAATCATCCTGACTGTTGCTCCTACAGCTTCTGAAGTAGCTTGCGCCCCTCTTAAGAATCACGCGTCTACCTGGCCTCCCAACAGATATCTCTCGAATATAGTTGCACCTACGGTACGACTATCTGTATCGCTGAGGCACGTAAGCCACTTCAACGATGGCAAGGTCCATGGTTCATAAGAAGATTAATGCCATCAACGAGGGGCGTTCTATAAGTGACGCAACACATTTATATCTGAAACAGAACGGTCGGCCGGCCGGTGTGACCGAGCGGTTCTGGGCGCTTCAGTCTGGAACCGCGATCCTACTACGGTCGCAGGTTCGAATCCTGCCTGGGGCATGGATGTGTGTGATGTCCTTAGGTTAGTTAGGTTTAAGTAGTTCTAAGCTCTAGGGGACTGATGACCTCAGATGTTAAGTCCCATAGTGCTCAGTGCTATTTGAACCAGAACAGTCGACAAACAGCACGGCTATACGAAAAGAAATTTCAAGCCCCATGGGTCATTTCAAACAGACTGACATGCAGTAAGGCGGCGGACTGTGCGTACACCACATCTGGAGGACCAGGTTGTCCAGGATATTGAGACGAACCTTAGTAGAAGCTGCAGGTAAGTGGCCCACCAACATGGTGCAGGCCAAAGTACGATTATGCGTATCCTGCACGACAATTGCTGCTATCACTGTCACCTGCAACCAGTTCAAAGATTATAAGCAGCGGATTTCCCTCTGTGGAAAGGATTTTGACGATGGTTCTTGCACCAGATCATCACAATTATGAGATTTCTGTTTTTACCGACGGAGCAACCTTTACCAAAACTGGCATCATCAGTCTATATAATTGGCTCTGTGGACTACAGACAAGGCACATGGTCAAAGGAACTTTCATTCGTCGACGGCATTTACCGTGGCAACGATGCATTTCCACACACAAATTCATAGAACCTTTCTTCCTTCGTTTCCAGTCAGGAATCCGTCCCTACTGTTTATCGTTCTTATTAATGTTCAACCTGTACATATATTTTGCGTAGTTTATCAGTTTTTAATACAATACCAAGAAGCGGTAGCCGGCTGGAGTGGCCGAGCGGTTCTAGGCGCTACAGTCTGGAACCGCGCGACCGCTACGGTCGCAGGATCGAGTCCTGCCTCGGGCATGAATGTGTGTGATGTCCTTAGGTTAGTTAGGTTTAAGTAGTTCTAAGTTCTAGGGGACTGATAACCTTAGAAGTTGTCCCATAGTGCTCAGAGCCATTTGAACCAAGAAGCGATGATAGGTAACTGACCGCTACATCCAATAAGTGTGGAAAAGACCCATCACAGTCACCCACACAACACTGTGCTCACGTGTGATCTTGACAACCATACCGAGGTATTCGTGTATTTTGTGTGGGTAATATTATCTCAGAATTAAATTAAAAACTGTTCCCAACGTCCAGTCTTGACCAACGGTTCCGAGAAGTTTTCCTTGGTTGTGAGACAAATTCTGGAACTAGTAAACTCCTTCCAAATATTCGTAATTGGAACCTTCTTTGCTGCCAACCAGACTGTTATTTGATTGCAAAATCGCTGACTCTACAACAGCTCATTGTACCCGGAGAATGGAGAAAAAAGAACCTATGCTATTTCTCTGCATGGGGTGCCCGCTATCAATATTAATTCATTTACTTTTTAAGCGAGAGAGGTGTTACTGTGATTAGGGCACTGTATTCGTGTCTGCGGGGAGCTGGGTTTGATTCCCGGGTACTGATGCTTACATCAGTTTCCTAAGGTTTCCCAACATCGCTTCTGGCCGATATGGGGCCGCAGCCGATAAACTGTCCAATTCTTGTTCATTTCGAGCTACTGCTTCGCTGCTAATGACGCCGTCGTCCATAAGTAGTTAACACTTAAATCTTCCTCCATTACGTTGTCCCATTATTCCATGGTTGATATACAAAATTCGGCACGGTACCCCAGTGGTTAAAACCCACCATAAATTGGACTAAAATGTTGTGAAATATACGAAACCCTCTAATCACTCTAAAAGTACAGTCAAAGTACTAGAGAATAATCGATCAGAAGGTCGCAACAAACAGCAAATTACTCGCCGTAGGACTATACCTCTTGCAATTAAGTACGTGATGTAATGTAATAGACTCGATAAACCGCCAACTGGCAAGCTGCGAGAAACTAGAAATCTGGCAGTATTTTTGTTTCCAGAATGAGATTTCGTTCTACAGCAGAGTGTGCGCTGATATGAAACTTCCTGGCAAATTAAAACTGTGTGCCAGACCGAGACTCGAACTCGGGACCTTTGCCTTTTGCGGGTAAGTGCTCTACCAACTTTTCTTTTATCTCATTTTGTTCTATACTGTTCGTTGAATTTGTTGGTGGCGGACATCTGATGACACCCATTCAGGTTGTTCGTTGATCCGTTCATTCAGTCTTTTATTACAGAGGGTAGCTAAACCCACTGACCGAACACGCTGAGCTACCGTGCCGGCGAAAATGTTCAAATGTGTGTAAATTCATAAGGGACCAAACTGCTGAGGTCATCGGTCCGTAGACTTACACACTACTTAAACTAACTTAAACTAAAAACAACACACACACCCATGCCGGAGGGAGGACTCGATCCTCCTGCGAGAGGGCGAACTGAGCTACTCACGACCCGCCCTCACACCTTCAGTTCTGTCTGTACCTCGTCTCCTACCTTCCAAACTTCACAGAAGCTGTTCTGCGAACATTGCAGACTAGCACTCCTGGAAGAAGAGCTTCTGTGAACTTTGGGAGGTAGGAGACGAGGTACTGGCAGAACTGAAGCTGTGAGGACGGATCGTGAGTCGTGCTTCGGTAGCTCAGTTGGTACAGCACTTCCCTGTGAAAAGGCGAGGGTCCCGAGTTCGAGTCTCGGTGCAACACACAGTTTTAATCCGCCAGGAAGTTTAATATTTTTGTTTCTTATTTATTTATTTATTATTATCCCTTTTTTCTTCTTTGGATAGCAAAGACTGGACAACCAACAGTGGATACCAAAAAGTCATATTAACATACTTTCAATGCCCACAGTAGAACAATAAAGTGAAGTTCAAAGTACTAACATAAGTTCTTAATGGAAAATAAAACACTAAAAGATGAACACTGGACAGCCAGCAGTAGTTACAAGAATGTCAAGTTAACATAGGCTCGTGCAATTTTCACAATAGAACAATGACAAAAGCGTGAGCTATAAAGAAAAGTTTGTTATATGAATTAAAAAACATAAAATTACGACACAGTTTTCGAACCGGTCCACTTACAGCTGGGAATGATATCCACGGCAACTTATAATTCAAAGCTGGACAATGGCGTCGATTACACAGATAAGTTCTTAATGCAAGGTAATAACGCAAACAGACGTCCCAGTTTTCAAACCGGGCTAGTTCCGTGGGAGAACAAAATCCATACAACTTATAATTCAAAGCTGAATACCAGCGTCTTTTAAACAAATCGCTTGCAAATACAACCTGCGTTTATCGAACTGGTGAAGTTCAAATGTTCAAATGTGTGTGAATTTCTAAAGGAGCAAACGGCTGAGGTCATCGGTCCCTAGATTACTTAAACTTACTTATACTAACAAGATCACACACACCCATGCCCGAGAGAGGACTTGAACCTCCGGCGGGAGGTCCGCGCAGTCCGTGACATGTCGCCTCAAACCGCGGGGCCACTCCGCGGCCACTGGTGAAGTAAAGCAGTAAATCTGACAAGACAGACACAAGCTAGCATAACTAGAAACGCAAGAGAACATTGTATTCCCGGACAAGTCTTCCCCTGCAAAAAATGGTTCATATAGCTCTAAGCACTATGGGACTTAACGTCTGAGGTCATCAGTCCCCTAGACTTACAACTACTTAAACCTAACTAAACTAAGGACAGCACACACATCCATGTCCGAGGCAGGATTCGAACCTGCGACCGTAGCAACTGCACGGTTCCGGACTGAAGCGCCTAGAACCGCGCGGCCACACCGGCCGGTCCTCCTCCGCAAAACAAAAACCAATGCATACTACTGCCTCGTAGCGAATTATACGTACTGTGCGGTCAGTAAACGAACTGAATTGATCCTCGATGCTCACTACGCAAGACCACAAAACACTTCATGACAAGAAATAAAAAAAATCGAACTGTTTTTAATAAAAGTCGTTACCAGACTAGTTCAGTGACATACAAATAAGATAAATACAAAAGAAAAACACACACATTACATTAAGAAGAAATTATTTTAGCAAAACGCAGCCTTTTTTTGAGAAAGAGCTATCATGGCAGGTGATTTTTGGTTTGTCCCTATAATGATGAAATAGAATCGAGCGGCTGAAGATTATTTAGTTACTGAGAAGAGGGAACTTATTCAATTTTTCTCACATTTTTTATTACTGAGTGCTGCGATGGAGCGTTCTATGCTTCACTTCAATGAAGCAAACTCAATTTTCTATCATTGTCTCAATTTTGATTTGCCAGTTTAAAGTTATTTAATTTCAACATTTTAAGTAAGAACCTTACAAGAGAAAAAGAAAAAAATAAAAAGAACAGAAGGTGGAATAGTGTTTGACTATGGATGTTAAAGGTCTCGGGCCCATCCCCGTACAGTTCTAGGACTTTCATCAGTCGCTTACCACTTCTTTCATCTCTGGCAAACCGAGCGAGGTGGCGCAGTGGTTAGCACACTGGACTCGCATTCGGGAGGACGACGGTTCAATTCCGTCTCCAGCCATCCTGATTTAGGTTTTCCGTGATTTCCCTAAATCGTTTCAGGCAAATGCCGGGATGGTTCCTTTGAAAGGGCACGGCCGATTTCCTTCCCAATCCTTCCCTAACCTGAGCTTGCGCTACATCTCTAATGACCTCGTTGTCGACGGGACGTTAAACACTAACCACCACCACCATCATCTCTGGCAATGTTTGTTGATGTGAAAAATTCCGAGCTGTGGCGTTTTTCGGAGGCAACATTCAACTATGAGTCTCGCTGGAACTTGGGTATTAATAAACCGCTTCAGCTGAAATTAGTCCTTTATTTTTAAATCATTGCCGGTTTCGTGGCACTAAAAGCTACATCTTCAGGTGAATATCTGCATAACGTTAAGCAGAAATGACAATCCTGAGAGATCCACTGATAATTTTCTAAAATTATTCTAAAGTTTTCAGTTTTTTAAAGAGCTATTACACACTTTTACATGAGAATATTAAAATATTTGTACTCACATAACTAAAACATTAGAGCTAAAAAGCTCGGAACTTTGTACCGAATATTCGTCGTCCGTGAAAACAAAACACCTCTAAAAGGCGATAAGTCATTGATTACGACGGCGTTTTAAAAATAAAGCACTAAAAACAGATGAAGCAGTTTATTAATACCCGAGATGATTACTCGCAGCTGTGGTTGTCTTACCCACAAACCTACTCCCTGGGTCTGTTTGGGTAAGTCCTCCACGAGGACCACCTCTAGTGACGCGCTGTGGTGGTCAGACCAGCCATAGAATTGATTACCATTCCGATCCGGGCTAATTGGGCGCGATCGCCAGCCGTCATCCTCAACCAGTGACGTTATCGAGGTGCAGTAAGCAGAGGCGTGGTATCACCACATCGCTCTCCCGGCCGTTGTCAGATTAGGTGACTTGGTGCCGCTACTACTCGGTCAAATAGCTTCTGAGCTGGCATCACGAGGCTGAGAGCAATTCGTTCCAGTCTTGGCACCAAGAAAAATCTCTGGCAATACCGGGAATCGAAACCAAGTCTGACGCAAAGCAGTCAGTCGCGCTCACCACTCAACTGCGGAGGCAGACTCGATCTGGTGACAGCTTTGCATAAAACCCTGGACTGTACAGAGGCAGCAGGCATTTCAGCAGCAATGCGCCGAGTAGCACCGATTGCTGTCGGAGCGAGTGTATGGCGCGCTTCTCGAGCAATACTCCGCTAATGGCGCCTTGTTTACAGCTAGTCACGTGACCAGCTTAATGGCACCTACAGTTCCTGGTCAGAAATATCTTCGGTGTGACTTTTCCGTACTTTACGACACCTCGCTGACATTTAGCCGCACTAGGCGTAAACACTTTATGGTCGCACGTGGAATGCTCCAGTTTACAAACAACACTCTCTTAACATCGATGTTACAGTACCTTCTTTCTACATCACCAGTAGAAATGATTTTACATTTTTCATGTAAACTGCATTGCACTGAATTCAAATTCATATAATTTTGATAAGAAGTGACTGTGTGCTTATCTTATCAACTTTGTAAATTTTGGAGGAAGTAGCAACGATGGCGAACTTGCTACAACACCAATTACTTAAGTACCGAATTGTGTGTACAAAGTATTGCCACATCCTCTGCATCCTCCGACCTAGTACAGCAGTTATAATCGCCAGCTGGCGCCATGTGCTTCACCGATTCGCCTTCATCCTCCCGCAATTTTTTTATCATTTAAGTTTGCTATTCCAGGAATGTGAAACGGACAACGGGAAGAAAAGACGGCTAGAGGCCCTGGAGATGTGGTGCTATAGAAGGATGATGAAGATCAGCTGGAGAGACAAAGTAACAAATGAAGTGCTTTGAAGAGTACAGGAAACCATATCTCTGTGGAGGGACATCGAAACAAGAAGAGACAAACTCGTAGGGCACATCCTGAGACACAACAACATCATTGGAACAATAGCAGAAGGAGCTATTGAGGGAAGGATTCGGCGGGGCGACCTAGGATATCATACATGCAACAGATGGTGGATGTAACACATACGGGAAATGAAGAAGAAGGCAGACAGAAGAGAGGAATGGCGCTCTGCTAAAAACTAACCTCAGGGTTGAACACAAAAAGAAGAAGAAGAAACGACCTATTCAGCTCCTGTACAGTACTACAAAATAATATAACTATGGTTGCCTGCCTCACACAAGATTTCATGTCTCATCTGTATACGTCCTGGGTTCTAATGATTAAGCAATCTTAGTCATATATGAGAACTTATTTCGTGTGCTCAGACCTTCGTAACACTCTGCAGTGGGGTACTGTGCCATACGCTTTCCGTAAATCGTAAATCTCGGAAAATGGAATACGCCTGTGGCCCTTCATCCACGGTTTGCAGGATATCGCGAGTAAAAAGGACAAACTGAGTTTCGCACTAGTGGTGCGTTCTAAATCCATTCTGATTTGAGGACACAAGTTCTTCCGTCTCATGGAAATTTATTAAATACGAGCTCAAAATATGATCAAAAATTCTGCAGCAAACCGATGTTAAGGACATTCAACAGTAATTTTGTCTGTCCTTTCTTTTATCCTTCTTACATACGGGAGTCACCTGCGTTGTTGTTTTTTTTTTTTCAGACGCATGGAACTTTGCGTTGGGCGCATTTAGCACATCATCATCATCATCAACATCATCATCATCATCATCATCACCAGGATGTCCTGCCAGCGAGCCGGGTAGGAACTTGGTGAGCGACATGCCTCCGGTGATTTCTGTCCTGGTATAGCTTTTATTCACATAAATTCAACCTCATACAGTGCGGACAAAATAAAACTGGCATGGATATACACTCCTGGAAATTGAAATAAGAACACCGTGAATTCATTGTCCCAGGAAGGGGAAACTTTATTGACACATTCCTGGGGTCAGATACATCACATGATCACACTGACAGAACCACAGGCACATAGACACAGGCAACAAAGCATGCACAATGTCGGCACTAGTACAGTGTATATCCACCTTTCGCAGCAATGCAGGCTGCTATTCTCCCATGGAGACGATCGTAGAGATGCTGGATGTAGTCCTGGGGAACGGGTTGCCATGCCATTTCCACCTGGCGCCTCAGTTGGACCAGCGTTCGTGCTGGACGTGCAGACCGCGTGAGACGATGCTTCATCCAGTCCCAAACATGCTCAATGGGGGACAGATCCGGAGATCTTGCTGGCCAGGGCAGTTGACTTACACCTTCTAGAGCACGTTGGGTGGCACGGGATACATGCGGACGTGCATTGTCCTGTTGGAACAGCAAGTTCCCTTGCCGGTCTAGGAATGGTAGAACGATGGGTTCGTGACGGTTTGGATGTACCGTGCACTATTCAGTGTCCCCTCGACGATCACCAGTGGTGTACGGCCAGTGTAGGAGATCGCCCCCCACACCATGATGCCGGGTGTTGGCCCTGTGTGCCTCGGTCGTATGCAGTCCTGATTGTGGCGCTCACCTGCACGGCGCCAAACACGCATACGACCATCATTGGCACTAAGGCAGAAGCGATTCTCATCGCTGAAGACGACACGTCTCCATTCGTCCCTCCATTCACGCCTGTCGCGACACCACTGGAGGCGGGCTGCACGATGTTGAGGCGTGAGCGGAAGACGGCCTAACGGTGTGCGGGACCGTAGCCCAGCTTCATGCAGACGGTTGCAAATGGTCCTCGCCTATACCCCAGGAGCAACAGTGTCCCTAATTTGCTGGGAAGTGGCGGTGCGGTTCCCTACGGCACTGCGTAGGATCCTACGGTCTTGGCGTGCATCCGTGCGTCGCTGCGGTCCGGTCCCAGGTCGACGGCCACGTGCACCTTCCGCCGACCACTGGCGACAACATCGATGTACTGTGGAGACCTCACGCCCCACGTGTTGAGCAATTCGGCGGTACGTCCACCCGGCCTCCCGCATGCCCACTATACGCCCTCGCTCAAAGTACGTCAACTGCACATACGGTTCACGTCCACGCTGTCGCGGCATGCTACCAGTGTTAAAGACTGCGATGGAGCTCCGTATGCCACGGCAAACTGGCTGACACCGACGGCGGCGGTGCACAATGCTGCGCAGCTAGCGCCATTCGACGGCCAACACCGCGGTTCCTGGTGTGTCCGCTGTGCCGTGCGTGTGATCATTGCTTGTACAGCCCTCTCGCAGTGTCCGGAGCAAGTATGGTGGGTCTGACACACCGGTGTCAATGTGTTCTTTTTTCCATTTCCAGGAGTGTATTTCATGCCCCTTAAGATATGCAACCCAACCTATATCGTCCGTCCCGTATCTGGATTATGTGAGCTGGGTTGTCTACCGTAAGATTCCTGATATACGAGTGTTTCTAGGCCATTTTTGAATTTCCCACCCTACAGCAACAACTTGACTCGTAGAATCGTTCAAAGTGACGACCGCTAGGCTCGATGTCTGCATGACAACAGAGTATAAAATTTTGTAGCACTCTCTCAAGTATCCTAGCTGTCTGTTGTATATTGAGACAGGCGCTAGGATCCTAACACCAGCTGTTCTTCAGTTTCCGCTGCGTGTTTCGTGCACCAGCGATTTCATGGAACCACATCGTGAGACAGACCGCTCATGCTGCTTATGAGATAGAGCCCTGTATGAGAGTAGACAGGGCTCTATTATGAGAGAGAACCTGCCCTCCCAATCCAACAATGAGGATATACGTTATTCAGGTGCTTACGGCCCTTATAAGAGACACGGGCTCAAGCAATCTAAGCAGCACATCAGAAATGTACACCTGGTAACACCCCCTATTCAAATGGCTTACACGAAAATTAGGTCCTATTACGTACTTTGCGCATCGTAAATCCAACTCTAATGTAAATATACGCCAGCTCAACTCGCTTAGCGATTGGTCTTCGGGCGTGGTGGACCTCCACCACATGTTGTGAAGGAGCTGGAATTAGGTCCTTCTTGTGTATCAGTTATTTCATCGTTATTTTAGCGTGAATGACGCCGTGTGGTACTCTAAGGCGATGGAACTCTCACCGTTTTTTGCCAGTCACAAGGTTAAATGTTTAACCCGTGTAGTCCTTGTTTAAAATCTCGTTGGAAAGTTGTTTTCTTTGTACCGATAGTCGTGCTGAAGTGATCTTGGATGAAGTTATTTCACGTTCTTCATAGGCGTGAAAAACTGTTAAAAAGTAGCGAGAAACGGATTGTGCCTAGTGTCTTCAGGGGGAGAAAAAACCGCTTATACCGATTTGGGCGGATTAGATTAGATTATATTAATACTAGTTCCATGGATCATGAATACGATATTTCGTAATGATGTGGAACGAGTCAAATTTTCCAATACATGACATAATTAAGTTAATTTAACAACATACTTAAGTTAATATAACAACTTTTTTATTTTTTGTGTTTTTTTATTTTTTATAATTTTTGTTTGTTTTTTCTTTTTTTCTTAATTTATATCTAAAAATTCCTCTATGGAGTAGAGGGAGTTGTCATTCAGAAATTTTTTAAATTTCTTCTTAAATACTTGTTGGTTATCTGCCAGACTTTTGATATTATTTGGTAAGTGACCAAAGACTTTAGTGGCAGTATAATTCACCCCTTTCTGTGCCAAAGTTAGATTTAATCTTGAATAGTGAAGATCATCCTTTCTCCTAGTATTGTAGTTATGCACACTGCATTTACTTTTGAATTGGGTTTGGTTGTTAATAACAAATTTCATAAGGGAGTATATATACTGAGAAGCTACTGTGAATATCCCTAGATCCTTAAATAAATGTCTGCAGGATGATCTTGGGTGGACTCCAGCTATTATTCTGATTACACGCTTTTGTGCAACAAATACTTTATTCCTCAGTGATGAATTACCCCAAAATGTGATGCCATATGAAAGCAATGAGTGAAAATAGGCATAGTAAGCTAATTTACTAAGATGTTTATCACCAAAATTTGCAATGACCCTTATTGCATAAGTAGCTGAACTCAAACGTTTCAGCAGATCATCAATGTGTTTCTTCCAATTTAATCTCTCATCAATGGACACACCTAAAAATTTGGAATATTCTACCTTAGCTATATGCTTCTGATTAAGGTCTATATTTATTAATGGCGTCATACCATTCACTGTACAGAACTGTATGTACTGTGTCTTATCAAAATTCAGTGAGAGTCCATTTACAAGGAACCGCTTAGTAATTTTCTGAAAGACAGTATTGACAATTTCATCAGTTAATTCTTGTTTGTCAGGTGTGATTACTATACTTGTATCATCAGCAAAGAGAACTAACTTTGCCTCTTCATGAATATAGAATGGCAAGTCATTAATATATATTAAGAACAACAAAGGACCCAAGACTGACCTCGTGGAACCCCATTCTTGATAGTTCCCCAGTTTGAGGAATGTGTTGATCTTTGCATATTATGAGAACTGCTTATTTCAACTTTCTGCACTCGTCCACTTAGGTAGGAATTGAACCATTTGTGCACTGTCCCACTCATGCCACAATATTTGAGCTTGTCTAGCAGAATTTCATGATTTACACAATCAAAAGCCTTTTAGAGATCACAAAAAATCCCAATGGGTGGTGTTCGGTTATTCAGATCATTCAAAATTTGATTGGTGAAAGCATATATGGCATTTTCTGTTGAAAAACCTTTCTGGAAACAAAACTGACATTTTGTTAGTACTTCATTTTTACAGATATGTGAAGCTACTCTTGAATACATTACTTTCTCAAAATTTTGGATAAAGCTGTTAGAAGGGAGATTGGACGGTAATTGTTGACATCCCCCTTTTTATGCAAAGGTATAACAATAGCATATTTCAGTCTATCAGGGAAAATGCCCTGTTCCAGAGAGCTATTACACAGGTGGCTGAGAATCTTACTTATCTGTTGAGAACAAGCTTTAAGTAGTTTGCTGGAAATGCCATCAATTCCATGTGAGTTTTTGCTTTTAAGTAAGTTTATTATTTTCCTAATTTCAGAGGGAGAAGTGGCTGAGGTTTCAATTGTATCAAATTGCATAGGTATGGCCTCTTCCATTAACAGCCTAGCACCTTCTAATGAACACCTGGATCCTACTATATCCACAACATTTAGAAAATGATTATTAAAAATATTTTCAACTTCTGACTTTTTGTTCGTAAATTTTACATTCAATTTGATGGTAATACTGTCTTCCTGTGCTCTTGGTTGACCTGTTTCTCTTTTAATAATATTCCAAATTGTTTTAATTTTGACATCTTGGGTTGTCGGGTGTTCTGCCGGATATCAACGTCGTACTTGCACGATATTTCGGTCACGTAGCTCGTAACCTTCATCAGGTGCGACCTGAGACTGCTCCTCGAGTGGACCTGGTCCAGTATTTATGCCTATGGCCTTCCCCCTCCACCAACAGCTGCAGGCGCTTCCTCTGTGGTCCGCGCCCATTCCCTGCGACCTGCTGGAGCGTTGCTGCTCCGTTTTCCGTCCGCTGCGGTTCTAGGTGTTCCCTCTGCGGTCCGCGCCCACCAACCTCGCTCCTGGGGGTTTCATCGACGGTCTGGGGTACCAAGCGTTCCCCCTGTGGTCCGCGCCCGCTCACCACGACCTGTTGGAGCGTTGCCGCTCCGTTTTTCGTCCACTGCGGCTCTGGATGTTCCCTCTGCGGTCCGCGCCCATCAGTCCCACTTCTGGGTGTTCCATCTTCGGTCTGGTGCGCCTGGCAGTCCGTCAGGGGCTCGTTTTCCATCTCCATGTCTCTGGTTCTTCTTTTTGTGCAGTGTTGCAGCTGGCCCCGTTGCTCCTTTAACAATTCCAGAGCCGGAACCCAGGCTCTGCTTAGCTGGTACCCTGTGTCACGGTTCATAAGATCGTCAGCCATTTTAATTTCTATCGATTCTCTTATAACACTGTCCCAAAATCTGGGTGTTTGTGCTAGAATGGAGATGGAAAACGAGCCCCTGACGGACTGCCAGGCGCACCAGACCGAAGATGGAACACCCAGAAGGGGGACTGGTGGGCGCGGACCGCAGAGGGAACATCCAGAGCCGCAGCGGACGAAAAACGGAGCGGCAACGCTCCAACAGGTCGTGGTGAGCGGGCGCGGACCGCAGGGGGAACGCTTGGTACCCCAGACCGTCGATGAAACCCCCAGGAGCGGGGTTGGTGGGCGCGGACCGCAGAGGGAACACCTAGAACCGCAACGGACGGAAAACTGAGCAGTACCGTGTGACTCACGTGCAATTCCCTGCACGATTTGAAGCAGGTTAAGCAGGTCAACTGCTGTTCCTGCGTGTTGGATTCACTAGATGGATGTGGTCCTCACTTTATTGTATGTCATCTCGAGTTCACGGCTGTTGGTCGTCCTCACTGGGTGCTGGGGTTATTCCAGCAACCGGTCTGGCCATCTGGTCGCTGGGCGCCAGTGGAGTTGGTTTCCCAGTCCACTGACCAGCGGGTTCCTGGACGTCCTCGCCGACTCGTAGAAGTTCCGTGCGAGCGCGCGGAAGCGGCGCTTCAGCATCGGAACTCCCGCGATGTCGTGAAGCATACGGGTGTCGTAGTCCCTTGGCAGGTGGAGCGCCAGCCGAAGGGCTTTGTTCTGCACCCGTTGCAGCGTCTGGACGTGAGTGTCGGCGGCATTTCCTCACACCACGGCCGCGTACTCCAGCACTGGCCTGATTAGTGCTAGGTAGAGCGTGAGGCCGCAGTGGGGGAGCAGTGTCGTCGTGTGGTTGAGGAGGGGGTAGAGCGAGCGCATCCGTCCAAGCGCCCGGCCCCTCAGCTCCCTGATGTGTGGACCCCAGGTCAGGCGTCGATCCAAAGTGACGCCGAGGTACTTTCCAGTACGCGACCACGGGATGGGGCCTCCCATGATCCGCACTGGCGGCAGCGCGACGGGAATGCGGCGGCGAGTAAACACCACCGCCTGGCTCTTCCCGGCGTTGAACTTGAGCCGCCATTTGGTGGCCCAGGCTCCAATCTCATTGCAGGCGAGCTGCAGGCGGCGGCGCATCAGCTGCGCGCTCATGCTGCGCGTGTACAGCGCGGTGTCATCGGCGTAGAGCGCCAGATGAACCCTCGGCGTCGTCTTCGGGACGTCAGCGGTGAAGAGGGAGTACAGCAGGGGGCCAAGGACGGACCCCTGCGGCACTCCGGCACGTATGTGGCGCGCCGTCGACATGCCGCCGTCTCCACGCACATGGAACGTGCGCCCTCGCAGGTAGGACTGGAGAAGGCAGACGTACGACACGGGTACCCCCTGTACCAGCAGCTTATACAGGAGGCCGTCGTGCCACACGCTATCAAAGGCCTTGGAGACGTCGAGGAGTACCGCCCCAAGGTACTCGCGTCGCTCCAGGGCCCCCATCGCCTGCTCCACCAGTCGCAGTAGTTGGTGCTGTGTCGAGTGCCCACTGCGAAAGCCAAACTGCTCGTCAGGAAGCAGGCCTTCTTCACTGACGTGGCGCTGTAGCCGTTTGGCGAGTATCCTCTCGAAGGTCTTCGAGAGGGAGGGCAGCAGGCTTATTGGGCGATAGTTCTGCGCCAGCCTGGGGTCCTTGCCAGCCTTCGGAATGGCGACCACCTCGGCGTGTTTCCACGCATTGGGGTAGGCGCCTGTGCGGAGGATGGCGTTAAAGATCGATGTGACAATACGCACTGCTTCCGGTGGCAGCTTCTTCAGCAGTGCGTTGTCGATCTTGTCGCACCCCCCCGCCTTCCTGGGCTGTAAGAAGTCGAGGTGGTGTTGAACTTCCTCTGCAGTAGTTGGCTCGATGACGTCGTCCGCCTCCTGATGGGTCAGGTACAGCGGAAGACGCTCTTGCACCTCCTGGATGGTGTCTTCGTCGACAACATCGTCCACGGTGGAGAAGTTCTCGGCGAAGGTGTCCGCGAGCACGCTGGCCTTCATGTCCGGCTCTGCGACGACGTCACGGCCAACTTGAAGCGGCGGGAACCAACGCTGCAGCAGGTCGCAGGGAATGGGCGCGGACCACAGAGGAAGCGCCTGCAGCCGTTGGTGGAGGGGGAAGGCCATAGGCATAAATACTGGACCAGGTCCACTCGAGGAGCACCCCCCGCTGCTCGACTCGCTGCGGCTCGCACCGTTACACCGTCGCTCGCGCACGCCTTTGTTCTAACCACAAGATATGGCAGGACGCAGAGGCAACAAGATAGCAGCCGCACTGGACCACCTCATCACTGCCTTGGGGAGCTCCCGCGGCCGCAGGCGACGACAACAGAAGCCGAAGCACAAGCAGCGATCACTGCAACACGTGCAGTGCTACAAGTGCCAGCAGTTGGGGCATGTGGCGGGTGTCTGCCGGAACGCAGTCGCGTGTTTAAAATGCGCGGCGGCACACGACACCCGTCACTGCCCCAAACCACGCGGAGCACCCAGCAGATCCGCGAACTGCGGCGGACCTCACGCCGCCAACTCGCGCAGCTGCAGCTACCGCCGGCAGCACACCACAGCAAGCTCTGAGGTGCCTGCCGCCAAGTCGGCCGCACTGCCTCCCCGCTCCGGCGAGGGGCGCGCGTCGTGCCGCGTCGAAGCGGCAACCGATCAAGCGCTGGCCGACCTACAAGCAGCCATCGCGGTCGAAAGTGCCGCAACGAGGGACGAACTAGTGGCTGTCCACCGACAGCTTCAACAGCTGCGGGAGGAGCTGCGGCTTCTCAAGAAGTCGCCGCCTGTGCCAGCTCCCCCCGCCCCTGTGAGGCGGCCATTGCGGGTAGATGCCGCCGCTCAGACGTCCACCGACTCGCCTCCTGCAGCAATGCAGGCGGCGTCTCGCATGGAAGTTGACGTCGGGACGCCTGCACCGTCTTCTCGCCTGGAGGCAGATGCAGAAGAAGAACCATCCGATGAAGACTTGCCGACCGCTTCTTCGCAAAATGAAGAAGAAGCGGAAACCGAAGAAGGACTGCCCCTCCCGCTCCCTGACGAGCGGAGTGTGCAGCCCTTCCTGAAGAAGATCGCGGCGTCGCTGAAGGACGGGACGTACCCTCACGGGGACAATCCGTACCCCTTCGCGCCGGCGCACGCGAAGCCACCTCTTCCGCACGTACCGTGCGACTTTCGCCACACGCGTGGCATGTTGCGCGAGGCGATAACACGGAAGGAGCTCAAACTGCTGAACAGCCGCCCCATCTTCACCTCTTCGGACTGAACCACATTACTGAGGTCACAGTGAAGTGGGTGAAGGAAGAGTGGCGCTCCGGCAGGCGGCAGCCTGCCCCAGAAGATCTACCAGCAATCGAATACTTCGCCAGACTAAAACTAGCGAAGTAGCCAGAGGCCCATTCCAACGAGAGGCCACACTGACGACAACAGAGCTGTCAAAGGAGGAACAGCAGCACCGCTGCTTGTCCTCCACCATCTCCGGACAGAGGAAGTCCGTGATTTGGACGACTGTGCCACTGACTGTGCGACTGTACTCGAGGAGCAGTCTCAGGTCGCATCTGACGAAGGTTACGAGCTACGTGACCGAAATATCATGCAAGTACGACGCTGATATCCAGCAGAACACCCGACAACCCAAGATGTCATTAGATCGCCGGGAAAGCCTGAAGGATGTTTTAATTTTATTATCAGAGTTGCTGATTTCAGACATGATACACATATTTCTGGATTTTTTAATAACTTTTCTTAATGTAACACAGTAGTTTTTATAATGTTTGACAGTTTCTGGGTCACTACTCTTTCTTGCTGTCAGATACATTTCCCTTTTCCGGTTAAAAGATATTTTTATACCCTTAGTAAGCCATGGTTTGTTATAAGATTTCTGACGAGTATATTTAACTATTTTCTTGGGGAAGCAGTTTTCAAATGCATTTACAAAAATGTCATGAAATAAATTATATTTGAAATTGACATCAGGTTCACGGTACACCTCATCCCAGTCTAACTGCTGTAGGCTTTCCCTGAAATTTGCAATTGTTAAATCGTTGACTGAACGTACTACTTTGGAGGACTGTTTAGTACTGCTGAATGGAGCTATGTTATATATTGTAACTAGCTGTGCACCATGATCAGAAAGACCATTCTCAACAGGCTGAGCATTTATCTGGTTAAACTTATCTTGGTCTATAAAGAAGTTATCTACCAGTGAGCTGCTATCCTTTACCACCCGAGTAGGAAAATCAATAACGGGTGTCAAATTGAAAGAACCGAGTAATACTTCAAGGTCATTTTTCCTATTACCCTCTTTCAGAGAATCTACATTGAAGTCCCCACAAATAACAATTTGCTTCCCCCTGTCTGACAAATAGCACAACAAGGAGTCCAAATTTTTCAGAAATAGATGAAAATTTCCTGATGGGGACCTATATACAGTTACAATTTTAAATGTGCCTTTATTTAATTTAAGCTCACAGGCACATGCTTCTATATGTTTCTCTACACAAAACTTTTTTGTTTCTATACTTTTTGCACAATGATAATTTTTGACATATATGGCAACTCCTCCTTTCTCCATATTTTCTCTCATTACATGTGCAGAGAGCTTATATCCACTTACATTTACCTTATCCATATCAGTAACAATGTGATGCTCAGACAGGCATAGTATATCTATTTCATCCTCAGCTTCTAAATCTTCTAAACAAACCAGAAGCTCATCTATTTTATTCTTCAAACTCCCAATATTTTGATGAAATATACTTACATTATTTTTAATTATACTTTTATGAGAACTTTTCCTTATTCTAACATTTGCAGTACTCTCCTGTCTGAGTTTCTCATTGTGCTTAGGCCTAGTTCCTATACCAGTGGTCTCATGGTGTTCAGAGAGGCAGATAATGTCAACTGGGTTGGGTGACTTTAATTCATCAATGCAATTACCTAGGACTGAGATACAACTTGGTGGAGATAAAATTTCTGGTAATTGGTGAAAATTTATAATTGACGGCTGTGATTGGTGATCCAATGTGCTAGAATTGTGCTGTTTAATTTCTTTCCTAAACTGAAGATATGTTTCAATCCTGACCTCTCGTAGAACTTGACATCTTTCTGTCTTACCTATCCTAAAAAAGGTGCTGCTCCAACACCTGTAACCACTTGGTATTTTACCATTCATGGCAGTGCCTCCCCCCCCCCCCCCCCTTAAATTTCCTGCTATTACCACAGCCAGCTTACCCTTCCCTTTCCTGTTGAGATGTAGGCCGTGCCTGGTATAGTCCCAGCGGTTGATGAAATATCGATATACTGATATTTTTTCCAGGAAACAGCGATATTAATAGGCGAAAATTTTTCACCTATATCGAAATGTAAATATCGAGTGTCGATATTTTTATTTTATATTATATTCATTTCGCAATTTTCGGTAAATATTTGAAATTGTTCTTTTGAATCTGTAATGGAACATAATTTTGCCATCGCTTTGTGAAGGACTCTTACTACATTTTGAGTTTTCATCACGTCCAGTCTTTCTCTTTGACTGTGTGAAGAAAATATAGGTGAAACAAAGAAGAAGTCCAATTGCACTGGGGATGGCGGTGTGAATGAAATAACACGACTTCCAAAGTGAAGAAATAGCACACCAGTTCCGTTAAAAAACAATTTTTAACGCAACTGTGGTGCTACTTCTTCACATCAGCGTTCGTCAAAACCAGTTGCTGAAAATGATGAACAAAAATCTAAATGACAAGATTGGTCTTTGCAGTGGGTGGAAGTGTGTGAAGGGAAATGCTGACGTAATGGGCACTGGGCGTTACAAACAGAAACTGCAGCGTTTACATTCACCATATAATTTTGACACTACAAATGCTAGTTCCCTGGCGTTTGCAGAAAGGAAAAAACGGGGAAGTTGACATGAAGTGTTCCGGCCAAATCCGATATGTGACGGAACCGAACGATGGTCCCATCGGCCACCTTTCATTGTGCCACTTCATGCACTTATCACTGTTAATAAAGTGGTTATCGCCAAACAAGAATATGCATAGTTTTCCTTTCATTTCTTGTTCTATGGGGAAAATGCAAGCTCCTAGCTTGTTGATCTAGGATATATCTAATAATGAATCAATACTTCAATGTACAGCTCTAAAACCGGTAGTATATTTTCAATATGTAGCCAATATTTTTTTGAACGTCGATATTTTTCCGTGATATATCTATACTTTCTCCGATATATCGACAGCTGGTAATAATTTTTTTTTAAATATCGATATATCGGATTCCCAACATTTTTAAAAATATCAACAGACCTACACCGATACGTCAGGTTTAAGAAATAACATCTGAATGTACATTCGGTTTTTTTCCTGCAGAGTGTGTTAGATGCGCAGAAACAAAGACAGAACATAGGTAAACTGTATTCTCCTGAAATCTCGCCAATAGGCTTTTACATAACATACACCTCACGCAGATGAAATGTACCACGTTTGCGATAAGTTTTTCTTCTGTTCCTTCTCTCTAACATCTTTGAGCTCCCGTCTGACCACTTATGTAGCGTATTACGGAGTTTATTGTGTATTATTTCATGGTCCATACAAATCGTATTAAATAGAATTTGAAGTTACGCTGTTTGATTGCTGTTCATTGGTTTGGTTTGTGGGATTGAAGGGACCAGATGCTGTTCATTGTTTTTATGAATCACACGTACAGGTAATTTGACGTATTGTTGTTAGAACATGTGAATGCTGTAACTCTACTCTGATCCTGGCAAGGTGCAGATCACAGCAGCGGGAAGAGCAATTAACTTTGCTGTAAAGTTGGATTGGATCGTTCCCTTGTAAGAGAAGTCGCAGTATTAGTATTGCCTCGCATATTCCTACGTTTCTCCGGCATCCAAACTGATCTTCCCCGAGGTCTGCTTCTATCCAGTTTTTCCATTATTCTGTACATACAATGAAGAGCCAAAGACACCCTTCTAATATCGAGTGCCCCCCCCCCCCCTAACAGCAAGTTACAAGGCATCCCAGATGTGCTGAATAATGTTCATATCTGGGGATTTTGGTGGCTAGCGGAAGTGTTTAAGCTCCCTGAAGCCACTCGTAGCAATTCTGGACATGTGGGGTGTCGCATTGTCCTGCTGGAATTGTCCAAGTCTGCTGAAATGCACAACTGAGATGAATGGATGTAGGTGATCAGACAGGATGCTTACGTACATGTCACCTGTCAGAGTCGTATATAGACGTGTCATGGATCCCATATCACTCCAACTGCACACGCCCCACACCATTAAAGAGCCTCCATCAGCTTGAACAGTCCTCTGCTGACATGCAGGGTCTACGGATTCCTGAGGTTGCCTCCATACCCGTACACGTCCTACCGCTCCATATAATTTGAAACGAGACTCCTCTGACCAGGCAACATGTTTCCAATCATCAACAGTCCAATTTCGGTGTTGACGGGCCCAGGTGAGGCGTAAAGCTCTGTGTCGTCCAGTCATTAAGGGTACGCGACTGGGCCTTCGGCTCCGAAAGCCCATATAGATTCTGTTCCGTTGAATGGTTTGCACGCTGACACTTGTTGATGGCCCAGCACTGAAATCTGCAGCAATTTGCGGGAGGGTTGCACTTCTGTCACCTTGAACGATTCTCTTCAATCGTCGTTGGTCCGTTGTAGGATCTTTTTCCGGTCGTAGCGATGTCGGAGATTTGATGTTTTACCGGATTCTTGATATTCGTATTTCATATATACGCATATTTCAAGAGGCCGTGCTTCCGAATCCAACGACGTCCGGCAGGCGACGTATCGCGCGTGTCGCAGTCGCTTCATTACGCATGCCTCGCATCGCTCGCTGATGACGCTGCGAGTCCGGAAGCGGCGTGCGATCTCTCCGGCTCCCACCTGTGTTGCGCCGGGCGGGCCTCTTCCGCCGGAGAAAGCGGCAGCGGCTTTCTTCCGCGTCGCACCCGCGGACTTCGCGTGCCGACAAGCCCGACACACGCGGCTCGGTTTCTCCTGCCGGTCCCTCCCTCCACTAACAGGTGGTTCCCGTAAAATATTACATCAGTTCAGAGGGAAGGATCTCAAATTGATTCCACACTTCTAGATTTCCGGAAGGCTTTTGACACCGTTTCTCATAAGCGGTTTGTAATCAAATTGTGTGCCTGTGGAGTATTGTCTTAGTTGTGCGACTGGATTCGGAATTTCCTATAAGAAGGGTCACCGTCCGTAGTAATTAACGGAAAGCATTCTAATGAAATAGAAGTGATACCCGGTGTCCGCAAGGAAGTGTTACAGGCCCTCTGCTGTTCCCCACCATTATGAACGATTTACGAGACAATCTGAGCAGCCCTCTTGGATTGTCGAGAGATGATGCTGACATTCACCGTCTAATAAAGTTAAAACCAATTGCAAAATGACTTAGACATGACACCAGTATGGTGCGAAGAGGGGCAACTGACTCTCAGTAACGAAAAGTGTGACGTCATCCACATGAACAATAAAATCAATCCATTAACTATCGATGACGCGTAAATTCACAGAAATCTAAAGCTGTCAGCTCAACTAAACACCTACGGATTACAATTACGAACAACTTAAACTGGAAAGATCACATCGGTAATGTTGTAGGGAAGGCAAACCATAGACTGCGTTTTATTGCCAGAACACTTAGAAGACGCAAGAGGCCTGCTAGAGAGACTGTCCACTCTACTCTTATACGTTCTCTGCTACAGTACTGCTGTGAGGTAATGGGATCCTTACCAGATAGGACTGACGGAGGACATCAAAAAAGTCCAAAGACTGGTATCGTGTTATCGCGAAATAGAGACGAGAGTGTGACGAATATGATACACGAGTTGGAGTGCCAACCACTATAACATTGGTGATTTTCGTTACGGCGAGTTCTTTCCACGAAATTTCAACCACCAAATTTCTACTCGGGATGTGAAAGTATTTTGTTGGTGCCCACGTACACAGAGAGAAATGACCATCATTGTAAAGTAAGGGAAATCAGGGTTCGCACTGAAAAATTTAACTGAGTTTTCCTCGTGCGCTGTTCGAGCGCGGAACCCTACAGAAATTGTCTGAAGATTGTTTTGCTGAACTCTCTGGCAGACACATAAGTCTCAACTGCGAAGTAGTCACCTAAATCCAGATGTGGACGAAGAAATGAAAACTTCTAGATAGAATGACGACACAGAAAGTCTGTCGGAGACGTCAAAGGTCTTACAGTTGAAAGGAATTGTTGGTGTCTTGAAAGGAAGTTATAAGATGATCAAGAAAAGTAAAACAGGGCTAATGGAATGTAGTCGAATGAAATGAGGTGTCTGAGAAAATTAGATTATGAACTGATATATTAAAAGTAGTGGGTGAGATTTTCTATTTAGGAAGCAAACTAACTGATGATGGTAAAATCAAAGAGAATATAAAATGCAGATTGTTTAAAGGAGGGAAACCATTTCTCAGAAAAGGTAATTTGTTAACATTTAACATAAAGTTAAGTGGGTTGAATAACACTTAGGCGGTTTTTTGTTTTTATGAACTAGTTTTCGGCTTATTAGGCCATATTCAGATAACTACTGGCTATTGTTTACAAGATACAACGCACTTACATACTATCTTTAGTTGTGGCATTGTCTTTGGAGTTGTCAAATGGGTCTTTTGACTTTTTGTTCTGTAAAACTGTTCTTTAACATATTACATCACATTTTATGGTTTGTCAGTACCATGTATGACAACAATTAGAACTCTTTAGAATACATATTAATACATATTACAATTTTGTGGTATTTGTTGTGAACAGTTGCACTGAATATTAATTGTTGGTTGTACAACAGCGATGTTTTCTTTAAGGGTTATATTTTGTTATAAGAAAAATTGTGCATTGATAAATACCAAATATTGCATTGTTACAGTTGAGTTGTTTACTATTGGGACACTTTGTGGTTAGTAGCAGGTTCACTGTATTGTGTAAAGTATAAGAGTGATAATGTACTCAGTTGCAATTGGTCATTTAGGACCAGCTGGGGATTTAGGGCTAGGTGTTTGTTAATTTCAAGTGCTTCTGGTAGGCTGAGCTTTCTGCCTTTGTTGGCTATATGTAGCACTTCTGTGTGTGTCAGATATTTGTGTCCTTCTTTGAGCACATGTTCAGCAAAGGTGGAGTCTGATTTATTGAATCTCCAGCTGCGTTCTGTTCAGTCAGCCTTGTGGATATGGCCCGGCACGTTTGACCAATATACAGTTTATTGCAGTCAGTGCTGGTTATTTTGTAGACCCCACTGTTGCTTAGTTTATCTGTTTTGTCCCTGCTGTTGAATAGGAGATTAGCTGTAGTGCCTCTTACATAAAATGATGTTTTATAGTTTTGGGATTTCAGTGTTTTGACTAGTTTGTCTGATAGCTTAACTAGATATGGAATAGTACACCAGTTGGTTTTTGGTGTGGTTGTTATTGTAGAGGGGGCATAAACGTAGAGCAAAATTTTCCTTCTTTGTTTTTGTGCAGAATTTCAACAACTAATTCAGGGTTATAGCCATTTTTATATGCAGTATATTTAATGGTGTCTACTTTGGAAATTTTGTTTTGACATTGGTATGGATGTGAGGCGATGCATCCTGGAATGGAAGGCTGCATGTTTGTGTGTTATTGGGTGTTGTAAACATGAGGGTATTACTGTGTCTGTTGTTGAGGGTTTTCTGCAAATTTGGAAAGTACGTGTATTTGTGGTGATATCTATGTTAAGGTCTAAAAAGTTAATGAATTTTTCACCTAGCTCGCGGTGAATTGTATGTTTTTGTGCTGTGAGTTTAGATGTTCTAGGAATGTGTTCAGTTGTCTGTTGGTACCTGTCCACATACATACGTATGTAAGTGCGTTGTATCTTAGTCCAGAATGTTTGGTTCGTAAGAACACAAGTTCCTTGTAAACAATAGCCAGTAGTTATCTGAAGATGGCCTAATAAGCCGAAAACTAGTTCATACAAATAAAAATCAGTAGAACAAAAAACCGCCTAAGTGTTGTTCAACCCTCAGTATGGAATTGTTCCATCAAGAAGCGACGGAAGAATCCATAAATAAGAATAAAGATAAGTGTTAGTACATCTTTTCTGAAGATATTTGTCTAAAGTGTAGTTTTATACGGAGTAGGAACGCGGACGACTAGCAGTTCAGACAAGAAGAAAACAGAAACTTTCGAAATGTGCTGTTATATAAGAATGCCGAAGATCAGATGGGTAGGCTACATCGAAAACAGATGAGGAAATACTAATGGAATTGGCGGGAAAAATTTACAGCGTAACTTAATTTTAAGAAGGGATCAGTTGATTGGCTGTATCCTGAGACATGAAGTAACCATCAATTTGTAAGGCGGAGAAGTGTGGCCGGGCAGTTGAGAGGGGGAGAGGGTCAAAATTGTCCAGAAGGGTATAGCTTGTAATAGCTACACAGAGATTTTAAGATTTGAACTGGATAAGCTACTGTGGAGAGCTGCATCAAACTATTCTTAGGGATGAGGACTGCAGCAACTGCCGAAAGTCACGTAACCTTTTTAACAGCTGACAATAGACTGAATATCCAATATGGCTAACACTGTGCAGATACATTTTAGGTATTTTTACCAAAACAGTAACGAAACAGTCACGCGAGTTTGACATAACACGCGAAATCTTAACATTTCCGTTACTTTTTGAAAATACCGTGTATGTATTACAGGACTTTTTTCTAGTAAATATAATTCTGTCGCTGTTACAAGTAATTTCAACCACATATAGGAAGTGAATAAGCCATAGTTATGCATTCTTATCTATTCACTTTTACGGAGATACAAGCGAAGTCCATAATCAATAATAAATGTATATAAATAGGCTCCAATATATGACTTATGGAATATCCTTGGGACACCAAGCTATGAAATCTCGGTAAGCTTCCATATCTAAATAAAACGACGTTTCCTCCGCCCATTACGAGAGCTTATGATGAATCTGTAAAGAATATAGGTCGCAAATATAGGCATGAGGAAATTTTACAGGCAAAATATATCTAAATAGTGACCACTGCAAATTTATGTATTGAACACGCGGGGATGTTTACGCCCATTGCATCTGCCCTTAACCGCTTATTGCTTCTGAACTTGGGACCTGATGGCAAACTGGTACATAATACTACATACTCTTCATCACTTTTTCTGTGTTTTCCCTTAACGCATATTTTATGATAGATGTGCTGACCATTCCTTTCAACGAACTTTCCAAGTCTTCCGTACCTTCAGCATGAATAGCTATGTTGTCTGAAACTCTTGCTATGGCAACCTATTTCCCCTACAATCTTATTCCTGTTTTGAAGTTTTACTTTACTCCCATCACTGAGTCCGTGACATGTAGGTCAAACTGAGAAGATAATAATCTGCAGTTGTACCCTCGCTCATTTTATTGCAAACGTTTCCCATATTTATCTGACAGTGTAGAAGACCTTACTCCACTTTACTTTCACGAAGGTTGTCTTTATCTTCCCAACCGCTACGAATGATTTTAGTTATTTTTCTATTTCGTTTTCCATATACATTGCGTTGCAATACTTAAGGACGAAAGAAACGTTCGCATGACGTGTCAGAGCAAAGAAACGTAGCTCGATTAAAGTTGGACCATACATAGAAGGAATTACTACGTACAGCATGGAATGTAATTGAAGGAAATGCGCCACGAGACGAACAGCAATAACACTTTTATTAAAAGCCAATAATTACTCTGAAGTCAATGCGATACGTGGTACTCCCTAATGTCCAGCAGTGGACAACCATGAATAGCACTGACTTCAATGTAATTATTGGTTTTTAATAAAAGTCTCATCTCTGTTCGTCTCATAGAGTATTTCTTGCAGTTACCTTCAGTACTATAGGCAGTTCTTTCTAGGTGCGGTCCAAGTTTCATCGAGCTATGTTACGTGGCTGTTGCGCAACATGTGAAAGTTATTTTCATGCTCAAATTTCGCACACCGTTGTGTTACTATGGTCAACAACTTAAAGCATGGGCTGCCAAGGTGACTGAGCGGAAGTATTCGCATTTATTTGCGTTGTTGTCTTCGGAATTTTACATAAGATATTCATCCGAATGTTTGACGGTATATCTCCAGTCTCATAGATTCTACTTACCTACTTGAATAGTGATTTGGCTGCCACTTCCCCGAATAAATTCCCATCACAAATATAAGAAACTCCCTTGCCAAAAATAACATCCAAACATAAAGTCTTTACAACGAATAACACAAAATAAAATGGTGCATGTATTTTTGCTTATTAAAAATAAAGGTCAATATTCATGGTACTTCGACAGCATGAAGCCTCTACTTCCTTTACGATGTTAGCAAAGGAGGATAAGTTGAGTGGTTCTGTAGCGTACCGAAGGAGCAGGTGGTTTGGTAAGTGGACGGATTTGCGATAGCAAAACGTAGAAGTTGGAGTGCATGAAACAAGGGTACAGAACGCGACATGATTATCTGGAGGAAAACGAACAGAAGCTAAAGGAGGTAGGGGAATTTTATCGTAGTGCTTCTCGCAGCGGAAGATGTGTGTCGACTTGAAAAGTCGGAAGTATTGGTTAGAATATAGGCCGCAGGAAAAATGGGATACGAGGGTACTGAATTTAAATTTAGGTTTCGTAAGAGTGAAATCTTGCTTTTATGTTCTCTATGTTCATATGTTGACTAACGTTTATCAATGCATGTAAGGTGCAGGCATATAGAAAGAATAACAGTAAGGTAAAAACAATCATGCACACTTCGAAAAAAGCGAGAAAACACGTGACACAGATTCCGCGCCAACAAGGCATGTGGCGCCATCGTACGACGAAACGGGCGAACTGCTAGCGCCATCTTCGCGGCAGCACTTTCTCGCGCTGCTCTGTGCTGCTACCTAGCAACCAACTAACACACTGTTCACTACAACCACAGTTCTTCTTTGGATGATCAAGGACACCGTTTGACAGTTTGGTAACTCATTAAGTAATTTCCTTCTGTGATATTCTCGTTACCGTTGTGTGTCACCGTGATAATCTGCTAGAGGAGAGAAGATTTTTGTACAACATACACATTTCTAGCAATCACCTCCGTAGCCGATGGTCGACAACTGTAATATATTTTCTGAATATCAGGAAGCACGGTCGCTCAGCTGTATAGCAAACATTTACATTAAAACTTGTTTCATTCTCTCAATTTGACCGTCATAAAGTACTTGCGTAAAATCATATATTTGTGAAAAATACAATGCTGAAGGACGTTGTATCTGCTGGCACCCAGCACAATTGATTCTCAGATGAAAACATGATCGCTAACAACAATGATGTCCATTGGAAGGAGAACAAGAGGTTTGGTGTTACATATTATCTTAAAATTCGACTGTAAGAACTGCAACAAATAAGACGTAACATCTACTAAGAGCTCTGAATGAAATAAAGATATGTATTGCTTTAGTAACTGAGACGTAAAAGAAACTAATAGGATCTAAAGACCTAGAAGACTATTCCATGATAAACAGTGAAGTCCCACGAGTTGTTACGGCCTCGGCAGAAAAAGCAATCTTAATAAATGGAAAATAGAAAAGTAAGATACACTCGTACATATGGATGAATGAAGTATCGTATCAGTAAGACTTAAAGTAGGGAGAGGTTATTTAAGTGTGGTAGGCACCTCCTCCCCAGAAAAGGGAAGAAAAGAAGATACATAATATTTTTCTGAAACGTTGCAGGAAAAGTGAACGCTTTAAACAAAAACGACTACATCATTACTGGTGGGAACATGAATGGAAGAATTGTAAATATCCCAGCATGTGAAATTATGGAAAATAATGGAGTATGTGTTTCAAATGGCAACGGGGAAACCCCTGAGAGATATCGCCTGCCTCAGTAACATCCTTATTATCAATGCCATATTTAAAGAAGTACACCACTTGATAAGAAAGAAGTATACTACTCGAGAAGAGCGAGGATGACAATCAGTAATAAATTACTTTTTGCCCATTGAGAAAACAGCCTTGGCATTTACGGATGTAATAGTACACAGTGGAGTAGAACTAAACACAGATCACTATACGCTAATGACAACAATAAACATTAAAGCCAGATGCGTGAAAACTAAATGTGATAAAAGTAGTCACAAAAAGCAGTGGACAACGTACATGCTCAAAGAAACCATTACAATGTTTTACATGGACCGAATGAATAAATATAATGACGAAACTGAGGCGAGTAAAAATTTTCAACAAGCAGAAGAGTATAACAAAACTGTAATAGGAAAAACTGTCCAGAAAGCTGTTCGATAAAAAAGGTCAAAGAAAGAAAAACAAATTAAAATGCTGGAATGATGACATAGACAAAATGATTACAGACAAAAAGGGTGCATACCTTAAACCGGCTTTTAACAGGACAACAGAAAGCACAGATGAATGCAAGATATTAATAACGGAAGTGAAGCAACTCTGCAGGTCAATTAAACAGCAGAGTTGGGGCAGATTCATTTGAGAGGACAGGAATTTTTGTATAAATAATTTATTCCTTGAATAACGTATAAAAGATACTATGAACATCAAAGTTATAAATAAGTTACAATTGTAGTATTACTATAAGAAGGTTCGACAAAACAGCACGAACCAGACGGAAACTTACATAAACAAATTGGAACCCCTAAAGAGAAGGAGAAAGTAATTATGCACGGTAATGGTAAGTACTCATGGATATGCTTTTGACATGAACGATCGTTCGAAGCAAAAATTCTAGCAAACATGGACTCTAAATGTATACTTCAAGAGCTGTGAGCCCTTCTCCATCTTCGACACCGTGAAACAAATCACTTCTGCTGCAAACTCTTTGTTTTCCATGTTCTGAAAAATGCCATTACGAGACAAAACAATAAAAAAAACTGTCCAGTAAAGAGGGGCACTAACGTGCACACCTTAAGAGCTATGAGCACGTGTTATCTTCGTTGCTGCGAAACACATCTCTTCTACTGAAAAAGTGCTCATGGCTCTTAACGTATGCGTTTTAGAATATATATCCAATAGAATATTTGGTCCGAAAGATTCATCCTGGGCCACTATGTAGACAGAATAGAACTGACACAAAACAGACGGTGTGCTACAAAAAATGAAAAACGGGAACACAACAAGAAGTGACAACAAAAACAGAAACTGAACAAGTATGCGTCTCCTCTTATGAACTCTCTTTATCAATAAATGCTGCAGAAGGAAAAAATTCTGAAGAGTCGTTGTAATACCTATATTTAAGAAAGGAGAGAGGAAACATTGTATTTCTTGATTTAACAATGGATATAAAATATTTTAAAAAATAATTTCACAAAGCCTCTCAGTAACTTTAGAAAATGCGAGTATGTTGTTGTAAGAGCGAACTTGGTTCAGAAAGTGGAGATCCTGTTGAGACAATACATTTGTCATCAGATAAATAATGAAAAAGCATGTAGAATTTCATAGAAAAACAAATGTGGTGACCATTGACCACGTGAAAGCCTTTTAGAATGTAGACAGGAGAATATAGTGGGAAATACTAGACAGAAGAGACATACCACACCATCTATGAAGGGTGATCCAACAAATGCAGCAATGTGGATGAGAAGTCTCCACACGTCGATTCTGTGGTAGCACTAGACTTCGGCGTTACCACAAAATGGACTGTTAAGAGCCTACAGGACCTAGAATTGCAAACTCCGCTCTCTTGGGAACTGTAGAAGGCAATTGCAATAACACCTGCAGAATAGTACGTCGGGTTCTTAGAGGTCATAATGATAAAGTCTTTTAAACCGTTATCATCACCTCAATATATTGTAAAAATATGTATCAATGAATAATGCCAATAACCTAAAGTTATCCTCAACTCAAAGGTTGATTTGAACACCGCAGTACATTGCTAGACATAGTCCTATTCGACATGGAGGGTCCTTGCCTTCCTCCTGTCTGACTTACCCAGCCAATTATAGGGGTTCCCTATAATTTAACGCCCTTCTTCGAACGACGGATTAAAATGGTATTTTTCACATTAAAATCATCGCCAAAAGGAAAAGGAGCGAAAATTTACATGGAAGAAAGTCCCAGAATGGACTGTGTATTGAGCCCGGGAATTTGAAAGTGTAATCTGATGCTTGGTCGACTTAGCCACCGAGCCGCAGATTTATTTATAATCATAATAAACACAAAAGGCAGTAATTTCAAATACTTAAGACAACACAATCCAAGGAAATACGAAAGAATATACAGTAAGTTACATGGCTAAATTTATATCCTTTGCTGAATGAATCATGTTCATCCTTTATTTGGCAGTGTTGCTCTGAAGCACCATAGAAGCAAGGGGTAATTTAGAGGAATGAATACATTCTCTGACCCAATCAACATTTACTGTCTGGGGTCCAGAGATATTTAGTACTCATAGTTGCAAAAACTGTCAGCAGCAAACTTGTGCGTTGGAGTTTTTGCTGTATAAGTGGTGCCACGTGTTTCTGAGCTTATTGTTTACTCTCTGTATCTTCTGATCCACAATACTCCTTGCATTTATTTAGTAGTAGGCATTATAAAGATGAGTTTTACAACTAAATATCTAATGGGTGTACAGTTTGGTTTATAAGAAATTGTTCACAAAAATTACATTGTTTGTAGATAACGTTGCCGATCTATGATTAATTTTTTGTTGGCAACATTGCCAATTTGTGGTCAGTTTTTACAGAAGGAAATTAATGCTCAGACCTCATATGGCAGAAGGAAAGAGCGGTACGATGTTTCCTGAAACGACATGTCAATCTACTGGTGGTCCAGAAGAAGACCTTCTAGCAGGTAACAGTCACATGGTCCTGTAAATAGGGAACCTATTCTTTCTACAAATCTGATGGCGTGATAGAAGAATCAGACAAATAGAATTAAAAAGTGACACTGTCGATTTTGAAAAAACTAATCGTGCAGTGTTAGTTACTTCGCACAGTATATCGACTAATGACAAAACTGAGAGCCAGGGGAAGGAAAAAATCATCCACAGTATATAAGTACACACTTCTTCAGACTCAACAGTTCATTTCCTTTTTAGACTGTATTAGTGACGCATCATTGTCGTACTTCAAATAGTTCATCGACTCTGCTATAGTGAACTCAATGCTGAGGGAGACAAAGTTCTGCTCGCTTCAGCAGACCCGCTAATATAAACGGAAATGAAGAGGAGCAGCAATATTTGTGTACTAGAGGAGAAACCCGCCGTTTCCCGGCTATTTATTTACGGTTGTGCATCCACGCCGTTACCACGCGGCATCTGGCCTTGTCCTTTATGGTTGTATCTCCTGAAGTATGTGTTGTACAATAATGTAATTCTATAGGAACATTCAGCGGCATGTGTGCATACTGTCTGCAAAGTATTCTCCGAATGGAGATAGTAGCAACAAAGTAATAAATTTAAACGTCATGCACAATGAGGCAGTTTTTCACACATCTCACTGTTTATGACGTTATATCTCCTGAACTATGTATCGTGGAACTATATAATATTGTAGGTACATACAGCATCGTATGTGGAAAAGGTCCGCAAAAATTTATTTTGAAAAAAATTAGTAACAAAGAAGTAATAAATTTAAACGTTATGCATGATGCGGTATTTTTCACGAACCTTGTTGTTCATGACATTCTACCTCCTGAATTACGTTTATTATAATGATAGAATTTTTCACTCACATTCAATGGTACATGTGTGTCATCTCTCAGATGTGTCACGCATACAGTTAGTAGTAAAGAATGAATAAATTATAACGCCGTACCTCATGCGATACCTTTACTGCATCAACAGCGGAAAAGCAGTAAGTGATGAATATTTTTCGTTCATTATTTTGTAGGTGTTTCAGCGAGAAATTTTTTTAAATGTTTAAGATAATGCATGTCGCTAAGAGCCCTCATTCTCAAACACTGGATGAATAAAATCAGAAAATTACAGACACACACACACAGTATGTGTGGATTACTACTACTTTTCCTTTACGTTTGGGCATTGTCTAAAGTATAACTCAAACCAACTTTTTATTAATAAATACACTAAATACTCTTTACTCAACTTTCACACTTTATTTTCGTTTATATTCTGTAACTATATCGCTTTGACTGCTCACTCTTCACTGTTTGTTTTTATTCACTCACTGCACTAGTTTTTCGGTTCCTCCCGTCTCCACTGATAAGAAACTGATGTTCGAACACACAATGGGTCTTGCTACAGATTCCCTTATCAATGGCGAATTCTAGAATATATCAAAAAGGCTTCGAATAGTCCACAGTGTTCCAGAACGTTCCACAACATTCGTGAGTGTTCTGAAATGTTCCACAATAATCTGGGAAGTTCTCGAACATTCTGCAAAGTTCCCGAATGTTCCAGACTATTCCAGGATCCTTTTGGAACATTTCGGAACCTTCTGAAATGTTGTGGAATGCTCTCGAATGTTCCGGAATGTTCTCGAATACTCTCGAATGTTCTGGAATGTTTTAGAAACTTCTAGATGGCGAAACTTCAAAAGCACACTCCTCAGGTATAAACGGGAAGATTCTTCGTAGATGGGGATGCAGAGCTACCACACCACATAGCTCCCTTGATTGTAACGGGACTCGTGTCTGAGTTTTAGCGGCACGCACATTGTACACTTGTTTTATAACAAATATCGATTGCAATGAAAAATAAGACTGAAATATTACTTTGTGTTCCTGAAGTGTGTGTGAGTAGGGCAAGTACCTCTTATTGGCAATGTTGCATATTAGCAACATCTTGCACCGTCGAAAATTAAAAATAAAAATTATAAAAATTCATATAACATTGTTTATACAAAAATGCGTGATGTCCCAGGAGGAATTGTCAGTATTCGAGGATATGACAAGAACGATTCAAAGCAAAAATGTCTATTAAACATGGGCTCTAAGACGCACACTTTAAGAGCTATGAAGACTTCTCCATTTTCGACATCGTGAAACATATCTCTCTTAGTGCAAGCTCTTTGCTTTCCATTTTCTGAGAGGTTCTAGTGTGGATGAAAGCAAGAAGAAAATGTCCTGCAAACATGGGCTGTACAGTGCACACCTTAAGAGGTATGAACACTGGCTCATGTTCGCTACTTAGAAACATCTCTTCTACAGAACAAGTGATCATAGCTCTTAGAGCCCATCTTTACTAGCCTTTTTTGCTTTGAATGATCGTTCCCTTCATAAACCTGAATTTTGAACGTTCCTCATGGGGGGGGGGGGGGGAGAATAATCTTGCTCTAAACAATCGGGGTTCTACATAGAACAATATTAACAAGATATTGATGACTGGGAAACATAGTGGTGTGCGTCAATGTTTTGTAGTTTTGAGATATCCAGTTGCCCTGCACCTAACATAAGCAGTCTGGTACTGTCCACAATGCTCTAAGTCAATCTTTAAAACTTTCAATAAAGTTACTCTCCATGGTTCACTGATTTTTCTACAGACTCAAACCCAAAACTTTCATTATTGAATAGGCAGCCTTTTTGACTTTGACTGCTATGTTTTTCAGTCGTCCATACGAAGTGCAACATAGAGAATAGCATGGCTCAAAGCTCGCCTATGGGGTCGACAACGATCTGCGTCCTCAAGAATCATTAACATGTTTCGAAGACTTGCAGGACACAGAATCCTCCAAAATAACCATCGAAACTTTTTAAACTCTCCTATATGAGAAGAAGTCGATTGATGCAAAATAGACAATGTGCCACACAGAACAAGTTTATGAAGCTAAGTTAGAGCACAGCGAAAATAATCAAGAATCAAAATGCTACAGGACGTTCTTCATAGCACCTAGTTGTAGCTCTGCTATTCATGTACGGCGTTCCAATCGGTTCAATTCTGCGACCACTCTTGTTCTTGCTATACCTTAGCGATCTTTCATCTTACACTGGTAAATCAGGAACGGTGCTCTCTGCTGATGATGCGAGTGCCATGAGCAAGCTTAACACAGGAAACAGTCGAGCGAACAACAAATAAAAAATTCAGCGCTGTTATTGACTGGTGCTCGCTAAATTATCTGTCACTTAATTTGAAAAAAAAAGTTTGTTCTGCACAAGGTAACAATCTCTTCATAAATAACAGTGCATCCTAGAGGAACAGAAAATGGTTGTTCAAAATTCCTGGATAAGCAAATTGCTCAAAGCTTGAAATGAAAAAAGAAGAAGATTTGTCAATCGCTTGAGTTCAACAGCATTTGCGTTACGTTTAATTGCTGCCATTGGTGATTAAAGCATAAGAATTAATTTACTTTGCGTACTTCTGATTCTTCAGTGCCATATAGAGCAACATTCTGGAGCAACTAAACAAACACACAAAGTATTCATTAAACAGAAATATGCAGAGACAAAAAAATGGTTCAAATGGCTCTGAGCTCTATGGGACTTAACATCTGAGGTCATCAGTCCCCTAGAACTTAGAACCACTTAAACCTAACAAACCTATGGACATCACATACATCCATGCCCGAGGCAGGATTCGAACCTGCGACCGTAGCGGTAGCGCGGTTCCAGACTGTAGCGCCTAGAACCGCTCGGCCACTCCGGCCGGCTATGCAGAAACAAACACAAATCGCCGGTGACCGTGACCAGAAAGAATGGACTGTTGATGAAGGGCAAAAAAAACAAGGAAGGCTAGGGTTTGACGTCCCGTTGACATCGAGAACATTAGACGGAGCACAGACTCTGTTTCAAGGATGTTCAGTGTCCTAACCCTACGCCACCTCGCTCAATGATGAAACGCGTCGCATTGCGTACAGCAATGAATCGTGGCTCTGCACTAAGCCGAATGACCGCCGCCAGCGAGTGAGGACCCAGTCTTCCAATGATTTGGAAAAAGAAAGCAGCGTTACTCCTGGTTTCATGGGGCGGAGACTCATCAGGTATGATTTCAGATCAGGCTGGTAGTGACTGAGGGAATTCTGAGGCCACAATGGTACGTCACGGACATCCAGCATCCTCTCTCATGCAATTGTATCGTGATGCCATTTTTCAACAGGATAATGCTCGCCCACACATGGCTCGTGTCTCTTTGAACTGTCTCCTTGATTGTGTTCTCCCTTGACCAGCGAGATCCCTATATCTGTCCCCGATAGGGCACGCGCGGAACCATCTCGGATGTCAAATGCGTCCCAGCGTCAGAGATATCAAGAAACAGTTACAACAGTTGTGGGCCAGCTTTATTCAGGAGAGGATACAGCTGCTTTATGATGACCTTGCTGTTTACTTTCTTATGAAGTTTGTTGCGAGGAAGCAGAGACTATTTGAAAATAATAGCATCGTACATAAATGTGACACTAGGAACAATAACAGTCTTTTCTATCCACAAAACATTAGTCTTTGACCACCTTTCTTGCGCATTAAAAGTGCTGGCAGGTAATGAAAGTTTTAAAAATAAAATGAAATCAATCCCACCTGACAACCCATTCTACTCCACAGATGAATTTCGGAAGAGATGATTCGAATGCTTTCTTTCTGGATACGATCGGTCGCCAAATGGAAATCATAGTGAAACTCAGAGATGATTTATTTTCAGCATTTAGCTACACTTTGTATTTTTATGAAGAACGACAGTGCCTGACGACAACGTCCCTCTTCGCTTCTCCTGAATTGCCCTTCGTAAACGTTGAAGAATCACGCTGTCTGAAACTGCAGTGATAGTTCTTTTCAGTCCCTGAACGCAGGAACTGCACACTTCCTGACGGAGAAGGTTCGTTTGCATTTCTTTAGTATACTCAGTGAATGAGAATGCATCCACTGCTTGGAGTGCTCCTTTGTCTCTTCTCTACCGCAATGGACCCTTGTCACGGCCCTCTGTGACAATTTTGTCAAAAAATCTTCTCCTTCATGTTAGCGCTGGAGGAACATTAAATCGGCGCCCATATGTGTATTTTGTAACGGTAGGCCAGCATCATGGGAATCCAACTCGCACAGAATTTGCTGCATTGAAATCTCACTCACAACGGCTTGGAGATAAGACCTTGATATGTCGGGAAAAGAATAACTCAGCAGAGAAACTGTGATTTGACGATTTTCTCGCTTGATCGACTCGCTGAACAAAAGCATCGGCTGACACTAACTTGTTTCTCTTGGCGCCTGTTCGGCGTGAACTCAGAACTAAAAAGTGTTACGTGACACGAACGACTGGCGCCGGCCAATGTGGCCGAGCGGTTCTAGGGGCTTCAGTCTGGAACCGCGCGACCGCTATGGTCGCAGGTTCGAATCCTGCCTCGGGCATGGATGTGTGTGATGTCCTTAGGTTAGTTTGGTTTAAGTAGTTCTAAGTTCTAGGAAACTGATGACCTCTGATGTTAAGTTCCATAGTGCTCAGAGCCATTTGAACCATTTGAGCGAACGACTGGCGCTCTAGAGACGTTTCCCAACACATCTACACAAAGCTTCATCTGATTTTCACGTTAGTTTTAATTTCGCTGCTCGTCATATCTGAAAATAAAAGTATCCCTCCAATGTATACGGGCGAGTTATACACTGAAGTGAAAAAAGTCATGAGATACCTCTTAATATCGTGTCGGACTTCCTTTTGCCCGGCGTAGTGCAGCAAAATGTTGTGGCCTGGAGTCACCAAGTCGTTGGAAGTCCCTAGTAGATATACTGAGCCATGCTGCCTCTCTAGCCGTCCATAACTGCGAAAGTGTTGCCGGTGCAGGATTTTGCGCACGAACTGACCTGTCGACTACGTCTCATGTCGGGCGATTCGGGTGGCAAACCATTGCTCAAAATGTCCAGAATGTTCTTCAAAACAGTTGCGAACAGTTTCGGCCTAGCGACATGACGCTTTGTCTTCCATAAGAAATCCATCGTTGTTTTGGAACATAAAGTCCATGAATAGCTCCAAATGGTCTCCAAGTAGTCGAGCATCCAGAGGACCCAGCCCATTCCATGTAAATTCAGCCCTCACCAATAGCTTGCACAGTGCCTTGTAGACAACTTGGGTCAATGGCTTTGTGGAGTCTGTGCCACACTCGAATACTGTCATCAGCTAGAATGAGATTTTCACTCTGCAGCGGAGTGTGCGCTGATATGAAACTTCCTGGCAGATTAAAACTGTGTGCCCGACCGAGACTCGAACTCGGGACCTTTGCCTTTCGCGGGCAAGTGCTCTACGATCTGAGCTACCGAAGCACGACTCACGCCCGGTACTCACAGCTTTACATCTGCCAGTATCTCGTCTCCTACCTTCCTAGCTCAAATGGTAGAGCACTTGCCAGCGAAAGGCAAAGGTCCCGAGTTCGAGCTTCAATTTTAAAACTTAATTACTCGCGACACAGCCGCAAACCGACAAACACATATATGAGAGTCTCGCTCAAAAGCTGACATGGATTTCAGCTTTATCACGCCACCATAATGTTTGCCCATGTACACTGTGCAGGACTTTTGAGATGGCCCTTGTATTAAGACTAAAACAAAAAATGTTTATACAACTGGCAAATAAGCCGTGTTTCCGCAAAGAAAAAGTATCTCATTTATGATTCTACTGAAACTTCTACATCATGGCGAGTTGTCACGAATATGATCCACGGAACATGCAAAAAACCTAAACCAAACAACGTAAGTTTGGTTGCGAGAGGCTAGTGAGGTACATCATCGCCAACAACAGCTGAGCGCTGGGTTCATCGCTTTGAGGCCACTGCGGAATCAGCAGCTGCAGAGCCAGCGGCGCGAGGCGGTTGCGTCAGTGTGAGCGCTGGGCACGCACTGCGTCCGTTTCAGTCATGCGCTCCAAATAAAAGCATTGTTCACTGTAGACGGTCTCAATACAGCGAACCACGTCCCGATTATCGTGTCTATTCGCTCTCTCCATAGGCACTGTCGATTCAAACCTCCTGTTTCCCACTATCACAACTTTTCTTTAACTGAAATGAAATGAATATCAATAGGAAGTGTGTTCAAAAAGTAACAAGAAATTCATAATTTTGGGTGTTGTATTAATCCGATTCACGTGACTGTTCTCTTTGTTGGTGTGGCAAACATCTATGAAAAGTATCTGCACTGTGTTTGTAGCATCAGATATTTAGTTTCCAGTCGGCTGTGGAAAAGGATCATGTATTTTGGTAATGATGTTGTAATCTTCAGTGCGAGGAGTGGTTCGATGAAGCTCTCCAAACTACTTTGCCCTCTGCAATTCTCTTCATATCTGTGCAGCTATTGCAACGTACATCCATTGCAGTCTGTTTACTGTAGTCTCCTCTACAATTCCCTCCCCTCTGCCCCCCCCCCCCCACCCAATACACACACATACACACTTCCTTCTACTAACAAACTTACTTGATGCCTCAGGTTGAGTCCTATCAACTGATCGCTTCTTTCAGTCACGTTATGCCATAAATGTCCCTGATCCCCCATTCGATTCAGTACCTCCCCATTAGTTACCAGGTCTACCCATATGATCTTCACCATTCTTTTGTAGCCTACATTTCAAAAAGCTTCTACTGTCTTCTTCCCTGAATTGCTTGTCGTCCATTTTTGCTTCCGTGCAAGGTTACACCCCACACAAATATCTTCAGAAAAGAGTTTCTAACACGTTTATATTCGATGTTAATAAATTTCTGTATTCACTAACGCTTTTCTTGTCATTGCCAGCCTGCGTTTTGTGTTCTCTCTCCTTCGCCCATCATAATTATATTGCTGCCCGCATAGCAAAACTTATCGACAGTAGTCATTTCTTAATCTAATTGCCTCAGAATCATGAGATTTAATTCCGCTTTCCATTCCCCTTGCTGTGTTTCAGTTAATATTCGTTTCATAACAGCTTTTCACGACACTACCCATTCTGTGTAATTGGTCCTTTGTTGTCTTTGACGGAATTTCAATGTCATCGACAAACCTTGAAGTTTTTATTTTTTCTCCCTGAACTTTTAATTCCATTTTCAAATTTCTCTTCGGCTTCCTCTGAACGCTCGATTTACAGACAGGATAATATCGATGAGATATTTCTCACTGCTGACTGCCATGCAGGGGACCCGGGTTCGATTCATCACTGAGTGTATTCCTATCAATGCTGCCGAAAACTTTCTCTAAATCGACAAATGCTATAAATGCAGGTTTGTTTCGCTTCAGCGTATCTTCTAAGATAAGCAGTAGGGCCATCGAGGGCTCGGGTGTTTCTACATTCCTCCGGAATGCTTTGATGGTATTCGTGACTATTCATTTTGTATCCAATTTTGCTATCCGAACGGAATTAAGTGCAACAAACTGTTGCTTTTGCTGAGTCTGCTATAAGTAAAATAAGGCTTTACGAGTGATATAAGCGCTTGAGAGAATGCTGTTGGAGACGACGAGTACTCTGGACGCCCCAGCATACCATCAGCCGCTGAAATCATGAAACAAGTGAAAGAAGTGATTATGAACGATCGCCGAATTACAATCAGAGTAGACGTTGCTGATGTCGGCATTTTGGCTGGCTAGTGCCACGAAATTTTTCCCTGTGTTTTCGCTATAAAAAGCATGACAGCAAAATTAGTTGCAAAGTTGGTGAATTTCGAAAAACTTGAAGAAAATGAGTACCGAAAGCCGCAATTTTATTATTTATTTTATTTGCCTACCAGTTTCGGTGTCTCATTGGCACCGTCTTCAGGCCCCTGCATAAACCGACAAAATAAAGCTTACGATAGACAACAAATCTGATACGCAACTTCAGTTGCCGTTATTTAAAATCAATTAACCATACATGTGCATCAGTAAAAAGTATAAGAAGAGAGGTCAAAGACATCAAGACGCTAAAGCAAAATGCATGACATACAAAGATTGGTCACGCTTAATATACAATGCTACCTTAATGTTACATAATAAAGTAAAATTTCTCATATTGCAGTAATTAGATAAGCCTAAAAAAATAAGCTGAGTCATGTCGCACAAATAATGGTATCATATCCACTGGTCGTACTGTAACAAAATGTCCTGAAGACAAAGAACCTGTTTCTTCTTCTTCTTCTTCACGGATGGATCACTTAGGACCACGCGTAATCAACTTTTGTTGGCCTTCCTTTTCGCCCAATATTCCTTCATACGCAACGAATGGGCTAGTTTTCGTTGCGCAGACCACGTATGCCGGTTAGTTTTTCTCTCTTCTTCCTCAAAATCCCGTGTGTTTGTGATTTTTCTGATTTCATTTCTGTCATGTAGATTTGGAAACCCTAATTCCCTCAGGTCTTTTTCCGTCTGTTTGTATCAGTTCGTCTTGTAGTTTTGTTCTTTAAAAATGTATGAATTTTGTGCGTTAACCTGTTTGAGTCCATTCTTTCTAAATGCCCCATGAATTGGATTCTTCTCATGGGCATTGTGTCTGTTATTTTGGAGATATTTTTATATATTTGTGCATTGGTTTTTGGATAATGCATACCATCTATAATTCTTGGTCCTAGGATTTTCCACATTATTTTACGTTCTTTCGCTTCTAATTCCCCTTTTAGTGTTCTGTGTTGAAGATTTAGTGTCTCAGATGCGTAGAGAGCTTCGGGTTTAATTACTGTTGTGTAATGACGTATTTTGCAGTTCCACGAGAGACTCTTTTTGTTGTAAACGTTTTTTGTTGACTGAAACGCCGTCTCCATTTTCTGGACTCTTGATCTCACAGATTCCTTTTCATTACAGTTTTCTGCAATCCATTCACCTAAATATTTCAATTCTTTTACTCGAGAGATGTAGTTATTTCCAATTTTGAGATAAGAAGGTGCATCTTTGATGTCAGTCATAAATTTTGTTCTTTCAAATGAAATTTGTAATCCTACTTTTGCTGCCTGCTCTTGTAACAATTCTAGCTGCTTGCATAAGGGCCAGATGTGGCCCAACACGTTATTGACTTGCTCAGTTTGTGAAGCTCTTTCTCTTGAATAAATCATTATTTGTCTTATAAAAAATTACTTTTTCGATCTTAAGCTCATTCTTTGACCTAAGTGAATGCTTCATTTCTGGTTTTCTAGTCTTTTTAACGGATATTGTTTCAATATATAAAATATCTTCCCCCATGAACCATGGACCTTGCCGTTGGTGGGGAGGCTTGCGTGCCTCAGCGATACAGATGGCCGTACCGTAGGTGCAACCACAACGGAGGGGTATCTGTTGAGAGGCCAGACAAACATGTGGTTCCTGAAGAGGGGCAGCAGCCTTTTCAGTAGTTGCAGGGGCAAAAGTCTGGATGATTGACTGATCTGGCCTTGTAACATTAACCAAAACATCCTTGCTATGCTGGTACTGCGAACGGCTGAAAGCAAGGGGAAACTACAGCCGTAATTTTTCCCGAGGACATGCAGCTTTACTGTATGATTAAATGATGATGGCGTCCTCTTGGGTAAAATATTCCGGAGGTAAAATGGTCCCCCATTTGGATCTCCGGGCGGGGACTACTCAAGAGGGCGTCGTTATCAGGAGAAAGAAAACTGGCATTCTACGGATCGGAGCGTGGAATGTCAGATCCCTTAATCGGGCAGGTAGGTTAGAAAATTTAAAAAGGGAAATGGATAGGTTAAAGTTAGATATAGTGGGAATTAGTGAAGTTCGGTGGCAGGAGAAACAAGACTTTTGGTCAGGTGATTACAGGGTTATAAATACAAAATCAAATAGGGGTAATGCAGGAGTAGGTTTAATAATGAATAAAAAAATAGGAGTGCGGGTTAGCTACTACAAACAGCATAGTGAACGCATTATTGTGGCCAAGATAGACACAAAGCCCATGCCTACTACAGTAGTACAAGTTTATATGCCAACTAGCTCTGCAGATGATGAAGAAATTGATGAAATGTATGACGAGATAAAAGAAATTATTCAGGTAGTGAAGGGAGACGAAAATTTAATAGTCATGTGTGACTGGAATTCGTCAGTAGGAAAAGGGAGAGAAGGAAACATAGTAGGTGAATATGGATTGGGGGAAAGAAATGAAAGAGGAAGCCGCCTTGTAGAATTTTGCACAGAGCATAACTTAATCATAGCTAACACTTGGTTCAAGAATCATAAAAGAAGGTTGTATACCTGGAAGAATCCTGGAGATACTAATAGGTATCAGATATATTATATAATGGTAAGACAGAGATTTAGGAACCAGGTTTTAAATTGTAAGACATTTCCAGGGGCGGATGTGGATTCTGACCACAATCTATTGGTTATGAACTGCAGATTGAAACTGAAGAAACTGCAAAAAGGTGGGAATTTAAGGAGATGGGACCTGGATAAACTGAAAGAACCAGAGGTCATAGAGAATTTCAGGGAGAGCATAAGGGAACAATTGACAGGAATGGGGGAAAGAAATACAGTACAAGAGGAATGGGTAGCTCTGAGGGATGAAGTAGTGAAGGCAGCAGAGGATCAAGTAGGTAAAAAGACGAGGGCTAATAGAAATCCTTGGGTAACAGAAGAAATATTGAATTTAATTGATGAAAGGAGAAAATATAAAAATGCAGTAAATGAAGCAGGCAAAAGGGAATACAAACGTCTCAAAAATGAGATCGACAGAAAGTGCAAAATGGCTAAGCTGGGTTGGCTAGAGGACAAATGTAAGGATGTAGAGGCTTGTCTCACTAGGGGTAAGATAGATACTGCCTACAGGAATATTATAGAGACCTTTGGAGAGAAGAGAACCACTTGTATGAATATCAAGAGCTCAGATGGCAACCCAGTTCTAAGCAAAGAAGGGAAGGCAGAAAGGTGGAAGGAGTATATAGAGGGTTTATACAAGGGCGATGTACTTGAGGACAGTATTATGGAAATGGAAGAGGATGTAGATGAAGATGAAATGGGAGATAAGATACTGCGTGAAGAGTTTGACAGAGCACTGAAAGACCTGAGTCAAAACAAGGCCCCGGGAGTAGACAACATTCCATTAGAACTACTGATGGCCTTGGGAGAGCCAGTCATGACAAAACTCTACCATCTGGTGAGCAAGATGTATGAGACAGGCGAAATACCCACAGACTTCAAGAACAATATAATAATTCCAATACCAAAGAAACAGGTGTTGACAGATGTGAAAATTACCGAACTATCAGTTTAATAAGTCACAGCTGCAAAATCCTAACGCGAATTCTTTACAGACGAATGGAAAAACTGGTAGAAGCCGACCTCGGGGAAGATCAGTTTGGATTCCGTAGAAATGTTGGAACACGTGAGGCAATACTAACCTTACGACTTATCTTAGAAGAAAGATTAAGAAAAGGCAAACCTACGTTTCTAGCATTTGTAGACTTAGAGAAAGCTTTTGACAACGTTAACTGGAATACTCTCTTTCAAATTCTGAAGGTGGCAGGGGTAAAATACAGGGAGCGAAAGGCTATTTACAATTTGTACAGAAACCAGATGGCAGTTATAAGAGTCGAGGGGCATGAAAGGGAAGCAGTGGTTGGGAAAGGAGTGAGACAGGGTTGTAGCCTCTCCCCGATGTTATTCAATCTGTATATTGAGCAAGCAGTAAAGGAAACAAAAGAAAAATTCGAAGTAGGTATTAAAATTCATGGAGAAGAAGTAAAAACTTTGAGGTTCGCCGATGACATTGTAGTTCTGTCAGAGACAGCAAAGGACTTGGAAGAGCAGTTGAACGGAATGGCCAGTGTCTTGAAAGGAGGATATAAGATGAACATCAACAAAAGCAAAACGAGGATAATGGAATGTAGTCAAATTAAATCGGGTGATGCTGATGGGATTAGATTAGGAAAGGAGACACTTAAAGTAGTAAAGGAGTTTTGCTATTTAGGGAGTAAAATAACTGATGATGGTCGAAGTAGAGAGGATATAAAATGTAGATTGGCAATGGCAAGGAAATCGTTTCTGAAGAAGAGAAATTTGTTAACATCGAGTATAGATTTAAGTGTCAGGAAGTCGTTTCTGAAAGTATTTGTATGGAGTGTAGCCATGTATGGAAGTGAAACATGGACGATAACTAGTTTGGACAAGAAGAGAATAGAAGCTTTCGAAATGTGGTGCTACAGAAGAATGCTGAAGATAAGGTGGGTAGATCACGTAACTAATGAGGAGGTATTGAATAGGATTGGGGAGAAGAGAAGTTTGTGGCACAACTTGACTAGAAGAAGGGATCGGTTGGTAGGACATGTTTTGAGGCATCAAGGGATCACAAATTTAGCATTGGAGGGCAGCGTGGAGGGTAAAAATCGTAGAGGGAGACCAAGAGATCAATACACTAAGCAGATTCAGAAGGATATAGGTTGCAGTAGGTACTGGGAGATGAAGAAGCTTGCACAGGATAGAGTAGCATGGAGAGCTGCATCAAACCAGTCTCAGGACTGAAGACCACAACAACAACAACATATAAAATATTTAAAAATAAGGGACCTTTATCATAACATGATGAAGGAATAAGGCAAACTAATTCTAGCAGTGTAACTGAAAAGTGAGGGAAAACAACATTCCGTTAAAAAGACTAGAAAACCAGAAATGAAGCATTCACTTAGCTCAAAGGATGAGCTTAAGATCGAAAAAGTAATTTTTTATAAACAAATGATGATTTATTCAAGAGGAAGAACTTCACAAACTGAGCAAGTCAATAACGTGTTGGGCCACCTCTGGCCCTTATCCAAGCAGTTATTCCTCCTGTCGTTGATTGAGGGAGTTGTTTGTTGTCCTCCTGGAGCAGGACAATTATGTCCAATTGTCGTGTTAGATAGTCAAAATCCCGAATTGGTTGGAGGACCCTGCCCAAAATGCTCCAAAAGTTCTCAACTGGGGACAGATCTGGCGACCTTGTTGGGTAGGGTCGCGATTGGAAAAAGCACAAAAACAAGCAGTAGATACTCTCGTTGTGTGAGGCGGGCATTATCTAGCTGAAATGTATGCCCAGGATGGCTTGCCATGAAGGGCAACAATGAAATGAAATGGCACCCCAGATCACCACTCCTGGTAGCCGGGCGGAATGGCGTGCGACACTCAGGTTGGTATCCCACTGTTATCGCTGGTTATCGGAGCTCAGTTCAAAAAGGCCTCATCACTGAAGACGATTCTATTCCAGTCAATGAGGCTTCAGGCCTGAGACATCCCTAGAGACACCCCAGACAGCGGGCTCAAATGGCTCTGAGCACTATCGGACTTAACTTCTAAGGTCATCAGTCCCCTAGAACTTAGAACTACTTAAACCTAACTAACCTAAGGACATCACAAACATCCATGCCCGAGGCTGGATTCGAACCTGCGACCGTAGCGGCCACGCGGTTCCAGACTGTAGCGCCTTTAACCGCTTGGCCACACCGGCCGGTCCCCAGACAGCGGTCTGGCACTTTAACCCTCAGGAGGACATCCAGAAACTCTATCAATCAATGCCAAGCCGAATAACTGCTTGCTTAAGACCCAGAGGTGGACCAACGCGTTATTGACTTGCTCAGTTTGTGAAACTCTTCCTCTTCAACAAATCATCCAGTATTTCTGAAAGTGTACTCATTTGTTCATTTGCACATGTGTATCACAACTACCGCCGATTTCCGTAGCAATCGGATAATTCCTTCCTGATGTGGATTTTTATTTTCTTTTTTTTTTTTAGTTCTGCACTTCATGAACCGCAAATAATAGAAAAAAAATTGAAAAATCCGATTGCCATGTGGCATCCTTGCTAGTTGACGCCACCCTCCCTTCCGCGAAACTAATGTGAGCAACCCCATTCTCACCCCACCCCCATCCCCCAGCTACTGCAAGTAACATAAGAGACAAGCGCCTCCAGTACTTACTGAAGCTGAGCCTCCGGGACGCCTTAGATCTCTGATGCAGGACACTTACCTGGAAAAATAAAGAATCTCATTATTGATGGTATTCATATCTACGATTACAATACAAATACAGTTATGAACATATTAACTACAGACAACAATCCCGTCGTTTGGGAAAGCTGAATACACTATATGTAACACGTTTCTTTTAGTGGCCATTTTTCGCAGCAGCTGTATATAAATTGAAGTTGTTTCAAAGAAAATGCCTTTTTGCATGCTGCACATCGAAATTTTTATTTTTATTTATGCACCCAGACTTGTTTCGCCTTTTTTACAAGGCATCTTCAGTGGGTATCCTGAAATATTACACGATTTGTCCATTTTTACACATAGGTTATGGTTTCACATCTAGGTTACGGATTTAAAAACAGTTCCTAAACGTTTTTTATGAAATGGAAGGTACTTACAGGTAACTTCTAATTCATTGCATCTAAGCAAACCGCTTTTTCTCATCTGACAACGAGGTTGACATCCTACAGCTCACTTTCAGTTCACTGCTTACGTTACACATCACTGTAACTGCCATCTTCGTAGTTTCGTTTGTTTTTCTAAGCGTCACCAACATTCTCAGTTTTCTCCATTCAACTGTTTTGTGAATGTGTGTGTGTGTGTGTGTGTGTGTGTGTGTGTGTGTGTGTGTTATAAAGGGAGAGAGATTTCTTATTTTTTTAATAAAATAAAAATTATTTATTATATTTTATTACTATTTTTAACATTTATTTATTCTTAAAAATAATAATTATTATTACTATTACATTTTCTTGTATATACTTATGAGAGGAATCAGATGTGTAATCATTTGTTGGGATTTCTGTCTATTACATGATCAATCAGTGTGAACGGTGAGTTGTTAATCATATTTACTTGGCCATTTAGTAGTTGTTTCTTTTCAGCCTTTGTTCTGCATATATGATAATTTTGCTGTAATGTTAGGAGATGTCTTTCATTATTTATTCTAATTATTTTCATATCATTTTCTCTTGTAGTAGGTTTGTGGTTATTTTCTTTCAAATGTTCTTCAAAAGTTGAGTGGCTTGTTCATATTTCCATGCTCTGATATGTTCTTTGTACCGGTGTCAAATGTTCCGCTGGTTTGCCCTATATACCTTCCAAATTTCGATGTGCAGCATGCAAAAAAGGCATTTTCTTTGAAACAACTGCAGTTTACATTAGATCTAATGCAGAGCAATATTAATGTAATATCCAGTGGACATTATACCTTGAAGAAAAACCCTTCGTGATTGACAGACTGCAGTGACAATGGGCTGTGTTGTCGGTGTGCACCCAGCCACGTTTGACAACGCTCTCTAAGGGCCAACAAAACAGGGCAGCGAGACAGCGAGTACGTGGCGCTCCAGAAAGAACCAGCAAGGGGGCCGCGTCTGCTACTCATCACCGATTTCGTTCAGATTTACGGTATATCCTGCGCTCGGACGCAAATGAAAGTAACAAAAGTGGTAGTTTCAAATGATTAAGCGTTTAGAAAATAATAGCATTTTTGGTGCGTGTCGGTCGAGGCATGAGCCATTTATGTTAGCGTAGCTTCCGGATAGCGGATGGCGCAGCGGGAAGAGTATACAACGGTGATCCGAGGGTGGTGGGATTGAGCCCCACATAGATACTTCTACATTTATTTTCAAGTTTTACGTTACTCACACTGCAATTAAAATGAAATAATGTTCCATATATTGTACTCATTAATATCTTCATAAAAGATGTGAAAAGGAAAAATAAAATAAAAGTTTGCGATTGTAAATAATTTCCAAAAAAGTATCGTACTTACACCGTCCACGGGGAATCTGCAATTAATTTTCGAAGAAATGATTGTATTTAAAGCGTACAGGACTTCGTATTTCTACAGTTTCGTTTCGACCTTCGAGCGGCCCGTGGCAGCTGCATGCGAACAATAGGCTCCCCAGTTTTTACGGCGAATATCGCCCCAGCACCTGTAGATCATCAGCTGTAAAACAAAAAGGAATCTAATTTTATACAGGACGTTCTCGTGTACGCTTTACAATCCTTTCCTGGAAATCTATTTTCAGTCACAAATTTTCTTTTGCTTTTGCTTTTCACGCCTTTAATGAAAATATTACTAAATGCAATATATTGATCGTTATGTCGGTTTATTTGCAGTGTAAGTAACGTAAAAATTGACAACAGAAATATATGCATGGAAACTTGACACGTTGACCTTCCGATTGCCGATCTGAAATCTTTCCGCTTTGTCAACAGCACTCTGAAACCTACGCTAATACAAATGGCTCATGCCTCCCCCGAATTCGCGACAAGAATACTGCTTTTTCTAAACGCTTGGCCATCTGGAGCTCCCACTTAAGTCATTTTCATTTCCAGCCAAGCCCTGGATACACCACAAATTTGAACGAAACTGGTGATGACGAGTAGACGCGGTTCGCTTGTTTGATTGGCTGGTGGCAGGCCCCTATCACTCCACTCCCTGTAGTGGTCCTCAAAAATCCGGAAGAAGTCAAAAAATTGGAATTCATTTTGATTTAGAAATTAATACAGTAACTTTCATAAATATACAAGTTTGTGAGAACTAACGCGCATGATATAATTCGTAAGGTATCGTTCTCCAATGTCGTACGAAAGTTCTTTTTGACTTTCATAAATATACAGATTTGTGAGAACTAACGTGCATGATATAATTCGTAAGGCATCGTTCTCGATCATCGTACGAAAGTTCTTCTTGAATCTCTTTTTCATGCACATTGGTCACATTGGTTGTCGAACTGACTTTGCAGTCTTCGGCACGTCTTCCAACGTATTCATGTAATAGCAGCTTTATTCTCTGAACGATCCCGTTGGTTTCAGATCCTTACATTAGGAAAACGAAGAAGCAGTAAGTATTCATGGAAAATATCTGAATCACTTTCATTTTGCTGATGGCATTGTCCTGGCTGTCTCTACAACGGATGAATTTCAATGAATGGAGAAACTAAATAAAGCAAATTTGAAATTAAACCTGAAAATTGATTACAATAATGCAATAATGAATGAGCACACTTAAAGCGCCGGTTCCAGTCTCCGTTCGTCACACAGTTTCAATCTGCCTGGAAATATCTTCCGTACAATTGATCAACGGTACAAGCAGTGGCACCGAAACGAAAACTTACAGACAAAAGATCGACATACTGAATTCATTCTTCGGGAATTATTTCAGTGCAGAAGATCTACACTCCTGGAAATGGAAAAAAGAACACATTGACACCGGTGTGTCAGACCCACCATACTTGCTCCGGACACTGCGAGAGGGCTGTACAAGCAATGATCACACGCACGGCACAGCGGACACACCAGGAACCGCGGTGTTGGCCGTCGAATGGCGCTAGTTGCGCAGCATTTGTGCACCGCCGCCGTCAGTGTCAGCCAGTTTGCCGTGGCATACGGAGCTCCATCGCAGTCTTTAACACTGGTAGCATGCCGCAACAGCGTGGACGTGAACCGTATGTGCAGTTGACGGACTTTGAGCGAGGGCGTATAGTGGGCATGCGGGAGGCCGGGTGGACGTACCGCCGAATTGCTCAACACGTGGGGCGTGAGGTCTCCACAGTACATCGATGTTGTCGCCAGTGGTCGGCGGAAGGTGCACGTGCCGGTCGACCTAGGACCGGACCGCAGCGACGCACGGATGCACGCCAAGACCGTAGGATCCTACGCAGTGCCGTAGGGGACCGCACCGCCACTTCCCAGCAAATTAGGGACACTGTTGCTCCTGGGGTATCGGCGAGGACCATTCGCAACCGTCTCCATGAAGCTGGGCTACGGTCCCGCGCACCGTTAGGCCGTCTTCCGCTCACGCCCCAACATCGTGCAGCCCGCCTCCAGTGGTGTCGCGACAGGCGTGAATGGAGGGACGAATGGAGACGTGTCGTCTTCAGCGATGAGAGTCGCTTCTGCCTTGGTGCCAATGATGGTCGTATGCGTGTTTGGCGCCGTGCAGGTGAGCGCCACAATCAGGACTGCATACGACCGAGGCACACAGGGCCAACACCCGGCATCATGGTGTGGGGAGCGATCTCCTACACTGGCCGTACACCACTGGTGATCGTCGAGGGGACACTGAATAGTGCAAGGTACATCCAAACCGTCATCGAACCCATCGTTCTACCATTCCTAGACCGGCAAGGGAACTTGCTGTTCCAACGGGAAAATGCACGTCCGCATGTATCCCGTGCCACCCAACGTCCTCTAGAAGGTGTAAGTCAACTACCCTGGCCAGCAAGATCTCCGGATCTGTCCCCCATTGAGCATGTTTGGGACTGGATGAAGCGTCGTCGCACGCGATCTGCACGTCAAGCACGAACGCTGGTCCAACTGAGGCGCCAGGTGGAAATGGCATGGCAAGCCCTTCCACAGGACTACATCCAGCATCTCTACGATCGTCTCCATGGGAGAATAGCAGCCTGCATTGCTGCGAAAGGTGGATATACACTGTACTAGTGCCGACATTGTGCATGCTCTGTTGCCTGTGTCTATGTGCCTGTGGTTCTGTCAGTGTGATCATGTGATGTATCTGACCCCAGGAATGTGTCAATAAAGTTTCCCCTTCCTGGGACAATGAATTCACGGTGTTCTTATTTCTATTTCCAGGAGTGTATATACGATTCACTCTTTCAATCATCGCACGAACGTCCGAATGACATACTGAGATTAGTGATCACGGTATAAAATGTCAGCAAAGATCAGTCAACAGAGAAAAGGCAACCGTTTCTAATGATGTACCTACACGATTCTGTATACATCATGCGAAAGCGCTTGCTCGCTTTCCAGCATCATTTAAACATAGGAAGCTGGAGGAACGAAGTTTTCTAGGGGATCAGAAAAAAGCCGCAGTTCATTGCAATTTTCAAAAAGGTTCCTCGAACAAATACACACGATCATAGCGCTCAGTCACTGAGGTCAGTCTGTAGAACTATGTAACCGCCTTACGCTCGCGTTTTATGATCGTTGTGGAGCATGAAAATGTCCTCTGTAGGTGTCAGCATATTTTCCGCAAACAAAATCTTGTTAAATTCAGCTCGCTCTATTCTTCCACGAAGTACAAAAGTCAGTAAATTACTGCGCCCTAATCGACGCCATGTTCATTGACTTATGGAAGGTGCTCAGTGTGTTTTCGCACTATTGCGTATTGAACGAAGTACGAGGGCATGATCAAAAGTAATGCCACCGAATTTTTTATTCTGTTCTCAATATCGATTGAGGTATTACACGTCAAATATACTTATGGGACGACTTTCGAGCGTCGCTGACATAAGTTTCAACCCTCTGCCACTAGTTGACTCTGAATTGTAGCGTGTAACATGGCGGCATGTAACGTAACTAGGTCTCTGGATGAGAAACAGTGTGCTGACACCGAGTTTCCAATTCGAAGAGTTGGTCACACGTGGACCACTCTCTCTTTTAGTAAGACCACACACGAGCGCTGCGACATCTTGGGTTCACAGTCATCGATCATCCTCCATACATTCCCGACATGGTGTCTATCCGATTTTCATCTGTTTCCAGAACTTAAAGAATACCTTGGAGGACTTCACTTTGGCAGTGACGAAGCGGTGCTAACAGGGGTGAATTTGTGGCTCCGTCAACAAAGTTAAACATTTTACAGTTACGGCATCAACAAACTGCTCTCTCCTTGGAAGAAATCTATTTGTCGCTAGGGTTACTATGTTGAGAAATAAATATATAGATATGAAGAGTAAAGATACAGAAGTTAAATAAATGTTGTTTGATTTGAAAAAAGTTTTAGAGTTTCCCATAAAAAATTCGGAAGCATTACTTCTGAGCACGCCTTCGTACACGCTTATGGAATATCGAAGCACAAGTGTAATTATCTCTTCCTAGCAGACGGGTCTCATCCCGTCGTTTCTACCTTCGGATATAACAGTAATTTCGACCGTACCCCAATGAGCACTTTAGCATCGTTACTGTACGTGATATACAGGGTCAGAAAGCTAAGAGGGACCACTCAAAACGTATATCCAGAATGAATAAATACGAGGGCTATTCGTGAAGTAAGGAACGATAGGTCGCGAAATGGAAACCACAGTGAAAATCAAAATTGTTTTACTTGCAACCGTTAGCTACAACTTCCAGCTACTTATCTCCAAAAGTACCGATCCGACTTAGACGTTTGTCGTAGCATTGTATCAACTTTCCAGTACCCTCGTTATAGAAGGCAGCCGCCAGTGCTTTCCACCAGTTCTCTACGCTGGCCTACAGCTCGTTGCATGTGCCAAAATGTTGTCTTCATAGCCAGAGGTTCATGTGAGCAGAGATGAAACTCAAAGGGAGACAATTACGGGCTGTATTGTGGGTCATAAAACATTTCCAATTGAAAATGATGCAGGAACATCTTCATTGCCCTTGCAGAATGCGGTTGAGAATTGTCTTGAAGAAGAAAACGCACGACAGTTGTGTAATGATGGCTGCATAGCTTCAGGCGAAAATTCTCACTAGGTCCTCGTACTTGTCGGGGGGACACTATTATTCTAGGTATCTCTACGTGCTCCCTGTGTGTTGATAACTAAAAAGAACGACATAACGCGATCGACGGGCATACTAGAGACACTGCCCAACACACCTGTGCAAGACTTCATCCGATTTTCACTGTGGTTTCCATTTCGCGACCGATCGATCCTTACTTTCCGAATAATCCTCGTACATCGAGGTGCGGTTTTCGCTAAGTCATAGCGGATGACATGGCAAATTTCCTGACGTTCAAAAGTATTTTTTATTGTTTACAGTTGCTGAATTACGGCACCGACTTTGTTTTTTTCTTTTCTAATGGAACTATATACTATTTTCTATGGTATTTGAAAGACGACATAACATCTCTGGGACTTCATCAAATAGTATCAAGACAACAGCGCCGCATATCACTGTCCTGGCTTCAGTGGAAGAGGCTCCACAAATGCCTGCCCTGTTATACCAAATGTAACTCAGATATCGTTCTTGCGTTTACCTGTGCGCTTGGAGCCCATCACTCTGTGCTCTGTTTTTTGCAGCAATCGGACAACTTGCTCCTAAAGTTATTGAGACATTCATAATGCATATGACAGTCGAAAAACTGAATATCGTTTGTAGCGAATGTCACCGAACTATTAGAGCAGCTTTGAGGTCGTATACTGAAGAGTATCCACAACGTGCTAAGCAGTCACGGTCTGTCTTCGCAAACATTGCAAAAAAGTTCTCGAAACAGGAGTGTAGAGAATAACAGACGCCAAGGAAAAAGAAGAGCAACTGATGAAAGAAATGAAGAGAATACTTTAGCAGCGGTAACACTCAACGAAAATGTGAGTTAATAGGCATCTGGGAAGTACGATACGGATAACCAAACAGGTGATCTGCAACACTACATTCCATCACATTTCATCCTCTTCACATTTCGCAGCATCTACAGCTTTATCTCAATGACTTCCAAAATTGATTAAATTCCCTGAATGTTACCAACGAAAAGTACAAAGTACTGAGGTATCTCTATACAAAATTTTGTTTAAGGAAGAAGCATCATTTAGAAACCATGGGCAAGTCAGTCATCTCAATATGCACTAATCGTCAGTTGAAAATCCACACCGACTCAAAGCATTCGATAAAAGCAACGCTCTTAGTCTACGTCTGGTGCCTGCTTTTGAAGACTCGCATCATTGGTCTCTGTTTTATTGGTAGGAATCTAAATACACTCAAGTGTCTCAGATTCCTAAGATATGCTGCTATGGCAGTTATTGGAAGACATCCCGCTGGCCAAAAGTCACCAACTGCGGTATCGGTCGTTATTCCGTCGTCCGCACTTCCAAGTACGTGCACCGTCAGTTATGCCGCCGGGTTCCCTACAGCCGCCACCGCTACACAAGGGTGCCGCCACGAACGATTACGCCGCTGCCAATGAGATGCAAGCACACCCTCTCTGGAGCTACAGCAACGGTTGTACTTAAGATCGAACATTCATGCACTGGCCACATTTTGTGTATTTTCTACTTGAATAATATTTACAGTCTTTCATAGTGGCCAGGGCCCGACATCTTCTGAATACACATTGTATTGAAGAGTGACAGATTTATATTATTCAGCGTGTGGCTAATACAGACATATCAGGCAGTTAAATTAGATATCCATATGTACATATTGACACACAAGAAACTTAAGTTTGTCCTTACAACTGAATATCCAGTCCTTCAATCCAGCGCACTGCATCTGGAGTTGCTAGCAGGAAGTCCTCTTTGGCGCCGTGATAGGCTCGAATCCTGCATTCACTGACAATGTGGTGAACAGTCTGGTATGCAGCCCCGCAGTCACGGCTTGGATCAGGCAGCTTCTTCCACTTAAAGAGAGCATCCCTGCATCGGCCATAGTCGGTACGGATTCTGCAGAGAGTAGTCCAGGTCTTGCGTGATAGGTCGAATCCACTCGGAAGTTTACCAGCTGAGAAGATGTTATGCAGGTGCACATCTGTCACTGCTTCCCACCGACCTTTCCATTCTTCAGGGGGCTTGAAATCCTTAGCAACCATGGCAGCAGCATCGCACAGAGTTGGATGGCGTGATTTCAGTCTCTTACGATTTAAAAGTGGCAGGTCGCTATGCACAGGTAAGTTAGAATTCCTGGAGATCTTGTGGAATTCTCTCATAAGGGCAGTACATCTACGTCGATCGGGAGGCATTATACCGGTTAACAGTGGAAGCCAATAAACTGGAGTAGATCTGACTGCGCCAGTTATTATGCGCATTGTCGTATTCAGCTGGTGATGTTGCTCACGTCCGTAGTTTTAACCTCAATATCGTATTCAGCTAGTAGCGTTACTCACGTCCGTAGGTTTAACCTTAAAATACCCTACACGTGCCTCCTGGGTGGTGCTAATTGAGCAACAGTGATAACAGGCAGCCAGACTATCCATAGGATCTCCTGGCAATGACATATCAACTAAATAGCAGAAACGGCTCTTTTCAGAGTCCATTAACAAAAACATTGGACCGACAGATTTATAAATCTTTTATGTCTGTATATACTTCTACATTCAGATCTACTGTTAGCAACTAACGCTGCAACTCGAGCAACAAACGTACGTACTATTTTTACTACTTGACATTAGATGTAGAATAAATTAATATCTGAATTATCTGTTCATGAACGGCATTCGTTACTCGCTCCTGTATCCACTATAGAGCCACAAAGGGTGTAAAGGAACTCATAATACCAACATAACGGATGTCCATTCCATTCTGCATATGTAATGGAAGACCCTCTTGAGGGAACATTTGGAGAGCATTGGAACGGTTGTTCAGAAAACGCAGAATAGTATGCACATTCACCAAACTTAACGCTTCTTCATTTTTATCTGTGGTGAAAATTAAAGCAAATGGTCTATTAGGAAACACCGACGACTCCCGAAGGCATGAAACGCCTTACAAAACAGGCCTGTGCTGCCGTTAACGCCAGATGAAATTCAACGTGCAGTGCTCACGGTCAACATTATGAGCATTTTGTATGACAGCCGCGAATAAACACACGAAACGTACCTGAGTTACGTTTTTGCTTACATTTAATATAATAGGGCAAACATTTGTGGAATCTCTTCCCGTGACGGCGAAACAATGGTTTGCGACACTATTATCTTGATGCTGTTTGATCAAGTCCCATACAGGTTATTTCATACAAACGACTCGCTGACCTTACGTCGAGTACGTTGACAAGACAGATGTCACGGTAGTGAACGTTCGCGCTGTTGCTTCCTGATTCCCTGATCCTGTACACACACCTACCTCCGTTGTCAACGTCTACGCCATGCTCGTTATATAATCTGCCTCGCTTTGGTTTGACTTCCCCTTACACATAACGATCTGTGAACTGTCAACACTTGGTGACCATCAGCATAAATAAATAGCTCAAATGGCTCTAAGCACTATGGGACTCAACATCTGAGGTCATCAGTCTCCTAGACGTAGAACTACTTAAACCTAACTAACCTAAGAACATCACACAGATCCATGCCCGAAGCAGGATTCGAACCTGCGACCGTAGCAGCAGCGCAGTTCCGGACTGAAGCGCCTAGAACCGCTCCATAAATAAATGTAACGTAATTCGCGTTAAAGAAAGATTTGTCACTGGCGATGAATCAGTGGAAATAGTCAAAATTCTAAAATATCCCTGAGTATCTGTCCGGAGCGAACTATAGACAAACAGCCACTCAAGAAATATTGTAGCAAAATCATATACCAGAGAAATTCCCTGAAAAACTTACGAAATGAAACTCAACCTCGGCGAAAGTAGATTACAAAATTTTCGTTCCGCAGATAATTGACTATTGTTCACCAGTACAGGAGCGTCATCACATAGTATCAAGAAATGATATAGAGAACAGTGTAGAATTTCGGTTTCGCTTAGGAAGCAGTACACAAGTATCGTTTATTAAGCGCTCAAGTGTTACAGAGAGGCTCATCAAACTGAAGTGCCGGACACTGCAAAATTCACTGAGGTGACAGAACTGATAGGATAGACATACGCACATATACAGAGGGCGGTAGTATCGCGTACACATGGTATAAAAGGGCAGTGATTGGCGGAGCTATCGTTTGTGCTCAGGTGATTCATGTGAAAAGGTATCCGACGTGATTATGGCCGCACGACTGAAATTAACAGACGTCGAACGCTGAATGGTAGTTGGAGCTAGACGCATGGAACATTCCATTTTGCAAATCGTTACGGTTTTCAATATCCTGAGATCCGCAGTGTCAAGAGTGTGCCGAAAATACCAAATTCCATGCATTACCTCTCACCACCGACAACGCAAAAGCCGATGGCCTCCACTTAACGACCGAGAGCAGCGCCGTTTGCGTAGTGCTAATGCGCAAGCAACTCTGCATGAAACAGCCACATAAATCAATGTGGGACGTACGACGAGCGTATCCGTTAAGACATTCCGGCTATGGCAGCAGACCACCGACATCATTAGCAACGCCTCTCCTGAGCTCGTGATCATACCGGTTGAACCCTACACGACTGAAAAACGGTGGCCTCGTCGGATGAATGCCGATTTCAGTTGGTAAGAGCTGATGGTAGTGTGGCATAGAACCCACGAACCCATTGACCCAAGTTGTCAACAAGGCACTGTGCAAGCTGTATTGGTGTGGTCTCAGTTTACATGGAGTGGACTGTGTCCTCAGGATGTTCGGCTACTGTGAAACCATTTTCATCTATTCATGGATTTCATGTTCCCATACAACAATGGAATTTTTTGAGAAACTATGCGCCATGTCACTGGGCCACAATTTTTCAAATGGTTCAAATGGCTCTGAGCACTATGCGACTTAACTTCTGAGGTCATCAGTCGCTTAGAACTTAGAACTAATTAAACCTAACTAACGTAAGGGCATCACACACATCCATGCCCGAGGCAGGACTCGAACCTGCGACCGTAGCGGTCGCTCAGCTCCAGTCTGTAGCGCCTAGAACCGCACGGCCACAACGGCCGGCCACAATTCTTCGCATTGGACAATTCAAGCGAATTGTTTAGCCACCCACGTCGTACGAATGAGTCCAATAGAACATTTGCGGTACGTAATCGAGAGGTCAGTTCGTGTACAAAATCCTGCATCGGAAAAACTTTCACAATTATGGACGGCTATAGTGGCATGGCTCAGTACTTCTGCAGGGGACTGTCAACGACTTGTTGAGTCCATGTCATGCCGAGTAGCAGCACTACGCCGGGGAACAGGAGTTCCGCCCTGGTAGCTGAGTGGTCAGCGTGACAGACTGTCAATCCTAAGGGCCCGGGTTCGATTCCCGGCTGGGTCGGAAATTTTCTCCGCTCAGGGACTGGGTGTTGTGTTGTCCTAATCATCATCATTTCATCCCCATCGACGCGCAGGTCGCCGAAGTGGCGTCAAATCGAAAGACCTGCACCAGGCGAACGGTCTACCCGACGGGAGGCCCTAGCCACACGATAAGCTCCAGCTGTCTCATGCTGTGAGCCCTCAAGCTGTGCGGGCTCTCGGTTGGTAAAAGGCAGTGTGGGGAAGGATGCGTCTCAAACAGCCTCTCCTTCTCAAGTGCCCTTACCTGCCTTCTTGAGGTGGAGCTGTTAAGCCTTCGGGCAACTGAAGGGTAGGGGCGCGACAGTGTGCTGAACAACTTGTACACTGGTTCTGATAGCTGCATTCGCTGTGGTGGGATCCTGCCCCAAGTCGGCGAAGGCCACTCGCCTTGTCTTGGACCCCAAGGCATGCTCCGCCAAGCCGGGGCGTGGTGACATGTCCCCGGTCAGGTTAGATGGGTCCAGACCTCCGAACGTCTGGGGGACCGGCCCGGCACCTGAGTAGGACCGGGTCTTTGGCCTTTGGTGGGAACCTGGCCCAGTAGGGGGCGAAGGACGGAGAGTGAATCCGCTCTCCCGGAATGTGGGTGGCATTCGCCGATAAGGGAGCGGGTGAAAACTGTGGTGGTGTGGCTGTTGAAGAGGACTAGTGCGCTGTACCCACGGCGTGCTAAACCTGGCAGCTCAGTTACTGATAGCTCTTGGTCAAGGGGCGGGACCGGTGAGCGAGCTGCATATAGCCTCCCCCCATGCCAGAGAGGCCGGTCCGGGGCAAGAGACGGGCCTCCACTTTTACACTCTCTAATTATCACAATGGCTGAAAATCAAGAGAGTGTTAATGCGTTAGATACTAGCGAAGTTTCGAGCCTCGAGAATGTGTCTGTCGCTGAGCGACATTCGAAATTTCTGAGATTGCTGGATACTAGCATTAAAAATGGTAAGATAAGCAATTATGCTATAAACCATATTAGGGACTTTGTGGCCAACTGGGCAATCGCCCACTCTCAGTTAGAGGGTAGGGTAACGGAATTAGAGAAAGAAAATGAAAGACTTAGAGGTCAACCGGCCCGGTCTTATGCTGCGGTTGCTAGAGCCCCAGTTGCCAAGGCACCGACAGCGAAACAAACCATACAGGACAACATTAAGAAAGTTGCTCCCACAGTGTTCATTAAGCCTAAACCTGGTGATGACATTAAGGCTGTTAAGTCAGCATTTGAGAAGTGCATTGATCCTAAGAAGGATAAGATAAAGATAAACAATGTACGCACTGCAAAGAATGTGCTCATAGTAGAAACGGCATCACAAGAGGACTGCCAAGAGATTTTAAGCAATGAACAATTGAGCAATAAAGTGAAGTGCGAACCTCCTCGCAAGCGTCGACCTTTGATGTGTCTGTATGACGTACCTACGTACATGACAACAGACAATCTGCTAGACGCAATTTACACGCAAAATTTTGACGTGAACATGTCAAGAGGAGAATTCGATGAGCAATTTAAGTTACGCTTTAAAGTAGGACCACGTGGGAAACTGACAGTACACCACGTGGTAGAAGTCTCGCCAGGTTTATGGAAATTACTAACGAGAGTGGGTCGGTTGTATGTTGGCTACTCTGCGTTGAATATAAAAGATTACCTGGCAGTGCCGAGATGCACTAAATGCCAGGACATTAATCATACAAACAAGTATTGTACGCAACCTGATATCATATGCGGCCATTGTGGCCTCTCTGGACATATTAAGAATGGCTGTCCTAATAAGGACAAAGCGGCAGTATGTGTACCATGCAGAAGACGAGGCCGCAAGTGTGGTGGACCTAAAGATTGTCCAACCCACCGAATGTTCTTAGACAGACTTGTCCAAAGAACAGATTACGGCGATATTTAAAGTGGTACAAGTCAATGCCATGCGCAGCCAGATGGTTGCACATGAGCTACGGAAGGTAGCGGAACAAGAAGGAGTTGATATTCTTCTGATACAAGAACCGAACTCCTGTGCGGGTCGAGTCCCTGGTTTTCCCGCAACAGCACAGGTGGTATCCTCAGGTGGGAACCCCATGAGTGCAACTATAGTATTGAATAAAACTATTAAAACTACGATATTAAATCAGTTCTGAACTGAGCATATTATAGTTGTACAACTAAATCTGCTGTCTTACAGTATGTACGTTGTAAACGTCTACTGCCAATTCAGACATGATATCAAGATTTATCTTGATCAGCTGAGTTGGATACTAAGAGTTTTAGCCGGGCAGGCTATAATTGTAGCTCTTGATGCTAATGCTAAGTCCCCACTCTGGCACAGCGATGTACAGGACGGTAGGGGTGCGGAGCTTGTGGATTTGATAATGGAAACGCACATGTATGTGCTAAACTTGCCTGGGTACCCCCCGACCTACTCAGGGAGGGCGGGTGCAACATCAAATATTGATGTCACACTAGCAAGCGAGAGGGCAGCACCCCACGTCCATAACTGGCAAGTAAGAGAACATCTAACTGTCAGTGACCATAACTGTATAACATTTGATATAGCGCCGACCATCGCGGATGTGCCAGGCGAGTGGGTGGAACGCTTCAATTATGCTCGGACAGACTGGGACCGACTCGTGCAGGTGTTCAGTCCTCCCGAGTTCGGAGAGGACATAGGTAATATTGATGAAGCTGTGGAGGAGCTGGTAAGCTCCGTGCAAACGGCTATCACACTGGCTGTACCTCGAATAGCGAGATACATCTGCAGGGAGTCCACCCCATGGACCCCTGAATTGACTGTGCTCAAACGGTCGGTCAGAAGGGCGCGAAGCAACTACCAAAGGAGCTTTGCCCATGACGAACGACAATACCACCTGCGTATTTATCGTCGTCTGAAGCAGAGATACAAGGATCAGTTGGACATTACAAGGCGCCAATCCTGGGAAAAATTTGTGAACGATCAGCTGGGAACAGACCCTTGGGGAGTTCCTTACAAAATCGTTCGAGAAAAAATAAGATCGCCCATGATGCTGTCTACGCTACGTGCTGGGGATGGAGACACGACCAAGAATTGGGAAGAAACAGCAAGGTTGCTGTTGGATACATTATTGCCTGATGACATTGAGGACCAAGACTCGCACGAGCAGCGGGACATACGTCAGGCGCTGTCGATTCCGTATCTTAACGATACAAACGTGTGCCCTTTCTCAGCAGAGGAGGTAGAAGCAACCATCTACACCTTTGCAAGGAAGAAGGCGCCTGGTCCTGACGGGATCCCTGTGGAGATCTTACAGGGACTCGCACACTTGGTCGCCCCGGCACTAAGTCGTATTTACAACAGTTGTTTACAAAGGGGCTATTATCCACTAAAGTGGAAAACTGCAGAAGTTGTAGTTATCAGGAAAGGCCCTGATAAAGATCCAACAGTGCCGAAATCCTATCGGCCTATCTGTCTGCTGGATGTAATGGGCAAAGCATTTGAGAAGTTGCTGGCTGACCGTCTCCAGAGTCATCGAACTCTGTATGGTATGAGTGATAGGCAGTTCGGATTCCGAAAGGGTCGCTCCACCCAGGATGCGATCAATGAGGTTTGCCGAATTGTTCACTCTGCGACATCAAAGTATGTACTTGGCATAATGATAGACATCTCAGGGGCCTTCGACAACCTGTGGTGGCCGGCACTCTTCTCTCGCCTGCGAGAGATTGGGTGCCCGCAGCTGCTGTATGGCTGTCTGGAGGCCTACTGTGATGGAAGGACTGCTAAGATAACGGCTCCTGGAGCCGTCGTATCTAAAAGAGTATCCCGTGGTTGTCCCCAGGGATCGGTGTGTGGTCCCATTTTCTGGGATATTAACATGGAACCTTTGTTGAACGTCCTGCAGCGAGAGACTGCAGTTCTGGGAGTCGTTGCTTATGCGGATGATCTCGCAATTCTAGTAGAAGGTGACACTCGCAATGTGATCGAGGACCGATCACGACTGGTTATTGAACTATTAACCAACTGGTGTACGAAGACTAAAATGTCTATAGCACCACAAAAATCCCTATATATGCTCTTGAAAGGCAAGTTAAATAGGGACCCAACGGTCAGAATTAATGGCCAAGCAGTGTCACGACAGAGATATGCCCGTTACCTTGGGGTATATTTAGATGAGAATTGGAGTTTCATTCCGCATATCGAGCAAATAACGACAAAGTCCCTAGCTTTGTTCAATAAGATAATATCAATTGGACAAAGAAGGTTCCATCTGCCGTCAAAGGCAATAAATATTTACCATAACAGCATATTGGCACCAATAGTAGGGCACGCATCCAGTGTGTGGGCCCACAGGTTAGCTCTGGTGCGGCCTGCCGCTGCTGTCAGGCGAATACAGAGGAACGTTCTGTTGAGATGCATTGGAGCATTCAACACAAGTCCAACAGATGCACTGTTGGTAATTATGGGTCTACGTCCATTAGACCTAATAATAAGGCAGCACGCAGCCTTCTATTGGCTGCGCAAACAGAACATCGACAGGGTACAAGATATAATAGGCGTTCCTCTGGTAAGTGTCAAAGCCATTCGCAAGAAAGTGCTTGACATTTGGCAGGACGAATGGGATGGATCCAGTACGGGCCGTAGAGTCCATGGGTTTATACCCACAGTAAGGGGAAGATTAAATAACAAGATAATGAAGCCCTCACAGGGCATAGTTCACTTCCTCACAGGACATGGTCCTTATCCCACGTACCTGCATAAAATAGGGAAAAGGCCAACACCGGAGTGTGACTGTGGTGCCCACGAAGGATCGCCAGAACACATAGTGTTCGAGTGCCCAATATATGAACAGGCTGTCTCAGGGGAGAGGCAGCTTCTGCGTACTAGAAATTTTAATGAAATATTAACAGAAAGCGAAATGTTCAGCAATTTCGCAAAATTGGTTAACAAAATCTCAAGGGAGGCCCAGCGAGCCTACCTTGGGAGAGAGTAAATGCGCTTAAGATCTAATGCGCAATTGTATATATGTATATACTATGTTTGTTTAAGTCTTGACTTAGAGTAGGTAGTAGTTGTAGTTGTAGTTAGTTCAGCATGGTGGTGGGGGGAATAAAAGAGTAACACAAATGGAGTGGTTTCTCTAGAAGTAGCGGCCCGCCTCCACGTGGCTAGGGACGGTCAACTCTCTGGCAGCGGTCCAGAGAGGCTAAGAGGCCGATAATTGCCATTAAGCAAAGCTACTTAAAAACTAGATAGTATGCATGCACTAATAATCCACTCCTGTAGTGTAATAGCAGAGATAGTTAGTCACAATACGCCCACTCAAAAGTGTTAGAAAGTGGGTTATGCATGTTCCATAAATTTGGGAAAAAAAAAAAAAAAAAAAAAAAGTTCCGACTCGATATTGGGAAGCATTGCACGACTTACGTCACCACAGTGTAGACGGACTGGATCGTGGAGAGGTTTGCCGTTGAAATTCCGAGAAAGAGTGAGCATCATATGATTTCCCATAGTTAAGTCTCGCAAGACGACCAGTCGAGATAATTGGAAAAAATAAAACACTTACGGCAGTCTGTTTTCCAGAAACTCATCACAAGTGGAATAGGTAAGAGGGAAGTGACGGTAGTATAGAAAGTACCCTCCGCCACACACCGTAATGTGACTTGCGGAGTATTGATGCAGGTGGAAACAAGATACGGCCTCGGGGTAACAGACGCAAGTGTAAAGTCTTCCATGATCATTAAACGGTGTGCCACAAACGATAGAATATCCTGCATAATGACTACAAATGGGTGTCGTTACTGCAAGAGAAACCACGCAAAACGTTTGTAGCTCTTTGCACTGACAATGGGTGGGAGCATTTCAGTAAGACATCGAGACCGCGTTTATATACGCCGTTCGAAACTACGTTAGCCGGTGTGAAAAGCGTCACAGCATAACAGCTCCATTGTAACGGCTTTCATTGTTCTACAGTCACAGAGCGGGGGAAGCTGTAATCAGCCTTCCCACAGCACATCAAAGAAAGCAGGCGAGCCTCATTTCACGAAGGCCGTTTATGAATGTCGCGGCAGAGCACGGGCAACTGGGCGTTACATCCGTTATAATCTCTGGACTTGTTTATGTTGCCAGTGCAGGCTGCCACGTAAGCTTCATGGCGCCAAAGCGTTTGTGGCATTTATTCCACATTGAGGATCAGGATGTGTTGTCGGCAAACAAGTACATTCCCTGCTAAAGCTGTGCGATGCCACAGAAACATAGGTGGTCAAGATACATAGACCCATTGTGCGGGAAAGCTCTGACAGTACGAAACTTTGTCCTTGACCAGATGAGCTTCCATATCAGAATTGACTCCGAGATGTATAAAGTCCAGTAACCATATTTGCTGTGTACTCCAGAAGACATGGGACACAGTCTCCACAAAAGAGCGCAGAGCCACATACGATTTGGGCACAACGTAGTGAAGGTTAGACTCCAACAGAGGGCGCACACAGTAGAGATATGTTAGTCATCCGCATTATGTCACGCAAGTAGTTCCTATGTGTACTCCATCCACCACAAATGAATATAAGCAGACACATCGCTCCACAGAGCAGGTAGTATCTCAACACTATCGCCAGACAGAATCATGACCGTGTCTCAGCGATTATATCAGGACTCATCTAAAGCCGCCGCCAAGAAGAACCGCACTGAACATTAAGCAAGTGATGTTAGCCACCGCTCACTGGATCTAAGCCTACACCAGCGTTTAAAGACAGAGCAGCGAACGTCTAACTGAAAAAAAAGGAGAGAGAGAGAGAGAGAGAGAGAGAGAGAGAGAGAGAGAGAGAGAGAGAAGTGCCACACCCTTAGGGTCAAGAGTCATTTTATTGATAAGTTAGGTGACATGTAATCCATCATTCTAGGAGTATATGACCACAAGTTCAGACCCAATTAAATACTTACGACGTTTACAACACAAGAAAACAACAATTCTCCTAAACGTTGCTCAAGATCAGACAGGAATACTGTCCGTGAGGAGTATTCTTGGTGAATGTGTATTTCCTTTAGCACTTGATAAGAACATATTATGCAACAGCTTTGACGGTTGCCAACAAGTAATTCAACGGGCGACACAAAGAATCGAAGCTGCACAAACAGATACAAGGACATGCATAGAAAAAACTTTGCCAAATCCTGTGGAGACATCCTCCTAGTGTGTAGTGTGAGAATTTCAGTGCCCGAACTGATGTAAGCCACCTCTGCTACTATAAATGTGGTGCCTGTCGTGTTGGACGTGTCCAAAAGTACAGTGGGTTGAGGAGCATGATAGTGAGATCAGTTTAATGTATTATCCATCAAATTTGCCTAATGTGAATCTGATGGACCCCATCTCAGTCACTATAGGGTGCTATCACTGCGTGAAAAAATCAGCGGCCCGTTATTTACGGAAATTTCATGACTTTTGCTTAGCCATCTTGTGCCACACACCTCCACAAGCCTACCAACAAACTCTCGAATCCATGATATGCAGAATCAGTGATGTATTGCGTTTCAAAAATGGCCCAACAAGCTATTAAGCTGGTGGTCATCAGTGTATAGGATGTTCGGAAATTACCGTTACAAGCTTCTAGGACTTGTTGAATAGGAACCCATGTCTGGCAACTTACCGTTTTCGTTCTGTGACAGTTCAGTTCAGATGTTTAACTCATCCCGTTCTGCGTGAGGAATTGAATTAGGCGTAACGCAGTACAATTATTAGGTAACAATTCGAAAGGAAACATAACGAAACATCCATTTATTACTTAATGACATTTGTTTTTATTAATACTTCAACAATAAGTTCTCCACTACGGTATGCTATTTTGTACTGCAGTAACGCAAACACTTACTGTTTAAGTGTTAACACAAATAAATGTGCTTAAGGGATAAATGGATGTTTCGTCACGTTTACTGTAGAATTATTACCTAGTAACTGTACTGCGTTACGCCTAATTCAGTTCCTCAAGCACACGTGGATGAGTTAAACATCTGAACTGAAACCGTCGTAGAACATAAACTGTACGTTTACAAGCATGGGTTCCTGTTCAAAGTATTATGCACTTACTCACCTCTACAAGTCCTAGAAGTTTGTAACGCGAATTTCCGAACACCCTGTACAATTCAAGGTGAGGAGGGCCAATGCTCTCGTCAGAGCAAATGCACTCCAAGCTCGAACTCTTGCGGGAATCGGCGAAATGCCGCGAGTAACGAGGATAATGGGCAAGGAGCACCACATCAGTAGTGTGTGGATAAGCTGAGAGAGTAGTTCACGCAGCTGCAATGACCATTGTGTCCGGATCGCATAGTGGTCAGCGCATCTACCTAGTAAGCAGGAGACCTGGGTTTGAATCCCGATCCGGGACAAATTTTCACCTTTTCCCATTGATTTAAAGCAGTGTCCACTGGCAGCTAATGTCGTTAATTCCTCTGATTCTTGGTTTCTACAACTAATCATATCGCTCAATACCCAGTGGGAGTCATTCACCGGTTGCACACTTGCCATGTGGACGTATTGCTGACCTGTACCGGCATAGCTACGGGCAGAACACAGCGGCAGGCCTTCGCCGTGGCTCACCTGTTGCTAACATGCACTAAACCACTCCAAGAAAAGTTTGCCTGCCAGTATCAAAAATGACTCAAATGGCTCTCAGCACTATGGGACTTAACATCTTTGGTCATCAGTCCCCTAGAACTTAGAACTACTTAAACCTAACTAACCTAAGGACATCACACACATCCATACCCGAGGCAGGATTCGAACCTGCGATCGTAGCGGTCGCTCGGTTCCGGACTGCAGCGCCTAGAACCGCACGGCCACTGCGGCCGGCCTGCCAGTATCCTGTGAGTCTTAAGAAAGAAAGTTTAAAGTTTAACGTCCCGTTGACAACACGCCAATTGGAGGCGGAGTACAAGCTCGCGTAAAGAAATGATGGGGAAGAAAATCGGGCGTGCTCTTTTCAAAGGAACCATCCCAGTATTTGGTTGGTGCGATTGACGGAAATGACGGAAAACCCAACTGTGGATGGTCGGACGGCGATCTGAACCGTCGTCCTCACGAATGCGAGCCCAGTGTGCTGACAAATGCGTCACCTCACTCAATTTCTGCGAGTCTAAAAATAGTAATTAACGTTCAGAAAAAGGACGCTGACATCATCACTAATGTAATGGACATATCACCGTTTTCTCTTTAACATTAGACCATTACCTGTCGTGGTCCCTGTTTGGGATCACATACTTCAACCCACCCAGTAATGCCAGCTGTGTGTCTAGGAGAAAAGTAATACTTCACGGCTTCCACAGGATGCGGCACGTAACAGCAGACCTAAAGTAATGATGTGCATGCTTTGGGAGGGGGGAGGGGGGAGGAGCACACTTGCTAATTTTCCGGCTTCACTCACCTCTTTTTGTCACAAATGCGTGGGTTTGAAGGCAGATCACATGTTGTAGATTGAAGCTTCTTTTTTATTTCTGATGAGCGTTAATTATGACAATGGCACTTTTTCATCTCATTAATTTGAATGGCTACAGTGGACACAAATTCACATTTGCTGATCGGAGTAAAAATTGAAAACTGTCAAAAAAATATTTTGCAGTATTAAAAAACATATTTTTCTTACTATTTGAATGTAAATGAAAAACAATAACGGAAAAAATAAAAATTAGCAGTTACTGGGTTAGTGCATGATGGAATACTCTGTGTCAGAATAGACCAGCAACCTTCCCAACCTAATATCCGACGTTAAGTTTATAAAGCCTCAACGGTCAAAGATTCAAAACCCTAATTATTTTGGTTTTATTAGTTGCGGATTATTTACACACAGCATAATGAAAAAGTTTACAAAAGGTTTAAAATTACGTTCAAATGTTCTTGGAAGTCTCTAAGAGCTTTCATTATCAAACACTGCATGAACACACTGTGGGTAATTTGCTCTCGTTTTAAGAAAAAGCTAGTGTGTGTGTGTGTGTGTGTGTGTGTGTGTGTGTGTGTGTGTGTGTGTGTGTGTGTGTCGTGTTCTTGTTGGAAATGACGACAGAAGGGCAGCGGAGATGTCCGAGCAGGCTGCAGCACAATACGTTCCTGCATATCACCGGGTGTAGTTGATATGTCCTTGTAGACAACGTCTTTCAGCTTTCCCCACAGAAAGAAGTCTACAGGTGTCAAATCCGAGGAACGGGCCGGCCAAGGTACGGATCCTCTGTATCCAGTACAAGATTTGAAAACAATTCGTGAAGTCACGCTGTAGTACTTCGTGCACTATGGGCTGCACAAACGTCGTGTTGGTACCACAGGTTCCTCCTACTCGGCAGAGGAACGTCTTGTAGCGTGGTCTGTTAGAAGGTTGTGATACTTTTGCACGTTCAGTGTTCCGTCTATGAAAAATGGGCCTGTTAGCTGATGGTTCACCATCCCACACCACACGTTTACACTCCATAGACGCTGACGTTCTACCCGCGAATCCAACTGGGGATTGTCAACAAACCAATCGTGCATATTTTGGCGACCATCACGTTAATGTGGCTTCGTCAATAAACAAGATAAATTATGCATCTGATATATCCTGTCTTAAAGTACATGTACAGAAGTTATCACGATTCTCATAATCGTTGACATGCAGTTTTTAATGGAGAGATGTGATAAGGATTGAACCGATATCGACAGCGACTTATGCCACTTCCTCAAGCGACTGCGAGGAACTAACATGCGGTTCAACTGCAACAGCAGCAAGAACGCTAATCTCCCCCTCTTCTACCGCTTTCACGTAACTGGTTGAAGAGTTTGATAAATAACTGCCGAGATGGTTGACGGCTACTGGGACAGCTTGCCTCATACACCGTACAGGAACAACTGCATTCTTCCTACACTCTCCATATGCCATGAGAATGTTGGCTTTTTTGTTGGTAAACGCCATTGTTCCCTCACGACCTGCTGCCGCTGCATAGCCTACTCCCCTCGAAGGAGCTTAACCTCCCAATCCGACGGATGGATCATCATCAACAGTGTCGCATGCCCTCAATTCATGTGACACAGTGGAGGATATTGGCGCAAGAACTTTGTCACCAACCTTCCTGTCCCCTCTGCTGTAAAGACAAAGGGCAAATCGTCAACAGCACGCGGCATAACCGTACGGTCACCCGCCCAAGTACTGGCCGCTCCCGACAGCAGTCAACGTAGGCGATCTGACGAGAACCGCTGTATCCTCCTCGGCATCAGTATAAATGACATCGTATCTCCTGAACTATGTGTCGTGCAACGATATAATTTCGCAGTACGTTCGGTGGTACGTGTGGATAGTGTCTGCATAATGTCTTGCAAACGGAGTTAGTTGTAAGGGTTTAGTAAATTAAAACGTCGTTCCTGATGCTGAATTTTTACTGAATTAACAGCGAAAATCCAATAAGCGATAAACGTCTTTCTTTTTGTACTTTGGAGGGGAATGTCAGCGAAAAGTATTCCGCAAAAATTTGAAGTCACGTGTTAAGGTCATTAGAAATCACTAAGTGTTCTCATTCTCAAATACTGGATGAATTTAGTGTGGGTAAATTGAGCGTTGTGAGCTATGCTGCCTGAGGAATAAATTTAATATTTGACTTATTCTGCTACGCCTTTGAGGTAAGATTACTGTTAATGAGTAGATTTTGAAAGAATTTTAAAATTTTAAATTTGGATGATAATTATATGAAAAATACTGAACATCTCATTTTTGTTGCCCCTGGAAGCTGTTAGGTAGGCAACCTGCAACTTGATTCTTCCAACGTACGGTTACTAATACAAGGTAAATGCAGTGGATCTAACTGTGGTCGAAAGTGGAGAATTTTATGAAAATAAAAATTATTGCAGGTGCTTTAATTACATTCGTGCAGTTGGTACAAGTAATTCATTTATTTTATACTGACTGGACGTGCAAGAAATTTTTTTATAATTTTATAAACTTTGATTAATGTAAATTAGTTTCACAACGTGGAACTTAACAATAAAACCATGATTACAGTATGAATGGCTTCTTAATGTCTTGTTTGTTACCAGCACTCAACAGTTGTTTGAAAAGATAAATAAGAACAAGCCTCTTACATTTGTTTATCTCACTATGAGATGAGTCTTGCGCTAAACTCAAAGTTTTGCGAGCGCAGTGGTGCAGTGATGAGATATGGTATTCACATGTGGGAGGCTCTAACCATACTGCTATCCAGACATACAAGAAACCCCTTGAGTACGAGGTGGCAACTTCAGTCTTTAGTAAGGCTCATTTGAAAGTGCTGTGTTAACAATTATGACAGGAAAAATATTAGCTGCTAAGGACTCACCATCTTCATCAGGAGAGTGACAGAAAATGAATGTCCGGGAGATGCAGATCAACCTTCTATGGTCTATATGTATTACACTTCACAGAAATGGACATCGTTGACATTCAAGAAAAGTTCAAAACAACCCATTAGCTTGCACCATGAACGCCGAATGAAAAGTAGCGCGACACAGTGATCGCAAAGATTTACACCAACAAGATCGAAGGCAAACTCCTTGGAAGCTACAAACTGTGAAGGGCGTTCAGCTAGGTATCCACTCTTAAGAAATGCACACAGAATCATATTGGTGTATCGGAGTGATAAGAACTGATGGGATGTGATGGCGCGCAACTGAATGCGAAACAGTGTGTTGTGGAGTTTATCGTGAAACTGGCTATCTTTTAAGGCGTAGCCGCAGATAGTGCAATAATAAGTTTTATAGGCACGGAAAAAAACATCCAGAGGCTGAATTTGTCCAGTGGTTCCAGGTGATATTCCGTCACATACGACTCAGGCGGAATATTTTTCTCTAAAGAAGTATGATTTTTATACACAAACCAGGAATCAAGCAAAAGCAAATTATTTTGACGATCTATTGGTCAAAAGCAGTGTCTATGCCACAGTTGTTCTCTTACGCCCATTTCCCCACTTTTGCTTGCTGTGACGTAAATATTCCCTACTAGCCTTGCAGGAACACGACCGTGGGGAAAAATCGTAGGGAGCAGAGCAACTCTAACTTCTCGCAGCACAATAAATAACTTTCCAGTCAATTTACCACGCAGATTAACAGCCGGCATAATTGTATACGAATGCATTAAGGCATTTACGTTAGTTGATCTTGATACAACTCTCTTAATACCTCTAATTTCCAGGGTTCTTTCCACGTACATTTCCTCTTCAAATCTCGACTGATCGGAGTTGAAAACAAATTCTTTGCTAAACGATAGGATCAGTTTGTTTATATCATCTACAAATTTGTGAGCCGATTCCGCAGTTTGCTGTGTATCAAGTTGGCGCTTCGTTTGAAACTTGATTATCTTACGTCTTCCAATTCTGTAGCACAGTTTTAAGTCAAATATCATGCACATCCCGTAAATTGTATCGAGCATCCTTGAAACGTGTAAATAGTAGTTTTTGTAACAAGTGCGCCTTGTCTTCCCCCCACCACCACCCCACCCCCCGCCCACCTTTTTTTTTTTTTTTTTTTTTTTTACTAAGCTACACACCATCTTCCATGTACGTAATTATGTGAATTATGTGTAGTATCCGCTCTTTGGACAACGATTGTCCTTAACCACGTTTCACTGGAGACGGGGTTTGTGGCTCCCTGTCCGATAAGGATGAAGAAACTACATGGCTCGACACTTGTTAAGCACGTTTCGTCGTCAGTGTATTCCCCACGTACACTGTCCGCCTAATCGACCGTATACATCACACATTCCACCGACTTTCTTTGCAGAAACGGCAGTATTTCGACTGGCATTTCTTTTTCATTCTGTGAAATTCCTTGGATTCCTTTCTGAAGAAATACCAACTTCGGCATCTGTTGTTGTAGATATAATGCAATGTTTGCTTTGTTTATCTCGTCGACTAAGCAGTTCAACTACACTCCGTACCGTCTTGCTGTGCTCGCCATTGGGTACCTCTAGCCCCGCCCCCTGTTGCCACTAGCAGGCAATATTGTGGTTGCATGGTAGACAATATGTGGGGCGTCGTGTGCCGTAAACATCATTGGCCTTTTGCAGCCTCGTACTCCAGTGGTTCCTTGTTAGATTTTCCGTCATTTTCGTAGACGACTTAAGATGATGCCAGGATTGTGCCTTTGATAGCCGAGGTTGACTTCCTTTCTCATCTGTCCGTCATTCCAAAGTGGTCCTCTGTGGTTGATACTTCAGTCGTCGATGTAGCGTTAAAACCCCCTCTCTTTCTTCAATGAAAGTTGTCAGGTAATTAATATGCATGATACAATGAATCTAATCGTAAATCTACGTGAAAGGATTTGCAATTATTCCGTCAAAAAGAAAGGCTAAGTCTCAACAACCGTGTAATTGGATACGCTACTCAATCACCGGTACGCTCAATTGCTGGTGGGTAAGTCACTGTCTTCAAGGAAGTCTCGAGCTACAAAAAGACGAAACCAGATTTCATCCGTGCAATAATTCTGAAACGGCAAAATACCGTTACTCCTACTCCACAGCTTCTTGTTTTTACGGACGTGTAAGAAAATAAGAAAGTTGCGTCTTTCGTTTTGAAAACGAGCAAACAGTGAAAACCTTTCTTTTTGTTGGGAGTATTATTCTGCTACTGTGGCTACGATTGCTAAATTAGGGTGTGAGAGTAAGACCTGAAACCTATCGGTGGATACAAATTGCAATATTGGCATCCGAACGTCCCATTACGAAAGGAGACAGGAAGTTTCACTACTTGATGCTTCGCTACTGATGCTGAGTAAATGTTTAAGAAGCCCGAACAGTGAAGGTCATCAGTCCCCCACTCGCCACCCCTCCCTCCTCAACCCCCTCCCCCCCTCCCAAGGACAGAAGCAGTGTACCCAATCTCTCAGTGTATATGGTAAATTCTGTGCGTAAGTGTGAGAAATTGTTCTAAATGTTTGCGTAGCGTGTATCTGAGGTTATCATGGGAACCAGCTCGGTATATACTTAGCTGGGTGTGAGAAGCCGCCTAAAAATCACATCCAGGCTGTTCAACAGACTCATCGTTAATGCTCCGGGAGGACATGATCCGTGGCCGTCCCGGAAGTGATCACGTTTAACATACGCGGCTGCCCTGGCGGGTGCAGCACAGCTGGTATTTATCGGAATCATATTATACCAACGTTAGCTGTCATCATTAGTTTTACGATCATTGTACGCGTCTTTAAGAAACAGAATATTGCATGCAAATCGTGGTAAGCTATGTGCTTCATTCATACTGAAAGATAATTCAACAATAAACCGAGAAATGGCATCTCTATCTCTAATTTCAATTTCTCGCTAATGGCAACCTCATCAGGCTGCGTGTAAGTAAGCGGTGGTAAGTGCCACAAACATATCTGTCAGCAATAGCAAGGCGTGTGGTGTTCGTACCAGGAAAATGCTTTTCAGGGAAGATTTTTACGAATATAAGGATGACGTGGAAAACTACGGCTCAGATAAAGATCCTAAACATGTTCCCGAACGCAAAAGTGCTTCCAAAGCTGTTGCCAATCAGGCAGATGTCAATACTCATTTACACAAGTAAACAGTGCTGTGTCCTCTCTTACAGCTTACGCTAATTTACATGAGAGGTTGAGGGCGGAAACGTTTATATGCTGTAGTAAGGTCCTTGTTATGTTATGTTAACCGGGGACCTAGAGACGCAGTGGTCCGCAACCCCACGACGACTACCGCAGTCCACTTCACCCCTCCGCCGCCCCACACCGATCCCAGGGTTATTGTGCGGTTCGGTCCCCGATGGACCCCCCAGGGAACGTCTCACACCAGACGAGTGTAACCCCTGTGTTAGCGTGGTAGAGTAATGGTGGAATAGGGGGAACCAGCCCGCATTCGGCGAGGCAGATGGAAAACCGCCTAAAAACCATCCACAGACTGGCTGGTTCACCGGACCTCGACACAAATCCGCCGGGTGGATTCGTGCCGCGGACCGGCGCTCGTCAGCAGCTCGGGTCGTGCGGTAGCGTTCTCGCTTCCCGCGCCCGGGTTCCCGGGTTCGATTCCCGGCGGGGTCAGGGATTTTCTCTGTCTCGTGATGGCTGGGTGTTGTGTGATGTCCTTAGGTTAGTTAGGTTTAAGTAGTTCTAAGTTCTAGGGGACTGATGACCATAGATGTTAAGTCCCATAGTGCTCAGAGCCATTTTGAACCGGCGCTCCTTCCCGTCCGGAAAGCCGTGCGTTAGACCGCACGGCCAACCGGGCGGGCAGTAAGCTCCTCACTAAAATTAATTTTACATTGTGGTGAATCATAGACTAATTTTTAAGGTTGTTCTAATTATTTCTGCAAAAATTATTAATGAAAACCTTAATATCAAAAACTGAAACAATTAGGACATTTTAAATTTGTTAGAGGACGTTGCACAAATGTCGTTCGTGATCAAATACAACGGCACATCTACATATATGTTGAAGGATACATTTCTCGCGAAGTTGCCATATATTTGCCCAACCCCTGTAGCTACGCTCGCTCGGGCAGAGTTAGCAAATGTCTAGTGAGACGTGAGACGTCTACACTGATAAACCAAAACATTATGACCACTGCCCACCGCGACATTGGATTCCGCCCGGTGGCGTTGTGGGCACGTGACGCGGTAACAAAAGTATGTAATCGGCGCAGACACGAACGCGGGATCACCCTAGCGAAGATATGGGCTGCAAATGAGGAATCCATTGAGATACTCGTGAACGAGTATCTCAAAAACGGCGAAGCTGGTCGAATGTGCTACGTGCTACTGTCGTGAGCATGTATGGAAAGGTGTGTGTGCGGGGGGGGGGGGGGGGGTGAAAGAAGTGTAACTGCTACTATGCGCTAAATGGTTCGACGTCCACCATCGTTCATAGAATGTGAGGTTCGGAGGTTTGCCCGCTCTGAAAAATAGGACAGATGGTGATCAGTGGCATATCGGCCAAAAAAGCACAACGTTGGTGCACGCGCAAGTGCTTAGGAGTACGCTGTTCGTCTACATTGTTGAACAATGAACCACCCTACGTGACCACATGTTGACACAACAGCATCGTCAGTTAAGATTGCGGTGGGCACGGGACTATCGGGATTCGACCGTCGATCAGTGAAAACGTGTGGACTCTTCGGGTGAACCTCACTTTTGCTACACAAATGCCGGCTCGAAACGTGCAGCGCGCCGCGGTCGCAGGCCGGTGAGAGCATTATTATGGTATGAGATACAATGTTTGCGTTTGCATGGGACCTGTGGTAGTAATCTAAGACACGCTGACAGCTGAGAACCAGCAGTATCCCTCCATGCTAGATGTCTTCCCAGACGGTGATGTCATATTTCATCAGTATAATTATCCGCGTCTCGAAACCAGAACCGTGCTACAGTGGTTTTGAGGAGAATTATCGTGAACAGTTGCCGACGTTGACGTCTCGGTGACGAAATTCGCCTGATATAAATCCTATCGAACAAAATATGTGTCGCTATCGGGTGCCATCACCGCCTACGAAAATAAGCGACCCGTTATTTACCTGTGCCTATACATCTAATGCCATATACCTCCAAAACCCTATCAACAATCTGTTGGACGTCTGATACGCACAGTGATGTATTTCGTTCCGAAGACGGACAAACAAGCTATTAAGCACTATTATAATGTTTTGGGTCATCAGTATGCGTCGCAACAGTTAAAGTGCTTAACTGGCGAACACTTATAGAATGGCAAGGGGATTTTTGTATTTCTTTATATTCACGGTTCGTGAAGTTCAGCATTCAAATATACAAAGACCACGTTTAATACGCTAAAATATGGAGTAAACCTTTTGGCAAGCTTGCTTCCTGGTAGGCCTCGGTTCGATTCCAGGCTGAATGAAGTTTTTAAACACAGGTGCATGTTCTACGTGCATTTCAGTGACGTGTAGAATGCATAAGGCGCACGAAACTGGTAATCACTAGATTGCGTTGGTTCCTGTCATTATTTCTTCCATTTTTTTCTTCAGTTCGTACAGCTAGGTCATTTAAATATAAAATTCATCTCTATATGCTAAGAATAGAATTGGGGAGAAGAGAAATTTGTGGCACAACTTGACAAGAAGAAGGTATCGGTTGGTAGGACACGTTCTGAGGCATCACGAGATCATCAATTTAGTATTGGAGAGAAGCTTGGAGGGTAAAAATCGTAGAGGGGGACCAAGAGATGAGTACACTAAACAGATTCAGAAGGATGTAGGTTGCAATAGTTACTCGAAGATGAAGAAGCTTGCACAGGGTAGTGTGTATGGAGAGCTGCATCAAACCAGTCTCTGGACTGAAGACCACAACAACATGCTAAGTAACACACCTAATAGTCATTTTTAGGAAAAATGCGGATCTTCTTATTTATATTTTATATGATGCATAAAAATCCAGCTTTCATTACAAACAAAAACTATTAATTATAGATACTATATAAGAGATTATTAATCAAAATGGTATAATTTTACAAATTATATAATGTTTTTTGCCAGTTTGTGTATTTTACACTTCATGTAAATGCTCACAGAAGATACACCTTTCACTAAAAATTTGATTCCGGCACGATTCTTACCCAGCCCTCCCTTTCCGCCCAAACCGCCCCCGCCACCCCTCCTGCCCACCCAGCGAGCGACTACTCTACCACAGTACCACCCTGTTTGTCGAAATGTACAGGGTGCTTCACTAAATGTGTCTGCCTCTGTAAGTTACGAAGTAATAGGCGACGGAAATATTTATTGCGGTAGGTCACCATAAGAAACGTTACACTCACTGCGGAGCTATGAACATAGTTTATTTTGTTACTATCCAAAGAGTTACAGCAAAAAGATACAATTTTTTAGATGGAACAATAGTTGCTTCTATCATGCACTGGGATCAATAACACCATCTGTGTATACGCCAATTTAAATTACATTCGTATCACTTTTAGTTTAGGAGCTACAACCCCTCAAAGTTCATAATTCATGGCCGTGTGGTGGGTGATGGATTTTCTGGCGGTGGGAAGCTGATTTAAATGAGATGTTCAAATGTGTGCCCACGTTCCTGAATGCACAATGCAGTGCGTCTTCTAAAGGATCTGCGGACGAGATGTAACATCGCCGGTGTCACGGAGCAACATGCGTCCTCGATGCGCCATTTTAGATCATCTGGGGATGTGGGCTCAGTGGCATAAACACGATCCTTTAGATATCCCCACAAAAAGAAAGTTAATGGTGTTAAAGCGGGCGACCTTGCGGGCCATGAATGAGGACCATGGCGCCTCCAACCACCTTCCTGCAAACCTGTTGTTTAGTTCTTCCACAACAGCATGCGCAGAATGGGTTGGGTGACCATCGTACTGCATCCACATATGGACTCTCGTGTGTAGACACACATGTTCAAGGAGACCACCCAAACTGTCGACTATAACTCATCTGTCAGTGTACCTGTGAAGTAGTGTGGACTGATGATTTCATCCCCAAGGATTTCACACCATACATTAATAGACCACCTACGTTGACGGTCGACAGGTCGTACCCACCTAGGATTGTCTGCGGCCCAGTAGTGCACGTTATGACGTTTCATTGCACCATAATTTGCGAACGTGGACTCATCAGAGAACATAACACCTTGTAAAGACTCCAGCGTGAGATTATGCATGGCCCATTCACAGAATGTAACTCTCGCACGGAAATCATTCCCATGCAGCTCCTGGATCAGTGACAGGCGGTAAGGGTGAAACCTGTGGCCTTGTACTATACGACTCACAGATGTGAGAATGACAGCAACTGCAGCAACGGCTCGTAAACTGACATGAGGAAAAATGGCTCCAAGCACTATAGGACTTAACATCTGAGGTCATCAGTCCCCTAGACTTAGAACTACTGAAACCTAACTAACGTAAGGACATCACACACATCTATGCCCGAGGCAAGATTCAAACCTGCGATCATAGCAGTCGCGCGTTTCCAGACTGCAGCGCCTCGAACCGCTTGGCCATAACGGCCGGCTGACATGAGGATCGTGGTGTGCTGCAGCTAAAACAAACAGCTCCGTCTCCTCACTTCTTGCAGTTTTTTGTCCTTTACTGCGGCGCATTAACAAGTTGCCTGTTTCCAAAAGTTGTCGTTCGGTACGTAAGAACGTAATGGCTGGCGGAGCTCTTCGACTAGGATATCCCACGGCGTACGCCATGGCTGCTTCAGTGGCGTCGTGTCGGCACTCGCCGAGCATCAGCAACATGTCAACGTACTCGTTGTTCGTGTATGCCATCTTCAGTCGATATCAGTAGCTGTGGTGTATCGAGCCCCGTTTGTTTGTGTGGGTCGAACTGTCGGATATACGGCCATGTGCGGCCACAGTCGACAGACTAACAGAGCATCGAGGAAGCTTCTCGCTCCGAGACACCGGCGACGTTACAACTCGGCCGCACCACATTTAGAAGCATTGCTATATGCGCAGCGTGAGTGGTATCTGCCCCTGAAACTTGAAGGGTTGTAGCTCTCAAACTGAAAGTGATAGGAATGTAATTTAAATTGGTGTATACACAACTGGTGTTACTGATTCCAGTGCTTGATAGAAACCACTACTGTTCCATTTAAAAAAATGTATCTTTTTGCTGTAACTCTTTGAATAATAACACAATCAACAATGTTCATAGCTCCGCAGACAGTGTAACGTTTCTTATGGTGACCTACCTCAATAAATATTTCTGTCGCCTATTACTTCGTAACTTACAGAGGCAAACACATTTCATGAAACACCCTGTATGTCCCGAGCCTATCGTATTAAAGGTGGACGGAAACCTTCAAAGTCAATAACCTCGAAAAATATTGGGAAGCTGCACGGAACTGCTTTGGGAGAGGTATATCTGACTTTTGACCTCGACGTACCATGAATACAACAAAATGACAAAAATCCGTTTGCCGTGTGGTCCCCTTGTGAGACTGGTGTATGTGTGGTAGATGGTATATCTCTCTGTACAGCCGGAAAGCGCGCTGGACGGCAGGGAAGGCGACGCGGTCTACATACGCCGCCGGCAGACACACTGACTGGGCCTTGCCGCTAACGTTGCGGACCACTCAGTTCCGCAAGTCTGTACTGATCGCGCCGGAACTAGGCCTCCCGGAGCTTAGGTCGCAAGCCGGAACCTCGTACTGCGTAGACCACACTACAGCCTCGAGTAGCTTCCCAGTACAGTGGCCAGGCTGGTATTTTTAACAATTTGTCTACGTTGCAGTCCTTGAAAGTACTCATGCTCATAAATTAAGGATAATTGCAGAATGTGGTGCCACACAACGTGGCACTACACAAAACTGGGGCTAATAGCATAGGCACAGAGGAACACACACGACACAGGTCTGTAAGTCCACGGTATTGGTGATAAGTTGAGAAAACCGTCCCGAAACACATGTGCTACAAAACGTCACTGTTTCCTGCGCATGTACCCCGACATCAATATGGGATATGATCACCGTGCACACGTACACAGGTCGCACAACGAATTCGAATACTCTGGATCAGGTGGTCGAGCAGCTGCTGGGTATAGCCTCCCATTCTTGCATCAGTCCCTGTCGGAGCTCCTGAAGTGTCCTAGGGGTTTGACGACGTGCGGCAATACGTCGACCGAGAGCAGCCCAGACGTGCTCGATGGGGTTTAGGTCTGGAGAACATGCAGGCTACTCCATTCACCAGACTGTTTCAAAGGTACTTCTCCACGATGGCAGCTCGGTGGGGCCGTGCGTTATCATCCATCAGGAGGAAGGTGGGACCCACTGCACCCCTGAAAGGCAGACATACTGGTGCAAAATGACGTCCCGATACACCTGACCTGTCACAGTTCCTCTGTGAAAGACATGCAGGGGTGTAGGTGCACCAATCATAATCCCACCCGACACCATCAAACCACGACCAAGGACATTAAGGTGTTGGTATCTGGTTCCTGGTTCACGCCAGATGAAAACCCGGCGAGAATTGCTGTTCAGACTATACGTGGACTCGCCCGTGAACATAACCTGGGACCACTGCTCCAATGACCATGAACTGTGTTCTTAACAACAGCCTTTACGGCCTCTCCTGTGACCAGGAATCAGTGGAATGCACCTTGCAGGTCTCCGGGCAAATAAACCATGTCAGTCGTCTGTAGACTGTGTGTCTGGAGACAACTGTTCCAGTGGCTGCGGTAGGGTCCCGAGCAAGGCTACCTGCAGTACTCCGTGGCCGTCTCCGGGCACCGATGGTGAGATATCGGTCTTCTTGTGGTGTTGTTCACTGTGGACGTCCCGTACTGTAGCGCCTGAACACGTTTCCTGTCTGCTGGAATCGTTGCCACAATCTTGAGATCACACTTTGTGGCACACGGAGGGCCCAGGCTATGACCTGCTGCGTTTGACCAGCCTCCAGTCGCCCTAGTATCCTACCCCACATAACGCGCTCAATATGTGTTTTTTGAGCCATTTTCAACACACAGTCACCTTTAGAACCTCTGAAAACGTCTGCACACTTACTCGCTGCCCCATACTCTGACAAGCACCAACACACCTCAGCGTATGTGGACTGCTGCCAGCGCCATCGTGCGACGACCGCAGGTCAAATGAACCGCATGTTCACACTCCGAGGTGATTTAAACCCGCAAACCAGCCACCAGAGCGTTGTTTCACCATGTATCAGCATTATCCTTAACTTATGAGCATGAGTGTAGATATTTCGGTAAAACAGCTATACACGGTGAACCATCTAAACTGATAATCTCAAATGTTTATTGAAAATCACATCGTATCATCATCAGCTGCTATGAAATACCTTTATTGTAGCTAAAACTTTAGACTCTCCCTATTCGATATCATGATTCGTGGCAATAAAAACTGGGAGACACAAAGATTTTTCATACACCTGTCGGCGTTAAATACGACTTTCTATCTCTCTAGCGCTCTCGTTAATATTTCGTCACTTGACCATCTTTAACAGTATGTGTTATATTTATACGGGCTCTTCGGAAAGAAAGATCGGGCCGGTCTCGGAACGGAAATCAGAGTGAAACTCAAAAATGTTTTATTTGCAACAGTTGGCTACACATTCCAGCTACTTTTCTACATAGTCGCCGCTCCGATGTAGATATCTGTCGTAGCGGTGTACCAACGTTCCAATACCCTCGTCATAGAAGGCAGTCCCTTGCGCTTTCTGCCAATTCTCTTCGCTGGTCTACTGTTCATTGTCTGTGCCAAAATGTTGTCTACATAGCCAGCGGTTCACGCGAGCGGATGAACGTCAGAGGGGGCCAAGTCTGAGGTGTATGGTGGGTGATCAGTCATTTCCAATCGAAAACGCTGCAGTGGCGTCCGTATTGCCCCTGCATTTTGCGGTCGCGAATGGTGATAAGGAATGAAATGCTTAACAAGTATGTTGTATAGAGTTGCTTGAAATCAGGCGAAACCTCGCAGCAGCCACATGTGGGCAATTGCTGACGGTACGCCACATTTAAACGTCCTGTCCGAATTTTAATACATTGCGCATTGATCTTGACCTGTCTTCGTTTTATCCACTTGACAAACCTGTCTAAGGACATTTGATTATGCTGTTTTCTTTTAATCCCTTGCGTGTTAATGTGCCTTTTATAGTGTTGTCCTTTTTAGTTGCTGTTTTAACCTTGTGCCTCGCAGGGCATTCATAACTTAGTCTGGGCGCTAATGACTACTGTAGTTGTGCGCCCTAAAACCACAAAAAGAAAATACTTGGCGGGAGACGCTATTGTTCCCTTTACGTGCTCAGAACTGAAAAGAACAGGATGACGCGATCGACAGAGATATTAAAGACACTGCCAAACACATCTGTGCAGAGGTTCATCGGATTTTCACTTTCGTTTCCATATTGCGACCTATCGGACCTTACTTACCGAATAGCCCTCGTATATACTCTTACATATAACAAACAAATGAAATTTTAATAAATGGAAAACTCGTTTTCTAAGAAATGTAAATAATGGTGTAGAGTTCCTTAGGTAACACAATAAGGGGCCGGCCAGAGTGGCCGAGCGGTTCTAGGCGCTTCAGTCTGGAACCGCGCGACCGCTAGGGCCGCAGGTTCGAATCCTGCCTCGGGCATGGATTTGTGGGATGTCCTTAGGTTAGTTAGGTTTAAGTAGTTCTAAGTTCTAGGGCACTGATGACCTTAGCTGTTAAGTCCCATAGTGCCTAGAGCCATTTTTGAACACAATAAGGCAATATTTTCTTTAAACGCCATAGAGTCCTTAATATTATGTCACAAGACACGAAAACATTGGTGCAATAACCAGGTAAGTCCAGTTTTCGCCAAAAATGAGATTTTAGTACTATTGATTAGTTTAAAAATTGCTCTATCTTGCGGTGCGTGGATGAGACCTGGGCATGGGACCAATTCAGAATAGTATATGGAATGGACTTGTCGATATCAGGTATTTGGAGCAAGAAACAGATATGTCATTGCAGCATACAGTAGTCAAATTTTGGCACATGACATACATCCAAATTGATGTTACTCAAGATCCATTTTTAGATTTCTATTTCACCCAAAAAATCTGTTTCGGTCTAACATTTAGAGTGCTGATAATGCCAGGTTTACTGTTTCAAAGTACAAAGTATGTACCTCGCCATAGTGCATCATTACCTCAACCTCCCTATTATGATTTCGTCACTGAGATAGCCTCAACTACGTTGGTTTTCCCTTGATGAAAACTCTATAATGTACATCTGTCAGTTAAATGTGAGAAATATAAAGATTTCATGAAGCTTGCCATAACCCTTGCACCAGCGTCAGACGTAAAATTTTATAATAATGCAGTCTGTGACAGAACTGTTACAGATGCTACAATTAGTGAACTTCTTATTATCCTACACGTATGAGTTCTATTACAGTATCCAATTTTTGTAATTCTCCGGCTGACTATCACGTTCAGTAACCTGTAAAGTACTGTGGCGAACGTTACATTCCTAGAGCTTGTACACATTCCATGCCCAGCCCGTCTAACATCTGCATCCAAGTGACTCAGTAGGAAGACAACAATTTTCTGAATGGTTGGTTGTACACAGAGATTTCATGCAATAAATTTTATTTACAGACGAGTCTACATTTAAACACAGTGGCATCCTGAACACCCACAGTTCTCATACACGAGCGATGGAGAACCCACATGACACTAGGGAAACAAGATTCCAAGTTAGGCTCTCAGTGGATGCCTGGTGTGGTACGACTGATGACCTGGTGATAGGACCTGTGTTCCTTCCAAATCGCATGACAGTCGCAGCACACACACATTTCCTGATACAAGACCTACCAACATGTTTGGAACATGTGACAATAGAGCAATAACATCAAATGTACCTCCAAGATGATGGAGCATCGATTCAATGTACCAGACAAATATCCCAGTATCTGAATAACACATCTCCTCAATGGTGGCTTTGACAGACCCATTAACAGACCTACCAGATCACCCGTCCTAACCCCATTACACTTCTGTTTAATGGGCTGGTTAAAGATGAACCTGTATACTATGAAGGTGGATACATACGAAGATACCCACGAAGAATTCTGTTCACCACAGCGTCTATAGAGCATTTCAGTAAGTAATATTCACACTTGTCTTCATAACCATTCATGGGTACATATAATTTTCAACTCACTCCAGTTCTGTAACAATCGAAAATTGGACCCATAATCATAGGACATCCTCAGTTTATATTCACTTGTGGAATCACCTCACAGATTATGTGACATTTCTCTTGAGTCACACTGTATGTATGTTATGTGAACCGGGGACCTAGAAACGACGGAGAGGCTCCGTGCCCACCGCAGCCACAGTGGTCCGCAACCCCACGAAGACTACCGCAGTTCACTTCACCCCTCCGCCGCCCCCCAACAAACCCAGGGCTATTGTGCGGTTCGGCCCCCGGTGGACCCTCCAAGGAACGTCTCACACGAGTGTAACCCCGATGTTTGCGTGGTAGAGTAATGGTGGTGTGCGCGTACGTGGAGAACTTGTTTGAGCAGCAATCACCGACATAGTGTAGCTTAGGCGGAATAAGGGGGACCAGCCCGCATTTGCCGAGAGAGATGGGAAACCGCCTAAAAACCATCCACAGACTGGCCAGCTCACCGGACCTCGACAAAAATCCGCCGGGCGGATTCGTGCCGGGGACCGGCGCTCCTTCCCGCCAGGAAAGCCGTGCGTTAGAACGCACAGCCAACCGGGCGGGCATTCTGTATGTACACCATGTGACAAGTGAAGCACTCAAAACGAGCGAGAGGGCGTCGATATCCCGGATATTGGCAGTGGTATGGAGCTGACATCTGATATAGTTCCACACATTTACTATTGGGGACAGATCGGGGGATCTTTCTGGCCATAAGAGCACCTCAATTTCATGCAGACAGTTCGCAGACACGTAAAATGTCCGGATGAGCATTGTCCTGTTGATAAATGGCACATGTCCTAAAGAACAGGAACCACATATATAGTTAAGGGGATGACGGCCAATGATCCCTTCAGTGCAGACGCACACCAAGCTCTGACTCTTACTGAAACCGGCGAGATGCCGCGAGTAATGAGGCTAAAGAGCAGGGGCACTATCTCAGTAGTGTGCGGTCTAATTTGGGTCGGTCAAGAGGCGTGCTAGGGGAGTCCGTATGATTGAGGCGACCACTGTGTCTGGATGGCGTAGTAGTCAGCTCATCTGCCTAGTAAACAGGAGACCTGAGTTCGAATCCCTGTCTGGCACAAACATTCAACTATCCCCATTGATTAAATCAATGCCCATGGGCAGCTACTGTCTTTAATTTTTTTGTATTTTGCGTAAGTTTGTGTCGCGAAGTCATCATACTCCCTTCTGTGTATGTACATTCGCATGTTTATCACGAGTTTAACATTAACTTTTAGATGAAAACATGTTTCTCATTTTTTACTCATCCCTCTTCTTTGTTGATCATTCCAGTGATGTTCCGTCATAGGTACAAAGAAGATAACTGCGAAGAAACAATGAGTAGGAGAAGAAATACTTCAGTTGGTCGATGAAATAAGGAAGTACAAAAATGTTCAGGGAAATTCAGGAACACAGAAATACAAGTCGCTGAGGAATAAAATAAACAGGAATGGCACGGAAGCAAAGGTGGAATGGCTCCATAATAAACGTGAAAAAATCGATAAAGAACTGATTGTCGGAAGGACTGACTCAGCATGTAGGAAAGTCAATACGATCTTCGATGAAATTAAAAGCAAGGTTGGTAACATTAGGAGTCCAAAGGGAAACCCACCGTTAAATGCAGAGGAGACGGCGGGTAGATGGAAAGAGCACACTAAAGGCCTCTATGAGGGGGAAGATTTGTCTGGTGCGATATGTGAAGAAACAGGAGACGATGTAGAACAGACAGGAGATCAAATATCAGAATCAGAACTTAAAAGGGCTTTGGAGGACTTAGATCAAATAACGCAGAAGGGTTAGATAACATTCCATCAGAATTTCTAAAATCATTGAGGGAAGTGGCAACAAAACGACTGTTCACTTTGGTGCGTAGATTGTATGAGTCTGACGACATACCGTCTGACTTTCGGAAAAATATCATCCGCACAATTTATAAGACTGCAAAAGCTGACAAGTGCGATAATTATCGCACAATCAGCTTAAAAGCTCATGCATCCAAGTTGCTTACAATAATAATGTACAGAGGAATCGAAAATAAAATTGAGGATGCGCTAGATGACGATCAGTTTGGCTTTAGGAAAGGTAAAGGGACGAGAGAGGCGATTCTGACGTTGCGGTTGATAATGGAAGCCAGACTACAGAAAAACCAAGACACGTTCATTGGATTTGTCGACCTAGCAAAAGCGTTCGCTAATGTAAAATTGTGCAAGACGCTCGAAATTCTGAGAAAAATAGAGGTAAGCTATAGGGAGAGACGGGGAATATACAGTATCTGCAAGAGCCAATACGAAATAATAAGAGTGGGCGACCAAGAACTAACTGCTCGGATTGAAAAGGGTGTAAGACAGGGATGTAGTCTTTCGGCCCTATTGTTCAATCTTTACATCGAAGAACCAATGGCGGAAATAAAAGAAAAAGATTCACGAGTTGGATTAAAATTCAAGGTGGAAGGATATCAATGATACGATTAGCTGATGACATTGCTATCCTGAGTGAAAGTGAAGAACAATTACATTATCTGCTGAACGGAATGAACAGTCTAATGAGTACAGAGTATGAATTGAGGGTAAATTGAAGAAAGATGAAAGTAACGAGAAGTTTCAGAAATGAGAACAGTGAGAAACTTAACATCAGGACTGATGGTCACGAAGTAGATGAGGTTAAGGAATTCTGCTGCCTAGGCAGCAACATAACCAATGACGGACGGAGCCAGAACATCAAAAGCAGACTAGCACTGGCAAAAAGGGCATTATTGGCCAAGAGAAGTCTACTGATGTCAAACACAGGCCTTAATTTGAGGAAGAAGTTTCTGAGAATGTACGTCTCGAGCACAGCATTGTATGGTAGTGAAACGTGGGCTGTGGGAAAACCGGTACAGAAGAGAATCGAAGCATTTGAGTTGTGGCGCTGCAGACGAATGTTTTCAATCAGGGCCGGCCGCTGTGACCGAGCAGTTCTAAGCGCTTCAGCCCGGAACCGCGCGATTGCTACGGTCGCAGGTTCGAATCCTGCCTCAGGCATGGATGTCCTTCGGTTAGTTAGGTTTAAGTAGTTCTAAGTTCTAGGGGACTGATGACCTCAGATGTTAAGTCCCATAGTGCTCAGAGCCATTTGAACCTTTTTTTTCAATCAGGTGGACTGATAAGGTAAGGAATGAGGAGATTCTGCACAGAATCGGGGAGGAACGGAATGTGTGGAAAACACTGACAAGGCGAAGGGATAGGGTGATAGGACATCTGTTAAGACATGAGGGAATGACTTCCATTGTACTAGAGGGAGCTATAGAGAGCAAAAAATGTAGAGAAAGAGAGAGACTGGAATACATCCAGTAAATAATTGAGGACGTAGGTTGCAAGTGCTACTCTGAGGTGAAGAATTTGGCACAGGTGAGGAATTCGTGGCGGCCCGCACCAGACCAGAAAGAAAGCTGGAATCAGCCCAACCACGTGCTGCTCATCAAGTCTTTCATGTGACGCCCATTGTCGTTTTTTCCATAACAGACGAAATGATTTTTAAAGTCGAATTTTACATGCTCTTACAATGGGACCTTTCGAAATTAGTCTAGTGCGATATTCGTTTTGCCGACAGGGACAGTAAAACACTAAACAGCAGTGTCTTAGTAGGCGCCACTGCATGGCATTAACAGTCAGTGCGTGGCACAGCTGTACGAGTATCGTTGCTGTAGTACTGGTTCTTCTTTGTGTTTCACTGCCCTGTTGATACACATCGATAAAACGAATATCGCTCAAGACTTGGGAACGTTCTACCGAATGGGTGAGTAAAATCGCGCTTTAAAAATAATTTTGTCTGTAACGGGAAAAAATCAACGCTTTTCATCGAGACGGAGCGTCACATGAAAGACGCGATGAGCGATATTTGTTTTGGCTGACTCCAGCTATACGTTGTAAAAAAGAAACTGAAAATATCTGCCGATACATCAAAGAAAATGCGCCAGACACTGAAAGGAGAGATAGCAAAATATGCAAAAACATGTATATTTTCTAACATAATTTTTACACTTTTATTCTTTTAAATTTTCTTTTTAACCGCCGTATGTGTACGTTAATGTTCCCGTGAATGTCCTTGAACAGTTAGCTAGAACTTTGAAGATAAGTCTGTGCTTGGAAACGTACATTAGGGAACAAAATACGCTGTTGACTATTAAGTTCACAAATTGAAGTCTCGTTCAAGAAAGAGAGGCAGAGAGAGCAGCCACAGGACGGAAGCGAGACATTTAATGGTTTCTTGTTACCAGAGAAGCAGCGGAATGTAACGAGTCTAGTTGCATAATAGCACTGCTAGGTTTCTTTTCCGCGGGCTTAATTGTTCTGCGAAAAGATAACAGAAAGGCAGTGTTTCAGGAACTGCAGCCACATAAAGGTGTAATTTAGCCGTCTTCATAAAAGGTGTCACTTTGGAGAAAATTGCCGCTTACCGCCGCAGTGGCAATAACGGAACGCCATTGTCTGAAGGTGCCACAGCACCACAGAGGAGAAAGTGGAACCAGCTCTCCCGACGCGTTTGTTAAGAGGGAAAAAACGGTCTACGAATTCAGACGTTATGCCCGTGCTTGTTACACATTCTGCTCGTCCGTACTCGTAAGACTCAGGTGCAACGGCGGTCGCATCGAGCGGCAGAACAGATGCATCCACCCATCCCCTCGCCCCCTCCCCCGCCGTATCTTGCTGCCCGCGCCATACATAGACAGGGGTATCAGTTTTGTATTAGTCTCAATAAAGCCAGAATATATCGGACCATGGTGTCACATTTTCACTCTCCCTTAAGATAAAACGCAATAAAATATTCTACCATTATTGCACATAAACGAAAACTCAGAGAAACGTAAACAAATATTTGTGTGTGATACTGGTGCACTATTTAACCATAGTTTAATTTCAAGCAATGTGTAGCGCTGCCAGTGAAAGGCAGGCGACACTTCCAGCTGTAAGCAGAGAACAATAGAAAATGCAATCACTGATCATATTTCAGTTACATGAAACGATGTACTTTCGGAAAAATGAGCAATCATTTTTGGCAGTTACATACACGGATTTAAGATACATTAGCTAATTATGTAAGGGACACCGATCAGTAGGAAGTGCTCCTAGAGCCGTTTGTCGTGAAATCTCAAAACTACACACATCAAAAAAGTTTTCCATCTCCCCAGTTCCCAAAACTCCTGAAGATAGACGTTGACTGTGGATACTGTATCAAAGACACAGTCCCTTTGACTGTTCAGAGATGTCACTAAACCTGTCCAAACACGTAAACAACCATGCATGAGCAGTGTCTATTAGACGGATGGGGTCCGACAGCCGATCAGTTCCAGTCATTCCACCAGGAAGGAGGTACACGGCTTGTGTTGTCTGTCGTTCAACCAGGCCTAGACGGTCAATACTGCGGTTCGATCGCGTCCGCATTGTCACTTTGTGCCGGAAGGGCTCTCAACAAGGGAAGTGTCCAGTCGTCTCGAAGTGAACCAAAGCGATGTTTTTCGGACATGAAGAAGATACAGAGAGACAGGAAATGTAGATGACATGCCTCGCTCAGGCCGCCCAAGGGCTACTACTGCAGTAGATGAACGCTACCTACGGATTATGGCTCGGAGGAACCCTGACAGCAACGCCACGGTGTTGAATAACGCTTTTCGAGCAGCCACTTGACATCGTGTTACGACTCAAACTGTGTGCAATAAGCTGCATGATGCGCAACTTCACTCCCGATGTCCATGTCGAGGTACATCTTTGCAACCTCGACACCATGCAGCGCGGTACAGATGGCCCAACAACATGCCGAATGAACCGCTCAGGATTGGCATCCCGTTCTCTATACCGATGAGTGTCACGTATGCCTTCAACCAGACAATCGTCGGAGAAGTGTTTCAAGACAATCCGGTCAGGCTGAACGCCTTAGACACACTGTCCAGCGAGTGCAGCAAGGAGGAGGTTCCCTGCTGTTTTGGGGTGGCATTATGTGGCGCCGGCATACGCCGTTGGTGGTCATGGAAGGCGCCGTAACGACTGTACGATACGTGAATGCAATCCTCCGACCGATAGTGAAACCACGTCCGCAGCGTATTAGCGAGGCATTCGTCATCATGGACGACAAATCGCGCCCCCATCGTGACATCTTATGAATGACTTCCTTCAGGATAACGACATCGCTCGACTAGAGTGGACAGCATGTTCTCCAGGCATGAACCCTATCGAACATGCCTGGGATAGGCTGAAAAGGGCTGTTTATGGACGACGTGACCCACCAACTGCTCTGAGAGATCTACACCGAATCGCTGTTGAGGAGTGGGTTAATCTGGACCACCAGTTCTTTGATAGTATGCCACGACGAATACAGGCATGCATCAATGCAAGAGGACGTGCTACTGGGTACTAGAAGTACCGGTGTGTACAAAAAAATGGTTCAAATGGCTCTGAGCACTATGGGACATAACTTCTGAGGTCATCAGTCCCCTAGAACTTAGAACTACTTAAACCTAACTAACCTAAGGACATCAGACACAGACTGTAGCGCCTAGAACTGCTTGGCCACCCCGGCCGGCCCGGTGTGTACAGCATCTGGGCCACCACCTCAGAAGGTCTCGCTGTATGGTGTTACAACATGCACGGTGCGGTTTTCATGAGCAATAAAAAGTGCGGAAATTATGTTTATATTGATCTCTATTCGTATTTTCTGTACTGGTTCCGGAACCATCGGAAGCGAGACGGTGCAAAAATTTGTTTTGATGTGTGTACTAGGCTCGTCTCCAAATTCGGGAATGCGATACACCAACATTTAAAATACGATCATCCACAGAATAATAGTTTCCACGATTCACAGACAGGTGGTGCTCACGGTTTCCCTTCCTTAAGCCGTCCTCTCACAGGAGGTGAAAACGCTCATGGACGAGGAGCTGATGACGTCAGAGCGTGGAATTCCACGATCCACTACACTGCGAATAGTGAAATAAAGAATCTGGCGTGTTAGGTTTTTGCCTTGGGGAGAGGAACATGGCCAATAAAATGCGACATCGTTTTACGTTGCAAGAAGAAGATAGGAGCCACCATGTTGTATGGCGTTACACACCGTATTTGGTTGGTTTTCTCGTAGAATATGTGTTGTCAATATAAACTGTCTCAAAGCGTCAGGAAATTGAAGATCTCTCGAACACATTTAATAGAAGTATTAGTCCGCGGCTCGTAGTCTTGCGGTCTCGTTCTCGTTTCCCACGCATGGGGTCCCGGATTCGATTCCCGGCGGGGTCAGGGATTTTCTCTGCCTCGAGATGAAAGGGTGTTGTGTGTCTTTCATCATCATTCATCCTGATTCACTCGCAAGTCGCCGTAGTGGCGTTAAAGAACTTGTGGAGCGGTGGCCGAACCGCCCCGCGAGGGGTCTCCCGGCCACCAATGCCATACGCTTCGTTCTGTAATATATATATATATATATATATATATATATATATATATATATATATAGAGAGAGAGAGAGAGAGAACGAAGTTACGAAATGAGTCTCGATCTTGACACTTACGTGATGAAGTACGTTATTTCAGAGTGTTGATAGTATATGGCTTCCGCCCAAGAAGTGAAATAGTAAAATAAAATTTTCCAGATCTGGAGCAAGCGGATCCTGTACTAGACGGGATAAACGCTACAGAAGATGAATAAATAAGAAAGACTGCACTTTATGAATTGGCTGCGCCACTTCTTTTGCCTGTAACGGAATGCGGCGTTTTTAATGTGTACAATCCTTACGAACATGTCCTTGCATATAAACCAATAATATCTGCGTAACTAAATTTTTTCTGGGTGATAATTAAAACATTATTATCACCATTTGTATTAGTGAACAACTGTTTTTCGACTTTCAGATGTGTTCCTACGCTGTGAGGAGCTTTATCAAAATCGACTATCATTTAATACGATGTGATACTATCACAGACTATCGTGACGTAGATCTGGGTACGCTCTAAGTCAAGTGTTCACGTTCCACTGCTAAAAATATAGATGGTCGACAAAAATATGGAAACACCTCCATCAGTGCGTGCTTGAACACAAATGCAGATGCTAGCGAAGCCTCCAGGTTGCACTGTTGTATTCGACCACAAACGGTACGTGTGAAATATCCTCAGTACGTTGCAAGCGTCAATCGTGGTCAGAACAGTGGTCCAAATGGTTCAAATGGCTCTGAGCACTGTGGGACTTAACATCTGACGTCTGAGGTCATCAGTACCCTAGACTTAGAACTACTTAAACCTAAGGACCATATCAATACCCAAGGCAGGATTCGAACCTGCGACCGTAGCAGCAGCGCAGTTCCGGGCTGAAGCGCCTAGAACCGCTCGGCCACAGCGGCCGGCGCAGCAGGAGGAATTGTCGTGTCTCCCATGGCCCCACAGTCGCCAGATCTCAATATCATTGAGCCTTTGTGGCTTACTTTGGCGAGTAGGAAGCGTTATCGCTAACCATCTGCATCATCATTACCTAAATTTGCAACTATTTTGCAAAAAGAATGATATAAGATTGCCTCGAAAACCATACAGTACCTACACCGTATTAGGCCTGGTAATTTTCTGTGCTTTTTGGTGTTTCATTTTTTCGTCCATCCCCTGTACATAACGACGTCCCACTGTTGCCACCTGGGGAAGGAAACTTATGGACTTAGCGTCACGTCGACCTTAAGATGCGGAGCTTTGCACAGGTTTGAGAAGGATGCCGAAGGAAATCGGCCGTGTCTTTCCGACCTTAATCTATTTTCGGAAGCAAATGGGGAAGAGCGGACGAGGATTCGAAACCTGCTCGCACCGACAGCAATTCGAGCATCTTAACCACTGTGCACCCTCTGCTGGTTCCTGCTTCAGGAGGTTTATCCTATTGTTATAAATCTCTAAACACGTCTACAGCTCCTACTGTTACGTATAGTTTGCAGAGGACTGTGTTTCAAACTGCTTTGCAACAGGGTTTGTCACTGTGTTTTCAATTTCTTTAGACAAACCCTCACTACCCCGATTCTTTAAACGACCGAATTCCGATGAATAAAACAGCTTCAGAGGTATCATTACCTCACAAATGAGTTACTGTGTTAAATATTTGACATTGAATGTTTAAAACCTTTATGGTTAAAGGCACTAAATCCTATTTATTTTGGTTTGTTTAGTTTCGATTTATCCATTGGGTGAGCAGAGTCTGGGTCATTTGCGCTACACTTAAATCAAAGCTAGTTTTCCACGCATTCCAATGTTTATGACGTCATATTTCCTTAACTGTGTGTCGTGGAGTGATATAATTTTGCAGGTACCAGGTGACTATAGTTAAACTGACAGTGTTCCGACTGCTGCAGTGCGGGTGGTATACATCGCAGGTGTGTTCATTAATTGGTGCGCTCGCGGAATATACTGAAAAAAATAATAGTTTCACTTTCTCCCACCAGGTGAAAATACGCTGCTATAAGTAGTCAGGTGTGGTGTGGGTGCCGGAAAATGGGAGGAATACTCAGACACGTGACAATGGTGGTTCTGGCACATTTATTAGGATGCGGTCACAGGCTGCAACTTGTGCTCAGTACCGTCTTCCGACTGAGTAACTTGCTGCTTCCGTAATACGACATGGTCAACAGCTGTTCGTAGTACAGCCGCTGTAATAAGAGCGATATGTCGCCGTATGCTATCTTCCAGATCAGGAAGAGCCCGGATACATCCCTGACAGACATAGTCTTCTAGACATCCTCACAGTTAGAAGTCACATGGATTTAGGTCAGGGGATCTGGAAGGCCACACATCTTGAAATTGCCTAGAGATGATGCGATCGTTACTGTAGGTTAATCAAAGTAAATCTTTCACCTGACGAGCGACATCTAGCATCGCTCCATCTTGACTGAAAATATTGATGTAGACACAGTTGCATTCTTGCAAAGTAGGAATCACGTTTTGCGCTGGGAGGTCCCTGTACGGTGCAATATAACTGAACACAACAGGACAGGAGGTGTCATCTACTCAAAGAAAAACGGACCAGGAATGAATAAGTTTGTGAAACAACACTACACAGTCACATAATCTGAATGCAGTGGATCTTCCTGCACAACAGGTGGCAGAGTAGAATCCCATATGCCATAGTTTTGTGCAATCAGGGCACCGTGCAGATTAAAATGAGCCTCATCCGTCCAAAAAATATTACACAGTCACAAGTCATCCATTTCCATGAGTGCCAAAAAACGAAGGGGAAAGTCACGGCATTGTGGGTAATTTTGGGGGCTTCATTTGGTGCAAATTCTGAAACTTATAGGGATACCACTGTAAAAAGCGCCGCAAAATCGTATGAACTGTTCACCAGATGAGAGACAATTATCGTGAAAAACCTCGAGCATTGGTTGTAGAATTTGAGGCATGTGCTGCACGGTAGGCTATAGCTACAGCAACTTCAACAACTGCCACGGGAGTGACCCGCCCCCCCCCCCCCCCTTTCCTTGTTGCACCGCCTATTTCACCTATTTCTTCGCCCTTCTCATAAAACAACTTTACCAGCAGTGCACGGCCTTTCTTCTCAACAGCCATTGCGTTTTATACAGAAAACTTAAACTTTCCTAACGCTTTACACAAAATCACTTCACAACAGAAATCAACAAACGTTGCCAAGCAACACGCGGAATAATGACGTAAAAAGAGGAAACATTTCGCATTGTGACAGCTTACTGCGCCATATCATCACCTGGCAAAAAAAGGGATTTTTTTTTCAGCATATTTCGATGAGTGAACATTCCTACGACGGTTCAGCATCCTGTGTTGTACACAGGCAGCACTGCAGCCCTCGGAACACCGTAAGTTGAATTATAGGCATCCGGTAAATTCAGTGCTATATGCGGATACTGTCAAGTCGGCCAGAGTGGCCGAGCGGTTCTAGGCGCTACAGTCTGGAACTGCGCGCCTGCTACGGTCGCAGGTTCGAATCATGCCTCGGTCATGGATGTGGGTAATGTCCTTAGGTTAGTTAGGTTTAAATAGTTCTAAGTTCTAGGGGACTGATGACCTCAGCAGTTAAGTCCCATAGTGCTCAGAGCCATATGAACTATTTTTTGATACTGTCTACAAAATACGTTGCGACTAGAGTAAGGAGTAAGTAATAAATTTAAAAGTCTTGCCCAAAACTGAAATTGTACTGCATGAACAGCGAAAATTTTGCAAGTAATAAATTACTGCCTCTTCATTATTTTCTAGAGGATGTCAGCAATAAAAAATATGTTTCAAAATGGTTTGAAATTATGTTTAAAGTTTGTTGGAAGTCGCCAAGTGCTCTCATACTGGATGAGTAATTTACAAAATCGCGTTACGTTATTGGTCGATATAGGTCCGCGAAGATGCCGCGCCCAGCCCACTGCAAGTGTTAGTGATCAAGTTACACTGACTCAACTATTGAAACTACCCTAGTTGTTTCCTTAGGTGTTGTCCGCTGTTTGGAGTCCAGCCTAACTGTGAACAGTATACCCTGCAAGCACCTGTAGCCACCTATTTGAGGCATGTGCTGCACGGTATGCTATTGGATTTGCAAATGCAACAGTATTGGACATCGGAAAGGACAGAGATGACATTACAAAATTTGCGTGTTCACTTGCTTGCACATAAAAACGTTGAAAATGGCAGAAAACCTGGATCTGGACACTGCACAAAGTCGGAAATAAGCTCCGTACTTCAGATGTCTGTCATTGTACGTGAAGAGACAGCAAAAAGACAACTTTTATACGAACTGGCAAGGCTGATTAAACAATTTTCAAGATTTGAAGAATGTGATCAGTAAAATATTTATGAAAGACTTGAATGTGGTGCTGATGACGCTGGCTGTCAACTACTGACAGAGAATGAAGTAATTACCATTGACGACCAAGACCCTTATGACAACGAGGAAGAAAAAAAACGGTTCAAATGGCTCTAAGCACTATAGGACTTAACATTGAGGTCATCAGTCCCTTAGACTTAGAACTACTTAAACCTAACTAACCTAAGAACATCACACACATCCATGTCTGAGACAGGATTCGAACCTGCGACCGTAGCACAGCGCGGTTCTGGACTGAAGCTCCTAGAACCGCTCGGTCACATCGGGCGGCCAACGAGGAAGAGTCTAGCGACAACAATCGCACTGAAAAAGGGTCGTCTAGTGAGGAAGCGTTCCATTGCCTTGAGACGGCTATGAAGTCATTAGAACGAGAAGAATAATAAGCTACTGTACAGTTGGTGTCTTTAAAATATTTGCGCGATTTAGAGAGAAAAAGTGAGTTTTAACTCTGAAACAAAAAGATATTTCATATTTCTTTTCGTACACTGAAGGCCTACTTTAATGCCCATTTTGAATTTTTAAAACCAGGCCATGTACCCAGTTCTCATTGTAATTTCTCATATAGAAAATGCATGTACAGTATTGTATTTAATCCGGTGTTTGTTTCATCTTCCTACGAACACATGGTGCAATATGTTTTCGTAAATGATCGATTATCTGAAAAATCTCTGATCCGAATATCCCCGTCCCCAATCACTTGTTTCGAAAAACCGATGCTCTACTGTAGTATTAAATTTAAAGAGACTTGGATTTACATAATCTGCTCTGAAATTTTCCCCGGCCTCGCTATTCGCCAATTTCACTTTTGCCACGCTCTCTACAACGTTACATAAATTCTCCAATTCTGGCAATGGTACTGCTGAGTACCGCATCTGCCATCTCGTACAGCAACAGTTTTTTGCGTAAGTATACTTAACTGCAAACGGAAGGGAGCCCTAGCACTTCCTCGAATGATACGGAAGATTTCTGGCGAATGCCGCGCCACAACACACCACGCGGCAGTTTGCGGAACTAACGAGTACGCGGCGTAGTCTTATGTGGAGCGTGTCGTCCTTCCTACAGGCTTTTCCTCGGTTTCCCCGGCCTCTGGAATCGTGTCCAGCGAGGACGATCGTACCTCTTCCAGCAACAAAGTCTCACGGCTGGTGGCATCACGAGGAGTAGGCACTGGAAGAAAACTCTGATTTCATTGGGTGATCCCAATCTATCCGAGGGTTTTTCGTTGGCATCACACATCAGACTTACACGCGCTCTGCAGGATAATTATCAAGTCCATGAAAAATTTCAAAAACTCGGTAGAGAGAAATGAACAAGAACAATAAAATAAATGTTGCTGTATGTGAAAGAAAAACTCTCAATTTTTTACAGTGTTTATAAATGCTCTGTGTGTCCACCCTTCGTCTGTCGGCACACAGCTAATCGGTAGTACAATTCTGCCCATACTCGACCCAGCATACCAGGAGTAATGATAAGAACAGCTGCTATATGTGGTGTTACAAGTCTTCGAGGTTCTGTGGTAGAAGTGGAACATAAGCACGATTGTTTATATAACCCGACCGAAAATAATAAAATAAAATAAAATAAATCTAAAGGCGTCAAGTCTGGCGACCATAGTGGACACTCGAGTAGTGCCAGGTCGTCACCTGCAAGACGGCCTATCCAGCGCCATGGCAACGTCTCACTGAGGTAGCCTCGAACGCAATTTTGGAAATGTGGAGGGGCGCCATCTTGTTGGAAGACGAAATCTTTGCTATCTGCTTCAAGTTGTGATGTAGATGCTACCATTGGAAGTTCTCCAGCGAAGAACGAGGGTACATAGACTGTGTTGTTCGGCACGTCGTAGAACATATTAACTTTCTCGGAATCCCGAACATTATTTCCAGTTGTATGTCGACTCTCTGTCGCCTCTATGTATATGAAAAGTGATACCACCATTAAAAAGTAATTTTCCTGCGAAGTCAACATCTACAAAGCGGTTCTGCATATCTAATGCAGAACTGCAGACGGCGCAATTTGTTGCTATGGTTTATGGATTGAAGGAGCTGCAATTTGTACGACTCTTCTCGTAATCGCTTACGTAGGATTTTTCACGCTGTTGGTTGAGGTATGTTCAGTTCTCCGCTAGCTCCACAGGTAGACTTTCTGGGACTCCTCAACATCACGTCCCTTCTACGGTCCTGTGTTCTGTCAAGCCCAGTCGGCCCGAATGTTTTGTATCGCACAAACAACCATCCTTCTCGAATTACTTTCGCCACTTCATTATCCTGTTCTATTCGGGTATAGTCTTGTAATGCTCGCCACGGAAATCTCCTTGCAAATTCACTACCGAACAGCAACGGGCAAATTATGGCATATAAAATGCTTGTCTGGCTGAATCGCCGCCATTTTCAGCAACTAAGGTCGGTGGTGCCCTTGTCGATGGTTTTCAAAACTAACTATCCGGCATCACGTTGAAAAAACCTCTGAACCCTTGACTTTCACGTATCACATTGTTGCGTTATATTTAACCATTTACCTCTCCCGTGCAATTGGATGTTAGGGAAATACACCGAAGAGCCAAAGAAACTGCTGCACCTGCCTAATATAGGGTGCCCCCCCCCCCCCTCCCCGAGCACACAGACGTACCGTGGACTCAACGAATTTCTGAACTTGTACTGGACTGAAGTGACACCGTGAATTCTGCAGGACTGTCCATAAATCCGTAAGAGTATTTGGGGGTGGAGATCTCTTCTGAACAGCACGTTGCAAGGTTTCCCAGATATGTACCAGTTTCTTTGGCGCTTCAGATTAAAATGAACTCTGATACCATAGTGGGTTAAGTTTGTTAGACACTAGTTACAAATTACATTTGGAAAAATTTACATAATGTCCATGGAGATTAAGTGATCGATAGACTACGTTCTTTTATTCTATTTTGTGTCACTGTTTACAGTATTTGCTTTAATTGTAATTTCATTCTTTATATATTTATTTATCTAGTTACTTTGTAGATTTTATGTATTGTATAATGATTCGGTCTCGTCCTGTTATCTTTTGAGAATCTGAAGAGCATCACTAGCTGGACAAACCGAATACAGTATTATGAAATGCTCATTTGAATGTATACTGTACGACAAAAATGGTTTATTAAATCACTACAATTTTTCGTCTGTTTTTCCACGTAATCCCCACCAAAATCTACGCACGTGTCGCATCTTCTTATGAGTCTTCTTATTCTCTCAACGAATATATCTTTATCTCGATCTCGAAACCTTTTTTGTACTGTTTGTTTACCTTTTCGTTAGCGTTGATCTTGGTGCCGCACAAAGCTCCTTTCATCCTCACCAAATAGATAAAAATTCCAATGGCAACGGGAGGACTGTAAGAACAATGGGTTAGGAACTACTAACTCTTTTTACAAATCACTTCAGCGTCAGTTGTGCCTCAGTGTAGTCATGAAGAAGAGGCATGCCTTTCCACTGTCATCTCCGACGTTTCCTCCTCAGTGCAGACTTGATATTGTCCTTAACCACTCCTGAGTAGTATAGTGTGCTGCTTCTCCAAAAATTCACAGTAAATCAGATCATGGGCACTCCAAAAGATGGTTGACATGACCTTAACATTAGATTCTTGCATTTAAGAATTTTTTACTGATAGGCGACTCAGAGTGTTTTCACTGCAGGCCTTAACGCTTGGACTCTATCTCAACATGATACTGTATATGCACGTTTTCAAAATGTTCAAATGTGTGTGAGTTCCTAAGGGACCAAACTGCTAAGGTCATCGGTCCCTAGACTTACACACTACTTAAACTAACTTATTCTAAGAACACCACACACACCCATGCCCGAGGGAGGACTCGAACCTCCGGTGGGAGGGGCCGCGCAATCCGTGACACGGCACCTCAAACCGCATGGCCACTCCGTACGGCTGCACGTTTTCATCACAGGTTAAGATACTATCCAAAAATGGATCACTTCAGTGCTCGGTGAAAATACAAGATCACTCTTCTTTGCGGTGAACAGTAAAAACTCTCTGTTGACCTACCTTGTACAAGACTTACGGTAGTTCAGTTTGTTTCGAAAGGTGGAACACGTTTTTCCAACACTTTCTCGATCTTATGCAACACTTTTTTGAACTGCAAGTTGCCAGTATCCTTGGGTAAGTTAATCAATATGAGCTTACAACGTCGTGGTCGATGCTGCTACCGGAGCAGTGCTTAAAACTTTTTCATTCACTAGTAAAAACATTTATGGATCATATGTTGAAAACAATAGACTGGCTAGGTGACATTAAGATGTGTGAACACAAAATAAGCAGTCTTGCATATGTGGATGACTTAGTTGTGATGGCAGATTCGATTGAAAGTTTGCAAAGTAATATTTCAGAGCTAGATCAGAAACGTAAGGACTATGAAGAAAATGGTTCTAATGGCTCTGAGCACTATGGGACTTAACATCTATGGTCATCAGTCCCCTAGAACTTAGAACTACTTAAACCTAACTAACCTAAGGACAGCACACAACACCCAACCATCACGAGGCAGAGAAAATCCCTGACCCCGCCGGGAATCGAACCCGGGAATCCGGGCGTGGGAAGCGAGAACGCTACCGCACGACCACGAGATGCGGGCTATGGTATGAAGATTATCATCTCCAAAACAAAAGTAATGTCAGTGGGAAAGAAATATAAACGGATTGAGTGCAAAATAGGAGGAACAAAGTTAGAACAGGTGGACGGTTTCAAGTACTTAGGATGCATATTCTCACAGGATGGCAACATAGTGAAAGAACTGGAAGCGAGGTGTAGCAAAGCTAATGCAGTACTAGTAGATGGGAACAACGGCAGGAGGGTGTACACAATGAGGAAATCAAAGAAAAACTGGGAATGAACTCTATAGATGTAGCAGTCAGGGCGAACAGGCTTAGATGGTGGGGTCATGTTACACGCATGGGAGAAGCAAGGTTACCCGACTCATGGGTTCAGCAGTAGAGGGTAGGAGGAGTCAGGGCAGACCAAGGAGAAGGTACCTGGATTCGGTTAAGAATGATTTTGAAGTAATAGGTTCAACATCAGAAGAGGCACCAATGTTAGCACTGAATATGGGATCATGGAGGAATTTTATAAGGGGGGCTATGCTCCAGATGAACGCTGAAAGGCATAATCAGTCTTAAATGATGATGATGATGATGGAGTAAAAACTCACGCTGTTCCTGCAACAGCTGACGTACTGTTTGTTTATCAGAAAGAATATTTCTGATGGCTATACACTTTCCGAATGTAAAATTCGAATCACAGAACGGTGTTCGCCAAAAGTACTTTCTTCGATGGGACGTGCCATTGTAGGTCTTAAGACGTTATCTTTATATAAATATTAATCGAACAAATGATTAACACCCTTCAAAAGGTTACTAACCAACACTTACAAAAGTTTCAATTCCCTGCAATAGACATTGCCCTCAGTATGCACGTTTATCGGAATTCGTGTGAGTGACCTCTCTACATGGAAAAGGACGGCATTTTCAAAGACAAGAGCGTGACGCGTCCATGGAGCACCATAGTCAAATGGTTCAAATGGCTCTAAGCACTATGGGACTTATCATCTGAAGTCATCAGTCCCCTAGTCTTAGAACTACTTAAACCTTACTAACCTAAGGACATCGCACACATCCATGCCCGAGGTAGGATTCGACCCTGCGACCGTAGCAGCAGCGCGGTTCCGGACCAAGGCGCCTAGAACAGCTCGGCCACAGCGGCCGGCACCATAGTCAGTCCTAGTTTCGAAAGTCCCAGTTTCTCGTAGCCATTGCTGTAGTCGGACGAAAATGATATGTGATTTCATATTTAGAAAAGGGTCTGACGACGGCGCCCTGTTCTCAGTTTGTATGGACAATGTGCAACGGGAGATTTGAAAGTGATCCGATCTGTAACTTATTTTACACCAATAAGACTCATTTCTGGACATGGGTTCCTTATCAAAACTTTATCCACTAAGTCCTCTGTACAGTCCCTAGAAGCTTGTAATACAAATTATGAGACGCATCACATATATTTCAATCTTTTGACAAAAATATGTGACAATTTTTTTGAATAAATCGTTAAAGGTATAAGAGAGTGTCGTCGTGAGAAATAAAATGGTATTTAAGATAGGAGGATCGTGAACACAAACATTTGTACTTTCAAACAAATAGTAAAGGAACAAAAAGAGTGTTGCGTGGAGATCTACGTGGTTACTTAAGATATGTAAAAATCTTTAGGTGATGTTCCAAGAGCTAAGCTTTAGGCAATGATGAAAAACGATATTCCAGATATTTAATTGCAACATTTCAAAATCTGTGTCATAAGAAGATGTCGCTTTGGATGAGGCATTGCAGCCCTTTCCTGTCACCCACATGCTGATTTCCTTAAATGACTTGACACGTAATGCAGGCGTGAGTTCTTTAATAAGGCTACATTCAATTTCCTGCCACATCCTCGCACAATCTGTACCACGTCTTCAATCACCTCGTCATCGATGCGATGTTAATACGTAACTATCCTTCCCTCTTGGGCTAAATAAACATTATGTTCAAATGGTTCAAATGGCTCTGAGCACTATGGGACTTAACTTCTTAGGTCATAAGTCCCCTAGGACTTAGAACTACTTAAACCAAACTAACCTAAGGACATCACGCACATCCATGCCCGAGGCAGGATTCGAACCTGCGACCGTAGCGGTCGCGCGGTTCCAGACTGTAGCGCCTAGAACCGCTCGGCCACTTCGGCCGGCTAAACATTATGTACCACAATCTACATGAAACATTTGTTGCGCCTGGATAAGTCTTAGTGCCCCCACTCGGGAAGACAGCAAAACCATACTGAATACCCTAGGTATACACGTACATAATCTTTTCCACTCCGAGAGAAAAATTTTTAGATGTTTATATGTTTATCTGATGGATATCTCTTTCTATATTTATAACCTCTGGAATGTCCGCCCCCGGTAGCTGAGTGGTTGCCGGTACGGCAACTCAATGTGTTCGGTCAGAGGGTTAGCTGACCTCTGTAATAAAAAAAAAAACTGAGTTAATGGATCAACGACGAACTGAAACGCGTGTCTTGCGGCGTCCGCCCCGAGCAGATACAACGAACGAAAACGAGCAAAATGAGATTTTTAAAGAAGTGGTCAGCGCGACGGAATGTCGTACCTAACGGCCCGGGTTCGATTCCCGGCTGGGTCGAAGATTTTTTCCGCTCAGTGACTGGGTGTTGTGTTGTCCTTATCAACCTCATTTCATCCCCATCGACGCGCAAGTCGCCGAATTGGCGTCAACTCGAAAGACTTGCTCCAGGCGAACGGTCTACCCGACGGGAGGCCCTAGCCACACGGCATTTCCATTACCTTTGGGATTAGGTAAAAATGCTGAAAAAATTCTCATGGTGCTAGTTTGTTCAAGAGGTAGCTAACATGATCGTTCTATTCAAAATACAAACATGTATAATATCCAACAGGCACTTCATCCATGTGTTTGGACAACTTACGTAAGTTAAATGAAGCATTCTCAATCGAAAACAATGCAGGAATTTTTTAAACTAAAGCAATATAAGAAAATTTATTTATCTCGGTGACGCAAGGCTTGGTCTTCTCGTTGAAGTTTGAAATGATATATTGAAGTGTGACGGTCACAATACTGAACAAAACGATTGCCAAAAGGAAGCGACGAATTCGCAGAATCGTCGAATTCTGGAGATGCACAGGAAAGTGGCGTAGTTGAGCCACGACAAATTTAAAACCGAAGAGTAGAAGAGAGTACTCAGTGATGCTACAGCTTCGTGGAAGGTGAATACCGTTTCGATATCTCTTTTCGCAGAGGGTCTAATAAACATCGCGATCGCTAAGATTGTTTGGCAGTCCTGGGAGCCGTCAGCTGCTGGAATCGCTCCACGACCGTCGCGGCCAGCGGCCGCTTGGAATGCGGAGCTGACGCCGGCAGCCCAGGTCTGCGTCTCACTGCTGCCGCCGCTGCTGTCTCAGCAGTGTATTTCGTCACATTGCCGAAGTGGAGCGTGGCCCACTCTTTACACTCATAAAGGCAACGCTTCAGCAGGAGGTCACACGACCTGTCAACAACTTGCTTTAAACCAACAGCTTAACCCTTAGTCTTGCAAAATCTCACACTACACAATTACAAATAAAAACAAATGACTTAGGGAAAGCTGGGGTAAAGTGGTCTAACTAAAGAAAACTGAACCGAACTTTTGCCGCTTAAACACTACGAATCTACATATTATAACGTATCACAACAAAATTAGAATGATAAATCAATACTTTCAGCTGCTGACGGGCGCTGATATATATCAACAGGGACAGGAGGAAATATGTGCCCCGACCGGGACTCGAACCCGGGATTTCTTGCTTCTTTTTTTTTTTTTGGTCGGATGTCACATGACATCCGGACATCCGTTCAAGGTGATCGTTGATTCCTTTACTCAGGTTTTTTTTTTTTTAATTACAGAGGGCCACCGCTTCTCTGACCGAACACGCCGACTTACCGTGCCGGCATTTTTTTTTTTTTTTTTGTTGATTGTTGCGTTTGGTCATTGCGGACGTCACTTGACATCTGTTCAAGTTCCTTGTTGATCCTTTCACTCAGTTTTTTTTTTTTTTTTTTTTTTTTTATCACAGAGGCCAATCAGCTCTCTGACCGAACACGCTGAGCCACCGTGCACGCTTCCTGCGACACCCACATTCTCACCTTATATGTCCACACACTACATTCGTAGTGTCCCTACCCAGCACACTCATTGCTCGTGGAAGACATTCTTACCAACTCCCGTAAGAGTTCGGGTAATATGCGTGCATGTCCGAAAGAACAGACACCATATCCATTTAAGTATATCACAACAAATGTTTTTAAGTGAGAAAGAACAAATATGTAGGAACTACACGTTTTTCTTTTAAGGTTTACATAATGATCACTACTCCCTACCTAAGGAGGTGATGTGGGTAGTGAATTCGCAACAGTATACTACGTTTTTCGTTCCGATTTTCGACCATATTTTGTAGAAAACTTGGTGCCCAGGTATCTGAAATAATGCCAAGCGGCTGCAGCAGACCGTTTTCAATTGGATTTTTATACTAGGCTAAATATAACAAGACAGAGCCGGCTATAAATAATATAAATTAATTCCAAATCATCCGAAATGGATGGAATGATGGATGATAGTTTTTAATGTAAAAGGGTTTAGAAGTGAATCTGATCTGTAGTATTGTGCATGATATATAGAAGTAACTACCACTTATCTGGCGCCGACCGGAGTGACCGAGCGGTTCTAAGCGCTTCAGTCTGGAACCGCGCGACCGCTGTGGTCGCAGGTGCGAATCCTGCCTCGAGCATGGATGTGTGTGATGTCCTTAGGTTAGTTAGGTTTAAGTAGTTCTAAGTTCTAGGGGACTGATGACAGATGTTCAAATGGCTCTGAGCACTATGGGACTTAACATCTATGGTCATCAGTCGCCTAGAACTTAGAACTACTTAAACCTAACTAACCTAAGGACAGCACACAACACCCAGCCATCACGAGGCAGAGAAAATCCCTGACCCCGCCGGGAATCGAACACGGGAACCCGGGCGTGGGAAGCGAGAACGCTACCGCACGACCACGAGATGCGGGCACCTCAGATGTTAAGTCCCATAGTGCTTAGAGCCATTCTGAACAAGTTCACTACCGGTCCCGTATATCTCGTTAGCCCCGTCGCAAGTGTATCGGTTGGGCTTGTCGGTCCTGCCATCATCGGTAAGGGACAGTGGTACACATCGCTTCGTCAGACTACTCTGTTTCCGTTCTTGCAGTACCCGATGTGACATGGTAGCGCTTGCGGTAGTGGCGACACAAGACTACGATGAATCGGTTTACTCATGTGAACACCGGGTAACCTACCGGAGAGACGTGTAACATTGTTCCTTGCCAGCAAGTCCCAAAGTGCTCCGAGCCATTTGAACTTATCTGGCCACTTTTCCAGATGAATAATGTGGCCAGTTTTCCCGACCGGACGCCACGTCAATATTAGTGGTTCACAGGTGAAACTACCAAACCAAAAGAAACAACAAGGAACTGCGCCTCCAGGCCAAAAAACGTTTTCTAAATACTGATATTGTAAAAAAGTATTGCTCTATATACAAGTGAGGTAAGAAGAATGATATAAACGAATGACTTAATTCACAAACAAGAAAAATTTTTATTAAAAAATAACGGAACAAGTTTCCTCTGACAGCAATATCAGAACTAATTTGACCACTTTTCGGCGCGCAGCAGCACTATCCAGGAGAAAAAATATGCAATGGCCACCATTCCCGCCGTGGCCACGTTCCCCCCTCCCCCCCCCCCCCCCCCCCCAGCTACCCACCTACCCTCCCCGCTACGTATACAATAAGCAGATATCAATGGGCATACACTGCATGTTCCTCCATATGTGAAGTTTCTGGGCATCCGAAAGGATAATTAGGTGAGGTGGCATCAGCATGTGCATGTATTGACCAGAAATCTCTCTTGCACTCCTGTGGTGACCTGCAGACAGGATTGCTCGCGTAGTCTGCACACTATCACCAAATTCTATCCCACGCCATGATCTTCTGGAGGATTGCAGCTGCTGTGAAAAAAGTATATATTACAAGGAAGCGTGCAGTAAGAAAATATTGGGTAAAGTTGATAACTGAACATATCGCAGTAGCCTCTTCAGGGGCCTGACGATTCTTGCATTTGTATGTCAGTACCTACTCTCCACAATGATATTTCTAGTTACTAACAAGAGCGAATTGGCGATGATCTCAAAAATCCGCAACCACAATACTAGAAATAGAAATAATTTCCATATACTCTAATTGTAAATGTAAAGCTCAATGCTGTGCATGTTCTACAACAAGCGACGCAAGATCGAGTTAAAATAATTTCTGTGTAGACTATGCGTCCCTCCTCAGGACTCAGAACGGAGTTTCACTTTCTGGAGCAAAAATCTCTAACAATAAATTGAACATCCCCACATATTTAACAAAAAAGTAAAGGACTATGTCATTGACTACTCCTTCCACAATTTATCAGAATACTCGGAATCAAGAATCTAAATTCTACATGACTCCAATACTGTGCTCAAAGTAAATGTTGCACATTGCCTTATTGCAACTGTCGTCTGTTTCGTGATTTCCAGATCACGATATCCGAATGAATAAATAAGTGAAAGGAAACAAGGAAGAAAAGTTGGTATCAGAGACGGAGCTCAAGCTCAGACTAGCTGTGCTCTTTCAAGGGAACCGTGCCGACATTTACCTAAGTGATTTAGGGAAATGATGGAAAACATAAATCAGGTTCGTAGGACACATATTTGAACAGTCGTCCTTCCGCACGAGAGTCCATTGGGCTAACCACTGCGCCAACTCGCTCGGTAATGAATAAGCATTAGAAAAAATGTACCCCGAGACCTCAGCAAAAAATTGGTTAATTTAGTGGAAGGGACCCAACAGCGAGGTCATCCATCCCATTGTATGATGGAAGGAAATCAGCCGTGCCCTTCCAAAGGAACCATCCCGGCATTTGCCTGAAGTGAGTTAGGGAAATCACGGAAAATGTAAATTAACATAGCCGTATGCGGGTTTGAACTGTCGTCCCCGCGAATGCGAGTCCAGTGTGTTAACCACGGTGCCATATCACTCGGTTTTAGTAAGAAGTCCTCATGTTGTGTTGCCTACCCTACACATTATCTGTGCCTAAGGTGCTGCATAAATACGAGGTGCATTCAAGTTCTAAGGCCTCCGATTTTTTTTCTCAGGACTGGAAAGAGATAGAAACATGCGCATTGTTTTAAAATGAGGCCGCGTTCCAGAGATGGCAGCACCGTACAGAAGATGGAATTTTACCACCAGCGGTGAGAATGAGAACTGTTTTAAATACTTAAAATGGCGACGTTTTCCTTACTTGAACAGCGTGCAATCATTCGTTTTCTGAATTTGCGTGGTGTGAAACCAATTGAAATTCATCGACAGTTGAAGGAGACATGTGGTGATGGAGTTATGGATGTGTCGAAAGTGCGTTCATGGGTGTGACAGTTTAATGAAGGCAGAACATCGTGTGACAATAAACCGAAACAACCTCGGGCTCACACAAGCCGGTCTGACGACATGATCGAGAAAGTGGAGAGAATTGTTTTGGGGGATCGCCGAATGACTGTTGAACAGATCGCCTCCAGAGTTGGCATTTCTGTGGGTTCTGTGCACACAATCCTGCATGACGACCTGAAAATGCGAAAAGTGTCATCCAGGTGGGTGCCACGAATACTGACGGACGACCACATGGCTGCCCGTGTGGCATGTTGCCAAGCAATGTTGACGCGCAACGACAGCACGAATGGGACTTTCTTTTCGTCGGTTGTGACAATGGATGCCATTTTTCAATCCAGAAACAAAGCACCAGTCAGCTCAATGGAAGCACACAGATTCACCACCACCAAAAAAATTTCGGGTAACCGCCAGTGCTGAAAAAATGATGGTGTCCATGTTCTGGGACAGCGAGGGCGTAATCCTTACCCATTTCGTTCCAAAGGGCACTACGGTAACAGGTGTATCCTACGAAAATATTTTGAAGAACAAATTCCTTCCTGCACTGCAACAAAAACGTCCGGGAAGGGCTGCGCGTGTTCTGTTTCACCAAGACAACGCACCCGCACATCGAGCTAACGTTACGCAACAGTTTCTTCGTGATAACAACTCTGAAGTGATTTCTCATCCTCCCTACTCACCTGACCTAGCTCCTAGTGACTTTTGGCTTTTTTCAACAATGAAAGACACTCTCCGTGGCCGCACATTCACCAGCCGTGCTGCTGTTGCCTCAGCGATATTCCAGTGGTCAAAACAGACTCCTAAAGAAGCCTTCGCCGCTGCCATGGAATCATGGCGTCAGCGTTGTGAAAAATGTGTACGTCTGCAGGGCGATTACGTCGAGAAGTAACGCCAGTTTCATCGATTTCGGGCGAGTAGTTAATTAGAAAAAAAATCGGAGGCCTTAGAACTTGAATGCACCTCGTACAAAACAAATATAATTTAAAAACAGTATAAACTGGGCCTTGTCAAACCATTACACAAATCGACACTTCCACAGCACCCTCCGGCTACCGCCCTCCCTCCCCCTCCCCCCACATACACACTGAGGTGACAAAAATAATGGGATCGCGATATACATATATAAAGATGGCGGCAGTATCTCGTACACAAGGTATAAACGGACAGTGCATTGGCGGTTCTGTCATTTATCCTCAGGTGATTCATTTAAGAAGGTTTCCGATTTGGTTATGGCCACACGATGGGAATTAACTGACTTTTAACGCGGAACTGTAATTGAAGCTAGACGCATGGGACAGTCCATTTCGAAAATCATTAGGGAATTCATTACCGAGATCTAAAACGTCAAGAGTGTTCCAGGAATACCAAACTTCCGGCATTACCCCATACACATACAACGCAATAACCCACGGCCTTCACTAAACGACCGTGAGCAGCAGCGTTTGCGTAGAGTTGTCAGTGCTAACAGACAAGCAACACCGAGTGAAATAACCGACGAAATTGATGTGGGGCGTACGACGAATGTATCCGTTAGTACAGTGCCGCAAACTTTGGTGTTAATGGGCTGTGGCAGCAAACGATCGACCCGAGTGCCTTTGCTAACAGCATAATATTGCCTGCAGCGCCTCTTCTGGGCTCGACATCATATCGGTTGGACCCTAGGCGATAGGAAAAAAGGGACTTGGCCAGATGAGTCCCTATTTCAGTTGGTAAGAGCTGATGGTAGAGTTCGAGTGTGGCACAGACCCCACGAAGCTACTGACCCAAGTAGTTAATAAAGCACCGTGCAGTGTGGTGGTGGCTCCATAGCGGCGTGGACTGTGTTTACATAGAAATGACTGCGTCATCTGGTCCAGCTGAACCGATCGTTGACTGGAAATGGTTCTGTTTGGCTACTGGGAGATCTTTCTCAGCCATTCAAGGACGCCAATAGGCCAATAGGCCATGTCACGGGGCTACATCTGTTCGGGATTTGTTCGAAGAACCTTCTGGACAGCTCGAGCAAATGTTTCGGCCACCCAGATCGCCCAACATGACTCCCATCGAACATTTATGGGACGTAATCGAGAGGTCGCCAACGGCGTTGCCGCAGTGGTAAGACTGGTTCCCGTCAGATCGAAGTTAAGCGCTGTCGGACTGGGCTAGCACTTGGATGGGTGACCATCCGATGTGCCGAGCGCTGTTGGCAAGCGGGGTGCACTCAACCCTTGTGAGGCAAACTGAGGAGCTACTTGATTGAGAAGTCGCGGCTCCGGTCTCGGAAACTGATATACGGCCGGGAGAGCGGTGTACCGACCACATGTCCCTCCATATCCGTATCCAGTGACGCCTGTGGACTGAGGATGACACGGCGGCCGGTCGGTACCTTTGGGTCTTCATGGCCTGTTCGGGAGGAGTTTAGTTTACTTTTTAGTTTTAATCGAGAGGTCAGTACGCGCACAAAATCCTGTACCAGCAACACTTTCGCAATTATTGACAGCTATCGGGGCAGCGTGGCTCAGTATTTTTGCAGGAGACTTCCAACGTCTTTTAAAGTCCATGTGACATCGAACTGCTGCACTACGCCGGGCAAAAGGAGGTAGGACACGGTATTAGGAGGTATCCCATGACTTCCTTCACCTCAATGAATTCTTCCAGTAATGCTAAGCCCTTCGAATATATTGTCCACGACTAGATTACAGAATGCGTATTAAGGTATGTTCTAATCTCAAGATTTTCTTTCAGTTCTCATTCCCATCTCTGCGTTAATAAGGTAATGCGTTTTGGAATGAGAATACTAGTGACAGAGCTATCATTAAGAATTACCTTGTGCAAGATGAATGACACGAAACCGTGAAGCGGTAATCACTTCCAAATGGCGAAAAGCACATTGCAGCAAAAAGCTGTGGGAGAAACTGCGCCTTTATCTGAAGTAAGATCCGCAAACAGGGAAAGTTTGGTTGTCAGGAGCAACGATTCTGGAACTATCTCGTTATGATGATTACCTTCGTTACGGAATATAACTTTTCTCACGAAATGCTCAGAACTCCAAGATGCTCTCTCCTTTATACAAGCTTATAATGTATGTTGAAATTCTTTACTCTTCTTTCTTTGGGACTAATTTACGTATTTCTGCACTATAGAATCACACTTTTCAAGTAGTCAGTTTCGAATTATTGGCAAGTCCAAAACTCGTCAACTACAACATTGTGTTCTGCACGGCTGCAGTAGACTGGACTGACTACTCACAAGGGAACCTCCCCATCGCACCCCCCTCAGATTTAGTTATAAGTTGGCACAGTGGATAGGCCTTGAAAAACTGAACACAGATCAATTGAGAAAACAGGAAGAAGTTTTGTGGAACTGTGAAAAAATAAGCAAAGTATACAAACTGAGTAGTTCAAGGGAAGATAAGCAACATTAAGGACAATGAGAACGAAGGAGCGCCGTAGTCTCGTGGTAACGTGAGCAGCTGCGGAACGAAAGGTCTTTGGTTCAAATCTTACATCGAGTAAAAAGTTTAATTTGTTATTTTCAGTTTATATGACAAACTCTTATGTTTTCATCACTTTTTTAGGAGTGATTATCACATCCACAAGAAAACCTAAATCGGGCAAGGTAGAAGAATCTTTTTACCCATTCGCCAAGTGTACAAGTTAGGTGGGTCGACAACATATTCCTGCCATGTGACGCACATGCCGTCACCAGTGTCGTATAGAATATATCAGATGTGTTTTCCTGTGGAGGAATCGGTTGACCTATGACCTTGCGATCAAATGTTTTCTGTTCCCATTGGAGAGGCACGTCCTATCGTCTACTAATTGCACGGTTTTGCGATGCGGTCACAAAACACAGACACTAAACTTATTACAGTGAACAGAGATGTCAATGAACGAACGGACAGATAACAACTATGCAAAAATAAAGAAAGTAAAATTTTCAGTCGAAGGAGGACTTGAACCAAAGACCTCTCATTCTGCAGCTGCTCACGCCACCACGGGACCACGGCGCTCCTAAGCTCGCATTGTCCATTATGATGCTTATGTGGCCCATGGACTACTCAGTTTGTATATTTTGCTTATTTTTTCACAGTTCCACATTCCACACAACTTCTTCCTGTTTTCTCAATTGATCTGTGTTCAGTTTATCAAGGCCTATCCACTGTGCCAACTTATAACTAAATCTGAGGGGGGTGCGATGGGGAGGTTCCCTTGTCAGTGTAACACTGCTAACGAACACTCGGTAAATTTTGTCAGTGCTAAATAAGCAAGTGAGTGCAACTGTAGTAATATGTCTTGTTTCCTCTTGTGTTTAATGTGTATCTGAAGAGAGTTCCTCCCAGCATAATCGTTTATTTTTTACAGAATATGATACCATCTAAATCATTCCCATGTTTTTTTGACATTGAGCACCCTTCTTTACCAGCCACTGTAGGAGTGCAAACGGTCGGTGGGAGTTTGTGATATTTACTGCTGAAATGAGATCGCGGGATCGAGTGTGTGATTGTGCATATACTCTGGTGGAAAAAAATCTGAACACCAAGAAGGATTTGTGCGATATTAACGAAAAGTTGGTTGGCGTGTTTCTACTTCTAAGAGATGATGTCTGTTCAAATTTCCCGCCATTCGCAGTTGTGTGGCGCTAGTAGCAGATCAGGTCTGTTTTAAATGCACGCTGTAACGGTCATGAGCATTAGTTATCTTTCAGATTGGACGTGGTGGGTCGGTGTTAGTCAAGAATGGCTTTTAGTCGACAAAGACGTCGTTAGCAACACCTCACTGAGTTTGAAAAAGTCCGTGTTACGGGTCTACGAGATGCTGGGTGTTCTTTCTCCGATAGTGCAGAAAGACTTGGCAGAATGTAGCCACTCTATATTATTGCTGACAGCTGTGGTCTCGAGAATGCACGGTCGCAAGAGAACCGAGCTCCGGAAGGTCACGTGGCAGTTTCGAGAGGCTTATGGCTCAGGCGCATCGTAGTGCATCTGCTGAGATGGCACCACAGTGACAAAAAGAACTGTTGCAAATCGGTTACTTCAAAGATAGCTCCGAGACAGACGTCCTGTAACGTGCATCCAATGCGAAACCACCGCCATTTGCGACATCAGTGGTGTCAATCGAGACCTAATTGGAGTTATGGTCATGGGTGCGATTTAGTATGACTGCAAGAGCACTCTTGTGGTTATCTCATGCACTCTGACTGCAAATTTGTACGTCAGTTTGGTGATACGACTTGTTGCGGAGCCATTAATAAACAGCATATCAGGGGGTGTTTTCCAACACGATAACGCTTGCCCACAGACCGCTACTATAACCCATCATGCTCGACAGAGTGTCAACATATTGCTTGGGCCTGCTCAATCACCAGATGTCTCCAGTCGAGCACATGTCGGACATATCGGACGACAACTCCAGTGTCATTCGCAAACAACATTTGTCTCTGTACTGGTCGACCAAGTGCAGCAGGCACGGATCTCCGTTCCACAAATTGATGTCCGGCACCTGTGCAACACAATGCACGCATGTTTGCACGCGTTCACAGGGGTTATTAATGTTTCATCATTTCACAAATGCAATGGTTTATCTCCAACTTACATCAATCTGTGGTCTTCTAATGTTAATCACTTAAATATATCACCTAGACAAATGTATTTCCGAAATTTCATTACTGCTCACTAATGATGTTTAGTATATATAATGTATATGATTGGTGTAGTGATGATTTGTGTTGGAGATATTCCGGGGGTGTCGGACAGCTGCTCGTGACGTCAGAGCAGTCAGGAGCTCAGAGACCGGAGGGCAGTGCGGCGTGCCATTGAGTTCCATTCATAGCGAAGCTCCGTGATCGTTGGCCTCGGTAAGTAGGTCTATGCGTAACACAGAACCGAATTTGACTTGGAATTTTAAGGAGTGTCTATTCATGCTATTATCTAATTGCATGAACTTATTGTCCCTCGAAAGTTAACCGATTTGTAATTGGAATAATAAACCCTGTTTGTGGTCCTACCAGATCCTGTTACAACGTAATAATCGTCATCTCTCTGCAAAGTATCGTGGACGGCGGGGTCCCTCCGAAACGAGCAAGAAAACCACATAAAGATGGAGAGAATCCTCTCATTGCCATATGAATTTCCTGTCCCTCCCAGTCGAAATTCCATTCCTTAAACGTTGAGCAGTCCCTTGGTGCAGAAAATTCGTGCGTAAATATCGGCAAACCAGTACACAAGATCACAGAAAGAGTAATAACTCTTTTGGTGGACCATAACTGATGAAAAAATGTAATAACTTCCAGAGGCATCTGCGGATCTGTGGCATTTGTTTCTGTAGTGTTAGCAGTTAGCCAACACTACGAATACTACCTGATTGAGGAAGCCGATATGCACGCGTTATCCCACGCAGGCTAGAGATAGGTCTGAAACAGGATACGTAATGAATGCTATAAAGAAAAGTACGTAGCTGCTGGAATACTTAACTTTAATCCATCATTGTTGTACATCGCTCTTGACGATACAAGTGAGACTCTGTAGATACATGCAATGTTACTAATGGCGCCTTGCTAGGTCGTAGCCATTGACTTAGCTGAAGGCTATTCTAACTATCTGCTCTGCAAATGAGCGAGGCTTCGACAGTGTGCATCGCTAGCGAAGTCGTCCGTACAACTGGGGTGAGTGCTAGTACGTCTCTCTAAACCTGCCGTGTGGTGGCGCTCGGTCTGCGATCACTGACAGTGGCGACACGCGGGTCCGACGTGTACTAATGGATTTAAAGCTACCACCTAGCAAGTGGGGTGTCTGGCGGTGACACCACAGTTTCACTCAAGATAATGCTTACTTTTCCCTCTTAAGTTGCCTCCAAAGTACGCTGGTTGTATCAAAAAGATGGAGCCAAATTTTATTTCCATGTTGGAACTCATTTTCTACATTTCTTCAAAGTACATTTAATCGTGCGGAAAAACATTTTGTAATTTGGCGGACTTGTGGGTACGAGGATAACTCAGCTCTTAAACTATTGCAATGTAGGCAACCCGCTGCACAAATATGAATCGTATCAACAACAGCGCTACTGTGTCACCTCTCTCGGCAATAAGTTTCAGCTGTAGAGTTCTGGAGCTAATTCGACAGGAACTGATTTTCAGCTTTCAGAAACTGCACGGTAGAGAACTTGAAGTAAGTCGATAGTATCGGTGGTTATCAGATAAGTTGGAGCCCCGGGAAGAGGATCAATGAGATCTCAATATAAGAGCACTACAAAGAGCATCACGAAAGAAACTATTTCGAACCGGAATCACACCGGACCCATATAGCATAATGTGTGCTCTACAAGATAGCCTGGGACACCGTTTCGTCTGTGCTCATCAAAACCAAATGTTGTCTTGGGTCCGTATAGATTAGCCCATATCGCCTGTATGGCATCTCGAGTAGTACCGATATAAAATGTATTACTGCGAGACTGGCATTTCTATCCGAATGCAAAGCAGAACTGTTCTGCGTGGTACATGGCTGATTTTGTCTTTTATGTACTCCCGCCTTGAACATCAGTCACAACGGACATTAATAACTGTTGCTTCAGTAACAATGGTTATGAAGAAACAAGTTGCAACAGAAATATAGTGTTTCCTGACACGGTCGGAGTGGAGACAGCAATCTATGAAAATGCGGAAAAAATTTATATATTTCTAAATGTTAAAATTTTTTATATAAAATACATTAATTGTGCAGATCGCAGTATTTTAACTTTCATTGTTCCAGTCCCGGTCCAGCAAATCAACCAGTTTCATATCAGTTAATAAAATGAGTGCAGAGTCTAATCACAACATCATGGCACAAGCATGTCCGTTATAGTGATTGTTAACAATGCGTCTGCATCCACTCACATGATTAGATACTGCATTTATTTCATTAATTGATCTGAAGATGGCTGATTGCTCAGCAGAAACTAGAAAATAATGATTGTTAAAATATTTCGATCTCGACTATTAAAAGACTTTATACATTGAACAGCCAAAGACTCTGGAATACCTGCCTAATAGCGTGTAGGCCCCCCGCGAGCACCCAAAAGTGCCGCAACACGGCATGGAGTCGACGAATGTGTGAAGTTATGTTGGAGGGAACTGACACCATGAATCCTCCAGGGCTGTCCATCATAAATCTATAAGAGTAGGAGGGGCGGGGGGTGGAGATCTCTTTTCAACAGCACGTCGCAAGGCATCCCAGATGTTCTCAATAATGTTCATGTCTGGGGAGTTTGGTGGCCAGTGGAAGTGTTTAAACACAGAAGAGTGTTCCTGGAGTCACTCTGTAGCAATTCTGGACGTGTGGGGTGTCGCATTGTCCTGCCGGCATTGCTCCAGTCTGTCAGAAGGCACAAAGGACATGAATGGATTCAGGCGATAAGACAGGATGCTTACGTACGTGGCGAATCTAGACGTATCAGGGGTCCCATATCACTGCAGTTGCACACGCCTCACACCATTACAGAGCCTCCACCAGCTTGAACAGTCCTCTGCTGATATTCAGCGACTATGGATTCATGAGGTTATCTCCATACGCGTACACAGCCATCCGCTCGATAAAATTTCAAACGAGATTCGTCCGACCAGGCAACATGTTTCCATTCATCAACAGTACAATGTCGATGTTGACGGATCCACGCGAGGCGTAAGGTTTCGTGTCGTGCAGTCATCAAGGGCACACGAGTGGGCCTTCGGCTCCGAAAGCCCATATGATCATGTTTAGTTGACTGGTTCGCACGCTGACACTTGATGATGGCTCATCAGTGAAATCTGTAGAGAAATTTGCGGGAGGGTTGCATTTCTGTCACGTAGAACGATTCTCTTCAGTCGTCATTGGTCCTGTTCGTGCAGGATCTTTTTCCGGCCGCAGCTATGTTGGGGATTCCTGATATTCACGGTACACTCGTGAAATGGTCGTACGGGAAAATCCCCGCACATCGCTGTGTCCCATCGCCCCTGCGCCGAGTATAACACCACGTTCAAACGCACTTAAATCTTGATAACCTACCATTGTAGCAGCAGTAACCGATCTAACAACTGCCCCACACTTGTTGTCTTATACAGGCGTCGTCGACGGCATCGCTGTATTCTGCTCGCTTACATATCTCCGTATTTGAATACGCATGCCTGTACCAGTTTCTTTGGCGCTTCAGTGTAATTGGTATATAACACTTTCATATAACCCTCTACGAATATATATGCCATAGAAGTTAAAAAGAAAACAGCATAATAATCATGTTTGAATCTGAAAACGGTTTGCAGTACCCATTACTTCACCAATAATGTGCATCTTGTTGGTGAATGACCAATATCGATGAATTAACATGGAAGAGAGAGTGACTGTGAAACGGATGGCTCGGCAGCAGAGCTGCGTAGAGGCGAACTTGTCCCGGTTTCGCATGAGCGGCAGGCAGCACGGCCGGCGGTGGACCGTAGAGAGCACAGCCGTGGAAGCGCCGTTTCCCGGAACGCGCGTGGCCTGCCAGGGGATCTAGACCACTGGGCCCGCATGTGCAGCCAACTGGTCACCACACCGACTTTTCCAGCACGCGCTAAAAGCTATTCTGCATGGCTAGGATTGGATAAATTACGGTCCCGAGCCGGCACCTGACAGTGTCCGGGATGTGTTCCATCGGCTTCACGTCGGGCGAATTTGGTGGACAAGACATCAAGACATGATTTCACTATGGCTCCTCTAAGCGCTGTAGCACAGTTCTCGCCTTGTGACGCGGTCAGTTATATTGGTGCAAGACAAAAAGTCACGGGCGGACAAGACAATACCTCCCCCACCTGCACCCGAGGCGCGTTGCATGTTTCGAGCAGCCGTCCGCATGGACGCTGACATACACGGACACGATTTTGCCACTTTCGACACGTGTTGTCTCCGATCCCCCTACTAAAATTTTGTACACTACTGGCCATTAAATTTCCTACACCAAAAAGAAATGCAGATGATAAACGGGTATTCATTGAACAAATACACTCCTGGAAATGGAAAAAAGAACACATTGACACCGGTGTGTCAGACCCACCATACTTGCTCCGGACACTGCGAGAGGGCTGTACAAGCAATGATCACACGCACGGCACAGCGGACACACCAGGAACCGCGGTGTTGGCCGTCGAATGGCGCTAGCTGCGCAGCATTTGTGCACCGCCGCCGTCAGTGTCAGCCAGTTTGCCGTGGCATACGGAGCTCCATCGCAGTCTTTAACACTGGTAGCATGCCGCGACAGCGTGGACGTTAACCGTATGTGCAGTTGACGGACTTTGAGCGAGGGCGTATAGTGGGCATGCGGGAGGCCGGGTGGACGTACCGCCGAATTGCTCAACACGTGGGGCGTGAGGTCTCCACAGTACATCGATGTTGTCGCCAGTGGTCGGCGGAAGGTGCACGTGCCCGTCGACCTGGGACCGGACCGCAGCGACGCACGGATGCACGCCAAGACCGTAGGATCCTACGCAGTGCCGTAGGGGACCGCACCGCCACTTCCCAGCAAATTAGGGACACTGTTGCTCCTGGGGTATTGGCGAGGACCATTCGCAACCGTCTCCATGAAGCTGGGCTACGGTCCCGCACACCGTTAGGCCGTCTTCCGCTCACGCCCCAACATCGTGCAGCCCGCCTCCAGTGGTGTCGCGACAGGCGTGAATGGAGGGACGAATGGAGACGTGCCGTCTTCAGCGATGAGAGTCGCTTCTGCCTTGGTGCCAATGATGGTCGTATGCGTGTTTGGCGCCGTGCAGGTGAGCGCCACAATCAGGACTGCATACGACCGAGGCACACAGGGCCAACACCCGGCATCATGGTGTGGGGAGCGATCTCCTACTTTGGCCGTACACCACTGGTGATCGTCGAGGGGACACTGAATAGTGCACGGTACATCCAAACCGTCATCGAACTCATCGTTCTACCATTCCTAGACCGGCAAGGGAACTTGCTGTTCCAACAGGACAATGCACGTCCGCATGTATCCCGTGCCACCCAACGTGCTCTAGAAGGTGTAAGTCAACTATCCTGGCCAGCAAGATCTCCGGATCTGTCCCCCATTGAGCATGTTTGGGACTGGATGAAGCGTCGTCTCACGCGGTCTGCACGTCCAGCACGAACGCTGGTCCAACTGAGGCGCCAGGTGGAAATGGCATGGCAAGCCGTTCCACAGGACTACATCCAGCATCTCTACGATCGTCTCCATGGGAGAATAGCAGCCTGCATTGCTGCGAAAGGTGGATATACACTGTACTAGTGCCGACATTGTGCATGCTCTGTTGCCTGTGTCTATGTGCTTGTGGTTCTGTCAGTGTGATCATGTGATGTATCTGACCCCAGGAATGTGTCAATAAAGTTTCCCCTTCCTGGGACAATGAATTCGCGGTGTTCTTATTTCAATTTCCAGGAGTGTATTATACTAGAACTGACATGTGATTACATTTTTAACGGCTTTGATACGCCTGGGCATTGAGTCAAACAGAGCTTGGATGGCGTGTACAGGTACAGCTGCCCACGCAGCTTCAACACGATACCACCGTTCATCAAGAGTAGTGACTGGCGTATTGTGACGAGTCAGTTGCTCGGCCACCATTGACCAGACGTTTTCAATTGGTGAGAGATCTGGAGAATGTGCTGGCCAGGGCAGCAGTCGAACATTTTCTGTATCCAGAAAGGCCCGCACAGGACCTGCAACATGAGGACGTGCATTATCCTGCTGCATCGTAGGGTTTCGCAGTGATCGAATGAAGGATAGAGCCACGGGTCGTAACACATCTGAAATGTAACGTCCACTGTTCAAAGTGCCGTCAATGCGAACAAGAGGTGACCGAGACGTGTATCCAATGGCACCCTATAACATCACGCCGGCTGATACGCCAGTATGGCGATGACGAATACACGCTTCCAACGTGCGTTCACTGCGATGTCGCCAAACACGGATGCCACCATCATGATGCTGTAAATCGAACCTGGATTCAACCGAAAAAAATACGTTTTGCCATTCGTGTACCCAGGTTCGTAGTTGAGTACGCCATCGCAGGCACTCCTGTCTGTGATGCAGCGTCAAGTGTAACCGCAGCCACGGTCTCCGAGCTGATAGTCCATGCTGCTGCAAACGTCATCGAACTGTTCCTGCAGATGGTTGTTGTCTTGCAAAAGTCGCCATCTGTTGACTCAGGAATCGAGACGTGGCTGCACGATCCGTTACAGCCATGCGGATAAGATGCCTGTCATCTCGACTGCTAGTGATACGAGGCCGTTGGGATCCAACACGGCGTTTCGTATTACCCTCCTGAACCCACCGATTCCATATTCTGCTAACAGTCATTGGATCTCGACCAATGCGAGTAGCAATGTCGCGATACGATAAACCGGAATCGCTATACGCTAGAAACCTACCTTTATCAGTCGATACGTGATAGCACGCATTTCTCCACCTTACACGAGGCATCACAACAACGTTTCACCAGGCAACGCCGATCAACTGCTGTTTGTGTATGAGAAATCGGATCGAAACTTTCCTCATGTCAGCACGTTGTAAGTGTCGCCACCGGCGCCAACCTTGTGTGAATGCTCTGAAAAGCTAATCATTTGCATATCACAGCATCTTCTTCCTGTCGGTGAAATTTCGCGTTTGTAGCACGTCATCTTCGTGGTGTAGCAATTTTAATGGCCAGTAGTGTATCTTTATGATCTGAACTCAATGTACAGTTTTTATACAGGATTGCCTGAGAATGGGGTTGTAAAGGGAACCAAAGATAATAATCAAAATTAAGTGTGGGTGTAGAACGTCAATGAACAAAACCAAATACGGGTTGTTCAAAAAGTCTCTCGGCAGTGCCGTATGATCATTAGCCCCGCGTGCCGTTATGATCGTTCGCCTGCCTGCGTTTTTCAACGAAACAATAAACTCACAACGATACTCAGTGATATTCTGTACCCATTCATATGAGAACTTGTGTTAAGTGAAATACTGAGCGGTTATTTTCAACAAGATGGTGCAACCGCGCATACAGCTCGCGTCTAAATGTCACTGCTTGCTGATATTTTTGGTGATCGCATAATTTCACAAGGACTTTGGCTTCGACGATCGCCTGACCTAGCACCACCTGACTTTTTCTTCTGGGGTGCAGAGAAAGCAACTGTCTATAAAAACCGTCCAAAATCCATCCATGAGTTGAAAACTGCAACATCCACTTTCACAGCTTCTGTTACAGAAGAAATGCTACAGCTTGTGTTAAGAAACATGATTAGACGAATTGAATTGTGTATTCAACAACAAGGGGGACACTTTCAACATTTAATGTGAAAATTTGTAAGTAAAAATGAATATTCAATAAATTAATAACTTGTATTTCACTTAGTTTCATTTCGGTATATCCACTGCGGCATACGGCACGGGCAGCTAACAACCATACGGCACTGCGGAGAGACTTTTTGAACACCCCGTACTTTATCATCAACGGACCCTCCAATACAGAGAATAACAACAAGGTATTGCCAAACTTCAGGAAATAGTCCTCACACGTTGGGGAAGAAACTATGTCATAAGGGTATTTGTCCGGAAACGAGTTATTTATTCATTTTCTACTTCTCTTCTTCACGAGAGACCTCTAATCAAACTGTCGTGACTATGGAGTATCGCTTCAGTTGTGCTACTCGATCCGTGATCTGTCAGAGAAAACAGAAATTCATTTAGGGAAGTGTTCAATACCTTAACCGAAATAGTATTTTAACATTTCGTGTAAGAAAATGTAATGTAGCGCTGCTACCTTCTGTTTCTGTGTGCTTCCCAAGATTAATGTGATTATTAAAAGTAGTGGATAACGAGCTCTAACATGGAAGTAAATCGTTTCCAAATCCATGCCCACGTATCATAGGTTTCAGGAAAGTATTCTGATAGTTTGGCCATTCCTTGCTTCAAAAGTAACGGAGAAGATCATAAAAAACGTAAAAGGAGAGAAACCCAGCCTAAATCACTCGTTCTACAAACATGAAATTCTTAAGGTTGTTATGAAGTTCGGTTGAAAGGGTATTGCAAAACTCAATTGTAAGGGGAGTGAAATTGATGTTCATCTTCGTAACTCGGTGTTCAGTGCAGTGTAAAGTATCGGTTCTGGCAACATGACATCTGGCGAGAGCATTCTTTATATACGGTAGACACACATCGAGAAACTATTTTCCAACAATGGGTATTAAATTTCCGACCAACAGCTCGCACGCAGAAAATCAAGTGAAAATGTGGGTTCCATTGAGGGTTCCATTGCGCCATCTTAAACGAAAATAATTTACATACTAACGAACATACATTGACTCACGGGTTAGCGGTATGCACATAATTATACAGATGGCCGTAGTGTAGCGTACACAAGGTATAAAATAGCAATGCATGGCGGAATTGTCGTTTGTACTTCGGTGATTCTTGTGAAAAAGTTTCCGGCGGGATTATGGTCGTACGACGGAAATTAACAGACTTTGAACGCGGAATTGTAGTAGGAGCTAGACGCATGAGGTATCCCATTTCGGAAATCGTTAGAGAATTCAGTATTCCGCGATCCACAGTCACAAGAGAATATTAAATTTCGTGCATTACCTATCACAACGGACAACGCAGTGGGCGACGGCCTTAATTTGAGGGCCGAGAGCATCGGCGTCTGTGCAGAGTTATCAGTGAAATAACTGCAGAAATCAGTGTGGGACGTACGACGAACGTATCCGATAAGACAGTGAGGCCAAATCTGTCATTAATACGCTATGGCACCACACGACCGATGCGAGCGCCTTTGTAACAGCACGATATTGCCTGCTATACCTGTCCCGGGCTCGTGACCATGTCGGTTGGACCCTAGACGACTGGAAAACAGTGGAGTGGCCTTGTCAGATGAGTTTTGAGTCTGTAAGAACTGATGGTAGTGTTCGAGTGTGGCGCAGATTCCACGAAGCCATGGATCCAAGTTTTCAACAAGACACCGTGCAAGCTGATGATGACTCCATAATGGTGTGAGATGTGTTCACATGGCAAGAACTGCGCCCTCTGGTCCAACTGAACCTATCAATTGAGTGGAAAGGTTATGTTCGGCTACTTGGGGGCCATTTCCAGCCATTCATAGACTTCATGTCCCCAAAAAATGATGTGCCACGTCACCGGTCCACAACTGTTTGCGATTGTCTTGAAGAACATTTTGCACAACTCGAACGAACAATTGGCCACCCAGATAGCCCGACATGATTCCCTTTGAACGTTTATGGGACATAACTGAGAGGTCAGTGAGCCGTCATGTCGTTTATTGCTCGTCATCTTGTTTTTATGGTTCTGTCGCCTCGTTTTTCTTTTAATTCGATTTACTCGCGTCACTAGGTTGGTGGTTTGCTTGCCCTTAAGTGGCAGCAGCAGCGCCTATCGATAAGGGTACTGTCGTACCATCTCTGGAGCGACCGCTAGTATTTCCGGGTCGTCGTGTGTCTGGAGTTCAGTCGGGGACGGAGCGCCAGTGAGGTGCAGATAGCCGGTATTTGCCGACCGCTGGCCACACACATGAACTGTCCGACGGAATGAGATTGGACCAGAAACGACCGTCGGTTGGTCGTCCGGTTGGTGGTCTCATTGGGCGACGTGTATTTGGTCTTTTGACCGTTTCTGGGCCTCGTCAGTTGGTCATCTTGCTGGACGTGGGTCGGTTCCTTCCTCGTGCAGAGATGTCGTCGCCGATGGGCAAGAGTTACCTCTGCATGGATGGGTCCGAGCCAGTGTGCCCGGGTCACCGTGTCTCCGAGTTCCGAACGGACATCGAGTTGAGTCTGGTTGGAGCTGCAGTGAGCTCCGGACAGCCAAGACTCGCCCGACCGTAGCTGACACTCATAACTTGACTGGGGACGACCTTGGTTGGTCATTCGGTCGGTCGCCTCATCGGACGACGTGTATTTGGTCGCCGAAACTGTCTGTGTGAGTGACTTATCATTTCTTCTTGTTGTTCAACGGTGATTGCTTTTAGGATTGTCGGAGTTCTTGGTGCAAGTGTTTACGAGGAACTGTGTGTAGCTTCTGTAATTTCCGGTGAGCTGATGAATGATGTCTGAGTACTGGAGTAGCCAGTAGGTCGGTAGAGAGGGGAATTGATTAGGTTGTTGGTTGGTTTATCAGCCGTCCCTAGGTCGTGCTGCCACCCGATTATTTAATGTTACGCTTGGCTGCCTGTCTCACCTACACTGTGGTTAAGAGTTTCCTCCCCATACCGACCCTTGGAACCCTTCTGAGCACCACTGTTTGTTGTTTGTGATTGTCATTTTATTTTGTCACAGGTACTGTGCCAGGCCTTCAGCCGCTTATTAATATTGTCTGTTTTATGTTTAGTATATGGCCTTAAGATTGGCGTTCAGCCGTGTTTCATTTAAAATTCTTCTTGCTCTGAATTTAGGCCTTCAGCCGCCTTTGTTTCAGAATCTGTGGCTTTAATATGTAAATCCTTGTCTGTAAGGTTTCTCTTTAATTGTCTTGAATTCTTGAAACGACCTTCAGCCGTGTTCTGTAAATGTTTATCTTACGGTTGTCTTTAATTATTCTTGTTTTGGCCTTCTGCCGACAAGATACTTCAAATTTTATTAAGATGTTTTTCTGTTGTGCCGTGTAAAGGCTTATCTTTAACGTCTCTCTTTTATTATGTAAAGAAATTTTTTTTAATTGGGCTTTCAGCCGAAGAATTAACTTGAACTTTTCTTAATAAGGCCTTTGGGCGGAACTTGTAAATGCTTGGCTTTTAAAGGATTTCCTTAGCAGATTTGAAATATTATTTCGGTCTTTAGCTGAGAATATATTGTAAATTTACAAAGTAAGGCCTTCAGCCGTTACTCTAAATCCTGGTGTTTTAAAAGCAATCATTTAAACTTATTCTGGGGAAGTTACTTGAGCCCTCAGCCGTGAATTGATCTCTGTTGTTTTAAAGAGAAAACTGTGCATTGGTTTGGGGAATAAAGTTGTGTGTGTTCTTGTATAACTAGCAGTAATTGACCTTGGCTCCTTTCCACAACCTGATCCGCTCTGTCCTGCGAAACCAGATTTCAGTCAGTTTGTGCATTTGCTAAGTCCACGCCACATGAAATTGCTGAACTACGCCGGGCAAAAGGAGGTCCGACACGATGTTAGGAGGTACGCATGACGTTTTTCACTGCAGTGTTTGCAACGGGTTGTAATGGAGCTAGGAAAGCCACACCGTAAAATGGTATTTCATTGAGGGACAAAGAAGTGAAACACCAGTAACATATGCTTCGATGTGAATGTAACTTCGTACACTTACACATCATCGGCGGGGATGTAAGTGATTAGAGCTGCAACTCTCTATGGCAGGGAGAAAGACCATCGAAGTGTGTTAGTGGTCTTACCAGGCCTGGTAGGCCATAGAGTGAACAGCGTCAGATGTTGAGTCATCAAAAAAAATGGTTCAAATGGCTCTAAGCGCTATAGGACTTAACATCTGAGGTCGTCAGTCCCTAGGCGCTATAGTCTGGAACCGCGCGACCGCTACGGTCGCAGGTTCGAATCCTGCCGTGGGCATGGATGTATGTGATGTCCTTAGGTTAGTTAGGTTTAAGTAGTTCTAAGTTCTAGGGGACTGATGACCTCAGAAGTTAAGTCCCATAGTGCTCAGAGCCATTTGAACCATTCATTCATCAGTCCCCTAGACTTAGAACTATTTAAACCTAACTAATCTATCACACACATCTATGCCCGAGGCAGAATTCGAACCTGCGACCGAAGCAGCAGCGCGGTTCCGGACTGAAGCGCCTAGAACCGCTCGACGACGGCGGCCGGCTGTTTAGTAATCGCTGTGAAGAACACGGAGATGACACACACTCGAATGAGACAGCGTTATCAGCATCAGACAGAGTTTCAAATGACCACATTGTGGATCTTCCCTTGTCTGGCTAGTCGAGTCGTACACTTCACGGATTTGTGGGCTATGCAGCTATGACAGTGGCCTGATTGTGGACTGCATGGGAACGTGAGTGTAGGCGCACTCGCTGCCAAAGATCCCGTCGGCCACGTATGACCACAACAGGGAGGATCGCCGTGTTGTGCATCCAGTAAATGGTAACCCTTCACATTTGCGCCTGCCGTCCCAGGATACTTAATCGATTACCTGCAACGTTCTGTGTCATCTCTTACCATTTATTGGATGCTAGCAGCAACCGGACTAAGGTTGGTGTTAATACCACGACATAAGCGGCTGGTGCTATGACCTGCAAGTATGAACTGCTGATGAACTGTCGTACTGTTCTGCACTACGTCGGATGACCATCGTCGACGAGCATGGCACTGACCAGGGTACAGGTACCATTCTCCCAGTGTTTGGGAGAGGTGTGGTCCGCAGACACATATTTTAATTTAAAAGAAATAAAAAATTAAAAAACAGAACACACACGCGCGCGCATGCACAAACACACATACAGAACAAATGAAAAACTTCAAACACAAGAGAAACAAAGGCCGACAAACGCACAACAACAATTGACAACACTACACACCAAAGAAACACATATGGCGATCATCAAATGGAAGTGAAAGTGAAACATGAGATGTGACAAATGTGGATGAAACAACACCAGACATCGGCCAGCTGGAGTATGAAGACTAACAAACACGTCTCCAAGGACCACACACATGTGTTAACTGCGCTGGAAGTCGTAACACCAAACGATACATTCACAATACAGAATTTGTGCTACAAAAGTTGCTTCTAAACTAAAAAGCAAGAGAAAAACATGACAAAATGTAATATAGCAGCATATTATATCTATCACATAATACGTTTATTGCATGTATAGAAAGAAACATGTATTTCTGGCCACTGATGGTGCTTCTCAAATAAAAGAAGCGAAACGCGTATGGCAAGAAACAAACTGCCTTCATTTAGATGTATGGACGGTACATACCTCAACTAAAGGAAAAGACGGAAAACAGATAAAAAGACGACCAGAAATTTTTACTGAATGTTTTGAATGTCGTTTTTCCACTGCTCATTAAGTTGTATTACAACAGTCTTAATATTATATTCCTCGCTAGGAATGTGTACCGCGTGTGATGGCCGGCCGAAGTGGCCGTGCGGTTAAAGGCGCTGCAGTCTGGAACAGCAAGACCGCTACGGTCGCAGGTTCGAATCCTGCCTCGGGCATGGATGTTTGTGATGTCCTTAGGTTAGTTAGGTTTAACTAGTTCTAAGTTCTAGGGGACTAATGACCTCAGCAGTTGAGTCCCATAGTGCTCAGAGCCAGCCGCGTGTGATGACGACCGTCTCTGTAATACCCATTCACTAATCCATGTTGCTTCCGCATCAGGATTTTTACCGCAGCAGCTGATCTATAGGAGTCGTGCACGCCCGTGAGTTGTCGGTGCTGGAAGACAAACAATAAAACATTCCTCATCTCACATTTCCTAACCCTTCAGTGACCACGTTACTTGCCCCTCTGCCCCCGAGGTAATCGGTCACGTTTACTTAGTTCATGGCCGAATTCACCAAAATCAATTAAAATTAAGCGCACGTTGTTTTTGTTTATTTCTGAGCAGGAAAACTACACTTTTAAGATTCGGCTGTTTGTTCCTAGACTCATGTTATCGTTACAGAATCGTTGATTGGGGGGGGGGGGGGGGGGGGGGTCTTGGTGCTCGATTCCTACTTGAAGTAGGAACATGGGATGAAAAGTTTTTGGTTCATCCCAGACGAGCGGTCGATTGTATAGCATTCGACCGTACGTCTCACTGCAGCTGTGACACAGTATATTAACCAAGGTTTGAACGACGAACCGGAGCTGAGGCCCAGGAAAATTGTACGAATCGATTAATTCCTTTCCCTAAAGATTTTAATTGGGCTGAAATTAATGCTCAGCCAAAGATACCATTCGTACGTGCACCGTTCGAATATTACGTCCAGAAACAAATAACGTGTTTGTGAATTCCTAAGGGACTAAACTGCTGAGGTCATCGGTCCCTAGACTTACACACTACTAAAAACTAACTTATGCTAAGAACAACATACACACATCCATGCCCTAGGGAGGACTCGAACCTCCGGCGGGAGGGACCGCACACTCCGTGACATGGGGCCTTAGACCGCACGGCCACTCCACGTGGCCCGTCCAGAACCAAATACCATCGTTAGTATTTTATCCTTCTACGTCACTAACTCCGTCCAGGACGTATTCGCCTTTCTTGTGCTATGGTTGTAGCATTTTGGTTATAAAATTTGACTGAGAACCGCTAACCGCACAGATATTTGATTCGGGTCGACTGCTGACTTAGAGTCAATTGCCACTTTTTGCTTGAAACTTTTTCATTTGTTTTTGATCTTCTGATGACTTTACAAGATGGTAAATGACATCAGCGTCTGCAAGGAATCTAAGATGACTGCTAAAATTTCTAAATCATTTACAAAGGTTAGAAACAGGAGAGCCCTATAACATTTCCTTGGGAAAGGCAGCTATCACATCTGTTTTACTCGATTACTCTCCGTATTGCAAACTGCGACCTCTCTGACAGCAAATCACGAATCCAGTTACACAACTGAGACAATACTCCTTAGGCACGCAATTTGATCGCATTAGTTTCTTTCATTGTCCACTATTCGCCTCTTTAGTTTCTGCCTGTAATAGTCAAACGGCCTGTATTAAAGTTTTCCTCTACAATATGCGCTCTGTGTGTGTGTGTGTGTGGGTGTGTGTGTGTGTGTGTGTGTGTGTGTGTGTGTGGGTGTGTGTGTGTGTGTGTGTGTGTGTGTGTGTGTGTGTGTGTGTGTGTGTGTGGAGGTTTACCACAAATCCGTAATTATGTGGACATGTCTCCATTTTCGACGTTTAATATAGCGTCTGCCCACATCTTTACTATTTCTTGTAATGTCCGCATTATTTATTTTTGGGAATTAAGATCGTTTGAATTTTGTTTCTGTCTCGTATCGTCAACAATTTATATATATTTTTACGTCGCCTGTTGAATTATATCATCTGTATTATTTGTTACTTCTTCATGATAAATTTCAGTCATCAGCTTTAATATATTTTTTTATGCTTTACCGGATTCGACAAATTAATTTGTCATCTTCAGAAGCTTAGTTTAGGAGACAGTCAATATCTGGCGCGCCTGTCTGTGATGCAGCTTCAAGGGTAACCGCAGCCGTGGTCTCCGAGCTGATAGTCCATGCTGCTACAAACGTCGTCAAACTGTTCGTGCAGATGGTTGTTGTCTTGCAGACATCCCCATCTGTTGACTCAGGGATCGAGACGTGGCTGCACGATCCGTTACAACCATGCGGATAACATGCCTGTCATCTCGACTGCTAGTGATACGAACCCGTTGGGATCCAGCACGACTTTCTGTATTACCCTCCTGAACCTACCGATTCCATATTCTGCTAACAGTCATTGGATCTCGACCAACGCGGGCAGCAATGTCGCGATACGATAAACCGCAATCGCGATAGGCTACACTCCGACCTTTATCAAGTTCGGAAACGTGATGGTACGCATTTCTCGTCCTTACACGAGGCATCACAACAACGTTTCACCAGGCAACGCTGGTCAACTGCTGTTTGTGTATGAGAAATCGGTTGGTAACTTTCCTCATGTCAGCACGTTGTAGGTGTCGCCACCGGCGCCAACCTTGTGTGAATGCTCTGAAACGCTAATCATTTGCATATCACAGCATCTTCTTCCTGTCGGTTAAATTTCGCGTCTGTAGCACGTCATCTTCGTGGTGTAGCAATTTTAATGGCCAGTAGTGTACGTTCAAAATATGGAAAGCGTCCTGTGTTTCCATCCTAAAATATAGATAGTGCCATCTTTTTTTTGCATTAAAAGATATGGTAACCCTGCAAGTGTGTGTGTGTGTGTGTGTGTGTGTGTGTGTGTGTTTGTGTGTGTGTGTGATAAAGTGTTACATGCATCAGCGATCGTGCCCTGTGTTCAGCTTGACGCAAGGTTTCAGATTGTAAGTTAGCGAATCTTTGCGAACACCCATCATACGATGGGGCAGGAGTGTACAGACGTGCGTACTCTGCGAGAGGCTGGGTGGGTACTCGGAGTTCCCGCGGTCACCGGCGGTCACTGACAGTGCCCACCGCGCCGGAGGCTGCTCCAGGCCGCACTGCGCAGGCGCGCCTCTGGACCAACCGGCTAGCTCGCTGACGCACAACTTCTCGCTCATTATAAAAGTGCGCTGGCGGAAAAGTAAAACCGAACCACCCCAAGCAACGATCCCACACGAACGATGTTTTATTCACAATATTTACTATTACAAGCGAATTGTCCACTCAGTATCATGCTAAAACTTTATTTCATTTTCTTCTTTTCGTCTGGTGTTTCCTGTCTTCAGTACTCATCCATGTGAACGTTGATCTGCTTCCTTTGTTCTTCTGTCCAAGTCTATCCACTTATCTTACGTGTTCACCTAACTTGAAAACCTTCGAAATTATACGCTTTACTCCTAAATGCAGATGGCAACTAAAAATGAATATAGCGATTACAAACGGCTATAGCTATTTAACGCATAGTGATACGGAGATTGTAAAAGAAAATTCAAGTCGGCTTTTTGCGTACTTTATACAGGGTACCCAGGAGGAACGCTAAGTATTCATGGATATGACAAGAACGATCATCCGAAGCAAAAAGCTTCATATGGACAAATGCCCTATTTCGAAGAGTTTCCGGGTTGGAACATATTTAATGTACATTGTTGTTTGTTTTTCTGTATTATTCAATACATTTTCAAGTTTACACATCTACTCATGTACAACAGTTAGTAATCATTACAACACACGTTTTACAAAGTATCAGCTAAAAAATACGTATTTGTAACATACTCGCCTCTTTAACTTTTTGTCGCTCATGTTGGATTGTTGCAAGGAACAGTGTCTGTTTATGACTATAAAATTTCAAATAAAGTAATTATCTGGGTCACTCTTTATATTTTATCCCACGACGCGTTTCGGCCGACCCACATTCCCACCTAGCGCCACCACGCGTCAATGGGCTATGAATCCACAACCATCAGTGTAGATGCACATTTACGTTCGACCTCCAGCGGGAATGTAGAATTAGCAAGGACAGAGGACATGTACAGGGACTGGCGCTGGTGGAAATGTAGATCGGCCGAGGAGCGTACCGAGATGTGCACGCAGTTGCGATTAACATGGTAACACGGTATCCAGGAGGCACAGTGCGTGGTTAACGCAACTGCCTAATAAGCAGGAGATCCTGGGTTGGAGTCTCGGTGTGGTACACATTTTCACTCATCGCCACTGATTCTGCATAAAGTTCTGATGCAGCTGATATTATCAGTTCCTCTTCTTTCCTTCCTCCCCTCCCCCCCTCTCCAAAATCTGCTCTCGTTTTTCGCTCAGCAAGCTTTACGACTATTTTCTCACTCGCAGGAAGAAGTTAACGCATGAGTGAATAATGAATGGCGGTAACTATCTAGAATCGAGCAAGATGGTACGTTGGTTAAGGCAATGGACTTACATCAGGACGAACGGAGTTCAGATTCCTGTCTAGCTAGTTCGGTTTAGGTTTTCCATCGTGATCGTAAACTGCTGAAGGAAAATACCAAGAGGGTTCATTGAAATGGGTACTTTCGAGTTCACTATTCAGCAATGATTCTGATTCCCTGCCCAGCCCACATACAAGTGTGGAGGAAAAGGCAGGGATATTCGGTCTTCTTATCAAGTTCGCAATTTGCTTCCGTGGAAGGCGCCGCCATATCCACAGGTATGTCACGCAAAACCCCGTCCACTAACGCGAGATTGCGCGCAAATATCGCGTCTCTGCGCTTGTCCGGCAATTCTCGTCACTCCCTGAAGCCTTCGGTTTGTGGCATTGTTAGGAGAGGTGATTGATCTTGCCTGTGTTTACGCATTTAAAAAATGGTTCAAATGGCTCTGAGCACTATGGGACTTAACATCTGAGGTCATCAGTCCCTTACAACTTAGAACTACTTAATCCTAACCAACCTAAGGACATCACACACATCCATGCCCGAGGCAGGATTCGAACCTGCGACCGTAGCGGTCGCGCGGTTCCAGACTGACGGGCCTAGAATCGCTCGGCCATACCGGCCGGCGATTACGTATTTAGATTCGGATCGCTACCTTCACTGTTTGTACACTCTTATGAAAACTTTCACTATGCTTCTGGTTAGGCGTTCACTTCTTTACCTCCACCATCATCGACCACAGGAATTTCCTGTTTGTTCCACCGCCAGTCTGGGTGATTATAAACTGTGCCCTCCCTACGCTTAGTAGGACACACAACTGGCTTCCTCCCTCATCTCTGTCCAGTTCCAGTTTATGCTCCGTTTCTAGTGACCTCGTCAACAATGGCACGCTACACAATAATCTGGTCGGCATCTAAAAGAAGCCTCAAAGAAATTCTGGGTTGTCACAACAGGAATGACAGCAAAAACTAAGTAACATTTTCAAGATACTTTTTTCCATGAAAACATTACACTTTTAGCTCCTCATTACCTATCAAGAAAGAGCTACATAACAAACGCTGCGAAATGCCGCCTCCTCACGGACACAACCATTCGCCCGGCGTCTCTCAAGTCTGCGCTGCAGCACCCAGATGGCGCTCACAGACACAAAACTCCTCCTGCTCCCGTGCCGCTTCCTTCAGCACTTTGTTTGTGTCTACCGAGAGCGTGGACAGCCTTTTGTGAACACTGTCAATCACCACTACATTGCTTCTGCCTTGTACTGGTGGACAGGATAATCCTTCAGACTATGGGCACTAAAACAGACATCCACACAGTTATGTACCAGCACTTAGACAGCCACATCAGTGCCTGCAGCCGGCCGGAGTGGCCGTGCGGTTCTAGGCGCTACAGTCTGGAACCGCGTGACCGCTACGGTTGCAGGTTCGAATCCTGCCTCGGGCACGGATGTGTGTGATGTCCTTAGGTAAGTTAGGTTTAAGTAGTTCTAAGTTCTAGGGGACTGATGACCACAGCAGTTAAGTCCAATAGTGCTCAGAGCCATTTGAACCTTTTTTGAAGTGCCTGCAGCCAGCTCAGTACAGTACTACGAAGACTACCTTCCATTTTAGCAGTTACTGTTTACGAATAACCCGAAGCATTAACAGAGTGTCTGAACGTAACGATATAATGAGGTGATAGAAGTCATGGTGTAAGGGATTCATTGCTATTCGCTAGCGCACTTGAGCAGATGTAATTTCGATGGATTGCTTTACGCGCTGCCTGCGATATGGAATATCTATGCTACAATAGAATCGCAGGTCAGAGCAGTGTTGGCAGTAAGTCGTGTTTAGTAGCTCGCAGAGAGCACTTGAGTTATGGAGTCCGGACAGGGCAGTGCACTGGTTGACCTGTGTTGGGCCGGGCGTACAGAACGATGGCGGTGCGCCGGCCGGGGTGGCCGAGCAGTTCTAAGCGCTACAGCTGGATCCGCGCGACCGCTACGGTCGCAGGTTCGAATCCTGCCTCGAGCATGGATGTGTGTGATGTCCTTAGGTAAGTTAGGTTTAAGTAGTTCTAAGTTCTAGGGGACTGATGACCTCAGATGTTAAGTCCCATAGTGCTCAGAGCCATTTTTGATGGCGATGCCTGAGCGATGTGGTATAAGGTAAAAAAATATATATAATATTGTTCTTTGGTGCCGCGCGTATATGTTAATGTCCCATGTATATGTTAAAATCCCATGCAGAAATGTTTCAATAATAACTTTTGTTCTGAGGAAACCTTTTGCCAGTCATTTATCTGAGTTTAAAGGTTTTACGAATTTTTCCTGTGCATACTCATGTTGATTAAGCAAGAGAAAATCAGTTGTTTTCCTACAAATGAAAATCTAGTGGCCAGCATTGCACTGGGCTGTGAAAAAAAATTCTTATAGGAGCAGATATATAGATAGCGTTATCCGGCGACATCATTGTGAGGTAAGAATTTTTCTGTTTATTCAGGATGATTTCACAGGGTCATCACGCAGCGCTGCTGACGTCAAAACTTATTAATCCCGATATGCAGTCAGTTTTTAATGGACGGTCACATTAAAACTTGAAATTTTATTATTGGAAAGAATTTTTTTCTATTGGGAACTTAAACGAGATTTTTCTGTTGGGAGGTTACACTAAATTTGAATACTATAATTATTTTTTTTTCTGCTGGGAGGTTACAATGGGATACCTCCTAATATCGTATCGGATCTCCTTTTCCCCGGAGTAGTGCAGGTACTCGACGTGGCTTGGACTCAACAATTCGCTGGAAGTCCCCTGCAGAAATATTGAGCCATTCTATCTCTATAGCTGTCCATAATCGCGGAGGTGGTGCTGATGCAGAATTTTGTGCACAAATTCACCTCTCGGTTATGTCCTATAAATGTTCGATGGCATTTCGGGCGATCTGATTGATCAACATTGGCTCTAATTGTCCAGAATGTTCTTCACATCAATGGCGAACAATTGTGAGCCGGTGACATGGCGCGTCATTCATAAACATTCCATCGTACTTTGGGAACATGAAGTCCATGAATGCCTGCAAATTGTCCCCAAGTAGCCGAACATAACCACTTCCAGTCAGTGAACGGTTCATTTGGACCAGAGAGCCCAGTAGATTTCGCGGCTTCATCGGGTCTGCTCCATGCTCGAACACTACCGTCAGCTCTTACCAACTAAAATCGAGACTCATCTGAACAGACCTTCGTTTTCCTGTCGTCTAGTATCCAACCGATACGGTCACGAGCATATGATAGGCGTTGCAGGCGATGTCGTGCTGTTAGCAAAGGCAGTCACGTCGGTCATCTGTTGCCATGTTGTATTAACGCCATATTTCACGGCACTGTTCTAACGGATATGTTTGTCGTATAAAAAAATGGTTCAAATGGCTCTGAGCACTATGGGACTCAACTGCTGAGGTCATTAGTCCCCCAGAACTTAGAACTAGTTAAATCTAACTAACGTAAGGACATCACAAACATCCATGCCCGAGGCAGGATTCGAACCTGCGACCGTAGCGGTCTTGCGGTTCCAGACTGCAGCGCCTTTAACCGCACGGCCACTTCGGCCGGCATTTGTCGTACATTCCACATCGATTTCTGCGGTTATTTCACACAGTGTTGCTTGTCTGTTTGCACTGACAACTGTATGCAAACGCTGCTGCTCTCGATCATTAAGGCCGTCGGCCACTGCACTGTCCGAGGTGTGAAGTAATGCCTGAAACCGGGTATTCTCGGAACATTCTTGTCCATTTGCATCACAGAATATTGAATTCCCTAATGATTTTCGAAATGGAATGTCCCATGTATCCAGCTCCGATCGCTATTCCGCATTCAAAGTTTGTTAATTTCCGTCTGCGGCCAGGATCACGTTGGAAATCTTTTCACATGAATCATCTGAGTACAAATGAGAGCTCCGCCAAATCACTGCCCTTTCAAACAGCCATTTGTATATGTGTATATCGCTATCCAATGACTTTTGCCGCCTCAGTATACAATAGACTGCCAAGAGACAGCATAGTGTTTTGATATAATTGTGGTGAAGTAGGACAGCAGGTGCTATATATTAAATTGTACCAAAGTTGCGTACCATTTTGCAAAATCCTCTTAATAAATGCTGTTTATTATTTCTTATTGCATTGCCAAATTTCTATCATAGAACGTCCATTGAAGTAAGAGCTAAGCAGCAACTGTGCAATGGCTACCTTAATGAACTCCAGCATTTTTCTGCTGCAGTGGATATTTGGGCTGAATTATTAGTAGCACTCAATTACTACATTCACAACACTCCACGAATTTGTGTTATCCAGAAACTAATTGAATTACTGCCAGTGGCCTAGTGGACAACTTGTGACAAGGTAACAGCCATGATAAATGCATGTTTTCCAATGATGACGTCTGCACATCTGTAAAACAGCTATTCTTTTTCTGACATTATTGAGAGTGAAAAAAGAATTCTTTTCTGAGCAGTCATGATTTCATTAACTGTTTCTTCGGGTGCTGTAACAGCCATCTGAGTGGCTGGATCTTGCGGCCTATCCATCTTTTTGGCAAACGGCCAACAGGCCTCATATAGCTATCCTCCAGATTTCGGTCCTCTTTTCCAGCTCTTCCTGATTTCTATAAAATATTTAAGATGCCTGTTATCTCAGGACAGGTCACAGTGTGCACAGTACATGTTACGTGCGTGTGTGTGTGTGTGTGTGTGTGTGTGTGTGTGTGTGTGTGTGAGAGAGAGAGAGAGAGAGAGAGAGAGAGAGAGAGAGAGAGAGAGGGAGAGAGAGAGAGAGAGAGAGAGAGAGAGAGAGACGAAGAAAGACAGAGATACAGAGAAAATAATTGCTGCTTCTTGATGCTATCAAATTCAACCTCACCTTCTGTATTGTCCTGAACATAACAATCAGTGCCTTCATGCTATTTGGCAGGCATTTACACGATGAGGAGGACATGCTTTTTTAGGTGGATCGTTTCCTCAACACGCGAAGTGCAGACTTCTACGCCGGGTTATCCATCGTTCGAGAAAATGTGTGGCATTACAAGATGAATATGTAGGAAAAGACTATCTACATTACCAAGCCTCATGGTCATCTTTTCATTTTTCTGGGAACTTCTTAGAGCTCCAGTTGTTCCACTAGACTGTACTTTGAAGGCTGTTGATGCTGAACTATCGCAGGCCACAGGGATTAGGAAGCACAGCGTAATGCAGCAGATCGGCGCTAGGCACGACAGTAAAAAAAAAAGAACGGTAGGAAGCCGCAATTGGGAACCCGTTATTCGGACCTTACCCTATGGAAGCAGAATTGGCGCCGCAGCGATTAACGGTTTGCCTGGAGAGACGCCGCGGGCAAGTTCCCAGCAATTCTCAAGCGCGCATAGTTTTTTGCTCATTCGCGTTCAGCCGTCAGTTATGGCCTTCCGACAATCTGTCTCGAGTACTGAGGCAACTAGCGTCTCCGTTCTAAGATTACTCGATATCATTTCTGCAACAGAAACTACGAAGGGCGTTCAATAAGTAATGCAACACATTAGTTCTATTAAAGCAGGCTGGTTTTGTTCAGGATTCAGTATTATTCCCCACTCCCTTGGGTACATAACTATGTTTTTCAACATAATCTCCGTTCAATGCGACGGCCTTACGCTACTTTACTGGGAAGGCCTGTATGGTCGCGTGGTGCCACTCTCCTGGTAAATGTTCGAGCCAACGTCTTGCTGCGTGAATAACCTCCCCATCATTCGCGTACTGCTTTCCCGTGGAGTGCATCCTTCAGTGGGCCAAGTGGATGGATGTCGGAAGATGAGATCCCGGCCGGCCGCTGTGACCGGGCGGTTCTAGGCGCTTCAGTCCGGAACCACGCGGCTGCTACGGTCGCAGGTTCGAACCTTGCCTCGAGCATGGATGTGTGTGATGTTCTTAGGTTGGTTAGGTTTAAGTAGTTGTAAGTCTAGGGGACTGATGACCTCAGATATTAAGTCCCATAGTACTCGGAGTCATTTGATTTTGATGAGATCCGGGCTGTAGTCCAACGACCTTTGTGAGCTCCTCTTGCGAGCGCAGACTTGTGTTAGGCCTTGCGAAGTTCATCTGCATTTTTGTGGTGACGAACACGCTGAAGACGCTTCTTCAATTTCCTGAGGATAGAATAATACACTTCGGAAATGATCGCTGCAGATCAGAGTTGGTCGGAGGACATCAAACAAATAAACCCCTTCAGAGTCCCAGTTGCCCGTCACAATTACTTTACCGTCTGAGGGTGAGTCTTTAAACTTTTTCTTCGAGGCGAAACAGTGTAGTGCCACTCTATGGATTATCGTTTTGTTTCCGGTTCGAAATGATCGCCTGTTACAATGTTCGATAAAAAATTGTCACAATCAGTCTTGTAACGTGCAAGCAATTCTGCACAGACGGTCCTTCGTTGTACTTTAGTGTCTTATGTTAGGCGACTAGGAACCCAGCGAGGACACATATTTGAGTATTCCAACTGATAAATGAGTGTGTTAGAACAACCAGTAGAGATGCCCAACTGAGCAGCGAGGTGTTTGATTGTGATCCGTTGATCACATCGAATGAGAGTATCCTTACGTTCCAACATTGCAGTAGTCACGCTGGAAATAGGACAGGTTAGCGCGACCTCCATGCGATGATGACAGACCCCTTGCCCAGTGGCTTACCGTGCTTTTGTTCACTGCCAGATCTCCGTATACATGCTGCAAGTGCCTATAAATTTTTCCGCAAAAAAAAAAAAAAAAAAAAAAAAAAAAGCCTCAACAGCAGCTCTCCGTTTCGAAGACATCTCCGTCACAGGCGCCATTTCCAAGTCTACGTATACAGAATGAGATTCTCATTGTGCAGCGGAGTGTGCGCTGATATGAAGCTTCCTGGCAGATTAAAACTGTGTGCCGGACCGAGACGCGAACTCGGGACCTTTGTCTTTCGCGGGCAAGTGCTCTACGGTCCGCCACACAGTTTTAATCTGCCAGGAAGTTTCATATCAGCACACATTCCGCTGCAGAGTGATAATCTCATTCTGGAAACATCCTCCAGGCTGTGGCTAAGCTATGTCTCCACAATATCCTTTCTTCCAGTTCTGCAAGGATCGTAGAAGAGCTTCTGTGAAGTTTGGAAGGTAGGAGACGAGATACTGGCAGAAGTAAAACTGTGAGGTCGGGGCGTGAATCGTGCTTGGGTAGCTCAGTTGGTAGAGCGCTTGTCCGCGAAAGACAAAGGTCCCGAGTTCGAGTCTCGGTCCGGCACACAGTTTTAATCTGCCAGGAAGTTTCAAGCCTACTGATAGGCCGCCACCTATCGGAACTTCATGGATTTATAAGGGCTGAAGCGGAAATACTCCACTATGTCCCACAGTGAGTTCCGCATTTTTTCAACCGAAATTGGCCGAGAAAAAAATCTGTTGCATTACTTATTGAATGCCGCACGTACATTTTGTTATGCTCGTCTGAGTGACGTGGCAGGACGTTAATGTACTTGGACAAATATGTGAGGTCACTGAACACGAAATAAGATCCTGTCGACGACAAGGTTATTACAGACAGAACGTAAGCCTGGATAGACCAAGAACGTGCGAGGTAGTCAGCTGTGTCAGTTTCAAAGGAATGATTCCGGTATTTGAAGAAAGACACAGTCTAGGTTATTTTTTATGTTCGTTCGAATTATTGCTTTCGACAATTGTCTCATGTCATATTCCGATCGAAAAGTAATAAGAGAGGAGAAAGGGGTAGGACAGTACAAAGGTAATTTTCATGTGACAAATCTACAGATTGAACATAAAGTTTTTTCCTGACTACAGAGTTTCATTTCTAAGGAATTAGGCTGGATACAGCTATGCATATTGTTGCAAATGGTTGCTTAGTTCATAAAGGTTTTTAAAGGGACTCTTCCACATTTGCTCCATTTGTTGCCCGTAAAACGACTAAGTGAAACTCAATTTCTCTCCATGTTTTTACTTACATCTCCTTCGTCACCACCTCGACGGCACGGCGTATCCGTGCCGTAAGAGTTCGCACATCAGGAAACGCAGAACTGAACACTTCATCCTTACGTAATCCCACAAAAAAAAGTCAAGAGTGGTTACGTCCAGGGTTTAATTTCGGCCGGGACGGCGTCCGCTAACTCAAGGTAATTTTTGCAATTCACTGGTGCAAGTCGGCACAGGAGATATAAGATAGTACACGTGTATTCAATCGCAACGTACCTATAATTAGCCGCTGCGTCGATGCCAGTGAGCGCGACAATGAGTGACCATCGTGAAATCGGAATTGTGTGTGACCCCGACAGGCCAGGAATATCCTCGCCGTCATACGTCACTAAATGCTTTATCAATTAATACTGGATGCAAGTTAACCATGCTGTTGCAACGCATCTGTTTGCACTTTGCGGCTGACAGCAGCTGAAAATATGACGTCATAGTCACAAAGATACAGACTTGTGCCCATATGTATCGAGCAAAATGAGGGAGCAAAGCAATACTGCTACGGGGACAGACCGTAGCACCTGTTGTTTATATTAAGTCATGTGGTTCTATTGTTTTGATTACAAGAAATAACGTCTTAAAATCCTGAATTTCAGAGCAGTATTTTGTAAAAAATTAATTCTCATTGTAAGCTTTATGACAAGTTTTCAAAAATATGGACTCGTGATTTTCATGACAGGAGAAAGAAGGTGTTATATGGTTGAAGAGGTGCGTTCCGGCACCAAAAATTTTAGAAATTAAGCACTGTTTCTGTCTAGTGAAAGTGATGGCCATGGCATTGTACAGTCTCTAACAAGTCATCTGTCCGGAAAGGTTTCATTCAGGAACAGACGAACAAACAGCCCCCAGTGTGGCAATGCAATATATTGTTGAAAATGTACCCTTGGTTGAAATTCCTGCAACGTATGGTTCCAACATGTCTAGGTAAACTGTTGCTGTGCTGATAAGACCAGTGAAAAGGACTGGTCCAAGAGCTGCGCTGTACATTAACCCACACCATACGTTTGCTTTCGAGCTGTTCTTTATTTGCTGTACCACGATATGCTGGTCCTCGGACCCTCAGACTCGAATGCTGTTCATGATTTAAGATACCATTTGCTAAAAACGGTGTAGACATCTGGAAGTGCATGCATTAAAAATTTTATGAGCAACAAACCGTATAGCAGGATCTAGCATAGTTCTATAGATATAAATTTTTGTAATCAAGGAAATACTTTATGCTCACCGTATACATGCAATTTCATTATAGGAAGAAACATCAAAACTGTTAATAACTAATTACTGTAAATCCTACTTCGCCATCAGGGCGATCTTTCAGTTAAAACTGCAGAAGTTGTGGAAATTCAATTAGAAGTGAAGTTACGCCACATTGTCACATAGTTGACAACATACTCTCACGCCTTCACATAATTATTTTCGCATAAAATATTGTCTCGAATTCGGTATAATACCTGCCAATTTGATATATCTTTACATTAAACAAAATTGGAAGTTGTCTTGGAAACAGAAAATTCCTCAGCACAGAACACTCGACACAATATTTCCAGAGAAAAATGAAAATCGGTCGCATATATGAACCTGTGTGGCTTGATGAGAATTAGACCGCCTCTTCTCCCAGAGCAGTTACCCCACCCACTATTCTGAAAAGAATGGACCTTCCAAGTATAGAACAGCTTAAAACGTTTGATTACTTTACAAATGACTTAATATGTAACGCAGTCTCAAGAAATGTACTCAGTTTCTAAGTTGACTTATTGTGTGAATCCATAAATAATTTGTACCTCTTCGAGAGCAGATTATGACATCACTTCTAAATTTTTAAATTTGGTCAGTAATTATAATGAGTCAAAACAGCTTGTTTGTCCTTCTTTGTAACGAAATACATCCCTGATTCTGGTTACAGGGATCCGACAGTTTGTAGTTAAATTTGTAGAGGTGTGTGGCATTAGATGTCTACACACAGATCATGTAATTCGCATAATAACGGGCCGCTGATTTGCGTACGCCGCGATGGCACCTGATAGCTACCCAGGTGGGACTTACATCAGGCGAATTTGTTCACCAAGACATAAACGTGAGTTCACTAAAATGCTTCTAAAACCACTGTAGTACTGTTCTGGCTCTGTGACTCGGACAATTATACTACTGAAAGATAACATCGCCGTCGGGGAAGACATCAAGCATGACGAGATGCAGGTGTTTTGCCTCAGCGTGTCTTGGATTACTGCCATAGGAGCCATGCGAGCGGAGAAGGATGTCTCCCGTAGCATAATGCTGTGGTCCCGGCGGAGGTTCGAGTCCTCCCTCGGGCATGTGTGTACGCTTAGGGACTGACGACTTTAGCAGTTAAGTCCCATAAGATTTCACACACATTTTTGAACACACACATAATGCTGCTCCCACCAGTCTGCGTCCGTAGCGTGCTGCACGTTAAGAGCCGCCGTTCATCTTGATGGCGGCGTTTGTGGAGACTACCATCGATCTTGTGTAACAAAAATGTGATTCAAGACAGTCCGTGCTCGCTAGTTAAAATTATATAGGGGTCTACCTGCTCATATGGCGAGTCCTGTCTCTGAAGCTACCACTCGATACAACCGCAGAGACCAGTGTCATAATGACACTGACTTAGCAGAAAAGCTGAGTCGCATGGGTGACCTAATCACGCCAGAGTTGTAGCTCTGTTGTGGCTCACGTGATAGGAACCAATGCTTTAGCAAAACAAGAATTTGTGGTAAGTTCTATGGGGCCAAACTGCTGAGGTCATCGGTCCCGTGGCTTACACATTACTTAATATAACTACGCTAAGGACAACACACACACCCATGCCCGAGGGAGGAGTCAAACCTCCGACAGGGGGAGCCGTGCGAACCGTAACAGGGCGCCCTAGACCGCGCGTCTATCCCACGTGACCAGGAATGAGACCATACAAATACTACACATTTCCAACCAGAGGCATTGCTGTTTGCTAGTTATCAGCTCTGATGGGGTCCTGAGACAGTTTGTGAGTCTACATGGATCAACAAGTGATCATGTCTGGACTCTGACACTGCTAGTTCCGACACCGCTGCGCGTGCTGTGTCGAATGCTGATAACTTAGCACCCTCTAATCAGTAGGCCAAATGCGGACCTGCCTCGGTCGCTGCCAGCCTCCTACCCTGATGGGATACAGTTAGAGCATGAGGCCATGTAGCTGCTCAGCCGCCATTGCCTGTGCAGCAAACTCATTGCTCGCGTTGGAAGAAAGTGATGCTGTGAGCTACTGACATGTTCCACATTACGAAATGTCATACTCACGATCAATGGAACAAGTATTAATGTAATGTAGTGCCACCTCATTCACGCTGGGTAGCTCCTCAGCTGTCTCTACATTGTGGGCTACCGTCCGCTGCTGGAGTCAGCATACTTACCGAGTCGCTACCATCATCATTTCACCAGCCGTACGAGCCTGCTAGCTGACGGGCGCCTAGTGACGCCCTGATCACTTTACTGGCCATATAGGCTTATGTCCTTGGCGTTCGCTTCTCAGAGCATCATCGCACTGTTGTCATTTACGCCAAATAATAAATGAATATTTATTAATGATGATATGTCGGATGGCTACCAGGGATCCACTCGCCACTCCATCGTTACCTGCCCAGCGTTGTGAAGTTCTGGCTTCATGATCTCTGACAACCCAGTTCCAACACCCACCATAGAGATCAACCACCAGCCGCCTCTACAACTCCGTTTGAAACTCTGGTTATTTTCTACACTGTGTATGTCACAAAACCAGCAACGTAGGCGGGAGAGCTCCTTTCACGTTTGAAAAATAGGAGAGGGTTGCTGATAGAACTGAAACTGCGAGAGCTGGTCGTGAGTTATACTTGGATAGCTAAGATGGTAAGAGCATTGTTTAGCATCCAACAGTGGTTTGGATTCTCCATCTAGCCAAACTATCAATTTGGAGGAAAGGCCAGAGGTACTTCTTTCATATCATAGCTGCAGCTGACGCCCGAGGAAGGTGCCATTGCAGATGCAGGCGTGCCACCGCTGGGCCCATCCACTTATGTCATTGTGCCTGTAAATACCGCGGCTCCACACTTATCCATCACTTATCGCTATTCTCTGAAGCCTCCAGTACGCGTCATTGACTTTGCCTGTGTTTATTTTTTTATTCAGATCACTCCTTGGGCTTTTGACGCACGCATATGATGACTTTCGCTACACTCTGGACTTGTTTCTAGCTAGCAGTACGCTTTGTAAGCTCTACTACCGTTAAATCAACCACCGGAATCGCTTCACTGTTCCACCAGTCTGTGCGTCACCGCCAATGCGAATGATCATTAACTGCGTTCTACCTACGCCGGGTACGATAGGACACACAATATTTCCACCAAAGATAATGTTCTGAATTCACGAACTTTCGATCCTAAGGTGATGACTTATGTTGGGTGTGAACTGCAATAAACCATAAAATGTACAACTGTAGAATGTAAAGGTAAAGTTTAATGTTCGTACATCCATAGTTGAAATGGAGGACAGTGGGACGTCAGCTGGTATAAATGTATATTAAAAATGAAGAAATTCCTCCAGCTGTATTTAAGATGTCGATTTTATTTTGTAACTAGTTTCAACGTTGTAACAACGTCATCTTGAGGCCCATACACTTGTTGACGTCAACCGCGTGCGGCTGATACTAGAAGTCAGTGGTGAGACACGGACGTGCTCCGTGTGGAAGTTACTAACCACCTGCCACACGGAGCACGTCCGTGTCTCACCATTAACTTCTGGTATCAGCCGCACGCAGTTGACGTCAACAAGTGTATGGGCCTGAAGATGACGTTGTTACAACGTTGAAACTAGTTACAAAATAAAACCGACATCTTAAATACAGCTGGAGGAATTTCTTCATTTTTAATATAAAGTTTAATAAGTTATTATGCTAAGTTATTATGCCATGGGCTGACGAATCTCATATTGAAACCTAACGTTTCGTTCCCATCTGCATGGAGAACATTTTCAAGGAGGTTGTAGCTTCTTGGAGTGTCTGATGCACCCCCTGGCTCGATGATAACTGAAGTGAAATTCCGTTTCCATTTGCTCCCACACACGTCGCCTGTTTTGAATACTCGAGCACAATTGGCAACTGTTAATTGCTGCCGTCTGCTGCTGCTATTGTCACACCGTGGAAGACTGGTACACATCTTCTTCAGCACCAGAATCCAGCTATCACTCACTTTCACAAACATCTCCTTCCGATTAAAACTTTTTGGTTGTTTAGCAATTTCTATGACGTCCCTGAATTGTCTTTCATGGTATCTGCTTATGCCTGCCAGTACCTGGGTTTTATCAAAACGAATTCGGAGGTCTCCTGGCTGCAATGCAAATTCCGCAATAGCTGATCTGTCTACTTCTCCTCTCCTACAATTGCATTTGTGTTCTTCTAGTCGGTTTTCGACCGTTCTTTTGATAGTACCGACATACACGTATCCACAGCTACACGGAATCCTGTAAATTTCTTCTTTTTCCAGTGGTTCCCGAGCATCCTTGCCCGACTTTAAGCGCTCCTGTATTTTACAATTATATTCCTTTTCGTCAAGACCTTTCCAGTGTGGCCGGTAAGGTCTATCTTGAACTGTAGGGAAACCTAGGATTTCACAGACATCTGTACATCGCAATGCCCTGATCGTGGTTGTCTTGATGCTCTTTTTATCTCAGCAGACGAACATCCATGCTTGAGGAATATATTAGTGAGATATTCCAATTACACATCGAACAGCTTCAGTTCACAGATGTTCCTCATTCTATACGCTAACGTTCTTATAACACCTCGGTTTTGGTGTGGGTGGAGATTTTACTGGTCAGTGTGCGTGTGTACAGGTTTCTCGAGCAATGTATGTCCCAAGCTAACATCATTTTTTTAAGACTAACATATCCCGAAAATGTTATCTGCTCCCTATCTCCTCTTCCATAGTAAACTGAATCTTCAGATTAATTCCAGTGAGGTGCGAATTAAAACGACGTAGTTCCTGTTCAAAAAATTTCGGGCTTGCAGCCGGTCGTCGTAAACTTCTTTGCATGATATTTCGGCTGAACAACTACCAACCATCTTCAGGTTAGCCAAACGAGGATTGACGAAGACGTTCTCCGCTCCAGCTTATATAGTGCGCTGATAGTACTGCCGCGCATGCGTTGCAGTCGTGGAGACAGAAGGGCCACACCGCTCAGCGGCAGCGCCCTGGTTGAACTGCAGTACTCAGCTGCCGTCGGTATTGTCGCCGGCCGCAGCTATCGAAGTCTTCTGCCGTCTTCGTCTCGAGCAAATTTCGTAGATGACGGAATTCCATGCTTTATTCAATTGGTAACCACTGTTGTCACGGTCCATTAGATTTCCCACAATGCGTATTTCAATGGATTCTTTGATAGTGGAGTCCCAAAAAGTTATCGCTGAGGCCAAAATCGAAGTTTTGTCGTACTCCATTGAATGTCCGTTAGAAAGCAAACTTACTAGGTTGCAGTAGGCGAGTGCAACGTCGATGTTCTGTACAACGCTCTTCCACTGTACGCGTTGTCTGTCCTATATAGGCCATACCACATTGACACGGTATTTTGTAAATTCCCGCCTTCCGCAGTAACAAATCATCCTTTACCGATCCCAGGAAATCCGAAATCTTAGAAGACGGACGAAAAACCACTTTCAATCCTTCCTATTTTGAAGCAGATATTTCCGACAAAGGGAAGAAAAGTTAGGGACTTGGCTGGCGCGTTCTCCTCTTTATCCACTTCCCGGTTCCCGGCTCTAGCTGAGAAGGCCCTGTTAATTTGCCGGGTCGAGTACCCATTGTCTCTGAACACCGTCCTCAAATATGCCAGTTCCTTAGGCAAATTCTCTGCATCCGACACCGTGTGTGCCCTGTGCACAAGGGTTTTAAGTACACTCATGGTCTGGGATGGCTGATGGCAACTTGAAGAATGCAAATACAAATCAATGTGAGTGGACTTACGATAGACAGAATGTCCCACAGTGCCGTCATTCTTCCGTTTAAACAAAACATCCAGTAACGGAAGGCAGCCATCTTTCTCTAGTTCCATGGTAAATCGAATATTCTCATGGATGGAGTTAAGATGATGAAAAGACTCCATTAACTTTTCTCCTCCGTGGAACTGGCATATTTGAGTACGGTGTTCAGAGACAATGGGTACTCTATTGATTTTAAACCAGTAACATCTACGCGATGTTTGAGTTCTTTTACCTTTTTTTTCATACCAGAGCCGTAACTTGTGCTCAGTTACTCAGCGAAAACGATTCTAATACAAATTTTAAATTTTTACTTGCTGAATATTGAAAAACATACATTTTCAAGTCTCAAATTTACGCGTCTCTTCGAATGTAGGCAAATTTTTGCTCACTGTCGCTGTGCCATTTTGGTCTTAGAATGTTTCGAAATTATAAAAAGAATCTGAAATAGGCAATGTTTCTGCATCAGTCATGATGTTAGCTAAGACAGAATGCAAACAACAAGCGTTCCAGAACAGAAAAGAAAACGCTTTAAAAAGAAATATGGATGTTCTGTGTAAAAAGGTATTTTCTAAAAAAAAAAAAAAAAAAAAAAAAAGTAGCAGATGTCAAGTTAAATCACATGATAAAAGTCCTCAAATAATGTACAGAAAGTAAGTAGGTATTTCTAAGAAAGATATTCGACATGAAGAAGATGTGGATGCCCTATGTCTTAGGTGTGTTAAACAATTTTCTCACAGCAATCCAGGATACTGTGTACAAGTTGTAAGCGGTGATCACAGCAGTCACGTGTTAAAAGCGATATGAAAAAACTACTTTCATGACCTTTTACGCTGTGAAATTACTATCGGGCATCCAGAGGAAGAACGATGAAAATTTTGGAAATACTTTTCTGTCAAAATGGTATTATGTTAATGATAAGACACTTTAAGATTGTAGTTTTTGTTATAAAGGCCTAAGAATTTGTATTAGAATAAACTGTGAGTATTTAACTCGATATTTTCCCTTAAATAACCAATAATTGAATTTTATCCATAATGAATGCAGTTTAACTCCGTGACTGTTCCTTTAGAGGGTATAGAATAACAGATACTGTCACAATAGAAATGATTGTATTTAATGCACGACCAGTTTCGGGCTGGGGCCCATTTTAGGTGGTTTTATATTCAATTACATGTTTCACTGCTCAATACTGGGCATCATTGTTTAAACAGAAAACAAATAATGTGATAATGACTAAATAGATCCAATTAACACCTGGAACTTGCTAAGCGACGTGTGTTGCAAATTATTATAATACTCACATACAGCTGGCGTATTAATGTCGTTTTCACATTACATGTACCACGTTTTTACAATAATATCTCGATTTTTTACACATTAACTGTATTTATCCATCATGATAAGTATTGGTAATTCCATGTTATACCTTTACTGCAGCAGATGTTAATAATTTCAGAAAACCACACACTCTCAACACCTAATGAGTTTACACAGGAAATCACGTTATGATCAGAAACCTTAAAGCTAAGAAGTTCAAAGTTACACATACAAAACATAACAGATATCACATATTATGGAAATGAAGTTTTAACACAAACCGGTAACATTTGTTATATTTCTGTGTGCGTAACATCTTAGCTCTAAGGTATTTGACCTTAACCTCTGATTTCCTATGTACGCTCATAGATGTTGTGAGTGTGTGTGCTTCTGATGTTATTAACATCTACTGTACCAAAGGCATAACATGAACGTGTCAACATTTACCATGTATAATGTACAGTTAATATGTAAAAAAAAACGAGATATTTTTTGTAAAAATGTGATGAATGTAATATGAAAACGACATGGATACTTCAGCTGTACGTGAGTACTATAATACTTTAAAACACACGTCGCTTAGCAACTTCCAGTTGTTCCAGATGGATCTATTCGGTCATCATCACATTATTTGTTTTTTTATTCAAACAGTGCTCTCAAACAATGGGCAGTGAAACATCTAACTGTATGCAAAACCACGTGAAGAGGGCGCAAGTCCGTAACCGGTCGCGCATTAAATAACATTACCTTTTATTGTGACTGGTAGCGGATATTATTCTACGCGCTATAAATAACCAATGATGTAGCTAAATTAAATGATAAAATCATCTGGGCCAACTTGCCTTGTCGATGGGGTAGTCAGCCACAGATGATACTACTGCACTAAATACTTTTTTTATAAACAGGCAAACAGTGGGCAGCCTTAGTTACTCAACTGTAAAGGTGCTGAAATAAAATACCAGCGTTTCCACATTAAACTGTTAATAGGAACATTTAAAGTACAAGTTGGAGAAAAAAGTGGGCCAACCTGCCCCCGTCTTCCCTTTAGAAAATGACGACCGTTAATCGACGACAAGGCACACGGGAAATGCTGCGTCAAAGGAATGCCTCGCGCGCAGACGCAGCCGGCAGAAAAGATAAGGACGGTGTTTCGCCGAGTGAGAGCCGTTTTGCAGCGTACACCTGAAAGTGTTCTGCAACTCTTGAGAACTCTTGAGAACTCTTGACAATAGCGAGTGTCTTCCGCCACTGCTCTCTTCCTCACGACGCTGCTCGCTGCTTTATGAGAGACTGTTAGCCGCGGGTGTGCTGTGATAACATCGCGACCGCAGATAGCGCCCGTCGCCCGCAGCAAGGAAGCTGGCCGTAGTTTCCACCTCATTTGCAGTTTCCTCCGACGGAGGCGTCTGGGACGGCAACCGCTACTGCTTTGTAACGGCGCCGACCTGTTCCCGTTTCTTCTCCCGGCTCTGCGTTTCACACTTTCAGGTAGTTCATTCCCTTTACCCCCGAATCTGTTTTGCTGCCACGATAAAGTACCATCTGATTTCAATGAGACTTCATTAGTCACTGAACAACACCATCGTTGGGGAGCTTTAAATCACGTGCGCATAGCAGTGTTTGCTGCACTGTGTGTCTTACAAAGGCATTATGTATTGTGTATTGAAACGGGGGCCTAGAAATGACGGAGAGGCTTCATCCCGCCGTAGCCCTCAATGGTTCACAACAATCCCACAACAGGCCACAGCAGTCCACCCATCCCACCGCCGCCCCACACCGAACCCCCAGGGTTATTGTGCGGTTCGGCCCCCGTGGACCCCCCCCCCCCCCCACCACCTCCCGGGATTGTTTCATACCAGACAGACGAGTGTAAACCCAAATGATTGCGTGGTATAGTAATTATGGTGTACTCGTACGTCTTTTCGCAGCAATGTAACTGAGGCTGAATAAGGCGAACCAGCGCGCATTCGCCGAGGCAGATGGAAAACCGCCTTAAAAACCACCCAGAGGCTGGCCAGCACACCGGACCTCGACACTAATCCACCGGGCGGATTCGTGCCGGGGACCGGTACACCTTCCTGTTCGGGAAGCAGCGCGTTAGACCGCGCGGCTAGAGAGTCGGGCTTACAAAGGCATAGTTTTGCAGGTGCGTTCAATGATCCATGTGGATACTGATTGCAAAATCAATTGCGAATAGACTCAGTAGTAAATAAGTACATCATGCTTGAGGCTGAAGTTTTGCAGCACGAACGGCGAAAATGTAGCAAGCGATATTTTTTTCTTTAATAATGCTGTGGGGGATGTCAGCGAGTAAAGTTTGTTGGAACTCGCTAAGTGTTCACATTCTCAAATACTGAACGAATATACGAGTAATATGGTTAATTTGAACGCCATATATCATGCTGCTCCAAGACATATCACTGTTCCTATCCTACAGGCTGAATCACATAAAACTTACACCGCAAATATTACGCAAATGGAAACTGCCATAGCCGCAAGTGGCATGTGGCTGCGGAAAAGTGTATATAGGCGAAACGGGAGGAACTGTTAAAGAAAGCATTAAGGAACACGAACGGCACATGTTGCTAAAACAAAGTGCAAAATCGTCAGTAGCGGAACATCATGAGAACCGTGTCTCTGACATTGAGTTTAATAACGTACGTGTACTGGTTAAGGAAACAAACATTTATAGAAGAAAGGTCCGAGAAGCAGTTGTTATTTCCAAGAATGCATCTAATTTTAATAGAGAGGACGGCTATAGGGTTCCGGCATCGTGGCTGCCCGCCATCAAAGAAATGAATACGCGGCCGCGGTGTGCGAGCGACATAAACAATGCTCTGCAAGTCACTTCGGCGGAAATAATATTTTGGGTAAACATTACCCCTCTCTTCCTCTGTCCGTTTCGAATCTAGCCAATGATGACGACCAACCAATAGCAATAGAAGGAACTACAACCAATAACCCTTCTCCAGCATAAGTGTGGAATAGTGCCTTTCTATCCAATTACGATTAGCTAACAACGCCCCTTCTGCATCAGAGCGGGAATATTAGCCGATGACTAAGTCCCATCAGTAGTAGCCATATGAATTTTTAACCAATACGATCACTTCTCCAACACGAACGCGAGAAAACTCCTCTTTATAAAAGGACGCGACACTCGTCTCTGACAGTGCTTTAACAGTAGTGGACACCAGAAGATCCTGAGGGACATCCCAGCAGAGGGGTCGAAACGTCGATCATTTTAGAAGAAATATGACGCGGCCTAATAACCCACAACATTTTAACTTCAGTGACAACAGCCACGAAAGCCTGCAGATTTACATATAAAATGTGTATCTTAATGTGAACAGCTGTCTTATGATGAACCTGTCGGTTCGAAACCCTTTCAACGCAGGGTAGCTCCTGCGACCAACGACAAACTGCTGCCCGACAGGTAGCAACTTGCCTCGCGTGATCTGTGTAGTATGGTACAGGTATCTCATACCGCCTAGTTGTCTTTCCTCTGTTGACCTATTTTAGTTGAAATTTTATTTCGCTAACGCTTCACTCAGTATCAGTTATTTCCACGTTAGTGCGATCTTATTACACTACTGGCTATTAAAATTGCTACACCAAGAAGAAATACAGATGATAAACTGGTATTCATTGGATAAATATACAATACTAGAACTGACGTGTGATTACATTTTCACGCAATTTGGGTGCATAGATCCTGAGAAATCAGTACCCAGAACAACCACCTCTGGCCGTAATAACGGTCTTGATACGCCTGGGCATTGAGTTAAACAGAGCTTGGATGGCGTGTACAGGTACAGCTGCCCATGCAGCCTCAACACGATACCACAGTTCATCAAGAGTAGTGACTGTCGTATTGTGACGAGCCAGTTGCTCGGCCACCATTGACTAGACGTTTTTAATTGGTGAGAGATCTGGAGAATGTGCTGGCCGGGGCAGCAGTCGAACATTTTGTGTATCCAGAAAGGCCCATACAGGACCTGCAACATGCGGTCGTGCATTATCCTGCTGAAATGTAGGGTTTCGCAGGGATCGAATGAAGGGTAGAGCCACGGGTCGTTACACATCTGAAATGTAACGTCAATGCGAACAAGAGGTGACCGATACCTGTAACCAATGGCACCCCATACCATCACGGCTGGTGATACGCCAGTATGGCGATGATGAATACACGCTTCCAACTTGCGTTCACCGCGATGTCGCCAAACACGGATGCGACCATCATGATGTTGTAAACAGAACCTGGATTCATCCGAAAAAATGACGATTTGCCATTAGTGCACCCACGTTCGTCGTTGAGTACACCATCGCAGGCGCTCCTGGCTGTGATGCAGCGTCAAGGGTAACCGCAGCCATGGTCTCCGAGCCGATAATCCATGCTACTGCAAACGTCGTCGAACCGTTCGTGCAGATGATTGTTGTCTTGCAAGCGTCCCCATCTGTTGACTCAGGGATCGAGACGCGGCTGCACGATTCGTTACAGCCATGCGAATAAGATACCTGTCATCTCGACTGCTAGTGATACGAGGCCGCTGGGATCCAGCACAGCATTCCTTATTACCCTCCTGAACCCGCCGATTCCATATTCTGCTAACAGTCATTGGATCTCGACCAACGCGAGCAGCAATGCCGCGATACGATAAACCGCAATCGCGATAGGCTACAATCCGACCTTTATCAAAGTCTGAAACGTGATGGTACGCATTTCGCCTCCTTACACGAGGCATCACAACAACGTTTCACCAGGCAACGCCGGTCAACTGCTGTTTGTGTATAAGAAATCGGTAGGAAACTTTCCTCACGTCAGCACGTTGTAGGTGTCGCCACCGGCGCCAACCTTGTGTGAATGCTCTGAAAAGCTAATCATTTTGCATATCATAGCATCTTCTTCCTGTCGGTTAAATTTCGCTTCTGTAGCACATCACCTTCGTAGTGTAGCAATTTTAATGGCCAGTGGTGTACTTCACTATGCCACGTGGCAAGATTATGTGGATGGTGGCTGGAATTATATTAGGTTAGTATGTAAGTTCGTAATATTTTTTGCTTTTCACGTTAGTATTCCGGTTGTTATGGGTTTATTTATCGACTATCATTTTTATTTTTAGTTTACATCTTGTCAGTTGGAGCTGTGGACGCTAGAAAATAGAATGCCAAGTGAAGAAATCGGAATATTTTTGACATATTCTTCTGTTTAAGTTCAGTAGAGGGTTGGCAGAAACTTTTACGCTTTGTATGGGGATAATGCCACTGAACAGAGCAAGGCAAAAAACTGGCTTTCCCGTTTTGACATTAGTAAATCTCCACGTTCAGGAATACCTTCGGAGTTTGATGAAGATCATTTAAACGCATTAATACAGTGTACACAAGAACGGGCAAATGTGACGTACTGTGATCATTCCACCATTGTGCGACATTTGCATGCAATGGGGAAGGTTCAAAAGTCGAGTGTATGGTTACCGCACGCTCTAAGCCAAAATCACAGAAGTCAGCATGTGGCCGTATGTGCATCTCTGCTCGTCATCAATTGGTCTGTGAACATTTCCTAGCATTCCTATCGTGTATCGTTACTGGTGACAAGAAATGGTGTCTTTATGCTAACATCAGGAAAAGCAAGAAATGGTTGATCCCAAACAATGCAGCAACTCCCAATACAAAGACCTGCGTGCACCCACGAAAGATAATGTTATGCATTTGGTGGAACAGCAACTGTGTGGTATACTATGAATTGCAACGGTGTGGTGTACCACGAATTGCTTCGCTGAGGTGTAGTCAGCACTGGTGACATTTATTGTCAATAACTGAGACATCTTGCAGACGCAATGCAAGAACAACAACCAGGAAGACACCGTAAAGTGAGGTTACTCTACGATAACGCCTGCCCGCATTCTGTTGATCTGATTAAAAGCACTATGCAGGAGTGTGATTGGGAAGTCATTCCGCAACCATTTTATTCACCTGATCTTGCTTCCTCAGATTTTTATGTTTTCGCTCTCTAAGGAACAACCTTCAAGGAATATCCCATCCGGATGAAAATGCGCTCCTAACACGACTCGACGACTTCTTCATCTTAAAAACACGCGATTTCTACAGTCGTGGGAATGAAAAGTTACCCCTACGTTGGCTACTGTTGCAAACAGTGATGGCTAAAGTCTCTCTCACCTGTATCTCTTGCGTACAATAAACTTATGGAAAAACGCTACAAAGCTATACGCCAGCCCAATACGTCGATTAAACAACGTCCCAGTGGGGGAGAGGTCAGCCGCCAGCCAATCTCACTTCTTTCATGTGGGCCACATACAAGCTGTTTTTGGTACATGCAGAACTGGCTGCTAACTCTGCCCTTACTCCCTTCCCCCGCAGCATTGTGTCGGTCACAAAGCTATTCTATTCGAGCTACAGCAATGGCGCCGGATGCGATGATGCAGGAGTAGTGGCATCGGTTCGTTTTATTACGTATACGCATACGAAGGGTCTCGCATGCCCAACGTGTCTTGGCCATGTATCCACAATTACAGGGAATGAACATGTAAACTGTGAGCACTGTAGCAGGTGGAACCGCTTTCTCTCACCTTCCACCCTTTCCCCCGCTTAGCCCCTCCCCACCCACCGCAACAAATAATTATCCTGTAGCTTGCCCAGTGAGAATCTTGGAATCACACACATTTAGATTTCGTAAGAGAGTACAGTTGAGCGCACTGCCCAAATATCAGTACAGTATTCACAACGCAAGAATTTCCATTACACATTTATCGCGCATGGTCGCCGTCGGTAATGGTCTAATCTCTTCATTGTTTGAGAACTTTTGTGCCAGCAGAGATAATACGTAGACTTAGTATCGTCATTTTTGCATCTGATAAGTGTAGCGGTTAGAACATACTTTTAGGATATGGCAAAGCACTTACAGGACTAGCCCAATAAACAGGAAAGGGCTGGCAGAAATTGTGTGCAGACTTAGATCCTGTCACCTACTCGGCCTTACACAGCGGGTCGAGCTACTGTGCGAGAGCAGCCTACTCAGTTATGCACTAGCGCTCTCTTTTGAGTTCGAATGACGGAAACTGTCTTTGGTAAACCACCACCATCTAAAGATAGGAGCATAGAGTGATAACGGCTACAGCAGTCGATCGCTTGTATACCTAACGCTCAGTTGTGCTGGCATCTCATCCATCGAGTGACGAACGCCGCAGAAACTCACCACTGCCGCTGTAGCCTTTGCGACGCAGACGGATTCGTTTGTATTCAGTCGCACCGTAGGCTGCCCCTGACGCAGCAGCTTCAACTCCCGGGAATTGCAGAACACTGACAACACATAAATAGGTCCATGAGTCGTCTGCCTTCATCAGGCTCATAACGTGGCCTCTGCTCTGCCACTTGAACGCGACAACGAAAAGCGGTGGCCAGCAGATGTGATCCTAGAGTCGCACACGACACCTGCGACTACAGAGCCTCCCCGGCTTGCAGCAACCATAAAATGGCCCGTTCCCAGCTGTTTATGTCGACACTGGATGACAAGAGTCCTGCCAAAATGCCGTGTGGCCGTGTGGAAGTTACTCATACGCAGATGCTGAAACATTAAAGTGCAAACTCAAGGTTATATGGGACAACATGGGAGAGGCCTTTCTTAAAACCGGTAACTTTTGTGCTATGCACGCCGCCGTCATCTCAGACAGTTTAGAGCACCGTGTCTCATTTGAATGGGTGTCCAGCAATATCCCTTATCACCACTGCATCCAGCAGTATCACCAGCTCCAACCAACATCCACGTCATATGCCAATGGCCCAGTAGAGTTATAGAGGTAAAAAGGTAAAGAAGATAAATTGTCAGGTTTCTTGAACCGCTCCTCAATTGCCCTCACGAGGCTGAGTGAGCTCTGTTCCAACCGTGCCACCAAGGAAAGATCCCTGGCAGTACCGGAAATCCAACTCGGGCCTTCCTCACGGCAACCAGCAGCGAGAGTTGTAAAGGATGATTAAAAATTCAATGCCCATCTGACAGATGTTACAACAGAGCCAATAACAAACACAGGGTGCTTGACTGTTATGGGGACAAACGAAAGGGCGACAAGAGGGCACTGAAACAAGCAACTAAAATGACTCTGAGGACTATGGGACTTAATGTCTGAGGTCATCAGTCCCCTAGAACTTAGAACTACTTAAACCTAACTAACCTAAGGACATCACACACATCCATGCCCGAGGCAGGATTCGAACCCGCGACCGTAGCGGTCACGCGGTTCCAAACTGAAGCGCTTAGAATCGCACGGCCACACCGGCCGGCAACAAGCAACTAATCCTAATAAACAAAGGCCCAGAAACCAATGAATTTCCCGAAATGACATATTATCACTGAGTACATGAACACTTTGTAACAGAGTCCGCAGGGACCCAAACTGCAGATACTCACTTGGAAAGAAACACATTAAAACATATACTGTAGCTCCAAAAACACTGGTGTAGGCATGTGTATTCAAATACAGAGATTTTTAAATAGGCAGAATACGGCGCTGCTGTCAGCAACGCCTATATAAGACAACAAATGTCTGGGGCAGGTTAGATCGGTTAGTGCTGCTACAATGGCAGGTTATCAACATTTAAGTGAGTTTGAACGTGGTGTTATAGTTGGCGCACGAGCGATGGGACACAGCATCACCGAGGTAGTGATGAAGTGAGGATTTTCCCGTACGCCCATTTCACGAGTGTTCCGTGAATATCAGGAATCCGGTAAAACATTAAATCACCGACATCGCTGCGGCTGGAAAAAGATCGTGGAAGAACGGGACCAACGACGCCTGAAGAGAATCGTTCAATGTGACAGAACTGCAACCCTTCCGCAAATTGCTGCAGATTTCAGTGCTTGGCAACGTGCAAGTGTCAGCGTGCGAACTATTCAAAGAAACATCATCGACAACTCGTGTACCCTTGATGACTGCACGACACAAAGTTTTACGCCTCGCCTGGGTCCGTCAACACCGACATTGGAATGTTGATGACTAGAAACACGTTGCCTGTTTGGACGACACTCGTTTCAAATTGTATCGAGCGGATGGACGTGTACGGATATGGAGACAACCTCATGAATCCATGGGTCCCGCATGTCAGCAGGGGACTGTAATGGTGTCGAGCATGTGCAGTTGGAGTGATATGGGATCCCGATACGTCTATATACCACTCTGACTGGTGACAATTACGTAAGCATCCTGTCTGATCACCTGCATCCATTCATGTCGATTGTGCATTCCGACGTACTTGGGCAATTCCAGCAGGACAATGCGACACCCCACATATTCTGGGTTGCTATAGAGAGGCTCCAAGAGCACTCTTCTGAGTTTAAACACTTCTGCTAGCAACCAAACTTCTCAGACATAAAAATTATTAAGCATATCTGGGATGCCTTGCAATGTGCTTTTCAGAAGAGGTCTCCACCCCCTCTTACTCTTACGGATTTATGGACAGCCCTGCAGGATTCATTGTGTCAGTTCCCTATAGCACCACTTCTCACATTAGTCGAGTCCATGCCACGTCGTCTTGCGGCACTTCTGCGCGCTCGTGGGGTCCTACACGATATTATGCAGGTGTTCCAGTTTCTTTCGCCCTTCAGTGTATGATCCGCGCGACCACCGTTCGTGGGAAGGCAGTGCTCACTAAGTCTCCTCATCGACACTGGTACATGTTCAAAAAACCCAGGCGAGTTCCGGATGCACTGACATCCAACGACAATGCACTCCCAGAGTTCGTGAAACTGTCAACAGTTCTGGAAAACACCAAAGCTTTTAAATTCCTCCACACAAAAATGTCCAATGGGTTCAAGTGAGAGAACTCAGGGGTCATAGTATTGGCGAGGAAGTCTACAGGAAACCCGGAACTGGTGCTCTCCTCTGACAATGACCCACTCTTTTTGGGTCATGGTCTTATTTCCAGTGTGGAACGACATGTCCAATCTACTTTCTGAAGTCCCTACGTAATTAGTTGCTAGTTCCTTTAAGCTGAATTAGTAATTACATGATTATTTGTATTTGTGCTGGTGCCGGTGGACGAGTACTTAAGGTGTCGACCTCTTGAACTCAAGTTCACGGTTTCAAACCACGATGAGGTCAGTGGCATTTTCTTAGACTCAAAGGCCCACAGCAGGCCACATTCGTACAACAACGCAGCTTCTAAATGTGTGCTCTTAGAAAATTTAAATCTTAGGTTTCACTTTAAAATCGTTATTAGGAGCGCAGAAGTGGATATAAAACTGGAGAGAAACTGACCTCTGTACTTCCTATATGATAAATGAGAGATAGTCAATATTTCTCTTTTTTCCTGAACTTGCTCTTAAGTTGGATACTTTGGTAGTTTCTTAGTTCTCTTATGTTCTTTTATTGTAATTAAATGTCGCAATTTATTTATTGAACGAATTATGGCGTATTATCATTGTTGTATTGTAAACCTGAACAATGTAACAGTTAGATTTGGTTTTTGGAGAAAGGAGGTAAGAATGAGTGACAGAAATGTGAAGGGAACGAAAGAGAGACCACCAGATACGTGGAGCCTGAATAAAAATGAACTAGAATAACAAAATTTTGATGATTTATGTTTATTTTAAATTTTATTTTGTAGTTAGTATTGTTCTTTATTTCAAATATTAGTACTAACAAAATCAGAGAAGATGAACTGTGTCAAGCGGACAGCCATTGACAAACTCTCTATACAAATTCAAATAGCATTGTATAGTGTAAGCCATGACGCGACCGAAAGTCTGTACAGGCGTAAGACAGAATGCACAAAACACAAACCTCTGTATGAATATCAACCGATCACACTGTGATCAGAAACCAGAGACATCTTCTTGAGTAGTACAAATTCTTTAGGTACCATACGGAGCGCATCTACACTCCAGCTATGGCGAGCTACAGTCAACAAACTATGGATCACGATCTTTCCCAAGGAAGCCCTTGCATATGATGAAAATGTGAACTGAAAAAAATTGTGAAATCCTATACATTAAGGAGCGAAATAAGGACAACAAGCATACCTATAGGAAGATGGGATCTCGTTGGGAACCAAACCGATCAGTGTGGCTGCAGAGAACCACAAAATCCGTAGCTCTTGTTCCCCTACCTGTCGCGTTTGGCAACCTGTACGCAGTAATATCTTCATCTGTCCTAAGACAGTGCTGTCGACTACGCACGTTTCTGGCCGGACATAATTTAATAATTTTTCGGAGGCCAATTAGTGCCAAAGTTTAAAGGTAGTAGTGTATTACATCGCTTTGGTGAAGTGATGTGTCACAAGGCATCTAGGTCTACGGCGCTGCAGTCATGGACTGTGCGGCTGGTCCCGGCAGAGGTTCGAGTCCTCCCTCGAGCATGGGTGTGTGTGTTTGCCCTTAGGATAATTTAGGTTAAGTAGTGTGTAAGCTTAGGGACTGATGACCTTAGCAGTTAAGTCCCATAAGATTTCACACACACACACACAAGGCATCTACCTAACCGACCAATGATGATCACGACCATAAAAGTTTTATTTAAGTAATGAGTTAGTGTAGTATGCTGTTCGGAAGTTACTGCGTGTATTCTGCAGTCGGGACGACGATAGCAAGCTTACTGCTTTCGAACGTTACCTGCCGTTTGGGCGGTTATTTCTTGTCGTCTGATCTTGTCTTGGAAGATATGTTGCCCACCATGGAAGAAGAACTGCCGTCACAATCGCAATTACACCGAGAGAACGGAGGAAGTCGTTTTGGCTGTCACTTTTCTGTTATCTCTCATTCGCCTGAGAATGAACTTCGGTTAATATCAAATGAAACTGTAATTGATACAGCTCGTTTGTCAAAAAGTACTGTATGAGGTTTTCGAGTATTATAAGAATTATCAGTAAAATGCTGTTAAAGAAGAAAGCTTCTACATCATTTCTTTGAAAATTCAAATTTGTGAGAGGGTTTTTAAGTTCCAGCACAGAAGAGGTGGCAGAGGGAGACGTAGTCTACACCAGCGAAGACATACACGGACTTTGTTTTTTTCTTTTTTCGGTTTAAACACAAGAAGTTTGAATCATTAAACAACGGCTAGCGAAAGTTTATTCATGAATTTGGCACATAACATACAGACTGAGTAGAACACTCCAAAGTTTTAGTATTGCTGCTAATCACTCTCTTTAATGATATCTTGATATTATTTAAGCACTCTTGTACATGTACAATTCACACCAGCAATTGCTATTGCCTTGTGTTATTATGTGGACGTAATTTGTGTGCGTACTGTACGTAGCGCTTCTGAAACTAAATAAACAAATACATTTTTTTTAAAAGTTGCCTGGCGTATTGTTTAGCAGGTGTACTCACCGGCAGTGCGCAGCCTGTTGTGCATGGCTAAGGTCTGCGTCTTCTCGCACCTCGAGCACGGATAACCAACTCTGCAGAACGAGAAAACATTGTCACTATCATCAGAGAATAAACATGAAACCTATAAACAACAAGAACAATGACACTCTTTTCTAATCGGCTTTTGTTCTATATCTTGTATTTCCCTTTTTCCTTAGCATAATCTGTAAATTTTTTATCCATCTTGGTTGGCGAGCATCGCAGTTGTTCTTGTAGATTACGCTGAAGGAAATAATGCAACCAGCCACAAGTGTTGTTGAAACGATTTTATTATACCATCACTAGTTTCGGGCCTGAGCTCATCGTCAGATGATAGAGTTGACTTCTACGCAAGTTTTACATTTGCATCTTCTTGAAAAGCCCTCCTTTACATATTATAGGACAGCGGTTTGGTTTTCTGTTACAATCCATACTGATCAATGAACTAAACAAAACAAAATTATGGACGCATTTACGTACAAATGTAAACAAATGACGGATACATTTGTTGACATTCGTAACTAAATGCATCCGCCATATTGTTTTTAGTTCAGTTCATTGATTAGTATGGATTGTACCCACATGAAAAAAGTTTTGCATCACCCCAGTTCCCAGAACTCCTGAAGACGTTGACTGTGGATATTGTATCACAGACACAATCCCTTTGACTGTTCACATGTGTCACTAAACCCGACCAAAGATGTAAACAACCATGCATCAGCACCGCCTATTAGACGGAGGGGGTCTGACAACCGATCAGTTCCAGTCATTCCACCAGGAAGGAGGTACAAGGCTCGTGTTTAGTTCAACCATGCCTAGACGGTCATTACCGCGGTTCAGATGCGTCCGCATTGTTACTTTGTGCCAGGAAGGGCTCTCAACATGGGTAGTGTCCAGGCGTCTCAGAGTGAACCAAGGTAACGTTGTTCGGACATGGAAGAGATACAGGAACTGTCGACGACGTACCTCGCTCAGGCCGCCCAAGGCTATTACTGCAGTGGATGACCGCTACCTACGGATAATGGTTCGGAGGAACCCTGACAGCAACGCCACCACGTTGAATAATGCTTTTCGTTCAGCTACAGAACATCGTGTTACGTCTCAAACTGTGCGCAATAGGCTGCATGATGCGCAACTTCACTCCCGACGCCCAGGGTGAGGTCCATCTTTGCATCAACGACACAATACAGCGCGGTACAGATGGGCCTAGTAACATGCCGAATGGCCCCTTCAGGACTGGCATCACGTTCTCTTCACCGATGAGTGTCGTATGCCTTTAACCAGACAATCGTCAGAGATGTGTTTGGAGGCAACCCGGTCAGACTGAACCCCTTAGACACACTGTCCAGCGAGTGCATCAACGTGAAGGTCCCAGATGTTTTGGTGTGGCATTACGTGGGGCCGACGTTCGCCGCTTGTGGTCATGGAAGGCGCCCTAACGGATGTACGATACGTCAATGCCATTCTCTCACCGATAGTACAACCATATCGGCAGCATATTGGCGAGACATCCGTCTTCATGGACGACAATTCGCGCCCCCATCGTGCACATCTCGTGAATGACTTCCTTCAGAATAACAACATCGCTCGACTAGAGAGACCAGCATGTTCTCCAGATATGAAACTTATCTAAAATGCCTGGAACAGATTGAAAAGGGCTGTTTATGGACGACATGACCCAGCAACCACTCTGAGGGATCTACGCCGAATCGCCGTTGAGGAATGAGACAATCTGGACAAACAGTGCCTTGATAAACTTGTGGATAGTATGCCACGACGAATACAGGCATGCATCAATGCAAGAGGACGAGCTACTATGTATTAGAGGTACCGATGTGCACAGCAATCTGGACCACCACCTCTGAACGTCTCGCTGTATGGTGGTACAACATGTAATGTGTGCTTTTCATGAGCAATAAAAAGGACGGAAATGATGTTTATGTTGATCTCTATTCCAATTTTCTGTAGTGGTTCCGGAACTCTCGAAACTGAGGTGATGCAAAATATTTTTTGATGCGTGTAATAGAAAAGGAAACGTATCTGACATCTTGTTTTCAGTTCTTTCACAGATTGTAAAAGAAAATCAAACCTCTGTTCTATAATATTGAAAGGAGGGCTTTTCACGAAAACACTACGTTAAACTTGCAGAGAAGTCAACGCTATCATTTGACGATGGGCTAAGGCCCGAAACTAGTAATAATATAATAAAATCATCTCAAGAATAGTTGGAGCTGGTTGCAGTATTTCCTACAGTGTAATGTAACACTTTTGCCTGGTGCCTATATTCACAGTCAAAATTACATTTTTTTCCCTTAATATATTCTCGTCTAAGCAGCTGTACAGAATTTGGCGAACGGAAACTGGCAGTCTGGCAAAACGTCACTGAGTTAATAGATCTGAAACGCTGCTGTTTATAAACTTATAAGTTAGATGCACTATGGCACTTACGATAGCAGGGTAATCCCAAAAATTATTTGAACGTTATTATAGCCCAAGCCTCAAAATGCTTAACTCTAGTTTACACATAAAATAGGCAGAAGATGTTGAAACACGATTACACTAAATACGGTGCGATAGAGACGCACACTCAGTTAACATAGTTACATTCACTTTGTAATAGTAACAAAAGAACCATCTATCTGTCACCTTGCTCAGAATAACTGGTCATAAAGACTAAGTACTAAGACGTAATTATTAGTCAACTCTCCTGTACGCTTCGATGTATTTGTGCATTATGTTTGGGTCTATCATGTATCTATACTGTCTGGATTGCAGACAACTCAACAAATTTGTAAGTTGTCTGCAATTATAGTCATCTTATGTTTGCACAATGTTGACAAAAACCGTGTCAGTTAATCGACAACCAACTTTGTGGCACTGCAGATACGCCTTTTAAACAAACGTGGATTTTATAACACGTATACCAGTAATAAATCTAGACCGAAGAAGTTCGCTGTTCGACGTTCTAAATGTTCAAGAATACTCATGCGTCTCCATTACTTGGTACTGTATGGACTCGACAGACGTAATGCTGAGGAGTAGCACGCTTCTCTGTACTTTATCTTCTTTACACCTCTTAAACCGCGGGAAGTGTCTGGTAGACTGTACCGAAGACACACACGTGCTGAGTGCATTCCGATTCTTTGCACAAAATAAAATTGGAAAAATATGACTGGCTGTACAGCTTAGACACCATACTAGTTTTCCACACGCTAATGACAAGAGTGTGTGCAGATTGTGAAAGTAACTTACGTAACATCCTTAACACAGTAATTTTGTTCAGTCAGTAACTGTTAATATTCGTCTATTGATATTTACAGGATGAATAATTATGCTAACTGAATGACAGAAGTAAAGTTGTTTATGATTTGGTCCACCTTGTGCAAAAACAATTTTTTCTTGCCTTAGCAAAATACGTTTCACTGAAGCTATAGGACCAAATGGATTTCATCCTTGTTTCCAAATGCTGTTGTTTTTGTGGTTTTCTGTGTTACTATTTAACAAAAGTGACAGTGAAAGTTTTTCACAGTGAAGATAATGGGGAAACCAGAATGTGAAAGAAAACCAACTGTAATCCAAAACATAAAAAACCACAGTGTAGGATAAAAAGACAGAGATTTAGGAACCAGGTTTTAAATTGTAAGACATTTCCAGGGGCAGATGTGGACTCTGACCACAATCTATTGGTTATGACCTGTAGATTAAAACTGAAGAAACTGCAAAAAGGTGGGAATTTAAGGATATGGGACCTGGATAAACTAAAAGAACCAGAGGTTGTACAGAGATTCAGGGAGAGCATAAGGGAGCAATTGACAGGAATGGGGGAAATAAATACAGTAGAAGAAGAATGGGTAGCTTTGAGGGATGAAGTAGTGAAGGCAGCAGAGGATCAAGTAGATAAAAAGACGAGGGCTAGTAGAAATCCTTGGGTAACAGAAGGAATATTGAATTTAATGGATGAAAGGAGAAAATATAAAAATGCAGTAAGTGAAACAGGCAAAAAGGAATACAAACGTCTCAAAAATGAGATCGACAGGAAGTGCAAAATGGCTAAGCAGGGATGGCTAGAGGACAAATGTAAGGATGTAGAGGCCTATCTCACTAGTGGTAAGATAGATACCGCCTACAGGAAAATTAAAGAGACCTTTGGAGATAAGAGGACGACTTGTATGAATATCAAGAGCTCAGATGGAAACCCAGTTCTAAGCAAAGAAGGGAAAGCAGAAAGGTGGAAGGAGTATATAGAGGGTCTATACAAGGGCGATGTACTTGAGGACAATATTATGGAAATGGAAGAGGATGTAGATGAAGATGAAATGGGAGATATGACACTGCGTGAAGAGTTTGACAGAGCACTGAAAGACCTGAGTCGAAACAAGGCCCCCGGAGTAGACAATATTCCACTGGAACTACTGACGGCCGTGGGAGAGCCAGTCCTGACAAAACTCTACCATCTGGTGAGCAAGATGTATGAAACAGGCTAAATACCCTCAGACTTCAAGAAGAATATAATAATTCCAATCCCAAAGAAAGCAGGTGTTGACAGATGTGAAAATTACCGAACTATCAGCTTAATAAGTCACAGCTGCAAAATACTAACACGAATTCTTTACAGACGAATGGAAAAACTAGTAGAAGCCAACCTCGGGGAAGATCAGTTTGGATTCCGTAGAAACACTGGAACACGTGAGGCAATACTGACCTTACGACTTATCTTAGAAGAAAGATTAAGGAAAAGCAAACCTACGTTTCTAGCATTTGTAGACTTAGAGAAAGCTTTTGACAATGTTGACTGGATTACTCTCTTTCAAATTCTAAAGGTGGCAGGGGTAAAATACAGGGAGCGAAAGGCTGTTTACAATTTGTACAGAAACCAGATGGCAGTTATAAGAGTCGAGGGACATGAAAGGGAAGCAGTGTGAAAAAGCTTGCACAGGATAGAGTAGCATGGAGAGCTGCATCAAACCAGTCTCAGGACTGAAGACCACAACAACAGGATAAAAAGAAATAAAATTAAAAAAAAAAAACAGGGTAAAAGAAGAAAAAGTTCTGTTCGCTCAACGCGAAGCCCGTCAAAAAATAATTTCGTTTCCAAACAAACACAGACGCAAGGGCTTCAACTTCAAGATGAGTTCTAGAAGTTATGTTTACATATCTGGTCGATATCCAAGCAGCAGAATCAGTCATTATTCAAAAATTATTTTAGACTAGTATGGTTTCGTAAAAATATAAACGAAGACTTCTGTATCTTTCGCATATGCCGTTACTTCAAAATAAACGTAGACACTAACGTGACAACATGAGCAATATTATCTACTGAACAAGCTGATTATGAGCAGAAAATCGAAACTGTTTATTCACCACTTGCAGGAGACATATATTGTGAAGATACAATCTGTTGAGACTTTTTTACTTACGTTAACGCGACAAAACGCAAACATAAATCTCCGTCAGATCCCGCCACTTAAAACATGAAGCGCAACGTGACTGAGTTCTGCAGTGTTAACAATAATCTCTGGTGATTAGAGCCGTTAAAATATTACTCTGAAAACAGTTCTCCTTCGTTAAGTATTACGTATTAAAACGTCTTCTATTTATGAAACAAAACTGAATTGATCACGTCTGCATATTGTATGTATATTACCAAAGATGTCTACAATCCCTTTCCTTTATTTGCTCACTTGTTTTCAGGAGGAATCTCCCATCTCATACTCAGTCTGTCCTTCGAACATCAAAAAAATGGTCCAAATGGCTCTGAGCGCTATGGGACTTAACTTCTATGGTCATCAGCCCCCTAGAACTTAAAACTACTTAAACCTAACTAACCTAAGGACATCACACACATCCATGCCCGAGGCAGGATTCGAACCGCGACCGTAGCGGTCGCGCGCTTCCGGACTGATCCAAGATGGCCGCCGAGTAAGTGACGCCAGAAACTATTTCCAGAAAGTTAAGTGATTTAGACAGGAATATAATTTAGTTTAACACCGACAACAAATTAAATACGTGCATTAGTGTATCGTTTAGTCTTGCCATTAAAGGTTTCACTTTTTTGCGTATTTTTTCAGAAAACACGAAAAGATCGTAACTTCGCGAAGTCGCGTTTAGGCTTAAATTTTGTAAACGTGTTTGTTTCTTGTTTCACGGTAATCTGACTAGTTTCTCGGTAACAAATAAGTAAACTACCGTAAATAGCGTATAACTTCATTGTTTTAATACAGATTTCAGAAAACAGCGTAACTTTATATCAGAAACTTGCTTATATACATTTGTTTATAGGCCTAATTCTCGTAACGTTTTTGGAGAATCAGACTTAAAGTATCTCGTTTAATTGTCCTTTTTTTCATTCCATCGAGTGAAATATATCATAAATAGCGTATACCTTCATTTTTTTAATACAGATCTCAGAAAAACAGCGGGATTTTAAATCAGAAACTTGCTTATATACATTTGTGAATAGACTTAATTCTTGTAACGTCTTTTTTGATTTTCGGTAATTTAATTGATTTAGTCTAGCTAAAGTATTATTTTCGCCATGAGTGAGAAGTGCCTGACTTGCCGTAGAATTGTTAGTTCCGGGGTTTGGTGTGATCGATCCAATAGTTTTTTTCATTGGGGGGACTGCAGTGGCGTGGGTGTCGGGAAAGTGGATCAGGCTCATCAGTGGTTATGTAGGATTTGCAGCAGAGATAGGAAGATAGTGGAACAGGAGGGGAAAATTGCTGCCCTTCAGGCTGAGCTCGATCAGGCTAGGGAAGATCTGGACAGGTTAAGGAGGGAGAAGGGCAAAGAGAGGTGGGAAGTGGCAACAGGTAACAGAAGGAGCAGGCCTAGAGCTAAGTCTGACAGCTTTGTGGTGAATGTCAAGAATAAGTTTGACCTGTTGCTTCAGTTAGAAACTGATGAGCCTCAAGCAGAGGTAGGTGTAGACAGGACACAACAAACTTTCAATAGGAAATTGAAAAAGAATGTAGGAAAGTCATCGAAAAGGAAGAAAGTTTTGTTGTTGGGCGGTTCTCATGCCAGAGGTGTAGGCCAACTTCTGCAGGAGGAATTAGGACCAGAATAACAGGTCACAAATTTTTTCAAACCAAGGTGCTAGTCTGGATCAGGTGACAGAGGATTTAGGTTCACTTTGTAAAGGATTTACCAGGGAAGACATCGTGGTTATTGTGGGAGGGATAGGGAACAGTATCGACATAGATCCTGGGTACAGTATAGAGTGTGACCTGGTAAAGATTGCGTCGGCATCGAGACACACCAATGTTGAATTTGTATCTGTCCTGAGACGCCATGACCGGCCTCATTTGAATTTCTGTTGGGAGAGATAATTTGGAGTTGGAACGGCTGCCTGGGTCGGGTGCGGGGGCTCATATTGGTGTGGTTCCTGTTGATTCTCTCAGTAGGTGGGACTATACCAGGCACGGCCTACATCTCAACAGGAAAGGGAAGGGTAAGCTGGCTGTGGTAATAGCAGGAAATTTAAGGGGGGGAGGCACTGCCATGAATGGTAAAATACCAAGTGGTTACAGGTGTTGGAGCAGCACCTTTTTTAGGATAGGTAAGACAGAAAGATGTCAAGTTCTACGAGAGGTCAGGATTGAAACATATCTTCAGTTTAGGAAAGAAATTAAACAGCACAATTCTAGCACATTGGATCACCAATCACAGCCATCAATTATAAATTTTCACCAATTACCAGAAATTTTATCTCCACCAAGTTGTATCTCAGTCCTAGGTAATTGCATTGATGAATTAAAGTCACCCAACCCAGTTGACATTATCTGCCTCTCTGAACACCATGTGACCACTGGTATAGGAACTAGGCCTAAGCACAATGAGAAACTCAGACAGGAGAGTACTGCAAATGTTAGAATAAGGAAAGGTTCTCATAAAAGTATAATTAAAAATAATGTAAGTATATTTCATCAAAATATTGGGAGTTTAAAGAATAAAATAGATGAGCTTCTGGTTTGTTTAGAAGATTTAGAAGCTGAGGATGAAATAAATATACTATGCCTGTCTGAGCATCACATTGTTACTGATATGGACAAGGTAAATGTAAGTGGATATAAGCTCTCTGCACATGTAATGAGAGAAAATATGGAGAAAGGAGGAGTTGCCATATATGTCAAAAGTTATCGTTGTGCAAAAAGTATAGAAACAAAAAAGTTTTGTGTAGAGAAACATATAGAAGCATGTGCCTGTGAGCTTAAATTAAATAAAGGCACATTTATAATTGTAACTGTATATAGGTCCCCATCAGGAAATTTTCATCTATTTCTGAAAAATTTGGACTCCTTGTTGTGCTATCTGTCAGACAGGGGGAAGCAAATACTTCAATGTAGATTCTCTGAAAGAGGGTAATAGGAAAAATGACCTTGAAGTATTACTCGGTTCTTTCAATTTGACACCCGTTATTGATTTTCCTACCCAGGTGGTAAAGGATAGCAGCTCACTGATAGATAACTTCTTTACAGATCAAGATAAGTTTAACCAGATAAATGCTCAGCCTGTTTAGAATGGTCTTTCTGATCATGGTGCACAGCTAGTTACAATATATGACATAGCTCCATTCGGCAGTACTAAACAGTCCTCCAAAGTAGTACGTTCAGTCAACGATTTAACAATTGCAAATTTCAGGGAAAGCCTACAGAAGTTAGACTGGGATGAGGTGTACCGTGAACCTGATGCCAATTTAAAATATAATTTATTTCATGACACTTTTGTAAATGCATTTGAACTGCTTCCCCAAGAAAACAGTTAAATATACTCGTAAAAAAACCGTGTAACAAACCATGGCTTACTAAGGGTATAAAAATATCTTGTAACCGGAAAAGGGAAATGTATCCGACAGCAAGAAAGAGTAGTGACCCAGAAACTATCAAACATTATAAAAACTACTGTGCTATATTAAGAAAAGTTATTAAAAAATCCAGAAGTATGTGTATCATGTCTGAAATCAGCAACTCTGATAATAAAATTAAAACAATTTGGAATATTATTAAAAGAGAAACAGGTCAACCAAGAGCACAGGAAGACAGTATTACCATCAAATTGAATGAAAACTATACGAACACAAAAGTCAGAAGTTGAAAATATTTTGAATAATCATTTTCTAAATGTTGTGGATATAGTAGGATCCAGGTGTTCATTAGAAGATGTAAGGCTGTTAATGGAAGAGGCCATACTTATGCAATTTGATACAATTGAAATCTCACCCACTTCTCCCTCTGAAATTAGGAAAATAATAAACTTGCTTAGAAGCAAAAACTCACATGGAATTGATGGCATTTCCAGCAAAATACTAAAAGCTTGTTCTCAACAGATAAGTAAGATTCTCAGCCACCTGTGTAATAGCTCTCTGGAACAGGGCATTTTCCCTGATAGACTGAAATATGCTATTGTTATACCTTTGCATAAAAAAGGGGATAGATCCGATGTCAACAATTACCGTTCAATCTCCCTTCTAACAGCTTTATCCAAAATTTTTGAGAAAGTAATGTATTCAAGAGTAGCTTCATATATCTGTAAAAAGGAAGTACTAACAAAATGTCAGTTTGGTTTCCAGAAAGGTTTTTCAACAGAAAATGCCATATATGCTTTCACCAATCAAATTTTGAATGATCTGAATAACCGAACACCACCCATTGGGATTTTTTGTGATCTCTCAAAGGCTTTTGATTGAGTAAATCATGAAATTCTGCTAGACAAGCTCAAGTATTGTGGCATGAGTGGGACGGTGCACAAATGGTTTAATTTGTACCTAACTGGAAGAGTGTAGAAAGTTGAAATAAGCAGTTCTCATAATATGCAAAGATCAGCACATTCCTCAAACTGGGGAACTATCAAGAATGGGGTTCCACAAGGGTCGGTCTTGAGTCCTTTGTTGTTCTTAATATATATTAATGACTTGGCATTCTATATTCATGAAGAGGCAAAGTTAGTTCTCTTTGCTGATGATACAAGTATAGTAATCACACCTGACAAACAAGAATTAACTGATGAAAGTGTCAATAATGTCTTTCAGAAAATTACTAAGTGTTTCCTTGTAAATGGACTCTCACTGAATTTTGATAAGACACAGTTCCGTACAGTAAATGGTATGACGCCATTAATAAATATGGACCTTAATCAGAAGCATATAGCTAAGGTAGAATATTCCAAATTTTTAGGTGTGTCCATTGATGAGAGATTAAATTGGAAGAAACACATTGATGATCTGCTGAAACGTTTGAGTTCACCTACTTATGCAATAAGGGTCATTGCAAATTTTGGTGATAAACATCTTAGTAAATTAGCTTACTACGCCTATTTTCACTCATTGCTTGCATATTGCATCATATTTTGGGGTAATTCATCACTGAGGAATAAAGTATTTATTGCACAAAAGTGTGTAATCAGAATAATAGCTAGAGTCCACCCAAGATCATCCTGCAGGCATTTATTTAAGGATCTAGGGATATTCACAGTAGCTTCTCAGTATATATACTCTCTTATGAAATTTGTTATTAACAACCAAACCCAATACAAAAGTAAATGCAGTGTGCATAACTACAATACTAGGAGAAAGGATGATCTTCACCATTCAAGATTAAATCTAACTTTGGCACAGAAAGGGGTGAATTATACTGGCACTAAAGTCTTTGGTCACTTACCAAATAGTATCAAAAGTCTGACAGATAACCAACAAGTATTTAAGAAGAAATTAAAAGAATTTCTGAATGACAACTCCTTCTACTCCATAGAGGAATTTTTAGATATAAATTAAGAAATAAAGAAAAAACCAAACAAAAAAATTATTTAAAAAAAACAATAAATAAGAAAAGTTGTTGTATTAACTTAATTATGTTGTTAAATTAACTTAATTATGTCATGAATTGGAAAATTTGACTCGTTCCACATCATTACGAAATATCTTATTCATGATCCATGGAACTAATATTAATCTAATCTAATCTAATCTAATCTAGCCCCTAGAACCGCTCGGCTACCGTGGTCGGCTTCGAACATCACTCACTCTTTTCACAGCGTAAAAATATTTATGGAGTGAGCATCCAGGTGTGCAAAACTGGATTTCTGCCGTCAACGTAAGAAATGAAACCCTGAATTATTTGTTATTATGCAAATGAGGTAATATAGAAAAATTACACATGTATTGTGGTGCTAGTAAAAATTATTATTTATTTAGCACCACAGGAAGGAAACTATGGTGAACGCACACTTACATGTGTTTCAAAATTAGTTGCGATGGAGACGACAAACAGACAAACGAAAGTCTCTGTATGTTCATCTTTTAAGCGAGGGTTGCGGGACTCGGCTGTTCGATAGAGGATGTCAGATCACACAACCTTCAGTCGTCAATTTTCAACCTTATTTTATTTGGCAACTAGTTTCAGCGTTTTACTACGCCATCTTCAGGCCCATGACCGACGTGTATGAGTAATCTACCTCGCTTGTGATCAAAACAGGGGTCAGCAATACTGGCATCAGTAGATGTCTAAGGCGGCCGCGGTGGTCTCGCGGTTCTAGGCGCTCAGTCCGGAACCGCGATACTGCTACGGTCGCATGTTCGAATCCTGCCTCGGGCATGGATGTGTGTGATGTCCTTAGGTTAGTTAGTTCTAAGTTCTAGGGGACTGATGACCACAGCAGTTGAGTCCCATAGTGCTCAGAGCCATTTGAGCCATTTTAGTAGATATCTAATTGCTGCAGGGACCACTTCAAATATCAACTGCGGACACTTAGAAGAACATTCAAACCACGCCACTCAAAGGTGAAAACCCAAAGGCTCATTACTCCGATATGTGTATATAATTTTTATAGAGTTTACGTTTTTGCTGTGTCCATTACGGGCACTTATTATTCTCTCCCCAGCGATAAAACTGAGGTACTTCTTTGAGAAGTGCTCTGTTCGAACAAAACGTGCAGCTCGTTGGGTTGGCTGATGACACTGTAGTTTTGGTGACTGGAGGTGGTTCTTTACATGAAGCTAACATGGGCGATACGGGATCCATATTCTTCAGCGAGAAGGTTGGTTTGAGTCTGTCGACGGAGACGGCCCTCTGTCCATAGGGTGTTTCAATTACGAAGTGTTTTTAGAGCCTGGATGTACCAGATATGGTCAATCATAAGCTGCAGAGGTTTCCTCTGTGCGTCATGACTTACTTGAAGAGTTCCTGGATTGATGAGGACAGACATTGTAGCATGACGTCGAACATTAACTGGCTCAAGGGAAGCAATGTGCCGGTTCAAGTTGAAGTTGGAGTGACACATTCCAGTGGCGTAGGATCAAAGAAATCGGCTGGAAGTGTAGTTGTCATATCGAAGTCATTTCTGCAGCATTGGTGCTATATTTTGGAATCTCATAAGAACAGAGACACATTAAAAACGTTGGAAAGCTGTCAATCCAGTCATCTGAAAGCCGAGCTCCTTATGCTGTTTCGGTGTTGCGATGCTACCGTCCAACTTTGCCGTTCGACGTGGGACGGTAAGCAATGGTTTCATTGTGGCGTATAACTAGTATCTTTGTGAATTGAGTGAATAATTGACACTCAAATAGCCGTCCTCTGTCGGTGGTGAAGCTTTTCAGGGCTCCAGAACATGCTAAGAGAGTACTGATAACAGTTTCTGTAGAGATGTCCTTCAGTGGAACTGCCGCTGGCCAACGTGTAAACCTGTCCATCATTGTTAAGAGACAGGTGAAGCCGTGAGAGCAAGGTAATGAATACACTAGATCAAAATGCATATGCGACAAGCGACTGTCAGTTCACTGAAAACTTTACAAGCACTGTCTGTATGTTTTGAAGTTTTTGCTCGTTGATAGCGAACACATGTTTTTGCCCACAGCTTTACATCTTATTTCAATGGTGGTCAAATGAAACGTCGAATCAAGTCTACAGCACCTTTGATGTCAGGGTGAGCCAAGCCATGAAGTGTATGGAAGACTTATTGGCAGAAGGATGGAGGAACATATAGCCTGAGTTTATACGTAGAATTGTCACAAAGCAGCTGTGACCCATCTGGTAATAATATTGTTACAAACGCTAAGGAACAGGAGTTTGAACTATTCACTTTGGCCGTATCTGGGTCACTGCTTTGCGTCATTGCAATATGTTTGAATGAAACGCTGGATGGCGACAAGATGTCTGCAACTTTGGAACATATATCAGTAGGTATAGTCTCTCCTCCACGAAGGTATCGAATACCAGCGGTGAGCTGGCTGGAAAATTCCAGATGGCGCAGTTACCTGCGTGTTGCTTTTTCTGGGCGCTATTTAAAGGCAAATGTTAATGGATTGTGGTATGTGGATACTGTGAATTCTCTTCCTTCCAAAAGATAATCGAAATGTTTCACTGCCGAATATGCTGCCAACAGTTCACGGCCCTATGTACTATAGTTACGTGGTGTGTCAGTGGAAAACCTGAAGAAAAACACAACTGGTTCAGGTGTTCCTTCCAGCAGCTGGTGTAAAGAAGCATCTATAGCATAGCCCGTAGCATCAACCATCAAAATTAAGGGAAGATCTGTTGAGAGGTGAGCAAGCTGAGTTGCATAAGCTTGTTCTTCTTTTAATTTCTTGAACGATTTTTCCGCTTCGTCTGTCCATGTAACAAAGCGATTATCCTTCTCCTTGTTGTTCTTGCACAAGTTAAACAAAGGTAGTTGCATTTCTCCAATATTTGGTAACATACGAATGTATAGAAATTTAACACTCTTAGAAGTAGGTCCGCTACTATTTTGTGATAAGGAAAGTCCTTGGTTACTTTCACTTGTTTCTAATGGTGAAAGTTCTTGATGAGACACATAATAATACAAGAATGATATCCCTTTCTCTCCAAAACTGCATTTTCCTTCGTTAACCTTAAGATGATATTCATCAAGCCATTGAAGAAGCTGTTTCAGACGTATTACACGTTTTCATTTGATACTGAAGTACCGATAATATCATCTGACTAGGAACATACAAAAGTCAAATCATGCGAAATGCTGTGAACAGATCGGTGGAATGTTTGTACTGCACTGCCTACACCGACTGAAAGCTACAAAAATTTGAAAATTCCAAATAATGTGGTAACAGCTGTTTTAGGCTAATCTTATGGTGCAACAGAAATGTCATGATAAGCTCGGATGAAGTCAGTTTTAGAGAATATCTTTCTGTTAGAAAATTAGCAATTGAAATCTTCATCTACATCTACATTTATACTCCGCAAGCCACCCAACGGTGTGTGGCGGAGGGCACTTTACGTGCCACTGTCATTACCTCCCTTTCCTGTTCCAGTCGCGTATGGTTCGCGGGAAGAACGACTGTCTGAAAGCCTCCGTGCGCGCTCTAATCTCTCTAATTTTACATTCGTGATCTCCTCGGGAGGTATAAGTAGGGGGAAGCAATATATTCGATACCTCATCCAGAAACGCACCCTCTCGAAACCTGGCGAGCAAGCTACACCGCGATGCAGAGCGCCTCTCTTGCAGAGTCTGCCACTTGAGTTTGTTAAACATCTCCGTAACGCTATCACGGTTACCAAATAACCCTGTGACGAAACGCGCCGCTCTTCTTTGGATCTTCTCTATCACCTCCGTCAACCCGATCTGGTACGGATCCCACACCGATGAGCAATACTCAAGTATAGGTCGAACGAGTGTTTTGTAAGCCACCTCCTTTGTTGATGGACTACATTTTCTAAGGACTCTCCCAATGAATCTCAACCTGGTACCCGCCTTACCAACAATTAATTTTATATGATCATTCCACTTCAAATCGTTCCGCACGCGTACTCCCAGATATTTTACAGAAGTAACTGCTACCAGTGTTTGTTCCGCTATCATATAGTCATAAATAAAGGATTCTTCTTTCTATCTTGTAAGTATGCTATTGGATAACGGTCTGGTATTGTGACAGTGTTTAAAACTCTATAATCTCCACAGTGGCACCATGTTCCATCGTTATTTGAAACGAGATGGAAAGGACTAGACCAGCAGCTTTAGGAAGGATGACATATGCCAAGATTGACCATCTGTTGAAACTCAAGTTTTGCTTGCGCTAATTTTTCTGGTCACGAGCGTCTGGCTCATGCATGCACTGGAGGACCTGTTGCTGTGATTGTGTTGCACATTAACTCCAGGAAAATCGTGATTAGGTTTTTCCGTGAGAAGTTTAGGATATATCTTTAGCAAGTCTCGATATTTATTCTAGAGGTCAATCAAAAACAGTAAAGTGTCAATAGGTACGTCTGCAGAGGCGATACTAGCGATTAAAGTTTCTCGGTCAAGCAACTTTTTAGACTTAACGTCACGCGACAGACGATAATGCATCAAGAACTCCGCTCCAATAATTAAATGAATTTTATCCATAGTGGATGCTGTTGAACTCCGTGACTGTTCCTTTATAGGGTGTAGAAAAATTTCCGCTACCAGTCACAATAAAAGGTTATTTATTTGTCACATGACCGGTTTCGGGCTTGCACCCATCTTCAGGTGTTTATACATTCATGTGCATGTTTATATGCTTGATATCACTGTATAAATACAAAAAAAAATTATTTGCTGGTGACTAAACAGATACAAGTGGGACAATTGTAAGTGTCAAGGCAGCATTTGTCGAAAATATACACTCCTGGAAATTGAAATAAGAACACCGTGAGTTCATTGTCCCAGGAAGGGGAAACTTTATTGACACATTCCTGGGGTCAGATACATCACATGATCACACTGACAGAACCACAGGCACATAGACACAGGCAACAGAGCATGCACAATGTCGGCACTAGTACAGTGTATATCCACCTTTCGCAGCAATGCAGGCTGCTATTCTCCCATGGAGACGATCGTAGAGATGCTGGATGTAGTCCTGTGGAACGGCTTGCCATGCCATTTCCACCTGGCGCCTCAGTTGGACCAGCGTTCGTGCTGGACGTGCAGACCGCGTGAGACGACGCTTCATCCAGTCCCAAACATGTTCAATGGGGGACAGATCCGGAGATCTTGCTGGCCAGGGTAGTTGACTTACACCTTCTAGAGCACGTTGGGTGGCACGGGATACATGCGGACGTGCATTGTACTGTTGGAACAGCAAGTTCCCTTGCCGGTCTAGGAATGGTAGAACGATGGGTTCGATGACGGTTTGGATGTACCGTGCACTATTCAGTGTCCCCTCGACGATCACCAGTGGTGTACGGCCAGTGTAGGAGATCGCTCCCCACACCATGATGCCGGGTGTTGGCCCTGTGTGCCTCGGTCGTATGCAGTCCTGATTGTGGCGCTCACCTGCACGGCGCCAAACACGCATACGACCATCATTGGCACCAAGGCAGAAGCGACTCTCATCGCTGAAGACGACACGTCTCCATTCGTCCCTCCATTCACGCCTGTCGCGACACCACTGAAGGCGGGCTGCACGATGTTGGGGCGTGAGCGGAAGACGGCCTAACGGTGTGCGGGACCGTAGCCCAGCTTCATGGAGACGGTTGCGAATGGTCCTCGCCGATACCCCAGGAGCAACAGTGTCCCTAATTTGCTGGGAAGTGGCGGTGCGGTCCCCTACGGCACTGCGTAGGATCCTACGGTCTTGGCGTGCATCCGTGCGTCGCTGCGGTCCGGTACCAGGTCGACGGGCACGTGCACCTTCCGCCGACCACTGGCGACAACATCGATGTACTGTGGAGACCTCACGCCCCACGTGTTGAGCAATTCGGCGGTACGTCCACCCGGCCTCCCGCATGCCCACTATACGCCCTCGCTCAAAGTCCGTCAACTGCACATACGGTTCACATCCACGCTGTCGCGGCATGCTGCCAGTGTTAAAGACTGCGATGGAGCTCCGTATGCCACGGCAAACTGGCTGACACTGACGGCGGCGGTGCACAAATGCTGCGCAGCTAGCGCCATTCGACGGCCAACACCGCGGTTCCTGGTGTGTCCGCTGTGCCGTGCGTGTGATCATTGCTTGTACAGCCCTCTCGCAGTGTCCGGAGCAAGTATGGTGGGTCTGACACACCGGTGTCAATGTGTTCTTTTTTCCATTTCCAGGAGTGTATCTGTACTTACATAAAGCTGAAGCATCATTTTTATAGTTATCTTGTGCTGACCGTTTTTCCACTTAGTTACACATTATCATTTTCACGTCCATATTTCAGTTTTATGAAGTTTAGCTGCATGTTTCACTATTACGATGTGCACTAGTGAAATACGCAGCATTTAAACATGTACATGAATGCATATGTTATGTCCTAGCCAGTAATGCCACCCGAGCCCGCTGCCCAAAGGTTGGCAGCATCAAAGTCCGGACGCCGTCCGCATAAGCAGCGCCAGCGAGACAGGAAATCGCCGCAAGTCTGCGCGCGCCACCGCTGGCTTCTGGCTTCTTAAGCGCTGGAGTCGCGAGCGCTAGGACAGTTCTGTATTCGCCGCTCAGTTGTATACTCGCCACCGAATTGTGTACTTGCTAGTCAGTTGTGTGTTCATCGCAGCAGAGTTGTTGTTTGTCGTCAGCCGACGCTGACCTAGCCGCTCCGACTCGAACTAGACAGATTTCTGTTGACACGGAGTTCACCACTGTGTTTCTGTATCTTCGTAATAAAGATAAGTACCGACTTTTATTTAATCTGAGTGTTTGGGCTTTCATCTTTCTGTTCACTGTTCCAGCGGACCGGTCGGCCCGCTATTAAAAGTGTGGCGGTGACTTCGTAAGCCGTTTCTACCGCGAATTGTTTGTCGCTACGAACACCGCCACAAAACTGGCGACGAGGACTTCCGAACTCGTGTGCAGGGCTGGTTCAACTTGTTTCTGGTTATACTAGTTATAGCGATAAACTTTTGGGGGCTGGTTTAATTTGTGTTCACTATGTCTGCCGAATTACAACAGTTGATCTTGTTACAGAGTCAGCAAATACGAAGTCTGGTGGAAGCAATCGCCAAACAAGCGGCTAATCCACCAACACAAAAGGAACAAGCACAGGCAGCACCACATTTCCGTGCTTTTGATGCATCCAGAGAAGAATGGCGAGAATATTTCGCGCAGTTGCAGGCGCACATGACAGTCTACAAAATCACAGGTACTGAGCGGCAGCTTTATTTAATTTCCACTGCAGGCGTGGAAATCTATCGACTACTTTGTAAGTTGTTCCCGGAATCCCAGCCAGAAGCTTTAGACTATGACGTTGTTGTTAACAAGCTTGCTGAGTATTTCGAGTCGCGAGTTCATGTGGCAGCAGCCAGATTCAAGTTCTTCAGATTAAAGAAACTGCCACATCAATCTAATAAACAGTGGTTAACAGATTTACGGGGCCTCATCCGTCAGTGCCGATTTAATTGTGTGTGTGGAGCTTCCTACAGTGATGTCATGCTACGAGACGCTATTACTCAAAACATTGCAGATTCTCGTATTCGTGCTGCTATCTTAAAGTTGCCTGACCCGTTATTAGAGACTGTGATGAACATCATTGAAGCCCAAGATACTTTTGACTATGCTGAGTGTGAGTTAGATCAGCCATGTATTTCTCAAATTGCCTGTGCTAAGCAAGTTCTGTCACGCCCGCGGCCCCACCGGCAGAGTCAGACTGTAAACACTAGCCGGCCGCGTCATGTTAAACACATTCGTCAGCCGCGTGTGCAAAATGATAGAGTTAAGTCTTGCCCTAAGTGTGTTCTTGCTCATCCTCGTGAACGTTGCCCGTTAAGAAACGCGGTTTGTCACTTTTGTCAAAGGAAAGGACACATCCAGACTGTTTGTTTGCGTAAACGCAAGTACAATTCTAGTGCTGCCCAGCCCATGGATATTCATGTTCTTCAAAGCCAGCCCGCCCAGAAGGTCGCGTTTAAAGACTCTTCCACGATTCGTGTGAGTAATAAACTTGTTCGCAATAAGCCACCCACCCAGCCCTCTGCTATGCGACCCAAGCGTAATTCAAACGCTGTAAAAAGTAATGTACAGACTGCTAGTGAAGCGGGAGTTGTTGTTCCACCCGCCCAACCCACGAGTTGTCGTAAGCAGCGAACACGCGCTAACCGCGCTGATTTTGTGTCTTCCGCCTCCACTGCACCGATCCAGAGACAGTGTAATAAACTATTTGTGAAGCAACGCATCCAGGATAAGACCTTCAATTTTCAATTAGACACTGGTGCGTCTGTGACTCTCATAAATAGTGCTACGTATGCGGCTATCGGCCGCCCTAAACTTTCAGCGGCAAAACATTCTTTGGCTACTTATAGTGGAGAACACATTCCTGTGTTAGGTATATGTAGCGTGCCAGCCACATTCCGTGGCAATACAAAAACAGTTTCATTCACAGTGCTCCGCGCTACAGACAGTGTAAACATTTTCGGATTAGACTGTTTTGACTTGTTTGGCCTGTCTATCCAAGACAATGTGTTGCAAATTAATTCTGTTGTTGTTCCTCAAGACAGCATAACCGATTTGTGTAAACAATACAGTGACATATTTAAAGACGAACTAGGTTGTGCTGCGAACTTTGCCGCTCATATTACGTTAAAAGATAATGCTCAGCCTCGATTTTGTCGTGCTCGTCCAGTGCCTCACGCCCTCCGGGCACCTGTAGAAGATGAACTTCGTCGTTGGCAAAACAACGGTGTTATTCAACCCGTTTCAGCGAGCCAGTGGGCTTCTCCCTTAGTTATTATAAAGAAACCGTCTGGCAAGTTACGTTTGTGTGCTGATTTTAAGTCTACAGTTAATCCTCAGACTGTCATTGATTCTTTTCCTTTGCCTAGACCGGACGAGCTGATGGATAAGTTAGGGGAAGCTCGTTTCTTTTCCAAAATTGTTCTCCGTGAAGCATATTTGCAATTGCCCCTCGACGAGCACTCACAACAGTATTTTGTCATAAACACGTCGTTGGGGTTGTTCCGTTTTCTGCGTTTGCCTTTTGGTTGTGCGTCAGCTCCAGCTGTTTTTCAGCGTTTTTTGTCACAACTTCTGGCCTAACGTGCCATCGTGTTGCAACTATTTAGACGATATTGTTGTGTCCGGTCGGACGCCTGCTGAACATTTCCGTAATTTGGAGTGTTTGTTTACAGTGTTGTCTCAGGCAGGCCTACGTTGCAACATCGATAAATGTTCATTTTTCCTTACGGAGATGGAGTATCTGGGACATGTTATTAATGCTCAAGGCATTCATCCCTCCCAGTCACATTTAGCAGCTATTCGTGATTTGCCCGCCCCTCGCAATCTGCAGGAATTGCAAGCAGTTCTTGGCAAATTGACATATTATATTAGGTTTATACCTAATGCATCACAGATTGCTGCACCGTTGCATCGTCTCCGCCGTAAGAATGTTCCGTTTGTGTGGTCAGCTGATTGCCAATCAGCCTTTCAGCAGCTTAAAGAGGCTTTATTGAATGATCGTTGTCTGGTCCATTACGACCCTAACAAGCCTCTGGTATTAGCTTGTGATGCCTCTTCTTACGGCCTCGGTGCTGTGTTGTCTCACCGCGTCGGTAACACCGAACGTCCTATTGCGTTCGAATCTAAATTGCTAAACAAAGCTCAGAGTAATTATAGCCAATTGGACAAGGAAGCGTTGGCTATTGTGTTCGGTGTCACAAAATTCCATCACTACCCCTATGGTAGACCATTCTACACTCCTGGAAATGGAAAAAAGAACACATTGACACCGGTGTGTCAGACCCACCATACTTGCTCCGGACACTGCGAGAGGGCTGTACAAGCAATGATCACACGCACGGCACAGCGGACACACCAGGAACCGCGGTGTTGGCCGTCGAATGGCGCTAGCTGCGCAGCATTTGTGCACCGCCGCCGTCAGTGTCAGCCAGTTTGCCGTGGCATACGGAGCTCCATCGCAGTCTTTAACACTGGTAGCATGCCGCGACAGCGTGGACGTGAACCGTATGTGCAGTAGAAGGACTTTGAGCGAGGGCGTATAGTGGGCATGCGGGAGGCCGCATGGACGTACCGCCGAATTGCTCAACACGTGGGGCGTGAGGTCTCCACAGTACATCGATGTTGTCGCCAGTGGTCGGCGGAAGGTGCACGTGCCCGTCGACCAGGGACCGGACCGCAGCGACGCACGGATGCACGCCAAGACCGTAGGATCCTACGCAGTGCCGTAGGGGACCGCACCGCCACTTCCCAGCAAATTAGGGACACTGTTGCTCCTGGGGTATCGGCGAGGACCATTCGCAACCGTCTCCATGAAGCTGGGCTACGGTCCCGCACACCGTTAGGCCGTCTTCCGCTCACGCCCCAACATCGTGCAGCCCGCCTCCAGTGGTGTCGCGACAGGCGTGAATGGAGGGACGAATGGAGACGTGTCGTCTTCAGCGATGAGAGTCGCTTCTGCCTTGGTGCCAATGATGGTCGTATGCGTGTTTGGCGCCGTGCAGGTGAGCGCCACAATCAGGACTGCATACGACCGAGGCACACAGGGCCAACACCCGGCATCATGGTGTGGGGAGCGATCTCCTACACTGGCCGTACACCACTGGTGATCGTCGAGGGGATACTGAATAGTACACGGTACATCCAAACCGTCATCGAACCCATCGTTCTACCATTCCTAGACCGGCAAGAGAACTTGCTGTTCCAACAGGACAATGCACGTCCGCATGTATCCCGTGCCACCCAACGTGCTCTAGAAGGTGTAAGTCAACTACCCTGGCCAGCAAGATCTCCGGATCTGTCCCCCATTGAGCATGTTTGGGTCTGGATGAAGCGTCGTCTCACGCGGTCTGCACGTCCAGCACGAACGCTGGTCCAACTGAGGCGCCAGGTCGAAATGGCATGGCAAGCCGTTCCACAGGACTACATCCAGCATCTCTACGATCGTCTCCATGGGAGAATAGCAGCCTGCATTGCTGCGAAATGTGGATATACACTGTACTAGTGCCGACATTGTGCATGCTCTGTTGCCTGTGTCTATGTGCCTGTGGTTCTGTCAGTGTGATCATGTGATGTATCTGACCCCAGGAATGTGTCAATAAAGTTTCCCCTTCCTGGGACAATGAATTCACGGTGTTCTTATTTCAATTTCCAGGAGTGTATTTAGTAACAGATCACAAGCCCCTGACGTCACTGTTTCATCCGTCTAAACCAGTTCCTCAGCGGACAGCTCAGAGACTACAACGTTGGGCTCTTTTGTTATCACAATACCAGTATGAGATACTGTATCGCCCTACAGCTCAGCATGCAAACGCTGACGCACTTTCTAGATTGCCTATTGCTGCGGATGATGTCTTCGATTCCTCTGACGACTCTTGCCATCATATTGACGCCGATGAGCATCAATCCCTCCGGGATTTTCCGATTGATTATCGTCAGGTGGCACGTGAGACAGCTACGGATCCTCATCTGAGTTTACTATTACGTTTTGTTCAACGTGGTTGGCCGTCCAAGGCAAAGGACATATCGGATCCGGTGGTTCGTCGCTATTATCCGCAACGTCATCTGTTGTCTGTTTCGCACGGAGTTTTGCTGTTACGCACCGAGAATGACCAGCTTCGTGTAGTGGTTCCCCAAGTGCTCCAATCCAAGGTCCTCGACTTGTTGCATCAAGGTCATTGGGGTGTGGTCCGCACCAAGCAGCTTGCCCGCCGTCATTGTACGTGGATCGGCATTGATAAGCAGATTACGCAGATGTCTACAGATTGTTCGACGTGTGCCGAACACCAAGCTGCTCCGCCTCAACGCTATTTTGAGTGGGCACGCCCTGCCGGTCCCTGGCAGCGAGTACATATTGATTTCGCTGGTCCATATCGGAATTCTCGTTGGCTCATCGTGATCGATGCATTTAGTAATTTTCCGTTTGTTGTGCCCATGCAGTCTACAACGTCTGCACAAACTATACAGGCGTTGACTTCAATTTTTTGTATTGAGGGTCTTCCAGAAGTTTTAGTGTCTGACAATGGTCCACAATTTACCTCTGCTGAATTTGAAAGTTTTTGTTCTGCCAATGGCATTCGCCATGTTCTTACTCCGCCGTTCCACCCTCAATCGAATGGTGCAGCGGAACGTTTTGTACGCACATTCAAGGATCATATGGACCGCCTTCGTGCTACGCACTCTCGTCAGCAGGCCCTCATCACGTTCCTGTCGTCGTACCGGACCACGCCACGCGACGGCCCTTCGCCTGCGGAGCTTCTCCACGGCCGTCGTCATCGCACCCTACTACGGTTGTTGCACCCCCCGGATCGACCCGCCGCTTCTGAGCATCGCACGCGTTTTCAGCGCAACGACGCCGTTTTTTTCAGAGTTTATCACGGTCGCCGTCGTTGGGAACGTGGTACCGTGATAAGTGTCCAGGGTCGCGGTTTTTATACTGTTCAAGGTGCTACTGGGGTGCACAGGAGGCATCAGAACCAGTTGCGCCGCGCTGGCCGCCCGGATTCTGCCGCTCGTTCTTTGTCCACAGATTTGGTCCGCGGCGGGTTCCAGCCGCGCCTTCCGACTTCGCTGCCGCCCCCAGGGCAGCAGCAGCAGCCGTCGCCGCTACCACGCCGACAGCCCGTCCCGTTGATGCCTCCCGCGCAGCTTCATCCGGGAGCGCCCCAGGTGGTCGCTCCGGCGCCTGCGGTCCCGCTTCAGTCGCCACCGCCTTCGGAGCTGATGGACGTCGACCCCTCAGCCGGGCCGCCTTCCCAAGCGGTGGCTGTGCAGCCTGTCCTGCAGCCGCTTTCCTTGGGCACCCCCAAGGAGTCTGACACCGCAGCGCCTTGTCCGGCGCCCACTCAGCAGCCGTCGACGCAGCGTCAGGAGACGCTGCCTCTCTTCGTGGGTCCCGACGCCCCGTCGCGTCCAGTACCAGAAGCTGCGCCCGTGGTCACAGGCGTGCACCCTGACCTCGGTTTTCAGTCGGTGTTTCCCGAGGCCCCCCGCAGCCAATGCTGGGGTGCGGACCGGGGACTGCCACCGACAACAGTCTCCGCCCCGGTTTCTTCTGCTACGCCTGCGGCCAGACCCCTCCCCCGCCGTCGACGCTCGCCACGTCATTATTCAACGACGGTGCGGCGATTTGGGGGGGAGGAGTGTTATGTCCTAGCCAGTAATGCCAACCGAGCCCGCTGCCCAAAGGTTGGCAGCGTCAAAGTCCGGACGCCGTCCGCATAAGCAGCGCCAGCGAGACAGGAAATCGCCGCAAGTCTGCGCGCGCCACCGCTGGCTTCTGGCTTCTTAAGCGCTGGAGTCGCGAGCGCTAGGACATTTCTGTATTCGCCGCTCAGTTGTATACTCGCCACCGAATTGTGTACTTGCTAGTCAGTTGTGTGTTCATCGCAGCAGAGTTGTTGTTTGTCGTCAGCCGACGCTGACCTAGCCGCTCCGACTCGAACTAACAGATTTCTGTAGACACGGAGTTCACCACTGTGTTTCTGTATCTTCGTAATAAAGATAAGTACCGACTTTTATTTAATCTGAGTGTTTGGGCTTTCATCTTTCTGTTCACTGTTCCAGCGGACCGGTCGGCCCGCTATTAAAAGTGTGGCGGTGACTTCGTAAGCCATTTCTACAGCCAAGTGTTTGTCGCTACGAACACCGCCACAAAAGCATAAACACCTGAAGATGGGCGCAGGCCCGAAACCGGTCATGTGACAAATAAATAACCTTTTATTGTGACTGGTAGCGCCGGCCGGAATGGCCGAACGGTTCTAGGCGCTACAGTCTGGAGCCGCGCGACCGCTACGGTCGCAGGTTCGAATCCTGCCTCGGGCATGGATGTATGTGATGTCCTTAGGTTAGTTAGGTTTAAGTAGTTCTAAGGGACTGATGCCCTCAGCAGTTAAGTCCCATGGTGCTCAGAGCCATTTGAACCATTTTGACTGGTAGCGAAAATGTTTCTACACCCGCACCAATAATTATCTGACAAACATCTGCAAGGTGAAATGACCTTCGAAATCTTTATCGAAGGCGGATTTCGAGGTTTAGGTGTTGTTCACCATACTAGCGTACTACGGAACCGTTTCCAGTGTAAAGTTGCCGTTTCTGAAAGTTTTTATGATCTAATACTTTTGCTGGAAATAAACGTCTGCTCCGGAATCGGTCAAAAATCAAAAAAGGGTGTTGCGATCAGTTATGAACAGGCGGTGAGATGGCTCAGCCTCCTCACTCTGTGTTGCGCCAGTTGTGTAGCGTACTACACGGTCCAGCCATACTGAAGTGACTGTCTGCCAAAACCTTATCAACCACCTTTTGCAGCGCAGACCGCTGCAGGCGTTCAGGATGGGAGTCCGTGTTGTGGAAGGTACCGACAGGGGTATGCAGCCATGCCGACTGCAGTGTCGTGGTCAGCTGCGCTAGGTTTCTCGGTTGAGGATCCATAGCGCACACAGACCGATCGAGGGGGTCTCCAGATTCTCAGCTGGGTGAAAATACATCTGGTGACCAGGGGAGTGCGGTTAAACTCATCCTGGTGCTCTTCGAACAACGCGCGTACACTGCCAGCTGTCCTGTTAGTACTAGTGTAATCCCAAAAGGAAAGTCTCCTATTTTTTTATAATTACATAGACCTGTTTAGTTCTACAATGGTTTACATCATTAGTCACTGGGCGCCAAGTCACGACTATAGGGTGGGTGGGTGATTATGTTCCACTGAAACTGTTGAAGGAGAGCAACGGTTTGCCGAGCGATGTGTGGGTGAGCGTTGTCATGGAGAATGTGTACGCCCTTGCTCAACATTCCTCTTCTCCGGTTCTGAATTGCCTGTTTGAGTTTTTTCGTCGTCTCTCCCTGTCAGCGTTAATTGTGGTCCCAGTGGGCATAAAGTCGACCAACAATACCCATTTCCGATCCCAAAAACGGTTGTCATCACTTTACCGGCAGACCGTGTTTGCTTAGATTTCCGCGGCTTTGGTGAAGAAGGATGCCGCCACTGGCGTGATTGTTGCTTGCTCTCAGGTGTAAAGAGGTATGCCCAGGTTTCCTCACCCGTGACAATTGAGTCCAGAAAGTTGTCCTGTTCGGCTACAAGGCGGTGAAGAAATGCGCGGGAAGCATCAACTCGTTGCCGCGTGTGGTACTCAGTCAGCATGCGTGGCACCCATCTTGGGCACACCTTCCTGTAGTTCAATGTTTCCATTAAAATTCTGTGAGCGGTGCTTCGGGAAACCTGTGGAACCAACGTGCAGAGATCATCCAGGGTTATCCGCCGATCTTCACGCATGCTTTGCTCAACCTTCAGCACTGTCTCCTCAGAAATTGACGGTCTCCCGCTCCTTTGTTCGTCGTAAAAATGGGTCCACCCAGCTGCAAACTCTCTACACCACTTACGAACATTTTTGACATCCATGCTGAAGTGATATCAGGTATTCCCCAGGGAAGCGTCCTGGGACCTCTGCTGTTCCTGATCTATATAAATGACCTGGGTGACAATCTAAGCAGTTCTCTTAGGTTGTTCGCAGATGATGCTGTAATTTACCGTCTAGTAAGGTCATCCGAAGACCAGTATCAGTTGCAAAGCGATTTAGAAAAGATTGCTGTATGGTGTGGCAGGTGACAGTTGACGCTAAATAACGAAAAGTGTGAGGTGATCCACATGAGTTCCAAAAGAAATCCGTTGGAATTCGATTACTCGAAAAATAGTACAATTCTCAAGGCTGTCAATTCAAGTAAGCACTTGGGTGTTAAAATTACAAACAACTTCAGCTGGAAAGACCACATAGATAATATTGTGGGGAAGGCGAGCCAAAGGTCGCGTTTCATTGGCAGGACACTTAGAAGATGCAACAAGTCCACTAAAGAGACAGCTTACACTACACTCGTTCGTCCTCTGTTAGAATATTGCTGCGCGGTGTGGGTTCCTTACCCGGTGGGATTGGCTCTGAGCACTATGCGACTTAACTTCTGAGGTCATCAGTCGCCTAGAACTTAGAACTAATTAAACCTAAGGACATCACACACATCTATGCCCGAGGCAGGATTCGAACCTGCGACCATAGCGGTCGCTCGGTTCCAGACTGTAGCGCCTAGAACCGCACGGCCACTCCGGCCGGCACCAGGTGGGATTGACGGAGGACATCGAAAGGGTGCAAAAAAGGGCAGCTCGTTTTGTATTATCACGTAATAGGGGAGAGAGTGTGGCAGATATGATACGCGAGTTGGGATGGAAGTCATTAAAGCAAAGACATTTTTCGTCGCGGCGAGATCTATTTACGAAATTTCAGTCACCAACTTTCTCTTCCGAATGCGAAAATATTTTGTTGAGCCCAACCTACATAAGTAGGAATGATCATCAGAATAAAATAAGAGAAATCAGAGCTCGAACAGAAAGGTTTAGGTGTTCGTTTTTCCCGCGCGCTGTTCGGGAGTGGAATGGTAGCGAGATAGTATTATTGTGGTTCGATGAACCCTCTGCCAAGCACTTAAATGTGAATTGCAAAGTAGTCATGTAGATGTAGAAGTAGACATGCACGACTCACCATGCACATCCGTCAATTTGCGACGGATTTCAATCGGCGCAGTGCCCTTTGCGTTCAAAAACCGAATAACGGCACGCAATTCGGACTTGGCGCCGGCCGCGGTGGCCGAGCGGTTCTAGGTGCTTCAGTCCGGAACCGCGCGACTGCTACGGTCGCAGGTTCCAATCCTGCCTCGGGCATAGATGTGTTTGATGTCTTTAGGTTAGTTAGATTTAAGTAGTTCTAAGTTCTAGGGGACTCATGACCTCAGATGTTAAGTCCCATAGTGCTCAGAACCATTTGAACCATTTCGCACTTGGTGGTAACATCCAACGGGAGCTCCATTCTCAACGGTTGCCAAGCCAATACTGAGCGCCTCAGCGCGGCGTGCGCATGTTTACACACAGCGCGTAAAGCACTCTTCATAATAGTGTGACCAACTGCCACACAAACAGAGTTCTGTACTTATAAAAAAATATGAGACCTTACTTTTGGAATCACCCTCGTAGATTCCATTGCACTGAGGAAAAACAAAGTGCATGTAGGGGTGGATAAAGGCACACATTTATTGATCCATTGCACCTTCCATAGCAATAAGACCACCCAAAGAGCGCCATGAAAACATACCTCAGACAATAACGCTCACTCCTCCGCCCTGGACCCTTACAATTGTTGCAGGGTGTTTCCTTCCAGGCATTTGTCGCCACACACGCTAACGGCCGTCTGTCCAGTGGAGCATAAAACTTGATTCACTTGAAGGGACACCTGTAGCCACTCAATGAGCGTCCAGTTGCGGCACTGACCTGTAAATTCCAGACTTTGTCGCCGATGAACGTGAGTCAGCACAGGTGCACGAACCAGGTGCTTGCTGCAGAGGCCCAAACGCAGTAACGACAGCTGAACGATCATTGAGGAGACACTGTTGGTAACACCGTGGTTCGTCTGGACGGTCAGTTGCTCGACAGTTGCACGTCTTAGTGATTAAAATTCTTCTGGGTATTATGCCGCGTCATTGCTAAAAACTAACATCAATAATAAACTAAAACCGACGTTTCGGCCGAAATTGCAACGGCCTTCCTCAGGGCACGACTGGTTTTGCATGGGGATAGGTGCTTCTATTTATTAAAGACTATCGATGCCTAACGTCACTGTTGTAAAACTTTTAATAGACTCTCTAATATGATTGGCTAGTCATAACTGGGACACAAAGAGTACCGGAAACCAACTCACACTAATCGGTACCTGCACACGGAGAGCCACCACCACCCAGCTCAAAAGTATTCTTTTCTGCATACCTTAACTGCCCGAGCCTACAGGATAAGCGATGAAAATAACATAAAAGAAGAATTAAAGGAGGTACAGCACACGTTTCGTGCCAACGGCTATGATGACAACATGATAAGAAAGGTAGCTAAAACCAAAGGGAGCAGAACACGAGAAGAAAGCAAAGAAGAAAACCTTCCACTGGTACACTTACCATATGTAAAAGGCGCCAGTGAACGGCTAGGCAACGTCCTCCGCCGACGAGGTTTCAAACCGATTCTTCGAAGCAGTCACAGGATCCACGAAATGATAGGTTCCACCAAAGATAGTATCTTAACACTGCAGGTGTTAACGAACTACGGTGTGAGTGCGGAGCTACCTACATAGGAGAAACAGGGAGACCTGTCAGCTTACGAGTAGCAGAACACGAACGCTATGTACGGTTACAACAACATAATAAATCGGCGATAGCGGAACGCCACCGTGACAGTGGACAACCTATCAGGTTCCAGGAAGTCCGAGTACTAACGAAAGAATCGTGGATGCGAGAACGCAAAATACGGGAGGCGATCGAAATTATTAAGCAGCCTGACATCAACAGGGAAGATGGCTACAAACTCCCGGCGTCCTGGCTGCCGGCCATCCCAGTCCAACGGGCCGCGAGCGGTCGCGGGGCAGAAGCTACACGGGACACGGACGTATCTGCACAAACAGCTGTAGAGCAACTTCCGCGCACAACAGGAGGAAAACTTGCCGACCAGAAGCCGAACGCTGATTGGCGCACAGCTACCAATCGTTGATGACATGGACATCCACGAATACCCTCTTTTCTTCCATCTTCCCTTACGTCATGACTAGCCAATCATACACTACTGGCCATTAAAATTGCTACACCAAAAGAAATGAAGATGATAAACGTTTATTCATTGGACAAATATATTATACTAGAACTGACATATGATTACATTTTCACGCAATTTGGGTGCATAGATCCTGAGAAATCAGTACCCAGAACAACCACCTCTGGCCGTAATAACGGCCTTGATACGCCCAGGCGTACAGAGCTTAGATGTCGTGTACAGGTACAGCTGCACATGCAGCTTCAACACGATACCTCAGTTCATGAAGAGTAATGACTGGTGTATTGTGACGAACCAGTTGCTGGGCCACCATTGACCAGACGTTTTCAATTGGTGAGAGACCTGGAGATTGTGCTGGCCGGGGCACCAGTCGAACATTTTCTGTGTCCAGAAAGGCCCGTACAGCACCTGCAACATGTGGTCGTGCTTTATCCTGCTGAAATGTAGGGTTTCGCAGGGATTGAATGAAGGGTAGAGCCACGAACGTAACACATCTGAAATGTAACGTCCACTGTTCAGTGTCGTCAATGCGAACAAGAGGTGACCGAGACGTGTAACCAATGGCACCGCATACCATCACGTCGTGTGATACGCCAGTATGACGATGACGAATACACGCTTCCAATGTGCGTTCACCGCGATGAAGCCAAACACTGATGCGACCATCATGATGCTGTAAACAGAACCTGGATTCATCCGAAAAAATGACGTTTTGCCATTCGTGCACCCAAGTTCGTCGTTCAGTACACCATCACAGGCGCTCCTGTCTGTGATGCAGCGTCAAGGGTGGCCGTAGGCATGGTCTCCGAGCTGATAGTCCATGCTGCTGCAAACGTCGTCGAACTGTTCGTGCAGATGGATGTTGTCTTGCAAATGTCCTCATCTGTTGACTCAGGAATAGATACGTGGCTGCACGATCCGTTACAGCCATGCGGATAAGATGCCTGTCATCTCGACTGATAGTGATACGAGGCCGTTGGGATCCAGCACGGCGTTCCGTATTACCCTCCTGAACCCACCGATTCCATATTCTGCTAACAGTCATTGGATCTCGACCAACGCGAGCAGCAATGTCGCGATACGATAAATCGCAATCGCGATAGTCTACAATCCTACCTTTATCAAAGTCGGAAACGTGATGGCACGCATTTCTCATCCTTACACGAGGCATCACAACAACGTTTCACCAGGCAACGCCGGTCAACTGCTGTTTGTATACGAGAAACCGGCTCGTGTCAGCTCGTTGTATGTGTCGCCACCGGCGCGAAACTTGTTTGAATGCTCTGAAAAGCTAATCATTTGCATTCACAGCATCTTCTTGCTGTCGGTTAAATTTCGCGTCTGTAGCACGTCATCTTCGTGATGTAGCAATTTTAACGGCCAGTAGTGTATATCCTCCAGCGCTAGTGCTGCCACTTTCCGTCTGTGAGTAGTTATTGCACGTGGTCGTCAAACACAGATGGTGGTCACAGTAATGTGATTGGACCGTGTAGTTTTCCGTCTGAGCGTTAGCGGTCTATTAAGAAAGAAATGAACATTGCGGTGTGCATTTCGCGTTCTGTTTGAATTTACAGTGATACCAGCCAGCACACGGAGTGTTTCTGTGCACGCCGCGGTTGTTTCGATCTGCTTCTCGACCGTATTCCAGTTCGTGGTTTCTGACTGTGGTTCGTTAGTTCCGAAAGGTGTCTTTCCAGATGGGAAAGTCAGTCGCCCTGAGATGGACTCGCAGCATTTTCCTTATATACGAACTGATTGGGACTCACGATCTCTTACGATTCTGTCAGCCATAGAAGATATTACTTCGAGATTTACATCTTGACTAGCTGCAAGTATAGAACAAGCATTGGTTGGTAGCCGTTGAAGAAATATACACTGACGGGGAAAAAGTCGCAACACCAAAAAATATTAATGTCCGGTAATGAAATTTTCAGAATACATTTGTCTAGGTAACGTATTTAAGTTATTAACATTGCAAGATCAAAGGTTAATGTAAGCGCAAGATCGTCCATTGCAAATGTGAAATGCCGGTACATTGCTTATCGATGTAACCGCCAGAATTTTGAAAGCAAGCATACAAACTTGCATGTATTGTGTTGTACAGGTGCCAGATGTCAGTTTGTAGGATGCAGTTCCGTGCCTGTTGTATTTGGTCGGTCAATACAGGGACGGTTAACACTGGTTGTGGATGTCGATGGAGCTGTCGTCGGATGATGTACCATATGTGCTCTGTTGGAAACAGATCTGGTGATCGAGCAGGCCAAGGCAACATGTTGACTCTCTGTAGAGCATGTTGGGCTACAACGGAGGAATGTGTGTGAGAGTTATCCTGTTGAAAACACCCCCTGAAATTCTATTCATCAATGGAAGCACAACACAACCACTCTGAGGTACAAATTTGCAGTCAAGGTGCGTGGGATAAACACGAGAGCGCTCCTACTGTCATACGAATTCGTATCCCAGACCATAACTCCAGCTGTAGGGCCAGTGCGTTAAACGCGCAGACAACTTGGTTGCAGACGCTCAAGTGGCCTCCTCCTAACCAACGCACGGCCATCAGTGGCACCGAGGCAGAACCAGCTTTCATCAGAAAACACAACAGACTTCCATACTGCCCTCCAGTAAACTCTCGCTTGACACCATCGGTGTCGTAAATGGCTGTGGTTTGGGGTCAGTGGAATACACGTTCAGTGAGTCTGGCTCGGAGCCGTCCTTGAAGTAACCAATTTCTAACAGTTCGTTGTGTCACCGTGGTGCCAACTGCTGCTCATATTGCTGCTGCAGATGCAGTACGACGCGCCAAAGCCATACGCTGAACACGATGGTTTTCCTCGTTAGTGCCACCTGGCCGCTCGGAGACCAGCCTTCCTTTGGCCGCACTTTCTCGTGACCACCACTGCCGGCAATCATGTACAGTGGCTACATTTCAGTCAAGTCTTTCTGCGGTGTCGTAGAAGAAACATATAGGTTCTCGTAGCCCTATTATACGACCTCTTTGAAACTCAATGAGGTGCAGATAATGGCATCTCAGTCCACCACGTCCAATTTCAAAGATAACTAAAGCTCGCGACCGTTACAGCGCGTGTTTGAAGCAAACCTGATTTGCATCCTTATAGTACCGTTACTAGAGCCACTCTTATGCGACAGCCGCGAAATGAGAATACACTACCGGCCATAAAAATTGCAGCACCACGAAGATGACGTGCTACAGACGCGAAATTTAATCGACAGGAAGAAGATGTTGTGATATGCAAATGATTAGCTTTTCAGAGCATTCACACAAGGTTGGCGCCGATTTCTCATACACAGGCAGCAGTTGACCGGCGTTGCCTGGTGAAACGTTGTTGTGATGCCTCATGTAATGAGGAGAAGTGCGTACCATTACGTTTCCGACTTTGATAAAGGTCGGATTGTAGCCTATCGCGATTGCGGTTTATCGTATCGCGACATTGCTGCTCGTGTTGGTCGAGATCCAATGATTGTTAGCAGAATATGGAATTGCTGGGTTCAGGAGGGAAACACGGAACGCCGTGCTGGATCCCAACGGCCTCGTATCACTAGCGGTCGAGATGACAGGCATCTTATCCCCATGGCTGTAAATGATCGTGCAGTCACGTCTCGATCCCTGAGTCAACAGATGGGGACGTTAGCAAGACAACAACCATCTGCACGAACAGTTCGACGACGTTTGCAGCAGCATGGACTATCAGCTCGGAGACCATCGCTGCGGTTACCCTTGACGCTGCATCACAGACAGGAGCGCCTGTGATGGTGTACTGAACGACGAACTTGGGTGCATGATTGGCAAAACGTCATTTTTTCGGATGAATCCAGGTTCTGTTTACAGCATCATGATGGTCGCATCCGGGTTTGGCGACATCGCGGTGAACGCACATTGGAAGCGTGTATTCGTCATCGCCATACTGGCGTATCACCCGCCGTGATGGTATGGGGTATCATTGGTTAGACGTCTCGGTCACCTCTTGTTCGCATTGACGGCACTTTGAACACTGGACGTTACATTTCAGATGTGTTACGACCCGTGGCTCTACCCTTCATTCGATCCCTGCGAAACCCTACATTTCAGCAGGATAATGCACGACCGCATGTTGCAGGTCCTGTATGGGCCTTTCTGGATACAGAAAATGTTCGACTGCTGCCCTGGCCACCACATTCTCCAGATCTCTCACCAGTTGAAAACGTCTGGTCAATGGTGGCCGAGCAACTGGCTCGTCACAATACGCCAGTCATTACTCTTTATGAATTGTGGTATCGTGTTGAAGTTGCATGGGCAGCTGTAGTTGTTCACGCCATCCAAGCTCTGCCTCAATGCCCAGGCGTATCAAGGCCGCTATTACGGCCAGAGGTGGTTGTTCTGGGTACTGATTTCTCTGGATCTATGCACCCAAATTGCGTGAAAATGTAATCACATGTCAGTTCTAGTATAATATATTTGTTCAATGAATACCCGTTTATCATCTGCATTTCTTTTGGTGTAGCAATTTTAATGGCCAGTAGTGTAGATATCTTTTTTCCAGATGTACAAACAAGCACACCAGCTTTCGTTTATGTTCCAGAACTCCTTCTTGATGTTGCGATGTTTTTCTTCCGTCTGCGTAGTTCTTAATAATTCATCGGTTACTTGCTTTCCCGCAAGGGGATGCATCTCTCTGCGCAAAATAGAAGTCTTTTCGTCTCCTGCTTCTACTTCATTTAACAATTCATTAACTCTTTGTGATTCCGTTTCGTCAGATTCTGTAGTAAGACTCGTTTTTAAGTCTGTATACGGATAAGCCGATAATGGTTTGGACTTGAAATCTGAAGTTAGTGCAGCAACTTCACTATCAAGCGATCCCAAAAAGTAATGATACTTTGTTACCACATTGCTAACATTTGCTCCAATAAACTGCGACTCCACTTGCAAATAAGCCATATCTTTATATTTTCTCGCCAGAAAATGGTCTTTTCTCTGCCACATGTGATATTTTCTCACCGGTGTCTTTCGTTAGTGAATCTACAGTGAAAAACGGTATTTAAATAGAAGCAGTAAAACTGAAAAAAAATGAAATGAGCGTGTGGCATTGTTGGCCGGAAGGCCCCATCGGGGAAGTTCGACCGCCAAGTGCAAGTCTTACTGCAGTCGACGCCACACTGGGCGACTTGCGCGCCGGTGATGAGGATGAAATGATGATGAGGACAACACCCAGACCACGAGCGGAGAAAAACTCCGACCCGGCCAGGAATCGAACTCGGCCCCGCTGCACGGGAGGTAAGTAAGTCACCACAAAGATAAGCAGGCGGACCGTAAAACTGAAATAATGATTGGAATGATTCTTGTGTATTCACGCTCAAACCGGGCTCACCAGTCGCGGGTTCCAGTAAAAATTTATTTCTTTAGCACTCCTCAAAGGAAATTACAGTGAATACACACACAAACGATAGGCGTTCAGTAAGGAATGCAACATTTTTTTTCGCTGCCCATTTTCGGCTGAAAAAAAAAGCAGAATTTGTTGTGAGACGTCGTGGGATATTCCCTCTTCAGGCCATACGGTTTCATGAAATTCTAATAAGTGGCGGCACTTTACATAGCCCTCAAAATGGTGGCTGTAATGAAGGTGTGTTCCAAGCAGAGAGCACTCATTGTGTGTCTTTTGGCGAAAGACCAGAGCATCGCAGATACTCATAGGTGCTTGCAGAGTGTCTACAGAGACAGTCAACAAAAGTACAATGAGTCGTTGGGCGATGGGTCTGTCGTCATAGCATGCAAATCGCGCAAACCCCTCCTATTTCACGTGCGCTGGCCTGCCGCAAACTGCTGTGACTCCTTAATTTTGGAACGCACGGACACTGTTATTCGATGTGATCGACGGATCAGAGCCCAGCACCTCGGGGCTCGACTGGGCATCTCTACTGGTTGTGCTGACACACTCATCCAGCAGTTGGGGTACTCAAAGGCATGTGGTCCCCTAACAGAAGACTGTAATGAGCAAGGAAGGACCAACTGTACAGAATTACTTGCACGTTACGAGAGTGATGGTGACAATTTTTTGTCGAACATCGTTACAGGCAATGAAACACGTGTTTATCATTTCGAATCGGAAGCAAAACGGCAATTCATGGAGTGGCACCATACCGCCTCTCCTCGAAACAAAAGTTCAAAGATGCTCCCTCAGGCGGTAAAGCAATGCCGACGGGCTTCTGGGACTCCGAAGGTGTTTTTCTGTTTTATTGTCTCCGATCAACCCTGATCTGCAACGATCAATTCCGAAGTGTCTGATGCTGTCCTCAGGAAATTGACGATACGACTTAAGCGTGTTCGTGGTCACAAAAATGCTAATGAACTTCTCCTTCTCCATGACAACGCAAGGCCTCATACATGTCTGCACACTCGGGAGTAGCTCGCAAAACCTCATTGGACTGTTCTTCCTCATCCACCCTACAGCCCGGATCTCACACCTAGCAACCTCCATCTGTTTGGCCGAATGAAGGGTGCACTCTGCAGTAAGCAGTACGCTTGTGATAGTGAGGTTAATGATGCAGTAGACGTCCGATGTCGACCAGTAGAGTGCCAATATATTGGCATATAGGCATTCATACTATAGTGGCATAAGACAGTCGCACTGAACGGAGAGTGTGTTGAAAAATAGCCAAAAGACTGGGGAACAACATGGTATACTGGAATCCTGAATAAAAAATCAGCTTTCAGAAAAAAATGTGTTGCATTACTTAAACGACTCTTCTACATTTTTTAATCATTTGCAATGGAAACGAAAACGGACAAGCAAAAGACTAATCATTCCAACGTATCTCGTATAATTCTTGCAGAGTATACGTTTCACTTTGTGCATTACAGAGACATATCATTTTTCTGCCACTGTGGAAGGACATCGATACCTCGTCAGAAGAATTATTTTAATTGCGAATGCCGCCATTCGTGAACCGTAATTTTCAAGTCTTCATCGCTTTTGAATTGCTTGCGTCCGAGCGTTTCTTTGAGCCATCAAACCCGGGAAAGTCACTGGGGGCGGGGTCTGATGAGTGGATGTTTAAGACATTTAAATTTCATATCCTATATTCTAGCCACAATTGATCGGCAGTATGGGGACGAGCAGTGTCGTGTTGCGACAAAACACCTGCCATCAGAAGTAATCGTCGTTCACTCTTGACTACAGGGAGAAGATAATTTCATAGCAGATTTGAACCTGAATTACTGGTCAATGTTAATCCCCTTTGCGTGTAATGCTCCAAAATTACCACACTCCATCGCAAAAGAGAGTGAGCATGGCTTTTCCTACCGATAGTTAGTACGAATTTATATTTTCTTTTTTTTGCGATGGGCTATGACCCATTTGCGGCTAGATGTTTTCGTTTTTGTTTGGTTATAGTGCACCAATGTGTCATTTTCTGTCACAGTTCTGTCAGGGAATCAGTTATCTTAGAGGTAACATTTCGTTTACAGTAACACGCCTGATTTGCTCCACAAGCTTTTTCGCTGCGGCATTGTTCTCGTTTCTCACTACGCAGTGTGCTCGGCCCGGGCGTGGAAAACCTTCCAGAGAAATTACACCCCTTAAACTTTCTGCACCGCTCGTAGGCTTGCTGGAGGAATACACACGAATCACTGCACTGCGCCTTCATTCTGCGATGCATTTCCACGTGTCGAACAACTTCACTGCTCAAAAATCGTAGTAGGTTTGCTGCTCCAACACAGTACAAGTCGACAATGGGGTGGCCGTCTTTGCACTGACTTAAGCTTCCTTATCCATGATGCAACAACAGGCTGCCGACTATTTGTCATTTTTGAAACACAAGGCTAACTCCTGCCAACTGCCATATCGGTAGTAGAACTTTTAGAAATTTTATTGCTTTCTTAAAGTTTTAATTGTATCACCCTCGTACTTTGTCAACTGCCATGCTGCTGATTTGCAGTATACCAGTTCTGAGAGATACAACCAGATGCATGTGACAAAATAACCAGATTTATAGCACATAAAAATCTAAAAGGAATGATTAGCGATCAGCTTCTTGTAAGGACTGAATGAAATGTTTTAAATATAAACCTGTGGTCAGCTATATATTTATATCTAGTAGTACAATTGTATTTGTGTAAAAAATTCAACCTAACGTCCAAATTTAAGAATTTACCGGGTGCTTATAATTAAACAGACGATGTTCTGAGTGCTGCAGCTTGGTTTGTATACATCGCAGGACGTTGAAACAGCATAGCTACGTTCATTAATCGGTGCACTAGCGGAGTGTGCTGAAAAAAATGATTCCACTTTCTGCCACCAGGTCAAAATATGTCTCTGTAAATAGGCAGAGAGTGGCGTGGCTTGCAGAAAAATGGGAGAAAAAAAATGGCTCTGAGCACCATGGGACTTAACATCTGTGGTCATCAGTCCCCTAGAACTTAGAACTACTTAAACCTAACTAACCTAAGGACATCACACACATCCATGCCCGAGGCAGGATTCGAACCTGCGACCGTAGCGGTCACGCGAGTCCAGACTGATGCACCTATAACCGCACGGCCACACCGGCCGGCTATGGGAGAAACAATCGAACACATGACAACGGTGCTTTTGACACGTTTATTAATATACGGTCGCAAGTTGCATCATCTGTTTAATATGGTCTCTCCACTCAGGAATATCCTGCATCTGTAACACGGTCGATAGTTGCTCACAGCATATCCAGTGTGAACAGAGTGATATGTCGCCGTATGCTATCCTTCGGATCAGGATGAGTCCGCATATGTCCCTGAGAGACATGATCTTTCATATGTCCTCACAGCAAGAAGTCACATGAATTTTGGTTGGAGAATGTGGAAGGCCATAAATCTTGAAACTGCCTATGTATGTTGCAGTCGTTAACGAAGACTTCTCGAAGCAAATTTTTCACCTGGCAAACAACATGTGGTGTCACCCCCATCTCGCACAAAAATAGTGGTGTGGACGCAGCTGCGTTCTTGAAAATCTGAAATCACGTGTTGCGCAAACAGGTCCTTATAACACGTAGATGTCGCGGTGTATCTAACAGGCCTCCTTGAAGAAAGACGGACGGAAAATGCTTGTGAAACCACATCACTGGGTCGCATAACCCAAGTGCAGTGGATGTTGCTGCACAACATTTGACGGAGTAGAACACTATATGTGACAGTTCCGTGGCCGGCCGAAGTGGCCGTGCGGTTAAAGGCGCTGCAGCCTGGAACCGCAAGACCGCTACGGTCGCAGGTTCGAATCCTGCCTCGGGCATGGATGTTTGTGATGTCCTTAGGTTAGTTAGGTTTAACTAGTTCTAAGTTCTAGGGGACTAATGACCTCAGCAGTTGAGTCCCATAGTGCTCAGAGCCATTTGAGCCAACAGTTCCGTGTAGAGTAAAATGGGGCACGTACATGTAAAAAATATTCCCCAGCCACATCTCATCCATTTCCGTGCGCGTCAAAAAACGGAGGATGAAGTCATGGCATTGTAGCTAATCTTGGGACTTCATTTAGTGCACATTCTCAGTCTTTTGGGGATACCAGTGTAGAACGCGCCCCAAAACCTTTTGAACTGTTGACCAGAGGAGAGACATTTCCCATGAAACAGGTCTAGTACTGGCTGCAGAATCTGAGACTTGTATTGCATGGCCGGCTATAGCTACGACAGTTTCATCAACAACTGCCATGGTAATGGGCCGCCTCTCTCTCCCTGCTGCACCACCTAACTCACCTGTTTCTTCAAATTTCTTGATCGTATTTTTTAGACCATATATTGGCCTGGGGTCTCTTCTGTCCTATGGGTGATATTCCTGCAATGCAGCACTCTATTACTGCCGTTCTGATAAAACAAGTTTACCATCAGGACACAGTCTTTCTTCTCAATAGCCATTGCGTTTAGTACGGAAATTTCAAAATTATTAACCCTTTGCACCAGCAGTCACTTCGCAAAATTAATCAACACGCGTCGCCATACGGTAGCAATGCATATTCCTAGATTCCTCGCTAAAGATGGCTGCTGAAACTTCCTGAGTAAACTTTCGTGGAACGATAGTTTTCTCTCTCTTCAGACGTCTGCCAGTTCGGTTTTTCGGCATCTTCGTGACACTATCCCATAGGTCGAACAAACCTATGACCATTACTGCTGCCCTATTTTGTACTCGTTCAGTATCGTCTGTTAGTCTTATTTCGTATGGGTCCCACACTTTAGGAATTTCTAGCATGAGTGCCGGCCGAAGTGGCCGTGCGGTTAAAGGCGCTGCAGTTTGGAACCGCAAGACCGCTACGGTCGCAGGTTCGAATCCTGCCTCGGGCATGGATGTTTGTGATGTCCTTAGGTTAGTTAGGTTTAACTAGTTCTAAGTTCTAGGGGACTAATGACCTCAGCAGTTGAGTCCCATAGTGCTCAGAGCCATTTGATCCATTTTTTTTTCTAGCATGAGTCTTTTGCATACAGTCTTCTTTGTACACTGATTGCACTTCCCTAGTAATCTACCAATGAATCATAGTCTGCCATGTGTCATGTGACCCTATGTGATCATTTCATTTCATTTCTCATCCCTAGAAATTGTTACACGCAGGAACCTGTACGCCGGCCGGAGTGTCCGAGCGGTTCTAGGTGCTACAGTCTGGAACCGCGCGACCGCTACAGTCGCAGGTTCGAATCCTGCCTCGGGCATGGATGTGTGTGATGTCCTTAGGTTAGTTAGGTTTAATTAGTTCTAAGTTCTAGGGGACTGATGACCTCAGAAGTTAAGTCCCATAGTGCTCAGAGCCATTTGAACCATTTTTGAACCTGTACGATTTGATCGACTGCAGTTGCGACTCATAGACGTTGCAGTCATACGACACCCGTTTTTTCGTTTTGTGGAATGCATAATTTTACATTTCTAAACATTTAAACGAGTTGTCAATCTTTGTACCATTTTGAAACCTTGTCAAAACTACAGTACTTCATTATACGTAAGTGCACCACCTGGTAAAGTCTGGATTAGTATTCAGATTATCTCCAAAGTCATTAATATACAAAATGAACAGCAATGACCTCTGCGTGCATCCCTGGGGAACGCCTGCATTTACTTCCACAATATGTCGACGACCCACCATCCAAGATAAAATGCAGTGTCCTACCTATCAAGAAAACCTGAATGCAGTTACAAATTTTGTTTGATACTTCAAACGATTGTACTTTCGATAATAAGCGCAGGTGTGGTGCTGCGTCAAATGCATCGCCGGTAGCATGCCTGGCTTTACTTTGATGATGGAGCTATCGCATGAAATTAATTCACAATACCAGACACAACATCTTTTATTTTCTTGTTTGTATATTATCTGGCTTTATCAGACTGCCCGTTTCACTTTATACACATGGTTTTTTTAATACAAGTGCAATATGTAGATTATAATGTAAATGGTTTCCAAATTCACCATAATATTGATAAATCAAATGCAATATCAGCTGTTACCAGTTTGCTTAGCAAACCATGAAAAGTATAGATTCATCACTGATAACTGTGAATCCAACCCCACTCCTGGGAGTTTAGGAGCGTCTTATCCCTGCGATATTTTGTTCCAATTCGTAAGTCATGTGTGATCACCTTTGGCGCAAATTACTAAAGGCATACAAGAATTTTGATCCTGCTGTTAGGGGTGGTGATCCCCACTGCATCCTTTTTCAGATAACAACCCCTCTGCGAAACAAGTAATATCCTATGACTATAACATCATAGCTAAAGCAGATTCCTGTCACGGGCGCCAGTTGTCCAGATGCTGCTGTATTCTGTTAAAAGAACATGGCGATGCTGATAGTAAACTTGATGAAAAACTGCTTTCCTTATTCCCAGTTAACAGGTACATTTAGCCTTGCCTGCTAATTTAATTCCGTCTTGATCGTGGCCGGCATCGGACCGCATCTGGTTGCTAAATTAAATCGTTCTACGAGGAAACAGGGGAATTTTACAGGCCAGAAGCTCGACAGATCTGATAAATACTTGCATGTGTTGGTAAAAAAATGGAAATGCGACGTAGCCTGTTAGAAGTTAATTACAACTTATCCACAGGCAGTTGATCAACTTAGCCTGAAAAGTCTTGCTGCAGGACAAAAGAAAGAAACAAATAATTGCAACATAAACGATCGTTCTGATAACACGTCCAGCTCCTGATCAGAGAAAGAGTACTCTGGGAGATCGTCAAAATGATAGTCACGGAAACTGAGGAAATTGAAGCCCGGGCTGGGACAATACAAAGTACTATTACAAAAGCATCGATAGGTTCATCGCATCCACCAATTGAGATCTAAACCGTTGTATTTTTATGATTAACGACTGAAACAGTAGCGGTTGCATTAAAGTGAATGCGAAACAGTACTAACCCGAGCTATGGCGTCCATGGCTGCTACTAAGGACTGTAAGCATACGCAAGGACGTACAAACTGCTGCAACACCTGCGCTATTGAAAATCACGAACGAACTCCAAACAAGAACTGCAAAAGACCGAGGACGATAGGAGCTCTCTCGTCAGTTTTGTTACTGTGGGCGCTGCACCTCAGTATACGCCTGCCAGGAAAAAGAGCGCAGTGGTCAACCTCAACAGGGAGAAAGTTGGGATCTGTTCCGCTCAGTAACGCATGGACTCTTGGTTCAGAGGTTGGGTTGCAGGAATGGTTGCAGTTATGTGAAAGAGTGGAACAGACTGGAGTCTATGCGCCACGATGAAGCCGTGGCAGGATAGTCAAAGTAACAGTTCGACCAGCTTTTGTGACTAGTGGCCAATTTGGGAATTGTTATTAATAACTAGCCGAGTACCTGGCGTTGCCCTGCTACGTACATATTTCTATTCTGTTACTTCATCTCCTCCCGCCCCTCTCTCGGTCATCTGCTACTCCCTCCCCTTTCTGCCCATCTCCTCCTTCCCCTCGTGTCTCATGAACTCTGTCCAGTATACTGCTACACACTGATGTGACAGAAGTCACGGGATACCTCCTACTATCATGTCAAACGTTCTTTTGTCTGGCGTAGTGCAACAATTCGAAGTGGGATGGACTCCACAAGTTGTTGGAAGTCCCCTGCAGGAATATTGAACCATGCTGCTTCTGCAGCCGTTCATAATTGCGAAAATGTTGTCGGTACAGGATTTTGTGCAGGAACTGGGATTATGTCCCATAAATGATCGAGGGGGAGCCAGATCATTCACTCGAATTGTCCAGAATGATCTCCAAACCAATGACGAACAATTGTGGACCCGTGACATGGAGCATTGTCATCCATAAAATATTGTACAGAACGCGCTAAGCAGCACGGTCACCGAGGTGGGGCGTTCCGGGTATGAGACGCTGAAAATGAAGACGAATCCTGGAGCATATTGATCCTCTACGGACGGAATAGGGGGGAACCCCTCCCAACAGGCGAGAAGACGACTCGGACGCTCGGCTACGGCAGTTGTAGGATCTTTCTTTGTAATGAAACAAAATAAATCTATAATACAAAAAAATGTTGTAAAAATTAAATAAATAAATAAATAAAAAGAACAAAATCGACAAACCCACTCCATCCTCTTTCTGATCCTTCGATCCTCGAACTCGAACACGTTGCTTGGGCGTGGCGGCGGGATGGCCAGGCTTCGGGTGTCGACCCCTGCCCTACCCGTCGTCCTGCTCCTGCAGCGGTTCATTAGGGCAAAAAAAAAAAAAAAAAAAAAAAAAAAAAAAAAAAAAAAAAAAATGTGTAGTGGTTATGATACTAGACGGTTGCATGGAGGGTCGTGTGTTCAAAACTCACCAGAACTGTAAAATTTTAATTTCTATATTCGGTTCGAGTACATTGTAGAAGTATCTACAAATGTCAAGAATCATTGGACCGGAATGTTCTGAAACTGTATATATACTGCATGTGCTCTGGCCGGAGGCAGTTCCCACCGCACTCTTGTATGTGGTAGTGCTGAATAAACCTTCGTTAAGTGAAGTTAGTGTTCGTCATTCATTTATTTACACCTTCTTCTACGTGACAATATCCATCGTTGTTTGGAAACATGAAGTTCATGAAGCCTGAAAATTGACTCCAAGTAGCCGAATATAATCATTTCAAGTCAATAATCGGTTCACTTGGAGCAGAGGACCCAGTCCAGTCTATGCGAACACAGCACATACCATTATGGAGCCATCACCATCTTTCTCAGTGCCTTCTTGACAACTTGGGTCCATGGCTTCGTGGGGCCTGCGCCACACTTGTACCCTACTACCAGACCTTACTAAATGATATCGGGGCTCACTTGATCGGGCAGTGGTTTTCCAGTCGTCTAGGGTACAATGGATGTGAACGCGAGCCCAGGAGAGACACTGCAGGCTATACCGTGCTGCTACTGCCATAGTCCGTTACATCTAAACATCGCGAGACTGCTACGGTCGCAGGTTCGAATCCTGCCTCGGGCATGGATGTGTGTGATGTCCTTAGGTTAGTTAGGTTTAAGTAGTTCTAAGTTCTGGAGGACTGATGACCACAGCTGTTAAGTCCCATAGTGCTCAGAGCCATTTGAACCATTTGAACCATCTAAACATCACCGCACTGTCCTAATGGATATGTTCGTCACATGTCCCGCATTGATTTCTGCAGTTATCGCAAACGCAGCTGCTGTCGGAAGGCCGTCGGCCACTGCGATGTCCGTGATGAGAGGTAATACGTTAAATTTGATGTTCTCGGCACACCCTTGACACTGTGAATCCCGAAAGTTTGAATTCCCTAACGATTTCTGTAATGGAATGTCCCATACGTCCCCCTCCAACTATCATTCCCTGTTCAAAGTCTGTTACTAATAATTCCCGGTATGTGGTCATAATCACGTCGGAAACACTTTCACATGAATCGTCTGAGTACAAATGACAGCTCCGCGAATGACCTGCCCTTTTTTGACTTGTGTACGTGATACTACCGTCATCTGTTGTAAGGTTGGAGGATATTTTAGCACCTGAAATGCGAGTCTCCACGACATAGAAATCGATATGGCACATACCATACTTCGGATGTAAATATCTTCATTTGCATACTGAGGAGTGCAGTGAGCAATGGGCACATACATGGCTTTCGTGTAAATGATATTAATAGTTCCTTCCTAATTTGTTTGCACATAAATGCGTTCATTTTTATAGTAAAACGTAGCTGAAATACGAAGCGCCAATCGCTCTGGTTAGGACGCAGAAGCGCAATATGGAAATCCACGTTAGGAAACATTAGCGAGGTACAACAAACCGACACTCACTGCAGGGAGCTAATTTAAGACAACAGTGGTTTGAGCCCTTGCCTATGCGCATTTCTAAGGCAGGTGGAACAAACACTCTGCATCGGATCACATGATCCTGTCGTGAATGGCATGTGGGCTTCACCTGTGAAGACACCTGCCCTGGCGATGCATAAACGCAACAACAAAAACTCAGACGCTGATTGAGCAAAAGTAAGACAAAGACAGGGAAGGTGACATTATTGCGACGCAGAAGTTTATTAGGAAAACTCTGATCGGCTCGAACAAGGAAGTACAGACTGTACAGTGCGCTCCCATTGACTGATACTAGTGTTGCTACAAGGCAAAGCCATGGTACTGTGGGAAAAGTTCACGAAAATATAGTCAATTACGAATGGATAATTGAGGCTCTCTTCTCTCGAGGCACTGGGACCTTAAAGACCTGCGGTGACGCAGAGAGAGGTTTTTCTGTGAACATTTTTGGTTCATCAGGTTCTGCTTCAGCCATATTTGTGTTGAATCCCTCATAGATCTCCACAGCGGAGGAAACGAGATGAGTAGTTCTAGTTTTCTTGTGAGAACTTTGAGGACAATATTGAACATACAGTCTTCCGCTTCACGAAAACTTATGGATTTTTCGACTGGGTAAATTCAGTCAGAGGCCAGCATAACATTATTAGGTTGACACGTACAAGACACGTTGCACGCGGCAGCCAGATATTTCCAACACTGTCGCTGCACATTTCGAAAGGTAAATGACGCACTGCTGAGATACTAACTGTTGAGGTCACTAGAGTACTTGACTTCAGAACTGCGTAAGCCTGGAGTGATAGCTAGAATTTCCTCGTGTTCGTGATTGTTACATCATCCTGTGGTTTATATTCGAATGAGGAAACATTGCCCAACTTCAGTAGTTTAGTTTATATTCCCAGAGTGAATATTCCTGACGGAAATTTCGGTTGAGATTTCTACTTGCACTATTGTCATATTTTTTCGTATTAAGTTTTTTTTTTAATTTGATGACTGTACTTTTCTTGCCTTATGTTTTTAGCACGGGATCTTCCTAGACTGTATAGGATTTTCTTAAGACTAACACTTTCGCAACGTGAACCCGAATGTGTATACTATTTTATGTAACAAAAAACTTCGATGTACAGGGAACAGAGTGTTTGTTTGTCCTAAAATAGAGACCTTCCTTCCCCAGCGACATATTTTGGGAACACCGACAACAGCTGTTCTTCCGATGTCTAACAGTGGGCGTATCTGTTATCTACGTACCTGGCAGGGTCTGGGTTCACAGGCTTAATACGTTCCTTTTCAGAGCAGTCCTTGCGCGCTAAATGGTGTGGTGGTTTACTCAAAAACCAGAGCACTCAGCTCGTTAGATTGTGTACGCACATATCGCTATTACATCACTTTTGTCACCTCAACGTTGTTTTGGTTCAAATGGCTCTGAGCACTATGGGACTCAACTGCTGTGGTCATCAGTCCCCTAGAACTTAGAACTACTTAAACCTAACTAACCTAAGGACATCACACACATCCATGCCCGAGGCAGGATTCGAACCTGCGACCGTAGCAGTCGCACGGTTCGGACTGCGCGCCTAGAACCGCGAGACCACCGCGGCCGGCCGTTGTGTTGTACGTACACTGAGCAGCCTACGTGGATACTGGCTGCTAAATGTTTTGCGAATAGAGTTAGTAGCAAAGAAGCAATAAATGTAAACGCCATGACGTCAGGTCTGAAGCGACAATTTTTTTGCATGATCAGCGAAAATGTAGTAAGCGATCAACTTTTTTCCTTTCATCATCTTGTGGGGTTTGTCAGTGAGAGCGTTTCGTGAAGATTTGTAACGATAAAGTAAGCCACTGAATTCTCTGCTTCTTATATGTAACAGTAGTATGGAAGTATGGAATAAACAAACGTGTTATAACCATTGTATTCACTAATTTGGATCGTGTCACGTAGTACAAACGAACCAAAAAAAGCATTTCCGGAAATATGATAAAGTTCGGAAGTCAAAAAGTAAACAGCTTTATCAGAGAGAAAATGTTGTTCCCTAATTCGCCTAATATTGTTCCACTCATTATCTTGTACTACACACTTTCACAAGTAGCCTACGTTCTTCCTCAGTGTTCAAGCTATCGCCTTACGAAATTTCATCGAAATCGGGTCAACGGGTTAGTAACAATAAATGTAAACGTCACATGCATGAATGGCAGTTTCTTAAGCATGTCAGTGTTTATGCTGTCGTGTACCCTGAACTATATCTCGTGCATAGTTATAACTTTCTAGATACGTTCAGTGGTATATGTGATCACTGTCTACACAATGTGTCGCGAATAGAGTTAGTAGTAAAGAAGTAGTAAATTAAAACGTCGTGCCTGATGTGAAAATGGACAACCAAAAGTTAGTAAGCGATAAACTCTTTTTCTTTTCATCATTTTGCGAGAAAAAAGTCTCGTAGAGGTTTGAAATTAACTTTAAAGTTTGTTGCATGTCACAAAGTGCTCTTATTCTAAAATGCAGGATGAAAATGTATGGGTATTCTCGCCTTATAGCCTACACTTGTTTTTCACCTCCACTCTTTCATAGGTAGGTGGTTCACACCCCCACAGCGATTCATTCCAGAGAGTAAGTGGTATGTGTACCAAGTTCGGTTGAACTCAGTACAGTTGTGTGTTGGAAGAGATCTGGAACATACGTATACTTTTATAATATGTGTGAATACATTTTTTCGTGATCTGATTTCGTTGAAAGTAGTCTATACGGTGCCCCTAGGTGCGCTGAAGTTAGCAATGAAAACCGCATAAAAATCCGTCTAGTAGTTTGGAGATTAGTGTGTTCAGGTAGACAGACAAGAATGTTTTAGTTAAATTTAAATCATGATCACTTTTTTCGTGATTCGATTTTGGTGGGCTATAGCCTATACGGTGCCCCAAACTATGCTCAGGCTACTTGCTACAACGCTATGAAAATTCGTTTGGTGATTTTGAAGATTAGCGTGTTCAAAGACAGACAGACACGATGGTATTGCGGAATTATTACCGTTATAGTTTCAAACAAGGCTCGAAAAACTCCTCCGCCACCACGAGACAACAGTCCTCTGATTAGGCAAGCCTACGGTGATACCGGGGAAAATTTGTGCGACACCATCTAAATAGAGATTAATTCCATCGACATTCGGGACATTATTCGGAGCGACCCATGACATATATCAAATGACTCGTAAATTTGCGTACAATCTGTCATCGGAAATGCAAGTTATATTTTACTAGGACACTCTCTCTTTCTCAGGAAGACTGGACGTGGCGGCAGTCGCTGCCACTGCACACCTTGTGGTAGCCTAGGAAAAAGTCTCTGCTGTACAGCAGGATACTGGAAAAACGCACTCACTCTACAGAGGAGACCACTTGTAAATCGCTTGTGCGCGCCATGTTAGAATACTGTTGAAATGTGTGAGACTCACAGCGTATAGGACCGACAGGGCACATTGAAGATATACAGAGAAGGGCAGCACAAAGTTCTGTTTCATTTAAGAAAGCATCTGGCAAAAGCTTGAAGATAGGAACCATTTATCCCACAAAAGCCTATCTACAAAGTTTAAGGGCGCAGTGCTACTGAGTAAATTGTGAAAGTAAATTTCATCATTGCTTTTTACACGGAAACTTTGTTACAAAAACAAGCACACCATTGCATCGTGAACTGCACACCATGCACTATTTTTCGACGTAGTTGCCACCGACACTGAGACATTTGTCGTGGCGTGCAATCAGTTTGAAGAAACCACTCAGGTAAAACTCAGCACATTTGTCGCACAGCCTGGTCCAGCTCAGCATTGGTTTGGATGCCTCCATGTAAATGAGGCGGCCTTGGTTTCTGGAGTAAACTGGTGCACCCACCTCTCATCAAAAATGGTTCAAATGGTTCTGAGCACTGTGGGACTCAACCTCTGAGGTCATCAGTCCCCTAGAACTTAGAACTACTTAAACCTAACTAACCTAAGGACATCACACAACACCCATGCCCGAGGCAGGGTTCGAACCTGCGAGCTTAGCAGTCGCGCGGTGCCGGACTGAACCGCCTAGAACCGCTTGGCTTCCTCGGCCGGCCACCTCTCATCGCCAGTTATGATTCTAAACAAGCGTCTACAGCACAAAGCGATCCAGCCGAATCCCATTCCTGCGCTCTTGTAATCCGGGGTCAGCTTCCTCAGCACGCTTCTTATAGATACTTTTTGGTAATCCAACACATCGCGGAGCCCGTGACGGGCCCGGGCACGCCAATAGGCAGTGTGGACGTCACGTCTGACACTGTTATACCCCCTGTCAGCTAACACCGTGTACTGCACTTTAGCAATCTTGTTTTCATTCGTGGGTGTGAAGAGACGCCCACTTCGACCTTCATCTTCCACACTGCCTTCCTTCTCTCAACATACACACCAGCGACCAACCATTTGTCAAGCCATGACCTTTTCAGCGTACATGGTCTGTAGGCTTTGACGGTTGACAGACATGTGGCCATTCATACCGGATAATAGCTCGAATTTCCACTACGTCTGTTTGCTATCATGATTTGTACTCGAATAGCCTCGGGCACGCCGGTCTGCTGCCACTCCCTCTTCTTCGGCGCTCTGCGAATGCGCCATTCCTGCGCCACTGACGACCCTTCCGTCTTTGAACCAGCAACGGCGTTTGTTTCTGTCACTTGGTGTATCATCCTCCCTTTCAAAAACAGTGACGAAACTTGTTTTCGGAACATCCCTCATGACTGAGTAATCCAAGGATATACTGCTGAGGGAGTCATTCTTTCCGCGCTCCACAAGCAACTGGAACTGGATGAAACTCAGACATGTGGTAACGCTGCCATGCACTTCACTGTGGTTTGCGGAGTACGGATGTAAAAAGAAATGCACATTCGCTGATGTCGTAACTTTTGGCCTAGCACCACACCCTTGGTCAAGAAGGCCCGTAGGACAGATGCGTACAAGTATAGACCTATATCACTGACGTCAATCTGTTGTAGAATTGTGGAATGTGTTTTATGCTAACAATTATGACGTTTCCAGAATGAGATTTTCACTCTGCAGCGGAGTGTGCGCTGATATGAAACTTCCTGGCAGATTAAAACTGTGTGCCCGACCGAGACTCGAACTCGGGACCTTTGCCTTTCGCGGGCAAGTGCTCTACCATCTGAGCTACCGAAGCACGACTCACGCCCGGTACTCACAGCTTTACTTCTGCCAGTACCTCGTCTCCTACCTTCCAAACTTCACAGAAGCTCTCCTGCGAACCTTGCAGAACTAGCACTCCTGAAAGAAAGGATATGGCGGAGACATGGCTTAGCCACAGCCTGGAAGGTAGGAGACGAGGTACTGGCAGAAGTAAAGCTGTGAGTACCGGGCGTGAGTCGTGCTTCGGTAGCTCAGATGGTAGAGCACTTGCCCGCGAAAGGCAAAGGTCCCGAGTTCGAGTCTCGGTCGGGCACACAGTTTTAATCTGCCAGGAAGTTTCATATCAGCGCACACTCCGCTGCAGAGTGAAAATCTCATTCTGGAAACATCCCCCAGGCTGTGGCTAAGCCATGTCTCCGCCATATCCTTTCTTTCAGGACTGCTAGTTCTGCAAGGTTCGCAGGAGAGCTTCTGTAAAGTTTGGAAGGTAGGAGACGAGGTACTGGCAGAAATAAAGCTGTGAGTACAGGCCTGAGTCGTGCTTCGGTAGCTCAGATGGTAGAGCACTTGCCCGCGAAAGGCAAAGGTCCCGAGTTCGAGTCTCGGTCGGGCACACAGTTTTAATCTGCCAGGAAGTTTCATATCAGCGCACACTCCGCTGCAGAGTGAAAATCTCATTCTGGAAACATCCCCCAGGCTGTGGCTAAGCCATGTCTCCGCCATATCCGTTCTTTCAGGAGTGCTAGTTCTGCAAGGTTCGCAGGAGAGATTCTGTAAAGTTTGGAAGGTAGGAGACGAGGTACTGGCAGAAGTAAAGCTGTGAGTACCGGGCGTGAGTCGTGCGTCGGTAGCTCAGATGGTAGAGCACTTGCCCGCGAAAGGCAAAGGTCCCGAGTTCGAGTCTCGGTCGGGCACACAGTTTTAATCTGCCAGGAAGTTTCAATTATGACGTTTATGAAGAACGAAATTCTCCTCCTTAAAAATCAACATGCATCACGGGAACATTTGCTGTTGAAATGTCGTGAGACGACTTTCTGCGAAGGTTGGGACGCCATATTACTTCATCCTACATACATCTCGCGAAATGACGACAACGGGAAAATGCGAGAAATTAGAGCTAATACAGAGGCTTACCGGCAATCATTCTTCCCTCACGCCATTCATGAGACAAGGTAGGGGGAATCAGTTAGTGGTACCAGAAGTACCGTCTGCCACACACCATCAAGTGGCTGGCGGAGTATGATGTACATGTAGATGTAGATGTATTCAGCGGATAATCTCCTCGTTTGTTATCTTATCATGAATCGCTTAGACTCAGACTCTTCCATTACTCCCACGGGCCATCAACCACATTGCGATACCCCAGACGTACTTTCTTAGATATTTCATTGTCAAATTAAGGCCTAAGGCGCATGGTCAATAAAAGATGTTTTTTCAGTCTCTGCTTTATCTATGAATACATTTCCTTTGACAGAGCTGAATGATCCTTCGTCCACATGTACGTTTTCTTTACTCATAATGTTGAACCACAAACGACCAGCGGTTTTGAAATGTAATTCTGTGAAAGCGACGATTATACCCTTTGTTATGTTGCGAAGTAAAACACAAACGAACTATTAGAAATTATTGTCATACCTCTCTTCGTCCTGAACGAGAGAGAACCAGTAGCATAAACAGGTTAGAAAACGGCGGCCATATAGATAAAACGGCAGTAAGTGGAAAACCGTCCCACTTTACGAGATACGTAAGAGATGAATCTGGATCCACGTGGAGAACTGCAAGCCTGGACAGAAGTGTTACATAAATATCAGATTCCAATTGCAAATTCAACTTTATTTTCATTTATTGTTAAACTCAGATCCACATAAAAACTCTATTTGTTGTTTTTATGGTTCCCTTCCTTGCTTGGGAAAAACTGAACCCTTACAGCAATGGTCGCCAAACTGCGGCCCGCGGCTGCATGCGGCACGAATCATGTATTCATCCAGTCCGCAGTTCTCAGCCATATTTTACAATAATATGTATTTAGAAACTAAAAGCAAAATCATAAAAGTCAACTAACGCTAGCATCTTCTCAAGAGTGTAGTTTTCCTGCTCAGTAAGAAATAGAAAAACTTATAGAGACAGTAATATTTTAAGATATGCTTAATTTTAATGGCTTTCGTGAATTCGGCCTTGAGTTAAGTAAAGTTGACCGCTTACCTCAGGGGCAGAGTAGTAAGGTTACAGGGTGTGAGAGGGGGAAAGGTTCATTGTCTGTCTTCCAGTGCTGACAGGTCACGGGAGTGCGCGGCTCGTATCGATCAGCTACTACGGTATCAATTTTTACACGAAGTTCACATGGATTCATGATTATGTATTACAGTGATGGTCATCTTCAAATACGATACATACACTATGCGATCAAAAGTATCCGGACACTCCAAAAACATACGTTTTTCATATTAGGTGCAATGTGCTGCCACCTAGTGCCAGGTACTCCATATGAACGACCTCAGTAATCATTAGTCATCGTGACAGCAGAATGGGGTGCTCCGCGGAACTCAAGGACTTCGAATGTGGTCAGGTGAATGGGTGTCACTTGTGTGATACGTCTACGCACGAGATTTCCACACTCCTAAACATCCCTAGGTCCACTGTTCCCGATGTAATGGTGAAGTGGAACCGTGAAGGGATACGTACAGCACAAAAGCGTACAGGCGGACCTCGTCTGTTGACTGACAGAGACCGCCGACAGTTGACGAGGGTCGTAATGTGTAATAGGCAGACATCTATACAGACCATCACACAGGAACTCCAAACTGAATTAGGATCCAGTGCAAGTACAGGCGAGAGGTGAGAAAACTTGGATTTCATGGTCTAGCGGCTGCTCATAAGCAACACATCACGCTGGTAAAAGCCAAACTACGCCTCGCTTGGTGTAAGGAGCATAAACATTGGACGATTGAGCAGTGGACAAATGTTGTGTGGAGTGACGAATCACGGTACACAATGTGGTTATCCGATGGCAGGGTGTGGGTATGTCGAATGTCCGGTGAACGCCATCTGCCAGTGTGTGTAGAGCCAACAGTAAAATTCAGAGGCGGTGGTGTTATGGTGTGGTCGTGTTTTTCATGGACGGGGCTTGCACTCCTTGTTGTTTTGTGTGACACTATCACAGCACAGGCCTACATTGATATTTTAAGCACCTTCTTGCTTCCCACTGTTGAAGAGCAATTTGGGGATGGCGATTGCATCTTTCAACATGATCGAGCACCTGTTCATAATGCACGGCCTGTGGCGGAGTGGTTACACGACAACAACGTCCCTGTAATGGACTGGCCTGCACAGGGTCCTGACCTGAACTACAGAATACCTTTGGGATGTTTTGGAACGTCGACTTTGTGCCAGGCCTCACCAACAGACATCGATACCTCTCCTCACTGCAGCACTCTGTGAAGAATGGGCTGCCATTCCCAAAGAAACCTTTCAAAAAATGGTTCAAATGGCTTTGAGTACTATGGGACTTAACTTCTGAGGTCATCAGTCCCCTAGAACCTAGAACTACTTAAACCTAACTAACCTAAGGACATCACACACACCCATTCCCGAGACAGGATTCGAACCTGCGACCGTAGCGGTCGTGCGGTTCCAGACTGTAGCGCCTAGAACCGCTCGGCCATAACGGCCGGCAGAAACCTTTCAGCACCTGATTGAACTATGCCTGTGAGAGTGGAAGCTGTCATCAAGGCTAAGGATGGGCTAACACAATACTGAATTCCATCATTACCGATGGAGGGTGCCACAAACTTTTTCAGCCAAGTGTCCAGATACTTTTGATCATATAGTGTATATGTAACAAGTCAGAGTTCAATTAAGACTGTTGTAATACAAGGCAATGAGTAGAAAAAATGGCATTCAAAACATTTAACAAACATTTGTGATCGTGTCCCATACTACATAAAGATAAGTACAATTACTGTTATTCTTATTTATGGATTCTTCAGTTACGTTTGGAAGCGTAAGCTGGCAGATTAAATGAATGTCGATTTCGCACCTTACATGAGAGATTTTACTCATCATAACTGGAAGGTGAATATGTCACCCGGCATACTGCGGCGAAAATGAGCAGATTTGCCTATTCAAATTCTGCAGTATGCAATGCAAAGGGATGACACTTAGTCGACGGTATTAACGCACCAAACGTAAATCCTGCATGTCAGTGAGCAAGAGAAGAAAAAAGCTGCTGGAGGAAACGTATTAGTTTGGGAGTTGCGACGTCACAGCCCAAGTACAAGGGAACAACACTCTTAAAGATACCCGTGGTTAGGGACAATGAACGCGCTCAGTGACTCATCAAAGAGGGCAGGTAGCGAGCCAGCGGCATGGTATGGAGAGAATCCATAGAAAACTTTGTTGGAGAATTTCCAGATGGATACAAACAGACCAGCGGCGCAGTTGATCATGTGAAATGCTCGTGATATGGTCGTGATGTATGCGTGTAACGTTTCGGCGTCTGGAGCGGGCACAAAATGTCAGATTGGCTGAAATGAACTAGGAAGGAGTAAAGTGCCGAAATTTCGACGCAGGGTGAAGGTAAGCCCTTTGCAATTGGTAGAGGTAGTTTCCACAAGATGAAAAGAATGCTCCTATTGGTTGGAAAAAGCTGTGACTTGAAGCACAAAAGAACCCAGGTGGGGGACAGTTTGCTACAAAAGACACAAGACCGAAAATTTCGTGGACTATCCTCTGAGCCAGCGTCAAGTGATGAACAGGACGCCTCACGCTCTGGACGACGCTAAGGAAGAATTTTGTGTGAACACTGCGTTCACTTTGGCTCACATTCAGCTAGATATTAGCTGTAGCGTTATTGAGCTCCAACAACGGAGAAACGAAACAGTCTTGTAGATAACTGTTCTTGCGAGAACTGAGAGGGCATTGTAATATGCACACTGCTTCATCCATGCACGTGCATATCGCCATATTTCTAGGGATGAGTGCATATTTTTTCGCCTAACGAGAAACATAGGACAGTTTCTGCTGATAAAATCAGCAAAGATTTTGATTAGCTTTTACAGGACTTTCAGAGGACGAGAGCAGACATGCAGCCGACAGCTCATCGCTGCTAAGGTAAATTCCACTAGCAGAAGCGTAAACTTGTTGGTTCACCAGCTTGTGTCCACTGTGAACTCGAGCTACCTTGACTAATCTTTTGCTCAGCTTGTCACAAAAAACTAACCATCCTCCGTAGACTTGACTGCCATCCTAAATACACTCCTGGAAATGGAAAAAAGAACACATTGACACCGGTGTGTCAGACCCACCATACTTGCTCCGGACACTGCGAGAGGGCTGTACAAGCAATGATCACGCGCACGGCACAGCGGACACACCAGGAACCGCGGTGTTGGCCGTCGAATGGCGCTAGCTGCGCAGAATTTGTGCACCGCCGCCGTCAGTGTCAGCCAGTTTGCCGTGGCATACGGAGCTCCATCGCAGTCTTTAACACTGGTAGCATGCCGCGACAGCGTGGAGGTGAACCGAATGTGCAGTTGACGGACTTTGAGCGAGGGCGTATAGTGGGCATGCGGGAGGCCGGGTGGACGTACCGCCGAATTGCTCAACACGTGGGGCGTGAGGTCTCCACAGTACATCGATGTTGTCGCCAGTGGTCGGCGGAAGGTGCACGTGCCCGTCGACCTGGGACCGGACCGCAGCGACGCACGGATGCACGCCAAGACCGTAGGATCCTACGCTGTGCCGTAGGGGACCGCACCGCCACTTCCCAGCAAATTAGGGACACTGTTGCTCCTGGGGTATCGGCGAGGACCATTCGCAACCGTCTCCATGAAGCTGGGCTACGGTCCCGCACACCGTTAGGCCGTCTTCCGCTCACGCCCCAACATCGTGCAGCCTGCCTCCAGTGGTGTCGCGACAGGCGTGAATGGAGGGACGAATGGTGACGTGTCGTCTTCAGCGATGAGAGTCGCTTCTGCCTTGGTGCCAATGATGGTCGTATGCGTGTTTGGCGCCGTGCAGGTGAGCGCCACAATCAGGACTGCACACGACCGAGGCACACAGGGCCAACACCCGGCATCATGGTGTGGGGAGCGATCTCCTACACTGGCCGTACACCACTGGTGATCGTCGAGGGGACACTGAATAGTGCACGGTACATCCAAACCGTCATCGAACCCATCGTTCTACCATTCCTAGACCGGCAAGGGAACTTGCTGTTCCAACAGGACAATGCACGTCCGCATGTATCCCGTGCCACCCAACGTGCTCTAGAAGGTGTAAGTCAACTACCCTGGCCAGCAAGATCTCCAGATCTGTCCCCCATTGAGCATGTTTGGGACTGGATGAAGCGTCGTCTCACGCGGTCTGCACGTCCAGCACGAACGCTGGTCCAACTGAGGCGCCAGGTGGAAATGGCATGGCAAGCCGTTCCACAGGACTACATCCAGCATCTCTACGATCGTCTCCATGGGAGAATAGCAGCCTGCATTGCTGCGAAAGGTGGATATATATACTGTACTAGTGCCGACATTGTGCATGCTCTGTTGCCTGTGTATCTGTGCCTGTGGTTCTGTCAGTGTGATCATGTGATGTATCTGACCCCAGGACTGTGTCAATAAAGTTTCCCCTTCCTGGGACAATGAATTCACGGTGTTCTTATTTCAATTTCCAGGAGTGTAGTACCGAACTTAGAACCGGAATCGGATGATTTGTCGTAATATTGGCCAACTTCACGACGTAGTAGTAAGAATATTTTTGTGGAGAACCTTCTGGTTAAAATTTGATATTGTAGTGTTCAGAGTGATTTCGATTAAACAGGACGAAATGCGTTGTCTTCATAACTGTCCTAACATTGTCAAGTTACAACCTATGTAAATACGTGTATTTCCTTGACAATAATCCTGAATTAAAAACAATTTGTGTACAGCTAAACACCGTTGTGCTCTGTCATAGAATAAGAGTCCACTCCTTACCCCAGTCATTTGTTCTATAGACGCTAACGCATTCACAGGGTGTTTTTGCTGATGTCTGACGGTAGAGAAAAGGAGTGGAGTGTCAGAGTAGAACAGTTCCACATCTAAGATTGAATAACAAGTACACTGTTTTTGACCTCCTCATTTTTGTTTATTTCGACCTAGTGTTCAGCTTATTAGGCCATCTTCAGGAAACAACTGCAGACGGCCTTATAAGCCGAAAATAGTTCGAAATAAACAAAAATGAGTATAACAAAAACGGTGTACTTGTTTTTCAACCTTAAATAACTACTACTACCAATCAATGAATCATCCGTTTACACAGACAACACATCTTCATGAAATTTCAGTGTCTTTGGTCTTGTTGAGGGTGGCAGCTGTCTGAAACAAAGAACAGCCGACGCGACATGTTCCAAATGGTCCCGACTTTTAACGATCGATAGTTGGGGGCCGATGACCAGCTTACTGTGTCTTTGATGTAGCTAATCTACTGGGGGCTCACAACACCCTCATTTATATAGGTTAGCAATTAATAACAAGATCGATACATATGCGTCCTGAAGTGACGTCCCTTAATGTCAGTCTTGGCTCCTGAGGAAAAAAGTTTGACGAGCAACTGCCTTACAGGATCACTTGGTGGTCCGTCTGTTTGTACGTCTCTTAAGACCCCCTTTTTCTCAAGAGATGAGTAGAGGTATTAAGTTGAAATATGCGTCAAATATTAAGTTCTACGGTCTCTTGGTGGTTGTCAATGCAGTCAAAAGATACAGCCATTTATGTAACATATTTTGACACTCACGAACTCATTCATCAAAACCTGTACAAGAACTATCTATATAGATAATTAAGTTTCTACAGAACCTCCAAAGCACGAGTCTTATACGCACTTGTCCGGTTTTTTTCTTTTTTTCAGTTGATATTAGAGTTTCTCCGTGACATAAAATGTAATTCTTTCATTTGCAAACAGTCCACAAGTCACCATTTTCGGTACTTTTTGTATCTACTGTATAATTATTATGTGTGTAAGTCATATGTCATTTTTTATCCGCGTATGAGACATACAACTGTCATCTGGCGCTGGCCTAAGGCGCTGAAAGCCAATTCGTGAACAAATTAATGTGATTTTGCAGAACATTAGGAAAGTGTCTCCTGTTTAATATCATCGTCATATTATGCAATCAGCGAAGGAAAAATCAGATAAGGTTTCCTTTTCACTCAACTAAAAGGTTCGGAATAAGCGACGGTTCATTGATCCGATTGGTGTAGACGACCACCTAAATGGAGTACGGTGTACGCAAACTCCACAGACTCTGTTGCCGGAGTACGTTCCGGATGATTCCTGGGCAGCAACGGCAGGAAGGGAAGGACAGCGGGATAGAAACCAGTGATGCAGTTCCCCAGTGAAACCTAAGCTGGGCGTGGCGGCGTTGCTACGTGACCACCGACGCTACACGACCTTCCTCCACCACGTTATTCCCAGTGGACTGGTTCAGGCCGACGTCTAAGGCCAGTATTACACACAAGGAACTAATTGTTACCAAGCATCATTCAGTACTCTTGCCCACGAGGACTGGAGTCGCTAACCACGATTGACAACATAGCATCGCCTTACAAGAGCTGCAAAGTGCCTTGAAGTTGGCGGTAACTTTTCCGGCATAGTTCTAAAGGGATATTCATGATAAAAACAGATCAAGTAATGATCTGAGAATTTATTATCCGCCGAACTGTTCACATCCTTGACGATCGTCAAGCTGTAGAGTGAATAGTGGGGAGTATTTTCTACCTATATTAGACACTCCTTGTCGTAATCCATTCACATACGTAGGGAGGAAAAAATTATTACCTGTAGTGGCGTGACAAGACAGCCAAGCCACTCGGAGGTAGCCGAAAGGCACGCTTTAAGCTCACGCAGCTTGGCGTGAGGTCTGGAACAAGGTAAAGTAATTATCCTATAAAGAAAAGAACGTAGTTCTTGGAATACTTAACTTTAATCCACAATTGGAGAACATCGCTCTTGTTTAGACATTATTACACTGAATATAAACTGGTAATGGCGCCTTGCTAGGTCGTAGCAAATGACGTAGCTGAAGGCTAAGCTAACTATCGTCTCGGCAAATGAGAGTGTATTGGTCAGTGTAGCTTCGCTAGCAAAGTCGGCTGTACAACTGGGGCGAGTGCCAGGACGTCTCTCTAGACCTGCCGTGTGGTGGCGCTCGGTCTGCTATCACTGACAGTGGCGACACGCGGGTCCGACGTATACTAACGGACCGCGGCCGATTTAAAGGCTACCACCTAGCATGTGTGGTGTCTGGCGGTGACACCACACTACCTGTATACAATCTAATACACTGACGTTTCCTGCACTAAATATATGACAGAGATAATGTGCAACCGGCTGTACCTCGAATATTGATTCTCTAGATATACCAACAAGATATCACGAGAACAACATCGATTCCTTCGACGTCTTCCTTGAGACTTGAGAATAGCCTCAAACAGTAAATAATGTTTTCAATATACAAGATGTCTCGGAAGGTATGTTCAATATTCATGGTATGACAGGAACGATCATTCGCAGCAAAAAGTGCAGTAAACATGGGCACTAAAATGCATACTTAAGAGCTATGAGCACACATTCATCTTCTACATCTACATCTACATCTACATCCATACTCCGCAAGCCACCTGACGGTTCTCCCTTCTATTCCTATCTCGTATTGTTCGTGGAAAGAAAGATTGTCGGTATGCCTCTGTGTGGGCTCTAATTTTTCTGTTTTTATTCTCATGGTCTCTTCGCGAGAGCAATATACTACTTGACTCATCGGTGAAGGTATGTTCTCGAAACTTCAACAAAAGCCCGTACCGAGCTACTGAGCGTCTCTCCTGCAAAGTCTTCCTCTGGAGTTTATCTATCATCTCCGTAACGCTTTCGCGATTACTAAATGGTCCTGTAACGAAGCACGCTGTGCTCTTCGCTGGATCTTCTCTGTCTCTTCTATCAACCCTATCTGCCACGGATCCCACACTGGTGAACAATATTCAAGCAGTGGGCGAACAAGTGTACTGTAACCTACTTCCTTTGTTTTCGGATTGCATTTCCTTAGGATTCTTCCTATGAATCTCAGTATGGCATCTGCTTTACCGACGATCAACTTTATACGATCATTCCATTTTAAATCACTCCTAATGTCTACTTCCAGATAATTAACTGCTTCCAGTTGCTGACCTGCTATATTGTAGCTAAATGATAAAGGATCTTTCTTTCTATGTATTTGCAGCACATTACACTTGTCTACATTGAGATTCAATTGCCATTCCCTGCAATTCGTTGCAGATCCTCCTGCATTTCAGTACAGTTTTCCATTGTTACAACCTCTCGATATACCACAGCATCATCCGCAAAAAGCCTCAGTGAACTTCCGATGTTATCCACAATGTCATTTATGTACATTGTGAATAGCAACGGTCCTACGACACTTTCCTGCGGCACACCTGAAATCACTTCGGAAGACTTCTCTCCATTGAGAATGACATACTGCGTTCTGTTATCTAGGAACAATCCAATCACACAATTGGTCTGATGCTCTTACTTTGATATATGTTCTTACTTTGTTCATTAAACGACTGTGGGGAACTGTATCGAACGCCTTGCCTTCCATAAAAGACATCTCTTCTACTGCAAGCTCTTTGTTTTCTGTATTTTTGTTTTCGGTAATACAGACAAAAACAAGAAAAAATTGTCTAGTAAACATCGGCTCTAAAAAGCTTATCTTGAGAGCTATGAGCACTTGTTCAACTTCTCTGTGAAACACATCTCTTTTACTGAACTTTACAAAACTCTTAAGATCTGCTTTTCAGCAGAGCCCATGTTTATTAGACTTTTCTGCTTGGAGTGATGGTTTCTGTCATATCCCTGAACACTGACTGTTCCACCTGATACGCCCTGTATATATACAATTTGATGGATAACACTTCAAGCTCCGTGAGGCTATTCGCCGACAACACTGTTCTCTATACAAAGGTTGCAGAGTCAGGAGACATGTGAAATGCAGTATAATAATCGTTTATTACAGGAACTGGCAGTTGATCCTGAAAGTAAATAATGTAACGTAACCAGGCGAAGAGATCCATTAAATGACCGCATAAAACTTTTTGTAGGAAAGCATATATTAGGCTGAGTTTCATTGAAAAAATCTTAAATAAATACTATTGATCCACGACAGAAGAGGCTTCGAAAAATCGCTCTTTCAGCCAATACTTCCGTACTGCTTTTCAGTCTGTGGTCCTTACCAGATAGCACTAACAGGTCTACTCTTTAGTAGACTGCTTACGCTGCGCTTGATCGCCTTCTTCTGAAGTAATGCTACGCTGAGTGTGATTCGCATCAGATAGGATAGACGGAGGACATGGAAAAAGTTCAAAGAACGGCAGTTCGTCTTGTATCATCGCAAAATAAGTGAGAGAGTGACACGGATACGGCTGCCATTAAAACAAAGGCGTTTTCTGCTGCGGCTGGACCTTATCGTGAAATTTCACTCACCAACTTTCCCCTCAGAACGTGAAAATATTTTGTTGGCGCCCACCTACATACGGAGAAATGATCATCATTATAAAATAAAGACAGATCAGAGCCAGGCACTTAACTGTGAACCGCAGGGCAATCATGTAGACACAGATGCAGATGGGGATAGAGGACAGAAGAGACCTCAGCAAAGACCGGCGCGCTACGTCACTGCTTCTTTTGCTTAACGCGACAACCTTACGGAAAATCTCAACGAAATCGAACAGAGATGTTGCGCGTCATAGAGAGGGTTTAGTTTTAGAATTCGGAGGCTCTGCGCTCCAATAAGAGTTGTGCAACATATGATTATTTCCTCTCACATACGTCTCGCCTAAATGACTATGATGAGAAAATTAGAAAAATTGACATACTGACAGTTGTTCTTCCCGCTGTGTTGGAACTAGTCACTCGCCTTTCTTTGTTACATACTCGAGTATCTCGTACACAGATAAATTTACAACACAGTCCAATAAAATACAAATGGCAATTTTGCATTTAGTATAATTTTGGCAACATAACTAAAATGGTCTTATAAATTTATAAGCATCAAATTAAACATGAAATTTAACATAAAATTGTCCGTCCTCGGTAGCTGAATGATCAGCGCGACAGAATGTCAATCCTCAGGGCCCGGTTTCGATTCCCGGCTGGGTCGGAGATTTTCTCCGTTCAGGGATTGAGTGTTGTATTATCCTAATCACCATCATTTCATCCCCATCGACGCGCAAGTGGCCGAAGTGGCGTCAAATCGAAAGACTTGCACCCGGCGAACGGTCTACCCGACGGGAGGTCCTAGTCACACGACATTTTATTTTCCTTCAGAAAACACAATTATTTTTATATTTTCCAGGTATGTCAAAGCTGTAATCGCATTTGAAGTCATTGACGTTTAAAACTTTTATGAAAAAATTTAATGCTTCCATAACTGTTCTGAAAAATAACTTAAAATACATTTCTTACGTGAACAACTAATCATTTATAAGTTTCTCTGGGAGTAAAAAGTCGATATTTTGTAAGATCTATGTAGTACAAGTTGTTTTACCACTCTTCTTACTCCACTGTTTTATTGTGGCGCTAAGAAATGGTCGGTTTGTACACGCTATAACATGATTTGTGCTGTCAAGAAGAAGTGTAATTTCTAATGTTTATTAAAACTGGATGTCAAGACAAACTTGCCTGCAATATCTGTATTTTTTCGTAGTTCATATTTTAAAATTAAAACTCGACTTCGTCTCGCAAGAAAATGGACCACACAACTGGACAGTGTGTCAACTAATAACTTCACGATTCAGTAAACAAGTACTACACTGAAGAGCCAAACAAACTGGTACACCTACCTAATATCGTGTATGGAGCTTCCGAGGACGCAGAAGTGCCGCAGCGCTACGTGGCATGAACTCGATTAATGTCTGAAGTAGTGCTGGAGGGAACCGACAAGATTAATCCTGTTGGGCTGCCCATAAATCCGCAACAGTAAGAGGGGCTCGAGATCTCTTCTGAAGAGCACGTTATAAGACACCCCAGCTATGCTCAATAATGTTCATGTCTGGGGGAATGTTTAAAGTCAGAAGAGTGTTCCTGGAGCCACTCTGTAGCAATTCTGGTACGTGGGGTGTCGCATTGTCGTGCTGGAATTGCCCAAATCCGTGGGAATGCACAATGGACATGAATGGATGCAGCTGATCACACAGGATGCTTATGTAGATTTCATCTTTCGGAGACGTATCCAGACGTATTAGGAGTCCCATATCACTCCAACTGCTCACGCCTCACACCATTACAGACCCTGCACCAGCTTGAACAGTCCCCTGTTGACATGCAAGGTCCATGGACTCATGAGGTTGTCTCCATACTCGTACACGTCCATCCGTTCGATACAATTTGAAACGAGACTCGTCTGACCAGGCAACCTGTTCCCAGCCACTAACAGTCCAATGTCGGTGTTGACGAACCCACGCGAGGCGTAAAGCTTTGTGTCGTGCAGTCATCAAGGGTACACGAATGGGCCTTCGTCTCCGAAAGCCCACATCGTTGATGTTTCGCTGAATGGCTCGCACGCTGACACTTGTTGATGGCCCAGCACTGAAATCTACAGCAATTTGCAGAACGGTTGCACTTCTGTCACGTTAAACGATTCTCTTCAGTCGTCGTTGGTCCCGTTCTTGCAGGATCTTTTTCCGGCCGCAGCGATGTCGCAGATCTGATATTTTACCGAATTCCTGATATTGACGGTACACTTATGAAATTCCCCACTTCCTCGTAACCTCAGAGATGCTGTGTCCCATCGCTCTTGCGCCAACTATAACACCACGTTAAAACTCACTTAAATCTTGATAACTCTCCGTTGTAGCAGCAGTAACCGTTCTAACAACTCCGCCAGACTCTTGTTGTCTTATATAGGTGTTCCGGACCGGAGCGCCGTATTCTGCCCGTTTACATATCTCTGGATTTGAATAGGTATGGCTATACGAGTATCTTTGGCACTTTAGTGTATAAGTTAAGTACAAACCATTAACTTTGTTTTTGTACTTGCACTTGCTCGTTCCTCTGCCTCTATTACGCAAAAATAAGGAAATTAAAATATTGTTAAGTTTTAACACCACAAATTTTGTAGTCAACAGTGGATGGAGGTGAGCAGGAAACTATGCACATTTTGCTACTGGGACAGTAGTACGAGAAGTTCCCTTCACCACACACCGTATCCTGGTTTGCGGAATGTAGATGCAGAAATGTGTCTCCTACGCAGTTTTCCCAAACTGATACACCGCACTTTCTGAGAATTGCACGGTCTAGTCAAAGATTTCTTTTCCCTACCACTGACTAGGCGCGCAGTCCGGAACCGCGCGGCTGCTACGATCGCAGGTTCGAATCCTGCCTCGGGCATGGATGTGTGTGATGTCCTTAGGTTAGTTAGGTTTAAGTAGTTCTAAGTTCTAGGGGACTGATGACCACAGTAGTTAAGTCCCATAGTGCTCAGAGCCATTTGAACCTACCACTGACTTCACGTTTGCATACCGTATCGTAGCGTTTCGTTGTTTTCCCTTGGTATGCACGTGATCTGTCAGGTTTCAAACGTAACCAGCAATGCTGCTACCTCCAATTGCTTCAGAATGATCCATGCGTTCTTCGGAACACATGTGCACTTTTCTTTCAGCTGCCCCTGCCATTGCCATTTTAAGCAACACGAAATGTTATATATGGTCTTCGGAAACCACGCAAAAAATTTTTTTATTCTCCCACTCGCTAAACGCAAGCTATTACACCTACCGAAAAAAATGAACAGGACTTTCTTTGTAGGAAATCAATGCAGTTAGATATGGTAACGGGATACGTTTTTGCTAGAGGCTGTGGTTTTCGAGTTACTGAAGAAAAACGCGCAGAAGTGATCTTCAAACGTACCCTCACTCCTACACTCAGCTGCCACCAGTCAGGATTTCTAGTATGTTGTTCGTAGCACTCTTTCCTATACCTGTACAAAAATTTGCGACTGTATAAATTGTTTCCCACGTTCGACGTTTAATGGTCTTCATAGACTTGTTTTATTACGTCACCGGCTTAATCGAGCGCTTACAAATTGTAAAACTAATGTTTGTGAAAAATTTTACCTAGCAATTTTGTGAATTATAACAGTACAAAATAAATAATTACATCGTTCTTCTCTTCAAGCGTTCTGACAATGAAGTTACTATGCTTGTAAGAGTTAAGTTTGGATCGAATTGTCAACGCAACTAGTTTTAGCGTAACGTTTACAAAAGTCTTTTTTCTTTCATTAACCTCGCGGTCACGTTTAAATTAATAATGTTAACTAAATAGCGGGCTACGCAGGTCGCATAGCAACCTAATCAAGAAATACCAAAACAATGTGGATATCTGGAATAGTACGCGCAGTCGGAAATTGTTGTACAGTTGTGGGAGGAAGCATACTAGAAAGACAGCTGAGCGATGAGTGTGGGGGTGGAGGTGCGTTTGAAGGTCGCTTTTGTACGTTTCTCCTGGTACCTTGAAATCCGTGGCCTCCAGCGAAAACATTTCCGAGTAAAAAAATAAGTACATTAAATTTGCTACAAAAATGGTCCTGTTCATTTTTTCTGTACGACTAACAGTTGGCGTGTAGCGAACGAGAGAATAGGAAAATCGCGCGCGTTGCTTTTGAAGGCCAGATATAACATTGCGGGTTGCATAAAAAAATGCGGTAGGGGCAGTTGAATCACTCTGTGTACAAAAAACAGTGGATGCGATATCGACGGAAGTGGAATCGCATGACGTTCGTACGAATTCTGAAGTAAGCTGTTGTAATACTTCCCTCGGCAAATCGTAAACATAAATGTAAATGTTGTGTGACTAGGGCCTCCAGTCGGGTAGACCGTTCGCCGGGTGCAAGTCTTTTGATTTGACGCCACGTCGGCGACTTGCGCGGCGATGGGGATGAAATGATGATGATGAGGACAACACAACACCCAGTCCCTGAGTGGAGAAAATCTCCGACCCAGCCGGGAATCAAACCCGGGCCCTTAGGACTGGCATTCTGTCGCGCTGACCACTCAGCTACCTAGAGCGGACATCGTAAACAGATGAAGCACGGTGATCAGGTGGCGCGGTAATGGCACAGTAAGGCAATCGCACGGTGAGGTCGGACGCTGGGTTCACCAGCCGCTAAGCACCGCAGGCGAAGCGCTCGCACGCACCTGTTGCTGTTGCGGCGCCCGATGGCTGGTACCTGGTCTCTGGCCGTCCTTGGAAGCCGCGGCTTGTGCACTGGCGGGAGGTGCCGCTGACCGCACTGCTGAAGACTGCGGCTACCGGCAGCAGTCTGCTCGCCGGGAGGGGTGTCTGCCGCGGGGTGGGGGAAGCGCGGCCCACAGCGCTGCGGACGTACACCCCTCTCTTCCACTAGCCACTCCCCTGAATCACTGCGTCTGCAAGAGGACTGTCACTCCGGCGACGAAAAAGTTCTGTCATTACGTTCCGTTTCTGCTTTACACTACTGGCCATTAACATTGCTACACCACGAAGATGTGCTACAGACGCGAAATTTAACCGACAGGAAGAAGATGCTGTGATATGCAAATGATTAGCTTTTCAGAGCATTCACACAAGGTTGGCACCGGTGGCGACACCTACAACGTGCTGACACGGGGAAAGTTTACAACCGATTACTCAAACACAAACAGCAGTTGACCGGCGTTGCCTGGTGAAACGTTGTTGTGATGCCTCGTGTAAGGAGGAGAAATGTGTACCATCACGTTTCCGACTTTGATAAAGGTCGGATTGTGGCCTATCGCGATTGCGGTTTATCGTATCGCGACATTGCTGCTCCCGTTGGTCGAGATCCAATGACTGTTAGCAGAATGTGAAATCGGTGGGTTCAGGGGAGTAACACGGAACGCCGTGCTGGATCCCAACGGCCTCGTATCACTAGCAGTCGAGATGACAGGAACCTTATCCGCATGGTTGTAACGGATCGTGCAGCCACGTCTCGATCCCTGAGTCAACAGACGGGGACGTTTGCAAGACAACCATCTGCACGAACAGTTCGACGACGTTTGCAGCAGCATGGACTGTCAGCTCGCAGACCATGGTTGCGGTTCCCTTGACGCTGCGTCACAGACAGGAGCGCCTGCGATGGTGAACGGCAAAACGTCATTTTTTTCGGATGAATCCAGGTTCTGTTTACAGCATCACGATGGTCGCATCCGTGTTTGGCGACATCGCGTTGAAAACACATTGGAAGCGTGTATTCGTCATCGCCATACTGGCGTATCATCCGGCGTGATGGTATGGGGTGTCATTGGTTAGACGTCTCGGTCACCTCTTGTTCGCATTGACGGCACTTTGAACAGTGGACGTTACATTTCAGATGTGTTACGACCCGTGGCTCTATCCTTCATTCGAACCCTGCGAAACCCTACATTTCAGCAGGATAATGCACGACCGCATGTTGCAGGTCCTGTACGGGCCTTTCTGGATACAGAAAATGTTCGAGTGCTGCCCTGGCCAGCACATTCTCCAGATCTCTCACCAATTGAAAACGTCTAGTAATTGGTGGCCGAGCAACTGACTCGTCACAATACTCCAGTCACTACTCTTGATGAACTGAGGTATCGTGTTGAAGCTACATGGGCAGCTGTACCTGTACTCACCATCCAAGATCCGTTTGACTCAATGCCCAGGCGTATGAAGGCCATTATTACGGCCAGAGGTGGTTGTTCTGGGTACTAATTTCTCAGGATCTATGCACCCAAATTGCGTGAAAATGTAATCACAAAAGTTCTAGTATAATATATTTGTCCAATGAATACCCGTTTATCATCTGCATTTCTTCTTGGTGTAGCAATTTTAATGGTCAGTAGTGTATTTGCATTAGGCCGTGGTCCAAGGCATGTATCTCTGCATAATGTTTCACCTTCCAGTGCTGGAGACATCGACAAAAGCTGTTGCAGTATCAAACAAGATGATGAAGCCGATCTCTTTATAAGTATCCACGTAATGATCATTTCGTGACGTCATCTGACCGCTACCTGAAGGGAGCGAAATTTCAAAACATCGATTTATTTCATTCTGCTAAAAATGTTTCCTGGGATGCTTCCTCTTTTTTTGTATCCCAACTTCGCCCGAAACTCCGTTATCGAGTTACGAGTAAACGGTGATTTGGGAAAAAGTGTCTCCGAAAACCATTCGTAGCGGGAAAACGCCGACATCGATGCCAATATGGCAGTATGTACAAGGGTTGGAACTTCAATAGTGGCAACTATTTATTTACAGCTCGTGCAAAATAGATACGTGTTTCAAAGTTTTACTGACCATCAAAGTAGTCACCAGCATTGTGTATAACCCGTTGCCAGCGATGTGGAAGTCGTAAGATACTCTTAGCAGTGCCAGTTGTGTTGACAGTTCGAGCGGCGCGTTCTATTGTCCGATGAATTTGTAGCAGTTCTGAAGCGAACGCCGTGAAACGTTTCCTTCAGTTTAAAAATCGAGTTGAACTTACGAGGGCTTAAGTCAGGGGAATGCAGTAGGTGGTATAGCACTTAGCAGTCTCATCAGTCAAACAAATCACTAACATCTTGCACTGTACGTGCTTGAGCATTGTCCTGCAAAATGATGGTCAGGTCCTGCAAAAAGTGTCATCACTTCTGTCTCTAAGCTTGTCTGAGGTTGTGTTCCGAAAATGAACAGCACAAAGACAGAAGTGATGACACTTTCTGCAGGACCTGACTACAATTTTGCAGGACAATGCTCTAGCACGTACAGTGCAAGCTGTTAGTGATTTGTTTGACTGATGGGGCTGCTAAGTGCTATACCACCTACTGCACTCCCCTGACTTTATCCCTCGTAAGTTCAACTCGATTTCTAAACTGAAGGAAACATTTCACGGCGTTCGCTTCAGAACTGCTACAAATTCGTCGGGCGATAGACCGTGCCGCTCGAACTGTCAGCACAACTGGCACTGCTAAGAGTATCCTACGTCTTCCACATCGCTGGCAATGGGTTATACGCAATGCTGGTGACTACTTTGATGGTCAGTAAAACTTTGAAATACATATATACTTTGTACGAGCTGTAAATAAATAGTTGCCACTATTAAAGTTCCAACCCTCGTCATTTCAACGACGGCCTAACAGCCATTGTGGAAATTATGAAAGTGCTCGAACTTAGATCTGGCCAGCCCGTTACAAGCTTCTGAGAGTTTCAGAAGCTACCAAAGAGACCCACAGAACCACAATGGCCACGAAGAAGATGCAAGAGGATCTTTTTTTCGACCAGGAAAGATTGGTGTATCGTCCAGGGATATCTGACTGGAGGTATCTTTAACTTAACTACAAAAATTCTAAGTCATGTCTTTAAACGAGTTTTTCTCGGAAACGTATTTTCCAAATTGGCAGGAAACATAACTTGAAAACGGTACACACGATTTTAATCGGAATTTGATGTCATCATTCCAGAGGAACGTTCAATAAGTAATACAACACTTTTTTTCTGAAACCTGGTTAGTTTTATTCAGGATTCCAATACACTATATAATTCCGAATTCTGTTGGCTACTAATCCCTGTTTTTCAACATAATGTCCGTTCAATGCGACGGCTTACCCCACCTTACTGTGAGGCCCCGTACCCCCGTGTGGTAGCACTCTACTGGTCGACGCCGGAGCCAACGTTCTTGCTGCATCAATAACCTCCCCATTATTCACATACTACTTCCCGCGGAGTGCGTCCTTCGTTCGTCTTTATGGTCTTCTGTTAGGTGTAGAGGAACCCAGCAAGCACACGTCTTTGAGTATCCCAACTGGCAGACGAGTGTGTCTGCAGTACCAACAGAGATGTCCAGTTGTGCAGCGAGGTGCGTGCGTTCCGTCGATCACCTCGAATGAGAGTGTCCGCACGTTCCAACATTGCAGGAGTCACAGCTGTGTTCGGCCGGCCGTTGCACGGGAAATCGAACAGGTTTGCACGACCTTGTTGCGATGATGATAGACGCGTCGCCCAACGACCCGCCGAGTTTTTGTTCACTGCAAGGCCTGAATAGACATTTTGCAAGCGCCTGTGAATATCTGTCATGCTTTGGTTTTCCGCCGAAAGAAACTCAATGACAGCTCACTGCTTGGAAAGCAACTTCGTTGCAGACGACATTCTGAAGGCTACGTTTAGCGCTGCCACCTATCGGAACTTCATGAAATTATAGGAACTGAAGCGGGAATATTCCACTATGCTCCACAACAAATTTCGATTTTTCTGAACAGAATTCGGCATTAATTATTGAACGTCCCTTGTAAATTCAGTTCTCTATTAGCGTACGTCTCTTTCCAAGATCTATTTTCGGTGCACGTTTTTGTATTGACTTTGTGGGCGAAGTAAACGACTTTTTTTTTCAAAGGCTATATATACAGACAGAAAATAAATAAAAAATTGCTTACACGAATTATTTTGTAGGTGGGCGTCTAAAGTTCTCTCCGATGACCAATATTCCGAGAGCAACGAGTCTTTCCAGCTGGTGCAGCGTTTACAGAGAGCGTCGTCCTTTGTGGACACAAAAGTTGTCTCTTAAAGACAAAATTGTAAGGAATAAAACTATATCATCAAATTTATCATTATTTTTTATTTTGCTTGAAAAAATTACAAAAATCACCTTTTTTCGTGTGTTCAAGAACGGCTACTCATATAAGATCGCGGAGGGGTGCCGACGTATGTCGTGAAGCCTGTAGTGGGCGCCGTTTGCTTTATTTAAAACTGATTATAAGAGCCCAACTCCTCTGAGTAGCCCGCTGATGCCATCTGTCACTCTTTCAACGAACTGGAGGAAAGCACAGAAGAAATCGTAGTGATACAGTGTTTAAACCGACAAGAAAGGTGCGCGAATATTTGAACACTGCAAACGACCTACGCCCGCCGCTTTCCACAGCTTGGCTTATTTCCTAGTGTTCTTATGCAGAGCATAAGGCTTCAACATAGTTCCGCAGTGGGCGAGGATCTTCAACTCTGCAAATGTGTTCCTTCCTTCTTGGCCTCTTCATGCACTGTCCTCCTTCATAACGTCTCTTATCTTCATCTTCCTTGTTTTCTTTTCTCTGTGGGTTCCAAGACAGAGCTTGTTTCTATATAGCATCCTGGCTTTCTCGGAGGGTGTGTCCGATCCAGCTCCACTTCCTTCTCTTGATTTGGACGGTGACAGGTTCTTCTCTCATGCGATTCCAGAGGACTTTGTTGGATGTTACATTTTGCCAAAACATTTTAAGAATTTTCCTAAGACATCTACTGAAGAAGACTTACCAACTCTTGATAAATGTAGAGGTAACCTTTCAAGTTTCATACCCATATAGTGGCGCTGCTTTCATGTTTGTTCTAAATATTCGTAATTTAGTTGGTATTTAAATCTCTCTTGCCCTCCGTAACGAATACAGCTGGATGAAGACACTATTCGCCTGTCGGATTCCTGTTTTGACATCGGCAGCTGTTCCTCCGTCTTCAGCAACTTCTCTCGCAAGGTGTGTGAACTTGTTTACTTTGTCAACAACCTCACTGTTCACTCTCAGTTTTCTCGTATATCTTATATTGATTTTCATAATCTTTGTTTTGGCTCAACAATCTTGGTTCCCTGTTCCTGCAGCTTTCATTCCATGTCAACACGGTTCTGGGAAAGGAGACACATGTCATCGGCAAAATAATGATCTCCCAAACGCTCAGTCAGTCCCCACTGCATCCCCCTCTTTATCCTTTCAACCACTTCATGCAGCACCAGTCAAAGGAACTCCAGGCTTAACTAAGCAGGGTTCAATAACTTGACGCTCCTGTATGATTCGGCGCATGTAGTTATTTTAAGTCTCTCTGATAACCTATACTGTCTTCTCTGGTATCGCGTCCTTTTTCAAAAATTTTCGCATATGACTTCCCTTAATGGAGCCGAAGGCCTTTCAAAGTCTACAAAAAGAATGTATACACCATTGGTGAATTTATTTGATTGTTCGATAATAACTCTAAGTGGTTTGCCACAGCAGGAGTATGTAAAATCCCTTGACAGGCTATGAAGTGTGTATGGGAACAGATGAACAGAAGCACTAAGCTTAAGGAACACAAAGCAACAGTCGTCTGGGCAACACTGATAAACTAGTGGCAGCAGATATACACTGGGACCAGAGGACGACCAAATCCATTTCTCCGATACTATGACTTTATCAACATCCAATCATCACTGGGATGTAGAGAGAGGTCATAGAAATTCAGATCTACAGAAACAACTTTAGCAGAAAAGAAGATGGATTGAATTGAACAAATTATGGGCCTTAGTGCTAAATAAAGCACACAGCGCCAACTCCACATCCTACAGGCTCCATAACACGCATGTCGGCGCGACACCGCCACCCTAAACAACGGTCTGAGGACGTTAGGAGCCGACCATTGCGTGCCTACGCATAAACGGTTTGGCTTGCTGAGCTTGTTTGAAATTGTAACTGCTTTCTGAGTCATTATAGCTTCTGATGATGTTCCCAGAATGGGAAGACGAAACTTAAAGGCAACGTGATATCCCTTGAGGGGATAGTGTTTAACGTCCCGTCGACAACGAGGTCATTAGAGACGGAGCGCAAGCTCGGGTGAGGGAAGGAAATCGGCCGTGCCCTCTCAAAGGAACCATCCCCGCATTTGCCTGAAGAGATTTAGGGAAATCACGGGAAACTTAAATCAGGACGGCCGGAGAAGGGATTGAACCATCGTCCTCCCGAATGCGTGTCCAGTGTGCTAACCACTGCGCCACCTCGCTCGGTGATATCCCTTGGACCACGGCTTAATGCCGTAAGCAGATATTAACAAGGACACAAACACTGGCCCTGGAAGCCCGTCGACATTTAGGTCATTAGAGATGGAGCACAAGCTTGGACTGTGTCAAGCACGGGGAAGGAAATCGGCCTTTGCCTGGAGCGATTGAGGGAAAACACGGGTGCAGTACATGGCAACATTGCGTTATGGTTAGGCAATATTGCCAATGGCGCAGGCTGTTGCAGTTATGGTCGTACCGATGTTGACAAATCATCGATGTAGATTTCGAATTCGTCATTAGCGTACACACATCGATGGCCGATAATTATCGACTCCAGATCGATGTTTTTACCGTCGATGTTAATTGATGAACTTATAGACGGTGATTCTGTGATAATGTTACAAACTTTCAGGAATGACGGGGAAGGGAGAAATGTATCAACGTGAGGTAAGGAACCCTGGTCCAGAAACGACCGAGTCGAAAGATATACGAAAATCGTTCTGATACCTCTGACAGTGGAAGACATGTGTCGGTAATGGAGGGTAGGCAACTTTCAGAGGCGGTAATACGAACGAAAAGTTGCTTAGTAAACATGGGCTCTAAAATGCACACTGTAAGAACTGTGAGCCCCTGTCCATCCCCGATGCTGTGAAACACATCTCTTCTATTACAAGCTCTTTGGTTCCCACATTTTTTTGAGGAGATAACGGGTGGTTATAGTTAAAGTGCAGCTACTCACAAAGGTCGAGAATGAGCTGTAATTACTGCATGGCAGCGAATCTTGGTAGATATTCTAGTGCGTTAATGTGGATCCGAATTACGCAGGGATAAAATTGTTTTGGTCATCAGGTGCAAATCTGGCGCTGTGAATGCAAGAAATACGTGTAGAAATGTTTCCATCTGTAATGGGTTAGAAACGGGACGTGGGCAGTAAAGGTCAATTAAATGAGAGAGGCATAATGTTGATTTTGTTATTAACCGTCACTTACACCGGAGACGTCGACGGGACGGTGTGTCTACCAATTTTCACTGCCGAATGCTGGTTACAGCCCACACTGGACCTCCAGGAGTGGCTGCACTTTAAATTATAACCACCCGGTAGTATGAACTAAAATATGAAAAAAAACCTAGTAATTGTGGGCTCTAAAATGCATATACCTTAAGAGCCATGAGCGCTCGTTTGTCTTCGCTACGGTGAAAGGCATGCCTTCTACTGAACCAATGCCCATAGCTCTTCAGACATGCATTTCAGAGCCCATGTTTACGAGATTTTTGTTTTACTTGTTTTGGTCCATACCTATGAAAGTTCTGTGGCTTGGTTCTAAAAGGGCCAATGTCAAGAATTCTAGTTTTAAGTTATAAGCTTCTGAATATTTTCTGTCGTTTTCTGACAACTATTAACAATATATTTGGTGCTGTTTGTTACCATCATTATAGTAAATCAGCTTAACTAAAGCTTATTTTTAAATAATAAATTTCTAGAATTTTCAGCCGGCCGGAGTGGCCGAGCGGCTGTAGGCGCTTCAGTCTGGAACAGCGCGACCGCTACGGTCGCAGGTTCGAATCCTGCCCCGGGCATGGATGTGTGTGATGTCCTTAAGTTAGTTAGGCTTAAATAGTTCTAAGTTCTAGGGGACTGATGACCTCAGATGTTAAGTCCCATAGTGCTCAGAGCCATTTGAAACATTTTTCTAGAATTTTCAACTTCAAAATTGAAGGACTTAAGAGGACATTGGCCCTTTTTAACATCATGAACTCTCTTAAATTATTTGCCATTGGCCCTTTGGAATCAGTGTCAGGTACGCTGAATAACCAGAAACAGATAATTTTAAGATAAATATTTCCTTTTACTCATTAATTAAATCACTTTATTCATGCCTCAAAAATTTAATAACTGATAGCAACTGATAAATGTTCCAAAAACCACATTTTATCACTGTAAATCGTGAAAACACTGTTCGGCCTCGTTATCAGGGGGGAGGGGGGGGACTGTTTATTCACATTTCTTAATATCAGATAAATAATTTGCATACACTACGGTTGATACTAAAAGGGGAGAGAAAAAATATATCACTCGTTTCCGTCATCACCACCATCCTCATCCTCCCCTTCGTAAGATATCTGTTTATCTCTTTCATCTGACTGTGTATTAGCTCTAAGGTGATTGATGAAGTACATGTAGAATGGACGAGTGTTTACATTGATGTATCGAAGGAGATCCCTTGTCCTTTCTTTTCTGAAATGGGTATGATGGCATCAGAAATAGGTGCAAGTTTTAGCATAGGCAAACGTCGAGTATTCTTTCTGTTCAGATCTGTTGAATGGTTCTTCTAAGGAGTAACTGTGTTTGCAAGAGACAATTGCTGGCATACCTGAGTGATACTTCATCCATTTTATCTTGTTCCAGACAAAGGATACCTTTCTGTGTTAATTTTCTTTTGCAGATAATGACTTCTCTTCAAGTCTCTAAAGTTGTAGAAGTCCTTTTGTTCTAGCTCTATTGCAGTTATGGGTGGCCTTTGGGGAACCATGCATAATAATTTGGCTCAGTCTCTTGGCAGTTCTACTTCAACAGTTGTTGTTTTCTTTGTCTTCTCAATGGCTGCATGATTTGAGTCAGCTTCCAAGTGAGTATGTTCAACTACAAGAAACTTGTGGTTGATTTCCAAATGTCTTCCCTGAATCATGAATTCTTCCACCCAGAAACATGATGGTAATAAAAATATTTCTGTATTGTCCAGTAGACAAATCGCTGCAGAGGTGTACCTCAACAATTTCGTCGGCCAGTTTCATCAAATAAGCATACAGACAAGAAGCTATATCTTGCTGCCACTGTTTCATTCCAAATGTAATATACCGGAGAACAATCTTTATGTCTCTTTACATAGATGGTCAAGTTGAAGTTCGAAAGTTGTCTTTTGTAAAATGCCACACCACAGCGTAGAAAAGGAGTGAGAAGACATTTCTGCAAATCAAAGGCCAGGGTTACTACATTGGAATTCTGCTCAGCTTTCTTTTTATCACTGTCTTTCTGATCGTAAGCAGCCTGGGCTAAATCCAAATGTTGCTGTCGCTCCACTTCAACCTTACAACGTTCGGTATCATCAGTATAATTCTTGAGTAACATGAAGTACTTGTCACACTTTGCACAAGTGTCAGTCTTTTGTTTGTGGAATCTAAGACTGAAACAGGTCACAGAAACTCTTCGATAACACGCTTCACTTCTTGACTTCATACCTCTGGTTTTGCAAACTTCTTGATAGAGCCGGTACATTCCTGGAATACTCAAGTCTGGAGATACATATTTTTTAGCAGAATGAGATCGAGAATAATGGCTTTCGTAGGAAGGAAACATATTAATGTGTTCCTTTATTAAATCAATGTCGTCAGATGGAACTTTAGGATGATCAGAATGTTTACCACGTCCATCTTCGGAACACACTCCTCCTTCAGAGCCCCGTCTTTTCTCCACAATTATTCTTACTTTCTTTTGTGTTAAAGAAAATGTTCTAAGGATCATATTCTGACATACTTCTACCTAAGTCTGCAAAGAAGGACTGTAAAGAAATTACTTCCTGGAATATTTTTGCCTACTTACAGTTCCTTCAGGTTTGTTCCTTAAACGCTCCACATGTTTCTTTTGCTCAGACACATTATTAGCCATGAACTGATTTTGAGCTTCTGAGGACAATTAGTAATATACTATGAATATTTTCTCTCTCTCATCGTCATTTACTTTTCCTTCACAATTTTTCCTGCAATTGTACGATGATTTCAGAACTTTAGCAGGTATAACTTTCCCTTTTGACGTCACATATTCCTTTCCTGCAGTTTTCAATTCTTTCCTCCGATTCTTCTCCCATAATTTTTCGTTTCGGTTTCTTTTTCTAGATGAATCCTGTGGATCACATTTCTTCCTCCCCCTTTCACTGATCTTTGTTGTTTCATTGCCAGGCTGCTGTTGAATTAGATCAATTTCTTCAATCCTTGAAGATCTTTTAATTGTCTTTCGTACAGCTATATTCCCGCCGTCATTGCTTTCGCCACTACTTTCGCCACCACTTGGAACATATTCATCAAAATCTTCAAATACATCTTCTTCAGAACTTGAACTACGTCTGGCAATAATGACGAACATCATTTCCTTCTGTACAGGTACTGGAATGACTTTAAAGAAAATAAAAATGAAATAAATTTAATAGGCAGTTGATAAAATTTTAGATTGGCATCAAGTAGAGATACCAGTCAATTTATGGCGTTGTGTTGGAAAAATTAGGGATAAATGCTCCTGATACCAGTTTATTTTAGTAAACTTACCTTCAAGGCAAAGTGATGACTTCAGCGGTGACACTTCAGGTGCAGATTGTACCTCAAGCTCTTCCTTATTGCCTCTGTGAAACATGATGTTTGTGCCCACCAAGTTTTTCTAGGATCCTCACCAATAATGCGCCAGATGGTTAGGGGAATTGTTAAATGAACAACTCTTACTTAAGTCCAGTGTCACAACACTGTTTCAATTGTTGAAACTATCTGTCAGCAAAAAAGGCCAGTGTCAACATCGGTCCTTTTTACAACAAATGTAAAATAAGAGGGAGGACCAACGTCAAGATTGGCCCTTTTATGCTGATTGGAAACTTGATAAAACACTTTGGGGCTCACATCTTAAAACCCCAGGATCTCTCATCGTATGTGGCTTAGGCATTGGCCGTTTTAACACTATGATGAGCACGTGAAACTATATGGCGTACACCAATAAAACCAGTTTTGACAAATAATGACAATGGCCCTTTTAGAGCCAAGCCAAAGAGTTGTCTACACTACAATCTTAGCAACAACAGTACCGGTACATGTATCAACTATCAGACTTTCGGTTGTAAATTTCGACTCGACCTTTTCCGGACCAGGGTCCTTTACATCAGATTGGTACACTTATCCTTCTCCATCGTCCCTGAAAGTTTGTAACAATATCGCGGACTCAACCTATAAAATGACGCGAAAAGCAACATCCAAATAAATCTGACATCAAATTTGTTAATCAATAAAAAACAACAATAATGAACATTATACATACTACACCTTTTTGTCCACAGACAGCAACAATAACATTGTTGAGAGACGTCTCCCATTTAGTCTGTTGCGTTTTTGACTGAGAACATTTCCTGCTATTGAGAACAGACTTTCAGAAGCTGACGATTTGGCTCAAATATTTAAGCGCCGTTTTTTGTAGCTCATAGGTAGAGGACTGATGATATGATTTCATACTTCTGATCAATCTTGTTTAAGACCAAGAAGGCATTCTGTCATATAATGACGACATTTTGATGATAAATCAGTTTCTGTTGCAGTTTGCAAGTTATTGTTTTCTTGTTCTATTTCATAATGCTCCATAAATCAAATTTGGTTTCTCCACACTGTTCAGCCAAAGCATTACGACCACAGCACCGCAGTGTTGGATGCCACATGGTGGCACTGCACGCACTTGACGCAGTAACAAAAGTATGTAAGTGGACTAGACAAGGACAGGGGATCACCGTAGGGAAGATACGGGCTGCAGAAGGGGAAATTCCATTGAGGTATGCGACTTCGACGAAGGACAAATTATTATTACGCGGACCATGTGGACGAGTACCTCGGAAACGGCGAAGCTGGTAGACTGTTCATCTGCTACTGTAATGAAACTACCACTAGGCGCTAAATGGTTGGACGTCCACGACTCTTAAGAGAACGTGGGGTTCGGAAGCTTGTCTGTTCTGTAAAGTAGGGTAGATGATGATCTATCGCATGTCCGCCGAAAGAATTTAGGACTAAGCAACGTTGATACGGCTTATATGTTAACATGTTCAGCTAGTATTAAGCGCTTTTTGATTTCTGTTACGCCGTTATTTATCACATCCGCTCCAAGAGCCTGCATCGGTTGCGTTCCAGATATTTCGATATCAACATAATAGTTACTGATATTACTTTAAGGAGGTTTCACTAGTAACTACTTCTGTAGACCGTAGAATGTCACAAACATCCGCCAAATCTACAATATCCATGGCTGTTAGCATGGATGCCCCGTAAGTATGGTAGTTAACGATATTATTAATCACTGGACGCAGCTGCAAAAATCTTACAACCATATAGAACTTTAAGTCTCATCTACTTGATACTTCTTGAGTTATTTTGGGGTCTCACGCTTTTCTTAACTCGTCACCTGCAAATACTCTTTGTTTAAACCACATTATAAACCCTTTTACAGCAGTAATCAACTCAGGCAGTTTGTCAATCTATCCAGACGATTTTTTTTTTTTTTTGCAGACAAATTAAGCACATGGGCAAAACATTATGTACGACTTTTTCTTCCAAATGTTATTTCTACTTCTCTAACCATATTGGCTCCTCCATCAGCATTTGCCAATTCATTACAAGTCTGTAGTGATATGCTCGAAATAGCGATCTTGACGATTCACAGGTACGAAGACTGGGCGTTTCCATTTAATTTACATCAAAATAATGAATGGCAATTCCCAAACAACTTCTGCACTGAAGTGTGGCTGTCCAAAAATCCATCGTGATTGTTCTGAATTTTATTTTTGAAGTAGTTCTGAGTAACTTCAAATAGGTTTTTCAGAATCCTCTTGAATGCACCTCTCGATGACACGTTGCGCAAAGATACAATGACTTACGGCAGATTTAAGGGGCTTTCAATCTCACCTATTCGAGAAGATTGTGCTTCTTTACAAGTCAAGCACACAGTTGCTTTAGACGTGTGTACACCTTTCGTTGCAGTTTTTGAAGCATATTTTCAGATATTTCAAAAACCTGAACTTGAATATTGGTCACAGCCATGTTTCAGAAGTCGTGGTGTCTTTACGAGACAAATTCAGAAAATGATTCGTTTATATGTCCAGAAATCTTTTGTCAGTGGCAACAAGTAGCCTTTTTTTTTTTTTTTTTTTTTTGGTCAACATCAAATCTCGACATTTTGTCTTTAATACCGGTGCTATAATGTGTTGAAGAGTTCAGTATCGATACTGAAACGTCGATATTCCCGCTGAAGTATCCCTAGTTGCATGTAGTTGCCAAGGTATGGCCAAGGTGTTGCCATTATTGTCCACCAAGGGCAGAGAACACTTGGTCTGGGCAGACCATTTCTACCCCTGTCCTTGCCTGTAAATGTTACCCCCTCAGGCAGCGGTTCACACTGTAACGATACGACACGCTGCAATAAAGGTCACCCGATGTGAGGCTAATCGGTGCGACACTCCTATTCCCACAGTGGTTGATACGATATGCAGTGCCACACGCGATGTGAATCGCCATACGACAGCACGGATCACGTTGTTTCAGTTGAAAAATAGCAATCCATTTAGCCTCTTTCCTTCCATAGTCATTCACCTTTTATAATTATTCAGTTGCATAATGAGGTGAGAAAGTAGTAGATTACATAGATGTGGATATGGCATTAACTATGCAGTGGAGGATCAAGCCGGTTTTCATTTTCTAATTAACACGCCAAGTAACTTGGTGCCGGTAAATTTTCCTTCTGAATCTGGTAGCAAGCCATGGGCTTAGTGGGAGGTGATGACAGGCTAACGGTACTCCTCAGGGTAGCTGGACAGAAGCATCCCCCTAGAGTGTCCCTCTGAGAATTGCAGCCTGAACACCTGAACAGTGACCGAGTCTGACAGGCGCTATACATTGCTACACGGGGTCGCAAAACTGCCTTCACTTTGGGGAACGAAGCGGCGGTTCGTCCGAAGTCAGGCGTCCGCGGTGTGTCGAATTCGCCCTTGTGATACGATCTGCCAACTATGGATATTCTTCTGTATGCGATAACCACAGAGTAAGAATGTGCGAAGTGCTGGAAGTAACCTCTCGCCCGGCCCTCTGCTTTATCGCAGACTGTATTGCGAGGCTAGCTGTTTCACAAAAACCACCGATTGGTCAGTTGTTCTGTAACGTCAAATGAACGTAGGAGATTAGTTTAACAGGTGATTGGCTCTCGAAACGCTTGGTGGGAAAGTAATGGCAAGGCATTTTTAGAACGAGGGAGGAGGAAGATTCGAATCCAGATCACTAGAGAAGGGTAGACCTTCACATGGAGTGCAACAAGGCAAATTGTAGATTATTTTGTCATGTGCAGTGCTGGGTTCAATTCCAACAGCAGACTTCACTAGCACATCATCACAAGTGCTGTACTGGACCACACATTGTCCCCGCAAAACGACTCAACTCATTTGATGACAAATATGATGGCGAGCATAAATGCAGCATCGGACTGTTAGGGAAGTTCGGATATTAGAATCTCATCAGTGGCTACAGTACATTTTTGCAGTCCATCAGCGGACAGTCATACCCATGGCTCGATTTTGTATCTTCATCTAACAGACGTCAGACACTGTCAGCTATTAATAGGTGAGACAACTGTGCTGGTCTAAGCTGTCGGTAATACACCGGTCGGAAAAGATGAAGGGCGAAGATCGATAGCAGGCGCTGGATCAAGTACGCCTATCACGAGAGAGGCCAGAGACACACCGACAAGCAACAGGCCGCCAGCGCCCTCTTGGCAGCCAAGTATTTAAGCCACTGCCACTGACCAGAGGGCCTCACTCAGTTGGTCGGCCTCGACTTACAGACTCACTCTTCCAGTTTGGCGTCTGTCAGTATAATCGCAGAGAGGGCTCAGTTCACATCACGTACATAGCGACCAGATCTGTGACTATAGCAGGACGTGTACTTTACCATCAGTGAGACTAAAGTTTGTAATATTAAAATTACCGTTATTGACATCAGTCTGCAAGAGGATTATTACTGATGAGCTTGTACCACAAAACATGGGCTCTATTTCAGATAAGTAAAACTTCAAGTCATGTAAATGAAGAACCTTATTAATCCCCATGTACATTTGTGTTGTAGAAAGATGATACCGGCCACCCATAACAACATCCTCTCCTTGCTTCCTAATGGTACAAGACTCTACAACCACTATTTGGCGTTATATCAGATAAAGCAAATAGCTCATTCCCTTTGCCTCCAGTAACTATGCCACAAAGTAGCTTCTGTAGAAATTTCATGTTCAGTATTATAAAGTAACATTTTGCAGTTATATGTTTGTGATTAATCAGTATCCTAAAAGTTTTGTTTTATGGTAATAACCCAGATAGTTAACATTTGGATTTGACTCTTACACAATTATTAAATAATTCCTTCGTCATTTGCAATAAATTTAATAGTAAATAAAACATTCTCTGGTTTCAAGGCGTGTCAAGTGGTTTACTGCCCACGAGCTTTCGGCAGAGATCTCCTCTACCATTGTCAAGTGGATGACTGTCATGAACTTGACAATGGCAGAGGAGATCTCAGCCGAAAGCTCATGGGCAGTAAACCACTTGATGCGGTTTGAAACCCGAGAATGTTTTATTAACGGATATCGCCGCGAAAGCATGCATTCGTACATAATTGAATACTAAAATTGTCAATTCCCACCTTAAGTTTCAATGCTATGACTACAACATCTTTGCGAGTTACATGTGTTATGCACGTTTCACCAACACTGGACCCAAATTTTCGACTAGCTTCTTCTGCTGAGAAGCTATTCGTTACAATTAGATGAGCTAATGCAAATGTTTGACAACATTAAAGTGCTGCTATGAAACCATCTAGTATGGAACTTTATTTAATGTCATACACACATAAATAACAGTTACAAGCTAACAAAGCTAGGCTAGTATTTCTACAACTGTTCAGTTTCACAAAGTAGCTTATGATTCAGCTTGAGGAGTATGCAAATAAATGTAGCTACATTTGAAGAGAGCTAATTCTCCATCGATGGTGTAGCAGCGGGTGGTGAACTCTGTGGAGGGATAGACAGTGTGTGCGAAAAAATGGGAGAAGCGCAGGATGATAAGGAAAATCGCGAGTGTCTTTCTCAGTTTCACCTAGCTGCTCATTCATAAGAAAAGAAATTTAGCTTTCATATCTCTTTTACTGCCTATCACGAAGTTTCCTGTAATCACAGAGCATCTGATGAGTACCAATGTCTTTTCATTTAAGTAATATTTTTTAGTTTCCAGTTTCGGGTTGTATCGGCAGCATACGAAGGGGAGAAACATGCAATTTACACTCTGCATAGCTGGTAGCAATATCGACGCGTGTGCCTCGTTGCTACCAATCTCGCCGTGGACAACCTCCAATACATATCTCGTACTTTCTCGACACTGTAAAGAGGTTTCGCTCTCTTTCCACCATTAAAAACAATTTCCATACATTAGCTATATTTCGTATGCGGCGATGTGTGACAAGCCCGGTGATTTGCTTATTTGCAAAGTATCACAAATATACGGGCAACAGCGAAAAAGAAAAGCAGTTCATTATCAGACGGTGATGTCAGACTACAGGACATAAAAAAATCAATTTTTTTACCGAACAGTTTCCTCAAAATCGAATGAGAAATGCTGCATAGCGAAGTACACGCGTGAATCCAAAAACAGTGGTTTTTAAATTTTTACGCAAAAAGTAAAAGTTGTAAAGAGAATCTAAATGCAGAGAGGTATGCAGCTTTGCATCCTCTACATGAAACATTTTTTTCCGAGCCACATCTGATGACTTCAAATTTCCTTCTCTGTGTATCATACGACAGCAAGCTCTGTGGAGCAACCAGCACTCCCTACTGCGCTAGGTAATGCGATAGAGATACGTACCGATGTAGTATTGATGTCACTCCTATGCGAACCAATTACGTCGCTTCCAGTAAAGTTTCTAGGCGTTCCTCCGATGCGGGCTGCTGCTGCGTAGTATCGCGAGTCGCGTCCATAGATTGTAAACATTTACAGGGATGCGCAGAAAGAGAATTGTGTACGCAATAACACCTGCGGCCCAAGTCAAGTGATTTTGGGACATTGCATTTTCGCCCGTACAGAAGTAACCGTATTCTGGGTGCTGTTTCTTAGCTCATACGTATAGATCACCTTCAGAAGTACCGTGGAACTTTGTATAGGCGTTTTACAGACAGCTTAACTGCTTGATACCAGGAACTAAATTTGGCTTGATGATGTGATGAGCTTTTTCGGCACAGTATCATATCTCAGATTCCATTTTATTTACATTTTCTCTGTAACGGGATAACAATTGATAGCCAATAATTTTTTTTTCGTTTCTTATCGTACTTCTTCATATTGTCGAATCTCTGCTCTAATTGATTACGTTACATTGACAGTGTGGACGGCGCCGAAACGTCACGAAAAAACAACGCGTTCGGAACTATGAACGTGTTACAGTAGATAGAATAAGTGATTTGTACCATCTGTTAGTTCGTCATTATTTTCAATTTTTCTTCATTTACCCTTCTGATTTTTATAGACAAGTAGAAAGTTTATAACATTGTTTCGCAATCTCTTCAGAAAATTAAACCATACACTACGCGCAAAAAAATGAAAAATACAAAATCTAGAGTCGAATTTTGGTGCAATAAAAGAAGTGACTCTCTGTCCGAACAGACCTCGGAAGGCTCAACGATACCGACCGACCGTCGTGTCATACTCATTCGGTATGTGAATAAAATAAGTGACAGCCAACAATACTTTTTTTAGTTTTTATAATGCAATGATTCATATTGTCGAAGCTGTTACAATTAATTATGTTACAATGAAAGTGTATAGGAAACTGTCTCATGCAATACTTACATACACGCAAGGGTTTGAGACCCCACATAAATAGGAGGAGATTAATTAGACTATCATACATAAATGTTTTGTGCATGTGAAAGGTAGTCAGAACTTCTGACACCGAATGTAGCCGGAAGATGTAGAAGGCACCGTATTAAGACTAGTCTGAACTTTCCAAGTGATTTATTGTTTCCATCTACAGTGCCGCGTTCCCCTCAGTCTGCGTCACCGGGTCCTGCAATGCTGAGGACACCACTTCGCTGTCTGCGAAACAACTTGGCGCAGAATGGCTGCCTCAGCAACCTCTGCAATGCACAGCAGTGTTCAGCCTTGTACGGCCGCAGAGTTGCAGCGTCATCAGGATGCGCTGGCAGTCGACTCAGTGGTCTTTGCTCCTGCTGCCTCAGCGCCACCCACTGCAGGGCGACCTGCGGCGTGCACCCTTGCCAGTGTGGCTAAGAATACGGCGACAACGAGCACCTGCAATTCAGCAGCTGAATCTGCGGCCATCGCCCTGGATGCCTCTGGTGCATGTTGGGAGCCAGGACGGCTGCCCGCGGTAGCAAGCCATGGAGTGGCCCATCGCTGGCTGGCTAAGGACCCCGCATCAGCCTCAGAGGGTTGAACCAGCGACCCGCCATGAAGTGGAGCGCTGGCGCCCCATCTGCTGCTGTGTGTAGTCGGTGGTGAGACACGCCCCGCCATCCAGGAGAGCTGTCACACTTGAATGCCCCACGTTGACCGCAGAGGGTCGAACCAGTGACCTGCCGTGGACTGGAACGCTGGCGCCTCATCTGCTGCTGCATGTAGCCAGTGATGTGACATGCCCCACCGTCCAGGAGAGCTGTCACACTTGAATGACCTTCGTTAGAAACCAACACCTATTTATTTGCAGCTATGCGCCTCTGTTTTGCTAACATGCCACTCCGAGTCACGTACTCATAACACCTAGGTTGTGCCAGTGTGCCCCTTCTGCCTGTAATTCGCGCCATCCAAACCATTGCGTTTACTCTTTTCAGTGGTTCGATGGCCCTGAGTCCTCCATTCTACTCTGCAACCACCGGTCAGCGTAACTTACCGTCGACAGGCCCGCGCCTGGCTGTAACTTGTGCGTTCTGAAATATTGCACCAAAACTGACTTTTCCCATCCCAAACGGTAGTGCCGCTACATTATTCCCCCCCCCCCCTTTCAGAAAGACCCGGTCCCCAGGTCGACCTCTAACTACTCTTCAACTTGTTTGGGTCAGCACTTACTTAGGACATATTTACTACTACTATTAGAAAACTTAGATGTGGTCTAGCCCTCTTAAAACACATGACGTGAGACAAAACGTAAAAATTCCTTACTGGATGACTACTCCATTTACTGCTCGATCAACCCCTTACCTACCCATCTTATGCCCCCGGTATCCAATCCACTGGGACTTGGACTACCCTTGGTTCCCTCTTGGAATTGGCTCTCCACTTGATCAGTATGAAAACAACACATAACAAAGTTAAGGCTGCAAAGACACTTGGCACAGAGCTGCTCAAAATTATCGTTATTTATCGTTGCCTTTCCCTATATTGAGCGGCATGCTGCAAAAGCTGTTCGGCTGATATGCACCCCTCTAAAATGAACTGGTTTACAGATTTCAACAGATCTGGCTCCAGAGTTTGACTTAACAAGGTTAGATTCTGCCTTAGCAAATCTTTAAAGTGGCTTTTGGCCAGTACAGCTGTGGCTGTGTAACATTCAATTGCGTGACTCCTGAAATTGACGCTGGCAGGTGAAAGGTTGGTTCTATCAGGTTGCACTTAGTTCCATTGATTACAATTCCGCTCCCCTCGAGCTCCATACGTTTCGCTTCGATAAATACGCCCCACTCAAAACAACTTGCTTCTATTACCAAATTCTAGTAGGTGGAGAAGATCCAATGCATCCCGACCAGTTGCAAGCTCAATTTTTGCTGCATGATGTCCCTTGGACAGTCTATTTATTCCCTCTTGACTAAAAATAACTGCACTGTGCACGTGTCCGGACTGGTGCTTATCATCCTGGCTGGACATACCGTTACCTTCCCTTTATGGCAGCTCCGTAATTCCTCGTCATCTTGGCGTACCAGCTGTTACCTGCTGAGATCAGCAATACCTCCTCAGTGTTTACTTCTACAAACGTGCTCAGCGCTCCCCTTTTCAGTGACCTGAGGACAGTGATCACCCTCTTCAAAACGGCTGCTGTCCCCAGCAGGCTCACTATACTCGAAAACACATAAAACATATGAAAATACAATACCTAATTAATCTATGCAAACCCAATGACACAAACAAGAGAACAAAAAAAACTACAAATACTCTACTACTTTCTGGATCGTGAAGCATGCGGTACATCATACCGTATCTTCGTGGTCTTCCCTGTGCTTAGCACCTCTCTTCACTCCCTCTTTCGTCCCCTTTCCTTCTCGTGACACGCCTGGAATCACATCCGGGCAACGCTTAAATGGCCGTAACCACTCAATGTGTACTATCGTTGCTCTAGTTGGCAGCTGAAGTTTAACAATAAGGGGGGCGGGGGGGGGGGGGGCGGTCAGGGATTTTCTCTACCTCGTGATGACTGGGTGTTGTGTGATGTCCTTAGGTTAGTTAGGTTTAAGTAGTTCTAAGTTCTAGGGGACTGATGACCATAGCTGTTAAGTCCCATAGTGCTCAGAGCCATTTGAACCATTTGAATAACGGGGGATGTGGTTTCAACAGCTTGGTATGGCCCTAGTTACCTCGTGAGAAACTTCGTTTTTCCCTTTTGGCGTATAGGGGTTGGACCCATTGTCCCACTCTATACTGCTGTAAACTTCCTTTCCACTTCACTGCGTCTTTTTGCCTTTCCAGAGCCTTCGTATTCGCCTTTTGTACCTGTTTCCAAACATCCCGAATTTTTCTCGCGAATTGACGTACAAATTCGCCGGTCCTTCCTTTCTGTAGCTTCACTATATCAAATGATGACGGCATTTTTCGCCAATACACTACCTCATACGGAGACAAACCGGTATTAGTATGGACTTTTGCATTGTATGCGCAGACAATATGCTTCAAATAATCGTCCCACTGACGGTGATGAGAATCCACATAAAAACAGAGCATCTTCCCGATGTTCTGTGTAAATGTTCTGTCCTTCCGTTCGCCTGTGGATGCAACGCTCTCGTCCTCAAATTCTTTATGTTCAACAATTTATACAGTTATTTCATTAAATCTGACATGAAGTTGGTCCTCCCTTGGTCAGCAATTACTGTCTCCGGTACACAGAACTTCAAAATCCAGTTGTTTATTAACACTTGCGTGGCCATTGCTGCCTGATGGCTTGGCATAGCCACCATGTCCACATACTTCGAAAAATGGTCTATTATTGTCAAAACGAATCTGTTCCCCGATGGTGTTCGCCTGAAAGGTCCTAAGACATCAACCCTCAACATAGAGAATGGACATGTCGCTTCCAGCAATCATTGTAACTGTATCTGTTTCCGACTCAAATCTGCTCTCTGCGCACATGGTATACAATTCTTGACATACTGATCCACATTTACTTTCCTACGTCTCCACCAATACCTCTCCGCCACTCTCCTATTCGTCGCTTTACACCCTCCATGACTAGATAACACGTGATCATGTGCTTCCTTTAAAACCTCATCTCTCAGTTTCTCTGCCACTACTATCCTTGGTCCTAACTTCGTTTCCCAGCACAGAGGACCGCTGTATATATTAAATTATGGATGTGTCCGACACAATTTACAATCGTTGTCCGCGGCCTGTAATTCTTGACATACTGCTAGGTGGTAACCTATGACTTATACTTTTGCCACTTTCCTACTCAGTGCATCCGCATCACCGTGCTTCTTCCCAGGCTTGTGCACCACCTCGTAGTTGAATTCACTAAGCCTCACAGCTCGTCTAGTGTCTAGTGGACAGATCCTTCAACCCCAACAACCACTTCAACGCAGCATGATCTGTCACTACCGAAATCTTCTCCCATATAAATAAAAAAATATGTGATTCCATAGATTACGCTAAACATCTCCCTCTCTGTTGTTGAGTAATTCCTCTCTGCTGCATTCAACTGCCTAGACGCATAGGCTACAGGATGTTCTTTCCCAGCATTTTTCCTGACTAAGAACACACCCTAATGCTTGATTCGATACATCGCATGCTAGTATAAACTCCTTTTCAAAATCTGGAAACACAAGAATCGGACTTGATGTTAACACTTCATTCAGTTTGTCAAACGCCTTCTGAAACTATTCTGTTCACTCAAATTTCACATCCTTCCATAACGATCGCCTCAATGGCTGTGCTAACTCTGCAAAACCCTTCACGAACTTTCGATAGAAATTGCAGATTCCGATGAATTGTACTTCCTTAACTGTGTTCGGTTCCCGAAAATCCCTTACAGCCTGTACCAACCTCGGATATGTTCGCACTCCATCCTTACTGATAATATGACCAAAATATTTTACTTCTTCTAATGCAAAATGACACTTCTCCAGGCTCAACGTCAAAGGAGCTGCTCTTAACCTCATAAAGACTTCCCTTAACTGCTGTCTATGGTGCTTCATACTACTTGAAAAGACTATAACGTCATCCAAATAGACAAGACACTGCAGTGGTTTCAAACCCCTCAAGACACTGTCTAACAACATATGAAACGTTTCTTGGCCGTTTCTCAAACCGAATGGCATTCTGATGTACAGGTAATGGCCTCCAGCAGTAGAGAACGCAGTTTTTGGGTGATCCTCTGGAGCCACCTCGAACTGATTATAACCACTTGTCAAATCCATCGTAGAAAAGTACTGGCTCTGTCCTAAGTGATCCAAAGTCTCTGATATGTTTGGAATGGGGTATGCGTCCGTTACTGTCTTATTATTGAGGTATCGGTAGTCACAACAGAACCTGTATTTCTTAGTTCCATCCATAGATTTTATAGGCACAACGACAATGCCCGCTCCCCAGCAACTATTACTGTGGTCTATAATACCATTTGCGAGCTGTTGATCAATGAAATCCTCCACAATCGGCTGCAAATACCTCGATATTCTGTATGGTTTACGGTAAACAAGTGCTTCGTTACCTGTTGGTGTCTTATGTTGAACTAATGGACTTGCTGGTAACGGCCCTCGCGGAAAAAACAAATCCTTAAATTCCCACAATAATTCTTCCATATGTTCTTTTTCTCGTCCTTTCAAATGCTTAACTTTGTTACGCAATGCAGTTCTATCGGCAGTTAGTGGTTGATCGCAACGTCTATGATTCGAACTCCAGTCTTCGTCATCTGGTACATCCAAATTCGCTACTAAAACTCCTTTTCTCAAATTAGCATCTACAACACTAAAATTATCTACATTCACAGGAACTACTTGCCCGTCATTCACCTCTTGTACGCGTACAATACTACGTTTCGCAAAACAACCAATGGATCCAAAACTTCATTATACTCCAATGGTTCAATAACACATACTGAACCCAAGGGTAGATTCGACTCCACACTTACCTAAAGCGACTTCACGGTACCACCAGGCACACACTCATGCGAAATAAGCCTTAATGCTAATGTACGCGGTTCAGTTGGTTTGTTCATTATGTTGAAAGCCCCTCGCGACATATCTGTATCAACAGTTTCCCCTAGCTGAAATAACATTCCACCAAGTTCCACAGTTCGTTGTCCAAGGTCAATTTTGGCACTATGTTGATGCAAGAAATCTACTCCTAGGATCATGTCTTAGTCCTCGCTTACCCATGGTACTACCTCCATGCATGCATCAAATCGGACTTTCCCCATGCAAAGGTCAACTGTCACTGACCCCAAAGGTATGACCTCCTTATCCCCCACTCCACGCAACCTGTAAAAATGGTTCAAATGGCTCTGAGCACTATGGGACTCTACTTCTGAGGTCATTAGTCTCCTAGAACTTAGAACTAGTTAAACCTATCTAACCTAAGGACATCACACACATCCATGCCCGAGGCAGGATTCGAACCTGCGACCGTAGCGGTCTCGCGGTTCCAGACTGCAGCGCCTAGAACCGCACGGCCACTTCGGCCGGCCCACGCAACCTATAACGTGGTGGGTCTAACTTCCTTCTTCCCATTAAACCCTTAGTAGCTACTGACACTTGCGCCCCTGTGTCCAACAAAATCTTAAACTTTTTAGTTCCTATGGATCCTACCATCGAACATTCCACCTCTGCATACGTATTTGTAGCACTGAAATTAAACGGGAGCTCCCTAAGGTGGGTCTTAGGCCCCCTCTGTCATTTAACGATTGTCCACCTCTACTAACTCCACTTCTCCATCTCCACACTGCTGATTTCCACCCCTTCCTCTATTCCCCGGTGAGTGGGTACATTACATTGCCTCTGCATGTATCCCATTTGACCACACCTATAACATTTTATATCCACTGTAAATACTGTTTGTCTATCACGTACCTCCATTGCCACATCTATTTCCTCACATTGGATTGCCAGCTGAATGGCCGAACACAAATCTTTCAGAGTCCCTTCACGCACTTTCCGCGACATATGCGCCGGTAACCCCCTCAAAAATACATCAAATGCCCTTTGCTCAGCCTTCTGCAACAGAACACCATTTGCTTCATCGCTCTGACCCAAGTCGTAAGTGTACTCGTTAATTTCTCTTATTCTGTCCGCAAATTTCTCTACCGTCTCCCCTGTCTTTTCGTCATTGTACTCAACCTCTCCCTAAAGTACCGAGCGCTATTCTGTTTCTTATACCCCTGTAGAAGCCCCTCCTTCAACTGCTTAAACTGCCCTGCCTTCCTTAAGGCCTCAGAACACATTACCAATGTCTTCGCTTCACCTGTTAATCTAACCTTGGCTCCATGTAACAACTGTTCATCAGACCAACCATTCATCACAGCTGAAGTTTCCAAGTCCTCCACAAACTAATGCACATCCCCAGATGCCTTGCCAGAAAACGGAATAATCAAACCCGCAGTGGCTGAATCAGTCTCCTGCTGCGGCACCCTAGGCAAAAACGACTGATCTGATGCGGTTTTCCACTCACTTGTAGATAATAATTCACTTCTCAACTGCGTATTGTCTGCTGTCAATTGTGCTACCTTTTCCAATAAAATCCGTACTGCTTCTGGTTCCGACACATCTTGCTTCCCTGACTCTGACATTGTGTTGCTTGTGTTCCCAGTTAATCTCAAAACAAAACATTTAAGCACAAGAATAACCTGACTTCCTGCAGCTCCATATCATCATACTCAGCATCATCATACACCAATACAAAAGCAATAAAATGCCACGAAAAACAACATCTTACTGCCCCAAACACACTAACACTTATTCTGGCAAAAAAATAATATGCCTCCACAAAACATCTAAAATGACCTGCCAGGAGCCATACTCAAAACACAAACAAAAATATAGAAAGAAAACATTGACACCCAAAAAGAAAAATTTGTCAACACTCACCACGTTTTGTGACTGTAATGCAGGCGGTGGGCTCGAATGTCATACTATACAGATGACATCCACTATTCTGACACCAGATGTAATGGGAAGTGGTAGAAAGCACAGAATTAAGACTCGTCCGAGTTTCCAAGTGATTTATTGTTTCCAACCACAGTGCCGCATTCCCCTTGGTCTGCATCACCTGGTCTCGCAATGCTGAGGACACCACTTTGCTGTCTGCGAAATGGTTTGGCGCGGAATAGCTGCCTCCACGTCCCAGCAAAACGCCTCCAGTGTAGTTGAACCAACAGACACACCAGCTCCGAGATAGTCATGCAAAGCTATATGTCGGCCTTGTACGGCAGTGGAGCTGTGGCATCGTCAGGATGTGCCGGCAGTCGACTCAGCAGTCTTCGCCCCTGCCGCCTCAGCGCTGCCTGCTGCAAGGCGACCTGCGGCGCGCTCCCTCTCCGGTGTAGCTAAGAACGTGGAGACAACAAGCGCCCGCAATCCGGCAGCTGAATCTGCAACCCTCGCCCTGGATGTGCCCGGTGCATGTTGGGAGCCAAGACAACTGCCCGGGGTAGCGAGCCGTTGAGGGGCCCATCGCTGACTGGTTATGGACCCAAGTCGGCCTCACTCAAAAGGTTGAACCAGCGACCTGTCGTGGACTGGAGGGCTGGTGCCCCATCTGCTGCTGGGTGTAGCCAGTGGTGTGACACACCCCGCCATCCAGGAGAGCTGTCACACTTTAATGACCTTCGTTAGAAACCAGCGCCTATTTATACATGGCTGTGCACCTCTTCTTTGCTAACACACCACTCCGAGTCACGTACTCATAACACCTAGGTTGTGCCAGTGGGCCCTTCTGCCTGTAACTTGGCCATGCAAATCGCTGCGTTTAATCTTTTCAGTGGTTCGACGGGTCTGTGGTCTGTATTCTACTCCACAACTGCTGGTCAGCAAAACTTACAGTCAACAGGCCTGAGCCTTGCTGTAACTTGTGCGCTCTGACATGTTGCACCAAAACTGACTTTCCGCACCCCTACCAATAGTGCCACTACAGAACATAGCAACAGCATGTATACACTGACTGGCACTCTGCTCATCTACATCTACATCTACGTGATTATAAAGTGCCTGGCAAAGGATTCAATGAACCATCTTCAAGCTGTCTCTCTACAGCTCCACTCTCGAAAGGCGTGGGGAAAAACGAGTACCTAAATTTTTCTGTGTGAGCCCTGATTTCTCCCTACATAGGTGGGTGCCAATAGAATGTTTTGGCAATCGGAGGAGAAAATTGGTGATTGAAATTTCATGAGAAGATCCGGTCGCAACGAAAAACGACTTTGTTTTAATGATTGCCACTCCAATTCAAGTATCATGTCTGTGGCACTATCTCCCCTATTTCGCGATAATACAAAATGAGCTGCCCTTCTTTAAACTTTTTCGATGTCATCCGTCAGTCCCATCTGATGCGGATCCCACACCGCACAGCAGTACTCCAGAATAGGGCGGACAAGCGTGGTGTAAGCAGTCTCTTTAATAGACCTGTTGCACCTTCTAAGCGTTCTGCCAATGAATCGCAGTCTTTTGTTTACTCTACCCACAATATTATCTATGTGATTATTCCAGTTTAGGTTATTTCTAATTGTAATCCTTAAGTATTTAGTTGAATTTACAACCTTGAGATTTTTGTGAGAGTTATCAAATGGTTCAAATGGCTCTGAGCACTATGGGACTTAACTGCTGTGGTCATCTGTCCCCAAGAACTTAGAACTACTTAAACCTAACTAACCTAAGGACATCACACACACCCATGCCCGAGGCAGGATTCGAACCTGAGAGTTATCACGTAATCGAAATTTACCGGATTTGTTTTAGTACTCATGTGAATAACTTCACACTTTTCTTTATTCAGGGTCAATTGCCACTTTTCGCACCATACAGATATCTTTTGTAAACCATCTGGCAATTTGCTTTGGTCATGTGATGACTTTACAAGACAGTAAATGACAGCATCATATGCAAACAATCTAAGATGGCTATTCATATTGTTTCCTATGTCGCTAACATAGATCAGGAACAATAGAGGCCCTATAACACTTCCTTGGGGATCGCCGGATGTTATTTCTGTTTTACTCTATGACTTTCCATCTATTACTACGAACAGGAAATGACGAATCCAGTGGCACAACTGAGGCGATATGCCATAGGCACGCAGTCTGGTTAGAAGACGCTTGTGACGAACGGTGTCGAAAGCCTTCTGGAAATCTAAAAATAAGGAATCAATTTGACATCCCCTGTAGATAGCACTCATTACTTCATGAGTATAAATAGCTAATCGTGTTTCGCAAGAACAATGTTCTCTGAATGCTGCTGACTGTGTGTCAATAAATCGTTTTCTTCGAGGTACTTCATAATGTTCGAACACAGTATATGTTCCAAAACCCTACTGCAAACCGACGTTAGTGATATAGACCTGTAATTCAGTGGATTACTCTTACTTCCCTTTTTGGGTATTGCTGTGACTTGAGCAATTTTCCAATCTTTAAGTACGGATCTTTCTGCTAGCGCACGGTTGTATATAACTGCTCAATATGGAGCTATTGTATTAGCATACTCTGAAAGTAACCCGACTGGTATACAATCTGGACCGGAGGCCTTGCCTTTATTAAGTGATTTAAGCTCCTTTGCTACACCGAGGATATCTACTTCTATGCTTCTCATCTTGGCAGTGTTCTTGATTGAAATTCAGGAATATTTACTTCGTCTTCTTTGATGAAGGAGTTTCGGAAAACCGTGTTTAATAACTCTGCTTTAGTGGCACTGTCATCAGTCTCAAACATACTGCAAATTTATCTCTCGCCTCGGAAATAAATGACCACAAAACCGCAGAAATTATCTTTACAATACAAGACTTTGTATTACCACGTCTCGATATTTTTCATCGTATAAAGTGCATCATATCAATATACAATTACAGTTCTACATTTGTTGTACATACCTATGAAAAGTAACTGGTCCTTCTTTTACATAATACATCTGTTGAAACGACAATACTGCACCATAGCTGCTACTAAAACTCAAACGTGCAGAAAAAATGCAAATGAGCGTTTGGCGTCATTGGCCGGGAGGTGCCTTACTGGGCAGGTCCGGCCGCCTTGGTGCAGGTCTTATTACGTTCGACGCCACACTGGGCGTCCTGCGCGCCGGAGGGGGATGAAATCATGATGAAGACAACGCAACACCCAGTCCCTGGCGGAGAAAATCCCCGACCCAGCCGGGAATCGAACCCGGGCGACTTAGGACGGCAGTCCGTCACGCTGACCACTCAACTATCGGGGCGGACAAACGTGCAGAGAGGTATATAGAACAAGGCGAAAACGTGTAATATTTAAGTTCCGCTATTACCGCAAACTGTAGACAAGCAGCGCCGTCCCAGAACTACGTGACTAGCCCGGTCTGATGTTGAGAACATGGACAGTAGACTAGCCCACTCCACAGATACTCTTTGGTCGCACTAGGTATCGTACCACTTCAGTGGGAACCTCGCATCACTCCCAGCTTTGTTTCCTCTTTCTCACACCGACATGTTAAGACGCCAGTTCACGTAATCAGAGTGGTGAAGCAATATTATCTGTGTTTAGCTGAAAGGTAGCACTCGCACTTAGAATCATTCTACTTGTTTGTCGTCTGTATGAAAGTAGAAGCGAAGAAACGAGAGTACCATGAATTTCATAAATGTGATACGTGCATCTACGATCATAACTATGGACTACAGAAGATAATACACTGACGGAAAAAATCTCAATACGAAGAAGCTGTTGTGCAACATAAACGAAAGTTGGTAGGCGTGTTTCTATAGTTGAAAGATGATGTCTGTTCAAATCTCGCGCCGGTTGCAAAAGAGAGGCGTTTGTAGCGCCACTGTGAGAACGCAAATCATGTTTTACATACATTCTGTGACGATAGTGAACGTTAGTTACCTTTAAGATTAGACATGGTAAAAGATGATGTTAGTCAAGAAGGGACCTAAGACGACAAAGACGCCATTATCAACACCTCGTCTAATAGGGTTAAGAGAAGCTAGACGTTCCTCCTGCGATATTGCGGAAAGCAGTGGCAGGAATGTAGCCACTCTACATGACTCGTGGTAGCGGCGGTCACGAGAATATACCGTCGCAAGAAGACCGGGCTCCGGAAGGCCAACCGCACTACCTGGAGGCAATACCATCGTGTTCGGAGTATGGCTCTGACGCATCGTACCGCATCTGCAGCAGCAATTAGAGCAGCTGTTGGCACCACATTGACACAACGATCTGTTACAAATCGGTTACTTCAAGGACAGCTCCGAGCCAGAAGTCCTGTAGCGTGCATTCCACTGACCCCAAACCACCATCATTTGCGACATCGGTGGTGTCAAGCGAGAGCTCATGAGAGGTCAGCGTGGCGGTCTGTTGTGTTTTATGGTGAAAGCTTGTTCTGCCTCAGTGCTAGTGATGTCCGTGTGTTGTTTAGAACTAGGCCAGTTCATGGCCTGCAATCAATCTGTGTGCTGACATACTGGACCTACACCTAGAGTTAGGGTTGTTGTTGTTGTTGTTGTTGTGGTCTTCAGTCCTGAGACTGGTTTGATGCAGCTCTCCATGCTACTCTATCCTGTGCAAGCTTTTTCATCTCCCAGTACCTACTGCAACCTACATCCTTCTGAATCTGCTTACTGTATTCATCTCTTGGTCTCCCTCTACGATTTTTACCCTCCACGCTGCCCTCCAATACTAAATTGGTGATCCCTTGGTGCCTCAGAACATGTCCTACCAACCGATCCCTTCTTCTGGTCAAGTTGTGCCACAAACTTCTCTTCTCCCCAATCCTATTCAATACTTCCTCATTAGTTATGTGATCTACCCATCTAACCTTCAGCATTCTTCTGTAGCACCACATTTCGAAAGCTTCTATTCTCTTCTTGTCCAAACTATTTATCGTCCATGTTTCACTTCCATACATGGCTACACTCCATACGAATACTTTCAGAAATGACTTCCTGACACTTAAATCAATACTGGATGTTAACAAATTTCTCTTCTTCAGAAACGCTTTCCTTGCCATTGCCAGCCTACATTTTATATCCTCTCTACTTCGACCATCATCAGTTATTTTGCTCCCCAAATAGCAAAACTCCTTTACTACTTTAAGTGCCTCATTTCCTAATCTAATTCCCTCAGCATCACCCGACTTAATTAGACTACATTCCATTATCCTTGTTTTGCTTTTGTTGATGTTCATCTTATATCCTCCTTTCAAGACACTGTCCATTCCATTCAACTGCTCTTCCAAGTCCTTTGCTGTCTCTGACAGAATTACAATGTCATCGGCGAACCTCAAAGTTTTTATTTCTTCTCCATGAATTTTAATACCTACTCCTAATTTTTCTTTTGTTTCCTTTACTGCTTGCTCAATATACAGATTGAACAACATCGAGGAGAGGCTACAACCCGGTTAGGGTTTGGGGTGCGATTTCGTACGATACCAGGAGCACTCTCATGGCTATACCACGCGCCCTGTCTGCAAAGTGTCAGTCTTGTGCTTCGACCTGTTGTGCTGCCATTCATGAACAGCATTCCAGGACGTTTTTTCCAATAGGATAACGCTCGCCCACATACCGCTGTTGTAACTCAGCATGCTCTACAGAGTGTCAACATGTTGCCTTGGCCTGCTCGATCATCAGATTTGTCTCCAATCGAGCACATACGTGACATCATTCGATGACAACTCCAATGTCATTCACAAATTGCACATTCTGGACGTTGCGTCGGTCATTAATCTGCCAGCAGTTCCGATATGCAATGGCTTATCTCATGCTTATAATACATGTGATCGTACAATGTTTCTCACTCAAATATGCTACCTAGACAAACGTGTACCCGATATTTCATTACTCTACATTAATTACTTTTTGATGTTGCAGGTTTTTCCGGCAGTGTATATACGAGCACAATGTCCAGAGTCTGTAAGAGGACATTCCCTCTTCAAAGGTTCAGAGCACTATGGGACTTAAAATCTGAGGTCATCAGTCCCCTAGACTTAGAACTACTTAAACCTAACTAACCTAAGGACATTACACACTTCCATGCCCGAGGCAGGATTCGAACCTGCGACCGTAGCAGCTGCACGATTCCGGACTGAAGCGCCTAGAACCGCTCTGCCACTGCGGCCGGCCATTCTCTCTGTTACCATCATAGTACAATTGCAGTAGTGAGAAGCAGTCGTATTCAACACAGGTTCTTAAAATTTTTAAACTTTCTTAAGCTTGGTCATGTAAGTTTCCGTGTTCATGGCCAGCAGCTTGCAATCTATTGCGGTCTTAGTATATATTACTTTTCATGTCCTGTAACAATGGTCGTAGATGTATGGCATCTATAAAATTTGCCGTTCTCCCGCTGTACTGATGATCGGCAATAACATATTAACGTACATACTTGATTGTTATTTCTAACTACCTTAATAAATTCCTTGAGTCCTACCACCAAAGAGATAAATCAACAGTAACTAAAAACTGATGGGTGGTTGCTAGTCCGATTATATGTGGTATACAGTCTTTCATATTGGAATTGATATTGGAATTGGTCTTGGATTCATTTACCGACTGTCATTTTCTTTTTATAGTCCACTGTCGCTAGTTGAGTTTACATATTGTCATTTGCAAATAGTGAGTGCAGCTGTGGACGCTAAAAAATGGAGTGCCAAGCGGAGAAATCGGAACATTTCCGACGTATCCTTCTGTTTGAGTTCACTAGAGGGGTGACAGCAGCGGAGGCAGCCAGAAACATTTGCGCCGTGTATGGGGATAATACCATTGGACAGAGCACGGCAAGGAAATGGATTTCTCGTTTTAATGAGGATCGTTTTGACGTCAGTGACTCTCCACGTTCTGGAAGATTGTAGGGGTTTGACTGAGATCATTTAAACGCATTAATTCACAACGGTCCACGACAGTGTACTCTGGAACTGGCAAATGTGATGAACTGTGACCATTCCACCATCGTACGACGTTTGCATGTAATGTGGAAGGTTCAAAAATCGTGCGTAAGGGAACCGCATGCTCTAATCCAAAATCGCAAAAATCAGCTCGTCATCAATTGGCTCGTGAACAACACCGACCATTTCGATTCTGTATCGTTACCGGTGACGAGAAATTGTGTCTTTGTGCTAACACAAAGAAAAGAAAGGGAATGGGTCATCCCAAACAAAACAGCAACTCCCCATACAAAGACTTACGTGCATCCACAAAAGGTGATGTTATGTATCTGGTGGAACAGCAACGGTGTTGTTTACTACGTGTTGGTTCCCCGAGGTGTAACCATCACTGCTGACAGTTATTACCAACAACTGAGACATCTTGCAGATGCAGTCCAAGAACAACGACCAGGAAGACTGCGTGAGGTGATGCTACTCTACGATAATGCCCATCCGCTTACTGTTAGACTGACATAAAACACTTTACAGGAGTTGGGCTGTGAAGCCATTCCGCAGTCACCTTCTTCACCTAACCTTCATCTACCTACATCTACACGGTTACTCTGCAATTCACATTTAAGTGCCTGGCAGAGGGCTCATAGAACCATTTTCATATTACTTCTCTACCATTCCACTCTCGAATGGCGCGTGGGAAAAAGGAACACCTAAATCTTTCCGTTCGAGCTCTGATTTCTCTTATTTTATTGATGATGATCATTTCTCCCTACGTAGGTGGGTGTCAACAAAATATTTGCGCATTCGGAAGAGAAAGTTGGTGATTGAAATTTCGTAAATAGATCTCTCCGCAAAGCAAACCACCTTTGTTTCAGTGACTTCCACCCCAATTCGCGTATTATATCAGTGACACTCACCCCTATTCCGCTATAACACGAAGCGAGCTGCCCTTCTTTGCACTTTTTCGATGTCCTCCGTCAATGCTGCCTGGTAAGGATCCCATACCGCACAGCAATATTCCAGCAGGGGACGGACAAGTGTAATGTAGGCTGTCTCTTTAGTGGGTTTGTCGCATCTTCTAAGTGTTCTGCCAACAAAGCGCAGTATTTGTTTCGCATACCCTACAATATTATCTATGTGGTCTTTCCAATTTAAGTTGCTCGTAATTGTAATTGCTAGGTATTTATTCGAATTGACAGCCCTCAGATTTGTGCATTTTATCGTATACCCAAAATTTATCGGATTTCTTTTAGTACCAATTTTGATGACATGGCACTTTTCTTTGTTTAGTGCCAATTGCCGCTTATCGCACCATCCAGAAATTCTCTCCAGATTATTTTGTAATTGGAATTGATCATCTGATGATTTTACTAGAAGGTAAATTACAGCGTCATCTGCAAACAATCTAAGGGGGCTGCTCAAATTATCACCTAGATCATTTACGTAAATCAGGAACAGCAGAGGGCTTCAAAGAACTTCCTTTCCGGAAGAAAATGCGATCCGCGTTCTTCGCCTGAAAACCACGTGATTTCTACAGCTGCGAAATCGAATAGTTAATCTAGCGCTGACAGACTGTTGTAAATAGTGAAGGAGAATATATTATTGATGACTAAAAATTCTCTTAGTGTATCTGTTGTGTTTATTAAACTTTTGGAAAAGCGCTGCTAACTTCTGCATCAACCTAACAATTCAAAGTCGTGGAAATTTGGAAATCTGCGGTAAGGTCTTATGGGACCAAACTGCTGAGGTCATCGGTCCCTAAGCCTATTCTATTCTGTCGCTTGAGCCTTGTCCCACAGTTACGCAGGGTCAGCCATCGTTAATCGGATTTGGCATGTTAATGTTTAAGGGGTGGCCGGATGCTCTTCCTGCTGCCACGCCGTACCCCCTGGGATGGAATTAGTGTACCCCAACTGTCTGCGTCGAGTGTAATCCATGGAATAGTGCGAAAGTGCTCAGAGGTCTGCAAGCCATGTAACTGAGGCGTAACGTAGGGACCAGCCCGGTATTCACCTAGCGGGATGTGGAAAACCGCCGAAAAACCACGTCCAGGCTGGCCGGCACATCGGCCTTCGTCGTTAATCCGCCGGGCGAATTCGATCCTGGGCCAGCGCGCCTACCCAAGTCTAGGAAGCAGCGCGTTAGCGCTCTCGTCGGCCCCTAAGCCTAAACACTACCTAATCTAACTTACGCTATGGACAATACACACATCCATACCCGAGGGAGGACTCAAACCTCCGATGGGGGGAGTCGCACGGACCGTGACAAGGCGCCCTAGACTGTGCGGCTCAAAATCGTGTTTTAATATACTGAGAAAGTACGTATGCATCATCAGTTCACCAGTTACAGTTCAGAAAGCAGTTTGTTTACATACAAAAATGCGTTTGCTAAGGCCGATTTCTCTTTTTATTGCTACGGAAGAGTGGCGGCCTATTCTTCCTCAAGAGCTGAAACCACGGAAGGTGGTGTCGTTGAACGCTGGGGCCTGGCGCGAACTCAACGTTCTGTCTCATACCAAAGATGTCTCATTGGGTTCAAACCGCGACTCTGCTCAGGCCAGTCCGTTTCAGGAATATTATCGTCCACAAACTATTGCCTTACAGGTGCTGTTTTATGGCAGGAATGCATTTTCATGCTGATAAATCAATCTTTGTTTCTAAACTTCACCTTAAACAGCATACAATGCTGTGAAATGTGTTCATATCCGTTTTCTTACGCGGATTAAGGGGGCCACATCTTAGCCATGTAAAACTCCCCCACACTTAAAAGCGTCTCCTGCATACTACGCTGCTGGCACTACACATGATGGCAGGTAATGTTCTCCAAGACTTCGGCAAATTCAAACCCTTCCATCAGACTGTCACGTAGGATATAGGCGTGATTCATCGCTCCAAAGTCATCCATTGTCCACTGGCATTACTCTTTACACCATCCCAAGTGCCACTTAGCAGTGACTATAGAAATTTCCGGCTTATGAGCAACTGCACGACTGTTGCACCCCCTTATCCCATTCTATGAAGCTCTTCACACACAATCATTGTGCTAGTTGGACTGCTGGTAGCACTCTGGGACTCACGAGTGATTTCTTCCGCTGATTTCCTGCAATTTTTCTATAAGCACTCCCCGCAATGATCAATAGTCCCTGTCTGTCAGTACATGAGGTCCGCCTCGTCTTGTTTTAGCTGTCGTTATTCCTTTGAATTTCCACCTAACAGTCACATCACCAACAGTCGATATGCACACCTTTAAAAGGATTAAAATATTGATGGCTTTGACATTCATGCAACATACACTACTGGCCATTAAAATTGCTACACCAAGAGGAAATGCAGATGATAAACGGGTATTCATTGGACAAAAATATTATACCAGAACTGACATGTGATTACATTTTCACTCAGTTTGGGTGCATAGATCCTGAGAAATCAGTACCCAGAACAACCACCTCTGGCCGTAACAACGGCCTTGATACGCCTGGGCATTGAGTCAAACAGAGCTTGGATGGCGTGTACAGGTAAAGCTGCCCATGCAGCTTCAACACGATACCACAGTTCATCAGGAGTAGTGACTGGCGTATTGTGACGAACCAGTTGCTCGGCCACCATTGACCAAACGTTTTCAATTGGTGAGAGATCTGGAGAATGTGCTGGCCAGGGCAGCAGTCGAAAAGCCCGTACAGGTCCTGCAACACGCGGTCGTGCATTATCCTGCTGAAATGTAGGGTTTCGCAGGGATCGAATGAAGGGTAGAGCCACGGGTCGTAACACATCTGAAATGTAACGTTCACTGTTCAAAGCGCCGTCAATGCGAACGAGAGGTTACTGAGACGTGTAACCAATGGCACCCCATACCATGACGCCAGGCGATACGCCAGTATGGCGATGACGAATACACGCTTCTAATGTGCGTTCACCGCGATGTCGCCAAACACGGATGCGACCATTATGATGCTGTGAACAGAACCTGGATTCATCCGAAAAAATGACGTCTTGCCATTCGTGCACCCAGGTTCGTCTTTGAGTACACCATCGCAGGCGCTCCTGTCTGTGATGCAGCGTCAAGGGTAACAGCAGCCATGGTCTCCGTGCTGATAGTCCATGCTGCTTCAAACGTCGTCGTCGAACTGTTCGTGCAGACGTTGTCTTGCAAAGGTCCCCATCTGTTGACTCAGGGATTGAGACGTGGCTGCACGATACGTTACAGCCATGCGGATAAGATGCCTGTCATCTCGACGGCGTTCCGTATTACCCTCCTGAACCCACCGATTCCATATTCTGCTAACAGTCATTGGATCTCGACCAACGGGAGCAGCAATGTCGCGATACGATAAACCGCAATCGCAATTGGCTACAATCCGACCTTTATCAAAGTCGGAAACGTGATGGTACGCATTTCTCCTCCTTACACGAGGCATCACAACAACGTTTCACCAGGCAACGCCGGTCAACTGCTGTTTGTGTATGAGAAATCGGTTGAAAACTTTCCTCATGTCAACACGTTGTAGGTGTCGCCACCGGTGCCAACCTTGTCTGAATGCTCTGAAAAGCGAATCACATCATCATCTTCCTGTCGGTTAAATTTCGCGTCTGTAGCCCGTCATTTTCGTGGTGTAGCAATTTTAATGGCCAGTAGTGTACAATGATTAGTCCACATTCGAAGTGACGGAGTTTACCTGACTGATACCTTCTGCTGTTACTGCTCCCATACTGAGAACACAGTTCTCCCCGCCTCCTCTTACATTGGTGGATCCGCCTCTCATGGAATCTATTGGTCAGTTCCACGTTAGAGGTGGATGGGTGGCTAGATCTCTGGACAAAGGGCATGGTTAGGTCGGGAAGACGATTAAATTGTCGTTGGGATAGGATGTGGAGGGTGTCTACGGGTATGGCTGAAGGATGTGTTGGTACAAGTGCGGAAAAGTATTAGCGTTAACAATCAGAGATGAAACGATAGAGAGTGGTTGGTGTCACAAATGTGGAGTTGTAAGAAATCGGGTGTTCGATGTGACAGAATAGAGGAGGGAAATTAACAAGCTCATACACTATGCTAGTGCAGTCAGGATAGAGTTACACAAGGCGAGATATATTCTGTGCTGTTTGAGGATTTACAGGGAGCAACGAAATTTTGGTGAAGCGGAAACCTAGGTAATGTTAGCACAACAAAGCATTGGTGATATTAAGGCTTTCTAGGTGTGAGAATATGATGGAGGGACGCAATCTGCTTGCGAGGCTGTTTAGTAGTTTTGGTCTATTGTGTGGCTTTGTGCTAGGTTATTAATAAGTCCCGTTTTCACGTTAGTTTCAGTCGAGAGTTATTCCCTTTTAGTATCATAATTAATTGGATAGAACTGTTGTTAACGGCGAGGTAGAGGTCGCTGGAATGGAATCTGCAGGTAATTCATCCCACAATTATTCGTCTGTACATTGGAATGGCTGATTTTGAGGAGGCAATATTATCACCAGAATGTAAACTGGTTGGAACGGAGTTGAAGGGGTCATCGGGATTTCTGGAGGGTGAGGTTTAGGACTAAGAAAATGGTGTCATCAGCATTTTGGAGAACGTCGAAAGGAACAGGGGTTTATACATGTCGGCACTGTAGGGGATACACAGAATGGAGAAGGGACAGAACCTTGGGGAACACCTGCAGTGGAACTAAAGATGTGGGAATAGGAATTCATGCTGCATATGTCTGCATAGAATGGACAGTTGGACAGAAATTATGCAGTAAGACAGACATAGTTTAGTAAAAGTATACACATCTGGAATTTGAAAAGGGAGGCGGAATGTCATATGTGTTCAAATACATTCTCAATGTCAAGATACACAGAGGTGGAGCATTTACAATTACTGAGTTGTTAGGATAGGAAACGGATAACGTGCAGGAGCCGACCATAAGACGAGAAGTTAGTAGATAAGTCACACTAGTTGACAGGGACAGGAGCTGCAGGTTTAAGCGTTTCTGTTTGCATTGGCAGAGGGTGGATTCGAAAACTATGCTCAGCACTGAGGTGAAGGTGATGGGTGTTACTAACAGGTTTGTTCAGTTGAAAGAAGAGTACAGCACACGGAATTTTCGGCACTTCAGAATGGCCTGCAAGAAGGATGACATTTTGTAAGTCTACCAGGATTCCAGGGAAGGGACTGTGGACATTCTTTCAGGTAATACACTCGTGACCAGCGGCAGCGTTTCGTTGTTTAACATGTGTATAATGTGCTGTGATTAGAGTGTTAAGATATTTTTGTAGTATGTGATCTAGGTATTGGAAATTAGGACCGAGTGCTCAGACTGAGGTGTTTGGTCATGGATTATGGGGAATAAGGAGCATTTCATCTGAGGGCCACCATTATGGATTATAAATGCACACGACAGATATGACGCAAGATGGTTTGCTTTACTTAGGTTCTCAGGAAATGAGTGATTACTGTGCAGGATTGGGTAGCAGGAAGTAGAACTGGTACTAGTGAGGTTTCCAGTACGTTTTATAGTTAATGTAGTGGTGAAGTTGGCAGATGTTTAGCGTCGCTCCCGGTGTTTCTTTGCATTCAGCAGATTTCTGATGTGTGTCTGTATTTACTGATGGCTTGTGAGTTTCAGAGGTGGCTCTGCCCAATGGTTTTCACTTACAATAGGACCAAGGACTTCTACAGTCATGTGTCCAAGGAGGTTATGAGATGTTCAGACAGCATCTGGAGTTGCTTTCGGGAAGGGTATGCTGTGAGACACATACAATTTCATTTTGGAGGCCGTCAGTAAACTGAGCGAGTGTTTAGGTCTGCACGGTATTGACTGTGGATTTTTAGGTCTGGGGGCAATAATATAGGCGGAAAAGGTACTGCAGAAGAAAGAATCAACAGTAAAACAGAAATGTAGCGGAATGGCCCCACTTTTGGTGCCAAAACGTGGCACATCCAAGGTAGTATTAAAACTGGGAAAGGATGTAACAAAATTTACATTCATTACTATGCATGAATCTTAAATGAAAGCTGTCGGGGCCGATTTGACTGAGCATAGACATGACTTGGTAAATGGAAGTTAACTAGTTTATCTCACCATCTAATGGAATTGGTGATGTATGATGGCCTGATCGCCTGGTATGATGTCAGTACGACGTGTCGCTCTCCAGGAGGGTCAGTATGGTGTCGTATCGACTGACAGCCAGCAACGTTTATTTCCATGTATCCACTGCTTTTCGGGTGATGCTCAGAACAGTTTGGCCCGTTTCTTTTTCCTCAACTCCTGGCTAATCGCACTCCACGTGAAACTGCTACATGGCGGTCGATACAGCACGACTGTCATGACATGAGCAGCTGTTCGTTGGTTCCTGATGCAAACGCGGCATCTACTGTCTGCAGTAATCAGAGTGCAGATGCGGGGCCCAAGTTATATTTGAAGGGTTCCGAACAACGATCCTATGGAAAAATTATCCTACATGAGATGGAAACTGAGGGTGTCACAAAGAGACAATAGCCATCGAGATGAATGTAGGACTCGGATTCAAAATCTGAAAGCTGAGTATAAAACAGTCATGCCTCCAGAATGCAAAGTCAGAACGCCATTCAAGTGTCTCATCAAAACAGCATGTGAATCATTTAGGGTAGATTTTGTACGAAAACCATCTGTGGGAATCCCCAGAATCAATCTCAGAATAACCCTCTGAATGCTTCTCTGATAACCTCAAAACATCTCTCTCAATCCTCCCACAGTGATTCCCTCTCTGAAAGAACCTTTGAATGATCTTCTGAATGCACCTGTCTTGTCGTTCTTTCCCCACTCTTGACCTTGAAGCCGCTGAATCTCCCATTGTATCATCTTGTCATTGGTGGGCTCAGTTTGCAATGTCACCCAGCGAACGATCGACGCTGGGTAACTTCACCCTGGCAGTCCTGATTACAGAGTGCCAATGCTTTTGATCCCTCTTAGAAAAGTTGTAGGACGAAGCTGGCAATAATCATGTGAAGTCGGGAGGCATTTCCACACTGTCTCAAGTTGCGGCACAAGTCACAACCTGCAACAAGTACCCTAGCAGCTTGGAATCCGCACTTTGTCGAGAAACGATTATGAGTGGCTCCAGATGGTTCTCTGAATTCCCGAGTCGCCAAGAAAGCTGCAGTTTATCAGCCAAGTCCATTTGTTTATAATGGTAAGGTCCTTAAGGACCTCATTCAAGTGTCTCAAGTCCTTAGGAACTTGGCAGCGCCCTCAGCTCCCAGCAAGTCTTTAAAATGGGTCATCCCTTTCAGTACAGAGCACAGAACATGAACAGCATCTGTTCGTCTTCTGCGGCTCTGAGGAAAGTCTGGCGATAACGAAGTACAACTTAGCTGAAACTCTTTCGTCCACAGTGTCAAGCTATGAAGTATTATAGGAGAGAAAGTCGCTGGAGATGGAATGAGGACGCTGAAAATACGTATTGTCAGAGGTAAAGGTTTATGTTTGGAGGCCAGCCGGTGTGGCCCAGCGGTTCTAGGCGCTTCAGTCTGGGACCGCGCGACCGCTACGGTCGCAGGTTCGAATCCTGCCTCGGGCATGGATGTGCGTGCTGTCCTTAGGTTAGTTAGGTTTAAGTAGTTCTAAGTTCTAGGGGACTGATGACCTCATATGTCCTCAGAGCCATTTGAACCATTTATGTTTGGACGAATAGGATGAGAATTAGGCAGTCAGTAGGAATGTCGTCCAAAGGTTGTTACTGAACAGCGATATTCTTTTGGTCGTCAATAGCCCAGATGGTGTCATAGCAGACATCATCGGTATTCAAAAGATGCATAGCAGGCTACTTTATCTCAAATGTATTTTGACATGGATGATTCCTCAAGTGACTCTAGCTGAAAGGCAAAACAATGCCTCTAATTGGAATGGATAAACGCTTCCTACACCTTTTGTAAATCTGGGCATCTCTGAATGCCGACATTTAATGTCTCGATTTGGGGTTTTTGGTAGCTGCTTCATCCAGATGGTATCTTTGTAGTATATCGCAGTTTCGGTAGTATCTGGGACCCGTCTACTATGCTCTTGTTCGTCTGTAGATCATATGTCATGTGCTCTCGCAGGTGTCGGACGCAGTAAACTGAAGGTCTCCCCCGCAATTGAACTTCTGCCTTCCAGTCGGTTTCTCCATTAATTACTTTACTCAGTTGTATGCTATCCTGAGATGGGCTTTCATTTCAGCACAATTCTCCAGTGTAATTTTTGGGCGTTCATTATTTTCTACATAACATCCATACTCTGCAACCACTGGCAAGTGCATGGCAGAGGGTACTTCCTATTGTATCAAGTTCTAGGATTCTGTGCATCTGGAGCGCGGAAAGAATAACTTTATATGCTTTAGTGTTCGCTGTAATAGTCTAATCTTGTCATCGGGGGGTCTATGAGAGCGATACATAGGGGCCCTAGGATTCTTCTAGATTCCTCACTCATTACTGGCTCTTGAAACTTTAGAGGTAGGCGGCTTTCGTGCGATAGTTGGAGTCTGTTTTTTGAAATGTCTGCCAGTTTAGGTTTCTCAGCAGTTGCTTGACACACTTGTAGGTGAAAAATCAGTCACCACTTGTGCTGTCCTTTATATGCACTTAATATCACTTTTTAGCTCTGTTATGGGCCCCGCAATCTTCTAAACTGGGTTACACATGGGTTTTGTAAGTAGTCTTCTTTGTCAACTGCCTGCAGTCTCGCAGTATCCTATCAAAAACCAAAGTTTGCCACCTATGACTAGCCTGTATGACCATTCCATTTCATATTTACAAAAAGTATTACACCAAAGTATGAATTAACTAATTCCAATTGATATTGTATTCATAGGATTTTGCGTCTTGTGAAGTACACAATATTACATTTATGAACGTCTGCAGGAAGTTATCAATCTTTGTATCACTTTGAAACCTTGCCAAGATCTAACTGGGTGCATGAACAACTTTTTACAGACAGTAGTTCATTTAGCATGCAGGTTATCAATACTTCAATTACGATCGATATACTACTCCTGGCTCCCCGTCCTCCAGTGGCAAAACTTGAAGTGAAATAGTGTTCCAACACTGTGCCTCCCTCCACACTATAGTAGTGACAGTATGAAACTATCCGAAGCATGTGTGTGTCAAACTCATTGCGATAGTAGTATATATATATATATATATATATATATATATATATATAATCATTAAAAAAATCATAACGGGATTACTTTGTTCTTTTCATAACGCTAGTAACAAAGTAAGGCGTTTGCCTTTCCAGAATGAAAACCGGTGTAAAGACACTCACCGTCATGTTGCATTATTAGACTTTGTGTAACTTCCATTCTTCCTAATTACCTCAGAAATTCTCTTTGGCACTGATTTAGTTAGGGTTTGCACTTCTTGCGGCGACATTCTCGCCCAGACCTCTCGTATCGCTCTTTTCAGCTCACAAATGGTCTCAAATTGCCTTCCATTGCGACGAACACGCCTTGCAAATATTCCCCAGGCTACGTGCAGGCCATGGCAAGGCACCGATATCTTTATCTTTAGCCCACTTTTTTGATATTGTAGAAATCTGGACAGAGGCATTATCTTGTTGAAAGATTAGACTAAGTCCTCATACATCCATTCTTACATGGCATCTCCGTGTACATATTAGAGTTCATTCTAGTGTTGCCCTCAGCATTGCGTGATTTACCCTTAGTGCAGAATGTTGCCCAAATAATAACACTTCCACCATCGAAATTTCTGCTCATTCTTACCTGCTGCTCTGTTCTCATGTCGTGCCACTCATACTGAAATCCATTCAGACCATCTGAATTAAACTACTTCTAATCAATCACTTTATACCATTCTCAAGTCCATGACATATGTTTTTCAGCAAATTCCACATTAGCCTGTTTACGTTTGGGCTTCAAGAGTAGGTTTCTGCAGTCGTTTCTTGGCTGCAAGAAGTTTTCATTTGACAAAATGTGTCGTACAACTATGGCAATTACTGACAATTGCAAATGAGCAACAGCTTGAAAAGAATAACAGTTTGTGGTCCCTGCTTTGCGTAAAAGTAACCGTTTCGATGCCTCAGAGAATTTTATACTTTGCCCACATTTTCCGTGTTGTTCATATTGTGCGCGAATCTAACGAAATCATAAATCACTGTGCTTGAAAGTTTCAACTTCTTGGCGAATTGACGATTAGAGTGTCCCATTTCCTTCTACGAATCAAATTTTGCTTCCTCTCTGCAGGAAAGGCACGTACACACAACCATCACACACAGCCGACTGCCTTTATACCGAATTCTACCGGTTCCACCTGAATCGTTGATGTATTGTTATATACTGTACCACTGACATCAAATGCGATACCATATGAGTGCACTTGCCAGTATACTACGTCTGATACTATTGCATATACACTGTTAGCAACTATTACAACTATCAACTATTGTTAATTTTCCTACAAGTATCCATGCCTCTACACTGATTTCCTCTACTGTACATCTATTAAACCACTGCCCACATACTGAATGCCGCCTGATGGTGTTGCGGGCAAATAAGGTGGTAAGGAAAGTATATAAGCGGAGCAGAGACGACTGGGGAATTATTCAAGCAATATACGAGCCGCAAATGGGGAAATCCACTGACATGAGTGACTTTGGCAAACAGATTGTTATGGTCCAAAGCCTTGGAATGAGCACCTCAGAACCGGTGGAACTGGTAAGCTTTCACGTGCTGTTGTCATGAGCGTCTATGGAAATGCTCGAAGGGCAGTAAAACCACAAGTAAGCAAGGGTTGTTGAACGTCTAGCTCTCATCATCACAGAACGTGGAAGTCGGAGGCTTGTCCACTCAGTGTGTGGCAGACCTGATGACAGAACAATATTTGTACGGGCACAGGTGTTTCAGAGCACACCGTTCAGCACACATTGTTGGGAATCCGGCAGGCGACCTCTGTGTGTTCCCATATTGGCCCAACGACATCATCAGTTATGACTACAGTGGACGCGAAATCCTGGAGATTGTACCGTAGTCAGACGAATCACATTTCTTGTTACACTACATTGGCAGTGTAACATCATCTAGGCTACTCGAAACAAACAACGCGCCAGGAATGCAAGGCAATGGGGGGCAGTGTTATACTATGGAGGAAATTTACTTGGGCTTCCATGCGACATATTGTCTTAATCAAAGGCACTATTTCAGCTAGGGCCAAACGAGGACTGCACCTTGAATCTTTGGATTCATACAGACTAAGATTAAAGGTAAAGCCGTCATTAGCTGAAATGTTGGTTTGAATACTACAGTACTTGAATGGATATCACAGATGGAGGTGGTAAGCTGTTGCCTTCTTCTTGCCTTAGGATTGTCTTGTCCAGCCAGTTGCCGAAGACGCTACGGTTCAAAAAAATGGTTCAAATGGCTCTGAGCACTGTGGGACTGAACTTCTGAGGTCATCAGTCCCCTAGAACTTAGAACTACTTAAACCAAACTAACCTAAGGACATCACACACATCCATGCCCGAGGCAGGATTCGAACCTGCAACCGTAGCGGTCATGCAGTTACAGACTGTAGCACCTAGAACCGGTCGGCCACTCCGGTCGGCGCTACAGTTTAAAGTAGACTCCAAACCTCTGTGCGTTTTTCACATTAACATACATTTAGAGATGAAAGACTTAACAGATAATGCTACAAGGACTAATTGGGCATCAAACCTGAGGCCTTTGGATCCATAATCTGGCACTTTACCGCTGACACACACCACATTAAGCTACAACCCACACAAACATTATCTTCAGTGTACTTTCAGGAAAATCTAATCCATATTGATAGTGGGGACAAAAATAAAATTGGTAGCAATATAGCTGTCTTCCCAAATGGTAGCCAAAGCCAAGTCATCGTTGTCATTTTCTTGCCTTATCATACTTCTGATACTATTATAATAACTAAATCTCACGAATTGTTACTTACTAAAAGAGCTCGTGACTCAATTTATATTTCATTCATCCAAAAAAATTAAAAATTGGTAAGGGATTTGTTTTTTTCTAAAATAGCACAGCAACTACATACGGCACTGTTCTTATTGGTATTCTCTGTTGCTTAGCCCACATGAATAGCCAACGATTGCAATTTATTGGCAGAACACTTAGAAGATGCAACAGATCTACTAAACTGTACCCTTGAAAAAAATAATGAGTTTTCATGAGAACGAGCAGGACATTTCCAAACACTTGCCGTTACACCGAACACCCCGTGAGAAATCTGTTTGCAATGACATAATCTGCTCCTTTCAAAAATGAAATTAAAAGTTCCGATCGAAATGCTTGTGGAGACACACCACGTGGCTATACAAGAAATCTACAACAACATGGATAGTCTGAAAATCACACGTAAGTGCCTGCTAGAAGGCTCATCAAACCACTTTCATAATAATTCTCTATTATTCTACTCTCAAACAGCGCACGAAAAAAACTAACACCGATAGCTTTCCGTGTGAGCTCTGATTTCCTTTATTCTATTATGATGACCGTTTCTCCCTATGTAGGTCGGCATCAATAAAATATTTTCGCATTCGGAGGAGAAAGTTGGTGATTGAAATTTCGTAAGAAGATCCCACCGCAATGAGAAACGCGTTTGTTTTAGTGATGTCCACCCTAAATCCTGTATCATGTCTGTGACACACTCTTATGGTTTTCGGTAGTACAAAACATGCTGCTCCTCTTCGACGTTCTCCGTTAATCCTACCAGGTAGGGATCCCACTACTTTAACTCTGTTTAGTTCAAGAGTATCAACTTAAGGGTACAGCAAAACCCTTACAATCAGTATTTTCAGCAGCAACTGATTAACGCGTGTGGCACGTCATAGCCTCTCTACAGCAGCCCGCTGGTTAGATTTCAAACAATTTGTGCGTATTGAGCAGTGGGGTACCTAAGCTGTGCAACCGCACCAATACCCGAGTACCACCGCTGACAAGGAGCGGGGAGGGGCAGCATAGTGCACATGCTAAACACTTGCCTCCGTTACACAGTCAAAGATCGGTCTATATTTGGAGTACAACATCGATTAACCGAATACGTATAAGGTGTAAATGTTAGCTACATAAAATTTTTAGTGTGTTTAGAGCAGATAGAAAAAAACTCCTCTTATGTGACAAAAATCACTTTTGGCTGAAGCTGCGGGCAGTATTCGTGGAACACCTGGTTGTTTTGAGCGTGTTAAATACTCGCTGTCTCGCAGACCAGTTGGGCATTTATGTAAACAGACGACTTTTCAGAAAACTCTCAAAAACAATATTTATCATACGGCAGTTTGAACATTGTCGCTGAACATCACTAGTTCGAAACATTTACAAAACCCTCGTGGGGAAACGAGGCATCTGTGACACGAGTAGCGTATTCAACACTGTGAAAAGAGAATTTACATTTAGTCCACAATAGCGCTGTAAAAGGTAAACAAAGAAAATCTGTTTAGAAACAACTGACATTTACAATTTTTTATCACAACGCTGAGTATTAAACAAAACAATGTCTACTGATTTAATGCTAGGGACACGAGAAGTCAAATATGCCAGTTCTATAGTGAGATTGAGGATACCAAATGCAATGGCACAAAGACGCAAAAACTAATTTACCTTATTTAACTGTGTGTTAGCAGAGACCTTTTCAGACATTTCATTCCTCGTGTGTTCAATCTTTTTATGGCTTCTACAATTTCAATGGCAACTTAAGTTTCCTGACAAGAAAACGATGAAATCAGTATATCACACATTATAAAAACGTGTACGTATGGAACACGCGTATTTCGAGACAATGGGATAGATACACTGAAGATGTCAAACATCTCGATTGTACACTCGCCACAGAAACTACAGCAATCAATAATTGTAGTATTACAATTTTACATCTCATTACAAGGATTTATAAAATTCGGACTTCTTTAACTCAAACTACTTCAGACTAGCTTTGATGAAGGGTATGTGTGAAACGCTTTGCATGCTCGAAGTACCCTGAATGTATCCTCTGTGTCGATTTCCGTATTCATTACACATGATTTTTATATGTCTGCGAGGATTTATGTTGTGGTCCGACAGAAGGTGAAATCAATTTCATGTCTCTCTTGGGTGCCTTGGATTGGCAGAATTCGTGTTTGTTGGCTTAGTTTCTGACTGCCATCGTTGCTCCGTGCTGTTCCCGCTATTCGCCGTTTTCTTAACTTTTTATTCCTGACTGAATATGGAAATATTCATGTTGCTTACCAACATCTTGTCTCAACCTGATACTAAGCAACAGTCCGAGTCGCTACGCTGACCCCTATATATTGAGAATTCTGTCTCGTCAAGATTTGTTTATTGAAAGAGGATATGCGGGAAAAAAATAACTGTATAACTACTGAAACTCTAGTGATAACTGAGGGATGTGACCTTACTGTGGCACGTGGGGCAATACCACAAGCCATCACCCTGTAGCAAGGTCTACAGGCCCAAACACACTAAGAAAAGGAAGAATTTTAAAACCCAGGAAAAATTGTAAAATCAATAAACAAAGAAGTCTTTCGCTAAGTTAAAATCAATAGAGACAGTTCTGGAAATCTTTCAACGGTAAAGGCCTGCAATCATCTGCTTCCTTTATACAGGCCCAGCGGCATAAATAGCAGTAGAGGTGTAGAGGTAGAGGAAGACGATGATAAAGAAGACACAAAAATGGGACTGAATGGTAGGGATGTATGGAGGAAATCATGATGAGATTCTGATACACCTGTGCTGAGCAACAGTTCCAAAAGCTGTACTATTCCCTGGTTGTGACACACTTGTTTCTTGTTTTTGACTGTTAGATGGAACCATTCTCATTATGCAAAGTAATCCACAAGTACAAAAGTGTAAAGACTTAATTTTGTGTTTGTTGTTTTCTTTGTTAAGGTCTTGCACTGAATAGCAGTCAAAAGAATTGCAATGTTACAGCAAACAATTTGACTTTAGACAGCATGTTCCTCCATGTTCTAAAACTACAACACACGAATTTACTAAAATGTGTACCTTTTACGTCATTGTTTGTTTTATTTTGTTTCGATTTAGTGCGCAAAAAATAACTTGGGTCATTCGCACCCAAGTCAAAACTATAGAACACGAAGACAGGAGTCAAAAACGACTATACATCACTCCCAATTGACATAATAGAAGACAGCTAAAAACAGGCACATGGACAAAGAGCTGAAAGACACCATAAAGGAAACAGAGGTAAAAACTGAAAATTAAATGGCCTTCACCATATTGCTTTGGTGGATAAAAAGTAAAATGCGGTCAACAGCTCACGTGTCATTTGCTAAAATGGCCGATAACTCAGACAGCAAACCCAAGCAGGAATCTAAACAGTTTAGAAAATGGGCATTCCATCAGGAAGTGGTGGACATTTAAAACTTGGGCACAATACGTACAAAGTGGCGGGGTAGCGCCACTTATCAAATGATGAAGGCTAAAAAGGCAGAACTCAGTACGCAGCCTAGTTAAAATGACCTCCTCCTGGCGGGAGGGCCGAGAGGAGGTCGTCCAAGCCACTGGGAGAGGCTTGATAAGCTGGAGCTGACTCCCGTGAAGGGAGGACCATTAGTTATGCCAATGGGATAACACCACCTCACAGACGGCAACACAGATACCATCGGAGGGAGTACAGGAACTTCTGGGCTCCAGTATGAGGACTGCAGCCTTGGCAGCAGCCTCATTTCCTAGCAGACTGACATAACCAGAAACCCACAGAAACATCAAGCTGGCTCTACCCAGAGTGACCAAGTGGCAATTTACCTGGACCAACCGCACCAATGGATGGGCAGTATACAGCGCATATAGACTTTGAAGGGTAGTGAGCAAGTCTGAGCAGAAGACATAATTTAAAAGGCTGATACAGTTCAAAGGGCTCGGCTGTAAATACCGAGTAGTGTGCCGGAAGTTGATATCGAGAGACACGGGTGCCAATGACGAAGGCACACCCAAACCCACAGTCAGTCCAAGAGCCATCAGCGTACACAAAGGTATTATCATGAAGTTCCATGCAAAGGTCATGAAACTGAAGGCGATTGACTGAGGCTGGTGTAGTGTCCTTAGGAAACAAAAGAAGGCCAAGGTTAACATGGGTCACTTCACATAGCTAAGGTGGTGAACGGTTTACACCAAACTGGAAAGTTGCACGTAGTGTGAAGTTAAGCCGCCTTAGCAAGTGCCGAAAGTGGACTCCAGGAGGTAACAAAGAGGGATGCACCCCATACTGGTGATCAAAGGAATCATCAAAGAAGGAGGCATAGGATGGGTGGCCATGCATGACAGACAAATGGCATGCATACCTGTTGAGGAGAGAGTCACAGCAGTAGGTCAGTGGTAGCTCAGCAGCTTCAGCATACAGACTCTCAACCGGGCTAGTGTAAAAGACGCCTGTGGCCAAACAGATGCCACGATGGTGGATAGTGTTGAGACAGCGTAAGAGTGATGGGTGTGCAGACACATATAGCACCTATAGTCTAGTTTTGAATGGACAAGGGACCGGTACAAACAGGAGGGTGGTTCGATCGGTACCCCAGGAAGTACCATTGATGACACATAGGAACCGCGTACAGCGGGCTGCCATGTAAGACACATGAGAGAACCAAGAGTTTCCTATCGAGCATGAGACCCAGGAATTTCATAGTTTCAATGAATGGAAGTGCAACTGGCCCAAGACAAAGATGGTGGGAGAAACCAATTGTGTCGCCAGAAATTCATACAGACTGTTTTGTCAGTGGAAAAGCGAAAGTCACTGACGATGCTCCAGGAGTAAAGACAATCAAGACATTGCTAAAGACACCGCTCAGTGAGACAGGTCCATGGAGAACTGCAGTAGATGGAAAAATTCTCAACAAAAAGGGAGCCAAAGATGCCCAGCGGGAGACAGGTTATTATAAGGTTAATGGCAATAGCAAAGAGGACGATGCTCAGGATGGAAACCTGAGCCACACTGTTTTACTGAATAAAGGAGTCTGACGAGGCAGAACCAACATGCACCACGAAAACTTGCTCTTTTAAAAATACCTGAAGACAACAGGGCAGGTGGCCACAGAAGCCTCACATGTAAAGAGTATGGAGGATACCAGTTCTCCAGCAAGTGTCGTAGGCCTTCTCCAAATCGTAAAACACGGCCACAGTCTGGGATTTCCACAGAAAACCATTCACGACATAGATGACAAAGTAATGACATGGTCAATTGCAGAACACCGCACTCGAAATCCACTCAGTGCATTCATCAGTAAAATGTGAGACTCAAGCCACCATACCAGTTGGGCATGAATCACACATTCCATCATCTTGCAAACACAGCTGGTAAGAGAGATGGGGAGGTAGCTAGGTTTTTGTCCTTACCAAGCTTAGGTATGGTTATTACAAAGGCTTAGCGCCAGCATCTGGGAAATGTGCCCTCTGTCCAGATGCAGTTGCATGTGTTAAGCAGAAAGTGCTGTCCACAAGAGAAAGGAGCTGCAACTCTGAATGTGGACAGCATCTGGCCCTGGAGCAGAGGATTGGGATGAACTGAGAGCATGATCTAGCGCCCTCATGGTAAAGGCGGCATTTTAACACGATTTGGAGAAGAGCCTCCTCCACTCATTTCCGATGGAGGAGGGCAGGGTGGAAGAGCTCTAAACTTCCGCAAAATGATGGCCAAGGTTTTGGAGACACCAATAGGGTTCACGATGACATCGTCTGCTACTGTCGGGCCGGAAACTGGGGAATAGATCTTGGTCCCAGAGAGCCATCAGAGGTTGACCTACACGACAGAGGAAGGGGTGGAACTGTTAAAAGAACTAGTGAATGAAATCCAGCTAGCTCTTTTGCTATCTCAAAGAATGTGACAGCACTTTGCACGGATCAAAGAGATGTAGGGGTGTCATCTCGGCAGCTGCCGAGTGACAGCCCATGAAGAGCCGCTACTACAGGACACAGAAACAGGAGGATCCTGCTCCATGGGATCCACAGAAGCATCAGCTTGCTTGTGTGGTAGGTCTGTGAAGTCCAATGCTGAAAACAGTTGGTGGTGCACACCAGCGACATGGAGGCCGGCTGGGTTAAGGTATCATGTGGCAACACCATCGAAGAGGATTTTCGAGTTGGCGAAGGAGAAGATTGTTTGGACTTCTTCAAGCCTTTCCAGTTAGAGGAAGACTCTGATGTTTGGCTGGAGGAATGGAGGAAGTCTTCACGGGAGTACTACTCCTGTCCTTTCCGGCCTACCTGTTGTGTAGCTGGTGGTTTCACCCTTTGAGGCGAGAGTTTGACAGCTTGTTGCACAACTGGATGGGGGGCTGGTGATGCTACCTTGACAATAGGCGCTTTCACAACCTCAGAGCTGAATTGGAGGTCGCATGTCTGTTGGGTCATGCCTTCATGGAGCGAGGGGTAACAAGAACAGAACTATAGGTGCCATACGGGAGACCAGTGTCTGCAACTAGCCAGTAACTTCTGAGCAACTGAGTAAGGCATTTTTCCTTTACCCCAATCTCTTGGACAGCCCACTCATCAAGATACACAGGACAATCCCAATAGGAAGCGGCATGACCGCCACTGTAGTTGATACAAATGGGAGGAGGAGGTGGACAATCACCTTCGTGCACATCCATACCACAGGTTACACATTTGGCTGGGTGTCAACAACATTCTAGTGTGACTGAAAATGAGGAAACCAGTAGCAGCGCATCGGGTTCAGAATGTAAGGCCGGACTGTGATAATTTCATAGCCTGCTATGATCTTGGATGGAAGCAGCACTACCAAAGATAAGAAAAAGAGTGCAGGTGGGCACTAAGGACTAACATTCCATTTTCATTACACGATGGACAGCTATGACACCCTGATCAGAAAGGTAAGACTGGATTTCCGCCTCGGTTAGACTGTCGAGCAGCCTGCTGTAAATCACACCACAGGAAGAATTCAGAGTTCTATGGGCCTTGACACAAACTGGGTAGCTGTGGAGAAGCGAGCCAGCAAACAGTTGTGCTTGGGAATCAGAAGTAGTCTCCAAAAGCAAAGTGCCATTCTGTACATGAGAGGTTTTCACAGGGCCAGCAATTGTATCAACACCTTTCTGAATAATAAACGGATTAACTGTGGTGAAGGACTGGCAGTCTTCAGTATGTGAAACCATGAGGAACAGTGGTGCAATGGTAAGAGTCTTTGAATCATTAGTGTCATTACATTTATGTTTCATAGATGTTGATTGTGAAGATGATTGACTCATTGTGAGAAAATCCCCCACGATTGCCAGTGTCTCTGATGGCGCACTCCTTCCAATTGGGAAAGTGCCCACCTTAGGCAATTGTTCACACCTTCCGAACACCTGACTGAGGGACCAAACGGCAATCTGGAAAAGTTGCAGCTCAGGCTATCACCCCTCTCTGGGCCTGGCCTGTACCAGGGGGTACGTGCGAACCCTATCAACCTGGGGCTGGAAATTACACATTATGCAGTCACCTGTTAGGGTCAGATGTGTGGGCCAGCCTTCAGGAGCGCACAGGGGGGAAGAAGAAAAAGAGGAACATCAAACATCGAAGTGAAGGACTGAGAGGGGAAGGGAAACAAAGGAAAAGGGAGCAAAAAACAAGGGTGAGACTGTTCTTCCATCAGTGACAGACACTCCCAGTAACACCCCAGACATGTTCCCCAAGGAAGAGGAAAAAGAATAGCAAGAGGATAGACATGCAGTGTGGAAGGGAAAAAATGCTGCAAAGGCTGTGGACCCATGTTAGCCAAACATGAACCCACCAAACAGTGGCGAGCTCCCTGGGGGTTTATGTCATTGTGAATTTGTGTTTATCTCAGTAAACAAATGGGCTAAGTGGCAATGAGACTTGATAAATACAAAAAGTGGGATGTTGATTGTTAGCAGTGAGGGAGGAGAGTCCCAGTTTGCCCTGATATGGAGTTACACTAGTTGGACCACTGTCCAGTTCGATTATCAAGAGGCAGGACAGGAATTAACTGTATCTATAAAAGGGCCTACATATCAGCAAATGTAGTGGCAAATGTTATGGTGGAGCATTCCTTATTAAGTGCCATATAATGGAGAGGAAAACACACACACACACACACACACACACACACACACACACACACACACACACAATTTGAATTTTGTTTTAAAGGTACTGGAGAGGCTAAGATATAAAAAATGTAACACAGTGTTTCTTCAGTGACATCTTCTCATGACATTTACTTTCTGCATCCAGCTCAGCTGATGTTGACAAGAACATTTAAAAAACAAATATCAGAACTGTCTGATGACTTAGTAGAGCTGAGATATGCACAACCATCCTAACTCAACTTGATGTAGCAGAACTGAGGTTGTTCCGGAAGCAGAGTATTCTGTTTTGAAGCTAAAAACATTTTAAAAAAATATTCAGTGTTCTACATTGTGTCAGGAATGGTTATTGGGTTTGGCAATAATATCAATTGGAGGAGAGTTAAACAAAGATGATGTGACTTACCAAACAAAAGTGCTGGCACGTCGATAGACACACAAACACAAATATACACACAAAATTCTAGCTTTCGCAACCAACGGTTGCTTCGTCAGGAAAGAGGGAAGGAGAGGGAAAGACGAAAGGATGTGGGTTTTAAAGGAGAGGGTAAGGAATCATTCCAATCCCGGGAGCGGAAAGACTTACCTTAGGGGGAAAAAAGGACGGGTATACACTCGCGCACACACACACATATCCATCCACACATATTCAGACAAGCAGAATACGTGTGCTTGTGTCTGTATGTGTGTGGATGGATATGTCTGCTTGTGTCTGTATATGTGTGGATGGGTGTGTGCGTGTGTGTGTGTGTGTGTGTGTGTGTGGGCGCGCGCGCGTATACCCGTCCTTTTTTCCCCTAAGGTAAGTCTTTCCGCTCCCGGGATTGGAATGACTCCTTACCCTCTCCCTTAAAACCCACATCCTTTCGTCTTTCCCTCTCCTTCCCCCTTTCCTGACGAAGCAACCATTGGTTGCGAAGGCTAGAATTTTGTGTGTATGTATTTGTTTGTGTTTCTATCGACCTGCCAGCGCTTTCGTATGGTAAGTCACATCATCTTTGTTTTTAAATATATTTTTCCCGCGTGGAATGTTTCCCTATTATATATATATATATATATATATATATATATATATATATATATATATATATATATAGAGAGAGAGAGAGAGAGAGAGAGAGAGAGAGAGTAAATAGAATGACTTTTCAGTATTGCTAGTTTCCAAAGTTGTTTAAGTTAACGACATTCTTTCTGAAAGTACAATATTACGTTGTTTTCTGTGTTGAGCTTTCTCTTGTGTAGCATAAAAAAATGAAATCATGAACTGGATAGTTCACTCATACATCCATGTTTATGAAATTTTATTTCTCCAGTCTAATTTACTTTAATAACCATAGAAGACAATGCACAGACTTTGAGTATTGGATAATGGAGTAGTAGCACACCACTGTCAGTCTTAACACACTATTTTCATGCACACTATTCAAAGGTGGAAATTTAGGCACTGTGCATATCTTTCGGAATGAATGCTTTCTCGAGTTTAAGTTAAAACACACACACACACACACACACACACACACACACACACACACACACACACACACACACACACACAGTGCCAGCTGGACACAAAATGCCTCAACTACAGTTCAACAGTTGGGGTGGGATGTGGAGGGAGAGGCATCAATGTAGGTTGGAGTGGGCAGCTAGCGGCTCGGAGGGAAACACCAGTTTGCTTGCTGGAATGTGTAAGGGAGTGGTGGTAAGTGCAGGGAGCAAGACACCTGGTGCATGGGTGTCAGAACCAATGGGGAATGGCATAAGACAAACGTGATGCGAAATGGGAGGGGGTGACAGTACAGTTCAGAAAATCAGGTAGTGGAGGGAATGACCCTGATGACCTGAGTTGTAAAGTAGCCACTGAAATGTAACATGCTGTGCCACACGGTGGTCAACTCTGTTCAAGTCATTCTGACAGACGGATGATTTATTCTCATATCAACATAAAAAGCTGTGCAGTGATTGCAGCAGAGTTGTTATATGACAATACTGCTTTCACAAGTGACCCTGCCTCTGATGGGGTAGGATAAGTTAGTGACAGGACTGGAGCAGGCAGTGCTGTGTGGATGGATTGTGCAGATCTTGCACCTATGTCTTCCACAGAAACACAATCACTGCGGCAAGGGACTAGGAGTGTGGGTGATATAGGGATGAACTAGGATGTAGTGTGATCCCCCTTTAGGAGGAATGGGAAGGATCTTGGGTAGGATGTCCCTCATTTCAGGGCATCATGATAGATAATCTAAACCCTGACAAAGGATATGTTCAGTTGTTCCTGTCCTGGGTGGTTCTGGATGACAAAGGGGGACCTCCTTTGTAGCTGATTGTCGGGGTGGTGGGAGAATTAGTGGCATGGGTCAGGATACAGCATGGGAAATGTGTGGATTAGGTTTCATCACACAATATCATCCTGGACTGGAACAACTGAACCGTATCCTTCACCAGCACTTTGATTATCGAATCATCATCATCATCATCATGTCCTGAAATGAGGGACATTCTATCTGAGATCCTTCCAACCACTACTAAACTGGTGTTGCACCACCCACCCAACTTGTGCAACATCCCAGTCCATCCCAATGCTACTCTCTCTTAAAACCCTTGCCACACATTCCGTATCTCTGTGGAAACCCAGGTGCAAAACCTGGCCAATCCGTCCACACAGCACTATCCACTCCAATCCTGTTGCAAGCTTATTCAACCCATCAGAGGCAAGGCAAACTGTGAAAGCAGCTGTGTCATATACCTACTCTGCTGCAATCGCTGCACAGCTCATGTCAGTATGACAACAACCAGTTGTCCACAAGAATGAATGGCCACTGCTAAGTTGACCATCTGATTATACACCATGTAGCTGAGGACAACATGTACATGACTGTTTCACAACCAGGGCCATCTTGATCCTTACTTCCAACAACAGATTTTCTGGTTGGTTTGCAGGGGTTGAAGGGACCAGATTACAAAGGCCATCGGTCCCTTTTTCCATGACCATGAAACACCCACAAGGAGCAAAATCAGGCAATGGAGATGACAAGGGATGACAAAGAACAAGAAAGACAGACCAGAAAAGAGGAATTAAAAACACAGTGTTACAGAGGTTGGCTGACCATGGAAACAAAAAAAAAGGAAAAGCCAACCACCAAGAAACACACTAAAAACCCCAATCTAAAACCGTAAGCCAAAGACCAGACTAAACACAAAAGAAAGAGAGAAACCCTCAGATCGAGAGATAAAAGCCCACTGCATGAATAAAACTCAAAACTAAGCCTGTCATGGCAGCGTCATCCGTTTAAAGTCCAGGGAGCGCAGTTTAAAGGCGGACAGTCCAACAACATGTGAACCACTGTCAATGCTGAATCACAGCTACTGAGAGATGGGTCCTCGCAGCGTAATAAATAACCATGTGTCATCCAGGTGTGGCCAATGTGCAGCCGGCAGAGTACAACAGAGTCCTTGCGAGAGGCCCGCAAGGAGTGCCACACACCGGTAGTCTCCTTGAATATCCGAAGTTTGTTGGGTGAAGGCAGGGTGCACCATTCAGCACCCCAGTTACCAAGGACCTTCTGCAACAAAACTGAATGGAGATCACACTCCGAAAGGTCAATCTCCAAAGCAGGTGCACCAACAGCCCGTTTGGCCAGCGTATAAACATGTTCATTACCTGGGATGCCGGCATGGCCCGGGCTCCACATAAAAACTACGGAGCGGCTGCAATGGGCAAGAGTATGGATGGACTCCTGGATAGCCATCACCAGACAAGAGCGAGGAAAACACTGGTCAATAGCTTGTAAACCGCTCAGGGAGCCATTACAGATAATGAAGGACTAACCTGAGTAGAAGCGGATATACTCTAGGGCGCGACAGATGGCGACCAGCTCAGCAGTGAAAACACTGCAGCCAGCCGGCAATGAGTGTTGTTCAGAATAATCCCCAAGAATAAAAGCATAACCAACTCTACCAGTAACCATCGAACCATCGGTATAGACCACATCAGTGCCAAGAAATGTGGCAAGGATGGAAAGAAAGCACTGGCGGAGGGCCTCAGGAGGCACTGAGTCCTTCGAGTCCCGTGCCAAATCCAGCCGAAGGCATGGACGGGGCACACCAGGGTTATACGTATATGGGCCCGGAAAGGAGGTGGGAGGGGAAAAACTCAGTCCCAGAGAGAAGAGCCCGACGCGAATGGCGATCGTACATCCTAACAAGGGCCGCCGTTCTAGAAGATGGACAACCGAGTAGGGAAACAGGAGACAGTAATTTGGATGCCCGGGCAAGCTACAAACTTGTGCAACATAAGCAGCCAGTAGTTGTTGGCACCGGATCCACAAAGAAGGGACACCAGGCTCCACAAGCAGGCTGTTTACAGAGCTTGTGCGGAAAGCTCCAGTTGTGAGTCAGATCCCGCAGTCAAGTATGGGGTCAAACAACTGCAACGCGGAAGGCGATGCCGAACCGTAAGCCAGGCTCCCATAATGGAGTCGGGACTGGTATTCCTGATACAGTCTTAGAATGGTAGACCGATCGGCACCCCAGCTGGTGTGACTCAAGCAACAAAGAGCATTAAGACGGCCTCACGTTTGTTTAAGCTGCCGAGTATGAGGGAGCCAAGTCAACTGGGTGTCAAAAAGCAAGCCCAAAAACCAATGCATCTCCACCATGGCAAGAGGTTTGCCATCAAGATAAAGCCATGGCTCATGGTGAACAGTGTCGCCGGCAGAAATGCATGATGCAGGTCTTGGCAGCCAATAACTGGAAGCCGTGCGTGATGGCCCAAGACTGCATCCTGCAGATAGTGCCATGTATCCGCCATTCAGAAACCACAATGCCAGTGGAGCTATAATACAGGTGAAAGTCATCAGCATACAAAGAAGTCAATAAGGACGTTCCCACAGCTGCAGCTAGTCCATTGATAGCAACTAAAAAGAGGCACTCAAGACAGAGCCTTCCGGGACCCCATTCTCCTGGACTCGGGAGGAACCAATTTGCATGCAGAAGGAACGCAGCGACAGAAAATTTTCACTAAAAAGCAGGAGCGGGCCCCTAAGACGCCACCCATGAAGCATGGTGAGGATGTGGCGTCGCCACATCATATCATACACCTTCTGCATGTCAAAAAAGACATCAACCAGATGTTGACGGGAGGCAAATGCCGTGCGGATGGCAGACTCCAGGCAGACCAGATTATTGGTGGCAGAGTGGCCCTTACGGAACCCACCCTGGGATGGATCCAGAAGGCCCAGAGACTCAAGTAGCCAACTCAACCTCCAGCTCACCATGTGTTTGAGTAACTTGCACATAACATTGGTGAGGCTAATGGGGCAGTAGCTGTCCACCTCCAAGGGGTTCTTTCCAGGCTTCAACACTGGGATGATAATGCTTTCCCACCACTGAGACGGAAACTCACCTTCAACCAGATACGGTTGAAAAGGTCGAAGAGGTGTTACTGGCAGTCCACCGACGTGTGTTTGAGCATCTGATAGTGGATGTGATCCAGCTTGGGAGCCGTATCAAGGCAAGCGGCTAGGGCACTTTGGAATTCCTAGTCACTGACTGGAGCATTGTACAATTCGGAGTGGCGCATATGGAATGAAAGGCTCCGACTTTCCAATCGCTCTTTCAGGAAGCAGAAGGCCAGTGGATAATTCGTAGAAGCAGAACTCTGAGCATAATTCTCTGCTAAGAGTTCTGCAATTGTGTGTGATTCAGTACAGACGGCCCCATTCAGGGAAAGCCCTGGTACACTGATGGGCGTCTGATTCCCATAGAGTCGCCTAATCTTGCAACAAACTTGCGACGGGGAGGTATGGGTGCCAATGGTGGAGACATACCGTTCCCAACACTCCTGCTTCCGTCAGCGAATAAGGCATTGGGTTCGGGCACGCAGCCGTTTAAAGGTAATGAGGTGTTCCAATGATGGGTGCCACTTATGATGCTGGAGGGCCCACCTGCTATCTCTAATAGCCTCAGCAATCTCCGGTGACCACCAAGGCACAGTCCTCCGCTGAGGGGGCCTGGAAGAACAGGGAATTGCAGAGTACGTGGCAGAAATGATGCTAGTGGTGATCGTGTGAACCACCACACCAATGGCGTCATGATAAAGAGGCTCAAGAGTGTCAATGGAGACGGACATGTCCTGGTCAGCCTTATTCAAAGCCCATCTGGGGGGTTGCCCAGGTGGTGACACAGTGGCACTGACAGAAAGACCAGAAAGTGGTCACTACCACAAAAGTCGTCATGCACACTCCATTGGACAAACTGTAGAAGGCCAGGGCTACAGACCAAAAGGTCGATGGCTGAATATGTGCCATGCACCACACTGAAATGTCTGGAGGTACCATTATTTAAAAGAGAAAGGTCGAGCTGAGCCAACACTGGCTCAAAGACAGTGCCTCAGCCTGTAGTCACAAATCCACCCCGCAAAGGGCTATGGGCGTTAAAGTCGCCCAATAACAGAAAAGGTGGTGGCAATTGGGCTATCAGCCAATACATGCTGCGAGACATCACTATCTGGTGGAAGACACAGACTGCAGACAGTAACAGCCTGAGGCATCCACACCCAAAAAACAACAGCCTCTAAAGGTGTTTAAAGAGGGACACACACACTGTAAACAGAGTAAAGGACATAGACACAGACTCCACCAGATACCCTCTCATAAGCTGCCCGATTCTTATAACCCTGATAGCCATGGAGAGGGGGGGGGGGGGTTTCACAAAGCCGGAAACCAAGTTTCCTGGAGAGCAATGCAGAAGAAAGGGTGAAGGCTGAGAAGTTGTCGGAGCTCAGCAAGGTGGTGGAAAAAAATCACTGCAATTCCACTGGAGGATGACATTGTCTGCGGCCAAAAAAGGTGTGAAGCACCGTGGAGGTAGATTACGCCACTGGATCACCTGCTGCCACCAACTAAGTACCTGTGCGATCGATTTCCATGGTGGCTGAGGGTCCAGAGAGATATAGCTCCTCAGTGGATGCCAGAATCTCCAACCCATCCTCAGACGCAGACGCAGAGCTTGTAGGTCGCAGTGGGGTGGGCGCCACAGCAAGTTCCTTGATCGTAGAGGTCTTCTTCTTGGACTTTTCTCGCTGCTGCTTGGGGGGGCTTCACTGATTCAGTCTCCGGGACTGAGGAGGATTGTGAAGCCCTATGACCAACTGCTTGTCGGCACTTACACCACTGGCGGGCATCACCTTTCCCACTGGTGGAAACCTGGGAAGGGAGGGACCCAAGGGACCCCTTCCGAGGGAGGAGCCGAAGAAGTCGGATGCTTCTCCAGCTTAGAAGTGGGGATGGATGACCCCAATGGGTGGGGGTGATGTTGCTCCCAAAGCAGGTGGCACAACAGCAACAAGGAGGGTAGTGTGAGACTCCTTTTAGTCGCCTCTTATGACATGCAGGAATACCACAGGCCTATTGTGACCCCCGGACCTGCAACAGTGAACAGATTTTCTGAACTACACAGATTGGAGTTATCCTTACAACACATCCTTCACTTCCATAAGCCACCTTTCTTCAATCTCCGTTAACCACAGTCCCTACACCCTCCGTCCAATTATTTCCCCTTCCTCTGAACTACCATCCACTCCCAATTCACATCTCACACATCATCTTTGTAGGCCACTCCTCACCAGCTGTGATACCCATATATCACATGCCTAGCCCATGCACTTGCAACTGCTCCCTCCCACATCCCTAGCCAGCAAACCAGCTGGCTTCCTCCAAGCCACTAGTTACCCACCCCCAACCCCTTTCCTGCCTCCCTCTCACTCTCTCTTCTATTCCCATTCCCCCTCCCCTCCCCCCCCCCCCCCTACGCCTCTCCACACCAGTCCACTTGCTGGACCCCATCATGGCATTGTGTGTACAATAAGTAAACATAATGAAGATATATATACCTTTTACAGCACTTCATTCAGTTTCTCTCATTCCAAGGCAGATTTTCAACAGGAAAAATACTTAATTTTAAAGCCTGTGTACCCATCTTTATGAAAAACCCTCGTTAGAGCAACTTATTCACTACACTTTAACAACAGAACACAACAGGTTATCATGTTTAAATGCAAACAAAAAATGTCTATGCGCTTTGATTTAATACGCCATGCTTAAGGAACCCACCCATTAAGCTTCGGACAAGAAATCCCATGAAAGATAGAGCACTAGACTTTTAGTCTGCTCCCAATTTAATTCAGGAATTTTATCTGCCATAATGTTTGAAGTAAACATGTGATCATTCATTTTCAATATCAGAAGACTCTTCCATTGACCTAAATATGGTAATTAAAGTTCTGACAGAATGCAGATAATTTCAGACTTCAGGAGACAACTCACCAACAGTCAAAGGAGTCATCAACATGCACAAAAAAGAATTAAACTTGCTATCTTTCAGACAAATGCACTGATGAGCTGGATCACCCCGTGATGCAGCCCCCCCCCCCCCCCCCTCTAACACACTTATCTTCAAAAACCAGACAAAAATATATAATATTCTTTTACCTGTAATCATTGTCACAGACAACTGAAATCATCTTGTGTTTCTCTGAAGAGGAAAACGGAAAAAAATGTTCTTTGGAGAGTTAAGCAACACACTGATTAGTGGCAGATGAACTACACAATTACAATACCCTTACTGGTCAAATCCATTTTTAACATCAAATAATATTACATAGATATGAGATTGTTCATTTCACAGTGCTGGAATTATAAATTTTCTACAAAGTGCTTGTTCCACATCCTTCAGTCAACATTTTATACTGTCCAGAAACATGGGTCCCAAGTACATCTGAAAGTTCACGTGTATTTCATATTCGCCCAATTACTGTAACAGATTACCCTCCTGCAGGAAAACCATTGTAATACATCCTGTGCTATTAAGAAAAATTGATATACATGTATTTTGTTCTCAGAGCTTGCACTGAGAAGTAAAAGTTTCTGTCAAAGGGTGAAATGACTTCATACATCAATAACTCTTCTTAGAGCTGCAATCTACAGACTTATGGGTTTTTCACTGAGCACAGTCACAAAATTGTCATTGTCATTCCAGTTAATGTTCAGCTGTAGTACTGCTGCGCACAGATTTTAATATGAACTGCAGTGATTCATAACTTATAATGGGAATTAAATTTTGAGTAAGTACTGCAGATGCTTTAAAATTAAATCAAGTTTACAGGATGCACAAAAAGTTATGATTTCAATAAGGTAGCATACTGACTGAAATTTCTGGTGAACTCCTTCACAGGAATTGTATGGGAGGCATTTGGAATCACTGAACATTGTGGAACACAGATTACAAAATAATTGATGATATAAGGCATTAACTCTAACACTGCCAACAACTGCACCATTCTTATTTCACTTTAGTTCTGACATTTTGGTTTTAAATGTGTTCTGTTTTAGTAACTGTACTTTTTAGACCTGTGTTATCAACACTATGATATGAGATTAGCACTTTAAGGTTTCAGTACATGTGTACACAACACACACATGCAATGTTTTATAAATAATATATTTGTACAAGTAAATTGATTCAGAAATCATTCCATATATACACTAGCAATATGCTACAAAAAATTCTGTATTTCTTCAATAACTAATCTCCTCTTAAAGACTCCAGATAATTAGATGCTTCTTTAGAGATGCGGTGATATTTAGCAATTGCAGGCCGATAGTAATACGCTTGGTAATCACTTCTCTCTGCCATCTTGGCTTTGATTTCTTTTTCAAGTTTCCTGAAAAAATAAAAAATAGCGTGACTAAGTAAGATAGTTTTGCACAAACAATTACCTATCTATATAAAGAATGTAACAAAGGAATGTTCAAACTGTTCTGGTATTTTATAACTAGACAAGAGAGCTAAGCGACAAAAAGAGGTATGGTTCCACTCCATGAAAGCTTTATTATGCCACTTATATTTACTTCCATTTCCTTTATGATAAAACATGGTGTGGTGAGGCTGACATGACTAGGGTCAACTCAGACAGATGCCATTCCTGTTTACATCACTTTCAGATACCTAATCTTTTGACTTTGCAGTATCTCAGTATTTTAGTTTTGAAAGCTATCTGAATGACCTGAATGACATACATAGACTCATGATGAACAAGTTTCTCACAATATTTCTGACAAACCTGTTTGCACCATTGGAAGACGTGGCTGTTCAGGTATGGGCACATCAGGATTTTACCGTCTGTAAAATTCTGAGCGCTTCTCGCAGGGAGTCCACTGTCCTCAGTCGCACTGGCCACACTTGCTTGACCCAAGGCGACATACTCAGATGTGAGGATCCCCCTCACTGCCATTGCAGAGACCTCCTGACAGTGGCCCACCTACTCATAGATTGCCCTAATTTGGCTACTTTGAGGTCGCATCTTAATCGTGCTGACACACTACCTCAAGTGTTAGCAGATGACGCCAACTTGGCCGACAAGATGTTACATTTTGCCTGAGAAGGTGGTTTCTATTCATCCCTGTAAGGTAGTGTTTTCTGGCCTCATTGGCCGCCAGAGGGGTTGATGGGGTGCCCATCTCCGGCTCCGCCCCGTCCCGTCCCCCCTAGGGCTTCCTTGGCATCCCTTGAGTGGGTCGAGCCTGGCCTGTACCCTTTCCACTTTTTTTTTTACTCTCTATTCTTTTTCATTTCTTGGTTTTAACAACTTGTCTTGACTGTTCTCTCTCTCTCTCTCTCTCTCTCTCTCTCTCTCTCTCTCTCTCTCTCTCTGTGTGTGTGTTAGCTATACTTAGGCTTTCCAGAATTTGCATTTAACCTCTTTCCTTTCATGACTGCTCCTGATTTTACACTTAATACATGACAGGAGAAAAGACCTTGCGGTTCAGACCCTTTCACTCCAATCGACCAACCACCGTGAACACCTCATTGCATTTTTAACACCACATGGTGACATCGTCATCTTAATACATGGGTGGGGCATAGGTGTCCTCCCAATTTTTATCCGTAACTTTTTGTCCCATTGGTCTTTCCGTGATCAAGTAGGTGCTTCACACAGTCTCCCTCACACACAGTAAATCAATCTCCTGTAAAATTCCATTTTGAGAGTAACCCTTTTCCTAATAGCAATTAAGATTTGTAGAGATTGTAGACCCTACAGTCCCACATTCCATTTATGTTCATGACTTCTGTGCCTGGTAGTACTTTAGATGCCAACTACAGTGCACCATAAGTACAACAATGGACCCCCACAGATTGTGTGGTACATTGGCTGGGGAGATCTGGTACCTCAGTGGCAACCGGGATCTCCACCTTGGGCACAGAAGGAGTACATGCAGAGTCCAGTGGCGAGGGGGCCACCAGAGTTTCCTTCACCTTAAAGGACTCTTCTTCTTCTTCTTCTTCTTCTTCTTCTTCTTCTTCGAAGACAATGACTGAGAAGGTTCCTCCAATTGGTTTCTGAGACACAGGAGGAATGGGAAGTCCGGCAGTCAGCAACCTATGGTTCCTTCAGCCGGCATCTGGAGTCTGGCGGTGGACCAGCAGGAACAGTGGAAGGAAGAGCCCCAAAGGACCTCTTCTCAGCTAGGGAAGCCGGAGGAGGTGCTCTGGCTAGGGGATGGGGACCAATGTCCCTCACAGCTGGGGAGAGAATACTATCAAAGTGGGTGCAGTGAAAGCACCAGAAGGGAGCCAATCATCTGGGGGACAGGTATCAGTAGGTGGCTCCGAGGGGCCACTGTAAGTGGAGCAATAGAGAAGGAGATGGTGTTGCAGCTGTTACTTAATACTGTGTCATTTGTCTGGGATTAAGATGTTCATACTTTTTTCTGGCCTTCTGATATGTGAGCTTGTCCAGAATCTTACACTCTTGGATTTTCTTCTCTTGCTTAAAAATGGAACAATCTGGTGAGTGGGGAGAGTAAAGCTTGCCGCAGTTTACACAGAAGTGTGGTGGGAAGGGCACAAGGAACATTCATGTGCAACAGACACCCACAATCTCTGCAGGCAGCAGTGGCAGTGGAACAGGAAGACATATGTCCAAACTTCATGCACCTGAAGCATGTCATAGGAGGAACATAGGGTTCCGCATCACACTGGTAAACCATTACCTTCACTTTTCATGCAATGTATCATCCTCAAAAGCCAAGATGAAGGCCCCAATAGCAACTCATTTTTCTCTTGGTCCCCTATGGACCCAGCGGATCAAGTACACACCCCTTCCCTCTAAGTTGGCTCGCAGCTCATCTGTCAGCTTGCAGAAGAAGATCATGGTGAAAGATGATGCCCTGGACCGAACTGTGGAGAATGACAGTCACAGGAATGTCACAAACTTCTCACTACAGAGCAGTCCCTGTGAACGTGCAAGAGATGATGATTTAACGAGGAAGGAACCATTCTTCTTCATGGAAATGGCTGCAAATTCCCCATATTTGGCTTTGTGGCCAAAAATGTGTCCCTGTCAACCCTGGTACGGACCAGACACTGGGGGCAGGATTTTGCTCCTTGTTGTCTAGTCCTACACTCCTCCGACAGCATGGCAAGAAAAGGGAATGACCTGGGGTCATATTTTATTACTGATGTTGACTGAAGTCCATTCTGATAGTGGATTACAAGCAAATTAGGCAGTCACTGGTAGGTGAGCTCTCTCAAAATCCACACTGAAATTTGGATACAAGTCCCTTAGTCTCAAGAGTTCAAATAAGTCACCTGTGCACCATTCATTTGAACCAAATGCGTAAAACATTTGTAAGAAATATGGAGATAGCTGTCCATCTTGTATGCGTTCTTCCCTAGTTTCAACATAGCGACACCTACACTTTTGCTCTATTGGTGGAGGAGAGGAGTGCAAGGCTGGAGACCAGATGGTACTAAAAAAAAGAAACAGCAAAAATATGATGTTTGTATTTCAGGAGACCATAACGTAGCATCTGGTTATGTATTCAATCTGAACATGGAGCTATGTCACAGCAATGCACCAAGGCAATGGGAAGTTCCTGTTCGTAGCATGGTTAATGTATGCTTCTGAGGACTGAGAATCAAAGGATAGTTAAATATTGTTCATTCATTTTTATGGTGGTGGAAGGTAGGAGGCTAACTCCCACATGCTGAGGCTTGAGCAAATTGTGTTGTCAATTGTACAGCAAGAATAGTGACATCAGAATAAATGGCACCATCCTGATAGATGCCCATGATACTGTATGGTGACTGGTGTCCATAAACACAGTGTGTCCACTGGCTGATACCTGAGGAGAGAGGGACTGCTGCTTCTATTGCTTATAATGTCACAGTATTGGTACATCCTTTGGGGGGGAGTAAGATTTCTGGAAATGAAGCTACGCCAGCCACCATTCCTTACATTCCAGCATGGACAAAAAGAGAGAGAGAGAGAGAGAGAGAGAGAGAGAGAGAGAGAGAGAGAGCTGGGGGGTTACATATTGGTACTTATATAGCCGAGAAGGTGCCATAGGCTGCCTAAAGTAAGTGGACAACCTGGGGTCTAAAACAGAAAGACTATAACTGAATAATACCTGTTCTAGTGTACTACCTCACAGAGATTTTTGAACTGCCTCACAAAAGACTGAACATTAAAATGCCATAAGATTGATAGGCATGTGGATAGTTAGAAGATCAAATCAGTGATCAGCTGATATGTGACCTCCCCATCTGGAAATAGATAAATGTTACAGAGTATAAGATTTATGTATGTTTGTAAAAGCACAGCCACTGCTTGAAGTACGGAGTGGGATCTGGTACGGAGTGGGATCTGTTAACTGGTCATGTAGGCCAATGTGGAAACACCACCAGAAGACCTCCCAGGAGCTTGATTTTTGTTACACACTTTGAAATAAGCCAGTAGCACCTGTTGGATTCCTGTCAATTTGCATAATTTCTGTAGGTGGCATTGGGCAGACTGTTAGGATGTGTCGGTTGGATGATTAAAGGGACCAAACAACTACGTCATTAGTCCCTTTTTTCTCAGACAGAAAGGTATACACAACTGTTCATCAGAGATGGCCTACTGCCCAAAACCTAAAGGAAGAAAACCCCAAGGTCTGCCAAAGTTCAATGAAGGCTAGATAAGGAACAAAAAGAAAAAAAGGGAGATTTAGCAAGAACAGTCACTTACCAGAGGTACCCCACTCAGAAATAGCCTAGGAAAGACTAGCAACATGGACAGGGCAAGAGAAACAGACAGACAAAAATTGAACAAGTCAAAGAAGTCAAATAGACCATGCAAGAGGGGGAGAAAGAGTAAAAGAGCAGGTACGATGAGGGCTAGGGTGGACCACCAAGCCCAGACTGCCACATCCCAGTCTGCACAGAGGAGGTAACAGTGCTCTGCCAAACCCTAAATGGGCCGATAAGGTTAAGTTGCCCTCCCTTAAACAGAGCAGTAAAAGCCACCTTCACAAATAAAATGTAAAACTAAATCAGCTGCTGAGTCATTGTCTCCTAATACTAAGGGAAGTGAGTAAGGGACCTTAAGAGTCTGCTATAGGGCATATAGGTTGGGCAGTTCAGCAAAATGCAGGGTACCATCAAACCGGAACCATAACGACAATGAGGTGGGTCCTCGTGATAGCAAAGATGACCCTGAGTCAGCCAAGTATGCTCAACACAGAGCCAGCAAAGTATGGTAAGGTCCTTGCAAGCGGCCTGCATGGAGGACCTCCACAGATTCATGGTCTCCTTTATCATCTGTAGTTAGTTTGGTGAAGTCAGAGAGTGAGCCATTCCATATCCCTAAAACTTCACGGTGTAATACCAATTGGAGATGTTTCCAGAATACTGATCTCAAGAGTTGGCTTACTGGTTGCCAGATTGGCCAGGCTATCAGCAAGTTCATTCCCCTGGGTCCCAACATGGCCCAGCGTCCAGACAAAGGTCACTTTGTGTCCACATTGTTCAAGGGCATACGGGAAATTCTGGATAGCCATGTCCAAGGGATGGTAAGTGTAATATTTATCAAGAACTTGCAAACTGCTCGAGTAGTCACTGCAGATGTGAATGGACTCACCGATGCGGGGACGGATGTGCTAAGGAGCATGAGAGACTGTTAGGGTTACTGCATCCATCTTCCCTTCAGTAGTTTCTTTTCTTTCGGAATTTTATTTCCAGCTTGGAAACATTGGGATAGATGAATGGGCCATCCTAAGGCCTATTTCCCAGGCTTCCATCAGCCACTGGTCGTTGTTGGGGGATGCAATGCTGGCGGTTCATGGGGTGGTGGGTGGAAGGTAGCCATCCCCCAAGAGTGATCTGTTGAGAAGGATACTGCTCTGCTTGGGGAGGGAACATCAAGGTAAATGTAGAAGGAATAACAGGGAACAGGCTTGGGAGCCTAATTGGTACCACTGTTGAGAGGGGAGAGAACATTCTTATTTGCTGTATGTGGTACCTTGGTTACCACCGGCAAGAAATTTTCTGTCGTTTGTACAGAATGTAAGAGGTTATATTTCTTTTGAGCCTCAGAGTACTTTAGTCGAGGTTTTATATTCCTGTATTATGTGAGCTTTAATAAGGACATGGCATGTTTGTGGGGGGATAGAAGGCTCTTACTCATAGTTAATGTGAATCAGTGGTTCCCCACAAGGATGTTCTCATGTAATGGTTGATCAGTCTCTACAGAGTGGAAGGCCACCATGAAAGATTAGCTTTTGCATCTAGTTGAGGCTCTTATGGGGTGTAATTGTGACAGGGATATCATCAAGCTTGTTACACAAGAACAGGGCCCACGGCAGAGTGGGTGATGACAGTCTGATTAATGCTGATCCTATTCTCATTTTACTTATTGAGGTGATTTCTTCTACTCATCTTCAGTCTGTTCTACAGAAGAACAGTGGTTTTATATTCAAAGAGAATTCCTTATCCATTCTGGAACAGATGAAGTATTGGGAAGCAAATTTTTCTCCTCGTTTCTTAATGTGGTTTCCTGCCTTGCCATGTCCCAGATACAACTAACACATACTCCTAGGCATACCACATGAACATGACACCACACAAGCAAACATTTAAAATGGTCATCCAATGTACCTAATGGCTTCCAGGGGTAACATAAATTTGATGTTTAGTACATCATATATTACTTACTCAATTTACAAATGTCAAATAATGTTATACTCATTAAAAGGTACTATTTAAAGATTTAACACAATACGTATTGAAGTTAGAAATAATGTATATATCTTGAGGCACCATATATATGGTGCACAAACTGCCCAGACTATCTTTCTTCATTTAGGATTTGATAATAATTAGAGTATGTCACACTTTTTCCTGATGAACCCCCCCCCCCCCCCCCACACACACACACACACACACACACACACACACACACACAGAAGAAAAATGTTTATCGCTTACTGCATTTTTGCTGTTCCTGCAGTAAAACTTCAGTGTCAGGTGTGATGTTTTAACTTCTTATTTCTTTAGTACTAACTCTAAAGACTACACATTTTTCACAGTATACACATATACTGCTGATGTGCCAGCAAAATTATAACATTTTACAACACTCAGGAGATATGACATTCTAAACACTGAGATCAGTGAAAAATTAGCTGTTTTTACACCAAAGTTGTTTTATACACAATTCAATTATTTAAAGAACTGGGGGTAGGGTTGAAGGACTACTGGTATATGCTAAGGGGATCAGAACATGACCAAAATCACAATCTTTCGATAAGCTCAGTTCGCATCAAGAAGCCACCATGGTTTACAAGTAAATGGGAGGATAGAGTTTGATAAGAGGGGTTGGAGAGAGAGGGTGGTGGGTCATGGGCTGATGTTGCAGCATAGCGTAAGAAGAAATATTCCAATGACTCGGCACCCAATCCTTGCCACACACAGGTTTGCATCAGAGGTGTGAGCCCCATGGAAGGTCCTGATTCGAGACTCCACAAGTTTCACGTGCCAATGTCCTATCATGAACATATTCAATTATTGATAATATGAACGGATAGATAAATAATCTACTCGCTGGGAAATGGCAGGGGGGAACACACACACACACACACACACACACACACACACACACACACACACGCACGAAACAATTTAAATTTTACAAGCTTTCGGAGCCAGTGACTACTACTTCTCGCAGAAGAGTTGAAGGGGAAGGGAAAGTGGTGAAGTAAAAGGACTGGAGAGGTTTAAGGAAAGCAGTACAGTTCAGAAATGTCACCCAGAAGCCTGGGTCAGGGAAGGCTTACCAGACAGCATGAGAAAGCAAGACAGAGATTACTACTAAAATTTCATGCACAGATCAGTAAGAGTGAAAAGCTAAAGTGCACTGTATGTAACAGAGATTACAGGGGGTGATGGCAAAAAATAGGCAAGTCAGAAAATGAAAGATGTAGAAAACTGAAATGTAATGAAGAAAAGAGTAGTTACTGTGAATAAATGCAGGATCTGAAGGAATTAATGTTAATTAAGAGCAGGTGGTGGCAAGAACCAAGGACATGTTGTAGTGATGGTTCCCGTCTGCAGAGTTCTAAGAACCTTCCATGTCTTCTTCCACTTTTCTTGTGCCCACTGTTGATTTAATTCTTAGTGCCTTACATATCTGCTGTGGAGAGCACCTGTTGGCTTCAAAAACTCTTCTCAGGTGTAGAAGCTCGTCCTCCAGACTGCTTTCATCAGCAATGACATGTGCTCTGTGTACTAGAGTTCTGGGTACACTCATCGTCTGCGAAGGATGGTGGCAGCTATTTGCACGTAAATATAAATCTGTATGGGTCAGTTTTCGATACACTGCACGTCCATAATGCCATCATCTTTGCAGCGTACCATCACATCCAAAAATGGGAGACACGGAAAGTTTTAGATCCATGGCTTTCCTGCCATTCGTGGGAAACCTTTCATCAAAAACAGGACGGGTTCTCAGCAAACACAAATTGAAAGTGATTTTTCGCCCTCCACCAAAGACTGCAGGACTCCTGGGTTCCGTTAAAGACGATTTGGTACTTCGGAAGCCTGGGGTTTATGAGATACCCTGCGAGTGCGGCTGTTCATACATCAGACAGACGACACATACAGTCCAGGAGAGATGCATAGAGCACCACAGATACACCCGTCTCTTACAACCTAATAAATCTGTGGTGGCGGAGCACTGTATTGACACTGAGCACTCTATGGTGTACGATAATGTCGAAATTTTAGCCTTCATCTTCCTGGGACTCAGTAGGGAAAGAAGCAATTGAAATTTGGTTGGCTACAAATTTAATTAATAGAGATAGCAGCGTCAGCTTGGACAAATCATGGAATCAAGAAATATCTGTCCTTAAATCACAAAGACGTCGGGCCGGCGCAGTTCTCCGTGACATATTGATATCAGCATGTGGAACAACGGCAGAGCCATAGATTTAATTTCCACGCATATGTTACACCTCTTTGCCACCTATCAACATCTCTCGCACCTTGTATATCTTTGGCCGCATACACAGAGGTTCGATGCTCAGGTTTAAAAGGACAGAGCAAGTGGTGGAGCGTTAGTCACCTCGGCTCACTCTGAAGATGGCTGGACGGTATTCAGCCGGAATATTAGAAGAAACATTTCCAATATTCTTCTCACAAGCAACACTCAAAGGGATCAATGATTCATTAACATTGCTTACAAACAATTTAGAAACAGACATCTCCCATTAGAGTGCACCATCACAAACTCCACCATGTTCTCTGCAAATGCGATCCATTTCAGCACCTTGATGTAGCATACAATGACACAGTTAACATCAAGTGTAAAATCAGTGGTGTGGCACATCTAGTTTCCTTCCATTTATATGATAACCCAGTTGGTTCCCACCATCTTCATGTGGTATAACTGTGACAGGCACTAAGGATAAAACTGTCTGCACTGTGGTGCTCACAAAATTTGCTCATACACCACTAAAGCACACACAGTTACCATGTTGCATGTTATGCGGAAGTTAGCCAAAAACAAAATCACAGAGGTTTACACCTACACTATTGACCTGATCTGGTCCGCTGTTCTCCAGAATGAAAACAAAGTCGAAAGGGATATATTTTCATGCAGTGGCGTGTAGTTAACAGCAAATTATTGAATCAACTTTCTGACAATCTTGACAACAGCTCAGTTTGGCTTTCATTAAAATTGAGAAAGTAATATATCTCACAAATGGTTCTGTTAGAATTAAACAAGAACAACTACCGTATTTACTCGAATCTAAGCCGCACCTGAAAAATGAGACTCGAAATCTAGGAAAAAAAGTTTTCCCGAATCTAAGCCGCACCTGAAATTTGAGACTCGAAATTCAAGGGGAGAGAAAAGTTTTAGGCTGCACCTCCAAATCGAAACAAAGTTGGTCCATTGAAATATGAGAAAATTTAGGTCGAATGAATGGCGATACAGCTACAGTTGTTTGGTTCGAGTCGTAAGCTTAGCAGTTAAGCTTTACCAGGTAGCCATTGCTTTGCGTCAGGCGCTCCGTCCGTATTTATATGGGTACCCTTCCTTTTTCACGTGCTTCGTCTGGTTTGAATTGATTGCTTATTTTTCTTTGATCTGATAAGTGCCGTTCTCTTTGTTATAGGTGTTTACTTCACTTTAAGCTGAAAATGCATTACTGTACTGTGTCATGCATTGTCGCTTCTGATAAGAGCATTTACGGCCTGTCGCCGCTCGTGGCATGGCTTGCTATTGCACACGCTACAGCCGTTTACAATAAAAACAAGAAAGAGAGAGAGAGGAATCGTCTCATTAGTGAAACAATGGCAAGAGACTGCTATTTGTTGCTACTTAACACTGCTGCCTTCTTTGATAATGATGAACAAGAACCAAATAATAGACTGCGTATGATAGAAGATGTTCTGAACGAGAGTTTAGCTAAAAATTTTTCGCCGTTTCAAAATCTTTGCAGATGCCTCTTTAGTACATTACATTCTGCACAGAAATTAGAGGCATCTTAGATTTAAAATCTAGTCAATTGCCGTGCTTCATTTCTGACTGTATCACTATTAGGCATAAGAATAACACGAGTTTCATGACATGATATGTATATTCTTTCGCGTTTGCTGTTGTCTCACTCTAGTTTCGTAGTTTATTACACAGACAGGATTTAAATGAGATAGCAGCAAACACGAAAGAATACGTGGCAAAATGTTTATATTCGTATTATTCTTATGGTGAAGAGAATACTGTATGTGATTCACAATTCACGGAAGTTCCTATTGGCAACCATCTCTTCTCACAGGTAGGAAAAAATTCAGAACGTAAGAGTTAGCCATATTGACAAACATCCCAAACAGTCTTGCCAGTCGGATTTTTGTAGTACGTTGAAATGCTGCTACATTCAAAGATGAACAATACAAAATTTGTATTTATTTCGTTGGATAATGTATGAAAATGCAGTGGTCGAAACTCGGGGTGGAGAAAAAAGCTCGTCTTCCTCCGTTTTTTAATTTTTATTTTTAATTTATTTACTGACGCAGAGATTTGTGCCTGCAAAGCGTGCCTGTGTAGTGCTACATATATTCGATGCAGAAGTTAGTTGTAGCGGCACCTACCAATATTTTTCAGAATTTCTGCTTACTTTGCACTCAATTCTAAGCCACAGCCGGTTTTTTGGATTACAAAAACTGGAAAAAAGTGCGGCTTAGATTCGAGTAAATACGGTATGCTGTTGAAATTTCTGTGAGCTCATGTGAGACTGTTTGGATCATAAAATTCTACTAATGCAACCTAAGATATTAGGACTTTAAAGGCATTCAATTGCACAGATGTACTCGTGTTTTAATAGCAGAAAACAGATTGTCACATTAACAAATGCTGGCACAGAAATATGATAGAATTCATAGTAGGTACACATTACAGAGCCCCACAAAAGTCAATCCCCTCCTCTTCTTGATCAGTAAAAGGGCACTTGCAGCTTTTCAATGTATGCTGCTGTTGGTTAACTGTTGGCCAACTGGAATACTCGTTTGCAATTTCCTATAGTGCCAATTCACATCCAAATTGTCATATTCCAATATGACTTAGGCCACAGGCTACATTAAAGATCAGTCTTCTCTCAGCACATCTTGTTTTCTTCCTAGTCTCCATATCAAAAACATGTCAATTCACATATTTTGCTGAAAGGAATCATTAGATTCAGCACCCAGATAATACCAACAGAAACAAACTGCTAATATCAGCACGCAGCAAAAGAGCCTTGGTACATCATAAGCGCAGATAAATTATTTGTCTCCATCACTGTAGAACTCTGGAGCCTGTAGTGTTTGCTGATGAAGGACCAAAACACATGCATACCTGTCAACCAGCAGGCTTACAACTGATTAGCAAATCATTCAGAGATTCATATTACAAAAATAAATATACAAATAAAAATGGCTATGGGTACAAGCAGTGTTGATCAATGAATCACACTGGATGAGATCCCCAAGCGCAGCTCTTAGGTAGCAAGATGAATAATAAACTGAAGTGAAACAGCTGTGGGTAAGAAACCAAAAGTTGTTTTGCCTGCTTTGCACTTCTTGTTAGAAATTTCAGATCAAGAGGAATATTTGATACCAGTCATTGGTTTGGTTTTGTTTTGCTTCAGGATGCAAAAAACAACTGGGGTCATACACACCCGAGTCCAACAGTAGAACACGAAGACAGAGAGGAGTTAAAAAACGACTACACATCAGCCCCAACTGACATAAGAGAAGCTAAAAACATACTAGTCATTGGCTTTTACCAGTGATGTAATGTTAACAGTTCCTGTGGTGTCACCTTTCGGCACATATTTTCACAGCTTGGTTGGGAGTTGAAACCAACAGGTGTAAACTAAAAAAACCTTTTTACAATGACACACTGATCCGTAGCTTAGCCCGTCTGAAAAAACAATGGCACTGATCATGTTACAGTAATCATGCTGTTTATCGCATTTGTCACATTTCCTACAGCACTGTTCAAAGCTGATGACTAGTATAGAATATTCCTCTTTATTCAAAAATTCTCTGATTGTATTTACATACAGATAAGACTTTCTAATAGACTTTTAGCCAATACTGCCATTGGGTGTAATCTAATGCAGAAAAGCAGCTAAAATCTAACAGTATTCACTCTACAGGAGCGTGTTGTAAGAGTAACTATGTAAAGTTGAGAAACATGCTACACAGGCATTTTCATGGACATTAAGATTCTTGCACTTACATTTCAATACAGATACTCCACAATGGTTTTTCTGGTTAATAAAAGGGTGAATTTAGGATGATCTGAGTAATATCAGAAGTAAAAATAACTGTCATACACACAAATTATCCCCATCTAAGGTTCGGGAAAGAGGTTAGCATTCTAGTACAAGTATGTGTTAAGATTGCTGGTGGAAATCAGACAGGAGATAGATAACTGTCAGTTACTAAAAGAACACCACTAATGCTGCTACGTGATAGCCAATCAACTGATTAAAAAGTGCGCAGCACAGGCCGCTAGGAAGAAACCCTATTACTGTCAGCCCTCCACATGCAGGGAGATTTTTGTTCCCTCTTGTAATAGAAATTCTGTTAAAACCTTACAACTGGCCATTGGAAAAATTCAAGGTGGCAGAACAGCAGAAGTGTGAAACAATGTTTCATAAGATTTCTTGTTTTTATGAATTAAAACATTGGGGATAGTGAGGTGGATGGGGAAAGACAAGTGATCAGGTTTTCTTGTTGAAAGTAATAACACATTCACTCATACATACGTGCATAGGCATTGCCAACATCTGCACATTGTAAACTTTACCTGCAATTCTCCTCTACAAAGTTATCTTGAAGTTGTTATATTACATTTCTCGTTCAAACAGGGAATTAAAATAATGAATCTCACCTTATCTTGGCTTTCTCATCCTCTTCATAAGAATAATGAAGGAATTTTTCATATTCTTGTTGCGGATTTGGAAATAAGTACCGTGCAAGAAATCGTGTAATAGGGTGCTGAAAAGAAAAGTAAATACAACCTGTATTAATTTATGATTTGTATTGCATTTACATTTTTATTTATTGAATTATTCTATGCATTCAATACAAAGAGGAGATGAACTATTGTTAGTACATCAAAAATGCAAAAAACGCCTACCTACAATAAATTTGCACAAGGAACTGTGTCTATTTATGATCAGTACAAATAAACTAGCAAATACAAAAACTTACTTCAGAGGAAAATCAATATTAATAAGAACCCCTTTCCAAATTTTGGAAGGACAATCTAGAGAATATGGTAGGTGGATCATTGGATGAATAAGGGCTTAGGCTGCCCAATGAATTCTTCTAGCATACTTACAAAAATGCTATCATATATGTGTGTTAACATTTTAAACAAGGAGAGAGATTAAATTTTGATTTTAACGATTAGATGAACAGGAAAAGTAATAGCCCCTTTTATAAAGATGCTGTATGAGTACATAAAATAAAAATGATAGAAAGAAATAATAGAACAAACCTTACAAAATTACAAATATAAACAAACTGCTGCTTCAGGGTTCGAACACATTACGACATTCAATCTGTTCGTTTTGGCATAAATACGAACAGTATAAAACTATTTACAAAATGGTCAACAGCTGTTATCATGTTTCCCTCAATTTCTACACAGCAAATATCCACTAAGATGAAATGATCACTGAGACCAAATTGAATTGAACTCAGTCTTGTAGGTACATAAAAGTGCTCTATGAGGTACGTAAAGAAAAATTTTTTGAAAATAATTCTTAATGTAAGTAACAAAAATTGATTTTTGATACATACCCTGAAATATTCCCAATGTTTTGGTTCATAGCCTTCGGGGATTTCTGCAAGTGTAGCAGGACCAACAAACACGTTCGTAAAGAAAATAATTAAACCAACCGGTATTGCTCCAAGGAATATGTAAAAGTGTAGTAAATCCTTGTATTTATTCCACTGGAAACGAGATGGCTGAAGTGGCATTGTTCTTGGGCCATGTCCACTCATGCATCTTATTGGAACTGAAAAGAAGGTCTCTAAATAAACACAAATTGGTCTGCTTAAACAAGTATGGTATCGAAATAATTGTTCAAAGTTCCTGGTGGTCATATTTCATCAATTGCCATTTGCCGTATGCCACACTTCAGTATAAATAAAATTTATACTTGCCACTGTTAACATTCTTTAGGGCAGAACTTGTTGCTGTCACTATGTTCGGTCTTACTCTCAACAGAGCTATACTCAAAGAACTCCAAACCACCATCCCGTTTTTCTTTTCCGTATCGTATTTACTCCCACACAATCACCTCCTTGTACAAAGCATCAAACATCTGTCGGGCGGAAGACCAACCACACAGAAAACCAAAGACTCATTTGAATGTCCGGAGGGCCTTCGCAAGTTCAATAACATTGTTAAACATCCAATGTCTTGATCGTCTGAGGGAGCATATTAACGTTTTGTCAATAGTAGAAATATTGACGAGCAGTATTGATGGACCTCAAAATATTCTCATTATTGTGAATACATACTGAACGTGTGAGGCCAAGTACTGAAGGTCTGACAATATTCAGTCGTTGACAGAGCTTCAGGAACCAGTCAAGCGGCGCTAGTGTGTTTATATGTCAGCACGCCGTTGCGGTAGATCATATCTCAGATTTAATTTTTAAGAAGTATTTTAACACGAAATAATTTTAATAGACATGCACAAGAGTAATCCCACGGAGTATCCCCTAGACAATGATTACTTCGTTGATTTGAGAACTAAGTATAGACTGGTGTCTTACATAGCAGTTTGAGAAAACCCTCCCATTTCGAAAAATACGTCATGTATCTGCAATTACTTGTAAGAGGTCTGCGAAATACACGCCAATTTCATCAAATTATCACAAAGATAAAAAACTGTTTTACATTAACTGCCTGAACACGTCCTTGCCAGGCAGATATAAGTGCTTCATGGGTTTCCATAAAATTTTGATTATTGTGCTAGCTGATATTGCAGAACTAAACTTCGAGCATTAGAATGACCTTGACGCCAGAAATCTCTAAATTACTCTTAATCTCTTGTCGAATGCCTCTTTCATTAATGTAATTTGCTTCTCTCTCTCTTATCTGGTAATAGCGCTAATAACTTGATGTATGATGCAGGACTCATCGGAAGATAATTTATGAAATCTTTCGGGGCCGTGGTTCAGACTTCAGTCAATAAATTAACAAGTGACCAATCGCTAGCTGATATTGCAGAACTAAACTTCGAGCATTAGAATGACCTTGACGCCAGAAATCTCTAAATTACTCTTAATCTCTTGTCGAATGCCTCTTTCATTAATGTAATTTGCTTCTCTCTCTCTTATCTGGTAATAGCGCTAATAACTTGATGTATGATGCAGGACTCATCGGAAGATAATTTATGAAATCTTTCGGGGCCGTGGTTCAGACTTCAGTCAATAAATTAACAAGTGACCAATCGCTAGCTGATATTGCAGAACTAAACTTCGAGCATTAGAATGACCTTGACGCCAGAAATCTCTAAATTACTCTTAATCTCTTGTCGAATGCCTCTTTCATTAATGTAATTTGCTTCTCTCTCTCTTATCTGGTAATAGCGCTAATAACTTGATGTATGATGCAGGACTCATCGGAAGATAATTTATGAAATCTTTCGGGGCCGTGGTTCAGACTTCAGTCAATAAATTAACAAGTGACCAATCGCTAGCTGATATTGCAGAACTAAACTTCGAGCATTAGAATGACCTTGACGCCAGAAATCTCTAAATTACTCTTAATCTCTTGTCGAATGCCTCTTTCATTAATGTAATTTGCTTCTCTCTCTCTTATCTGGTAATAGCGCTAATAACTTGATGTATGATGCAGGACTCATCGGAAGATAATTTATGAAATCTTTCGGGGCCGTGGTTCAGACTTCAGTCAATAAATTAACAAGTGACCAATCGCTAGCTGATATTGCAGAACTAAACTTCGAGCATTAGAATGACCTTGACGCCAGAAATCTCTAAATTACTCTTAATCTCTTGTCGAATGCCTCTTTCATTAATGTAATTTGCTTCTCTCTCTCTTATCTGGTAATAGCGCTAATAACTTGATGTATGATGCAGGACTCATCGGAAGATAATTTATGAAATCTTTCGGGGCCGTGGTTCAGACTTCAGTCAATAAATTAACAAGTGACCAATCGCTAGCTGATATTGCAGAACTAAACTTCGAGCATTAGAATGACCTTGACGCCAGAAATCTCTAAATTACTCTTAATCTCTTGTCGAATGCCTCTTTCATTAATGTAATTTGCTTCTCTCTCTCTTATCTGGTAATAGCGCTAATAACTTGATGTATGATGCAGGACTCATCGGAAGATAATTTATGAAATCTTTCGGGGCCGTGGTTCAGACTTCAGTCAATAAATTAACAAGTGACCAATCGCTAGCTGATATTGCAGAACTAAACTTCGAGCATTAGAATGACCTTGACGCCAGAAATCTCTAAATTACTCTTAATCTCTTGTCGAATGCCTCTTTCATTAATGTAATTTGCTTCTCTCTCTCTTATCTGGTAATAGCGCTAATAACTTGATGTATGATGCAGGACTCATCGGAAGATAATTTATGAAATCTTTCGGGGCCGTGGTTCAGACTTCAGTCAATAAATTAACAAGTGACCAATCGCTAGCTGATATTGCAGAACTAAACTTCGAGCATTAGAATGACCTTGACGCCAGAAATCTCTAAATTACTCTTAATCTCTTGTCGAATGCCTCTTTCATTAATGTAATTTGCTTCTCTCTCTCTTATCTGGTAATAGCGCTAATAACTTGATGTATGATGCAGGACTCATCGGAAGATAATTTATGAAATCTTTCGGGGCCGTGGTTCGGACTTCAGTCAATAAATTAACAAGTGACCAATCGCTACTTTTTTCAACCATTCTCGGACCCATTTCGTCTTTTTCGTTGTTTTCTGTTGCTTGTAAGCTAATATAACCGCAGCACTCGCTTTCTTTTGGGTGTTCGACAGCTTAACCCTGTAAAACCGCGTTGTCAACTTACATTTTTTGTCTATGTTAATTTGTTTACTCATACTGACTACAATGAGAAGAAAAACATCTTAGCCAAGATCGCAATAAAACACTGTATTTGGATGGCCAGTTTCGGTAAAAATATGTTATCATCATCAAATGGTGCCACTGTCAAAGTTATTGACAGTCTGAGGTCCAAATTGGCGTCCTTCACACGTACAATAATATCGTCAAACCATCAATATATTGAACGTCTGCGGTTCATATTAACGTATTGTCAAGACTAAAAATATTCACGAGAAGTACTGATGGCTTACAATATTCTCAATACATACTGAACGTATTTATTAACAATACCAGCATGTCAAGCCTTCAAAATATTGAAGTTCGACCTTACACCATCAACAATACGAAAAAATTAACAGTTAACGACGCAGTTTTACAAGGTTAAGATGTCGAATACCCAAAAGAAAGCATGTGCTGCAATTATATAAGCTATAGCTTGCGAGCAAGAGAAAACAAGGAAAAAGAGGAAATGATTCCAAGAGTAGTTGACAAAAAGAAAGGAGCGACTGGTCACAAGTTAATTTACTAATTGAAATCAGGACTGTGGACCCGGAAATTTTCATGAATTGTTTTCCAAAGAGTCCTGTAGCATATGACAATTTATTAATGTAAATACGAGATAAAATACGGAAGTAAAATACGATAATGACAGAGGCAATCGCAGTCGATGAGAGTCCTAGCGGTTGGCACATCGTCAGAATGCTCCGAACTTTAGTTCTGTAATATCAGCAAACACAATTAGTAAAATACTATGGAAACCTGTGAACTAATTGTAACTGCCTGGGAAAGATCAGGCAATTATCATAAAACATACGACTTGTGATAATTTGGTGAAATCGACATGTATTTCACATACCTTTCACTAGTCACTGCAAGTAGACGATGTATTTTTAGAATATCGTAAAACATCTTTTACGACTTGTGATAATTTGGTGAAATCGACATGTATTTCTCATACCTGTTTGTATGCGATGTATTTTTCGAAGTGGAAAGGTTTTTTCGAACTGCTATGTAATTCTCGGACCTATAGTATCTTTCCAAATTAATACAGCACACCGAGTCATAGAGAATCTTCCCTTGATTATCCTAAAGCGGTAGTCTTATATACAATGTTTACGCTTGTGTAGAACTATTACAATTATTTTGTGTTAAAAGTCAACTTTCGAGAATTGAATCTGAGGTGCAATACGCCCAAAGGCGAACTGAACACATAAATAGTGCACACTAACATAGTGTGGATGGTTCATTAAGCTCTGTCCACATATGAATGGAGGCTATTGACAGTACTGAGAATGTTTTGAGGGCCATCAATACTGCTCATCAGTGTTTTTAATATTGACAATATGTCATTGCGAGTCCTCAGACGTTCAGTATAGCGATGGTTTGACAATATTATTGAACGTGAAAGGGCTTCTTAAAGCATAGTGACCAATGTTAACGCTTATTCAAAGTGTATGAGTCTTTTCGTCTTTGTTCTGTATTGTATTGTATTTTATTCACTCGAGATAGCACCATATTTTACAATACATACATGTGATACAGAACAAGTTAAATATTAATTCATTTTTTAGTCGTCAAGTGAAAGAAGCAACTAGTTTTACTAACAGATACATAGGGCTTCACAGACTGTGTCAATTTCTTTTAAGTCCTTTTGACAGTAGTAAGGTGTCATCGTATGAAATAGTACAACATAGTCTGCACACTGAGGAGAACTCTGCATGACAGTCTTGTGTAGTATAAAATCACAAAAAAATAATTTTCCTCGCAAACAAGATATCTTTCGCATTTATTATTTAATTGGCTGTGATTTCTCATTAATTTGGGGTTTCACGCTGCTTCACCACTGGGCCGGACGTGTGGGGTCACCCGGCTTCATCTCTACTACAGAAGACACATTCGTGTGTGTACTATTGGCTGTTAGGTGCTCCAGTAAAAACTTTATTACGAAAACTGACTTCAGTCAAATCCCTCCCTTCCTTCTGCACGTAATTCCAAAGCTCCAGTCACAATATAACAAGATAGGGGTCCGATGCCGGTATATGGAGTTTCACTTCGCATTTAGCAGTATGAACCACTCTTTGTGTAAGAAAGTATTGGTACGTGTTTTAAGCAACAACAGATTTACTTTTATGGTTTTTTGAAGAAATAATAATAAACTGCCACACCTAGAATGAAGTATAATGTGTTAATGCCGTTCTCAAATAGGAGACACAAACGCAAGGAGTATGTAGAACTGTGACTTCAGTATACACTGCGGCGACAAAAGTCATGGGATAAGGAAATGCACATATACAGAAGGTGATAGCATCGCATACACAAGGCATAAAAGGACAGCGCATTGGTGGAGCTGTCATTTGTGTTCAGGGGATTCTTGTGAAAAGATTTCCTACGTGATTATAGCCGCACGACGGCAATTGGCAGACTTTGAACGCGGAATGGCAGTTAGAGCTAGATGCATAGGACTTGCCATTTCCGAAATAGTTGGGGAATTCAATATTCCGGGATTCACACTGTCGAGAGTGTGCTGAAAATACCAATTTTCAAGCATTACCTCTCACCACGGAAAACGCAGTGTCCGACGTGCGTCACTTAATGGCTGAGAACAGTGGCGTTTGCGTAGTTGTCATTGCTAACAGATAAGCAATTCTACATGAAATAACAGCAGAAATGCATGTGGGACGTACGACGAAAGTATCCATCAAGACAGGGCGGTGAAATTAGGCGTTAATGGGCTATGGCAACAGATAACCGACGCGAGTGCCTTTGCTAGCAGCACGACATCCCCTGCAGCACCTCTCCTAGGCTTGTGACCATATCAATTGGACAATAGACGACTAAAAAACTGTGGCCTGGTCATACGAGTCCCGATTCCAGTTTGTAAGAGCTGATCGAAGGATTTGAGTGTGGTGCTGACCCCACAAAGCCGTGGATCCAAGTCGTCAACAAGGCACTGTCCAAGCTGGTGGTCGCTCCATAATGGTGTGCGCTATATTTACACAGAATGAAGTGGGACCTCTGGCCCAGCTGAACCGATCATTAACTGTAAATGGTTAGTGGACTGTCTTATAACTGACACTGTTTTAACAACATGGGAAATGTCATAAATATATTGACAAAATTACTGGTTAAGCACATGTAGCTATATTGCGAAAACTCAGTGTAAGTAAGCCCTACTGGAAAGTTTTATTGACAACAGAAGGAAAAAATCTTATACAAGTAACTGACAGAATGGTTTATGATGAGGGACTAGCCATCACCAGACTGAGTGCACAGTGCACGTTGTTGTTTCTTCCGTGAAAGGAAACAGAGGATGTTGTTTAACATCTGATACATTTGTTTTCTTTGTTTCTTCAACACTTCGCTCCTTGTGTGGAACTCATTCGGCCTTTTGCCAATAAAGTTATAGCTTTTCTGAAACAGTATTTGGAGAAATTAATTACATGAATACTGAGGAGCTCAATAAAGTGGTGAACCCGCAAATAAGCGGAAATATGCATGTGAAAATATCGATGGGTCCGTGGATGAGGTGGTTTGCATCCACCATGACGGCCAATGGAGCATTAATTCATGGATGAGCCAATTGTGTCACTTGTTCTAAACAACACTTGACTGTGAGAAATGCGGCTTTGCTTGCCGGATTCTAAGGTACTTTCCAATTACTGGCCCTGTGTTTGGTCATGGGCAGTGCATTGAGCAGTTCCTGATGCCTTGCCAGACCCAGAAGATGTCACTGATAAAAAATCTACATAATCCTCTGTACATTGTCAGCATGGGCATATTCTGTTCTGCCTTGACCATTCCCAGCAGCAGTCCAAGCCTGACCAAAGGAACTACATACACTAGAAGTGCACTTCTCATTTACTGAACGCACACTAATCAGGATTAACTATTATGCTGAATTCTTGCAAACACCGACAAAGCTGTACCTCAGCTGTTGGTGAAAATATGAGAATATTGTCCACGTAATAGGAGAAAATGGCAGACCCCATAATACTTAATGCATAAAATGCTGCCACATATGTGCAGTGTTTCTCAATCAGAAGACCTTAAATCTATTTTAAAACAGCTCAAAAGGTGTTGTTACCATGGGTTTTCATAAATAACACCCACCATGACCAGAATTTGCAAATAGGCCTCTGCACAATCAACTCCACTAAACAATTGAGCTTCAGCGATTGCACTGTTACAGTGTGTTATGTCAGGCACCAGGTAATAGTAGGGTGTTGTCCAAGCATTGAATGCTCTGTAGTCTCTGCATAATATCCATGATCCATATTTCTTTCGCACATGTCTAAGAAAGATGCCCACGAAATGTCCAGTTTATGTATAATATCTGCTTTCAGGAACTCTTCAAACCTAGTCTGTGCAACAAAGAGTTTGTCCAATGAAATTCAGGTTTTATTCCAAAATTGTTGGTTTTGTAATGTGAAACAGAGGTATATTGCAATATAAATAAACACACAAAAAATGTAGTTTCCTGAAAGAATAGGTAGACCTAAAAGAGACAACGCAAGACAAACATCCCTCCAACACTTTGTCTAGATAGGACTTTTGGATTTGTCAATAATAACAGGAATCTATTGCCTTTGATCATGATGAAGAACTTTCCATTGAGAACAAAATCACGTCAATAATAATAAGTACAAAAACGACAATAATTGTATACAACAACAAAAACAATCAGTTATTGACAAAATCATTTAATTGGATAGATAAAAAATCTACTCACCAAGCGGCGGCAGAATACATACATAAAAGACTGCTGTAATTGGCAAGCTTTCAGAGCCAGTGGCTCCTTCTTCAGGTGGAAGGGTTGAAGGGGAAGGAACAAGCGTGAAGGAAAAGGACTGGACAGGTTTAGGAAAAGGGGTAGATTATGGGAAAGTCACCCAGAACAAAGCCTCCCTCCTACATCAAAGATACCAACCATTTCCTAGATCATCTGAAATCTCTGCCCATCCCACTCCCACCATACACCTTGCTTGGCACCATTGATGCCACCTCTATACCAATATCCCCCAAGTACTTGGTCTGCCTGCTGCTGGAGATTTCCTCAGTTGGTGCCCACTTGATTCCAAACCTATGACATCCTTCCTACTCACTTTAGTCAACTTTATACTTACCAACAACTACTTCACCTTTGAGGGGCAGAAATGTAAACAGATCTGGGGTATGGCCATGGGAACCAGACTGGCTCTTTCCTATGCCAACTTCTTCATGGGTCACTTGGAGGGGGCTGTCCTGGTATCCATAAGTTTTCAGCCCCTGGTTTGGTTTAGATACCTTGATGACATCTTTACCGTATGGACTCATGGTGAGACCGACCTAAAATTTCTAGAATCTCAGAATACCTTCTCCCAATTAAATTTCATATGTTCCTATTGCGAATCCCATGCCATTTTCCTCGATGTTGATCTCATCCTCACAGAAGGCCAGCTATACACTTCAATCCAAAACCAACCAACAAACAACAGTACTTAAATTATGGCAGTTGCCATCCTTTCCATGTCAAAGGTTCCCTCCCATACACCCAAGATGACCGCCGAGTAAGTGACGCCAGAAACCATTTCCAGAAAGTTAAGTGATTTAGACAGGAATATAATTTAGTTTAAGGCCGACAACAAATTAAATACGTGCATTAGTGTATCGTTTAGTCTTGCCATTAAAGGTTTGACTTTTCTTTGCGTATTTTTTCAGAAAACACGGAAAGATCGTAACTTCGCGAAGTTGCGCTTAGGCTTAAATTTTGTAAACGTGTTTGTTTCTTGTTTCACGGTAATTTAACTAGTTTCTCGGTAACAAATAAGTAAACTACCGTAAATAGCGTATAACTTCATTGTTGTAATACAGATTTCAGAAAAACAGCGTAACTTTATATCAGAAACTTGCCTATATCCATTTGTTTATAGGCCTAATTCTCGTAACGTTTTTGGAGAATCAAAGTTAAAGTATCTCGTTTAATTGTCCTTTTTTTCATTCCATCGAGTGAAATATATAATAAATAGCGTATACCTTCATTGTTTTAATACAGATCTCAGAAAAACAGCGGAATTTTAAATCAGAAACTTGCTTATATACATTTGTGAATAGGCTTAATTCTTGTAACGTCTTTTTTGATTTTCGGTAATTTAATTGATTTATTCTAGCTAAAGTATTATTTTTGCCATGAGTGAGAAGTGCCTGACTTGCCGTAGAATTGTTAGTTCCGGGGTTTGGTGTGATGGATGTAGTAGTTTTTTTCACTGGGGGGACTGCAGTGGCGTGGGTGTTGGGAAAGTGGATCAGGCTCATCAGTGGTTATGTAGGATTTGCAGCAGAGATAGGAAGATAGTGGAACAGGAGGGGAAAATTGCTGCCCATCAGGCTGAGCTAGATCAGGCTAGGGAAGATCTGGACAGGTTAAGGAGGGAGAAGGGCAAAGAGAGGTGGGAAGTGGCAACAGGTAGCAGAAGGAACAGGCCTAGAACTAAGTCTGATAGTTTTGTGGTGGATGTCAAAAATAAGTTTGACCTGTTGCTTCAGTTAGAAACTGATGAGCCTCAAGCAGAGGTAGGTGTAGACAGGACACAACAAACTTTCAATAGGAAATTGAAAAAGAATGTAGGAAAGTCATCGAAAAGGAAGAAAGTTTTGTTGTTGGGCGGTTCTCATGCCAGAGGTGTAGGCCAACTTCTGCAGGAGGAATTAGGACCAGAATACCAGGTCACAAATTTTTTCAAACCAAGGTGCTAGTCTGGATCAGGTGACAGAGGATTTAGGTTCACTTTGTAAAGGATTTACCAGGGAAGACATCGTGGTTATTGTGGGAGGGATAGGGAACAGTATCGACATAGATCCTGGGTACAGTATAGAGTGTGACCTGGTAAAGATTGCGTCGGCATTGAGACACAACAATGTTGAATTTGTATCTGTCCTGAGACGCCATGACCGGCCTCATTTGAACTCTTCTGTTGGGAGAGTTAATTTGGAGTTAGAACAGCTGCTTGGGTCGGGTGCGGGGGCTCATATTGGTGTGGTTCCTGCTGATTATTTCAGTAGGTGGGACTATACCAGGCACGGCCTACATCTCAACAGGAAAGGGAAGGGGAAACTGGCTGGGGTAATAGCAGGAAATTTAAGGGGGGGAGGCACTGCCATAAATGGTAAAATACCAGTGGTTACAGGTGTTGGAGCAGCACCTTTTTTAGGATAGGTAAGACAGAAAGATGTCATGTTCTACGAGAGGTCAGGATTGAAACAAATCTTCAGTTTAGGAAAGAAATTAAACAGCACAATTCTAGCACATTTGATCACCAATCACAGCTATCAATTATAAATTTTCACCAATCACCAGAAATTTTATCTCCACCAAGTTGTATCTCAGTCCTAGGTAATTGCATTGATGAATTAAAGTCACCCAACCCAGTTGACATAATCTGCTTCTCTGAACACCATGTGACCACTGGTATAGGAACTAGGCCTAAGCACAATGAGAAACTCAGACAGGAGAGGACTGCAAATGTTAGAATAAGGAAAGGTTCTCATAAAAGTATAATTAAAAATAATGTAAGTAAATTTCATCAAAATATTGGGAGTTTAAAGAATAAAGTAGATGAGCTTCTGGTTTGTTTAGAAGATTTAGAAGCTGAGAATGAAATAGATATACTATGCCTGTCTGAGCATCACATTGTTACTGATATGGATAAGGTAAATGTAAGTGGATATAAGCTCTCTGCACATGTAATGAGAGAAAATATGGAGAAAGGAGGAGTTGCCATATATGTCAAAAGTTATCATTGTGCAAAAAGTATAGAAACAAAAAAGTTTTGTGTAGAGAAACATATAGAAGCATGTGCCTGTGAGCTTAAATTAAATAAAGGCACATTTATAATTGTAACTGTATATAGGTCCCCATCAGGAAATTTTCATCTATTTCTGAAAAATTTGGACTCCTTGTTGTGCTATCTGTCAGACAGGGGGAAGCAAATACTTCAATGTAGATTCTCTGAAAGAGGGTAATAGGAAAAATGACCTTGAAGTATTACTCGGTTCTTTCAATTTGACACCCGTTATTGATTTTCCTACTCGGGTGGTAAAGGATAGCAGCTCACTGATAGATAACTTCTTTATAGACCAAGATAAGTTTAACCAGATAAATGCTCAGCCTGTTGAGAATGGTCTTTCTGATCATGGTGCACAGCTAGTTACAATATATGACATAGCTCCATTCAGCAATACTAAACAGTCCTCCAAAGTAGTACGTTCAATCAACGATTTAACAATTGCAAATTTCAGGGAAAGCCTACAGCAGTTAGACTGGTATGAGGTGTACCGTGAACCTGATGCCAATTTAAAATATAATTTATTTCATGACATTTTTGTAAATGCATTTGAAAACTGCTTCCCCAAGAAAATATTTAAATATACTCGTAAGAAGCCTTGTAACAAACCATGGCTTACTAAGGGTATAAAAATATCTTGTAACCGGAAAAGGGAAATGTACCTGACAGCAAGAAAGAGTAGTGACCCAGAAACTATCAAAAATTATAAAAACTACTGTGTTATATTAAGAAAAGTTATTAAAAAATCCAGGAGTATGTGTATCATGTCTGAAATCAGCAACTCTGATAATAAAATTAAAACAATTTGGAATATTATTAAAAGAGAAACAGGTCAACCAAGAGCAGAGGAAGACAGTATTACCATCAAATTGAATGAAAACTTTACGAACAAAATGTCAGAAGTTGAAAATATTTTTAATAATCATTTTCTAAATGTTGTGGATATAGTAGGATCCAGGTGTTCATTAGAAGATGCTAGGCTGTTAATGGAAGAGGCCATACCTATGCAATTTGATACAATTGAAATCTCACCCACTTCTCCCTCTGAAATTAGGAAAATAATAAACTTGCTTAAAAGCAAAAACTCACATGGAATTGATGGCATTTCCAGCAAAATACTAAAAGCTTGTTCTCAACAGATAAGTAAGATTCTCAGCCACCTGTGTAATAGCTCTCTGGAACAGGGCATTTTCCCTGATAGACTGAAATATGCTATTGTTATACCTTTGCATAAAAAGGGGGATAGATCTTATGTCAACAATTACCGTCCAATATCCCTTCTAACAGCTTTATCCAAAATTTTTGAGAAAGTAATGTATTCAAGAGTAGCTTCACATATCTGTAAAAATGAAGTACTAACAAAATGTCAGTTTGGTTTCCAGAAAGGTTTTTCAACAGAAAATGCCATATATGCTTTCACCAGTCAAATTTTGAATGATCTGAATAACCAAACACCACCCATTGGGATTTTTTTGTGATCTCTCAAAGGCGTTTGATTGTGTAAATCATGAAATTCTGCTAGACAAGCTCAAGTATTGTGGCATGAGTGGGACAGTGCACAAATGGTTTAATTCGTACCTAACTGGAAGAGTGCAGAAAGTTGAAATAAGTAGTTCTCATAACATGCAAAGATCAGCACATTCCTCAAACTGGGGAACTATCAAGCATGGGGTTCCACAAGGGTCAGTCTTGGGTTCTTTGTTGTTCTTATTATATATTAATGACTTGGCATTCTATATTCATGAAGAGGCAAAGTTAGTTCTCTTTGCTGATGATACAAGTATAGTAATCACACCTGACAAACAAGAATTAACTGATGAAATTGTCAATAATGTCTTTCAGAAAATTACTAAGTGGTTCCTTGTAAACGGACTCTCACTGAATTTTGATAAGACACAGTACATACAGTTCCGTACAGGGAATAGTATGACGCCATTAATAAATATAAACCTTAATCAGAAGCATATAGCTAAGGTAGAATATTCCAAATTTTTAGGTGTGTCCATTGATGAGAGATTAAATTGGAAGAAACACATTGATGATCTGCTGAAACGTTTGAGTTCAGCTACTTATGCAATAAGGGTCATTGCATGGTGATAAACATCTTAGTAAATTAGCTTACTACGCCTATTTTCACTCATTGCTTTCATATGGCATCATATTTTGGGGGAATTCATCACTGAGGAATAAAGTATTTATTGCACAAAAGCGTGTAATCAGAATAATAGCTGGAGTCCACCCAAGATCATCCTGCAGACATTTATTTAAGGATCTAGGGATATTCACAGTAGCTTCTCAGTATATATACTCTCTTATGAAATTTGTTATTAACAACCAAACCCAATTCAAAAGTAATAGCAGTGTGCATAACTACAATACTAGGAGAAAGGATGATCTTCACTATTCAAGATTAAATCTAACTTTGGCACAGAAAGGGGTGAATTATACTGGCACTAAAGTCTTTGGTCACTTACCAAATAGTATCAAAATTCTGACAGATAACCAACAAGTATTTAAGAAGAAATTAAAAGAATTTCTGAATGACAACTCCTTCTACTCTATAGAGGAATTTTAGATGTAAATTAAGAAAAAAAAAATATTTAAAAAATAAAAAAATAAAAATAAAAAAGAAAAACAAAAAATCACAAAAAAATAAAGTTGTTATATTAACTTAAGTATGTTGTTAAATTAACCTAATTATGTAATGTATTAGAAAATTCGACTCGTTCCACATCATTACGAAATATCGTATTCATGATCCATGGAACTAGTATTTATCTAATCTAATCTAATCTAACCTTGGCGGGCAAGGCAAACATATTTGTTTGGATGTAAGCTCTTTACAGCAATATACCACCATTTCACCTCTGTCTTCACTGCACCTAATTACCCCACCAGCCTAGTTAAAAAGCAGATTTACCACGCCATCACATCCATTACCGATCCCTCAACAGCTGCGGAGCACACCATTGGTGACTCAGTATTATCCTGGTTTGGAATGTTTTAATCAGATACTTCGTCAGGGCCATAACTTCCTAAAATCATGCCCTGAAATGAGATAAATTCTGTCTGAAACTTTGTCCACCTTATCCAGAATAGCTTTCCATCGCCCTCTCAATCTCCAAAATATTCTTGTCAGACCCAATGCTCCTTCTGCACCCATCTCCAGACCCTAAGGCTCCTACCCCTGCGACCTTCCCTACTGCAAGACTTTCCATATGCATCCTCCTACCACCACCTATAACAGCCCTGTAACTGGCAAAACATATGCTATACCTGCTAAATGACACGTTGTATACCAGCCATTATGTAAACTGTAGTGTTGGCAGAAGAGCCAACACTGTGTTTCTAGAGGAGGCCGAAATGCACACATTTAATTACACGCTGATTGGCGTGAGGTCTGGAACAGGACAATATCTTGAGAATTGCAAATAAAGTATGTAGATGATGTAATACTTAACTTTAATACACAATTGTAGAACATCTCTCTTGATGATATAGGCTTCACATAATAAATATCAATTGAATACGGCGCCTTGCTATGTCGTAGCAAATGACGTAGCTGGGGGCTATGCTAACTATCGTCTCGGAAAATGAGAGCGTAGTTGTCAGTGAACCTTTCCTTGCAAAGTCGGCTGTACAACTGGGGCGAGTGCCAGTACGTCTCTCTAGACCTGCCGTGTGGTGGCGCTCGGTCTGCTATCACTGACAGTGGCGACACATGGGTCCGGCGTATACTAATGGACCGCGGCCGATTTAAAGGCTATCACCTAGCAAGTGTGGTGTCTGGCGGTGACACCACATAAACACTGTTCAGTGTTCTACATTGGCATGACTACCACCAAATTATCAATTACGATGAATGGGCATAAGCAGTATACTGGCAACTTGCATTATCCTGTTGCAGAGCATGCTCTACAGCACGACATTGATGACCTCGGTGCCATCTGTTTTCTGTCCCTAGACACCAGTTTTTCAGAACTCCGCAGGTGGGGACTAACACTACAACGTGTCCCTGGTTCTCGCCCACCCACCTGGTCTTAATTTACATTAATTTCTTCCGTCTCTGCATTTCTTCACTGTAACTTCTCTTTGCTTCACTCTGTTGCTTTCCTACATGTTTCATTATCTTCCCGTCTATTTTTCACTGCCCCCCTCCCACCTTCGTTACATACAATGCAATTAGCTTTTAACTCTTATTAACTCATGCATGATGTTTAAGCAGTAATCTCTATCTGCTTATTGCCCTGTTTGCCAATTACAACAGTCTTTTATGTGTGTGTTCTGCCGCCACTTGAACAATAATTATAGAGATTTTTTTAATGTTTGTTCATGAAAATTGTATTTGCATAAAAAATAATTCTTTCGTTGCATAAAAGTGCAGAAGTTACATGTGCACAGATGAGAAAACATGAGTTCATCAGTTTGAATGGCAAACAAAATGGCAATCCATGGAATGACAGCACACCACCTCTACCCTGAACAAAAAGTTCAAAGCTGCAACCTTGGCCAATAAACTCATGGCAACTCTGAAGGGGTTATTCTGATGGAACAGGGTGTACACGCAGACAAGGAAAAAAAATACCGGATTTCCCGATTAAAAGAACACTTTCTCCAGGGTGAAAACATTCTTTATCCCTGTTAAATGACTGTATATTTTCTTTCGGAATTGTGTAACTTATCAATCCTTTGAATGGTTATGGTTTTATACACGGGCGTTGAATTTCCCGGTGCTTTAGAAAACGAAACTCAGGGAAACGCACGTTTTGGGAATATCTTTAATTTACGGCAACATGTACGCTCCATATTTTCGTATTACGAAAGTATGAATTCGAATTCCACTAAACACTGCATATTACCTGCGCTTTTGTAAGCAGCCATAGCTCATGTCACGTGATCTCGCCAGCCGATGACAGCAGATATTCAGAGCTTGACACGTGATGTAGTCAGCCAATAGCAACATCACTGTTAAGTAGCGCGAACACACACAAACAGGAAAAGTTAATGGTTTTAATTAATATATACATAGAGTTGCTACAAAAAAAGCAAAAATTTCACATATAATATTGGTCTCTAATGTTAATACGCTGCAAGAGAACCTAAGCTTTCACATACAATGTTGGTCTTTTATCCGCGTATTAAGATATATCACACAAATGTGCCAGTAAAATTTTTAATAACGACATTAATGTCTGATCTTCTGGGCTCGAAATTCATCTGCATGGCTCGTTATTAACGAGTTGATTTTTAAATGAGAGTCAAACGCCCTGTGACTAAAGAAATTCATCGTACATTCTCGCACACAGTTCGACTTGGGTAAAAGGAAATTTACTTTGAAAATATCGCTTTTCAAACCATTATTCGCAATATTTTCCCGCGACCTGTTAGAAATAGGTTCGTTTCAGCAGTTGCCAGAGAGCGCCAGATAACAGGCGCCACCACGCTTGCGCAGCTACGACGACGTAGGTGGCCCGTATGTTCGTACGTGTAAAACATGAAAAGATCTTTCATTATGTCATAAAAAAAACAAGACATCATAGAATACTCAGAGAGCATCTGAATTTCGTGACCCATATTAAAATGTGTATATTCGTATGCCCAGATTCCCAGTCAAGTAGGCCTCGACCTGATATTAAGCTTTTCAGTGTGGTTTTTGGGATGTAAATTTTCTTGGAGTACCAGTACTGTGTTATCTCATGTTTGGTTCTTTATTATGGCATAATGCCATACGTGCTAGAAGACGAAAACATTCACTTGCAATGCAGCAAACAGTTTAAAGTAGCCGACAGTGAGGAATTAAACACTTCGTTTCAAATATATTGACTGCCTCAACCGAAAAGATTAGTAAAAGAAAACTTCTTTAGCAAGCTGACAAAAATAACTTCATTGTTCTGCAAGGCACTTAATGCCTGACTATCAGAAAGATGGAAATAAAATAAAATATGAAACTAATAACATATCTTAGCCTTCCGTAATTACGTGAATGTATTTTAATTCACTTGGTAGCTCCTGGCCACAGAAATCCGTTTTGTTTTCATTTGACGTGAGATTAGTAAACGAAGGGGAAACAGCAAAATCACTAAATGTAAACACGGATTACGCGGAGACTACCCACTTCCCCACTATAACTAAGACTGCTCTGTGCATCAGCCCCAGATCTACAATATATCCGAACCGAGGCAATACTAGATAGTCTGAAGTATACTGAGATACCCTCAGGAAATTGCAGATATGCCTTAAGCACATTCATTGAGACAAAAATGCAAATAGACTTCTCCTCCATGACAACGCACAGCCTCACGTCTGCACATCCAAGAGGAGCACACAATACTGCATAGAACTGTTCTTCCATCCTACTGCCCAGATCTTTCACCTTGTGACTTTCGTCTGTTTGGCGCCATGAAGGAAGCACTCTGCTGCAAGCAGTATGTGGGTGATGTGGAGGTTAATGATGCAGCAAGATGTTGGCTCCAACATCGACCAGTAGAGTGGTATCATGTTGGTATACAGGTCTTCACAGTAAAGTGGTGTAAGACCATCACATTGAATGGAGATTATGTCGAAAGATGAGATTTTGTAGTCAAAGGAGTGGGGAATAATATGGTGTTTTGGAATCCTGAATAAAAACAAACTGCTTTGAGAAAAAAAGTGTTGCATTACTTACTGAATGCCTCTCATAATTTATGCTGGAGATTGTGAGGGCGGAAGTGATCTGGTGTTTATACCATGACTTGGGTCCATTCATTAAGGTTACTATCAGCCTGAATCAAGATGTTTATTTCAACAATCTTGGTGACCATGTATTGCCTCTTCCAAATCTATATGATGACTATGAATACTTCTGTCTAACAAGATTACAACAGGCTCCTTGTTACACGGTCTGCATGTAAAAACCCCTGGTTTGACAAACATTCAAGCACCCTGTCCCACCTTGACTGGTCCACTCAGTCACATGATCTTAATCTAACAGATGACTGTGACTAAATAGAACAGCAGGTGAAACACAGCAATCATGTCATTTCAGTTTGGTATCTCGGGACGATCTATAATCAGTAGATTGCTTCTGCTAGACAAGGCATAAGTAAAGCAATCTGCGAACTCTCTTTCTTACCGACTGAGATCATTGCTCAGACTAGAGACAGTGTTACATGATTTTAGTGGAAGATCTCCTGTTTTTGTCCAGTTGCATGGTTCCATGACCCTTGTATTTGGTTTCTTTAGTATGCAGACAATGTCTGTCACAAGAAAATCTTTTAACCATATTCCTGTAATGTGTACTTTGGTTAGTTGGAGGATGGGAGGTTAAGGGAGGAAACAGCTAGGACACCAGTCCCTCTTTAATGTCTTTATTTAATCTGTACTCAATGACATATAACAGAAATTTGACTGAATTATGATTGAAAACAATATTGATGTCAAAGACAAGAAATAACTGAATGAGAGGTAAAAGTATTTGGGATTGAAAACAATATTGATGTCAGAGGCAAGAAATAACTGAATAAGAGGTAAAAGTATTTGGGATTGGCACCGGTCTGCATCCTACAGCCAATGTGGGCCTCCCGGGACTCATCTGCAGTGAAAGGCACCTTGCCCATATCTGACTCTCCAACCCGGTGAAGGAGCAAGACAGTAATGGAATAAATAATTGCTTCTAGCTGGGATGAAGAGGAGATCTGTAATTTTAAATGTGAAAAGAATAAAACATAATGAACACCAATAGCACCGTCAGTGGCAAAATAAGGTGAGAGAAATAATCAGGTCAGTACATTGGCTAGGCACAGCTGTGTGGACCCTCAGCTTGTGGTGGAAGATGTCCCTATCACAGCTGTCCAACTCCTAATCTGGTAAATATGGGAATAGCACCCACTTTCTCAAAGGAAAGATAGAGACCTGTACAACTGGTTTCCTTACCAGCTAGTATCAAGGATAAGGAATCCTTAAGGTCTTGCCTCCATTAAGACATTTTACAAAGGGGTACTCATAAAAAAAAGTAAAATAGGATATGGCAGAAAAAAGGGCTAACCTCATCTAAAAATAATCAAAAAACGAGTAAAAGAGGGATGACCAGAGTGGCTGGTGTAGGAGGTAGTGTTGATGGACCTGCAGGTGTAGTATGTGGTCAGACACACCCCAAACCAAACCCTAGTCTGATAGCAGATTAAAACATTAGATCTGAGAATCAAAACCATTTTCTCAAAGGAAATGAAAATGCAGTTCAACTGTCTATACATTATCAATCAGTAACAGAGGTAAAGAATCAGGAAGACTGTGATTGACATCGAAAAGTCAGCAGAGGGCATTTAATTAGGTTGTGAACTACTATACGTAAGGCTCTACAACATGAGGGTGGCAAATTAATAAGATAAAACTATGGATTAACCTGGTATGACAAATGTGAAGGTGATGTAGGATAGTGGATTCCCCCTGGAAGGAACTAATGAGGAACGCCGTGTGGCCCCAGTCTCCTTGATAGTGCAGCATTTATAAGAGGGGGCAGTAGTGCATCAGATATTTTTCCATTTCCAAGTAAGTGCAAGTCTTATCTGTGCCAACAAATCTGTGCCTGGACTGATAAAGTGAATATGAGGCAGTAATTGCTTCTCTAGCCAAACTGTCAGCCAGTTCATTCCAACATGACCTAGCACACAGAGAAAGACGACTGAGCAGGTAGTATGACTAAGGTTAGAGAGATCATCATGGATAGCACATATCACAGAATAACAGGAGTAACATAGATCAGTGTCTCACAGATTTCTCACTGAGTAAATAATTAAAACACAGTCTACGGGGGTCTCTTTAATAAATCAGGACACTGTTAACTGATTTCAGCTCCACTGTAATAACACTACATGCTCCCAGTGACAAATGTGGTTCCTGACTCACAAGAGACGATAAAGTGTATCCTGTCCTATCCATGGTTTTAGAGTGATCAATGTAAATAAGAGTAACATCCTGAAGAACTGAGAGGAACATATACCGAAAGGATATGGGGGCAACTGGAACTTTAGGTTCTTGAAATAGATTTGTGCCAACTCATGGTCTGGAATCTAACCAAAGAGGAGTGCATAGGAATACAAGGAGGCCACACTGCAAGGGAGTAGCCATTGGTCCCGGCAGAGTCTTGAGGCACATTTCAACTGGGAAATCCACCCAAGGGCAAGCATACAGGGACTGATACAAGTAGTACGGAAGACGAATCCGATGAGCCGGATGGTTAAGAAATTGTTGTATAGTGATTGCCTAAGAGAATAAGAGTTCGCATCATTCGAACTGGAGAGGTAATATTCCTGCTCCTGTGAGGAGACTGTCAACAGGACTAGTCTGAAAAGTGCAGTGGTCAGTGTTACCTCACAGTGATGTACTGGGTTCAATAATTTCAAAGCCCAACGTGCTGTAGAACCATACATCTGGTGCCCAGAGTCCAGTCAGGATGAGATAAGGCCTTGTAAATGTGAGGTAGAGTAAAGCTATCTGCTCCCCAAAAGGAGAGGGCACAGAAGAAGACATCATTAAGGAGGATACCCAGAACAGTTATCGACCTTTAGTAGCCGAGTAGACTACATGGCTTGGCCCACAACTTGGATGAAGAGGCATATTTTCCCAAGGAGGAGACACAGTGTTCCCAGGCTTAATTACTTGTTGTAGGTAGCGGACCTTTTCTCAGAGGTGCTTAAAAGTGACACGAGCAGTCTGTATGCGCTTAAAAGTGATGAGGGCAGTCTGCAAAGGATATCATTTGAGATCAGGGCCTTTTGATGGTCATAAATAGCTGTTGCTTGTCCAGAGACATAGGTGATCACATTAGAAACGTCTCTAAGAAATTTGTCAATACAGTCTGATGGGGAGTAGATGAAGGTGACAGCAGAGGTATATAACTGCTAGTGGGCCCTTTACAGAGTTTAAAGTGGCAGTTTGTCCATCAAGAAGTGACAAGATTACAGGAGCGTGATTATTGTGAAAAAGATTGTCATATAGGGACCTTTACAGCATAGCCATAAGATAGTGAGAACAGACTGCACGATCAACAGCCAACATCGTGCCTTGGGTAGCACTAAAATGTGAAGGGGTGCAATTAATGAGACAGTTCACACTTAGAAAATAGTTGGCTAGTCAGAATGCAACCTACCACCAGATGAAGTGGTAGGTCCCACATGGTTGTGTTGAAATTCCCAACCAAGAGAATAAGGGAAGAACTGTCAGGCTGAGGTGGCCATCTCAAGGTACTTAAAATATCCTGCCTGGGGGATAAATAAACGTTTCAAATGGAGATCGTGAGTCATCTGCACGCACACTGCTATTCTTCCAATGTGATACCAAGAAAAATCTACTCACTGACAACATCTGTGCAAAGCAAAGAACAGACCCCACAATTAATAGATGCTCTCTCAGGACCAGTATGATTTTGATACAGAGCACAGTAAAGTCTAAGGGATGGGGAAGGTGATCAGTGATCTATGTTTGCTGGAAAGCAATACAAATCACAGAGCAGGAGAGTATTAGTTGTAGTTCTGGCAGGTAGCAGTAATGTACATTGCATTTCTATCGAATTACCACATTAAGATCATCCTGGATAGGTGTGAAGGGCCACAGGGACATGCGACTCCCCAGGAGCACTGTCTGTTAACAATGAGAGTGGAACAACAATGACAAATATAGGTCTGGGGTCTGATGATGCGGGAGGATCTCGCATCTCTAGGTCATCAAAGTGGCCTTCTCTAGCGATTTCTTCTTTTTCTCTTTTAACGGTATCAGAGGATTGAGACTCCAGTGACAACTTATCCAGAAGAGGAGTGAGCAGTCCTGAGACCTAGTGCCTTCACCCACTGGATGTTGTTGGGTCACTTGCCTGTAGATTTGTGGGGAAAGGATCCCTAAGCGATCTCTGTCACTGCTAGGCAATGGAGGAGGATGTTGAAACTTCCTGGCAGATTAAAACTGTGTGTCGGACCGAGACTCGAACTCGAGACCTTTGCCTTTTGTGAGCAAGTGCTCCACCATCTGAGCTACCCAACCACAACTCATTCCCCATCCTCACAGCTTTACTTCTGCCAGTATCTCATCTCCTACCTTCCAAATGCCACAGAAGCTCTCCTGTGAACCTTGCAGAACTAGCACTCCTGGCAGAAAGATCCCGAGTTCAAGTCTCGGTCCGGCACACAGTTTTAATCTGTCAGGAAGTTTCATATCAGTGCACACTCCTTTGCAGAGTGAAAATCTCATTCGAGGAGGATGTTGTTTCTCTGGCTGGGCACATGGAGTTGAGATACCTGAAGATGGCACTGCACAAACCACAGGAGGGAAGGGCTTCTCTCTCGCATGACCTAATTTACTTGTGCAATTACCAGAGGCAGATGGTCAGTAAATGTAAGGAGAAAGTATTCGAGGTACTGTCATGAAGTTGTGGTCACTGGAATGAGATATAAACAATCATACTTTTCCAGATTAATTTCTTTCATTTTACATTCGTTAATCAGTATAGCTCACTTTGGAGATCAGGGAAGATGATCATCTCCGCAGTTAACTCAGAATGGTGTTGCTCAAATGGCGAACTTCCATGAAATGGCTGACCGTAAATTGGGTTCATCATACAATGGGGAAATTTATGCCCAAACCACTGACATTTAAAGCAATGCATTGGGTGTAGGAAATACGGCTCCACATCACATTGGAAGATTATGATGTTGACTTTCTTATGAAATGAACCCCCTCAGAAGTGATGATGATTGCTGTGGAATCAGCCTTATTGTCTGGGGAAGAGGCACTGATGTATAAAGCATATGAAGTGGACACATTGCTGTTCCAGGTTTATACGTAAATTACAATGAAATATAAATTCCAATGAAATATAAATTCCAATGAAATATAAATCCCTGTACTAAGTCCTGTGCTCCTTTTGGTTTCATTGTAACAGGTACATCAATATCCCTCAGGATTGGGTATTATTTGCTGTTTTAATTAAGATGGAACCTCTTCATAATTTACCAAGGGAAGAGATTACTCCAAACACATTTTTGTTTTATTGATAACGACCTTCAAATTAGTAGATAAAAATGACCCTCCATCAGTAGATGTGCAAACCAGGAATCAAGGGCAATAAGTTTCTGCAGTTTGCTTGATTTTGCTTTCCTCCTATGGCACAGCCAAAGAAAAAAGTTGTTAAGGTTGTAATAATCTGCACTGTACCATTCAGGTCTATCTGAAGAGACTGTCAGAGCCTCACAGCTGCTGGAAGATAACTTTGATCTTTTCACTGCGTGAGGTATCTGCCATGATGCTCTCTACTCCAAATGTCGGTTTCCCCCATGGATATCACCCAGCCATAACAATGGCCACCTAGCTTGATAGCCATTGCCCAGAGTCTCTAAGCAGACAGCACCTATTCCTCAGAAGATACAAGGAGGTAACAGCTCAGGCATCAATAGGATGTTCCCTCCACCCTCCATAGCCAGGGGGCCACCACAGCACGGTTACCTGGTGACCCCCTCCACATGGATTGGCTGTCATGCTGGGTATTGGGCAATCTACCCTGCATATCTGCAAAGTTGAATGTCAAACCTAGATGAGTTAAGTTGGAAAATAAGAAGCACTGCAATGGCTCACAACCCATGCTCACGACACACATACTTACAAAAGAGTTCAGGTTCACAAACGCAGCGATGCACCTGAGCATTCACATTTGGTCGATAGTTTCTCCTCTTCACATGCCAATATTATCAAAATCACTGATTATAATATTAACTGCCTTTCGGCTTCCATTTTATTCTGAGCCTTACACCTTTTGAATCTTTGTCATGTTAAAACTGTGTGCCAGATTGGAATCTGAACCTAGAATCTTTGCCTTTCATGGGCGTGCTCTACTGACTGACCTTCAAATGCATCTTTATATAAATAAAGTGAGAGTAAACATAGTTAGTTGTCTGTTTCAAATGATATAATCCCCAGAGACACAGTTTAGCTACCAATAGTATGTGAAAGTCAATTAAATTTGCTATCCAGTTTGTCCATCAGGCTGCATTTTTATTTGTTTATTTATTTATTTCTGGAACACAACAGTCTTACATCTTGAACAGGAAAATCTTGCACTTTGCAAGTGAATTACTAATTAAATATGTTCTAAGACGTTATAATAAAATACGGTACTGATAGATTTGTAATCCTGGACAAAACTGATTATACTTGGAAGCAATGGAAGTGGTAGCTGGAACGATTAATACAGAAGCTATTGTTTCAAAATCTCGTAATACTCTTTTGTTGTTAGAAATTATAATAAGTGTTCAGTCTGTTGCACCACAGTCGCTTCAGATTTCAGTGCTGGGTACAGGATGGGTTCTCCTGTACTGTGGCAGGTGTTGAATTAGGTGTAAATGAACTTGGTACTCTATTTATTGACTGGTAAGTCCATACAGGAATACAATGGTAGCTGCCTGTGTCTTCAGGCAATGTGTGACATACTCAGTGCGAAATGCTCAGGCAGCACAATAGTGTCTAAGATGTCAACATCCTGACTGACCAGGTACCCCGTCAGCTCAGCCAGCGCAAGGCCAGACAGCTGTTGTATTCCACCGGCAGTCCCACAATGTTGGCAGAATGTGTACAAGCACACCAGCCCGAACCCAAGACCCTTGAAGACAGGCTGGTATGTCAGACGATGATGACTGCTGAACAGCCTCATCCTGGCAGATCACGTACGAAGCCTGAACCATAACGTGATTCTGTTGGCTTCACACTGATGGCTCCAACTAGTAGATTATGCAGCTCAGTGGGGGCCAGCATGATCTAGCTACTGATTCAACGAAACACTGGTCAGGGGACTGTGCTGGCCAAATGCAACATGGTGAAAGGTTTTGTCAGCTGTGCTAGGAGTATTTTATTCCCTCTGGCTGGGTGTGTTTCACAGGAGGCATGCTCCAATCACACACTCAACTGTGGGAATGCTGCATTATGTTACACCATACAGCAATATGTCCAGCTGACAAAGACATAATACAACATGCTTCTTTCTGCCAGTCTCTACAAGTTCTTCTGTTGTTGTGGTCTTCAGTCCTGAGACTGGTTTGATGCAGCTCTCCATGCTACTCTATCCTGTGCAAGCTTCTTCATCTCCCAGTACCTACTGCAGCCTACATCCTTCTGAATCTGCTTAGTGTATTCATCTCTTGGTCTCCCTCTACGATTTTTACCCTCCACACTGCCTTCCAGTACTAAGCTGGTGATCCCTTGATGCCTCAGAACATGTCCTACCAATCGGTCCCTTCTTCTAGTCAAGTTGTGCCACAAACTTCTCTTCTCCCCAATCCTATTCAATGCTTCCTCATTAGTTATGTGATCTACCCATCTAATCTTCAGCATTCTTCTGTAGCACCACATTTCGAAAGCTTCTATTCTCTTCTTGTCCAAACTATTTATCGTCCATGTTTCACTTCCATACATGTCTACACTCCATACAAATACTTTCAGAAACGACTTCCTGACACTTAAACCTATACTTGATGTTAACAAATTTCTCTTCTTCAGAAATGCTTTCCTTGCCATTGCCAGTCTACATTTTATATCCTCTCTACTTCGACCATCATCAGTTACTTTACTTCCCAAACAGCAAAACTCCTTTACTACTTTAAGTCTCTCATTTCCTAATCTAATTCCCTCAGCATCACCCAATTTAATTCGACTACATTCCATTATCCTTGTTTTGCTTTTGTTGATGTTCATCTTATATCCTCCTTTCAAGACACTATCCATTCCGTTCAACTGCTCTTCCAAGTCCTCTGCTGTCTCTGACATAATTACAATGTCATCGGCGAACCTCAACATTTTCATTTCTTCTCCATGGATTTTAATACCTACTCCAAATTTTTCTTTTGTTTCCTTCACTGCTTGCTCAATATAGAGATTGAATAACGTCGGGGAAAGGCTACAACCCTGTCTCACTCCCTTCCCAACCACTGCTTCCCTTTCATGTCCGTCGACTCTTATAACTGCCATCTGGTTTCTGTACAAATTGTAAATAGCTTTTCGCTCCCTGTATTTTACCCCTGCCACCTTCAGAATTTGAAAGAGAGTATTCCAGTCAACATTGTCAAAAGCTTTCTCTAAGTCTACAAACGCTAGGAACGTAGGTTTGCCTTCCCTTAATCTAGCTTCTAAGATAAGTCGTAGGGTCAGTATTGCCTCACGTGTTCCGATATTTCTACGGAATCCAAAATGATCTTCCCCGAGGCCGGCTTCTACTAGTTTTTCCATTCATCTGTAAAGAATTCATGTTAGTATTTTGCAGCCATGACTTATTAAACGATAGTTCGGTAATTTTCACATCTGTCAACACCTGCTTTCTTTGGGATTGGAATTATTATATTCTTCTTGAAGTCTGAGGGTATTTTGCCCGTCTCATACATCTTGCTCACCAGATGGTAGAGTTTTGTCAGGACTGGCTCTCCCGAGGCTGTCAGTAGTTCTAATGGAATGTTGTCTAGTCCTGGAGCTTTGTTTCGACTAAGGTCTTCCAGTGCTCTGTCAAACTCTTCATGCAATATCATATCTCCCATTTCATCTTCATCTACATCCTCTTCCATTTCCATAATATTGTCCTCAAGTACATCGACCTTGTATAGACCCTCTATATACTCCTTCCACCTTTCTTCTTTCCCTTCTTTGCTTAGAACTGGATTTCCATCTGAGCTCTTGATATTCATACAAGTGGGTCTCTTTTCTCCACAGGTCTCTTTAATATTCCTGTAGGCAGTATCTATCTTACCCCTAGTGAGATAAGCCTCTACATTGTTACATTTGTCCTCTAGCCATCCCTGCTTAGCCATTTTGCACTTCCTGTCGATCTCATTTTTTAGACGTTTGTATTCCTTTTTGCCTGCTTCATTTACTGCATTTTTATATTTTCTCCTTTCATCAATTAAATTCAATATTTCTTCTGTTACCCAAGGGTTTCTACTAGCCCTCGTCTTTTTACCTATTTGATCCTCTGCTGCCTTCACTATTTCATCCCTCAAAGCTACCCATTCTTCTTCTGCTGTATTTCTTTCCCCCATTCCTGTCAATTGTTCCCTTATGCTCTCCCTGAAATTCTGTACAACCTCTGGTTCTTTCAGTTTATCCAGGCCCCATCTCCTTAAACTTCCACCTTTTTGCAGTTTCTTCAGTTTTAATCTACAGTTCATAACCAATAGTTTATGGTCAGAGTCCACATCTGCCCCTGGAAATGTCTTACAATTTAAAACCTGGTTCCTAAATCTCTGTCTTACCATTATATAATCTATCTGAAACCTGTCAGTATCTCCAGGCTTCTTCCATGTATACAATCTTCTTTTATGATTCTGGAACCATGTGTTAGCTATGAAGTTCTTCTATTCTTCTGTAAATAACTCCTGTCAGTATTTGCAACAACAACTTACTAAACTGATAGTTCAGTAACATTCACATCCTCTTTGAATCAGAAATATTATATTTTTCTTCATGGCTGGCTCTCTCTCCCAAGGGTCTTGTTTAGTCCTTCAATTTTCTGTCAGATTCTTTTCGCAGTATCATCTCCTATATCATCTACATTTACTTCCTCTTCCATTTTTATAATATTGTCTTTGAGTTCATTTCTCTTGTATAGCTCTTCCACATACTCCTTCCAGATTTCCGTTCTTTGCTTGGTACTGCCTCGTCACCTGAATTCTAAATTCATACAACTGCTTCTATTTTCTCCAAAGGTCTCCTTGATTTTTCTATAGGTGGCATCTTTCTAATAGTCCTGCAAAATTCCACTGTTCTGCGTTTCTCCTGTAATAATACCAATTTAGGCATTTTGCACGTTCTGCCATCTCATTTTTAGATGCCTGTACTCCTGTTTGCCCTCTTCATTTTCTGCATTTTTAAATTTTGTTCTTTCGGCAATTAACTTCAAAATCTTGTATGTTATCCAAGGATTTCCACAAGGGATTGTCCTTTTTCTACTCTGCTGCCTTCACTATTTCAAGCAAGCCTGAAAGTTACCTGCTCGACTTCTATCATCTTTCTTCCCCATTTCTGTCAACCATTGCCTAATGCTCTCTATGAAACTCTCAGCCACCACTGGTTCTTTCAATTTATCCAGGCCCAGTCTCCTTAATTTCCCACCTTTCTGCAATTTCTCCTGTTCACAGCCAATGAATTATGGCCAGATTCCATATCTGTTCCTGGAAATGTTCGGCAGATTAAAATCTGGGACAAAATCTGTCTTACCATTATGAAACCCATCCAAAACTTTTTGTTACATCCAGGTCTCTACATAAATGGAATAATTACATGTACTTTTTAAGTAACTGTTACAAATGATAGACTTATGGACAGTTTCATGGCCTGAGCCCAGCTCCATCACCACTTTTTTTGTCCTCAATGCTTTATATATGCAAGAAACAAAGCTACTTTACACTACAGATTTGTATTCCATGTTAAACTTAAGTTTAACTGGGTAGGAGATGTGTTTCACAAGCTATAAACAAAAGAGGATATAATGCTTTTATCTCTAGGAGAGGGTGTTGACTGTTTTCCTTCAATTTAGCAGCCGATTAGTTTGCAAAATTGTGCAAAATAGAATTTGGCACAGAGAGAAAGCAAGGAAAGAAAACAAATGCAGCAAATGTCCATTGTTAATTGGTGTGCACATCCACCAGGAAACATCCTGATATGATTATCCAGGATAGTATTTCTCAAGAGAATGAATTCATAAAGGTAGCAGTGGAAACATTTGACACAACTTGCCATGGACACTTTTAGCCTGCTCTCTCAGATAAGAAGTGCACGATATTTGATACTGCCCCAACCAGTTACAATGATATACAGTGAACCTTTCAATTCCCATGCATGTAAATTTTCTTTGCTCGGGGCTGTGTTTTTGTTGCCTCTATAGTTTCATCTCATCTTCAACACAAAATTCACCAAAGGGCCATCAAATAGAAAGACTTGCACCAGGCTGCCAAACAGCTCCAGATGGGGTCTCCCAGCCAATAATGCCGCACATTCATTTCACTTCACCCATCATTCTCGGCAGCATTCAGATATAACTACAGATCTGACATGAATTGCAGAAGTAACTATTGAAGTTGATCATGTTGTGCTTCTAACAATATTAAATGAATTATATTTTTATTTCAGTTTTTATTTTTCCCTGTGACAGCCTAAATACTTTTGCTGTAAATGTTCTCACCGGGAATAAAATTATAAATAATTACTATTAAAAACAGTCTTGATCACAATTTATTTTATAAGGTGACCGGTTTCGACCACTGCTGTGGTCATCTTCAGACCATTGAGTGGAAACCCCTTTCTGTTGGAGAATCACAGGCCACGAGAGGGCAACCCATGTACTGCCAAACTGAAGTTCATTTTCCTACATTTTTAAATATTTTTAACGCTTTTTAATTGACAATAGCTGTTAAATAAGCAAAGTTTAATGTATATTTATTTGTAATTCTTGACAATGTTCTTTTAACTAAGAAATTTTAAATTGTAATTCGACTTATAACTCATTGGTTATAAAAAAAAAAAAAAAAAAAAAAAAAATTACTATTAAAAACAGTCTTGATCACAATTTATTTTATAAGGTGACCGGTTTCGACCACTGCTGTGGTCATCTTCAGACCATTGAGTGGAAACCCCTTTCTGTTGGAGAATCACAACAGAAAGGGGTTTCCACTCAATGGTCTGAAGATGACCACAGCAGTGGTCGAAACCGGTCACCTTATAAAATAAATTGTGATCAAGACTGTTTTTAATAGTAATTATTTACAATTTTATTGATCACTGCTGTTCCCATAATGCATTCATTAAAATTATATCTGAAACTGACTAGAAAAATCATGAAATTATAAAGCAGGATTGCTGGCTAGTACTTACCTTTGTGAGGCAAAATTTCAGTATTATCAACAGATGCGTGTAAAAGTAAATACACTATCCTAGCTTTCAGAACAGTATATTTCTAAGAGAGGACAGGAGGATAAGTTGGGGAAAATAAAAGAGGAATGACAGGGACATACATATTATACACCAGCTAATCAGTTGTTGCAAAACAGATGAGTTCTCCTCACTCTGACTGATATGACCTTTCTTTTTGATCTCCTCCACCCAACCTGCCATCTCCTTCCTGAGGAATGAACAAGCATAACTTCGAGTGATTTTTAACAAAATTACTCGGTACATGAACTACTCAGCTGCCCAGAGTCTCTCAGAATTTCCAAAGTTGTTCGTAATTGCCTGGCTTTGTATACATTCAATTCCCCTGATAATTTCTAGATAAGTTGCCACCCTGACATGGTACACCCAGTAAGGTTAAGTGCAATACCTTATGTAACTAAAAATGCTGTCCCCAGGACTGCGGGTAAGGAAGTCCAGTGTCCTATTACCATGGTGGAAGTATATGATACAATGAATGTTTGTATGCAACTGAAAACCTCATTTTCAATTACTGTGCAGTGAATTCTTGGTGACACATATTTGAAATACCATTTTATGATTACAAGAAAGCATATGATTTAGTAAAGCTAAACATTTATAAACTGAGTCAATGGTTCAGCAATGTTACAACTATTTTTTTAGCTTTTTCATATTTTGTGTGTAATTTTTTAGAAACAATCTTGATGTTTTCTATTTATAATTCCAGTGATAGGAACTGTTCAGGTTGATGACTCTGTTTAGATATCCTACATCAAGAGCTACAGTGCTGAACTGATTAATTCAACTGATGTCTATATACTTATCATGCTGAACTTGTTAATTACTGCAGTGTTAAATCTTGCCACACAAAGAAGGGAAATTATTGTAATAGTCATTCCTGGGATGAGAACAATATTAGAAAAAGGACAGACTGCAGTTCACTGCAAGAAGGCACACTGACTTGCGTACAAATACATTAAAAAGACTGTTACACATTTAGCTTTTGGCCAAAGCCTACTTCAGAAAAGCATTCCAAGCTGGTCATGTGTGCATGAGGTGTGCTTGCTTGCATGAATGTGTTGTATGTGTCTTTTTTTCTGAAGAAGGCTTTAGCTGAAAGCTAAATGTGTAACAGTCTTTTCACTGTGCCCGTCTGCAAATCAACGTGTCATCTTTACTATGACTATCAATCTATCTTCTCCTAATATTGCTGATATTCCAATTTGGAGTTTCCATTGTTTCATACTTGGGATAGATAGCAAACCCCATTGAAGAGCAGCAGTATGGCATTAATGAATGGCAGATGAAGATACAGATGTGACTCATACAAGACAAAATTAAACTAACTGGCACAATGAAACCTACAGTAGTGAATGTCCCCTGCAATATCCACAAAAAGATTAATTGAATCGGTTATTATGAAAAGGTCCTAAGTCCATAAAACATGATTTTGAGATATTCATAGAAAACTGTTTTATGCTTCAATGGTAGAAGATATGAAGTACTTGGATTTTTATACTCTGGTGTACCTGGAAACCATTAAATTTATATCTTCAAATCATCAATTATTATTTTCATTTTCTTCAAATTAATTTTTTTATATCTTGGACTCATGACCTTTTTGAACCAAATTAAAATAAATAATAGTAAAACTATAGAATTTTGAGAAAATTTATTAATAAACACAAATTACAAATAACATGATCATCATTACAGATAAGCATTGTTGCAGCACTTTCTGTAGGTTTCATATATTTTTCATCTTCAGCTGTTGTAGGCCAACTGGATAAATCAATATAAAAGTTTTTGTACTCCTCTGGGATGTATTGTTCCTGTTTTTTTTTATATCGCTTATCTTAACTTTGTTTATAGGACATTTCTCTCCATGTGTTAAGGTTGTTGAGAGTCTGATATACACTTAAGTCGACTTTCATTGAACTGTCTTTTCCCATTGTTTCTAAACTCTACGAATTGTGTTTAAAAAGATCTGGCCACCAGTCCTTATAGTTCTTAACAATGTTGTTATCCTCAAGATAGCTGATGAATGAGTTCTTTTTATTGGCAGAAAGTAGGATAAGTTCAATATATTCAATGCAGGGAAGTGGTGCGTTCTGCATAAAATCCACACATATGCCTTCGACATCGTCGTTTTGCTTGCACTTTTCCTGTACAGCTTTTATCTTTTTATAAAACTTTTTGGTCCTTTGAATATGAACCATTTGCCCAGCAACAATCACTCCTTTAGCTGAATCACAAAGGTAAGTGTTTTTTAGTTGAATTTTCAGTTCCTCACAGTAACCACAAACATCTTTTTGAGGTCTGCCAGACCTCTAACTACAATTTTCGAGGAAAAAATCCATATTTTACAGCCAAATTGGGGAATGTCTCTAGAAATAGCGAATGCGTGATCTTTACATTCAAACCAACCTTCAAATACTTAATATCTCTGTTTGTATAGTAAGTAACTTTTACCTCGAATGATTCAATGTGTTCCTTTGTTTTATCAGTAACATCACCTTTTCTAGTCCTGACTCTGCTTCCCATGCTCTTACCCCTGTTATCTACAGGAGATTTTCCTAAAACCAGCAAGTCTCCTAATCTTTGAATCCTCCTGTCACTCTTCAGGCCATGAATACTAATAAATACATTTTTAAATAGCAGTAGTCTCTTTCCCTGAACTTGAACATTTATTTGAAGTTCTTCTCCCTGCTTTTTGGATTATCCTTCCTTGGGTGTCTGCAGATAATTTCCATAACTTCCATCTTGCGCATCCTTGCTCCCGAATTCCTTGAACATTTCCAGGATCTGGACCCTGTCAATCTCATCAATGGCATCAAAACACCGAAGCTTACAACTGCAATAGAAGAAAGCAATGTTTAGAATAAACAAGGGAAACTTTGGCTTTAAGTTTTACTATACATATACAAAACATGTATTCAAATTTAGTTCTTAAATTCATACTTACATGGAATTTTTCCATGTTGCAGTTGAAGGAATGTTTTGTCCTTTGTAGTTAATTTACACTTCTCCTCATAATCTAGCCTTCTTTATTAAGATGTGTTTGTATTTATCATAATGCTGTATGCCTTTCCTCTTGTTACGGCTGATACCTTCTTCATATGAGTCCATGCTCTCTTTTCTGATTAACCCAGATAACCCTGACGTCCTTCTGGAAGGACGACATAACTCACTGTTGAAATTATTTATTTTTGTGAATAACGCATTGTTGCAACGGACTGTGATGCATTGTTATATGAAGTAGGCAGAGTCAGTTGCGCGCTGCGACAATCATTTTGACGCTGTCGTTCATAGTGAGTGAGAAACTGTGTCTTGAAAATAGGGCCGATTTTACCATGGACGAACTGACTGACCTTGTCATCGATGGGTGTGTATATTTTCTTTCATATTGTGTCAATAATTCTGAAACTTGTCATGTAATATCTTAAAGAATTAACCTATATTATTTATGGGCTCATATTACGATTGAAAGTTTCCGTCAGTTGTAATTCAAAAATGTTTTCAACCGTCCTTCCAGAAGGACGTCAGGGTAATATGTTGTCATTTTGTATTCACAGAAAACGATGTACACATATGGAACTTTTGGACATGTTAGAATCAAAAGATGAGGAAATACCTAATACTGGTGTGAATGTAACATTACACCCTCTTCTAAATTCAACTGATGACATAACAGATGAAGATTCGGGTGCTGAAGAAAATCCAAGTGTAGATAAATTACCCGTAAGGCAGCTCAATGCTACTGCGCTACATGACCTAAAAGAGAGGGGCGTGGAAGCAACAGGAACAATAAGAGGAAACAGAGTTAAGAATTGTACTCTATCATTTGTAGATAAAATGATAAAAGAAAATAGAGGATCATATGAAATTTGTTCTGACTCAGCATCCGGGATTTCCATTGTACGTTGGAATGACAGCAATGTTGTTACTGTAGCCACTAACTTTGACAGAGTGCAACCACTACGCTCTGTAGCAAGATTTTCCAGGGAACAAAGGAAAAGGATTAGTGTGCTTCAACCTAACTTATTACACTCCTACAATACTCATATGGGACGCATAGATTGAACTGACCAAAATGAATCCCTATATAGATGCTCTATAACAGGGAAAAAGTCGTATTTCCAGATCATTGATCATTTTACAGACACTGCACAGCAAAATGCCTGGGATCTTTACAAGCACAACGAATAACCCATAGATCATCTGACATTTCGTCGTCGAATTGTCACTGCAATTCTTGAAAGTAACAAATGAGTCACTACCAGCAGAGGATATCCTAGTGAGAGGGCAAAACTAGATTCTAGATTTGATGGGAGAGAACATTATGTTGCTGAATTACCAATGGACGAGATAACAAAAACGAAGAAGCAGCTGAAATGTCGAAGTTGCCACAAAAAAACTACTAATATGTGCGTAAAATGTGACGAACCACTTCATGTTTGTTGCTTTTTGTCTTATTATACTAGTGCATAAAATATGTGTATAGGTTCTTTTCTTTGTCTTTTGTATTTATTAGCTGTTTTAGCCCATAATTCAAATTTATTTATGTTTATTTGAAAGTATAAAAACCAAAACAAGTTAATTGTGCAATGTCATATACTTTAAAAACATCATCCCTTATTGTCCTGACGTCCTTCTGGAAGGACGCCCATTTTTAGAAATACTAAATAAAAATAAATACTCAAAATTGTTTTTACTTTCTTCCTTACAACCTTGTGAATGAAAGTAGATAAGATATAAATCAATGTTTGAAAAACAAATAATTCAGGACTATCTGGGTTAAATTGCCACTACTAATGAAAGATTAGACAACAACAACACAGGATTTGCCTTACAACATGGTGCCAGCAATAGATCATGAGTCGGAACTGATAAAGTCTGACTGTTATTAATACAGGGATATAAACAGTAGGTTACGTCCAGTGATTTAAAAAATATTAAATAAAACTAATGAGAAGATGTAGTATGAAAAGTCATGAGTCCTGGACTCATGAAATTTTCGTACAAACTAAATATTTTGGCAATGATTTTCTTGGCTTTAGAGATTGGCAGTGACTTTCTTGGCTTTAAAGGCAGAAACTCATGACGTTCTCAACACAGATACATACGTCTACAGATGGAGAATGCAAAAATACTGAAATCTGAATTTGTGAAATATTGGACTTCACTGATTCAATTATATATGTGACCTATCAAAAGTGATGAATCAACAACTTAAAGCGATGAATCAACAACTTCGAGAGATATTATAGTGTTATTTGTAGTCTTTTCTTCAAAACTAGACTAAACATAGGAATGAACTTGTCAGTTAAGAGTACATGAACATATACAGTTTTGAGTCAACCCATACCCTCTTCTGTTACCACAAAGTGGGGCAATGGAAACCAAAATAAAAATGTCAGATTGCATTCACAGACCAGACTACCTAATTGGAGAATACCAGGCAGTACTTTAAAATTAGATCCTATGCCCAGAAAAAAAATCTAAACCTTAAAACCATCCTACAAATGCCCAAATCAAAATAAACAGCAGCAGCAGAACACACATAAAAGAAGGTTGTAACTGGCAAGCTTTCAGAGCCAGTGGCTCCTTCTTCAGGCAGAAGGGTTGATGGGGGAAGGAAGAGGGGTGAAGGAAAAGGATTGGAGAGGTCTAGGAAGAGGGGGAGATTTTGGGAAAGTCACCCAGAACCACGGGTCAGGGGAGACTTACCGTACGGGATGAGAAGGAAAGGGATGAGTCTTTCCTTCTCATCCTGTACAATAAGTTTCCCCTGACCCGCAGTTCTGGGTTACTTTCCCAACATCTACCCTCTTCCTAGACCTCTCCAGTCCTTTTCCTTCCCCTTCAACTCTTCTGCCTGAAGAAGGAGCCACTGTTTGTGCAGATGGTTGTTGTCTTGCAAACATCCCCATCTGTTGACTCAGGGATCAAGACGTGGCTGCACGATCCATTACAGCCACGCGGATAAGATGCCTGTCATCTCGACTGCTAGTGATACGAGGCTGTTGGGATCCAACATGGCATTCCATATTACCCTCCTGAACCCACTGATTCCATATCCTGCTAACAGTTATTGGATCTCGACCAACGTGAGCAGCAATGTCGCAATACGATAAGGCTACAATCAGACCTTTTTCAAAGTCAGAAACGTGATGTTACGCATTTCTCCACCTTACATGAGCCATCACAACAACGTTTTACCAGGCAACGCTGGTCAGCTGCTGTTTGTGTATGAGAAATCAGTTGGAAACTTTCCTCATGTCAGCACGTTGTAGGTGTCGCCAACGGCGCCAACATTGTGTGAATGCTCTGAAAAGCTAATCATTTGCATATCACAGCATCTTCTTCCTGTAGGTTAAATTTTGCGTGTCATCGTCGTGGTGTAGCAATTTTAATGGCCAGTAGTGTATTTACATGTTCTCATCAGCATGTACCAACTTATACTGCAACTCAACAGTTTAGATAACCTTGTTTGCTCATGCATGCAGCATCTAGTGGCAGTGTCCCTGCATCCGCACCAATGTCTGTGGTTGTTACATACGCTTGTTGGTCAGTTGCTTCGGCACCCCATAGAGAAGTGTTTCTGAACAGTATGGCAGCCTGTTGGTCGTCATTCCTTGGCAATGATTTGGTGAGTGTTTTACAGCATTGTGGTCCACATATCTGCTGTTAAATTTCACAAAAGTTGATGGTAATCCATGTAATTAACAAAATGTGCACAGCTGTTGAGTCTACTAACAGCAGTTTTGTATGAACAGAGAAACTTAACAGGCTAATCTGTTCCATTCACTGTGGTGACAGGGGTGGATTTTATCTATTATTCAGAGTAGCTTTTATTAATTCAACTAGCCGTGAGAATATTTCTCAACTTTTTAACTGGGCATATTTCAGATTAAAAAAAAAAAAAAGTTTAGGAAAATTATAAGAGCAGTGCATTTTTACAACATGCCTAGAAAAGTAATAATAATTTGAAATCCATGTGATGCTGCCAGTAAGGATGAATTTTGTAGTCACATGATCATTGTCTGAAAGCCAAGGCATCCATAGTTTGGCACAAGGGTTCAATTCATAGTGACAATCTGCTGAAGTAGGGCTACACAGTTGCGACAGACTTGCACGGACTGGAACTCCGATAAACAGGTATTTCACAGGGGTAGTGTTGGAGACATGACACTTGTCTAAATTCATTTATTTATACTTTTTGTGGATGACTCTGTGTGCACTACTATTGTATGAAAAACAATAGACTATCTTTACTGAATGTGTCCATTATTATCCCCATCCTCCTGTTTTCCAAACAGTCAAAAATTGTTAAGAGAAGAAAAAATTATCATCACTGGTTCTGAAAACTGAAGCAGCTAATGAAAGGAAGAAGGCACAAAATATATCAGTGAAAGAGTTTATGTTTTTTGACAGCTGTATCTTAGTGGAGTTTCAATATATCTGCTGGTTGCTAAACAATATGAAGAAAATACAGAGCATATTATTGGTGATGAGAAACTTCATTCTCCAGTCTGCTGGGAAATAGTTTGGTGGTGTTACAAGTTTGGCTAGCACTGTGGCACATAGTTGTAGCTCTTCAATCAACTCAAATTATGTTCACACTACTACTGAACATGGAAGGACCACAACTGTCAAATTTTTAGAAAGTAAACTGCAATGTTCTTCTGAAACCAACTGCAAGTCAACACATTACAATTGGTTACATGAAGCACAAGTTTCAAATTTAAGTATTAATAACTAATTTTAAATAAGCTTGCAACACATCCTTCAGTCCTGTAAAGCCCCTGCCCCCAGTTTGCTAGCCTCTGGCCCACACTCACTTCCACCCTTACTTCTATCCCCATTCCACTCATCCTACAGTCATGTTCTTCCCTACACAGTCTCCCTCTTCCTCAGTCCTGTAGGTTACGCTACCCCCCCCCCCCCCCCCCCCGCCTGCGGCAGAATGAGCTCATCTGTGCCACATTCCTAGCTCCTGCAACCCTTTCCCTCTTAACCCACTCCAACTGACAAACATCTTGCACCAGCAGGGCTGCAGTGTTTGCACAACATAGTTGGTTGTGATAATGTAGCCGTACAAGTGTCTGTGTATTCTGTTAGCTCTGAAGCAGTATTTGGCTGAAGGTCAGCAAACATCTATTTTGTTTTGACAACTCGTCTCTACTTTAGCGTCATTTGTTATCTTTACTCTTCTATTACTTGTATTCCCCTGAGAATTTTTCATTGCCACATAAAAATTGCAAGTTTCTCTTTCTTTTTCCTTGCAACTGGTTGTAAGTCAACACATTACAACTGGCCGTGCATTTCCTGTTGCACATTTCACAAGTTTATTGCAACTTCGCTGCAATAATTGTAAAAAAAGATCACTTTACATTTTTATTAAACTGCCACCAGAAACAACAAACAATTGTACAAAAGAGATATTTCAAATAAATTAAGGACAGTAACATTACAGACTGGCACACGAGTTTTACAGCATTCAAAAATCCATAGGACCAAATTTCCTTCACTTAGAAAATCCTTCTTTCAAGTACATGGAATGATCACTTCTCATAAGTTAACACAGATGTCTAGAAGTAACTCCTGTCTTCAATTCTTGCTTATCACAACAACACACTGAATTAAGTTCATGAGAGTACATTTTTGTGCTATAGATATCACTTTCAAAAAGTTTGTATGAGATAACCATCTCCACTTTTAAATAATTTTTTATCACATCACTGTTTTTTCTGTTAAATGTGTATGAAGACCAGGTACCATAAATTTACATTAGAGTACAGTTTGAGTAGCACAGCTCATGAAAAAAAGTACAAAATAGTACATTTGTATTAGCATAGAAAAGGTGAATGGTTGATGGCTAGACAGCAACTGTGTCACATTTTAGTACGCAAACATCTGTAGCTCTAGCTCGACAAATTGCCAAGTACACCAATTTAGGAGGTTAGAGTTACAAACATTATTAGTCAGCTAATTTACCTCACAGTAGCAATTAAAGCTCGATTGTGCTATGCTTGCCCATTTTGTATTTTTGAATTTATTAAGAAAAGAGTTAATATTTAATTTCATGTAAAATACAGTGCTGTCATTTCCCTTGCTGTAGTGGTTAGTATGAAACAGTTAAGACTGGTCCCATTTCCCTATTTCACAGTATAAGAATAAATAAAGCAATTTAAGAACCACCTCTGGTAATTTAATTAACAAGGGATTTACAACTTCTTCCCTTTGATAAGTTTGCTCTGCTGTGTGGTCACACCTGCGTTACAGATACTTTTGACACAGGAATCTGATTTCTTGAAAGCTTTGTTTTTGCACCAGTTTATCAGTCACTTTCATTGCATTCACAAACATTTACAAAATGACTCTCTTCTTGTCACATTTTAAAAATGATTTATGTCATATTAAAATAAGAATATTTTTGTCATGATAATTTAAATTCAAGACTTTTAATAGCAACAATGTTATAAGGTAAATAACAACACTAGAAAGTGGCTGACAAAATGTTTTATGTTTCAAAAGAAAATCAGTGTTCAAACTAAAATACATGTCATATATAGACAAAACAGTCTTAAAACACATATTGAAAAGAGCGACTCATAAGAAAAAACAATAATGCAGAAAATTTTGAAACTGTTAGACTGTCTTCTGTCCAATAACAAGGCATACTTGACAGTGCTCCACATAGTAGTTGAAAAAAGGATACAATTGAAAGCGAGTACAGAAAATGTCCCTCCAGAAAGCATTATGGACATTTGATGATTGGAAATGTAAACTCCTATGAGAATAAAAAGTATTTCATTGTTGAGCATCTCATTTAATGGCTTTTCCTCATCAAAAGTGTTGCACACATTTTGAAACCGAATCATCCTTTAGCTTTATACATGAACATTGCACAGTGTTTTGTTAATGACTTTTCATCACCAATCTACGCAAATAAGCAACTGACTATTATTGAAAGAGACCCTTGGAGTCCTATATATTATTAATCTTCACTACTTAAATTCTTCATTACTTAAATAAGCACAACCTATGGGATGTTTTAAATTATTCTTTGGTAAAATTGGAGGTAATTTCTGCAAATCAAAAATATACACACCCTTTTGCTGTTAAACTGCAATCTTTCATTGAAATTCAATTCAAACTGAGATCACAGTTTTGCAAAGTTATACACACTAGCATGGATACTGCATCAGACTACATCCCATAGAGGAGATGCTATTTAAAACACAGCAATAATTCTTACCCTCTACAGCTCTGCGTCTATACTAAAATACATTATTTTTCAACAGTTACATAACCCCTTTACAGGCTACAACATAAACTTTAAAATATTCAACATTAAAGCTATGCAAACAGTAAAACATGTACAATATAAAAAAGTGCCTACTCTCTGGTTTATGATGCCTGTTAAAGCCTGTGATTTGCCTCTGAAGTACATAAAATATTTTGATTGGTGTTTTTTTCTGCTTCATAAGGTCACTTTCTCAGTACATTGGCAGATGATGTGTGTGTTTCCATTTAGTTGAACATCAACTCTTGCCTCATGATAGATCCCATAACACACTCAGAATTGTACACTTCTGGAACCAAATGAAAAGAAGCAATAAATAGCAAATCATTGTAGAATCTTGGACATGTGGTTTGTCTAATGCAACTAAATGAAAAGCTGGTTGCATTGTGCATATACGCCCCTCTCTCTCTCTCTCTCTCTCTCTCTCTCTCTCTCTTTTTATTTTTTTTTTTTTTAACCACCTTCGTTGGCCTGCAACATGTTTATTTTAGTATTTAGTGTGATTCCACAATGATATTACAAACTTTCAGAGGTGATGGATAAGGGTAACTCTATCCATATGAGGTAAGGGACACTGGTCTGAAAACAACCAAGTCAAAAGTTATAAGTGAAAATGGTTCTCATACCTCCAACAGTGGAATACATGTACAGACTGTAGGCTGAGCAACTTTCGGAGGCAGTAGTATGGACCAATGCAAGAAAAAAAGTGTCTAGTAAACAGGGGCTCTAAATGCATATCTTAAGAGCTATGGCCACTTGTTCAACTCCGATACTGTGAAACACATCTTTTCTACTGCAAGCACTTTTTTTTGTGGGGAGGGGCAGGAGGGGGGGGGAGACAGTATGGATAAAAATAATAAAAAAAAGTCCAGTAAATATGGGTCCTGAAGTGCATACATCGAGAGCTATGAGCACTTGGTCAGTAAAGATATGTGTTTCACTGAAGCAAAGATGAACAAGCATACACAGCTAAGGTGTGCATTTTGGAGCCCATATTTAATGGACCTTTTTTCTTGTTTTGGTACATTCTATCTACTGTAGAGCCCGTGTTTGCTAGACTTTTTTCTTGTTTTGACCATGCTGACACCTCTACTAGTTGCCTGCCCTACAGTCTTATCGACAACAGTACTGGTGCACTTATTCCACCATCATGAGGTACCAGAACAATTTTCGCCTGTAATTTTCAACATGTTTATTTCCGGAACAGAGTCCCTAATCCTCAAATTGATACATCAACCTTGAAAATTTGTATCATCATCACGCAGTCACCCTGTATAATAACTTTGTTATGCAATAATTACAGATTTGTTACTAAATTATTGTTATTTGGTATTTTCTTGATGTTAGGTGAGAAACAAATTTTTGTAGCACAAAAAACTGTAGTGTAATAGCAAATCTGTTGTTATTATATAACAGAATTATTACGTACAAAAACAAACATGTATTACAGGCCCCTGATGATGCTTTACAAATACAAATAAGCATAACGTGTACAATAGTATACAAACAATCTTTGATTTTTTTGCATTAAAGGATAAGCACAGATGCAGCTAAGGAATGGTGGTAAGTTCCTATGGGACCAAACTGCTGAGGTCATCGGTCCCTAGGCTTACACACTACTTAATCTAACTTAAACTACCCTATGCTAAGAACAACACACACACCATGCCCGAGGGAGGACTCAAACCCCTGCGTCAGGGGGAGCCATGCGAACTGTGGCAATGCACCTCAGACGTGCGGCTACCCCGTGGGGAGACTAAGGAATGCCAAAAAACATAAAAAGCTGGAAATACTATGTGAAAATTTATAAAGAAATATGCAAGAAAGTGATATATAAAAACAAAGATGATGTGACTTACCATACGAAAGCGCTGGCAGGTCGATAGAAACACATTCCCCCTAAGGTAAGTCTTTCCGCTGCCGGGATTGGAATGACTCCTTACCCTCACCCTTAAAACCCACTTCCTTCCGTCTTTCCCTCTCCTTCCCTCTTTCCTGATGAGGCAACAGTTTGTTGCGAAAGCTTGAATTTTGTGTGTATGTTTGTGTTTGTTTGTGTGTCTATATGTAAAATTCAAGCTTTCGCAACAAACTGTTGCCTCATCAGGAAAGAGGGAAGGAGAGGGAAAGACGAAAGGAAGTGGGTTTTAAGGGAGAGGGTAAGGAGTCATTCCAATCCCGGGAGCGGAAAGACTTACCTTAGGGGGGAAAAAAGGACAGGTATACACACGCACATATCCATCCACACATACAGACACAAGCAGACATATTTAAAGACAAAGAGTTTGGGCAGAGATGTCAGTCGAGGCAGAAGTGTAGAGGCAAAGAAGTTGTTGAAAGACAGGTGAGGTATGGGTGGCGGCAACTTGAAATTAGCGGAGATTGAGGCCCGGCGGATGACGAGAAGAGAGGATATACTGAAGGGCAAGTTCCCATCTCCGGAGTTCGGATAGGTTGGTGTTGGTGGAAAGTATCCAGATAACCCGGACGGTGTAACACTGTGCCAAGATGTGCTGGCTGTGCACCAAGGCATGTTTGGCCACAGGGTGATCCTCATTACCAACAAACATTGTCTGCCTGTGTCCATTCATGCGAATGGACAGTTTGTTGCTGGTCATTCCCACATAGAATGCATCACAGTGTAGGCACGTCAGTTGATAAATCACGTGGGTGCTTTCACACGTGGCTCTGCCTTTGATCGTGTACACCTTCCGGGTTACAGGACTGGAGTAGGTGGTGGTGGGAGGGTGCATGGGACAGGTTTTGCACCGGGGGCGGTTACAAGGATAGGAGCCAGAGGGTAGGGAAAGGTGGTTTGGGGATTTCATAGGGATGAACTAACAGGTTACGAAGGTTAGGTGGACGGCGGAAAGACACTCTTGGCGGAGTGGGGAGGATTTCATGAAGGATGGATCTCATTTCAGGGCAGGATTTGAGGAAGTCGTATCCCTGCTGGAGAGCCACATTCAGAGTCTGGTCCAGTCCCGGAAAGTACTCTGTCACAAGTGGGGCACTTTTGTGGTTCTTCTGTGGGGGATTCTGGGTTTGAGGGGACGAGGAAGTGGCTCTGGTTATTTGCTTCTGTACCAGGTCGGGAGGGTAGTTGCGGGATGCGCGACCTGGTACAGAAGCAAATAACCAGAGCCACTTCCTCGTCCCCTCAAACCCAGAATCCCCCACAGAAGAACCACAAAAGTGCCCCACTTGTGGCAGGGTACTTTCCGGGACTGGACCAGACTCTGAATGTGGCTCTCCAGCAGGGATACGACTTCCTCAAATCCTGCCCTGAAATTAGATCCATCCTTCATGAAATCCTCCCCACTCCGCCAAGAGTGTCTTTCCGCCGCCCACCTAACCTTCGTAACCTGTTAGTTCATCCCTATGAAATCACCAAACCACCTTCCCTACCCTCTGGCTCCTATCCTTGTAACCGCCCCCGATGCAAAACCTGTCCCATGCACCCTTCCACCACCACCTACTCCAGTCCTGTAACCCGGAAGGTGTACACGATCAAAGGCAGAGCCACGTGTGAAAGAACCCACGTGATTTATCAACTGACCTGCCTACACTGTGATGCATTCTATGTGGGAATGACCAGCAACAAACTGTCCATTCGCATGAATGGACACAGGCAGACAATGTTTGTTGGTAATGAGGATCCCCCTGTGGCCAAACATGCCTTGGTGCACAGCCAGCACATCTTGGCACAGTGTTACACCGTCCGGGTTATCTGGATACTTTCCACCAACACCAACCTATCCGAACTCCGGAGATGGGAACTTGCCCTTCAGTATATCCTCTCTTCTCGTCATCCGCCGGGCCTCAATCTCCGCTAATTTCAAGTTGCCGCCACCCATACCTCACCTGTCTTTCAACAACTTCTTTGCCTCTACACTTCTGCCTCGACTGACATCTCTGCCCAAACTCTTTGTCTTTAAATATGTCTGCTTGTGTCTGTATGTGTGGATGGATATGTGCATGTGTATACCTGTCCTTTTTTCCCCTCTAAGGTAAGTCTTTCTGCTCCCGGGATTGGAATGACTCCTTACCCTCTCCCTTAAAACCCACTTCCTTTCGTCTTCCCCTCTCCTTCCCTCTTTCCTGATGAGGCAACAGTTTGTTGCGAAAGATTGAATTTTGTGTGTATGTTTGTGTTTGTTTGTGTGTCTATCGACCTGCCAGCGCTTTCGTTCGGTAAGTCACCTCATCTTTGTTTTTATATATAATTTTTCCCACGTGGAATGTTTCCTTCTTTTATATATATAAAGGGGATGGGCACAGTACTAATATGTTCAACATCATTAAAGCATTACAGTCAAAAATTTTTCTAAGACACGGTCATTGTTGCTAACGTACTATACACGAGCGGCATTTTACCTGCAAGTTTAAAAGTAAGTGTTCATTTCATGGACAACAAAAGTATTACAGTAGTATGTGTACCTGAAGAAAACTGATGAGGAGTTGTGCAATAGCAAAATAAAGTCTACAATTTTATACCCAATTTCAAATCATCACTTTGACATTTCTGTTCACGTCTGCATTTTGCAGAGCAAATAGAAATAATGAGCAGGGATTTTCATGTTATCACACTTGTGATGGTTGCTTCCATCTTTGTGTTGTTCACCACGGGTGACAAAAAGAAAGGAGACAAATATGACACAAACAAGGAGAGTAATACTGTTTCATGTACAGACAGACAAAAAAACAGACAAAGTAATGAAGATTACAGTTTAACAAACACGCTATAATAACGCTGTTAAGAAAGTAGGCACAAGCTAGGATGGGTAGGAAAACAAAGAGTGTTCTATTCAAAGGAACCAGCAAGTCTGAAAATTAAATTTGTATGGTTAGACAGTGCCTTAACAACTGTACGATATCATATGTGTAAGGAATAAGGGTGGCAGGAGGGGGAAGGTATGAGGGGAAGACATACAATTCTAGTAAGCATATAGATTTGTTTGCAACATTTATTGGGTTGGTGCACAAGTTCATTACCTTTTTCCATAAGTTTAATAAACACAACACATACACAAAACAGAAACCTTAGTCATCAATAATACATTCTCTCTCACTATTTAGAACAGTCTGCCAATGGTGGGGTAAGTTTCTGATTCTAGACTGTAGAAATCACATGGTTTTGAGGCAAAGAACTCATTTCGCCATGTTCAGAAGTTATTTTTCACTTGGAAAGGAAGTTTCTTTAAGGTTGTTTAATAGAGTGTGGAAAAGTTAAAAATCTGAGGGTGCAAGATCAGATGAATAAGGTGCATGCAGAATGACTTCCCAAACAATCTCCTGTACAGTATTTTTTGTCAGTATAGCAGAATGTGAGCGAGAGTTATCGTGGAGTGTCATCACTTCACATAGTCTTCCTGGTCTTTCTTGGACTGCGTCTATAAGATGTCTCTGTTGTTAACAATAAATGTCAGCCTTGATGGTTATACCCTGGGGAAGCAATTCATAGTACATCACACTGTCACCGTTCCACCAGATGCATAACATTATCTTCCATGGATGCATGCAGGTCTTTGCACAGGAAGTTGCTGGTAGTCAGGAGTGGTCAGTGTTCCTCACGAGCCAAATGATGACGAGCAAGCAGAGATGTACATATGGCCACCCACTCATTTCTATGATTTTGGCTTAGAGCATGTGGTACCCATACACTCAATGTATGAACCTTCCCTAATGCATGGGAATGTTGTACAATGGTGGTATGACCACAGTTCATCACATTTCCAGTTCTCTTGTACACTGATGTGGATCATTGTGCATTAATGTGTTTCAACAATCTTCAACAAACCCCGAAGGTCTTTCTGAATGTGGAGAGTCACTAATGTCACAATGATCCTCCTTAAAATGAGAAAACCATTTTCTTGCCATGCTCTGTGCGATGGCATTATCCCCATACACAGTGCAAATGTTACCCTCTACTGAAATCATGTCGTAAATGTTCCTATTTCTCCATTTGGCACTTTATTTTCTAGCATCTGCAGCTCCACTCACTATCTCCAAATGACAAAATGACAAATGTAAATTCAAACAGTAATGGTGAACTACAAGTAAAAAATTACAATTGATAAATAAACCCGTACCAACCAGAACACTAACATGCAAAACAAAAATGCTACAAACTAAGCAACAACCTAATATCATGAAGTCAAACATGATAATATATGTAGGAAAAGAGAGAAGGCTACTTACCATACAGAAGACATGTTTTGCAGACAGGCACAATTAAAAGACATTTACAGAATTCATTTTGATCTGAGCTGCCGGAATTGGCAGTCATGTGCATGTGAGCTGTGCTTGCTTGTGCATATGAATGCTGTGTGTTTCTCTTTTGCTGATGACGGCTGTGGCTGAAAACTATGTGTAGTCTGCAACTTAAAGTGTTTTCTGTCTAGTTTGTAGCAATCTCTCTTTTCCTACATACATTATTGGATGTTATATATTATTTTGGAAATCTATGTTTTTCTATGTTAACATTGCTATGTGGGTTTCCATTGTATGATATATGCGGTCTTTAAGTTAAAAATAGAATATGTAATACTTTAATTAAGTAAATGTAGTTAGACAATTCACTTAACTTTCCAACATTGAAAATGTGGCCAGTTAAATGAAAGATTCTTTAATTACTAAGTGAGTACATTTCTTTCATGAGCTACAGTGAAGCAGAAAAGGGAAGCAAATAGTTCAAGGTGTGAACATGGCATGTTGCTCACTCAGCTTCCCCATTAACTAAAAAGCTTTTGAAATAAGTAACTCTCTTATTTGTTGTAATACTCACTAAAAATATCCTTTAACAAGTGAACTGTGATCCATAACTCCCCAATGACTATTCAGCTCAGCCCCTTTGTTCCCTGCATTGTTTAAACTGCTTACTTACACATCTATCTTGTGACCAAAAATATTTACACACATACCTACAATAATAAATTTTTTCACTGATGCCTCCATGTGCATTCTATTAGGGCTCTGTAAACAATTTGCCTTGGAGTCTATACTCTCAGTGGCAAATACTGATTAAGTTGCCAAAGACGTCTTGGGAGATGGAGGCTCTTTCTTTACAGACCACAACAACAACAACAAAATTGTTCAGCCCATTGATATTCAGATTAAATAAGAACAATAATTAGGCTGTTTATAATTGGTCAATTTTGTTGTGAAATTGTTTTCCTCTCAAGTATGTAGTGCAAATGGTTTGTTGCTACTTGATATGACTAATTCCCTTCCCTGAATGTTTAATGAGAAGAGAGCAAGTAGGAGGCCAACTATCCGCCAAAATTCTCTCATGTGACAAGAGCTACAAACGGGAAGAGGATCTCACATTATCTCCCCCAAAACCAGAGAGAACTGTGAACACTGTGGAAACTATTATATGCTGGTCCCCAACTGGTCACTACATGTAATTTCAAAAGAATACCATACCATAATTTATCATTTATCATCGTTTAGGAATCCACAAATTACAAGGCCAAGGACTGTTAACAGTGTGGTAATGAATTTAAATTTAATAGTCTGAAACTGTGAATTAATAAAATAAACAATAAATAACAGGATTAGATGAAGAATGAGGCATGCCAGAAAAGAGGTGGAAATATGTGTATATATTCAATATTTGTAATTTTTGTGTTTTATGTAATGTTACTAAAAATGATGCTATATCTGAAAAGATATAGTATGTAATCATAACAGAATAGAGCTGAACCACTCTGCCTTACTTTTGAGGGTATGGTTGTAAGAGAAAATGGATTGCAGTTTATATGTCTGTCAAAGGCTCAGCACCTAAATTATAGGTTGCGTCGTTTCCTTGGCTCCTTATTTGCATCCCATCCAGGACTTTCTTGCATCATATTAATAATAAGGTTTGTTAAATAGGTTGGGTTTACACACCTTTAGCAAAGATTTTTCAGCCATTGCACTATGGGGGAAAAAAAAGTTGTGAGACTGCACCAAAGTAGCAAATTCTAATTCTTCACTCCATACGGACCCCACCCCTTCCTTCAAAGTAGAGATTGCTAATGCACACCTGTACTTTCGACAGGATGAGAAGTGGTGGCTTACAGCTACTGATCATCATACTTTGTGCCAATGACCAAGGTTAAATTCCAAACTTCTCCATTGTCCCTAATGGTGTGAGGTCATGTGACACTGTTGCTGATGATCTGCTAGCCAGCAGGGGATATTTCACTGAATTTACTCCTTGGTGCTACTGGAGAGAAATAGACTGTGTGTCAGTGCCAGGTTCACCCTCCCTTCCCTTCACCCATAATAACGAAAACATAGCACTACACTGTATGAGAACCCATCACAGTTATCCAAATTACACAAACAAACATCTGACATTTCATAAAAGGTCAGAAAAATGCAATCTTCACTGGGTCCTTGCCCAGAATAGCAATATAAGGCTCTTGTATCTACCACCAACACTCATTTTACTAAGAACATTCTGTAATATGTGACTACAAGGTTCCATATACATTAATTTTTCTTTGAAATACACCATATACAGATCAATAGAGAGACTTGACATTGCACTGAGAAAACACTCACCATAACCAGAGGGAAAACACTGCAGGAGAAGATGCATATCATGTTTCACCGAAATTATAACAAAACGTCGACCATCCTGTCGTGCTTCTAGGGCATAGTTTCGCAAGGCCTTCCGTCTCTTCTCCACTGTTCCGCCAGCACATTCAATCATTTCAGCGAGAGCTGATGGAGACGGGTTGATGCCAGGAGTCATAAAAAAAGTTATGCCCTGTTAAATAAAACAGTTATTAAATATCACATAATAGATGTTCACTTACATAAAAAAAAACCTAGCTGAGCACTCGGCGTTGCCTGGGTATTTATTTATTCAAATCTCCTATTAGTTCATCTTTTCCTGCCCCTTCTCTCTGTCCATCTCCTCACCCTTCTTCCTCATCCACCTACCCACTACCCCTCTCCATCTTGTACCTGCCTCCGACACTTCTCCCTCCTCCCCTTCTCTCTAATCTTCCCCTTCACTTCTTTCTGTCCATCTCCTGCCAACGCTATCTGTCAATCTCCTGCCACCTCTCTCTGCCCATCTCCTCCTACCACACCTACCTGTCCACCTCCCCCCTCTCCGTCAACTCATCCTCCCACGTCTATCTGTCAATCTCCTCCTCCCCCATCTCTATGCTCATATCCTCTTCCACCATCTCTCTTGTCCTCTCTCTGACCATCTTCTCCTCCCATCTGTCCATCTCTGCCTTCCCCTTCTATCTGTCTGTCCATTCCCTCCCTGTCCTCTCACTCTCAATCTCCCCCCCTCCCGCCTCACTGCCCCATGTCTCTTTGCTCAGATGTGCCCTTACACACATATAGCACCTGGAATGCATTCCAATACTACCCATCTGGCACAAGTCTGTTGTAGATTTCATGCACACTACAGACAACAACAGCTGCTACTGAGAGAGATGGCTACCTCGCCTTAATCACCAATTGCAGAGTTCAACACCACTATCTTTTTCCGTCGCTGATCGGTGGACCTGGAGGTCTTCGGTCCCACCAAGATCAGGACAACAGCGTTCCTGACATTCAGGTGGACTCAATGGGGCTTACCAAGATGGCAGGTCAATATCACTGAAATTCATGGCTACACAGTAACCGCCATCACGGTGCAATGGATGAGAAGAAGGGTGGTGAGCAGGACGGGACAGAGCACCTCACCTCACAACTTGGCGTGTGTAAGTTCAATACACACGCTGCTGTCACTCACTGCTGCAGCATTGTGGTACAGCCACAGCCAGGTCCACTGCAAGTGGCAAACTGCCAGTGCAGCAGAGGCTGGAATGATGTGCGAGATGTTAGCTGCTGTGAGCAAGTTGAATGGCACTTACGTTGCAATTTCTCAGCAGGCACTGACAGACGATCCCAATCACAAGTCAAGATGCTACCTGCATTTTTATGGAAATAAAAAACTAATTCTGAACCTTCTTTCACTGCGCCTACGAATATGACGGGTCACTAACATACTTCTGTGGAAGTGGGAGAGTGCCCTCCCAATAGTAGCTTTCTGCAAAATTGGTGTCAGGACGTGGTTGTCTTTCTGATCTACATCAGAAGGCTGTATGAGTATTTCATACAGAGTCACACCAGCAGTTACAATAATCATGGAGTGAATCACTGAAAAGCTTTGTTTCTCACCCAAGTTCGTTTTGGTGTATCCATGTCCAGAATAAGAGACAGTGATTTCTGGGTTACTTTTTGCAATGCTTAGTATCTCAATTTAAGGGGAGTTACAGTACAATGTATTTTGTAACAGTACATTGTAAAATTTGTCGAGGCACAGAGTGCCTTTTCATAGGTTTATTCCTGTAATATATTCCACTGGCAGTATGGTCATGCAAAAGATAACTTTTTTAAGTGTCAATGAGACAAAGTAATAAGTAAATTTTTATATTCATTATAGTGTATATTGTGTGTGGTGTGTAAGGCTTATTTTGATAGAAAAGGAAGCTGCAAAAATATGGCACAAATGCGAGCAACTACTACAGCAGACACAATATCTGCTCTGGCAGAACAGGTTACATTATTAAAGAAAGAGGACAAGCAGATGGCACAGCAGTTACATAACCTAATGGGAGATCCTTCACAGTCAGGTCCCAGTCAAGTTAAATCAATACTGGCAGTACCTTCCACATTTGTGGACCCTATGGTCGCTAGTCTTATTTTTCCCTTTTTCTGGGAAAACATCAGAGGATGGCTCTATTTTTATTCAGAATGTGTTACCCACAGCCAGCTTGTGCTACTAGTCTGAACAAACATCATTGCAGATGGCCAAATTGCACTTTCTGGGTGAGGTTAAGATGTACATCATGTACCATGAGGTTTCAAGTAAAGTAACCACATTTACAGAGTTGGCAAATGGCTTACAGCAACTGTACAGGAAACAAAATAGGGCACATTTCTTTTGAGAAAAGTAATTTTGAGACAACTGCCAAATGAGACCACCAAAGCATTATCGGACAGGATACGCAAGCTGAACATCCAAACTTACGAGTTTGCTAACAAACCGGACACTGAACCAGTTTTATTGAGAGAGGCTGAGGATAGGGCACTGGATCTGTTCCTAAAGGGGTTTCTCCAGAATTTTTTTGCGGTCTGAGAATGGAAAATCCACTAGATGTAGTAGCAGCACTGCAGGCAACCAATAAACTGCAAGAGATAGACAGTGCTACTGAGTCTTGGAATGATCAGGAAATGTTTCTGTTGAACAAAGAATGTTATCACTGCAGAAGAAAGGGTCATTTTAAAGCACAGATTTGCCAACCACAATGTTTGTCAATGGATTGGTCATAAGGCATAGGAGTCTAGGTCAAAGGAACAAGGTAACTACAATGGGAAAAAGAAATCATTAAATGACAATGGTAATCTTCCTTCCATTGAGAAGCATTCCCATTAATTGAGGTGTTTTCTGGAACAATGACTTAATGGCAATATATGGAAATCAAGATGCAAACATCAAATATTTGATGACATGTTTTCATTCATTTCAATCCCATGTACATTGACAAAATTTCATTCAAACAGAAATGACATATTGTTGTTTCAGAATAAATGACACGACACTGTTCTACGTACAACTTACATACTGATCTGAGCTGATAATACAGTACCACATTTAAGTTATTCTTCCATAAATCACTGTATAACATGAACAAGAAAATGACATTTTCCATATTTGACTATTAAACAGTCATCAAATCTAAAAGTAGCATAGTCAGACTGTGAAGCAAGAAAATATATTTTTATTCGGCAAACACAATTAGTTTTCAAAGCAACAGTACAGCGTAAAGGTGTTCCTGAAGGCATTATACCAACGAACATAACACACAATAATCCTCTTTAAAAACGTATTAATATAATCATCCACAAAATGAAAGAAATGCATTTATTCAATTATAGACATAAATACGACACAACACAGTCCTCAACAAAGATCTGCAGCAGTCTATGCATGGTTACTATTGATCATATGTCTGTTTTGCATCCTGAGCAGTCATTGTCTGCCACAGATGCACAAATGTCGACAATATTCTTTAGCATTTCTGCATTATTGTCTCAAAGGAACTTGAGTAGTGCGAAGATATCTTTCTTCTTTGCATCCATAATCCCAGGATGAGACTTCTTTGCCATCACCACGTCTGTTTTGTGCACTAGCAATGTACAACCTCGTTTCTTTCTTTGGTAAGGACTGAATGTTGCTGCACAAACAAGCGTGCTAGCGAGGACGTCGCACTATTATACACATATGTATAGAGAGGCAATTGAAATCCACAAACATCAATACAATTTTAATCGTAAAGAAGAAGGATTAAAACTGGATAAGATATGGCGGTCGACGTTGCATCAATCACGTGACAATCGATTGCCTGCAATCGAGAGAACAGACGATAGCCAGAGATAGCTGCACATCGACGCCACGTGATGTGTGGTCGCGCCCCCTATGATCTCTATATAAGCGGCGGCCCCAGCTCCTAGCAGCCAGTCGTCGACTCACCTCGGAAGACGTTCTCTGTAGTTGAGAACGAAACGTCAGGGAGAAGAAGTTCTACAGATCGACCACGGCAACTTAGCCCGGAAGAGTTTACTGATAAAGACGCCGGCCGTGAAAGCCTACATGGAATGATAATGTAATGGTTTGGAAGGAAATTGGTCTCAGAGAGAGCAGACCATGTCCCAAATTTCCATTGCAATTTTATGTGGTCTGTTGCTGTGTTTCCCTCTTTTGTCTGCTACTGTAAGACCAGTAGCATTCAGTGCCTTTAAAATTGTTTTCGGATGACTCTCGGTAACTTGCATGATACTTTGGAATTCGGATTTACAGACTACGGTGTTATTATTGTTGCATTTTAGATGGTATATATGGGTGGTGCTACAAATCTGAGCAGACCTAGCAGCATTTGATGCTCAAGATAGTGCTTTCTTTTCAGTTAAACTTAACATCAACGTATCTTGTGTGTTATTGTCACCTAAAGTCGAAAATTGTTCATGGATCTGTTGGGCATATTTTTAGATAGCATTCCTTTGGGCAACCTTTATACCAACTGCAAATTTCTTAGAACAGGCTTTCTTACTGGTTTTTGCTGAAATATAATACTGTCCTGAATTTCTTTTCTTCTTCACAACCTCTTTTTTCCACTTCTCTTTCTGCATCTTATGTTTCCTTTCAATTAGGTGGTTCTCATAATAACCACACTCCATACTGGATATACTATCACAATCACTTCCCATATTTTGTTTACAGTCACTATTTAGTTTCCATGTGATGTTGCAAAACATAAATTCCATGGCACAGATATCTTGTCTCTGACAAATAGGTCTCAGTGCAGTGCACACACAACACCGGTAAAAGCGGCATGGAAGCTGTCTACCATGCTATGGTGGTCAGTGGAATGGGATGGAGCCACACAGCCTTCAAATGTTTCTAGAGGGTGTTGCGCCTGTCGTAGAGTAATAATAATTTGTGAGAACAAAGACTCATTTGTTTGGATACAATTACTTCACGAAATGGAAAAATGAGTAGCAAAATGAATGTAATGTCATTTTTCCTTGGAATGCCTCAATTAGAAGTGCATTCAATGCAAATGCAGAGACAGATTGTTCATTGGTGGCTTGTTTGAAAGGGAAACAATATGAACTTTTGATAGAAACAGGAGCACACATATAGATTGTCAGTCTGGACCTCGTGCGGTAATGCAGTTGATTCAGTCAAGACAACATGGCTTGGGTTTAAAATAGGAAACACAAGGTTCATGAGCAAATGTAAGTTTGGTCAACTGTGAGACAATGTGTCACTGTGATACTTGGGTTAGATTTTCTGGGTAGGCATTGTGCTAGAATCAACCATTGGCAATAAGCAACATTGTTTTGTACGTAGGTGTATCTGTCAATAAACCTGGATAATTTTGGGGGAGATGAAGTGAGTCTTCCATAGGAATTACTTATAGCCACATTAGAGGTTCTCGAAGAGGAAGATACTGAGGAGTCTATGGCACACGGAAGAACAGAGCGAACCGTCAACATATCTGTGCTGTGAGAAAAAGTTAAACACCTTTAGGACAAATATAGGGCATTAATGGAATCAGTGTTAAACACAGTATAAGGATTTGTTCAATCCACAAGGAGTGTTACCTGCTACACCAATCACACAACATAGAATATCAACAGGCAATCATCTGACAGTATTTAGAAAACAGTATCGGCTACCTAAGCATTTACAGCCTTTAGTAGAGGGCATGGTGAATCAGCAGTTATCAAATGCGATTATAAAACATATTGATAGACCATGGTCAGCGAGTATGATGACTGTGGGTAAGAAGTCACCAGATGGAACAAGAAAATATCAGATGTGTTGCGACTGCAGTTTCTTAAATGAAAAGACAGTAAAAGATGCGTATCTGATCCCTAATATTAGGTGACACATTAGATAATTTGGGTCAGTGCAAGTTTTTTTTCATCCCTAAATTTAAGAAGTGGGTATCATAAAATTACGGTACACCCTAAGGATAGTTCTAAAACAGCACTTACCATGACTTCTGGTCACTACTAATATTGTAGGATGCCTTTTGGGCTGAAAAATGCACCAGCTACATTTCATATTACATGGAGTCCTCAGAGCTTTAAAAACCAAACAAATGCATGATGTATCTCGACAATATAATTATACTCACAAAAAGCCTGGAAGAGCATGTTCAGCATTTGGAGATGGTATTTGGCAGGTTGAGAAAGGCTTGACTTATGCTTAACACTGATAAGCCTCACTTTGCACAATCAGAAGTAAACTATCTGGGCCATATAATACGCCAAGATGTAGTAAGGATAGATCCGCACCTTACATCAGCAGTACATGACTTTTCAGTCCCTCATACAGTTAAACAATTGCAGTCTTTCCTTGTATTAACAAATTACTATAGAAAATTCACGAAATTACGTTTAGCTGGACACCTGAGTGCCAGACAGCATTTCAAAATTTATTCAGATCCAATTTTGATTTTACCAGATTTCACAAATGAATTCATATTGTCATGTGATGCAAGTGGTACTGCTTTGGGAGCGATTCCAGGGCAAATCATTTACAGTAATGAACACCCAGTTGCATATGCATCACGTCAGCCTGATAAGGCCGAACAAAATTCTTCTACATAGTATCTCTTATTTTAGACGTTATGTACATGGACACAAGTTCACATTGATTAAACGATCATGCAGCTTTACAATGGCTACTAGGGCTAAAAGATCCTTCAAATCATCTAACGAGATGGGCTTTGAAATTGTGTGAATTTCAATACGATGTGATTCCCAAAACGGGTGTTAAAGACACAGAAATGCAGACACACTTAGCAGGAAGATTGGAACATTGTAAGTATATGCGTTTGATCTAACACATCTGAAGAGAGCATGAGCTAATGATACAGAGTGTCAGGTGTACCACAAACAGATACAGTTTGATGTACAATATGGGGTTTTGTGTAGATCAACCAAGTGTGGACTGCGTGTTGGGGTTCGAGCAGCTTTGAGGACAGAAATACTACGAAAAGCAAATGATCATGCATTATCGGGTCAGGAGGGTAAGAGAATAAGAGTAGCAGAACAGTTCTGGTGGAGAACAACACACGCTGATGTTCAACGGTATGTCAAGAACTGTATTCTGTGCGCACAATGTGCTGATTTGTGCCATCAAAAAATAGAATTATAAAAACTACTAGAGCGCAGATATTCTGGGGCTGTTTCACAGGAGTCAATCAGGTAACAAGTATGTGTTAACAATTATCAATCACTTCTCAAGGTACCTGGTAATGATAGTAATACTAGATCAGAAGGCAAGCAAAGGAGCTCATGCTATGATAAATGGCTGGATACTTAGATTTGTGGTGCCACAAACAATTATTATGGGCCATGGCACAAATTTCATGTCTGAACTCATTAAGCAGATGTGTTACTTACTGAACATTAAGAAATTACGTACAAGCCCATTCCAGCGGTAGGCAAATGTTCGTACAGAAAGAGTTCATAGGACTATATCTAAGTTGCTAAGCCATTACACTATTCTCAACACCTAGGTTGGGATGTATATTTATATTATGTAACTTGCGCACACTATTCAAAAACTCATACAGGAACAGGATTATCGCCTTACCAGATGGTATATGGACGCAAAATACCTTCTCCATTTGATGCTATTCAACCAACATTGGGAAAAGAAAGTGAACATGTTAAGGTGTTAGCAAAAACTCTAAAGGAAGTCCGGCAAAAGGAAAACACAAAAGCACTATACTGTCAAGAGCATGTAGGATTAAGTAAGAGGAATTTGCAACAGTATTGTATGGGTCAATGAGTATTACACTCTCAACAATAAGATAAAAAAGTTTTTGATGAAGTTTTAGTGTCCTTGCCAAGTGGTTGAGGAAAAGTCGCCTGTAAATGTAAAGTTACAATTACCAGGATGAACTTCACTAGTCCATATTAATAGAATTAAACCTTTTCAAGGAGCAATAGATTCCTTTCCTCAAGTACCAGCAGAGGTGCCACATACTAGAATTAAGAAGCATACATGGGTAATAGTAGAATGTAACTGGGTAGATACAAAATCTACTCACCAAGCGGTGGCAGAACATGGATATAAAAAAAGGTTATAATTACACACTAGAAAAGATGTATGCGCAAAGTGTTGATTAATCTTGGTGACTAGCACATAAGCTAGAAAAAAACACAGTTTCAACAAGACATATGACAACAAAGACTGACAAGAGGGGCACAAGAGGGAACGATGACCACATGGTCTAATATTACAACGAAAACAATCAATTTTTGACAATATAATGTAATTGTATAGATAAAAAACCTACTCACCAAGCAGCAGAAAAACATGAATATAAAAAGGTTACAATTATGCACTAGAAAAGACGCCCCTACATCTTTCCTGTGTACACCCAACAGGCCATAAAATCCCTTCAGCATTTTACCTATACAGAATATTTTCTTTCTAAATTACACGCTAGATGCTATGGTTGGGGTTGGGGTTGGGTTGTTTGGGGGAGGAGACCAAACAGCAAGGTCATTGGCCTCATCGGATTAGGGAAGGACGGGGAAGGAAGTCGGCCATGCCCTTTCAAAGGAACTATCCCGGCATTTGCCTGGAGCAATTTAGGGAATCACAGAAAACCTAAATCAGGATGGCCGGACGTGGGATTCAACCATCGTCTTCCCGAATGCAGATGCTATGGTATTACAGGGCACAGACAAATTGATTGATGCATAAAAGGAGCTGACTGCTGTTGATCAAATGTTAAGACATGTTCAGAACTTTCACCGTCGGTGAACACAGAGCACAATTACCATTACTGTAGTAACCACTAGTATAATTGGAGTACTAACAGTCACTAGCGTAGTTTATCTTTTCCTAAGGAGTAAAATAACAAACGCACAGTCGACACTCACACACAAGATCCGTCTGGAATGGGTTGTACCAAAAGGCAATGAGAAACTGCAACACGGGTTAAGTAAGAAAGGCTAAGGCAAATGCAACAAATGGTACCTAGAGCTCTTATGAACCATTTCTTTGCTATAATGAACATGTTAAGCAAGCACCGCAGAAGGGAAACTGCTGATACCTTCGTAATAGGTCATGATGAATGACATCAGGTAATAATTAGTCACTATTTTGCTCCATAAATATCCCAGCAGTTTAGATTGTGAGGCAGTCAGTCAGACGGATCAATGGCATGTGTGACACTCGCACTCCATTCCCTGATCATAGCAAAATGATGTCCGGCACAAGTCTGTTGTAGATTTCCTGCACACTACGGACAACAACAGCCATTACTGGGAGAGATGGCTATCTTGCCATAATCACCAGCTGCAGAGTTCAACACCACTGTCTACCAATTGCACAGTTCAACATCACAGGCTGCCTCTGTCACTGATAGGGGGGCCTTGAGGTTTTTCTGTCCCACCAGAATCAGGACACCAGTGTTCCTGACATTCTGGCGGACTAAACAGAGCCTACCTGTACAGCAGACCAATATCATCAAACTACACGACAACAGTCACCGTGGTACAAGGGATGACGAACATTGTGGTACACGGGATGACGAAGAAGGCTGATGAGCAGGAGAGGACCGAGCACTTCCCAAGTCAGAATGTGAGAGTTCAATATATGTGCTGCCATCACTCACTGCTGTAGATTCATGGTACAGCCACATCTGCGGCCAACACAATCAGTGAACTGCCAGTGCAGCGGGCAGCTGGACTGAAGTGTGCGGTGTCAGCTGCCGTGCGTGGATTGAAGGCTGCTTGTGACGCGATTCCTCAGCGGGCATTGACAGATGATGCCAAACATGAGTCAAGATGCTAACTGTATTTTAATGGAAATAAATAACTAATTCTGAATCTTCTTTCACTGCACCTACTGGCGATTACAGGTAACCTACACCCTTCAGCCGAAAACTGGCAAGGAGTGAAATGGGAGAGTGCCTCCCATCAAAGCAAACTCTATTCATGCCCTCCCAATAGTTGCCTCTTGCAGTACGTAGTATGCGTACCAAATCTGGCTGAAATCAGTTCAGTGGTTCAGGAGGAAATGTGGAAAATACACTTTCACAAATGCATACATCAATTTTTATATAATTATGTATATGTTTAATAGAGGGAAACATTCCACGCGGGAAAAATATAACTAAAAACAAAGATGATGTGACTTACCAAACGAAAGCGCTGGTACGTCAAGGCACACAAACAAACACAAACATACACACAAAATTCAAGCTTTTGCAACAAACTGTTGCCTCATCAGGAAAGAGGGAAGGAGAGGGAAAGACGAAAGGACGTGGGTTTTAAGGGAGAGGGTAAGGAGTCATTCCAATCCCGGCAGCGCTTTCGTTTGGTAAGTCACATCATCTTTGTTTTTAGTTATATGTACATGTTTATATATGTAAATAACGAATGGGAATGTAGGCAGATAAAACAGACAGCAAACACAACAGAGGAAAAACTGTGATGGTCCTAAACAATAACACATTATTAACTGATCTGTGCTCAGCGAAAAAAAAAGGAAAGATGTGAGAGTTGAATGTCTTGCTGATGACAAGATAATTAGGCAAGGTAATTAGATGTGTCCCACTCAAAGAATCCATCTGAAGACTAACCATATGAAATTAGGGAATCCTTGGAAAAATTTAATCACAATGGCTGAACAGGTGTTAAATGTGAGCCCATTTGTCACCTTGCTTGATACCTATTCAGGAAGGTTCGAAAAACAACACCATGGTAACTCTCTTTGTCACTTAGGACATTAATGCTCACAATAAAATGTGAAATAGAGACAGCAACCATGCAGCGCAGAGGATATACAAACAGTGCACTGTTTCGGAGACATGTTTTTACCCCCATCAAGAGCTTCAAAGTGAAGATCCTACATCTCCAACATCAATTAGCATAACATCCTTCAAGGGTCATACTTTTGTTTGCCAATGGATAACATGCTCTTAGGCACAAAGAGCCAACAGAAAAGGTGCAAGAATTAAATTTTCAAGTAATATCACTGAGAATTACATATACATCACCGCTGAATCTTCGATTTTACTTTCAGAATGTCTGAATCCTCGATTTATCTTTCAGGATGTCTGAATCTTCGATTTTACTTTCAGAATGTTATCTAACTGACCTATGATCACCCTCCCCTACCCCTACCCGGTATAAATGCCTGCTCTGTTCAGCTCTCTGTTTTCAAGAAACAGGTATTTAAATTAAGTTCAAACAAATGTAAGAGAGTGATAACAATACTGGTTGACATATGGGACTTCGTACATGGCTTTTTTTTTTTTTGTCTCTAAGCCCCACATTCTACAACATCTGAGCTGTATTACAGAATAGAATTCCTGTTGAAATTTCTACAGCTGTATCAGCACTAAAACTGAAAACAAATTACTGATAGTTGGTATTGTTAAAGATCTTTTCTCAAACCATCTACTTTCTTTTTTTACATATTAACAAACTTTTTTCCCTTCTTATAATGGGCAGTCAAAATTGGACACTGTACATATTGGCAACATGCTCTATAACACTACTAAGTATGTCTCCAACATCACAATGACACTCAAACCGATTGACTCATCTTCGCCCAACGCTACTGGCTTGCATTTCAGAGACAGGAGCCAACATTTCAAAAGTCAAGCGGTCTTTACAAACTTTTAAGAGCATTATCACACGGCTAGAGAATGCCTTACAGCGACTTTATTTGTCCTACTTCTCTCTTATATTCTACTTATTATACTCCCCCCCCCCCCCATTTTTTAAAAAACTTCTTGCTTCTTTTTATGCCTTGGCACTATGCCTTTTCCTGTTCCATTGTGGATTTTTAAATATTTTATCATCATCATCATCGTCTAACCCCCTCCTCATTACAGATGGGTCTCTGATATCCTGAGATATGAGTGATCTACCCTTCCTCTTCAACTATCCCCAACTTATCCCTCCCTTCTCCACGAGGAAGGAACTAATAGTTCTGAAACTGCAATATTGTCAACACTTTTGAGTTAAAACATTGCAGGTGATTTGCGGTCTCGAATGGGTAATGCATTGTTGTTGTTGTTGTTGTGGTCTTCAGTCCTGAGACTGGTTTGATGCAGCTCTCCATGCTACTCTATCCTGTGCAAGCTTTTTCATCTCCCAGTACCTACTGCAACCTACATCCTTCTGAATCTGCTTAGTGTATTCATCTCTTGGTCTCCCCCTACGATTTTTACCCTCCACGCTGCCCTCCAATACTAAATTGGTGATCCCTTGATGCCTCAGAACATGTCCTACCAACCGATCCCTTCTTCTGGTTAAGTTGTGCCACAAACTTCTCTTCTCCCCAATCCTATTCAATACTTCCTCATTAGTTATGTGATCTACCCATCTAATCTTCAGCATTCTTCTGTAGCACCACATTTCGAAAGCTTCTATTCTCTTCTTGTCCAAACTATTTATTGTACATGTTTCACTTCCATACATGGCTACACTCCATACGAATACTTTCAGAAATGACTTCCTGACACTTAAATCAATACTGGATGTTAACAAATTTCTCTTCTTCAGAAACGCTTTCCTTGCCATTGCCAGCCTACATTTTATATCCTCTCTACTTCAACCATCATCAGTTATTTTGCTCCCCAAATAGCAAAACTCCTTTACTACTTTAAGTGCCTCATTTCCTAATCTAATTCCCTCAGCATCACCCGACTTAATTAGACTACATTCCATTATCCCTGTTTTGCTTTTGTTGATGTTCATCTTATATCCTCCTTTCAAGACACTGTCCATTCCATTCAACTGCTCTTCCAATTCCTTTGCTGTCTCTGACAGAATTACAATGTCATCGGCGAACCTCAAAGTTTTTATTTCTTCTCCATGAATTTTAACACCTACTCCGAATTTTTCTTTTGTTTCCTTTACTGCTTGCTCAATATACAGATTGAACAACATCGGGGAGAGGCTACAACCCTGTCTTACTCCCTTCCCAACCACTGCTTCATTTTCATGTCCCTTGACTCTTATAACTGCCATCTGGTTTCTGTACAAATTGTAAATAGCCTTTCGCTCCCTGTATTTTACCCCTGCCACCTTCAGAATTTGAAAGAGAGTATTCCAGTCAACATTGTCAAAAGCTTTCTCTAAGTCTACAAATGCTAGAAACGTAGGTTTGCCTTTCCTTAATCTTTCTTCTAAGATAAGTCATAAGGTCAGTATTGCCTCACGTGTTCCAGTGTTTCTACGGAATCCAAACTGATCTTCCCCGAGGTTGGCTTCTACTAGTTTTTCCATTCGTCTGTAAAGAATTCGTGTTAGTATTTTGCAGCTGTGACTTATTAAGCTGATAGTTCGGTAATTTTCACATCTGTCAACACCTGCTTTCTTTGGGATTGGAATTATTATATTCTTCTTGAAGTCTGAGGGTATTTCGCCTGTTTCATACATCTTGCTCACCAGATGGTAGAGTTTTGTCAGGACTGGCTCTCCCACGGCCGTCAGTAGTTCCAATGGAATATTGTCTACTCCGGGGGCCTTGTTTCGACTCAGGTCTTTCAGTGCTCTGTCAAACTCTTCACGCAGTATGCATGTGAGGCTCATATTTGTAAGCTGTTTATGTTTCTATACAAATAATGTTCCAACACTACAATGGTACAGTCAGCTGACAATGCAAACAAAAAAGAGAAAGTAGACCTCCTGATGGTTGAGGAGTTGAGAGTACAAATGAGGCCCACATCACTGGGCTGGCTGTCCATATTCTGTGTTCCTGAAAAAGTGGAACTGGCATAACAACCATAATTGCCGATCCATTCTGGTGTTGTGAAGGTTGTACTCTTATGCTGTCATGGGCCAGGATTAGTCTCTCAATTCATTAAAAAACGAGAAACATACAACACAAAGCTAACTGGAACACAAAGAGCATTCAGTAATGGCTACTGTGCAACTGTTTGCCAAGGTTAGAAGGATCATGAACATTTGAGTTCTGGCCTGACCTTCAGGGGTATCTTGCACAGCCCCAGTTCAAAGCCCCCCCCCCCCCCCCCCCCCTTTTCTGAAACTGCCACATTTAAGTGTCCACATTGTACATGTGGAAGCACTTTGTACAACAATACACAAGCAGCACACTGAACAATAATATACAATGATGTCTGATCTGTCCACAGTGGATATGTTTTCTACTCTGATGAGCTGTAATGTGACTGGTTCTAAATGAGGGAAGAGTGTTGCACTGCAAACTGATGTACTTGGCATAGCTGGGAAAAACTATGATATTTTCTTCGGCTGAGAAAATGGGCCATGTTTATGCTGCCACCAAGCAAAAGCATTGATTCAGCAGAAAGAGAGCCACTGCAGCTTTGATGGCCTGGTTGCTTCACAACTGAGCTATGAACTTATTGTGCCTTATGTGACCAGAACCAATGCTGTAACAAAACAAGTATGCTTCAAGCGAGTTTACAATAACCACAATTTTTAATCACAGTATTGCAGTCTGCCGACTACCTGCCCTGACTCCACCACTGCTAGCTGTGACACTGCTGCTGGTGCCAAGCTTGATGCTGTGCTTTTAACGCTCACTGGTGGGCCATGCATAGGACCTATTTTAGAGGACCTACCTTAGTTGCTGCTGTCGTAGCCTGGAGGTCTCAGGTTCCCCTGTGGAAATGAGCAGCCACACATCCATCACCTGGGTGGGAAAACTTCTTATTGCACACCACTGCTCTGGGCGGACTCTGCTGCCACTTCTGCTGTGCAGGGTCTCTAGCACAATCACACACACCTTGGCTGTCCTAGTCTGGGCTGCTAAAAGCTTCAAACTGGGTGGTTGACACAGATTCCTGTCCTAATGGGTCAGTGGCCTTGTTGTACCATTTGAGTCAGCATGCCAATGTGTGCTGACTGCTCTGCCTTCCTCGACAGGGCACTAGATGTTTACGTCCCGTGGGAGCTGGCATCCGACAATGATTTGATCCGTGTACTCTGAGTAATAAAGGAATGGTTCTATAACGCTGTTTCTTTGATGTCTCCTTGGACATCCACCAGGAATCCACTCTCCCCTTGACTGCAACCCATACCATAGGTGATGGTATTCTGACATTCAGACAACCCACTATAGCAGCCAATCACACACCCAAGGTATACAAAAAAGGAGGTAGGCCATAATAACTTACTACACAAACAATTGCTTATGCACAAAGAAAATATTCATATTACCAATTTCAGAAAATAATTGCCATCTTCAGATGTTCTTAATCCACAAAAAGCTTTATACAGGCAAACAAATACATTTAAGCACTTTGAACATCGTAAAGTCAAGCAACATTCAATAAATGTACATATCATCACATGATGACTGTCATTCATGTAAACTGCAAGGAGTCAATTGTCTTCAAATCCTTTATTTCGATCAAGTACAAAACTGTGCAACACACAGTTTGTTTTTGTATTATCGTCAGCAAATTCAGGACATGTGTTTAAAGGTTAATGAAAATTTCTCCACTTGTTAGCAAGAATGCTGAAAATACATCTAAAAATGTCAAAGGACCTCTGTGACATTCAGAAACACAGAAAAAACTTCCCATTGACCTACTTAAGGTAATCATTCAATATATGAAATTGGCATTTAACTATTTTTCCTTCTAGAAATTGGTACATCCAGAATTTACTTTTAAACTCCAATTTTTGATTTCCTTATACAGTACGAGAAGTAAAAGAAAGGCATGCACCTCATCAGACTCTATGATGCAACAGAAACTTTGAAGGGCAGCAGTTGACTTAGCAGTAGTGGTAGCATGACAGCTGCACAGAATGACAACAGCTACGCCTCTTCTTAGTGACAACATGTCATACATCTCAGTGCACTGCAGAGAAGCACTTCTCAATGGCAATGTGTGCATCCAACCTTACATCACTATACAGCCCACAGTTCCACAAAGGACTGAAGTATGGGAAGGTATTGCTGAAAAATGGTTCCAGAAAAAGAAAGCAGAATGTGCACTATTTCAAGACCAGACATATCCAGTCAGTCATGCACAGGAACTACATGAATAATGATCATGCAATTACAGTAATATTCATCAGAACAGAAAGTGCACTGCCACAGAAGTGTCACTGAAAGCCACAGATCTTAAATCTTATCCAATAAATCCATATCTTTCTTTCATCACTTAAAAATATGCATTCCATTTACCTTGAACAGTTCCTGTCGGTTGGGTTTTTCGAGAAGTTTAGGAATGTTACAATCAAATTTCTTCTCAAAAGCTGGATCATCTAAAATGTATGGTTTTTCATCTAGAAAAAGAAAACACTTGTAAGGTTTTCAATAATTCTGTAATACAACATACGTAAATTTCAGTAAAAGCTACAAACAAGCACTCACCCAAAATTTTATTTTGAGCATGACTGTCGTGAACCCACACCACCGAAACAATATACTGACAACTAGACAAACAACACATAAGCTTCAAAGTTCGCACTAAATTTGGCATGATCAAATGTGTTGCATCCTTACACGAGGTTGCTTTCTCACATCCTAGTTGCAGCAATTTCTGTAAAATTACAATTTTGGCAATAATGAAATGTCTCTCAAAGAAGTGCAGCACAGCTTCAACTACACATATAAAACTGCAGCTACATCTCGATACATGAAATCAAATATTATGACATAATACTTAATTCTCACAAACAACAACATAAATAAGGATGTAATAAAAGTATTTTGAGGTCACTCTTTACAGTAATGACATTCTTCTTTTTCTGTTTTGACCCAATCAGGTTTCAGTAATGTTGCATCACCCATATAACAATGGTGCAACAGTACTGGAATGTGTGGGTCAAATAAAACCTGAGAAGGCAGTGATCTCAAATTACTTCGCTGCTAAGCAAACACGGACATATAAAGCAAGCTTCAAAAAACATCTAGGTTTGAAAAGAATACCTCTGTATACCCTTGTCTGTACTACAGGCTACAGGTGGGCTCTGAGTGACTTGCTCTTCGTTTTAACCTTCCCCGACCTACCCTCTCTAGAACACATACGAATTTAGAAGATTGTCAAACTGTATGCCTGAAATTGCCTGCTATAAAAAGATGGTAATTGGGGAGCTTTCTGGCTGGAATTTTGACTTTTGAAAACACTTCCAACTTTTTTCTCTCTCTCTCTCTCTTTTTTTTTTTTTTTTGGACATGCTCACTGTTTGTCTGTTTCTTTTGGCTCTATTTTAGCTTTCAATAAATGATTGTTTCTGTTGAGAAGCAGCAGCACTTTCCCGCCAGTGACCTGAGTGCTTCTCTGATTTAACGTGTTTCTCAACATCATTTTTCTTCTGACCCAGTTTGATAATTACAAAATCTGCAGAATACTGATTTTGACCTCTGGTGGGCATTCACAGCCATCCGATCCATATTTGCCAACACTACAGATAGAACTGACAAAGTACATAATGTAAAAAGAGAACCAAAAAGAACTCTATTAACATATTGGGGAAAGACTTTCAGCATGATCGAAATACATTAACAGGTGGTGTTTTTCAGTCACTCAGTTGCTCGGAAGGCAAAAATACATATATGTAGTCTGAAGAAAATCTCAAATGAGAAACTGTAGAAGTTTATACAGGTTTAACAATAGAAACATAATTTGGTTGACTAACTTCCTTCCTGAAAACAATGAAAGAAGAGAGGGCGACCTTTCAAATCAAGAGAAAATACATACAGATAATTTTATTAAGGCTAATGAAAGCACATTTTCACATGCAGATAAACAAAGTGGACTAACCTTCGTAACCTCATTTTCATTAGATAACCCTGAGAGAATGAAGCGTGGCCTCTTGTCAGGAGGTGGTGGATCAGGATTTGTAACTGCTACCTCACCCAGTGGCTCCTCCTCAACTGGAGGAATCACAGAATTTTCACAGTCCAGCCGAGCTCGTTTATGTCTCCGCTGACTAGGTGGACTTTTTTGCAATTTGTCATATGATTCCTGTGTTATATTGATTGGCATTTTCCATGCAGCTAAATTTTAGATAAATTCAAATATGTATAGTATTGCAAAAAATAACATATATACACACATAACATAAACCCATACTCCTAGATTCTTTGCATAACATTGTAAAAAATTAATTCAAAAAGTAATTTCATTCAAATTATTAATTTATAAAAACTTATTATGAATTCAAAGCTGTAGTTACTGTGTCCATAGCTAGTGTTAAAAATTAATGTCAGAATATAGTAAAAAACACACACATTTTTATCTGAAATATCTTGTATATGAACCACTGAACAAATCTGAATGTTTATGAAACGCCAAGAATACATATTTACTGAATTTACGATATACAGCATTGTATAAACTATTCCAATGTCAGACACTGAACAACATGATTTACTTCTAAGTAAAAAACTTTTATGTCAATGTAGTAATGAATGGGGAATTAAATCTAGAAGAAATACTTTTACCGCTTTTAACTGCTATGACTCACCCATCAGATTTGGTATTAAAGCATATTCAACTCGAAAAGGATTTACAAGGTTAAACTGCTGATATTTTGGATTATCTGGTTGCTGAATGCACGAATATTGTCCGAAAAGAATATCTGTAAGCCACTGCACATTCACTACTGGTTTGCCCCATTCTCGGGCTTTCTTGTACTTCTGCCCATCTGGTCTAAAACAAATAACAGTATTACTGATATGTAAATAACCCATTATCATCAATGTAAATATCTCTATAAATAATCCATAAAATGGTGCATTTTTGTAACTAAGCAGCACCATGTAAAAAAGCTTAAAACAAAAGCAAAAGTATTTAGAATAGAAGCAAAGCAAAAAAAGGCAGAGAAAAAAAACAGAGAAAACAGACATTATCAACGATGGAAATTAATATGAACAGTTTACAAAAAATTAGCGAGTTGCAAGGTTTTAGAATCTTGATTTCCTTCTTCAAAGAACATAAAGGCAAATAACGGACAGATAAAAATGTTGGATTGGAGTTCACAGAGGGGGACAGGAATGGAGAAGCAGGATGTTTAACAGACTACATAATTCTTAAATCAAGCAAGAGTAACTGGATTAGAGAGAACTTAGGCAAGGAAAGTTCCTAACTACAGGTGCTAAATGGCAGAGAAAAAGCAGATGAGAGAATGGGCCATGATTGAAAGAATGGGGGCCATTCCGAATCCATGCCAATCAATACCTGGTCTCAGAATTAGCTCGTTCTTTCCACTTTTCTCATCCTTATGCCCCTGAAGATGAATGTGTCCTAAAATCTTGAGTAGCAGTGTTCTTTTGCAAGTGTTACTATGAGGGATATTTGGAAAGTAACATCCAATTGGTTGCAAAATAGAAACCACTGTCTTACCAAACTGGAGACTATATTAATAGCCCTAGCTGACCACAAATGAAGGAGGTCAGTGACACAAAGTAAAAGACATTAACACAATGACTGCCATGAGGCCACCAACGGCCACAGTGGAGCCTCACAGCTGCTGCCACATGCCCACCAGCAGCCAGAGAAAAGTCTCTTTACTAAGAAGGTGTGCCTGGCCTGGCGATGAAATAATCATCACTAACAAGTGCACCAGTCAATGCCATTAACACAATCAAATCAAAGCCTGTCAGGACTCACTGGGATAATAAGATGGAGGAGATGATAGTTTCCTGGACAGCACTGTCAAAAAGATGTGATGCTGTGTCACCGCAATGTGCAGGAGTTCAGAAGGGAGACTACCAAATAACACCATTCAAATATCCACTAAAAAGCTTAAAGAAGAAACCACCTGTGTTAAAAAAGACAGGGACAGGCTTCTGGTGTGAGCATAATGTGCTTCTGGTGGATGTCCTGGCAAAACTCAATTCTGAAAGCTAATAGAAGAGGAAAATGACTGAGTTGAAGATTTAAGTTTTCAAATGTATCCCTGAGAATTCAGAATTTTGTTTACAGCATGCAATGCTCAGCTCATACCAACTTTACAGCTAATGAACTTATTTCAGTCTTACAATGACTTCAGAATTGTAGCAAGATTAGAATCGCCCCCTCTTTTTTTTTTTTTAAGTCTGTGAAAGCTTACTACAGGAGTAATTTTTGCTGGCAGTTTTATTGTTATTCCAATAATATGAGTGCATCTTACAACTGCAGATTTTTATAGGAAAGTACTTTTTTATGGGAAAGTAGTTTTTATGACATTTTTGGACAAAAGTTGTCTCAGTTTTCTACCAAAGTGCACTTTTATCAATGCTGGTGAGAACACCAAGAAATGTTGACAATTGTTGGAAAATTAAAGATGGTACTCATTTCTCTTAAGAAAAAACAGCTTTTTTCTGCTGATTAATACTAATTTCTTGTTTGATCAATTTAGCTTTCTGAATGGTAGATAATGAAGGAAAAAACTAGTTTAACTTACCTTCTACAGACTAGAATGTGATTTTCTCTTGAGAAATAGGCAGTAGGTTTAGCACCAATTTCAACAATCATGAAATGGACCATTCTTCTCTCTTCTTTCTCAAAACCAGAATATGATATTATGTGATTATTGCAAGGTTTTTCGTCAACCCTACAACAAGGTAAGGTATTAATGAGGCGTGAATTCACATTTCAATTATTTGATTTGATTTTTTTGTTGTCTCTAGACAAATTTACAGTTGTGAGGTCAAGATATTGGTGACTTGTCAGTGACGCACTGCTTATTTTATTAAATATTATGCTGCTCTGCATTTACTTGATATTAAACAAAAAATTTAAGACATACATGGTTTTAAGTCTAACACTGATGTATCATAGAGAAGTATTCCACTTTAAACTACAGTTTACTTCCTGGCACAAAGTAGGTAAACAAAAAAGTGTTGTGAAGTATTACTCTACATTTTCTAAGACATTCCTAACAAAGGAACACTTCTTAGCAATGTACACACAATATGCTTGAAAACAGGGATTAGTGGCTAGTGCCACAACAGTTTGTTCTAATATACTGATTCCGGGTAAGACAGGCTAATGTCCAAGACAGATTACTGCCAAAATATAGTGCACGAGTTAATAAGAGTGGAAAGCCAAGTGAACTGTATGTGGTAGAGGTGGGGGAGGCAGGAAAAAATAAGACACGTCAGAAAATGAAAGATAAAGAGAACTAAAAAGGTGGGAAGAAAGGAATACTTACTGTTAAGAAATGCCAATTCCAAAGAAACTAACATAAATTTAGGTCAAGTGGGTGGCAAGGAAGGGCATATGGTGATGCCAGTTTCCACTCGCGGAGTTCCAAGGAACTGGTGTCTTGGTGAAGAATCCAGATGGCATGTGTGGTGACACAGGCACCAAGGTCACAACTATCATGTAGAGCAGCATGTTTTGCAATGGGATATTCCACATTGCCTGTACACACCCTCTTCCTATGCATATTAATTTTAACTTATAACTTGGTGTTAGTCACGGTGATATGAAAGGCCAAACGTGTTTACATAACAGCTGGTATTTAACATGTCATTTCTGAGGTGGCTCTTCCTGTGATGTGCATATGTTTCGCCAGTTACAAGACTGGTATAGGTGGTGATAGGAAGGTGCATACGGCAAACCTTACAGCGGGGATGGTCAAAGAGGTAAGAGCCATAGGGTAGGGAAATGGATGCAGAAGGATCATGGGGTCTGACAAGAATATTGTGAAGATTCAGAGAACAAGAAAACGCTGCTCTAGGGGTAGTGGGAAAATGTCAGACAGAATAAATCTCTCCTTTACAGTGCGGTTTTAGAAAGTACTCTTGTGAAGTAGGTGATTAATACATTCAAAGACCAGGACCAAGTGACAGGAGGTGTACCAACAGTTTCAAGACTACATTTTGCATAAGGACCAAGAAAATAACAGAAATTAGGGCTCATACATTGGCATGTAGCAGTTGTTTTTCCCTCACTCTATTTGTGATTGGAACAGGGCAAAGGAAATTACTAACAGTATCGTGCACCACATGGTAACTTGCACCATGTGGTGGATTGCAGAGAATGTATGTAGACGTAAGTGTTGTGGAGGATGGATGGGCAATGAAACACCACTTTAGGAGGGGTGGGAAGGAACTTAGGTAGGATGTCCCTCATTTCAGGGCAGCATGGTAAATAATCAAAGCACTGACAAAGGATGTGGGTCAGTTGTTTCAGTCCAGGGTGGTACTGAGTGACAAAGTGGGTGTTCCTCTGTAGCTGGTTCTTGGGAGTGTTGGGAGGATTGGGGTGTGTATGAGGATATGGCACAGGAAACAGATTTACCTTCACCTCCACCACCAACTTTTCCGGACTGTGCAGATTGGTGTTACCCTTACAGCACATTCTCCACTCCTGAAACTATCCCTGCCTTAACCTACTGTCCCCATACCGTCCACCCAACAGTTTCCATCCCTTCTTTCCTATAAACTCTTCCCAATTCACATCCCCTCGCTCTCACTATGGGCCGCTCTCTGCACACACACCCACCAGTCTTTCCACCTCTCTGCACCTCCCCTTTTCAGCCCCTCCTCGCGTGTGCCTGGCAGCCTTGTCCTGCTGCCTTCTACTCCCTGCACGCTCTGCCAGACACTGCTCCTCTCCAACCCAACCCCCCTCCCCTTCCACTTCCCATTCTGTATTGCTGCTTTTGTTCAACGCAATAGTTGTAGCTTAGTCAGAGTGGACACAGATATCTGTCATGTATGTGTGAGGTGTGTGTATGTGTGTGAGGTGTGTGTGTGTTCCTTTCTTTTTCGAAGAAGGCTTTGGTCAAGAGCTTAGTGTACAGCAGTCTTTTCGCTGTGCCTGTCTGTGCCTCAGAGAGTAGCTATCTATTCTTTCCAGAACTTTCGATACACCAACCTGGACCACATGGTAGTCACATAGTTTACTGTTGATACTTTCTAGAGAATATCACACAACACTTCCTATAATCAAAGTAATAAACACTGAGACCACCGATATGGAAAGTCCAGCATGGCTCCAGGTAGCTGTATTTGGACTTAAAACTTTTATACTGTGTTTAATTTACCATTAGACCATACAGTAAAAGGACGCTGAAAAAGAAATAATTTCTTCTACTCTTAAATTCCAGCAGCCTACAGGGTTGATAGAGCATGCAGATTGGCAGACTTAAAATTCTGCTACAGCTGGAATAAAATAACTTTGGGACTTTGCGATTGACAGATTCCATGTACCTATAAAATAACTGCGAGCATGCAGCACTTGAGAAAGAACATGATTGACTGGTGGGTGACCCCAACCACTGATCTTGTTGGAATGTCAATCGCAGAGTTATTTCAATTGAATTACAGCAGTCAGATCTATTACCCGATTACTGATGAGCTCGAGCATCTAAGTTGTTTTCATCAAATACTGTACAGAGGAAGATGATGCGAGGAAACTGAACTGTAACAAGGCTCACGATAAAATTCAGTTTACTACTGGCAATGAGGCGGTAGAAATTACCAATTTATTCACCTAATAGACCCTTTTCCTCAGTGAATGCATATGATACCTGATATTCAAATATATTAAAATGAGAGAATATTACGATTTTCAGAGAGCAATGATGCCGTTAGAAGTTCAAAATGGACAAGGAGTGACAAGGAAATTGGCCATGTCATTTAGAGAACTAAGAAAACTGCAAAAACCCAGTTGGGATTACTGTACGGGCATTTGAATATCACTCCTCCTGAAAACGATCCAAATGTTCTAGCCACAGCACCACCTTACTTGATAATGAATATTAGGTACTGAAAAAAATACCACTGAGCAACCTAAACATAAGTGGATTCACCAATAATGTTATATCTTTTATCACTGTTCTAGCTTAGCTTTCACCTTGTCTTTCTTCATTTGTAATTCTACAAAACAGACTTCATAGGTTTCCTCATGAGTTTTTAAAGAATGTGTCCTTATACCAAGTGTCAAAAAATCCTAACTTGTTCAATCTCACTCGCAGCTACCAGTGTTCCATACTTTTATGATTTATACTGTACATGGTATAATGAGATTGGGTCCTCTGTAACTTGCTGAGTAACTCAAATTCCAGACCCAACCATTTATTGTGCTGTCATGAATGCTTTGAGACTCTCTTGCATCCATACATACTATAAAAATGCATGTGTGTATGTTCCACATATCCTAAACCACTGGCCACATTTCAACCAAACTTGGTACACATATCACTTACTACCTTGAAATACTTGCTATGGGGGTAGAAACCACCTACTTTTTAAAGGGGTGGGAGTGTAAAAGAAATGTACCCCATGACAAGCGAATATCCTGACTTGATTAATCCAGTATCGGACAATGAGAGTACTTAGCGACTTGCAACCAAATTTACACTCAAATTCAAATCTTTATGGCATTCCTGTCCGAGCTGTCAGGATGGCGATCATGTGTGCACGAGGTGTGTTTACTTGTGTTAATGAACTTCTGTGTGTGTGTGTGTGTGTGTGTGTGTGTGTGTGTGTGTGTGTGTGTGTGTGCTTTTCTGTTGAAGGCTGCAACTGATGGCTAATGTGTGTTTTTAGTTGTACGTGTCTGCAACTTCACGTATCTTCTTTACAGTAAGTAGCAATCGATCTTTTGATTCCATTGTTGGCATTCCAACCTGCAGTTTCTATTGTTTGATAAAACCTTTATGAAACTTTTTCTTGCCTAGAACACTCATAAAATGATGAAAGGAAAAAAGTATTGCTTACTACTTTTTTTCTGTTCATGCAGTAAAAATACTGCACCGGGAACAATGTTTTAATTTATTACTTCTTTACAACTAACTGTATTCACACACATTTTGCAGACAGTATTCACATATACCACTGAATGTATTGCAGATTTATCATTGCACTACACGTAGATAAGAAGATACTATGTCGCAAAGATTGAACTGTGAGAAAACGGAATGGCAGGGCAAAATTCACTACAGATAAAGGTGAAATATGTATAAACATGTTAATTGTATGTGAAACGTAAATAACATATGCAATATCTAGCAAAGCTGGATATAAAAGCATCTCCTAAACCCCTGGATTGATTTCAACAAAACCTGGTACACGCATTACTTACTATCTGGAAAGAAATACTGTGGGGATAAGGAACAATGAGCCTTGTACTGGGGTGAGGGTGATAATCTACTGAAGGAGAGAAAAGGTGGGGTGGAGGAGATGGACAGAGAAGGGGGAAGGGACAGATGGACACATGTAGGAGGGAGGAGGAGGTGAACAGAGAAAGAGGAGATGGACAGAGAGGGGGGAGGAGGAGATTTACAGAGAGAGGGGCAGAAGAAGACGAATAGAAAGTGGGGGTTGGAGGTGGGGGTGGGAGCAGTTGGACAAGGGGGAGAGGCAAAGGGGACCAACAGAAGCCTGGAATAAGCACATATCTGGGTAATGCCAGGTACTCAGCTAGTGCATTATATTTGTCAAATCTGCAAATGTGCAGTTTCTTTGCCATTTTTTCCTAGACAGTGGAGGAATTACTACAACTACAAGAGTAGATAGGCTTTGATAGTTTTAGAGCTGTGATGGGTGCTAATATAATTAAAATTGCATAGAGTGGAATGCTGTCTGTAGTTTCATTCCCACATAATAACGTAACACAACACTTTTGCTTTAGGACTTCCTTTGAATTCCACACACAGAAGAATGATGAGCTATGCGTCACTGAAAATGATAATTATTATACTACATGACTGTTTGTTAGTTCATTTGTTAATAAATAACACTTCACAGTTAACTTATAATGTCTTTACAGTCTTTATTTAATAACAATTCCGAAATATCAATGAAAATTTATTAAGATGTATAGAGTATCAGTTACCCATGATTACACCTGCACAACAGTTCCACAAAAATTGAAGATGCTAGCAACTTATGTGTTCGTAACATAAAAGTAGCACAAATATTAAGTATTACTTCTACATTCCATAAATTTTGTGTTATCAATCACAGATTATTGTCATCCATAACAGAACCCACATATACTAAAATTTAACCCGTATGAATAATTAATGCTACCCATAATCCCTTCTCAAAATCTGAGCTTGCTGCATCCTAAATGTACTACTTTCATTTCATTTTTGCATCTATTTAAAATAACTCACCCTCCACTTAAAAGAAAACTTACCAACTACACAACAGGCAAACACCTCTGGAATACAATTTATTTTTAAGATGGTAAAATATCATACATACTTGTAAGGGCGTGGAAAATGAACTGCCAATGATGGTGGCACTACCTGTTGTTTCTCCAGGGCATCACTGAGCCAGTATGGTGTGACACATCGTTTACTATCTCTCAAGGCCTAAAGTGAATGAAAGTTAACTGTAAGATTCCAAAACAGAAACACAATTTATGATCTCTCTCTCTCTCTCTCTCTCTCTCTCTCTCTCTCTCTCTCACACACACACACACACACACACACACACACACACAAGTACATACAACTTCATTTGTGCCCACATCAAGTTATGAACAGCACCAATTAGAATTTAAATACACACTGATTCAATGCAGAAATTAGTAAGGTTGTCCAAGAAAAACAGATAAGTACATTGCGTTGAAGTTCATAACTGGACATTACATAGAATTCTTTATCTGGAGTTCTTAAGGTGGTGTGAAATAGGTTCATTATTCAAAGCTAATACAGCTTCTACTCTTCTAGGCAGATTTTCTAGTACATTGCAGTAGATGACGGTCAACTACAACACACAAAACTTCATGTGTGCACAATTTGCTGCTATCGAGCAGGCACTACTTGATACATCTTGGCTTTGGTCAGTCCTCCTTGGTATAGTGCAATATTTCATTTATCAATGTGATGTGACACTTCTTCCATCATTTGGCTTGGCTAATTTCGATTGCCAGGACTTTCTTCAGTTTGGCAGACTCATTGTGCAAGCACTGTTTATTTTTATTTATTTATTTATATACATATTTCTTGGATCCTTTAATGCATGTGAGATGCTAGGATGTGGAACGACTTAAAGAATACACAAATGTATTTTCACAGAACATACTAGTTATTTTCCAAAAACAGACACAGGATATAATAGTCTTTTTACCAAACCAGTTGCATGGAAAGTACATAATATAAAACTACAACACAAAAAAGTGATAAAGACATGGATTAACACATGTTGTGTTGTTTAAAACCTAAAAAACATGCAGTGACACACACACACACACACACACACACACACACACACACACACACACCACTCTCACTCACTCTCTCTCTCTCTCTCTCTCTCTCTCTCTCTCTTCTCTATCGAAAATGAATGAAAGGCTTCTTCAAGTAAATGTATAATTAATTTATTTTTAAATAATGCTTTGTTACTATGTAGGTGTTTGATAGAGTTTGGCAGTGAATTAAAAATTTTAATACTGGAGTAGTGTACACTTTTCTACACCCGAGTTAGATATTTTAGTTCACAATGGAGGTTACCTTCCTCCTTGTGTTGTGCCATGGAACCTTTCATTGGTTTCATAGTGGGCAGCACTGCCAACCATGGAACTCATAATTGAGTAAATATATTGGGACACTGTAGTAAGTATCTCAAGCTTCTTGAACAGATTACGGCACAAGGTTCTCCATTGTACTCTGCACATTATTTTGAAGATTTTGTGACACTCCAATTTGTGAGACTGTCCTAATGGCAAAAGTAGTGGAGAAGAAACATTTTTGGATTTGGAGGATATGATGTTCCCAGCTGGCTATATGAGAAGATCTAAGAAATTGGTGCAATGCACTCTTTGCATTTGCTGACTGCCATGTAAAACAGGAATCTCTAGTGGGACTTTGTGAGCAAAGTTGAAGTGGAGGTAATTGGTTTTGCTCTGATTTAATGTTAGTGAGTTTATTCTGTATCAGTGGAACTCGCATGTTTTGCATGACAAAAGTAAGTCATTTATGCGAATCAAAAACAGCAGAGGACTGAGGACAAATCCCTGAGGGACTCCATGGAATACAGTGCCCCAGTCCGACTCCACCTCCTCCTCTGCTATGCTGGTCTCATGAAGAGCTACCTTCTTCTTCCTATCATTTAGGTAAGATTGTAACCAGTTTCCCACTGCCTTCTGATGCCATTGTGGCTTGCTTTGTTGCCAAGTATTTTTTGATCCATAGTCAGACAAGTATTTTTTGATCCACATAGTTGAAAGCCTTAAAGAGAACACAAAAGATCCCGACTGACTTCATTTTTATATTAATGGATTCCAAAATGTCATTTGTGAATGAAAATATTGCTTCAGTAGTGGACATAGCTTTTTGGAAACCAAACTATCACTGATGTTAAAATTTTCGAGGTGCTTCACAATTCTGGAATGCAGTAATTTTTCGAGGACTTTTTGCAAAAGTGGTCAAAGGAGAGATGGGGCGATAGTTAGTGACATGTGTTGTGTCTCGCTTTTTGTGGAGTGGCTTCATTACAGCAAGCTTCACTCCATCTGGGAAGACACTCTGATATGTAGAGGCATTAAATGTGTGGGCTAAAGCTTTGGATAATGAAATTACAGTCAAATCCAGACCTTTGAAGCTGTTTACAGGCGTTGATAAATATCAACGGGGAAAGTTGAAAATGTGTGCCTCGACCAGGACTTGGACCCGGGATCTCCTGCTTACATGGCAGATGCTCTACCTGACTGAGCCACCGAGGACACAGAGGATAGTGCGACTAGAGGGACTTGTCTCTGGCACTCTCCCCGTGAGACCCACATTTCCAGTTTATTGTCCACCCACTATATTTGTAGTGCAGATGCACTCACATTACTCAAACTCTTAAGGATTAGCTACAAATGTCTGGATTTCACAGTAATTTCATTCTTTGAGAGCTGCAAGACCACCAATGGTGTCTGTTCTTTTCGACACCATATTCACATAAAGCTTTGGATAGTTGATAACAGCAGGTTTTTAGTAATTTACTGGAAATACGAGGGCCGTTCAGAAAGTAACCTCCGGTTGATTTAAAAAAATACACCAAGTTAAATAAAAATATTTTAATATATACATCTTACAACTACATCTTTGCACTATTTTTCTACATAGTCTCCATAGCGATTGAGGCACTTATCGTATCTCTTCACAAGCTTTGAAATTCCTTCTGCATAAAAATCACCCGCTTGTGCCTGGAGCCAGCCTGTGACCGCATCCTTGAGGTCTTCGTCGTCATCAAACCGCTGTGACCCGAGCCATTTCTTCAAATGCATGAAGAGGTGATAATCACTTGGCGCCAGGTCTGGGCTGTAAGGTGGATGGTTGATAACGTCCCACTTGAAGGACTCAAGAAGGGCCGTTGTTCTGCGAGCAGAGTGAGGATGGGCGTTATCGTGCAAAAAAACGATACCGGAAGTCAGCATACCACGGCGTTTGTTCTGTATAGCCCGTCGTAACTTTTTTATTGTTTCACAGTACACGTCTTGATTAATGGTCGTACCACATTCCATGAATTCAACCAACAACACCCCTTTGGCATCCCAAAACACCGTTGCCATCAGTTTTCTGGCAGAAAAATCTTGCGAGGCTTTTCTTGGTTTGGTAGGCGAATTTGAATGTGCCCACATCTTTGATTGTTCTTTTGTCTCAGGGTTCACGTACTTAATCCAGGTTTTGTCACCGGTCACGATTCTGTTTAACAATGGTTCTCCTTCGTCCTCATAACGTGACAGAAAGTCTAATGCAGAGGCCATTCTTTGAGTTTTGTGGTGGTCGGTAAGAATTTTCGGCACCCATCGTGCACAGAACTTACGGTAACCCAATCTTGCTGTCACTATCTCGTACAAGAGAGTCTTAGAAATCTGTGGAAAACCAGTAGACAACTCCGACATTGAGAAACGTCGATTTTCACGAACTTTTGCATCAACTGTCTGAACGAGTTCGTCAGTCACCAATGATGGTCTACCACTCCTCTCTTCATCATGAAAGTTTTCTCGTCCACTTTTAAATAAACGTACCAATTCACGGACAACTCCTTCACTCATAACTCTTGGTCCGTACACGGCACAAAGCTCACGATGAATAGCTGCTGCAGAATATACTTTGACTGTAAAAAACCTTATGACAGCACGCACTTCACATTTGGCGGGGTTTTCTATTGCAGCACACATTTCAAACTGCCACAAAAACTAAACTAGCGCAGTTACGACGTTCACTCGACCACGGCTTGATGCCGACTGACCTGTTGAGTGCGTGAACGCACAGATGGCGTCGCTACTCCCCCCACAACCCGCACTGTGACCAATCGGAGGTTACTTTCTGAACCGCCCTCGTATTATTTACACCTGATGATCCTTTGCTTTTTAGTGATTCAATGGAATTCTTTACTCATTTCTGAGTCTGGGAGATACACTTACTTCATTTACTGAATTCGGATGTGGTGTTTCAATATGTCCACAGCACTTTGTAAAAGACCATTGCAGCCTATTTGCACCGCAGCAATTATGAAGTGCACACTGAAGGTTTTTGCAACTCTCTCTTGAAGGCTTATATGTTTATTGTCAATATTTAAATGAAGTCTACATGTTTATTAGCACTGTTGACACCTGTCTCATTCCTGATTATGTCTCAGATTGTTTTGTTTTTATTACAGATTGGTTGAATTTGGTGTTAAAATATGAACTTTTGGGCATTTCATTACTTTGCTTATTATTTTATAGTACTTTTTACAATGAATTCTTTGGGAAGACTTCATGAACGTTTTGCTGTGATGTACAATTCACATTTGTGTTTCCAGGTTTGCAGGGTATTCTTATCCCTTGGTGATCCATGATTTTCTTTTGATATCTTTGGGTTTATTCCTGTAAACCTTTTTTGGGAAGGAAATTTTAAATAATGACACACTTTCATTGCTGAACAATTGGATTTGGAACTGACATTTGTTTAATAGTACATGTGATTCCAATCTACATTTTCGAGGTATGACTTAAAGGCCTTAACTGTTTCATCATTTATGAGCCTGGCTATGTTCCACTGGGGCTAGCAAGTAATCATATTATGAATCGTAACTCACCGACCATCACGATCAGAGAGGCCTTTCAGTATTTTACAAATGGTGATACTGCCCAGAGTCTGGTGGATGATTGCCAGGTGGTGCTTTCCAGTGCTAGTTAAAACATTTTATTTAAAAATGAATTCTGAGTCGGTGAGCTCAGGGATGCTTTCTTGACCTGTTATTTCGGAAACCATTCATTTAATGTGGTCTGTCTATATGCACTACCTTTTGTAGAGAATAGTTTTTCCAAAATTTCTAGGCTGAGAAGAGGACCTAATACTTTTTTCCTGACCTGTTTAGGTGCATTCCATGGGTAGTAAACAACTCCCTATTGAAACTGCTTAAGTCTACAACACGGATACTGCTAAAACTTCGCTATTCATTCATGGTATAAATGAAGCTCACAAGACCAGTGACTATTCGCAAAAGTCGACGCATTTAAAAAGAAAACTCCAATGTGGAACATATATCTTCTGATAAGAATCAGTCCATTCCCCTAAGCTCATTGGCTTCAAACAAAACACGAATTCTGCACAATATACTGTGGCGTTGAAAGAATTAGATCAACAGCTTTCTAAACGTTTGAGGACAATGCCATACTCACATCTGTTTTTGAGCTGTTTTCGAGTCTGTTTACCATTTCAGCTGAAAGCATCCCTGTGCATCTGCAGTGTGACCGGGGTTGATTTTCAATGTAATTTCTTCTTAAATAGAAAAGTCTTTTCAAGTTAAAACTGTCCAGGTATTCAACATTGTTTTCCTGAGGCTGAATTTCTATGTCTCTGTACTGAGACTGTGAGATTGCAAAGATGATATCTAAAAACCGGATTGTATGCATCATAAAAACCTTAAAATATGCATGAAAACTGTTGAAATATCAAGATCAAATAATAAAAGAACATGGTATTTACTGCATGCATTATATCTCAAAATCGAACCTGTGCATATCAATTATGAGGGAGAGCGCCAGCCATGCAAAAAATTGGTACATTTAGAATGCTAAATTTACTTTTTGAATACTTTCTGGTAGAGGTTAGGAAGGGGGCCTTCCTGGGATTATTTTCTAAAAATTTTCAAAATAGGGACACACACTGTGTTTCAAGGACTACTCCTTCTTTGCTATTGTTGTCGGTAAAAAGTAGAGGCAATGCGAGTGATTCATAGTGAAAAATTCGATATGTACATGACCAACTTTGAGATATCTCACACACAGAGGGGCACGCTCAAAAACTCGATAATATTTTAATTTTTTTATAATAATAAAAAATAAAAAATAAAATAAAATAAAATAAAAAAAAAAAAACAACAACTATATAAAATCATGAATTTTTTGAACAGCATTAACTTTTAATTAATACTATTGGACCAAATCATCATTTACAATTTATTTTACATTTTTCTACTATTGTAAACATAAATGACCAAGTATTGTTCCAAATGTTTGATAATAAGATTGCGTCTTCAGTCACTCAAAACATTTTTATAAGCAGAAAAGGACCATTCTACATCAACTGAGGTAACTGGGCAATATTTGAATTTGGGTGCTACATTGTCACTTACTGTTTCTGGCAATAGTTCACCCCTCCCATTAATAAAACTATTAATTTAGCACAACAGTTTAAAGCCTTGGTTACTGTTTAAAATGTTTTCAAACTTTTGATTAAGTTTTCTTGGGAATACTTCTGCCAATGAGTAGTTCACTAGCATAATTTTATTCATTAACTGAATAGGTTCATTAAATCCAAATCTCGACTTTCAAGCTTTTTAATACTTGCAGGTAAATGGGAAAATATGAGTGCTAATCACAGTAATGTCTTTTTTAATATCGGAATCATTAAAAACTTCCTGGCACTGGCAAACTGCCAAAGCCTCTGTACTATCGAAGTCATTTACTACCCCTCTAATGGTCTCGAGATGTTCATTGTAAAACAACACAGCTTTGACCCACATACCCCAAGGCGTTACCACTGGTTTGGGAGGTAAAGGCACATTTGGCATTTTTATTTTGTAGGTCTTGATGCAAGCAGGAGCCTTTAGAAACACTTTCTTTGTGGATGAAATCAGTTTATTTACATTCACAAACGTAAAACATACTTCTTCAGCAAGGCGATGTACTCCATGAGCAAAGCACGTCACGTCACACGAATCAAATTGGGATAAAATATAGGGAGCAGCATCTGAAATAAACACAAACACCCTTTCATATGCAGAAGATTCTAAAAATATTTTTCTGATATCCCCATTTGTAAATCTGGTGACTGTAGAATGATTAACTGTCAAGTTCTTTGCAGGCCACTAAATAGGAAGCAGAAGGCTCTTCTTTAAGGCACCAATAATTAAATTTGCAATGAGAAGGCCAGAAGTATCTGTGGTTTCATCAACTGAATTCCAGATAAAGCTGTCCTTGAGTTCATTGCGTATATTTTTTTTTTTTTTTTTTTTTTTTCCAGAACATTTACATAAATTGTCGGTACGTGATTTTTACACAATGTTGATTCATCTGATATATTTTGAATTAAGCAATATGTGCGCAGAAAGCCTTTGACGATAGGGTTTGTAAGTTTGTGAAGACGAATATTGCTTGCAATGAATGCTTCATATAGATCCATGTTAAACCAACTGTTATGGTTACCTTGGGACAAATCCCTCCTATTGCAACTTGCTGTTGTCAGAAGTTGTTGTTGCGGTCCTTTCTTCTGTGTTTTTCCTGTATATGAAGACTTGTCTTGACATGCTGGTCTATATGAAACTTTTTTTTTTTGCACGAAAAGTTTTTCTTGCAAACTCGATAATGTAAAACAGTTCCATCATATGTAAATGTTCCAGGATGGTCAGCTATCCACAAACATCATTTCTTTTTTCGGGCAGCATAGCGCATGACACGTTACACACTACTACATGTCGTAAACACATTCAACTGCGTACAAGTAAACAGAAAGCTAAACTGAAACACTGGACGTGCGACTAAAAGCTTGCGTAGTTTATTTTAATTGTTGCCGACGCATATGGTATGACAGTGGAGGGGATTCACCGGGGGAGCAGGCACAGGAGCACTGGCTCTGTGTGCCTATTCCTTTTCTTCTTCTGTAATGTTTTCACTAGGCAGTGGCCTCTCGGTTAGCGACTGCACGCGGTTCATCATGGTCAATCTATGAGACATCAAAATTAGATCGAGCTAGAGACCGCCCATCTAAATCTTTAAAATATTGTAAATATAGGGCAAAATTACACATTGTCACTAGATTTCAGTTAAAACATGCAATAACCTGTGAAAAGTAGCCAAATATGGAAATGTATATAATCCAGTCTCTAATTATATCAGTTTTCACCAACATATTTGCATGAAAAGATTTTTTCGATTATGGAACAACATAAGTCACAATTACATGGCAACTTGGGTGATGAAATTCTGTGAAACTGTCTGAATGCCAGCCAGCACTTTGTACCAGATATGAATTTTATTATGTCCTCAGTATGGCAAAAATAATACTAAAAAATTGATTCACTTGTGACCAACACTGCTGAGAAATATGAAACAGAACTGCATGTCACATGTGGCGCTTTCACAGTTGCACCCCTTCCCCCTTCAGACAGCATGGCATGGTGGAGGGGTAAGTGTGCAAATAGGTGAGAGAAATTCGCACACATGCACAAGCACCACACACAGACTGAGTTCTTTGCTGCCCCTGCATTGTTTGCAAATATATCCAGTCATCCTCTTTTGCACAGTATACCCTACTTTTCAGACTGTAAGACACCTGCCTCCAAAATTCAGGTGCATCTTATATCTGAAATTAATGTAAAAATGTCCAGCATTTGATTTAAAATTCCTGATAGTCTTGAAAATGGCCATATATTTGATGCCACGGGAAACCTGCCTCTACCTGGTAACATCAGATTCAACTAGCAGCAGTGCACCGATGCGACAAACGTGAGTTGTGGGGTGGGGATTCACAAGCTTGCTAACACTTGTCTCCCTCACACACCAGCATCGCACATCCAGAACACTGTCTAGTCTATGATGAGTCATTGCAGTCTACAGTGCCGGTGAACTTGAACTGAAAGTGATGTGTGTTATCAGTAACAGTAGAATATTTTTATTAGTAACTATTTTGTAATGGATAAAATAAAAAATATTCATATAACGTAGACTATAAATTGAAAGCAATAGTATACGCTGAACAACATGGGAACAGAGCAGCTGAGTGGTATTTTGGCCCTCCACCAACAGAAAAATCCATTTGTGACTGACAGGATAGTAAATAAAAACCAAAAAACAAGAGGAAAACTAAATCTGCAAACAGAAGACTTAATGTAAAATGGTCAGAACTAGACGATGTACTGAAGTGGATCCAAATACACGCTCATACGCGAGCACTGCAGTGCAAGTAAACAGACTTTAAGCGTGAATTTGGTTGGTACTACAAGTTTAGGAAGCATCATGGACGTTCATCTACATCTACATTTATACTCCGTATTCCACCCAATGGTGTGTGGCGGAGGGCACTTTATGTGCCACTGCCATTACCTCCCTTTCCTGTTAATTGTTGCAATTGTGAAGTATGTCTACTCGGAATAAGAGCAAGCTCGATATTTTCCAGTCTCAATTTGTCTTTCACAGAAAATGCTGCACGAGTGTGAAGCGAAAATATCATCTTTCCATCACTTTATTATTCAACGTTGAAAGAAACCAGTGTGGAACTAAGCCAAATAGCAAATATGGATGAAACTCCTCTGACATCTGATGTGTCAAGTAACTGAACTGTTGCTATGAAAGGGGCTACAATTGTAACTAAAAAACAAAAAATGGTGGACATGAAAAAATGCTGTTGTCTTTTCATGTTAAGCTGACAGCATTGAACTTAATCCAATGATAATTTTCAAGTGCAAAACAATGCCAATACCATCTGAAATATAGCCAGGTGTTGTAGTCACGTAAGAGTTGGATGGGTGAGTATGATATGAAATTATGGCTTAACAGCGTATAGGAGAGAAGGAAAGGTGCTTTATTGAAGAAGATGTCTCTTCTCATGCTAGATCAGTTTGGTAATCACTTGAAAAAGTCTGTGAAAGACAAATTGAGTCTGGGAAATACAGAGCTTGCTGTTATTCCAGGAAGACTTACTTCACAATTGCAACCTCTTGACGTCTCAATAAATAAACCATTTAAACTGTATATGAGAGAGGAATGGAACAAATGGATGATGGTAGATGGGTGAAACCCAACATCAATTCACATCAGAGGGAGCTTTAAAATGACCCACAGACAAGTGTGTCAGTGGATAAAACAGCCGTGGTCTAGAGTGAGAGCAGACATTATTGTTAAATCTTTCAAGACGTGTAGCATAAGTAATGCTCTCGATGGCAGTGAAGATCATCTTACATATGAAGAGGACAACAATGAAGAGAGGAAGAGGAAGAAGAAGAAAGTTGAGATGACAATTTTTAGGGATTTTTAGGGTTATTTTGGTTTTATACACTAAGAATTGTTTTCTAGTCTGGTTTTACAATCTAATAATAAAAATGGTAAAAATGTTATTTAAAAAATTTGCATAAAAAATTAATGTGCGTCTTATAGTCTGTAAAATATAGTATGCGGTGTTGATCATAAGTGACAAGCTAAAACTTGGATACAAATACTTATCTCTCACAAGCAATGTGGTACTGATTGCACTAAAAGAGGGCTTTTTTACAGGCTAACTTTTCTACAGGAAATGGCTAATATGGAGAAACATCTGTGGTTTATTGATATTGAGTCAGTCAGTGATGCAAGATCAAATAAAATGGTTGGTAAACACATTTCAATGTAAGGCAAGTAACTGCATTACAATCCTGGTTTTGCAAACAGTTTTAAAATTTCAGGAATTACTTTCAGTTGCTTTCATTTCACCCTGTGATGATCAATTAGTATAAGTGCTCTGGGCTGCCCATTTTATACCATTTGCTACCATTTTGTCAACAAGCTGGATTGTTATAGCCTCCATGAAATGTTTAAAAAATATCATGTAATGAAATTCTAGTCACAACAAAAGCCTTACTGGTTTGTGTCTTTTTATGTTATTATTAGAAGAGAACAATCACCATAAACAAAGGGGACAAACTCAGTTGGAAAAAATTATGAGGTATCATGCAAATATTAGTTATGACAGCCTACATTGTGATTTGAACCCTAGAGCTTAAGTGGCATAAGCTCTCAACAAATTCTGCACAGTAAAAACTTGAGCAAGATATATTGTAGAAATCAAACATAAAATGTGTATGGGTTCGGTAATATTCTTTTGCAATAACAAATGTCTAATTTAAGTGTGCGGAGTGTATGTGGGTCCTGATTATGTCATGTCATTCAGAGATAGTAATTAACAGAGCATATATTTTTAAAAATTCATTCTATTATATTTGACCAATTCACTGGGCTACAAATGAAACATAGAAGCAAATTTTAGAGATACAATGTAAGTTTTCTTTCTTACCTGTTGTACAAATGAGTTCTTTTGTGTATCACATATTACATGTGTAACACGATGAACATATGATTCTTCAACCTCACCACCACTTCTTCGAACCAAGGTCTTCCAGTTATTTAGCTCTGGCTCATTTTCATAACCCACAAAGAAAAAGATACAGCCCAAGAGACAGAGGTCAGGTGGAACTGCAGGATAAAAATTTTATATGCTATTTTTGAAAAAGTCAGGTTCAGGTTCAAAAGTGATAACAATTACAACAGTGTTAACATACCCTAACCTTTAAAAATAATCTGAACAAAATGGAAATGTACATTCAATTATGAAATGCTACTGTAGTATTGGGAACACTGTATTTCTGTCACATACATGGCAGAGAAGCAGCCATTTAAAAAGACAGGCCTACAAGCTAATTTCAGCAAAGTAAAAGATAAACATTTACACAGCGAAAAAAAAAAAAAAAAAAAAAAAACTAGAAAACAACTGAAGCCACATACAACCCAGCAATATCTAAACAGGAAATGGTAGACAAAAGTTTCCTTTTCCTTTCTACAACAATCCATCTACACCAAAGATATTGTAACCAGTTTTACATGTTTGGCACGAACAAAACACATTTCAGAAAAAAATCACACAGGCCAACAATTTTTTTTTTAAAAAAAACCTTTTTTTACTTTTATAGCTGATCTTCATAGATTTTTATGAGCTGAATCCAAATATAGCCTTAGTTTTTTTTTATCACCCATAGTTTTTGAGCAATATGCTGTTTATTATATAGTATGAAAATCCTATGCTATACAGAAAACCGGGAAATTAATGAAAGACTTTGTTGCAACATAAGCATTGTTTGTATTTACAGTAATCTACTTAAAACAATGATATGTGTTAATAGAGGTTTCACTTGTCAGCTGGAATTGGTTTGTATTTTCTTTCTCTTTTTTCATTGAAGCTTCTTCTTGTGTAGCTTTTTCTATGATGAGTCGCTTGCTGAACTTCTCGGTGAAGTGACCAACAGTAGTCCTCCATCATGTTGGTGTTCCAGCGACCTTGGTAGTGTTTTTCCATCACTTTAATGTCCTGGTGAAAACACTCTCCTTGCTCCTCACTAACATCTCCCATATTGTCCAGGAAGTAATCAAGGTGACTGTTCAAAAAGTGAACTTTCAGGCTCATTAAACATCCTAAAGTTTTAAATTTCTTTAACATTGTAGCTACAATAGAAACATATTCTGGGTCTTTTCATGTTCTAAGGACTTTGTAACAATTTGCTTGAATGATACCCATGTTTCTCTCTCATTTAAGGTCATTGTAGATTCAAAATTAACATGCCTTCTTTTATTTTAGCTTCTGAAAGATGTGGGAACTTTTGGCGGAGATACTTAAAACATGGTCCATCTTTAGGCAAAGCATTTACAAACTGTTTCATTAGGCCTAACTTTATATGTAGAACTTTTTTTTATTTACAAGGTTTTTGTGTAGAATGTTCTTCTCATCAGGTTTTAAAGACTCCTTCACAGGCCAGTTCTTTCTGCACCAGTGTTGATCTCTAGCCCTACTGTCCCATTCACACAAGAAACATGGAAATTTGGTAAAGCCACCTTGCTGACCAAGAGGCATGCATGTTACTTTTAAATCGTCACATATCATCCAACCATGAGCAGAATGGCCTATTTTATTTAGCAGTATTTCTAGGTTTTCACAGCTTCCTTCCAACAGGTCCAACAGGTATAGATGAATACATGTTGCCATTGTGTAATAAAACATCCTTTAAACTAGTTTTGGATGAATCAATAAACAGCCTCCAGTCTTCCTTTTTTTATTAAATACCAACCTCATTCATCAGACAGGGAAAAATCACCTTCTTGTTGAAAAAACTTGGAAAATTGCTGCTCTCTCTTTCCATACAAGTATATGCTGATTCCAACTGCCAATAAGTTCTTTTCTTTTAATCTAGAGCCAAGCAGTTCAGCTTTTTCTTTCGTTAGGCCCAGATCCCTAACCAAATCGTTACGCTTGGTCTGAGTAAACAATTTGGGCTCTATACTTTCTGTATTACAATGGAATTCATCATCATCTGGTTCATCTAAATCAGATTGTTTTTTAATCACAAATTCACTACAAATATAACAAAAATGGTCAGCAGAGTTTTTACAACCACGATTAGACATTGTACTGAGCATGTGTACAGGAAACGGGAAAGTGAAGTTAGGTTGACAGTAAACAAAACACCATCTGCTAACACAAAAATAGAATCGACCTTTTTTTGCCAGCAAATGTTTTTCAGCAGCGCTACCAGCGTCATCTACATTCATTACACCTCCTTTTTGAACTATTTTAACTATACAAAAGCTGTTAAATTATTTAAAAAATTGTTTAATGTAATAAATTTAACCATAAAATGTGAAGAAATGGTTGGTGATAAAGTTTTTAAGTATCATATTTGGATTTCCCACCCTAAAAAACATAAGAATAAGGTATTTTCAGCAAAAAAGTTTTTGCATCATTGGCCTGTGTTATTGGTGGTGATCAAAAAGTTTCCATTTGAGGGCATTGCTGCAGCATGTATGCAATGTAACGTGACTCCAATGCAGGTATATAACCAGACATGTAGTCAAGGAATTAGCATGGCATTCATGTCTTTCCAAATATGTGAGATAAATGCAGAAATCTGAACAATGGCAATGCTATTACTAAATCCACCCAAATAGAATCAACAAGCTATTATTCTTTTCTTAGCTGCTAAAGGACAAACACCACTAGACATAATCAGAAAATGAATAATGTGTACGGGGCAGCACACCTGTCGAAAACCACCATTGCGGAAAACTACAACAAAGGGTGTTGCTGGTTCATTACAACACAATTACCTATATGGAAAATGCTGTAATGTCAACTCAAGTGGGATACACTTGAAGACACGCTCTATAGGCCTCATCTCTCCCCATGCAATTATCACACCTTCGGTCCCTTGAAAAAGGACTTGGTGGGTCACTGATTGCTGTCAGATGAGGATATGCAGGAGGCAGTTACCAACTCCATCACGCAGCAGGACATGGTGTTTTATCCTATGGCTACTTCAACCTGGTATGTTGGTTGGATGATTTCCTCAATGCTCATGACAATTTCACCTGATTGGCATACCAATTCTGAACTGTACAGCCTCCGAACAGAAACTTTTGGATTGCCCCTTATACCATCTAAAGACCAATTCTTATCAAATACTGAAAAACACTTGGTTCATAAAAAATGTGAATGAGAAGCTAAGGTGCTACAATGTTGTATGTCTACATGTAACAACTTTAATTTAATTTACATTATAAATCTTGTCAGCTGGTTCATAGTATCTTTCATTATTCACAAGCCACTACAGCGGTGCCTCACCAGCTGCTTGCAATCCCAGTTAAGACTAGGTCAAAAAGGTAGGGAACACCCCAGTGGCTAGAACATGCCACCGCAGCTGATGATATGCAAGATGACTGCGAGCAGGACTCTGTCCTCCAAATGTTCAATGACACTTACTCAGAGTTCATCAGCTGCTGTGCACTACTTTACTCAAATGTTGCAAGTAAACTGACAGTGTGACACAGTGGCAATAGCAGCCAATTCATTCTTGATGGTAAGAGATACAAATGATGGGATGCAGTTCCAAGATATGGCTTGGCAGCTAACAGGTCAATTCAATGAAACTGAGTTACAAAATTAATGAGTTAATACTGTACTACATTTTAGTTTAGTGTGTAACATGTAATAAGCATTTTTTACACAGCAGATCTGGTAGTTTTATCGTACTTTTTGCTGAATTAACAAAAACAGTGTAACTCTGAAGGTCTTACAGCAACATTTTAGAAGCAAGTTTTTGAAACTACATTTCTGACGGTCCCATATCTAACAAATGCCCACAGAGATTTATTTATTGGGACATTTTCTAAAATTATCTGTGTGTTATTTTCATAAGTCACAAAAAGAACAGTTTGGAGTTTAATGTCTCTTATATGGTATGTTGTGTCTTATTATAAAGAACTGTGGGATTCATTTAATTTTATTTCACATGTATTGCAGTCTATACGCCCTTTCCACAAGCCATGTGCATTAATAATGTAGCAGACCAATTAGTCTCTAAACGAGACAGCACTTTGAGGTACAGAAAATATAGGTGAGGCTGGTGCTAGGAACGAAACTGCCACAGCACATAAGGCGGACATTCAGGTACCAGATGATGTCAACATCCCCTCACAGCAAAGAAAACACAATTTGCTGCAAATCACAGTACCAGGAAACAACACAAACACTGCAATACTCAGCTATGACCAGTTCAACTCAGTCAAACTTTAACGTGTGCTTGACTATGTTCAAAGTAGTAACGATAAACATAAAATCATGGGTGTTCCTTCTTAAACTGTTAGAACTGGACAGTGATACCAGTAGCGCCCGATTGTTGTTCTACATGAAATTTTTCTTAATACTGACAGCTTTCCTACCAACAACTACACCTGTGTGTTCTGTATACATGAGACAGATAAAGGTTTAGCAACAATGTAGGAAATGACAGATTGTTACATACTGTAAAGAAGATACATCAAGTTGCAGACAGGCACAATTAAAAAACACTACCATAAAGCTTTCGGTCACAACCTTCATCACTAAAAGAGAGAGACACACCAGCACCTGGAGGAGCATTCCAGACTCCAATCCCATAAGTTATCAACCTACTGACATCCTACTGCCACCTCAGAGCAGCACTATCCAACCCCTATCGTACCCACAGTATTCCTCCTCGTCCACCCCTTATAGTAGCTAAACTGTGCCTAGTTGACCTTTTCAACTCGCCATATCCCCGAAACTCCCTACCACCTCTCCACCAAATCCAGAGGCAAAACAGTCCTGTAACGCTGTTGTTAACTTTTCCACCAAAACCCTCAGCTCCACAGAAGTTTCAGTCCTATCTAAAGGCCTTACCTTTAGCCCTACACCCAAATTTAACCATGCTGAACTTTTCAAAGACCTACTCTCCTTATCCCAATTCCTGCAATGGAAGCACTTCTTTGCTGCCAACCTCTCCAACCAAAACTACCCTAATTCCAACATTGAACCCTGCCTCTTCCTGTTCATACCACCGTCCAACTATGATCCTCTCGCCCTCCCACCTAACCACCTTCCAGGAATTTCTCACCTCAAACTTAGCCTCACTATCCCTCCCTAGGTTTCTTTTTCAGAACACCAACCTTTCAGTAGAAGAAAGAACAGCCATACACAACCTCAACACAAATCCTGACCCAATCATCCTATCTGCAGGCAAAGGTTCCACCACTGTTGTTATGAACTACAGTGACAACCTAGCAGAAGACCTCTGCCAATTATCTGACTCCTCCACCTACAAACTTTGCCAGAGTGATCCCATCCCGGAAGTCCAATACAAACTCCAATCCCTGCTTAAGGCCTCACCCTATGACACCAACCTTCTACACACTCCCCAAAATCCACAAACCCTACAATCCTGGACACCCCATTATGGCCGATTATTATGCCATCGCTGAAACAATTTCGGCCCTCATTGTCCAACACTTCAAATCAATGCTCGTAATCCACCTTCCCTTGTCAAAGACACCAACCACTTCCTTCACCAACTGTCCACCAGCCCTACATCTTTACCTCCTGGATCCCTACTTGTCACTGTTGACGCCACCTCCCTATACTATTGACACCACCACCCTACATAACAACATCCCTCATACCTGTGGCCTTACCACTATTGGACACTACCTTTCCCACTGTCCTTCAAGACTCCAAAACCACAACCTCATTCCTCGTACACCTTACTAACTTTATCCTAACCAACAGATACTTCTCATTTGAAGGGAAGGAATATAAACAAATCTGCGACACAGCCATGGGCGCCTGCATGTCACCCTCCTGTGCCAACTTTTTATGGGAGAGGGGACCTTCCTAGCCTCCCAAAACACCAAACCCCTAGTCTGGTACAGATATCTTCATGATATGAACTCAGGGCCAACACAACCTATCTTCATTCCTTCACAATCTCAACACCTTCCCTTCCATCATGCCACCTTCCTAGATGTTCCTCTTTTCTGATGGCTCCATCCACACCTCTGTCCACATTAAGCCCATCAACCACCAACAGTACATGCATTTTGACAGCTGTCATCCCTTTCACACCAAACACTCACTCCCATACAGCCTGGCTACCCAGGGATGGCACAACTGCAGTTACAAATACAAAAAGTCCATTCCGCAGTATGCTGAGAATCTCACCAAGGCCATCACAGACGGGCACTATCTCCCAGACCTAGTCCCCAAACAGATCTCTCGGGCCATTTCCTCTCAGATCCCCAACACTCTCACCAACTCGCAAGATCCCGCCACAAAGGAGTGTCGCCTTTATCACCAAGTACCACACTGGATGGGAACAACATCCTTTGCCAAGACTTTGATTACCTATCATCATGCCCCGAAATGAGACACATCCTACCTGAGATATTTCCCACCCCTCCTAAACTGGTGTTCCATCGTCCACCCAACCTCTACAACATCCGAGTCCATCCCTATGCCACTCATAATCCCAACCCTTTGTCACATGGATTATATCCCTGTGGAAGACCCAGATGCAAAACGTGCCCCATCCATCGACCCAGCAGTTCCTATTTCAGTCCTGTCGCACGTTTATCCTCCGCCATCAGGGGCCAAGCAGCATGTGAAAGCAGTCCTGTCATTTACCAGCTCTGTTGCAATCATTGCACAGCTTTTTATATTGGTATGACTACCAACCAGCTGTCCACTAGGATGAATGGGCATCTCCAAACTGTGGCCAAGAGTAAAGTTATCCTTACATCACATTCTCTGTTCCCATAATTATCCTGGCCTCAATCTACAGTAACATACTGTCTCCACACCCTCCACCAAACAGTTTCCATTCCCTCTGTCCTATCATCTTCTCCCCATTCCTATCTCCCACCTAATTTATTTGCAACCCTCAGTCAACGCATCCACCCATCTTTCCTCGCTCCTCTCCTCTTTTCTCCACCTCCTTGCCCCACAACATCCTGATGCTGTGTCTGTTGGCAGTCTAATCCCTGCACACTCCATCAGACAGCATTCGTCTCTCTCCCCACCCGTACACTATTATCCCCTCCCCTTCCCTGACCCCCTTAATAGTGCTGGTTGCATCCCACATGATCGTTGTATTTTAGCTCGAGATGCTGGAGTTGGCGGTCGTGTGAATGGTGTGGTCTCTCTTTTGCTGATGAAGGCTGTGGCTGGAAGCTTTATGTAAGTGTCTCTTAGTTGTGCTTGTCTGCAACTAGACATGTCTTCTTTACAGTAAGTAGCAATCTGTCTTTACCTACATTGTTGATATTCCTACTGTAGTTCCCATTATCTAACAGATAAAAGTTTTTTGCACCTGATGTTAGTATCTTCACTACCATAACGAGTGATACAGCCAATTGCACTACATCTCATTAGGTGGACAGAGAAGGACGAGGAGGAGAATGAGATTACTGTTCAATGTCCCATCAACAACAAGGTCATTGGAGATAGAGCACAAGCTCGGATTAGGGATGGATGGGGAAGAAAATCATCTGTGCTCTTTCAAAAGAACCTTCCCGGCATTTGCCTGGAGCGATTTAGGAAAATCATGGTAAACCTAAAGCAAGACGCCCGTATGAGGGTTTGAACCGTCATCACCCCAAATGTGAGTCCAGTGTGCTAACCACTGTGCCACTTCACTTGGTCTAGGTTGATTGTACCACAGATGGAATAAAGAACTGGATGTTAAAGTATGTGTGTTGTACAGTGTAAACTCATAAACTCTGTAACTGATCTGCACTTGTACAGTAGGAACATTGCTTTTGTTAGTGTGTTTTTAGTGCACTTAAGTCAAGAAGAATGTGATGTAAGTCATCACTGCTGTACAAATTAGAGGCAAATGCAACTACTGAAAGACAATTTGAATTCCAGTACAATATTATGATAACTACTAGATTATTTGAATTCCAGTACAATATTATGATAACTATTAGATTATTAAAGCAGCGATCTTGTTTTGGGTCATCCGATTTTTGACTGATTTGGTACAGCCCATCAAAATTTCCTCTTCATTTAAAAGAAGCACTCAATGTTGCCAATTATTTGCTGTCTATATTCCAGTCTACATCTACATCTATTCTTTACAAACCACCGTGGTGTGCACAGCAGAGAGTACGTCCCATGTAGCAGTAATTACGGTTTTTTTCCACGTCATTTCATGTCTGGAGTATGGGATAAATGATTGATAATCTAATCTCACCCTCATGATCCCTACAGAAGCAATAGGTACGGGATTGTAGTACATTCCTAGAGTCAACACTTAAAGTCTGTTCTAGAAACTTTGTTGGTAGGCTTTCTCTATCTTCAAGAGACTGCCAGTTCAATTGCTTTAGCACCTCTGTGGCACTCTCCCAGGAATCAAACAAACCTGCAACCATTCAGGCAAATGTCCCCCATTAGTCCTCTTTCGTATGAGTCCCACACACTCCAGCAATACTCTAGAACAGGTTGCACAAATGATTTCTAAGCAATCTCCTTCATAGACAGATTGCATTTCCCCATTTGTCTACCAATAAACTGAAGTCTGCCCTGTGCTTTACCTACAACTTGGCTAATGTGACAATTTCATTTCATATCCCTATAAAGCGTTACAAGCAGGTTTATGTATGAGTTAACTGACTCTGTGACTCACCGATATCACAGTCAAAGGATACTGTGGGTCCCCCCTCCACCCCAGTGCTCCCCATTTTTGAAGTGAACTACTTTACATTTCCGAACATTTAAAGCAAGTTGCCAGCCTTGGCATCACTTTGAAATCTTATCAAGATTTGACTGAGTATTTACACAACTTCTTTCAGACAGTACTTCATTAGAGACACGTATCATCGGCAAAAAGTCTGAGGTTACTATGAATACTGCCCACAAAGTTATTCATATACAATAGCAACAGCAAGGGTCCTGACACACTTCACTGGAGTACTTTCAAAATTACTTCTACATCTGTTGATCAAAAAATCCTCAGTTCAGTCACAAATTTTGCTTGATACCCCATATCATAATACTTTTGATAGTAAGCACAAATTGAGTCAAATGCTTTTTGGAAATCAAGAAATACTCCATCCACTTGACTGCCTTAGTCCAAAGCTCTCAGCATGTCATGTGAAAAAAGTGCAAGTTAGGTTTCACGTGAGCAATGATTTCAGAAATCGTGCTGGTTGGGATAGAGGAGGTCATTCTCCTCATTATGTTCAAACTCAGAATATGCTCTAAGATTCTACAATAAATCTATGTTAAATATGGTAGTTTTATGGCTCACTTCCACTGCTCTCCTTGTAAATGGGTGTGACCTCCACTTTCTTCTAATTACAGGGCAAGGGTTTTTGTTTGAGGGATTTACAACAGACTATAGTTAACAGAGGGGCTAACTCTGCTGCAAATGTAGTATAGAATCTGACAGGGATTCCAGTGGGCTCTGGAGCTCCATTCAATTTTAATATTTCAGCTGTTGCTCAACACAACTAACTCTAACACTTATTTCATTCATCCATTCAGTGGTACCAGGATTAGCTGGGGCAACTCTAGTGGGTTTTCCTTTGAAAGGAACATTTAAAAATAGAGTCAAGTGTTCTGATTTTGCTTTTTTACCCTCCACTTCAATGCATGTCTCATCCACAAGTGACTGGACACTGACTTTGGTGCTACTAACATCTTTTACATATGATCAGAATTTCTTCGGGTTCTGTGGTAGATCATTTGAAAATGTTCTGCTACAATAGTCACTAAATACTTCACTCATTGCTCTCTCGATAGCTAAATGTGTTTCATTTAGCACCTCTCTATCTACAGTCCTATGTTTTGTTTTACATTGATTATGCAGTAGCCTCTGTTTCTTTAGAAACTTCTTTTCAGTGACTGTATAAAATGGAGAGACTCTCCCATTATCAACTGTTCTACTGGGTATATATCTATCCAGTGCATTGTCAACTATTCTTAAACTTCAGCCATTGTTCCTATACCGGCTCTTGTCCTGTGCTGAAAGTTCCAAGTTGCTCACTGAGATATGACATTACTGAACATGAATATCTTTCTGCTTGTTTTAGTTGTTCTTTGTACTTTGGTAATCACTGCTGTACAACCGCGCCATGATAACTGATACCAGTTTCAATGTGGACACCCTCAAAAAGGTAAGGTATATTTGTTGCCATTAGTGCTAATACATTTCCATTATGAATGGGATTCCTAATTATCTTTTCTAAGTAGTTTTCAAGGAAGGCATTTAGTAATATTTCACAGACTGTCTTGTCAGTCCACCACTGATGAAACTGTAATGCTCCCAACTGATAATTGGATACTTAAAGCAGTGATTACAGTACAATTGGGGAACTTACATACAACTGAGGTGAGGTTTCCCCTAAAGTTTTCAGTTACATCAGGAGGTTTTATGCCCACCGATAATGCTGAGTCTTGCCCAAACAATTCTGCATCCACCTTCAATTTTTATATTGGTGGATTTGAGTTTCTTGTCTACTGCACAAATACACGAACTCCATTTCCCACTAGTCTGTCCTTTTGATATACACTTAAACTTTCCGAAAAAATCCCACTGCTATCATATTCAGGTTTTAAATAGCTTTCTGTAGCTCGACTCTCGATGTTCCTTTACAATTTTTGTCCTTTAGAGCTCCCTCTAGTAATACGATGACTTAACCTATGTTCCATCACCCTGCCCTTTCTAGTTAAACTTTCGCATTTCCTAGCTTATCAGTCCACTTAACTTTCAGTATCTTTCTATAGCACCACACCTCACAGTTTCTTCTTCTTCTGCTTTTACGGCCTCATTGGACCACTTCAGTCAATCATTTCTGGTCCTCTTCTTTGGTATTTTCCCCTTCCGAGTGGCCCAGTATTTCTTCATTCGTTCCGATGCTTTTCATCGTTCCTTATCTGTAAATACCCTTTTCATTGTATGTCGTTTGTCAATTTTTGGTTTAAATCTTATTTCTGTGTCCCTCAACTTCTTTAAATTTGGCGTTTTGTTCTGCAAATCATCCAGAGTTATTTCCAGTTCTTCCATATCCTCTCTTATTTCCTTAAGTCATCCTCCTTGTTGTTTCAAATTCCAGAGTTTCTCAATAATTTTCCTTGATAATCTGGTTTCTGGTGTCCTCAGAATGTGACCACAAAAAGAGATCCTTTTCTTTCGTATAGTATCAGTGATGGGCTCCAGTTCTCTGTATATCACTTCATTTGGAACTATCTGCCATTGCCCAGCTTTTTGATATTTCTTATTTATGCATGTTCTAGCAATTCTTCTCTCTACTTTTAAAATTTTGTCAATTCTGTTTTTCTGGGTGACTTTAAAAAGAGTTTCACTTCCGTATGTAACCTCTGGTTGAACCACCGTCTTGTAATGTTTTAATTTTGTTTTAATTGATAGACATTTTTTATTGTACGTAGACCATGTTAGTTTTTGAGCTTTTATCATTTTATTAGTTCTTGCTCGCCATGCAGGTTTCTCGTCCAATTTATGTGTTATAATTTCACCCAGGTATTTAAACTGTTTCACTATTTTAATTTCCCTAATGTTCACTGTGATGTGATCTATTACAAGTGGATCCGTTACCATTATTTCAGTCTTTTCAAATGATATCTGGAGTCCTAATTTTTGTGCTATATTTTGTAAGCTTGTTATTTGTTTCGTGGCTTCCTGAATATTATTAGCTAGTAATGCTAGGTCATCAGCAAATCCCAAGCAATTTAGGTTTATTTTATCTTTCTTAGTTCCAATTTTAATATTCATAGGATTTTCCTTGTACCATTCTCTCATTACATATTCAAGAGCACAATTGAATAGCAATGGTGATAAACAATCTCCCTGTCTCAACCCTGTTTTAATCGTAAATGGTTCAGATATTTCTCCTCTAAATTTTACTTTGGATTTGGTGTTTGTTAAGGTTAACTGTATCATTTTTATTAATTTAGGATGAAGTCCAAAAGTCCTTAATATTTTCATCATTGAAGATCTATGGATGCAATCATACGCCTTTTTGAAATCTACAAAGGTTATGACTAGTTGTTTTTGCCTTCTTTTGTAGACATCCATAACTAACTTCAAGGTGATTATCTGTTCTGGGCAGCTTCTCCAGGATCTAAATCCTCCTTGATATTCTCCCAGTTCCAGTTCTAGTTGATCTTTACAGCGGTTGTATAGTATTCTTGACATGATCTTATACGTGCAGTCCAAAAGGGAAATTCCTCTATAGTTGTCTGGATTTGATTTTTCTCCTTTCTTATGTAATGGATGTATTATAGCAGTAGTCCAATTTGCTGGTAATTTCTCTTCATTCCAGATTTTTACTATGCATTGGTGTAATGCTATCTTTACTGGTTCTGCTGCATATTTCCAAAGTTCAGCAAACGTTTGATCTTCTCCACTTGCTTTGTAGTTTTTGAGTTCTTTTAAAGCTCTGTAGACCTCATTAATTGTAGGTGGATTTATATTTTCTGCTGGTGTTTTAATTGGGGTTTCTGAGTTTATCTGAAGAAGTTCTGGGGGATCTTCACAATTTAGTAACTTGTTAAATGTTTCTGCTAGAATTTCTGTATTTTTACTATTGCTATGGGCTAGGTTATTATCTTTAACTTTTAACATTAATGTTGGAGGATCATATCTTTGTAATTGTCTGCCAAATATTTTTAAATTATCTTCTTTTCTGTTTTTCACACAGTCCATGATTCAATATCATGCAATGCTGTGCACCAAGAGATACTTTTTAAGAAATTTTCCCCCACCAGTGCCCTGTTTTCTTACCGTTACAGTAGTGCCCAATACAAGCAGTCATTTAGTGTTTCACCATTAGAACATATACAAACAACACTCTGTGTACTGCAGAGATCTATATCATTTTTGAACACAATAAATATTTTATACTTGACGGATACATCTTTTGATGTAGACGTGTAGCGTATATGCCACTGATGGTGGACTATGTACTCGAATTTCAGTCTGGCAAATAAATACGAAAACTCATAGTATAATAAATGATGACGTTTCTCAAATGTCCTTTTAGTAAGAACTGACTTCTTTGGCAGTGCTTATCTGCTTCCTATGTTCTCTTTGCTCCATACAACACGCTATTTTTCTTCTAAGGTAGCAGAATTCCTTCACTTCATGTGCTACACCTCATCCTCTATTTTGATGTTACGTTTATCACTTATTTCATTTCTGCAACTTCTAAACACTTTTGTCATCATCCTTTCATAGTTTGTGTGCTGTAGACTGTTTGTGCTATTTAACAGGTGCTATAATTCTTCCTTACTTTCACAGAGGATAGGAAGGTCTTCAGTGTGTCTTTATCACTGATATTCTTTTAATACCATACTGGAACCTTTCTATTATTTCCTTTATTGCTTCTTGGTAAACAGATCGGGCAATAGAGTAGAAAGACTGCATCCCTGCCTTTTGGTCAGCGTTTCTCTATGGGACTTCCATTCTTACTGTTTCCTCTTGGTTCTTGCGTATATGGTAATTACTAATATTTCTCCATAGCATACATATATTTTTATGAGGATTTAATTATTTTTTACCAGTTTACATGGCTGAACACTTTTTCGTCATTTTTTTTCTATTTTCCATAGTTCCTTGTTTGCTTCAAAATTTGGTGGAGGTATGTTCTGTCTATGCAACTAGTAGACAGTTTGTTTACTGCCATACATGTTTCTTCAGTGACGATTTCCAGCACTGTTAGCTCATTTGTGTGGTCCTGGAGATACATTCATTAGTCTCCATGCTCCAGTGGGCCTATTTACGGCATTCTTTCACCCACATTTGATTCAACAGATCGGATACATCACTTGCATTTCATATTTTGTGTTCAACATGTGCGTGTTTTCAGTGTGTAGTGTTGCCAACAGTTGGCAACACTACACACCCAAAACACACATATGCTGAACACAAAATATAAAGTGCAAATGATGTATGTGATGTGGTGAATCAAATGTGGGTGAACAAATGCCAGAAATCAGCCAATTGGAGCTTGGAGACTAACGAAAACATCTCCAGGACCACACAAATGGGCCAACAATGTTGGAAATTGCCACTGGAGATGCTTCACAAAGAGAAGTAGTGAAACGCATATGTCAATAAGCAAACTGTCTTTAACTATTTGCATAGATGGAACATACCTCCATGAACTTATTCTGGGCTGACAAATCCCATGACAGTGTCTTAGTTTTACTTAATTTTTGCTTCCATTATCAAGCACAATTAGTTGCCACTTCCACCAATGATTTTGGAAAGTCAAAGGAATCTTACCAAACTCTGAATCTAATACTGGATCCTCTACATCTTCCATATCGACAGGCACTTCTTCTTCTATCATAATAAAGGTTTTTTTCTCCTCACACAGGCCCCCAATGTACCCTTTCCACATATCCGCTCTCTCCTCTCATTGCACATTCACTTCCTATTCCCTTAATTTCTTATTTTGTTGTACTCCCTTTTCCCCACTCCATAATTTGAATTACTTTTTTTTCTTTCTTTTTTTTACAAACAACTGAATTTCTTCTTGAGCCCACAGTTTCCTCAGTTACCATTTTTATACCAAAATTTGTTTGTTCAACTTCTGTTATTACCCTTTTCAGGGTTATCCATTCTTCCTCAACACAAGTAACCTGCTGTAGTATTCATTACTGCAGTATCTACATCCCTAGAGAACTTTGAACGTACATAATCATTCCTCAATATTTCAGTATCCTATTTCCTTATACTTAGATGTCTCCAAGTGATTCTCTTAAATTTTATCACAGTCATCAATACTAAACTGCGACCTAAGTTTACATATAACTAATTTAATAAAAGTAAAACTGAAACTGTATATCCATAAATGGAGTAAAAAAGTAAATGGGAGTGACTCCATCAGATTACTAGGAATATATGTGGACCTGCAACTGAAATGGGTTGTACACACAGAATAGTTCTGAAATAAATTTTGTGATTTTTACCAATTAAAGCCTTGTGTTAGTAATAACTAGCTTCTGCCTTCATACTATGCTTTCCTTCACACCCACTTCATATACAGAAATATCCTACAGTTCAGAACCAATGTTCATGCGGCAAAGAACACAGTGAGGACAATTATAGGCAGTATAGATAGTCATGCCAGCCACCATTCAAAGAACAAAAGATAATAACAGTACCTTCCCTCTATATTAAAGCCTATCTCCTTTCATTAAGAAAGCAGACAGAAACCCTTAACTTGCAGAAGTGCCGTCCACCATTACGAAACAAAAAGCAGAAATAATGTAGATTTAAAGTACACTAGTTTAAATAAGTGCCAACCCTGACAGTGAGAGAGCTACCTTACAATTACTGAGCCAGGTATCTACACAATCTATTAATCAATAGATGTGTTTAAGAGGAATAAGACTTCCATAATAGCATAGAACCCTAAATACAACATGTAAATTTCAATGCAAAATCTTATTATTGTACACCTGCATAAATCCAATAGTTCAGGAATAAACAAACTACAATCCAATATTTGATTGCAAAAGCTCTGTCTCCCCATAATGTAATGCAGCTGGTACTTTCCTATCCCTCCTAGCCCTTTGAACGCATACCTCCTCCAATTGTGATTTTTTAACAGTGTATTACAAGCTGAAATTCATGGCAGAGCTCAGGAAGTTGTCCTCTTCTCTCATTATTATTACGGAGCTAGTATTCTCCTGCAACTCTGCCTTCCATTCCTTCCCCTGCAATAATGTTCCAATCATGCCATGATAAATAGATTTTCATATCCCATTATATAATGACCTATCCATTCAGTTACCTCGTATACTCTGTATGTCGTCTCCCACTTATGACGTCAGCATTTGTACCTGAACTATTTGTTTATACTAACTCCCTCTTTGCATTACCTTCCTATTTGCAATGAATCCTACTCCTGATACACCATTTTATGACACAGTTGATATTAGCCTCTATTCACCTGACCAAATGTCTTTACCTTTCTTCCACTTCACTTCAATGAAGCATAGTACACCTAGACTCATCATTCAAATTTTCCATTTTAGATTTTCTAGCATACCAAATTTATTGAAACTTCTGACATTATATGCTCCAACAAATACAACATTATCCTTATTTTTATCAAAAAGTTACACCCCTCTGGCAGTCCCCTCCCGGAGATCTGAATGGGCGACTAATCTGGCATCATGCAGCATTGAGGAGATCACCTGTCCCCTTTTAATTACAAGCTACATTTCATGCTGAAACACTTTGTGTCTTTAAAGCAGTAGTTACCATTGCCTTCTGCTTTCTCATGCCACTGGTCATAGCTGATTCTTCCACCTTTAAACGTGGTTTCCCACTTGAAGACCAACCGGTTGCTCTGTACATATGCCTTTTTTTTCTTATACCATAAGTCTTCAGCCACTATAGTTTGATCTTTATTCAAAATCTAAGCAGAGATTGGGGTCAAACCCTGGAGTCAGGACCTTTGGATTAGTAGTCAAAGATACTGCCATGACCAAGACACCAACATTTGATTGAGGACAATTCAGAAGCAATTTATGGTGCTGGTTAATTAACATTAACAGAACTCAGTGACACATACTGTTCCTGCCTTGTTGCTTGGTTCACAGAATCCCTCCAAATGGCCTTACCAACAAATTATCCATCTCCGGCTGCCAACCCTCCTTCCACAATGACACAAGACCACCTGTTCAGATTCTGCTAATCCTTAGCCCTCACCAACATAGTACTGCAAAACCATATCAACCAAGCTCAAACCTCCTTGCAGTACCTTGTCCCCATCCACAACATGCACAATGCCATCTCAGAAAGCTCTCCACCCCACTCACTTCCTACTCCTGCCTTAGAGTATCCCTGTCCACCACCTCTACAACAACCTCCAAACCTCTTCCATGTCCCCTCACAGCTGATAAACCCTGTCTCGCAGACCTACTATACTTACTCCACCCTCCAAAAATCCCTCCCACCACCACACAGCATCCAGAACCTAAACAGACCTAAAACACAGTCATGAACCTTTCCTCCAGAAACCTTAGACCCACAGAAATATCAGTCCTTTCCAAAGGCCTTACCTTTTGCCCCACTCCCAAATTCAATCATGAAGGTCTTGTTAAAGACCTTCTCTCCTTCTCCAGGTCCCTGCAGAAAAAACACTTTTTCGCCACCAACTCTACCAATCAGACAAAGACCAATGCTGAACCCTGCGTAACTCAGTTCACTCTTCCAGCCAACCGTGATCCACCCCCACTGCCCCAAATCACACCCTGTTAACTTTCCAGAACTTCTTAACCTTGAACCTGGCCTCACAATCATTCCCCAAATCCCTCAACATGCAAACTAACCTTATATCTGTAGAAAGAACCACAGTCCACCATCTAAAATCTTATGCTGACCTTATAATCCTATCTATGGACAAAGGCCCCACCACTGTTGTTTTGAACCACAATGATTACATGGCAGAAGGACTCCACCAGCTGTCATGCACTCCCACCTACAAACCTTGCCACAATGAGCCCATTCCAGAAATCCAGCAGGATCGCCAGTCACTCGTAAAATCCTTAGGCCCACCCCAGAACCTCTCCTCGGAGTCCATTTCTGTGATCATCCCTACCACTCCATGTACACCAACCTTCTACATGCTTCCTAAAGCCCATAAACTCAACCACCCAGGATGCTCCATTGTGGTCAGTTACTGTGCCCCACTGAGAGAATCTCTGCTCTTGTAGACCAACTCCTTCAACCTATTATCCACAACTTACCCTTCTATATAAAAGATATCACCCATTTCCTTCACTGGCTCTCCACAGTTCCTGTCCCTTTACCACAAAGGGCCCTGCTGGTCACTACTGATGCCCCCTCCCTTTACACTACTGATATTGAACACTACCCGATGGATTCTAAACCAACGACCTCCTTCTTAACCGCCATGACCAACTATATCCTCACTCACAATTACTTCTCCTTTGAAGGCATTACCTACGAACAAATCCAGGGTACAGCTAGGGGCACCCGCATGGGACCATCTTCTGTCAACCTATCTACGGGCCATCTAGAGGAATCCTCCCTAAACACTCAGAATCCTAAACCCCTCACCTGGTTCAGATTCACTGATGACATCTCTGCAATCTGGATCAAGGGTGAGGACACCCTATCCACATTTCTTCAGAACATCAACAGCTTCTCCTCCGTTCTCTTCACCTGGTCCTACTTGACCAAACAAGCCATCTTCCTAGATGTTGACCTCCACCTCAAAGATGGCTTCATTAGTTCCTCCATCCATATCAAACCAACTAACCACCAGCAATACCTCCACTTCAACAGCTGCCACCTGTTCCATACCAAGAAGTCCTTCCATACAGCCTAGCAATCCATGGTCATCGCAGCTACAGTAACGAGCAGTCCCTCTCGAATTATATCAAGGGTCCCACCAAAGCCTTCACAGACCGTAATTATCCTCCCAAACTTGTACAAAAACAAATGTCCTGTGCCTTATCTTTCCAGTCTCCCACCGTCCAGCCACAGAGGAGCATTCCCCTCGTAACTCAGTACCACCCAGGACTGGGGCAACTGAATTACATTCTCCGCCAGCATTTCGACTCACTCTCGTCGTGCCCTAAAATGAGAAATGTCCTGCCCACTATCCTTCCCAACCCTCCAGTCATATTCCGCCATCCAACAAACCTACAAAATATACTCGTCCTTCCCTACACAATCCCTGCTCCCAACCCCTTACCTCATGGCTCATACCCCTGTAATCGACCTAGATGCAAAACCTGTCCCATACTTCCTCCCACCCTCAACTACTCCAGTCCGGTCACAAACATCACCTATCCCATCAAAAGCAGGACTACCTGTGAAACCAGTCACATGACCTACAAGCTAAGCTGCAACCACTGTGCTGCATTCTCTGTGGGCTGTCTGTAGGCATGAATGGCCAGCGACAAACTACGGCCAAGAAACAAGTGGACCACCTCTTGCTGAGCACACTGCCAAACATAACATCCTTCATTTCAATGACTGCTTCACAGCCTGTGCAATATGGACCCTTCCCACCATCACCAGCTTTTCTGAATTGCACAGATGGGAACTTTCCCTGCAATAAATCCTCCTTTCCCATAACCCTCCTGGCCTCAACCTTTGTTAGTCATTGTCCTCGCCCATCCAACCCCTTCCCTGTTCCCTTTCCAGCACTACACAGTCCTCATACCACCATCACATCCAGTATTTTTAGTTCTCTCCTTTTCCACTACCCCCTCTCGCCTGCCCTCTGTCTAACCTGCAGCACTTCACTGTTCGCCACTCCTACCCTACTATGTCTCCCCCTCCCCATCCCAGCCTCCTCCTTACCCCCACACAGTCGCCACTCCCATCATGCACTGGTGCTGCTGCTCACAGTTGCCTGAGACTCCAGTTGTGTGTGTGAGTTGCATTTGTGTGTGTGTGTGTGTGTGTGTGTGTGTGTGTGTGTAGTTTTGATGAAGGCCTTACTGACTGAAAGCTTTATTTGTGTCAGTCTTTTAGTTGTGCCTATCTGCGACTCAGCATCTCCACTATATGGTGAGTAGCAACTTTCCTTTTCATACATTAATTCTGTGATTTATGAGCAAGTGAAGCAAGATGCTGCCAATGGACCAACTTGCTTCTTAGCAATTGTTACTTCTAGGCAGTCATTTGCAGTATCATGCTGGAGAAGCCACATGTAAAACATGAGAGCCAAAAGCCTCGGTTTTCTGTTATATCAACACAGATGCAAGGTGTAAAAGTATTCTAACAAATGTATTATAGAATAATTCCCAAGGTCTTGTAACTGAGGCACACATGTTGCATGAACAATTTAGGAAAATGTTTTTGTATAACAACACAACTCAAGACTTACGTTTAAGGTTAGGATTGTGACCATAAAACTGTTGTTGTGCACGTGGTGGCTGGGGTGGAGCAGCAGCTCCCTGGGCGGATTTTGCAAGTGCTGCTGCCACTCTAGCTGCGGTTGCTGCTGTCTGAGAGTACGGTATGGCTCCCGGAACCTGTGGTGGTTGTGAAGGAACTGCAGCAAGCTGCTGCTGTGCTTGAGGTATTGGTGGCTGTGGCTGCTGCTGTTGCTGCTGCTGCAGTCCAACGACAGGTGGAGGAGCCAGCCCCGCACCTGCTACTGTAGTGTTGGCTACATTGGCTAGAGCACGTCGCTGCTGCTGTTGACACAGATAAAATACTTAAATACTTGCCTGAGTAACAAAGTAGGGTATTAGTTGATTAAGCAAATAATCATATTGTCCCTTGGTAATGAAACATCAGGGCTGCTAATAAAATCTGAAACAGAACAAGCTGTTCCAGTGTGAATACATTAAATGAAACAAATATACTACAAAGAAACAATGAAATGCACATTTCTCTAAGTGAATTTCACTGAACAAATCGTCTCTGGACTGCAGCCAAGTGTCATCTTGATCCAATGTAGCCCAGCAACATATGTGTAACTGGTGCACTGGTTTCTGTTTACATTCTGGATGCAATATTGCAAAGTCATCAAGAATGTCCCCAATTGTGAATGGTAAAGGCAGTGGACAATACTAACCTCTCGTCTCAGCACTGTACCTACAGTCATACTACCATCTACCTCACCACTGGTCTTCTTAAGGTAAACATGGATTGTTTTATGCTCATTTGGAAAAATAACAGCTGGGTCAAGACTATGTAAAATATTATATGTAGGATCCTGCTAACTCAAGTGACTAAAGAAAGGAAGGAAGGAAGGAAGGAAGGAAGATTTGGGAATAAAATATTGTTGCAGAAGAAGCTGAGTAGCACAGTCACCATGGTGGAGCGGTTATGATACTAGACTATTGCATGGAGGGTCGTGAGTTCAAAACTCACCTGAACTGTACAATTTTAATTTCTATATTTGATTAGAGTACATTCTAAAAGTATCCAAAAAAGTCAAGAATCATTGTACTGGAATGTTCTGTAACTGTATATATACCGTATGTGTTCTGGCCGGAGGCTGTTCGCTCCGCACTCTTGAAAGTGCAAGTGCTGAATAAACCTACGTTAAGTGTAGTTAGTGTTCGTCATTCATCTAATTACACCTTCTTCTACGTGACATTATTCTGGTGGAGATGCTGGGTATTGGAACTCGTGATAGCGCACATCATCGACGACACAGTGGCTCCCATCAGGTGACGACAGAGCCGCTGTTTACGTGGCAAGAAACCTGTGTTCGAGCCATATTCAACAGATGGCAATCTACTGGAGACAGAAGAAGAAGAGGACACTACGATGACAGCAACTGTGTGCCACCACATGAGACCTCCTATCAGGTTCTCTGGTGATGATGGCCAAGATCCAAACAAGTGGCTGAAGGTATATGAGCGTACAGCCAAACTTAACAAATGGGATAACACTGTGTGTTTGGCTAAAGTATTTTTCTACTTAGAGAGCACTGCCAAGCAATGGTATCAGAATAACGAGGAGAAGTTCTCAAGCTGGGAAGTATTCCAGGTGGAACTGCGCAAGTATTTCGGCACACATAGCGACAGAAGTGTAAGGCTGAAGATAAATTAAATTGCAGGGCACAGCGTCCAGGAGAAACAACAGCATCCTACATTCAAGACGTCTTGGAGCTGTGTAAACTAGTGGAGCCTAGAATGAAGGAGGAAGATAAGATTGCACATCTCATGAAGGGTGTTGCTGAGGACATGTATCAAGCCCTATTTCTGAAGGAGATTTCAACAGCAGCCGACTTCATAAACTGGTGCCAGTATATAGAGACAATGGATCAAAAAAGAATTAAACGCAAGAAGTTTGAACGGCTTCCAAACGTTGTATCGATGCCTGCGATAGAAGAAAGGAACTGATTTCACAAGTGTTCTTCATCAGATAGTGGGAGAGGAAGTTCAGAAGGCACTTGGATTGCACGGCGAGCAAAAAACCGAGATGCTTCAAGAGGTCATAAGGGAGGAAGTGGAACAGACATTGAATCCAATCTACTGTCCTTCATTTCCCTTTAAAATGGTGAAAAAGTCAATACCCAGGCTAAGTTACATTCCTACAGTGCCACATGAGGAACCTGTTTGGCAACCAAGGGAGACTGACTTCTGGAGGACCCAGGATAACCAACCAGTATTTTTTCACTGCGGACGACCGGGACATGTGGTGCGCTACTGTTGAGAAAGGTGGCAGATATTTTATGATACCTGCGCCAGAAGACAGCAGACTGATCTTAGCTGATGCCAACTCCGGGACAAGATGAACAAGATGTGGGTGCAGGATGATGAAGATGAAAAAGAAGATGTGGGTGCAGGACGATGTAGATCACCATCGCCGCAAGCTAGCCGCTGGAGAGGACGCTCCCCAACATGCTCATCAAGGTCTCCATCACCGTTTAGAAGCTCCAGCCTATCACCTAGCCGCCACGACCTGGAAAACTAAAGGTGTGACCTTCCTTGGAGGTGAGGCCACCGAAGAGAAAAATCCTCCGCTATCAATCACTGAAAAAATGACAGGAAACTACGTCAATATCCTCATGGATGGCCAACCAGACCAAGCTCTTGTGGTCTCTGAAGCATCATATTCAGTCGTTTCGGACAAGTACTGTCGCCAGTTGCAGAAAACCGTATTCGTTGACAATAAAACATCTCTGCTGAAGGTGGCTAATGGGAAATATGTAAAACCTACAGGAAGATGTGTAATTCATGTGGGTATAAGCCCTTAGAATTCATCCTCTTACAAGAGTGTAGTCATGACGTCATTCTCGGATGGGACTTTTTGAAAGCTTCTCAGGCAATTATAGATTGTGGTCGCTCGAAGATTATGCTAGACGAGATGAGATACTGTGGACAGGAAGATGCGCGTCCGATTGTGTGGAGACTATGTGTACTGGATGAAGTGATCATTCCCGCAGTCAGTACTTGAAAGGTAACTGTCATGTGTCATGCCATGCATCAACCCATGGATCTTGTAGTGGAATGTAAGAGAAGCATACCACTGAAGAATAACTTGGTCATTCCAGCCTTTGCTGTCTCGTTTAAGAACGGATTCGGTGAATTGTGGATAGTTAACTGTCGCCGAGAACCGCAGATCCTTCCAAGACGCATGTGCATAGCAAACGCTGAGTCGTTAATTGCTGAACAGCTGAGCATCATAGAAATCTCCCATGCCGAGTCTGTGGGCAAAATTGGCGCTACCACTACGAGACAAGATCTTCTAGCTCAACTATCACCAGATCTCACTAAGGAACAACAGAAGCAACTACTTGCCATTCTTCAAGAGTTCTCTGAATGCTTCAATCCATAGGTGAAGAGCAAATTAGAAAAAATCGATGGTGAAGCACTGGATTAGCACTGGAGACCATTAACCAATAGGCCAGAGAGCATACCATGTGTCAGCAACGGAACGTCGAATAATTCGTGATGAGGTAGAAAAAATGATGAAGAATGACGTCATTAAGCCTTCGCAGAGCCCATGGTCGTCATGAGTAGTTCTCGTCGGGAAGAAGGATGGCAGTTGGTACTTTTGCGTTGATTACAGGAAGCTTAATAAGATAATTAAAAAGGACATTTACCCCCTTCCACGAATTGACAATACACTACATTGTCTGAAGGGGGCTAAGTTTTTCTCGACCATGGACATGCACTCGGAACATTGGCAAATCGAAGTAGATGAGGCTGATCGTGAGAAAACTGCATTCATCACCCCTGATGGCCTGTATGAGTTTAATGTAATGCTGTCTCGTAATGCACCAGCAACTTTTGAACAGATGATGGATAATCTTCTAAGTCACCTGAAGTGGACGATGTGTCTTTGTTATTTAGATGACATTATAGTGTTCTCAGAGACATTTGATGAACACGTAAAAAGACTGAGGGCCATTCTTAAGTGTCTCCGACAAGGCGGACTGAACTTAATCCAAGAAAGTGTGTCATTGAAGCAAAAGAAATCAAAATACTTGGACGCCTTGCGTCAAACAAAGATGTGCGGCCAGACCCAGAAAGGGTGAGATCTGTAACGGAATTTCCTATTCCTAAAAGTATTAGAGATGTGAGAAGCTTCCTCAGATTATGTTCTTATTACCGTCATTTAATCAAAGACTTTTGTATCAAAGCCAGCCCACTCCAAGAGTTGTTAAAAGCTGATGCTCTCTGTGCCAAGATGTGGCTTAACAGTACCCCAAATTTGGCAGTTCTGTGCATTCACTGCACCCTGTAGAGTAAAATGTGTCTCATCCCTCGATAGAATATTGGCTGGCTATATGTCATCAACTTTGATATACAGCAGAAACTGAAGAGCAAATTCAGAATGTTGCTGTGGATCATGAGGTTTCAATCACTGCAACCATATGGATCTTCTACAGGTACCAGTGTAAAACAGACCATGGGATGGACAATTCTTGTGACACTGCACAAGCATTAGCACTATCTGGGGCACAAGGTGCATGGTTAGTTACAATAACAGCAACCTCATCAACAATTTACACCAGGACAGCATGCCTTCCTCTTCCAGGTGCCACCCCAAATTCACCCACATTTTTGCATTTCATTATAATCTTCTTTAAACCATTTAATGATACTGGGTCTCTCCTCAGATCTTTCTGTCAATGATACTCCCTCAATGTACCATTTTAACTGCTGCTGTTCACATGAAACAGTTTTGTTAACAGCACACAATTTCTTTTCTCAATGGCCATACTGTTCACTCATGTTATGGCTTGTCAAATAACAGTGTGGACATCGTACCGTCATACAAACAGTGTAGAGCGCCAGATTTGCACCTGGTGGCCACAACTCAAACTAATTGTTTCTCCTGCGTAAATCTGATCTGCTTTAACTCATTAGCATAGCTACAAAGTTTCACTGCCATACGATAATTACAGCCTACACTGTACCTCTGTGAGTAGTTATACTTTAATTACAATCATACAGAACTTCTTTCAGCAGCTGTCAATATGTGCAAAATCATGCATGGAGAAAGGTTTGAAAGTCTGAAGTCAATACCACTCTCACTGTATTGATGCAATGACCACTGATATGAAAAATAAATTGCTACCACATCTTCGTTATAGCCCCAAACTTCACCCTGCAGCTTGATGACAGAAATTATATCAGACATCCTTCCCAGCTTCTTGTTTTCATATGCTACTGTTATGAAATTGAAGGGCAGAAGGACTTTCTGTTTCATAAAGCTCTGGAAGAGAGGACTACAGATGAAGATATTTCCTTTTTGTGGATTCCCTTTTCAGTGACAACAATCTGTCACAGACAAATTGTGTCAGAATATGTACTGATGGGATGGTAGCATTTACTGGAATTAAAAAGGAGTTCACAGCAGCAGTGCGAGCGGTTTCTCCTCCTGTAAAATTCACACACTGCTTGATACACATGTAGTACAACCAGAAGTCAATAATGTGATGAATGATGTAGCTAGAGCTGTAAATTTTGTGAAAAGATGAGCTATACACAGCAGGCTATTTTACATTTTTTTGCAAAGAGATGGGTTTCACTCATGGGTTGCTTCTATTTCACACAGAGGTAAGTTGGTTGTCTCTTGGTAAAGTTCTTTGTTGCGTAATGGAGCGGATGGATAAATTTGTTTTCTCCTATTGAACAGCAGCCTTGCACTTGCGGTTCTGTTTCTGGATAAGAAACGGCTTCTAATGCCTGATGTTTCTGAAAAATTGAATAATCTTAATGTATCACTTCAAGGCCAAAAAGGTCACATCATCTATCTAATCGATAAAGTGCTTGCATTTATGAAAAAAAACTTAGATGATGGAAAATCCAGATGGAGAAGGGTAACTGTGAGATGTTTTCATGCCTAAATGATTCCGTGAAGGGCAATGAGTTGGATGTAGGTAAAATTAGTAGTCGGCATAGCACATCATGGAAACCTTCAGCAACAGTCTCAGGATAAATTTTCAGAACCTTCATCTTAAATGTGACTGGATTCACAATCCATTCAATACAATTACGAGACCACTTGCCAACACTAGAACAGCAGGAGCTAATAGAACTCTCAAGTGACAGAACACTTAAAAATGTATTTAAATCAAAGTCCCTTAAACAATTCTGAGTGCAGACTCAGAATGAATATCCCAGTTCAGCAAGAAGGACAGTGGACATGTTATTAACTTTCACATCAATTTACTTGTATGAGTCAACATTTCCTGCAACGGCATTCATCATGGAAAAAGGGTCAATCTCGATACACTGAGATGCCATCTATAAGTTGCTGTTGCAAATATTTGATTAAGACTGGATTTGATTTCTTCACAAATTCAAGCACGCACATCACACTAAGCGTGCAAATGTCAGAAAATTTCTGAATTTTGAACTGTTTGCATTTTTACTCTTGTTTATTTCCTTCTTGGTTGATCAGTCTGAATATAAGTTTTTAAATTGGCATTAAAATAATGACAATTGTTCTATAATCATTTGTAAATTGTGCTCCTTCACAAATTAAAAATTCTGAATTATTTAAAAGCAATATACACAGACACAGTCAAACTTTAACTATCTGGCTAATTTATGAACTAATTTATAAAAAAATATGTAGTGAACAATATAAGGCGGGACTGCTGTCGTGTGCTTGCTTGTGTGAATTAATGTGTATGTTTCCTTTTCTGAAGAAAGCTTTGACTGAAAGCTAAATGTGTAATTGTCTTTTCACTTGTGCCTGCCTGATGTTTCCATTGTTTGGAAATATATAGGGAAATACTCATATCTGCTCAATCCCAATAACTGCACACATAGTTATGGTTATTTATAAACGCGTTGTAATTCTTAACTCTTGACTATCTTTGAATAATAATAACACACGATAAATTTTTAAAAAATGCTTAACCATGGTGTGCTCAGAGAACATTGTATAATTATTGGACAGAACTAAACAGATTTTGTGTTAAGTATGAGAAGCGCTCAGGATGGAAAGAGCAATGAGGTGGGAACCAAATAATTTAGGTTACAGAAGAGGGGTGTGGCAAAAATGTTTGAGAACCTCTGCCCTATAGTAGCAGGCTTGCACATTACACAGACTTTTTTACATGACTTATATGAGGAGAACGTCCACACGAGAAGGCCATATGAAATATGTGGCTACAAGAGTGTGAAATTTGTCATACAGAGAGAATTATTACTGACCATATCTCTACGTCTCCACATGAGGTAGGACACTTGTGAGATCTCTTTACAGGCTTTGTTAATATGATCATCTCATGAGTTTGGTGTCAATACGTATTCCTAAGAGTTTGACACATTTATTTCCTACATTCTCAGACAATCCTTAAATAAGCTTTTGGGTTTTGTCTGAATTACAAACAAGTTTATTGGCTGCAAACTAATTTAATGCAGTCAAGAATTTCTTGAATAATCTCATCAAGAGTTGGGATGTCATGATTTGAAGTAAGTAAATTCTATCATCAGCAGATCAGTTTACAGATTGTGATACATAATAGGGCAGGTCATTGACATCCATAATGAAAAATCATGAGGCGAACTGTCTTCTGTTGTTCAAGTAGAAGGAAATTACTGATAATGTAGATTTGTATACACCATAATTCTCAAATTTTATTCACAGTATGCTAAAAGGAATGCAGTCAATGCTTCACTATCACATTATACAAGTAACTCTAGTACCTCAGGCCGCGGAAGTCGAACACGCGCCAGAAGAAATGGACGTGGTCAGCCCATAGAGGGCTCCGCATCCGCAGCGGCTATTCTGCGCAGTGGCTCTCGCACAGCGAGGGCACCACTGCTACGCCACGTGCAGACAGCGGCCAATAGCCGCTCCCTCCGGTTTCATATATAGGGACCCTCTCTGCCCTAGTCCAGTCAGTCTGGTACTCGCTCTGGACTGAGTTTCTATCTTGGCGGTACTGCGTTCTTGTTGTTGCTCGTTGTTGACTTTTGCCTGGCTCTGGTTCCGAGTGGATTTACTGTTGGTGTTTGGTGTTGTGGTTTCTACAAGCCTCTGTTGTTTATCTCTTCCTTGTTGTGTCGGTCATATTCGGTTGTCGTTGGTCTGTCGTCCGACTCGTCCTTGTGTTTACCCGGTGGTGCGTGCTCCACCGCCGGCGGCTCCGATCCGCAGCCCAAGGCGTTCCCGCAGTTGGTTGTGGTTACTACAGTAACACCATCTTCTTATTTTGGAAATATGTAGTCTGATCAACAATTTCCAGAACAACTGTGGTAGTATTTTTACCTGGCCGAAATCCATACTGATTGTTGCAAGGGAGGTCATACTTTCAAAATAATTGCTTAATTGAATGCACATGAGTGATCCAAATATTTTTGAGAATATTGGCACAACAACTAGAGTTGTTTATCACCTTTTTTTGAATATGGTGATAACTTTTGAGATTTTGGGGGAATCTGGGAGAACTCTATACTCTAAAGTTACTAAAACAGAACTTAGTGGCTTACATATCAAGTGAACTGTTGATTTATCAACATAATTAGACATTAAGCACAAATCCATACTTTTGGAATTAGATAATTTGGGAACAATTTCCATCAGCCGTGAATTTATCCAATGCAACAGAGCCAATTCGGACAGCTGGGGACCAAGCAGATCCATTGCAGATTTGTCTGTTGCCTTAATTTAGTCTCAAAGCTCTCTTATGTGACAAAGTAATCATTCAATTCTCATAGTTCAAGCTGAGTTGAGCATACCTGACTGGAAGAATGTATCTTGTCTAATAACTTTCCATGCTTTCTTACATTTATTTGGAGTACCTTCTCCCTAATTTTTAACATTCTGGTTTTTTGGCTTGCATAAGCTTAAATTTGTAATGCTTTTTACTCCTAAGGTAAGCACGGTAAACCAAATCCCACTGCTCAGCCCCTCGATGATTCTCGCTTTTACATATTCAATACAGTATGAGCAAGGTTTCTCAAATTTCGGCAGTTCTTTTGTGTACCAGTTAATTTTTTTATTTTTTATTTTTATGTTTATCTGGAAAGCTTTTATTAATGGGGAGCACTGAAAACTGGAAGACCCTATATTAAAAAGTCATCAAAATAATTTTTAACTCCAGTTTTTCCTGTCTGACACTCATCTATGATCCCAATTTGTGTTCTTTAACTTGTCTCTTTGACCTCTTACCTATGTCACACTAAATCCAATGGAATAAGTTGGTTGCTTATGATAAACTGTTAAAACCAATAGAATGTGATCTGCAAATATTCCATCGGCCAGGCTAACAACATATTTTACATTAAGTGAGAATTATACTGTTCTCTGACAGGGGAGAAATATGAAAAGATTAATAGAATCAGAGCCTGTGTAATCTACTTTGAAATGAAACAATAGAATACAGAAATTTATTTGTACAAGCTTCTCATTTGAAAGCCAAGAGAATACATATAAGAGAGAGTAACATACATAGCATGAAGCGACACAAACCACACATGTATTACATACAAATGACATTTTTTCACTAAAAATTATAGGAACATTTATATTATTGTTTGAAAACATGTTAGCAACATTCAAATAAATTAGGGGAAGAGGAAGGGAAGCTGTTCCCTAAAGGAGGTTGTGGCGTGCTAACATAAGAGTAAGCAAGAAGCTGTAACTTCATACTGAACAAGGAGGAAACTAGAATGTAGAGTTATTCCCAGATGAACTGTAGTTGCAGGTACGTACATAACGCAAGCTAAGACGAAGGGAGAGGAGACGAAGGTAAGCTATAACTTCACACTAATATACTCCTTAAAGTTTTAAAAAGAGATAATATGTTTATGCTAGGACAGATAAAAATATCGAAAATAAGAGCAACAATATTTTAAGGTAGCATGTAGGACTGACAATTTTATAGATGCTCTACTAAAATGATCAGTGGTCTGAAACACAGTAACATAAATAATAAACTATATGTAGTAACAGCACTGAGATACCAAATGAAAAGAAGTCTAGGTGTGAATGTAAATCTAAAAGAGTGTGGGAACTCAAGCGTATAGTGACCAGGAAGAATCAAAAGGCTAAGGAGCAATGTCCTCATGTAAACGAACAGGGGAAAAGGGTAGGATGCTTTGCATGATGGTGAGTGTTTGTGATGCAATATACCCAGTATAATGAGTGTTTAAGAGTAAGGGGTAAGTGGACCCATAGAAGAGATGGCCTATGCCTAGGTTAGGTGAATCCACAGAAAGAATGACCTGAACCATGTTAGGGGAGGCTGGTTTGTATAGATACATTAGAATCTTAAACTGAAAGGTAATTATGAATTATCCAGCTACAGAAGATGGTGTAGAAGCAAGTAATTGTTGTTCTCATTCACAAAGGTTACTTCAAGCTAGTACAATGTAAAAAGACTTACCTGGCTAACATCGCAGTACAGCAGCAGTGTTTCTGTGCATGCTTGACTTTCTGAATGTCTGAGATTTGCAATTCACAATGGCAGATTGAATCTACAAATTAGAATGTGCATAAAAGAAGGCATGCAACTGGCCTAGGCTTAAGTATTCAATGAGTTAGAGTGAACTGGCAGTGGCTACTGCTGCATAAAAGAAACAGTATACAATCATAAAATGAAGCTTATGAAATACCTCACATCTAAATCCTTGAATTAGCATGATGACATGTACAATGCAGAAGTTATCTAAGGCGAAGTGGTAGTAATCCACAAACCTTGGATGGTAATAAGTTAAGGCAATGGGAATAGATTTCACAAGTGAACATGACACTGACAGTGGACCTATACAGATGATTGGCTAAACCAAAATAAGGCACAAAGTTACAGGTATGTAACAATTATTATGACTTAATAAGAAAGGTAGTCTCATGGCATAGTGAAATTTATGCATATAAGCAGACCTAGAGATGAAACAGAAGATAATTTTAAGATACAGTGGGTGAAATGGAGAGCGGGGCTCTCGTTGATCTTTAAAGGCAAGTTTGCTATGTGGAAATGGTTACAGTCAAGTATTCTGATACTGTGAATGCAGTGACATACATGAATCTATGTGATCAAAGAACATGCCTGATACATATAAAAGCAGTGTCCTGTAAACCAGACTCTGATTAATAAAGACATAAATGAAAGTTATAGAGTTTGGGGTTGAAAGAGAAGAGCTAGGCTTCTATCTGCTTTCTTAGTTACATATTTCCAGTACATCACCATATTATAACTCAGGAGAATACGAGCAGGAAATTTCAACTGAAGAATAGCACATCATCTTTAAATCCGAATTTCCAGTCTATGTGAGCTGTGCCCAGTGCAAATTAGGTTGTTACCATAATTATGGTGCACTGAAGTACTGTGGTTCATACTTGTATGCTGCTTGACTGTGGTGAACTTTGGCAGTAGGTTAACGGGAGGTCTACTAACTACAACCATGGGGAACCTAACATTTTTCATACTTTTTGGAGGTGAATGAAGAGAGAATGGACACAAAAATTTCTACGATTGAGTGAGGATAGACTCCAAGATCTTTAGGTTTGCTGTCTAACACCTACCAAATTAACAATCGATTCACACACATGTACTGCAATGAATATTAAGTTGAAGAATATTTGTATTCAAAACAATAAATGGAAAATTCTGATTGTGGTGCCATCCCAAACTCAAATAGTTCTGTATCTTATTGTACCGTGTACTTATGCTTGTATCTCATTTTTTCCATTTAGTTTCACTGTTTTTAATTTTTCTTTCTGGGAGGACACACACACACACACACACACACACACACACACACACACACACACACACACACACACACACACACACAATGTATCAAAAATGAATATTACTTCAAAAATTCAGCTTTAACCTTTGTGAAATCTGTGGTTCTCCTCCTCCTCCTCCTCCTCCTCTCTCTCTCTCTCTCTCTCTCTCTCTCTCTCTCTCTCTCTCTCTCTCTCTCTCTCTACATATATATCTTCTCTTAATTACTGCTTTATTCGGTTAAGCATGATCCATTTTGAAAATTTCCTCTTATTTTCAAGATGATTCCTTTTTATACCTGTATATTTGGCTTTTGTGCTTTCTCCCAACTATGGAATAACATTTAGTGCTTTGACTCAACTTTGTTTCACAGCCAAGGGAAAAAAGAGCCAAAGTATACCATTTAAAAATAAGTAAGCTTGCAGTAATGACTGTGGTGTCATTTACCTACTGGAAACTAGAATTTGACACTGCAAATCATGTTACAGTCATTAATTCTCACAGACATCTGAGTTTTTATTTTAACTGTGTAATGCCGGCCGCGGTGGTCTAGCGGTTCTAGGCGCTCAGTCCGGAACCGCGCGACTGCTACGGTCGCAGGTTCGAATCCTGCCTCGGGCATGGATGTGTGTGATGTCCTTAGGTTAGTTAGGTTTAAATAGTTCTAAGTTCTAGGGGACTGATGACCACAGATGTTTAGTCCCATAGTGCTCAGAGCCATTTGAACCATTTTGACTGTGTAACAAAACAAAAACAAAACAAAGATGAAATGCCCTACAGTTAAATACCCTTTTAACAAATCTCTGAGGACCAAAATATTTTTTTCTTAAAATGGGGCTTTCTATATGTAGTGTTTTAGATCAAATTTGCCAACGAAGTACCCACATCAGAATTTGGAGCTTTTTAGACCACACAGGCAGTTTTCTTTTAAGTACAAATGCACATGACATGGCCCTTGCAAATCCTAAAATATACACTCCTGGAAATGGAAAAAAGAACACATTGACACCGGTGTGTCAGACCCACCATACTTGCTCCGGACACTGCGAGAGGGCTGTACAAGCAATGATCACACGCACAGCACAGCGGACACACCAGGAACCGCGGTGTTGGCCGTCGAATGGCGCTAGCTGCGCAGCATTTGTGCACCGCCGCCGTCAGTGTCAGCCAGTTTGCCGTGGCATACGGAGCTCCATCGCAGTCTTTAACACTGGTAGCATGCCGCGACAGTGTGGACGTGAACCGTATGTGCAGTTGACGGACTTTGAGCGAGGGCGTATAGTGGGCATGCGGGAGGCCGGGTGGACGTACCGCCGAATTGCTCAACACGTGGGGCGTGAGGTCTCCACAGTACATCGATGTTGTCGCCAGTGGTCGGCGGAAGGTGCACGTGCCCGTCGACCTGGGACTGGACCGCAGCGACGCACGGATGCACGCCAAGACCGTAGGATCCTACGCAGTGCCGTAGGGGACCGCACCGCCACTTCCCAGCAAATTAGGGACACTGTTACTCCTGGGGTATTGGCGAGGACCATTTGCAACCGTCTCCATGAAGCTGGGCTACGGTCCCGCACACCGTTAGGCCGTCTTCCGCTCACGCCCCAACATCGTGCAGCCCGCCTCCAGTGGTGTCGCGACAGGCGTGAATGGAGGGACGAATGGAGACGTGTCGTCTTCAGCGATGAGAGTCGCTTCTGCCTTGGTGCCAATGATGGTCGTATGCGTGTTTGGCGCCGTGCAGGTGAGCGCCACAATCAGGACTGCATACGACCGAGGCACACAGGGCCAACACCCGGCATCATGGTGTGGGGAGCGATCTCCTACACTGGCCGTACACCACTGGTGATCGTCGAGGGGACACTGAATAGTGCACGGTACATCCAAACCGTCATCGAACCCATCGTTCTACCATTCCTAGACCGGCAAGGGAACTTGCTGTTCCAACAGGACAATGCACGTCCGCATGTATCCCGTGCCACCCAACGTGCTCTAGAAGGTGTAAGTCAACTACCCTGGCCAGCAAGATCTCCAGATCTGTCCCCCATTGAGCATGTTTGGGACTGGATGAAGCGTCGTCTCACGCGGTCTGCACGTCCAGCACGAACGCTGGTCCAACTGATGCGCCAGGTGGAAATGGCATGGCAAGCCGTTCCACAGGACTACATCCAGCATCTCTACGATCGTCTCCATGGGAGAATAGCAGCCTGCATTGCTGCGAAAGGTGGACATACACTGTACTAGTGCCGACATTGTGCATGCTCTGTTGCCTGTGTCTATGTGCCTGTGGTTCTGTCAGTGTTATCATGTGATGTATCTGACCCCAGGAATGTGTCAATAAAGTTTCCCCTTCCTGGGACAATGAATTCACGGTGTTCTTATTTCAATTTCCAGGAGTGTATACCTGTGGCACACACTTTTCACTAACTCAATAATCATTTATTTTAATGTCATATGTAAAATTATCAACTGGTCTCTCGGTTTAAAGGCAGCATTCAAAATGAAGAAGAAATTTTTCATTTTGAAAAGTTGTAACTTCCCCTCCCTTTCCCCAAACAACACTCATAACCTATCTGCTTTGCAAAAGTCAATAATTTATAATCACGAAAGGTCCTGAAATGTCACATTTGCCAGAATATCTGTGACAGCATCCAGGTAAATAGTTTTCTTTCACTTCTGCAGTATCTGGTACTTGCCCAACAGCTAGCATTTGAAAATCAGTTCAACACAGTCCGCTGTATTACAGATTGCACTCAGTGCCAATGTGAACAGACCGTAAAATATTCACTCTTATTACACCCTTACTTTCAAGCAATGAAATTGTCCACTGTGTAACAGCCATTTTGTATTTAGCTTTCACATGATGAATTAGGCCCAGTCTAGGGGCTGCAGTTCAGACCTTTGGGTATGCAGGGCGTATGTCAGTAAGAACAGCGAACTTTCATCCTGCTGCATCCATCTTGGCATCTAAAGTGCTAAGAAACTCAGTATCAATTTCAGCAATAATCCAAGCATTGCTAATAAAATTGCAGGTGCTGAAAAGTGAGTTTTTATTTTCAAGTCACCTGGAAGTTTTAGATTTTCCCATTATTAATGGTGGCAACTTTCACTGTTGTTACTATTAACACTCGCAAGGAGAAGGCCTCAGACACGGCCAACCAATTCGGCTCAAATTTGGAAGGTCACTTGTGTACAACCTAAAATGAAGGACTCTAAGATATTTTGGGTCAACACCCCGCGTTTTTGAGAAAATCACTCCTAATGTTTATGACGAGCAATCGACTCAAAATTGGAGGGATCAATAGATAGTTGTAAATAGAGCATTTTTCATCATCAGGTATGGGGTCCGCAAACGCAAACTTTTCCAGAAATCGAGGAAACAAACTTGTACAACTGCCACTTCGGTACCCACATGGTAAACACTTTTCGCCGACAGCGCTGATAACACTACGGTCAAGGTAACTGGCTGGGAATCGGGGAACCCGGGTTCGAATCTCGAAGAAACCTAGCGGATGTTATTATTTTCGTTTGTATTTTTCCATATCTCAATTGATAGGGATAGGAGGGTTAATAAGGTAAGTAAATCAATAAGGAATGATAGTAATAAGATAGGCAAACTAATTTCCCAAATGCCGTGAGTTGGTAAAGTATTAAACTTTTAAGCCTTGTCACATGAAAACAACTCCGAGTAAGAGTGCTGCGAATTCCTCATGAGGGATCACAGATAGCCAACTGCACGACGCTTATTTACAGCAATGCATGGGACAGAATGCATGCGAGAACAGTTATGTTGTCCCGGTTGCCTCTTCGTCATATCATAGTTGTGAACTTGAAGAGTGAAGGTGTCCAGCACGAGCCTTATAGAAGTCAATCGGAAAGAGTTGTTTTTCAGTCATTAGGCTGCCATGAACCTTGCGGATACATGTAGTGATTTTTCTATCGTTAATGCGCCGAGTGAAATACATTTTGTGAACGAATACAGTGTCGTTCCGTAACTAACATATGACGAGTACTGTATGTAGTTTGTAGTAATTAGTTCGTCTGTTTATGCCATAGTAACTAGTTATCGTTTGTTGTGTCATATCTTTCAGGTGCATAATCTGAATAATGAAGGATGTACACCTTTCGACTAGTGCTGTAATATATAGTTGGGAGCCTGTCACAGACGATGGCAAGTGGGAAGTTACCGACGCTTGTGTTTTGGTTTGTAAAACGTGTTGCACGACAGATGCATTATGAATGCACTATTGGAAGCAGGTAGTTCTGTTTCTCAGCATTCCAGATTGATAGGAGCGGCTATCGTCGAGCAATTTTTGGAGCTGACGAACGGAATGACTTTTGTTGATACTGAAGTACTATACCATGAAGACGTAGCAGAAGGGTGATTCAGTGGAAGATATCCCAACTAGTGAATCGCAAAATGGTCATAACACTTTGGAAATCTCCACGTCACTGGGAATCTTCTTCTGTTCTTCATCTGTTCCCGATGAGTATTACAAACTGGTTACTAAAAGATTGAACTATGGCGCTATACCCCTTGAAGTAAAAGTAAAGGCGGTAGTGCTAGCCAAGGATCATCCAAATTGGAGCTTACAAACACTGCAAAAGAATGGAGCAACCAACAACCCTGAAAAGGAAGGAGGACTTGAAATTGTGGGAAAGTGATATCGTTAAAGGAGGGACAAGATATGACAAATACCAGGCGATAAATAAGTGGACATACAGCCAATTTGTCAAATCTTGTCGTCGTAATGAGAATATAACAATGCGAATACTTCAGGATTGGGCTGCAGCTGCAGCGCTTCAATATAACGGCCAACAAGGATTTTACATTTGCTGCATCATTATCTTGGGCCAGAAATTTCAAATCAGACTATAAAGTTCATCAACGGCACGTCAAAATTCGTCTCTCATAAGGAGGTACAAAATATAGAAGATATACAGAAAGTGGCGGCTCTTTTCAGCATACAAATGGTGTGACTTATGATCAGTTTTCATCGTGATTATATGATCAAATACAGACAAACACTAACACATTCGTACATGGTGCAATATGCCATCACAGCCTGTGGAAAAGTGTTGCCTAAGGTTTTCATGTGTTTACAAGAAAGGAATGTTACATTTGGTCCTCGGGTTATAGAAGAGGTCAATTGTTTAACCGACTCATTGAAAAATGTTTGCATTACCTGCTCCAAATCTGGGAAACTGACAAATATGATTTACAGAACATTTCTTGAGAATGTTTTAAAACCATATGTTTCTGATAACAAGTTCTGCCTAATATTGGATTCATGGAGTGGACAAATTAATACTACAATATATGACACAATGTTTATAGACGGCGAGGCCTCAGCCAACGTGCACAATAAAAGTAATACCGCCAAACTGCACACCTGTGTGCCAGCCATGCGATGTTTATTTCTATCGCCAGGTTAGAAACTTTATTTCCATGGCTTCAGAATTACAGTGTGCTTCTGGAAACCCAGGCGAGAATTGCACAACCGCACGGATGCAATAACTATTCACAGCATAATTCATAACCAACATTCAGCACCGATTTTTCAGACAATGATATCGTAAGTGTGGTATGCATCAAAATTAATTCCCGAAAAGGACATATTTTTAAATGTAAACCAAGTTTGTTTTCCGCCGACTCTTTGGACGGAACAGTGTAGCTGTTGAAAGATTGCATTCATTAGAGGTTCTTGGTGCCGTGAGTATATTTGTTTCGAATGTTTATATGACAAGTACATCCATCTAGTTGTTCGAAAAAAAGTGAGGACAAGTAATAGTGACTGGAAGAGCAATTGTAAATTGACCTGGAGTAACATTTTAGTTGTTTTACTATCCCAAAGAGGTTTGAGAAATTTATTTGCCTACCTTATTATTATCATTCCTTATTGATTTGCCTACCTTATTATTATCATTCCTTATTGATTTACTTACCTGATTAACCCTCCTATCCCTAGCAATTGAGATATGGAAAAATACAAACAAAAAGAACAACATCCGCTAGGTTTCTCCAATTCCCAGCCAGTTACCTTGACCGTAGCGTTATCAGCGCTGTCGGCGAAAAGCGTTTACCATGTCAGTACCGAAGTGGCAGCAGGGTGTATAAGGGGCCAAGGAAAAAAATTCCCGGATTATTCCTGGATTTCTCCCGGATATCCCGTTTAAAAAATATGCTTTTTCCCGGGCGAAAATACAATTTTTCTGTGCTAAGTGACAGTAGGTTTTCCCTCGGAACTGTAAAAACTTATCAATCCTTTGAATGGTTAACGTTTTATACAATCGCATAGAACTTCCCGGAGGGTGGGGGGGGGGGGGGGGGGGGGGGGGGGGTGAAAAAAAAAAAAAGAGACGGGGCAGAGAAGTTTTGGAAAGACCTTTGATTTGCAGCAACATATACGCTGCATATTTTCGTATTACAAAAGCATAAATTCGAATTGCACCAAACACAGTGCGTTAGTTTCCGGAGCGTTGAAACGAAGGTTGCGATGTCCTTTTGTCAGCAGAGTAACCATATCTCAAGCCACGAGATCTCGCAAGCCAATGACAGCAGCTATCAGAGCATAGGACACATGTTATAGTCAGCCAATAGCAAATTCACTGGTTACATAGCGCGAACACGCAAGAGGAAAGGTTAATGGTTTACATTAATGTTCACAGTACCGTATATCTACAAGAAAAAGCTAAGCATTCAACATATAATTTTGGTCTCTAAGGTTAACTCGCTACAACAGAAGCTAAGCTTTCACATGTAATATTGATTTATTTTATTTATTTATTTATTTTTTTTTTCTTTTTTTTTTTTTTTTTTGCGTGTGTAATACTTTAAGATACATCACACAAATGTACCAGTAAATATAAAATTCTGACATAAATGTCTCGGCTCGAAATTCTTGTAAGTGGCTGGTCCTCAAACTGTTCAGTTTCGAACGCCCTGTGATTTAGATATCCATCCCACTTTCTCACACGTAACCTAATTCCATCTTACGTAAAAAGAAATTTACTTTGAAATTAACGCTTTTCTAACCACCGTTCGCAATACTATCCGGAGACTGTTAGAAATAGGTTCGATTTACAGTTGCCAGAGAGCGCCAGAAAACAGGCATTATTGTGCGTCTGCAACTGTAGTGGTGTAGGAAGCCCGCATGTTCGTGTGTATGAAGCACTAACAAAGGATTAACATACACTACACCATAAAGGAAACAGGGCATCAGAGGATACTCCAAAGAGCATCGGAATTTCGTAAACCATACTAAAATGCATAATTCGGCTTGAAGTGCAAATTGGCTTTTTCCAGATTCACAATGAAGTAGGTCCCATCTGATATTAAGCCTTTCAGTGTGGTTTTTGGGATGCAAATTTTCTTGGAGTACCAGTACTCTGCGGTCTCATTTTTGGTTCTTTATTATGGCATAATGCCATATATGGCAGAAGATGATAACGTGGACTTGAAACTGCACTTGAAATTCAGCGAACAGTTGGAACTAGGCAATACTGTAGAAGGAAACACTTCATTTCAAATAAAATGATTGCCTCAGCGGAAAGATTAATAAAGCCAAATTTCTTTAGCAAACTTGCAAAAAAAGCTTCACTGTTCTGCAAGGCGATTAGTGCTTGACTGCTACTAACTTGGAAATAAAATAAAATCAGAAAACTGAAATTAATAATATATTTTTGCCCTCCATAATTATGTGAATGTATTTTAATTCACTTGATAGCTCCCGGCCACAGAAATCCGTTTTGTTTTCATTTGACGTGGAAGCTGTACGCGAATAGAAGCAGCGAAATCACTTAACGTAAACACGGGTCACGTGGAGGTTAACCCCCTCCCCACTAGACAACTCTGTGCAAGCATGAATCTGGCAGCTAGGGCGCGGGAGAAAATTTTTTCTCGTTTGCATCTGGCTGCTTGCTGCTACTACCGATACAGCTAACAGCCAAACTTCAAGTAGCGGGAGAAGGTCCTGCTTATATGCAAGTCAAATGCGGATACGCAACAGACCGCTGGCAATTGGTCAAAGGAACCTAACGTGAACAGTTGTGACGTCATGCTCATAGCAAGCAGTTTATTGTTACGAAGCATTACAGTCGGCGCCCTTCGGCCTTTGAGATATTTTTGCTATTTGCAGACGCTTGTGCGTGCACGGTGTTTTGTTGTTGTAAATTGCACATTTCCTTTGCCACTGAAGTTTTATTTTTTTCCCTCTCGTTTATATTTTATTGCTGCAGTATCATTCTCCAGTAGCAGAATACAATAACATTCTTTGCTAGAGAATCAATTCTGCAGTCAAAATTACAAAAATTTAACTGAAAGCTAAAACAACGAAAAATTCCGGGAATTCCGAAAAATTCCCGGGTTTTTCCCGGTTTTCTCCCAGATGAAAAAATTCCCGGATTTCCCGGTTGTCCCGGGTCGTATACACCCTGGGCAGTTGTACAAGTTTGTTTCCTCAATTTCTGGAAAAGTTTGCATTTGCGGACCCCATACCTGATGATGAAAAATGCTCTATTTACAACTATCTATCGATCCCGCCAAGTTTGAGTCGATTGCTCGTCATAACCTTTAGGGGTGATTCTCTCAAAAACGCAGGGGTGTTGACCCAAAATATCTTAGATTCCTTCATTTTAGGTTTACACAAGCGTCCTGACAAATTTGAGCCGAATTGCTTGGCCGTGTCTGAGACCTTCCCCTTGACAGCACGGCTATCATTCTTTCTTTCCTTTTGTTGTCTCTGTAACATTTTCCCTCTGAACAGAATAGGCCTACGTTTTTCAGGGAGGTAAATTGTGAAAGGCTACAGTTCCATCAGTATTGAAAACATTCCTGAGCTCATATCCATCATCACCCATGGCAAAATATTCTTCTCCCTATGTCCAATACTTTCCACATTGCCACCTCACTTAACATCCACCCACTACCCCATCCAAGGGATCCTGCCAGTCATTCACTGCACAAAAATCTTTATTTCCAAGTTTGGGGAGATTTTTTGGGCCTTCTCTATAATAAATTTCCATCAATGGGAATGTTTCCAGTAATCATTTAATGAAGCCATTTTATTAGTAAGAAGATGGTTTCCAAATACTTAAGAAGCCAACACACCTTAAGTTTTAGCTGTGCATCCTGTCACATGTCACATAAACCAAACAATTGCCTGATATGACTATGCACACAAGAGTAATCATAAACTGTGCAGCACCCTCCAGTAATTGTACAGTCTTCACAGTATTGTCATCACCTATTATATGTTATCATAATTAACATGATAAAAAATTTTACTTTTGAATTTTACTGGAGTCTTCCGAAACCTTCATAAACACTGGGATACAAAATGTGTTTCGTAACACAGTGTTCACATAAGATATTCCAATATAAAAAAAAACTTCCTGGGTCCTGATATGACATCTGATGATGTAGTGAAGAAATTAAACAATCTCAATCTGCTTCCAGAAAGAGTTAAAGAAGCAATACAGCTGCAACCACACAACAAACTGCAACTCCCCTTTTTCTGTCACACTGTCACTTTAGCATCATAAATGACATAACGGAGGGGAAATCTGAATGTAGTCCACACACTTTCAGTTCAGATAATTACACAGCTTTTGGCTTGGATTAATAACTGCACAGGTAAAGATAACTTTAATAATGAAGCAAGAATGTTCTCCTTTTTTAATGCCTAAGGGCCCTGAGTTTTAGCATTCAGAAATGTCTCTATACATAGAGCACAAATAAGATTGCACTAAATTGTATTTCTCTGCCATGTTGAAGAGTTTAATGTTTTAGCTTGTCTTCAGTATCACAATAACCGTCAGCTTTGCTGAATCTTACGCTTTCTTCTTTTGCTGAATAACTACAAAAACTTTCACAGTAGATAATTCAACACTCTGACAAACAACACAAGGTGATCAATCTGCATGCCCAGACATAATGGTAATATTTTTTGTAATGTCAGATCACATACATGCAGAAATTGGCACTTATTCAATATTTTTGACCAAAACTACAACACACCTATTGGCAATAAGAATCAATTATGAATTATTGAAATTTCCTGTACAAGCAATTTAATGCAAGTAGATACAAAATGAAAGAAATAGTCACAAACTCTTGAACACATTATGAATTTCATCATAGCAGGGTTTCAGTTTGCAAAATGTTTAATGTTTATTCCTTAAAAGAGATTTTTTACCGAAAGCAGGGTTCGTTAAAACCAAATTGCAGATCATTGTTGTTATGGCAATTTCATCAGAACAGACAGAAATATTCATTAAAAGTGGGACCATTAATAAGAGGCTTTACTATACTTTGCTCAGGAGAAATGCATATGTTGCACATCACATATAAAAATACAAGCATGAAGCCCTTGACACAAGAATGAATTCTCAAAACACATCATGTATTACACAACAAACGAGCAATGAAGAAGTGATTGATAACAGAACCTGTCTATTTATGATAAGAAACAAGTTTATATTCACAGGGTAAGTGATTACTCACTACACTGTAACAGATAAAGTTAATACGAACTTATAAGCTTTGGGTCTGCTTAAAAAAATGCAATTAATCTGTAATATGGATTGTCATGCATCTTCAGGTGAGAACAACAATAATTCTTAACACGATTTTGAAGCTGCTTCATTCAGTTACATTTTATTCCCCATGATTATTCTAATTTTGTAACAAACATTTATGGATATCACAGATTTCTTCAAAAAACATACAATCTGCCTTCATAATGAAGTAACATAACTTTTAGGATACTATGCGATCCATTTGACGGTTTGCATATCTAGTTTCAGGATTCGGTACCAGTAAAGATATTTCAGGCAGGTAATATGTGCAGCTACTATAAGACTTCAAAGGTTATTCATAAATTAATCTCCGACTGGCTATTTAAAAAAAGGATTTTTTTTCATCACATGAAAATGCATGATTCCAGAGTCCTTTCCAGGTCTCAAACACCAATGATGTGCACATGCAGACTGAAGCAATGAATGTAAATTTCTACCAAGGCTGGGCTCACAAGGCACATGCCCTAGCTGCTACGCCACCCTGGCACAGTGGCTTTGCACCTGCACGGACTACCCTTGCAAGCCTCCCTCCTCAATCCAAAATCCCATTCACATCTCAGCGCACTTGGTATTATCCCTAAACTTGAAAAGCATTGCAGAGGCTCTCCAACTGCATTGGAAAACACCCGAGTATCAAACAAAACAGGGTCCTGCCTGCCTTGGTACAAATTTTCATTCAGTGCTTCAGCCTGTATATATACATGAAAGATATTCTTTGTATACAATCTATACTCAACACCTTGGCATTGCTTCTTCACATAGCCAACATCAAAATTCAAATATCTGTCATACTGTGACACCAGCTCCGTCCCTTCATCAAAGAGTGGAGCTGCCTGATGCTTCATCCAGTTGTTGAACACATCCTTGAGCACATCATGATTAAGTGCTGAGTAGCTGGTCAGACTTCCATCTTTAGGAAGAGATGAAAGTCACACAGTGCAATGGTTCCTTTGGTAACCACATCACGAGCGGTTTGTATTGGACTGATCTTCGGAGTCCACAATAAACTTATGATGTTATAGTTTTATCAAGTGCTACCCTCATGAAATCTGTTGTCAATATATTCCTTTGTGATCCCAAAAAACAGTAACCACCATTTTGCAGTTCAACAGAGCCTGCTCAAATTCTTTGGGCTGGACTGTTCCTTATTTTCAGAGTTCACGTACTGCACTGACGTCTCGTCACCAGTCATGATCCTGCTGAGAAGTTTTTCCCCCACTTCAGGATAGTGCTGGAAGACTGTCAAGGCTGAACCTATTCTTTCACTTTTATAAGCATCGCTTACACATTTTGGTACTTTCTGGGCACCAAAGTTATGGTAACGTAACCTCTCTGTGACAGTGTTAAAGAGGGTTGTGCATGAAATCTGAGGCACATTTGCAGCAGAAAGTCCAGAAATTCTGGACACATATCTCGCCTGTGCAATTTTCTTACCACGTTGAACCGGTTCATCAGTCATTTCAGAATGTATCCCTTAAACACTTTTATTATGCAGATTTGCAATTTGACCTATAAAGTCTCTTTCTCCGTGTAGACAAGCAACACTGTCAATTTCAACCACATGTGGCTTACATACTGACGAATGCAACAGAGAGCTGTCTGACGCAATGATTTTCTGACCATCAAAGTCTTTTCCAACCAGGCAAGCAACAGGAAGCTACTTCCACTTCTTTATTGTTAATTGGCAATTGGACATGCTTCCATATTAACTTGAAAGAGAAATGTAATCAATGTAAGCATATTGCATACTTAAGAATGTACCTGGTAGGCCGCAAGCAGCTGAGGGTCCAGGGAGGGGTGCTGCTGCTGCTGTTGTTGAGCATGGTGCTGTGCTGTCATGAGCCTTAGCTGGCCCGCAGCACTTCGTTCCCCTCCACTCTGCAACCGAATGCTTAGCATGTTGGCCAGTGCAGTCTTTGTGTTTGGGTTTACTACCAGCTGCTGCTGCTGTTGCTGCACCTGCATTGCCAAATGAAACATCTCGAACATGACAGTGGTGAGAAAAAATGCTCAGCTGCATTAGTATGCTCGCTATTTTGTTACCTTTAAAATCACATTATTTTTACATCACAACAGTCAACAAATAATTGGACTGATACCAGGAACTGTTTACCTTTTAAGTTATACAATACACACATTAAACTTCAATACATGATGGCAGTGAAAGATGAGAACTACGGAACATATTTCATAAGAAGTACTATAAAGAGAAAAGAGGGGCACAGAAAGAATTACATTTTTACTCATTTTTGTTTCTTGTTAATGTAACAGTACTCATCAACTCTGCACTTAAAATCAAGAGACACATTAGAAAGACAAACGATTGCAACTTGCTTTGAAAAGAATGTTCTAACAGTAACGTCAAAATATTGATACTTGCCGCTATGCTATTTGCCATCCAACCTGAAGTGTGTCATAAAAATTGTTTAAAGGCTCACATGAGACATTATATCAAATGAAATAAGTTTACTGTTATCAGTCACTGTTTATTTAATTCCACACTGTGTTTCAAAGTTTAAACCTCCATCATCAGGTGAAATTATGTATGTAATATGGCATGTATCCACTGTGTTACAAGTTTAGAATAACTTGTGGCAGTCAGTGGTAACATGCTCCTTTCATTTTCATTTACAAAGTGTAAACTACGAGGCATGATGATGTGTACAATATAAAATTGCACTGAAAGGAGCATGTGACTATGGAGACAGTACGATATGTTATCATAATACAAAACACAATACACATATGCCAATTTAAATACATAAATCAACTAGACGATGCAGGTTTAAACCTTCAAAACGCATTGTGGAATTAAATTAAACAGCGATTGCTAACAGTACACTTCTTTCATTCAATATCAACAACAGTCATGGTGAAGCCTAACCAAATATGTTGACATTTAGAAATTCTATGTTTATTAATAGCAAAAAAATGTGCACCACGTATGGGCAGCACTACAAAAATTACTGTGGAGCAATGTGAGTACTGTAGAGCATACAATACTTTGGTACAAATGCCTGTTACAGAGGATATGGTGGCTACGTAGCAATTTTTGGTGTGGTACAGAAAGCAACAGAAAGTGAACAAATTTAAGTTCTCCTAAAATAAAGAAAGAAATTACTGAATTGTATCAGTATAGACAGAAATAAGAAGAGGTTATTACATAGGGAAGAGGAAACTAAAGCTTTTCTTTCATTATCAGTTGTGAGCAAACTGACAGATTAATCTAATGTAAACCACAGATGCTCTGTAATCCAATATTGGGATTTACTGAATGATAAACTAATTTAATATATTTGGATTTCAAAAAGTACATAGCAGATGTTTCTCTTAAAAACTATGAAGAATGTATTATTAAATTTCATGGTCAACATGAACAATAATGTTTCAGGTCACATCACACCTAATGCCATGAAGTGACATGAGATGTGTGGGGGGAAGGGGGGGGGACTCATATTACGCTGATAGAAAAATATGTGGCCTAAAAAGGATCCTCAAACCTTTGGAAAAAGAACATATTACATGAAAAGCTCATGAAATTGTAAACAGTGTGACCAAAAAATAAAACCCTCCAACAACTGAAGTAATCACTACTTGTATTACGATGGAAGTGTTTTTGGGAAACATCTCATTAGTTACATGCAATCTTGCCATTTCCAGTTACTGCAGCAAACTGGTTGGGTAAACCCTTTTTTTTTTGGGGGGGGGGGGGGGGGGGGAGGAGGGATGAATCTCTGTTCATGACACACAAGATTCTGCAAGAGCAATGTTGACTTTAACTGAGGTGCTGCCTTCTAGAATGGAAAATAACATAGTGAACTTTGAAGATGAGACCTACTGTGTAACCTTAAAACAAAAACTACCTGACTGATCCTAGAGCAATAGAATACCTATAAAATGCTCAGATAATGAGGACCTCAAGTCAAGAACCTTAAACACATTCTGTAAGTAAATATCACCATCACACTGCTCTTGTGACACATTCTTAAAAAATAAATGATAGACCAAAGATTGTGTGTGTGTATGTGTGTGTGTGTGTGTGTGTGTGTGTGTCAGAGAGACAGAGATCTGCTGAGCCTTTTGTCACAATCTTCAAAAGCACTCTCCTTGTGTAGCCAGTGTGTTGACTAATGAGGTGACATATTTACTATAACTCTTTCAACAGGACAAAGATTTAGAACCTGAAAGCAAAGAGGGAGTCAATTGAGTCTTCGAATTTGCATGCGTGTCAGTAACGGGCATCTGGTACAATCTTCCTCTTCCATCACAACTTTTGTTAGCACTGACTCTTCCTTTCATTCTGAAAACATTTATTTCATCACTTCTACTGCAAGTTTTTATCATCTTATTTTTAACCTTTATAAATTATTTTATCACTCACTTTTTTTGTCTCCTGACCATCCAACCACGAATCCCTGAAATACTCTGTGTGACTAAAAAATTAAATTGCAACTTGAACTGTGACTGGGACTAAGACTAATGTCTGCCAATGGTATTTTCCTCATCAAACAAGTATGCAAAATATAGCATAAACTATGATGTAACAGATTCCAAACAGAAAACTGTCTATTGTTAGCACTATCCGCTACTTAGACCGAATCTGATTTGGTAAATTTCATAATTAGGGAAGTTTTTTTTTTTTAACCTGGCATTTGCATTGTTTGTGAGAATTTGTAAAAAAGGGAGGCACACTTAAGTCAACTGCCAAACATATATTAGGAATATGAGCTCATTCCATTGCTAATTTCAAAATATACCTGAAATGCCTCTTGTTGCAGAACATCCTCAGTGGGTGCAGCTTGAACTGGAGACTGGACTGCCGCTTGAGGCAAGGACTGAACCTGAAAATGTTAACAGCAAATATCAGTACAGTGAAGAAACAATGGCTGATTTCAACCAACATATATATACATTTTTATTTTAAATATAAACTGCTTAAAAATGTCCAGTAGTAAAAACTGTTGCAAAATTATATTTATTGCTGATCTACAGTGCAGGATAATTACAAATGGGCATAAATTCTATGGGAGAAATAAAATGAAATTTATTTATGACTACAATTTTATTTCACATTTATCACTGTAAGACTCTAACCTCAGCATGAAGCCCCAAATATGTACAACAAGTTAATACGTTTATGACATAGTATTTTAAGTTTTCTTCATGAAGTAATCAATAAATGAAAAAAGTATAGATTTCGCACTCAGTTTCACAATCTGCCCTGCTTCCAAGACTCCATAAAATCTATTTAAGTAACACACATTGGTTTTGTGCAAGCAGCTGCCCACAAAAAAACCACAAACTCAGCAGCTGAATAGCAAATCAGGCAACTTTAAATTTTTCCTGACTTAAAGTAAGCTATCATAGTAATAACTCAAAACTAATCACGAACAGTTGGCAACCATCAGAATGAGTGCAAGAATTTTCCTTCCACTGAAAGTTATATCAATGAACTCCTTTTTTTTCCCCTGAAGCCCTTGTGAGGCTAGGGGAAAGCAACAGAGTAAACCTGCTGTTTGTTTGTTTTGTTTAAGGGTGCAAAAACAATTAGGGTCATATGCGCCCATGTCACAAATTTAAAACACAAAGACAGAGGGAAGGGTTAGAAATGATTATACATTAATCCCAATTAACGGAAGAAGAGAGAGCTACAAACAGTGACACTGAGGAAGGTCTATACCATAAACCATAGAGAAATGGAAGTCCTGAACTAAAAACTGAATGTCCTTTGCCATATTGCTACGAGAGATAAAAAGTAAAACGCAGTCAGCAGCCCGCACATCATTCGCTAAAACAGCCAATAACTCAGATGGCAAACACAAACAAGAATGTATGTGATAAAAAAAAAAAACGGGCATTCTGTCAGGAAATGGGGGACAATCAAAGGTGGAGCACAATGAGCAAAAATTGGTGGGGGAGCACCACTTAGCAAATGGCAATGGCTTAAAGGACAGTGCCTTATATGCTATCTAACTAATATGATCTCACAGTGAGAGGGCCAAGAGGAAGTCGTAGCCGCTAGGAGAGGCTTATTAACCCAGAGTTTGTTCCCGTGAAGGGAGGACCAGTAGTGGTGCCAAAGTGATACCACCTGCTGAGAGACGGCAACATAGAGATCTTCGGAGGGAATGTTCGAACTAGCGGGCTGAGATATAAACATCACAATGGTTCCATCAAGAGTGAGCAAGTGACCTCTTCCTGGACCCATTGCACTAAGGGATGGGTGGTGTACAACACACAGAAGCTTTGGAGAGCACTGAGAGTCGGAGCATATGACTAAATTGAAAAGCCTGTGATGCCGGATGTACTGTGTGACCTGATGCTGAGCGACGAGTTCTGCTGTAAATATTGAGCACTGTTCCGGAAGCCGATACCAAAAAACGGTGCCAATGACGAAGGCACATCCAACACCATGGTCGCCCGAGAGCCATCCGTGTACACAAAGGTACTATGTGAAGTTCCATATGAAGGTCGTGAAACTGAAGGCGATAGAGTGAGGCTGGAGTAATGTCCTTAGAAAGCTAATGAAGGCCAAGGTGAATACGGACTACTGCATGAAGCCAAGGTGGTGAAGGGTTCACACCCATCAGAAAAGTGGCAGGTAGGAGGGATGTGCCCCATACTGGCAATCAAAGGAGTCATCAAATAAGGAGGCATAGGATGTATAACCACACATGGCAAACAAACGGCATGCATATCTGCTGAAGGAGAAAGTCACGGTGTTAGGACAGCAGTAATTCAGCAACTTCTGCATACAGACTCTCAACCAGGCTAGTGTAAAAGGCACCAGTGGCCAAACAGATGCCACAATGGTGGATAGTATTAAGACAGCGTAAGAGGGACACAAATGCAGATGCATAAACGAAACACCTGCAGTCTAGTTTCAAACAGACAAGGGACCAGTACAAACAGAAGAGGGTGGTTCCATCTGCTGCCCAGGAAGTGCCATTGAGGACGCATAGGACTTTGAGGGACCACATACAGCCAGCTGCCAGGTACGGCATGTGGGAGGACCAAGGAAGTTTCCTATTGAGCATGAGCCCCCGAAATTTCGTAGTTTCAACGAACAGAAGAGGAACACGCCCAAGATGTAAAGACAGTGGAAGAAACCAACTGTGCCACCAGAAATTCATACAAACAGTTTTGTTGATGGCGAAACAAAAGCCATTGTCAATGCTCCATGAATAAAGACAATCCTGCAACAGACGGCATATTCGTCAACAAAAATGGAGCCTGAGATGCCCGGCAGGAAACAGACCATTACAGGGTTAATGGAAATAGCAAAGAGGATGACACTCAGGACAGAACCTTGAGGTACACCATTTCCTTGCTAAAGGTGTCTGACAAGACAGAACCCACATATACCTTGAAAACCCTGCCTTTTAAACATTCCTGAATGAAATGCAGCATGCGGCCACGCAAGCCCTGTGTGCAGAGTGTATGGAGGACACCAGTCCTCCAGCAGGTGTCGTAGGCTTTTTCCAAATCAAAAAGCACCGCCACAGTCTGGGATTTCGTAGAAAAGCATTCATGACATGGATGGACAAAGTGACAAGATCATCAACTGCAGAACAGTGTACTCAAAATCCACACTGTGCAGTGGTCAGTAAATTGCGAGACCCAAACCACCCCACCAGCCGGACATGAATCATACGTTCCATCACCTTACAAACACAGCTGGTGAGAGAAATGGTGCGGTAGCTAGAAGGAAGGTGTTTGTTCTTATCGGGCTTAGGTATGGGTATGACAGTGGCTTCACACTCTGTAGACAGTACAAAGGGAAAATGTCAAGTGAGGAAAGAAAAGGCAAACTGCGACAGCTTGAAGATGGGTTGGTTGGTTGGTTGGTTTGTGGGGGTTGAAGGGACTGGACTACAAAGGCCACCGGTCCCTTTTTGCACGACCATGAAACACCCATAACAAAGAAAAACAAGCAACAGAGAGGACAAGGGATGACACAGAACAAGAAAGACATAGACAAAGACCAGAAAAGAGGAATTTTAAAAACACACAGAGTGTTACAGTGGTTGACCGAGCATGGAAACAAAAAAAAAAAAAGGAAAATACAAACACCAAGAGACACACTAAAAACCCCAATCTAAAACCGTAGGCCAAAGGCCACACTCAACACAAAAAAGACACAAACCCATAGATTGAGCGATAAAAGCTCCGTGCACGAATAAAACTCAAAACTAAGCCTGCAATGGCAGCGTCATCCGTTAAAAGTGCAGTCAGCATATCAGGCCTGAGTGCAGTTAAAAGCGGACAGTCCAACAAAATGTGGCACACTGTCAACGCTGAACCAAAGCAACAGAGGCGTGGGTCCTCGCATAAATAACCGTGTGTTAGCCAGGTGTGGCCAATGCGTAGCCGGCAGAGTACAACAGAGTCCTTGCGAGAGGCCCGCAAGGAGGAGCACCACACATCGGTAGTCTCCCGAACGACCCGAAGTTTGTTGGGTGAAGGCAGGGTGCGCCATTCAGCACCCCAGGTACTAAGGAACTTCTGCCGCAAAACTGACTGGAGATCACACTCTGAAAGGCCACTCTCCAGTGCCGGTGCACTGACAGCCTGTTTGGCCAGCCTGTCAACCTGTTCATTACCCCTGGATGCTGGCATGACCCGCGATCCACACAAAAACCACGGAGCGTCCACAATGGGAAAGAGTATGGAGGGACTCCTGGATAGTCATCACCACACGAGAGTGAGGAAAACACTGGTTGATAGCTCATAAACCACTGAGGGAGTCACTGCAGATGACAAAGGACTCACCTGGGCAGGAGCGGACATACTCGAGGGCACGAGAGATGGCTACCAGCTCCGCAGCCATCCAGCTACGAGTATTGTTCAGAGAGATCCCCAAGAGTAAAAGCATAACCAACTTGACCAGCAACCATCAAACCATCGGTATAGACTACGGCAGAGCCAGCAAACGTGGCAAGGATGGAAAGAAAGCAGTGGCAGAAGGCCTCAGGAGGGACTGAGTCTTTTGAACTTTTGGGCCAAATCCAGCTGAAGGCATGGCCGGGGCACACATCATGGGGGTATACGGAAATGGGCCCGGCAAGGAGGCGGGAGAGGGAAAATCTCAAGCCCAGAGAACAGACCAGACACAAATCGCAATCGGACACTCTGACCAGGGCCACCGTTCCGGAAGACGGGACGACCGAGTTGGGGAACAGGAGACGGTAACTGGGATGCCCGGGCAAGCTACAAACATGCACAGCCTAAGCGGCCAGCAGTCGTTGGCACCGGATCCGCAATGGAGGGACACCAGCCTCCACAAGTAGGCTGGTGACATGGCTCACGCAGAAAGCTCCAGTGGCAAGTCAGATCCTGCAGTGAAGGATGGGGTCAAGCAACCACAACGCGGTGAAGGTGATGACAAACCAGGTGAAGGTGATGACAAACCATAAGCCAGGCTCCCATAATCGAGACAGGACTAAATCAAAATGTGATGCAGTCGGAGAAGGGTAGACCCATCAGCACCCCAGCTGATGTGCTCAAAAAACTGATGCGTCTCCACCACGGCAAGAGGTTCACAGTCAAGATAAAGCTGTGGCTCAGGGTGAACAGCGTGATGCTAGCAGAAATAGTCTAGGTGGTCGACAACTGTAAGCTGTGCGTGACGACTCAAGACTATGCCCTGCGGATGGCGCCCTGGAGTTGCTGTCCAGCAACCGCAATGCCAGTGGGGCTATAGTACAGGCAAAAGTCATCAGCATACAAAGAAGCTGATACGGACATTCCCACAGCTGCACCTAGCCCATTGATAGCAACTAAAATGAGGCAGACATTCAAGACAAAGCCCTGTGGGGTCCCAGTCTCCTGGACTCAGGAGGAACTATGGGAGGGACCAACTTGCATGTGGAAGGAACGAAGCAACTGAAAATTTTGAATAAAAATCAGGAGACCCCACCCATGAAATGGGGTGAGGATGTGATGTCACCATGTTGTATCATATGCCTTCCGCGTGTCAAAAAAGACGGCAACCATGTGCTGACAGCGGGCAAATGCCGTAGGGATGGCTGACTCCAGGCAGACCAGATTATCAGTGGCAGAGCAGCCCTTACGAAATCCGCCCTGAGATGGAGCCAACTCAAACTCTGGCTCACCATGCATTCGAGTAACTTGCACAGAACATTGGTGAGGCTAATGGGGCGGTAGCTGCCCACCTCCAGTGGGTTCTTACCAGGCTTCAACACTGGTATGATAATGCTTTCGCACCACTGAGATGGAAACGCACCCTCAACCCATATCCGGTTGAAAAGGTCTAGGAGGTTTCGCTGGCGGTCCAATGAGGAGTGTTTGAGCATCTTATAGTGGATGCAATCCAGCCCGGGAGCTGTATCAGGGCAAGCGGCTAGGGCACTTTAGAATTCCCACTCACTGAACGGAACACTGTATGATTTAGGGTGGCACATATGGAATGAAAGGCTCCGACTTTCCAAGCACTCTTTCAGGGAGCGGAAGGCCAGCGGGTAATTCGTAGTAGAAGTAGAACTCTGCACATAATGCTCTGCTAAGAGTTCTGCAATCATGTACGATTCAGTACAAACTGCTCCATTCAGGGAAAGCTCAGGTACGTTGACGGGTGTCCGATATCCATAGAGTCACCTAATCTTGGCCCAAACCTGCAATGGAGAGGTACAGATGCCAATGGTGGAGACATACCTTTCCCAGCACTCCTGCTTCTGTCAGCGAATAAGGCAACGGGCTCGGGCACTGAGCTCCTTAAAGGTAATAGTGTGGTCCAGGGATTGGTACCGCTTATGACATTGGAGTGGCCACCTGCGATCTCTGGTGACCACCAAGGCACAGTCCTCCGCCGAGGGGACCAGGAAGAGCAGGGGATTGCAGATTCCGCTGCAGAAACGATGCCGGTGGTTATCATGTGAAGCACCACATCAATGGCGTCACAAGAAATAGGTGCAGTAGCGGCAATGGAAGCACATGAGTCCCAGTTTGCCTTATTCAAAGCCCACCTGGGGAGGAGCCCAGAAGAGTGATGCTGCAGCAGTGACAGAAAAATCAGAAAGTAGTCACTACTGCACAAGTCATCGTGCATGCTCCAAAGGACGGATGGTAGAAGGCCACAGCTGCAGATCGAAAGGTCGATGGCTGAGTAAGTGCCATGCACCACACTGAAATTTGGGGACGCACAATCATTTAAGAGAGAAAGGTCGATCTGCACCAACATCTGCTCAACAACAGTGCCTCGGCCCGTTGCCACTGATCCACCCCACAAAGGGTTATGGGCGTTAAAGCTGCCCAGTAACAGAAAAGGTAGTGCCAGTTGGGCCACCAGTGCAGCCAATACATGCTGCAGGATATCACCATCCGGTGGAAAATAAAGGCTGCAGAAAGTAACAGCCTGCGGCGTCCACACCCTAACAGCGACAGCCTATAATGGTGTTTGAAGAGGGACACACTCACTGTAAAGAGAGTGAATAACGTAAATGAAGACTCCACCAGATACCCTCTCATAAGCTGCCAAATTCTTATAATAACCCTGATAGCCCCGGAGGGCAGGGGTTCACAATGACAGAAACCAAGTTTCCTGGCGAGCAATGCAGAAGAAAGAGCGGATGCTGAGAAGTTGACAGAGCTCAGCAAGGTGGTGGAAAAAACCGCTGCAATTCCACTGGAGGATGACACTGTACACGATCGAAAAATGCGTGAAGGGACCGAGGAGGCAGATCACGCCGTTGGGTCATCGACCGCCACCAAAGGGGAGCCTGAGTCGAGAATCAGTGCGTCTGAGGCAGGGGCAAGATTGAGGTCATTGGGGGACACCAAAATCTGCAAATCGTCCCCAGACTCAGAGCTGGTAGGAACAGGGGCAACCTGAACCTCACCCGTCTTACCCAGCCTATTCTTCTTCTTCTTCTTCTTCTTCTTCTTCTTCTTCACCTCCTCCTGCTGCTCCTTCGGAGCAACCTGGGATGGAGACTCAGAAGGAGCGTCAGGGACAGACAAAGAGCGGGAAGCTCTTCAATCTGCCGCTTGTGGCTCCTTGAGCCACTGACTGAAGTCAGCTGTCATGCTGGAGGAGGCCTTAGAAGGTAGATAGACTTCCAGGTGACCCTTTCCGTGCAAGAGAAGCCAGAGCAGGCTGGCGAACCTCTGGCAAGGAGAGGAAGGGGGAGGTGGGGGGGTTCCGTGAGTTTGGGGGATTGGTCTCCCAAAAGAGGTACCTTGGGAGCACCAGAAGAAACAGTGTCCCCCATCACAGACATCGAAGAAGAGCCAGGGCAGCCCCGAGGGCCCACTGGGGGCTTAACAACCGCAGGGACAGCTGTCGCCACCTGGGGTAACGAACTCGCAGTCGCAGCATACGATGTAATCATCTGCACAGGATGAAGTGGTTCGTATTTCCTCTTTGCATCCTGATAGGTGAGCCTGTCCAGGGTTTTTATTTCCATTATTTGCCGCTCCTTATGGAGAACAGGGCAGTCAGGCGAGCAGTGGGAGTGGTTCTTCTGAAAGTTGACACAAGTGGGAGGAGGCACACACGGAGCGCCCAGGTGCAGAGGATGACCGTAATCCCTGCATATGGCACTGGAAGTACAATGAGATGACTTGTGAGCAAACTTCCAACACTTGAAGCACCGCACAGGGAGAGCGATGTATGATTTCATGTCAAATGGTAAACCATCACCTTGACCTTTTCAGGCAACGAGTCACCCTCAAAGGCCAAGATGAAGGCATCAGTAGCAACTCTGTTGTCTTTGGGTCCCCTATGCATGCGCCGGACGAACTGCACACCCATCGCTCTAAGTTGGCACATACCTCCTCATCCGACTGCAAAAGGAGGTCATGATGGAAAATAAGACCCTGGACCAAGTTAAGGCTTTCATGGGAGTAATCGAAGACGGGGATATCACCCAGCTTTTCAAAGGCGAGCAACGCCCGTGAATGAGCTGGGGAGGCCGCCTGGATCAAAAGCGCCCCACTGCACATTTTAGACAACGCCGCCACTTCCCCAAACCTATCTTCCAGGTGGTCTATGAAGAACTGGGGCTTCATTGTCTGAAAGGTCTCTGCATCAGTCCAGGTACCGAGGCGAATACGGCTCACGAGACTGAGTCGCCCTACGGTCCTTCCAAGGCGTGGCCAGGGAGGAGAACAATCGGGAATCATAGGTCACAGCATCAAAGTCATTTCGTACGCGCTTGGAGACTGCTGGGGCCAAGCGACCACCAGCTTGAGTCGACGTAACCCGTTTCATTGCAGGTCATCCGCCCTGATGTCACCCACTCTGATCAGGAGCTCTCCCCACGGGTGCCACCCAGCTACAGCAAGGGCCACCTGGTGGGATGGCCGTTGCCGGGAGTCCTGGTGCCCCAGAAAGGATGGGCACCTACTCCTTGGCATATGTGGGGAGTTCACAGCTCAGGCATCAGCAGTGAAATCTCTGCGTTGTCAAGGGGCTACAACCAAGAGGTTGCTTGACAACCCCACCACGACAGACTGGCTACTGCGCTGGATTTTGGGTGCCAAAATGGTCCAGAATTGTAGCAGGAACGAAGAATGGTATGGCACTGGAGATGAGAAGTAGGCAACCTACAAGACTGAGGGGGCCAAGCCCACCACACGACAATAAGCAGCATGCAAGATCTCAGTGCATGATGGACAAACAAAAAGCACCATGTATGGCGTACTTCCCCAAACGGCACACACTATCTACAGAAATTTGGAAATGGTGGAGGTCTAACCCAAGAGGGGACCATCACAGAAATGCCGAAACGGTGGAGACTCCTTTTAGTCACCTCTTACAACAAGCAGGAATATCGCGGGCCTATTCTTACCCCTGACTTGCAGGGGACTTGAAGATGGGTAGTCAGGGAGATGGGTTGACCATCAAAAAAATGTGTGTGAAATCTAATGGGACTCAACTGCTGAGGTCATCAGTCCCTAAGCTTACACACTACTTAAACTAAACTATCCTAAGGACAAAAACACACACCCATGCCCGAGGGAGGACTCGAACCTCCACCGGGACCAGCCGCACAGTCCATGACTGCAGCGCCGTAGACCGCTTGGCTAATCCCGCGCGGCGGTTGACTATCAACATCACCCTGAATGAGCAGCATGACTCCCCCATGAGATGGAGTGCCATCCTGGGGGGGAAGGTCAAAATGGACCGGGAAGAAATGTGTGATCTCAAATTGGTCGTGAGGAAGCAATTTTGTTTCCTGGAGGCAGAGAACAAGTGGGTGCAGCAATTCTAAGAGCAGCCGTAAATCCTCTTTATTTAATCAAAGGTCACAAATGTTCCTTTGAAAGAGAGTCACAACGAGGAAAGGGGAGGAGGAAAAAAATAAGGGGGTGTCACCTCGGCTGCTGCCAAGTGCCAGCCTTCAAAGACTCGCTGCCACAGGGCGCAGAGGCTGGAGGATCCTCCTCCATGAGGTCCACAGAGGCATCGATATTCTCCCTCTGTCGATCTGCAGAGTCCAGGTCAGAAAAACAATTGGCGGTGCGCATTGGTGACATGGAGGCCAGCCAGGCAAGTGTATCATGTGGAGACACCGTCGAAGAGGATCTCTGAGTCAGCGAAGCAGATGACTGTTATGCCTTTGTTTGACTTCTTGCAGCCTTTCAGGTTGGCAGAGGAAGACTCAGATGTTTACTGGCTGGAGGAATGAGGGAAGTCTTTGCAGCAGTAGTCCTTCTGTCCTTTCTGACCTGACAGTTGCGTAGCTGGTGACTTCGCCCCGTGAGGCGAAAGTTTGGCAGCTTGCTACACAGCTGGATCAGGAGGCTTTGATGCTACCATGACATTTGGCGATTTCACAACTGCAGTGCTGAATATGAAGTGACATGTCTGTGTGGCCATGTCCTTTGTGGAGCGAGATGTAGCAAGAACAGTACTGTAGGTGCGAGATGGTATAACGAAGGGTTTCCCACTAGCCAACAACTTGCAAGCGACCAGGTGAGGCACTTTTTCTTTCACCCGGTTCTCCTGGACAGGCTGCTCATCGAGACACATGGAACAAACTCAATATGAGGTAACTTGGTCACCACTGCAGTTGATACACTGGATAGGAGGAGGCTGACAATTGCCCTCATGAGCATCCTTACCACAGGTTACACATTTGGCCAGGTATCAACAGGACATTCGAATGTGGTTGAAATGATGACACAAGTAGCAGCATAACGAGTTTGGAATGTATGGTCGGACTGTGACAACTTCATATCATGCTTGGATCTTGAACAGAAGCACCATTCTATCAAAGGTGAGAAAAAGAGCGCATGTGGGCATGCATGGACTGCGATGACACCATGATCAGAGAGGTATATTTGGATTTCTGCCTTGGTCAGAACATCGAGCAGCCTAATGTAAACATCACCACAGAAAGAATTCAGAATTCTATGAGCCTCGACATGAACAGGAGAGCCGTGGAGAAGTGAAGTGGTGAGCAGTTGTTGAGCTTGAGAATCAGAAGTAGTCTCCAAAAGCGAAGTGCCATTGTGTAAATGAGAGCAGGATTTCATTGTGCCAGCAATTGCAGAAATACCTTTCTGAATAAGAAACGGATTTACCATCGCAAAAGATTGACTGTCTTCAGTACATGAACCCAATAGGAAATGTGGTGCAGCTGCGGGGTGGGGGGCTCTTTGAATGAGGAGCTACATTCCATTTATATTTGGTAGATGATGTTGATTGTGAAGATGACGATTGGCTGATTGCGAGAAAATCCTCCACGATTGCCAGCATCTCCAGGGGTGTGCTCCTGCCAACTGGAGGTCCCCCCTCAAAAGGGGGCTCAACCATCATAGGTGACTGTTCACTCCACAGTCACACCTCCCAAACCCCTGACAGAGACATCAATCAGCAATTTGAGTCAATAGCAGCTCAGGCAATCACCACTTTCAGGGCCAGGCCTGTACTAGGGGGTATGTGCCTGTTGACCCGAGGCTGGGAATTATATGTTATTCAGTCACCTGTTACGCATCAGACACATGGGCTGGCCCTCAGGAGCGCATAGGGAGGAAGAAGAAAGAGGAACATCAAATGCCAAAGTGGAGGAAGGATAGGAGGAGGTGAATGAAGAAAGACAAACACAGCGAAAAACAATGGTGAGACTGTTCTGATGTCAGCTATGGAAAATGTGGAACACATTCCCAAAAACACCCCAGAGATATTCCCCAAGGGAGGGGAAAAGGAATGGCAAGAGGACGGACATGCAGCACCGAAGGGAAAAGATGCTGCAAAGGCTGGAGCCAAGCAGTAGCCAAGCATAAACCTGTCAAATAGCGTTGAGCTCCCTGGGGGAGTGGTGGTGGGGGATAAACCTGCTGTGAGTTCCTGTCATTCAGGAATTAGTGGCAATGAGCAAGCTGATAGGTTGTCCAGGACAGGTGGGACGAAATTGCATAGCTGGACCAGAAGATAGCATGCAGAAAATTGGAATAAGATCAAAAAATAAAAAATAAAAATAAAATAAAAACATGTCAAGGTAATGATGCCATTGCTGTGTTTCAAGAGATGTTCTGCAAATCCTGGGCTTGAAAAGGAGACAGATTAAACTCATGGTAGGACCAATGACTGACCATGAGAACTTTAAGATATACCTGCACACATTGGGTACAGAAGCCCTTAAGTGTAGGCTATGTGGCAAGGGGAATGAAACCTCACCAAATTTAATCTTCCAGTGCAAAGTGATGGAGGCCTGAAGACACAGAATACTTGGATCATAAATTCCTAAATAATTTGTGACTAACGGAGAACTAGTAAAGAGTTTCCTACTATTCTTTAAGGAAACCAGTTGGCTTTACTAGAATTACAAGGAGAGGAATCCCACAATAAACTCAGTTTTGGTGCAGGCAATAGTAGGTCAAGATTGCTGCTGTTTTGTCTCCCTACGAAAATCAAGACAATTCTATGGTTCCCCAGACCATGCTACCTACAGTTGTTCTAACAAACTGATGAACATTTGACTTAACAGACACCATGTAGCACCTCTTTGCAGCTTGATGACAGTGTTGACGTGTCAGGACACGGACTTCGCGATACATCAAAAGTTGACTTCAAAGCTATATAAAGATCTTTTAACCATGCTGTAAAGCTGTATGTAAAGAAGGAAACATTTCTCTTCTGACTGATTCTTGTACTGGACGAAGCAATCCCATGTTAGGCAATGAAGTTTTTTGAAGTAATAGGTATCCGTCTACTTGCACCATACAAGCAATTTCACCACTGAGCCTACTTGATGGAGATAAGTATATAAATCAATAATACAGAGGACTGCATAAAAACTCCTTCAATTTTCATCACCAGCTGTCCTCTCCAATCTTCAGTGAAATGATCTGGTATGTTTGATTCATTTCAAAACTTTGTGATAAAAAAAGGATTCTTTATGAATGTGAACGCAGTTTACTTTCCAATTGATATAATTCAAGGAGAAGACAGAAAAAGATTGTAACTTCAAAGATGAAGCATTTATACAGTGTGCACTGTGCTGTGAAAATATTTGTTTTCTATGTTTTTATGACACTTATCACTCTGGCTCGTGTGAAACTGAACCTGTGTTATAAAAGAGTATTTCATTTTTCGTATTTGCCTCAGCAAATTGATTTGTATTTTTTTTTTAAATTTATACAACCTTTATGAACTATCTGTAAGAAATATAATTAAGATTTATATTTGCAATGAAAACTGGAATTTTTCAGGCGATATGTAATTAGAAACAAAAAGACACGCATTTTTCATTAAGATGATTAGATATTTGTTAATTAGCATAAATTTTATATTTGAATGATGTATGCGTTTAGATAAAAATAAAAAATAAGAAAAAATAAGAAAACCAAAGGAAAATGACCAAACTGAGACTCGAACCAGTGATCCATTGATAAAACAATCCCCCACAAACTGCAGTCCCCCCACCTCCCTCTTGGCTTTGGCAATTCACAACAACTCACCCCCCCCCCCTCCGAATCCCTTCTGTACTCCATGCCCCCCTCTTTGTAGAAGTCACATGCTTCTCCTTGTATGCTGCTAGAAAAAGTAGCAGTGCTTGAGAGCTAATGTGAATGCTGTTTTCTGCTGCATGTTACTGTGCTCTGCATGTCAACCTGCTGTAGGTGTGTGGTTGCCTTTCCCATATTTCACCTACTGCTCATCCAGTAATTTCAAATATTGTTGAATATTAAAATCAGATCTCCCAACACAGAAAATTAAAATGACTCAAAATGCTCAAGGTGACACTTCACGTTTTACATTTCTTAGACCATATGTAATGAGAATTCACACATTGCATTGTTCCCTATGACAGAAATTTTTCGCAAGTCATTGCTGTTTGCAAAAGCGGTAAAGGAATGTAGATCTCCCCAATTTGTAAGCCAATATCCTCAACATCTGTTGCAAGATTGTAGATCACATTATATGCTTGAATTTTATGACTTTCATGAGGATACAAAGCTTCTCTCCAAGAGTCACATGAATGTCAAAATTTCAAATATTGAAATAGATGACCATGGGACAAAAACTGCTTAACAGAGGAAAGGCCATAGGACCTAACAGAATACCAACACAATTTTATGTCGAGTTTGCGGAAGAAGTTGCCCCTCTTCTAGCTGCATGATACTGTGAGCCTCTGGAGGAGTGAAGTGTTCCTAATGGTTGGGAAAAAACAACAGTTCATTTCCATTTTTAAGAAGGGTCATTGAACAGATGCACAAAACTGTGTGAACACATCTCTGATGTCAGTCTGTTACAGAGTTTTGGAACATGTTTCATACTCACATATGAAACAAAAGTCTACTCTGTAGAAATCAACATGGGTTCCAAAAACAACAACTACATGAAACCCAGATTGCTGCTCGTACACAAGACACAGAGAGCAGTAGATACTGGCATCCAGGCAGAAGCCATCTTCCTCGACTTCCAGAAGGAATTCGATACAGTTCCACACTGCCACCTAATGAGTAAAATACAAGCATTCGGGATTTCAGAAATTTACGTACATTCCGCCCATATGCCTTTCTTGGGTTTGTACTAATAGCGACTCATATCTGTATTCAATGTAATGTTAGTACATTTCGTAGAAAAAACAAAATCCTCCTCCATGAGTGTCTGCAAGCAGTGTATTACCATTCACAAGGAGAGCTGCAGAAGGTTCAGTATAACTTTGTGAAATATCCTGATGTTGCTTTCTGGGACACAGTGAGATAGAGAGAATGAGGAATTACCTGCTTGCTCTTCATTTTGCAGACCTATGAAGGAGGGAAATGCATGACCACTATTCTGGCGACCTAATTTCCCTCATGCTTCTAAACTGCACCCCAGCCTTTCCACCCTGTTACAGCCCCAGAACACAATTTATCCCTTAATACGGTTCTACTGCCCTTATACGTAGTACAGAAATTTAACATCTGTTCTTAACCCACTTCATTTTACAATAAACATCAATTTTATACAATTAAAGCATTATTTTTAACAATAGGTGATTTTTCCATACCCTGCAACACGGGAACTTTAGTCTTAGAGAAAAAATAAACAGACCCTTTTTGTAAGACATTTAATGTAGTTTAATTTTGTACGGGAAAACATTTTCGCTAGATGCCATGATTTTTGAGATATTCAAGAAAAATGTAGAAATGTGATCTTCTACCCACTAGCCATCTGCACACTCACTGGTTAGAATCTTTAGTATGTTGTTCATGACACTCTGTCCTACCATAACGAAAATTTGAGACTGCAAAATTGTTTCCCCAGTTAACATTTTTTGCTCTTCATTGACTTGGCTAAAAGGAGCCTTCAGTACAGAACCACTTTTGTAAAGTTGATGCTCTATTTCTGTGGAAGGGGGAAAGGGCTGAGCAGGGGCCACCCACTTGGAGGGAGTAGGGATTAATTAAATAAAATTTTTTGTTCAAGAATTAACTTCTACACTTGGAGTTTGCTGCTGTGATGACCATTCACAGCCTATCCACTGTCCCAACACATGATGCTGGATTAGGCATGGTTCTCATGGTGAAGATTATTCACAAACAGACACCTTGCTGAGCATCGGTTGCAATCTTTGATCAATATAAGTATAGGGGAGGATCACATGGCGTTTCGTGCTTCAGTAGCAGAGGGTCACAACAGAGATGCCTCTCTCTCTTGGCTGCTGCCTTCCGATGCACCAACATGTCTCTCCTCCTGTTGTGTGTTCCGTTTGGGAGTTTAACCCTAACAGCCATTTCCAAAATGATGGTGGCTTCCTTAGGTGAACCACATCCATCCCTTTTAGATGGAATGATTTTTACCAGACTTCTGTGATACTTGTCTACGAACACAGCAATCCTCAATGTCCACAAAAAGATCCATTTAGATCGCCCCATCCTGTATGTTATCTACGAATATGTGTTCAGTGATTTAAAGTGGAAGAACCACATAAAATCAATTGCATGTAAGGCAGATGCCAGGCAGAGATTCATTTGAAGAATCCTCAGGAAATGTAGTACGAAGAGGCGGTTAGAACGATACTCAAACATTGCTCATCGGTCTGAGATCCAGTCCACATAGGATTGATAGAGGAAATAGAGAACATCCAAAGAAGAGCAGTACGTTTTGTTACATGTTCATTTAAAAGCACAAAAGTGTCATGGAAATGCTCAGTGACACCAGTGGCAGATGCTGCAAGAGAGGCATTGTGCACCACAGTGTGGTTTACTACTAAAGTCAACCAATATATTGCTTTCTCCTATACATACTTCAGGAAAAGACCAACAAGATAAAATGAGAGTCGAGCCCACACAGAGGTATGCCAGCTTATCTTACTTCCTGCAAACCACTCATGACTGTCACACAAAAAAAGGGGAAGTGACACGGTACACAAAATATCCTCTGCTACACACCATACCGCCATTTTAAAAGTCTCTTATGCCTTGATGCCAAGCAGACAGTTCAACAGTCATGATGGCTTTCTGAATGATCCAAAAGTGTAATTTCAAAACAGGAAATATTCATCATTGGAGAGTGTAGGTCAAATCAAGAGTTCACGAGATGCCACGAAACGCCCAATATATGATCTAAAATACATGACAAATTCCAAAGATGTCTGCGAGAACTTTCTCTGCGCTGCGAATGTTGCCTAAGAGTTCCTGTTTTCCAGCAACCTATCGTAGGCTCTCTATGCCAACATAGCGGCCGTACTTCCCCACATTGACTGCATAGAGAATGACAGGCCCCGAATAAGCAGCCTGTCCCCTAGCAGTTATGGACATCTAGCAATTTACCTCACAGTGTGCCATACAGACATAGTGTGTCAAGACACTACCATGAATGGGGAAACCGTAGGCAGGATTCCAAAAGTGACAAGGTAGATGCTAACAAGTCCTCCTCTACAGTGCACCTCATATAGGAAGGCGGCCCAATATTCAGCCATTCTGCTGGTACCCCTCCATAAACTGCTGGCAGCCATTATAATTCATTCTCTTTCTGAGCGGCTAGCAGCGAGTTACGAGAATTTCTCTCCTGAAAACTGCACATTTGTCATACTTCACAACAATGCAATTTAATTCACAGAGCGAGCATATTGTTCATTCAATTATCGGTGCTATTTTCTTATTGCCTCATAGCTGTGAATGTCTATCTTTAAACGTGTTAGTGCGGTTTCCAAATAACTACGTCAGGCGAGGGCAATAAATGTGAAGTGAGGGCAATAAATGTGAAGTGCTTCACAAACAGGCGAAGATTATCTCCCGTATTACAACTTCTTCAAATGTGACTCTGAAATTGAGGCTCCCATCGTTGACATTTTGAAGACAAGAACAGACTGCAGAATCGTGTGGTGTAGGCAAGAGAACTGTACAGAGAATTATAATGAATGTGTTAAAGCTCTAGAAATGTCAGGAGATGTTGGTTTCGTGTTGCCTGGAAAGTGTAGAAATTGCAAGAAACCTGTAGCACAAATGGATTGTTTTGACAAGAATGTTTTGAAATGTATATGAATGGTGAATATCCGACTTCACAAAAACTTGTTAAAATCATTAATGACAAAACTGGCTTCAAAGGAAGTGCTTCATCAATGCAAAGAATTTTGAAAGTAACTGGTTTCAAATATGTTAAAAGTAATGATGAGGGAAAGTTTTAGTGTATTACCTGGATGAAACATGGGTGAATCAAAATCATTCCAAGAAAAACTGCTGTAGTTTTAGTGTATTACCTGGATGAAACATGGGTGAATCAAAATCATTCCAAGAAAAACTGCTGTAACATGAGTGATGGTAGTACCAGTTTTGACATTCCTATAGAAAAGGTTATCAAATAATTTTTCTGCATGCTGGCACTGCTTCTGGTTTTGTTCCTGAGAGTAAACATGTTTTTAGATGTAAGAAAAACAGCAGTGACTACTATACAGAAACGAACACTGTCACATTCCAGAAGTGGTTCACTGAACAGTTCTTGCCATACCTGACTCCACAATCTGTCATTGTAATGCACAATGCCAGCTATCACTCACACATAGACAAACACCAGGAAAGCGAATATCGTGCTCTGCTTAAAATTAAAGATATTGCGCACAAAATAAGCCAGACCCGTGCGGAACTATTGCAGCTCATTAGTTTAAACAAGTCACACAAGAAAACATACAAACTTGACTCACCTGCATGTGAATGTAGTCACACAGTTTTGTATTTACCGCTGTACCACTGCCAGTATAACACGATTGAATTAATTTGGCCACAGGTTAAAGGCAATGTGGCAGGAAGGAACAAAACATTCAAGATACACTGAATCACTTGTGCATGAAGCAATAGACAACATCTCTCCTTCAGCATGGGCAGATTGTATGCGGCATGCTGAAAAGCTTTAGGAAGATGACATTGATAGGGAGGTGAAGGTGGATAGAAGACTTGAACCCATGATCATAAATTTGTAGTCAAATGGTTCACACACAGACTCAGATAGCAGTGACAACAGTATTACTACATGTAGATTCAGGAACAAAGAAAGATAATAATAGTATTTGTTTTTATAGACTCATAATTTAAAAAATATATTTTTGTGTTTCAATACATTAGTTGTAATATAGTATACGAATTGGCCTTTATTGATTGGAGATTTGTATTCTAAGAAGTATGCAGATGTTAACTTTTTATGAGTGATATACCTATAATTTTTAATGTATTGCACAGGGTGAATAAGCTAGTTCTTTGTAAGTTGTGAAGTTCAATCTTTTTCCAGCATTTACTATGCACTCATGAGAATGTAGTCGGATAAATTTGTCAAAAACTCTGACTTTTGACAAGCAACAACCTGTCATTTTCAAGGCACAAATTGGAAGAAGTCTTAAAATAAGAGGAAGGATTACCTGTCAAGATATCGGTCATTTTGGACATACTTATAGGGCAGCATTTCCTCAAGTTATTCGAAGATGATGTAAGTTTTTTGGTTGTTCCCTAGCTAACAGGTGTTGTAGTGTTAAAGAATTTTGGTGTAAATTCTAGGAACACTCGGCCTTCAACTGTCTTGAACACCCGATATTTTAGGTACAAGTGCGGGAGAGTGAGAACATTTCTACTGTTCCACCTGTTTCTATGTGCAGGTCGGAAGTTCGTTATTAGAAAACTGTAAGAGAGGCGAGTCACTGACAACAACAAGTGTTTGCCACCGGCGTCATAGAAGACTTATGCCATTTGAATATGTGTAAATGAGTCTAACATGTAAGTAATAAGTTAGCTTGCAGAAGTTATTATCTTTGAAAGTTGAAAATATAAAGTGACTGAACTGAAAAGTATTATATGAGTATCAAAATAATTTCAAGGATAGAGAAGTATTTTAATAAATTCCCTTAACCTTCGGAGAAGAAGCTCGTGGAAGATCGACATAGCTGACTGCCCAGAAAGAGGATCGGCTACAGACAAAGTGCAAGTTAATTGAATTGAGAGACGTGTGTGTCTTGCAACACAATACCACACTGTCTCTTGTCATCTGAAAAATGTTAGTGTGTGGTCTCTAACTCTACAGTGGAAAGTGTTAGTTTACACTAAATATGACAACATACTGACCATTTACACTGCAGTCTGTTGCATTCATCTTTGCTACCAGTAATTCTTTTTTTGCACACAGTGATTTAGATTTAACTGCATTCAAACACACCCACATAAACATATTATAAAAATTCACATTTCTTAAAAATCTATGGAGGAGGAGCTGTCAAGCAAAAATAATGATTTCAGTTTGTGTTTGAAGTTATTTTGTTACCCATTAGATTCTTCACTTCAATGATTAAGTTGGGAAACATTTTTGTGAGAAAATACCTTAATAATTTCTGTGTCCAGTATTATGAATCGCTGATTATTGTAAAGAATTTCTCTTCCTCTTACTGTAATGACGAATGCTAGCCTACTGTTGTTTTCAAACTCCAACTGATTGTTGAAAACAACTGTTTAATAAGTTGCCTTCGACAAGTTCTAAAGTGGATATTATGTATTACCCTTGTTATGAGTTTCTGTGTGACAAACACTTTAGGAAAAGTTATCGAAAGCTATGATGCCATAACAAATTAGTGAACAAAAGTACAAAAATTAAGTCAGCTTTTCGAAATTTGCATCTGCCTCTCTGCTGTAACCCATAACAGGATAAGTTGCAGAGCTTGGATGCTAAAGATTTGCAACCTGCGAATTTTATTTTCGGTCTTTATCTACACACAACTTTGTATTACATTTTTATTTACAATCACACCAAAATGACAAATATTGTAAGCGGTCTTGATGGCCTTATCACTGGACAATTATCTTTTTGAGAAAAACTGTACTTTACGCGACGCATTCACAAAACTGCATCTATTGTTCTTGCTTTCCGACATTACACGGAATAAAGCTGTTGACCACCTGATGCAGTTCATCAACATTTGACTTAAGACTTGTATCATACAGATAACTGATTGAATCGGTTATAAAATTTATTTCGTCCCTCACAGATCTGAATGTGTAATAAGATGTACAGTACGCAAATGAATCTGATTCTTCTCAGCACCAACATGATTTGGCAATTCGGACTTCGTTTGCCCTTTCTCTGTCGCCAAGTTTATGCAAACCTAATCCCCTCCACACTACTCTACTGCTCTGCCTCTATGTGCAGACACACCGTCCTATGTGCGCAGGTTATAAGAAACGGTGTCTATGTAACTTTAATACAGGCACTACCACACAATTTCTAAGAGAAAGCAGCATCTCTTACAAAGAAATCCCTGTAAAAGTCATAGTGAGTCACATTACCAATAGAAACACTAAATAAAACAATGGAAACTCCAGGTTTGAATGTCGACAATATAAGGAAAAGAATAGACTGCTACTCACTGTAAGGACGAAACAATGAGTTAACATGAGTGCCATCACCGGCAGCTCAGGTTGAAATGCAGTTTCGTTGTGCTTGTCTGATACTCATTATGTTATCTTTACAATGAGTAGCAATATATCCTTTTCCTTATGCTGTAAATAAAACGAAAGATCTCTACTGAGTTTTCTTTCTCAACAAGCTTCCTGCGACACAACTTTCCCAGCCACCCATTTCTTCTAGATGCTGAAATCACTGAAATGCTGGCAGTATTTGAGCTGCTGAACCCAACAGTCCAAAAGGCATTGACTTCCTGAAATGGACAATAATGCCCAAGTCAGGGTGTATACGTGGACAAGGAAAAAAATTCTCGGATTTTTCCCGGATTTCCCGGTTAAAAATACACTTTCTCCTGGATGAAAATACACTTTTTCCGTGTTAAGTGACAGTATACTCTTCCTCGGCACTGTAAAACTCATCAGTCCTATGGTTTTATATGCGGAAGTAGAATTTCCTGGCACTTTAGAAAACGAAACTCGGAGGGGGGTGGGGGGGGGGGGGGGGGGGAGGGGAGGGTATACGTTTTGAAAGACCTTTGATGTGCAGCAACATGTATGCTGCATATTTTCGTATTACGAAGCTATAAATTTGAATTCCACCAAACACCGCATGTTACTTTCCGAAACATTGAAATAGAGATTGTGATGCGCTTTTGTAAGACAGTCATAGCTCCTGTCACGTGATCTCGCCAGCTGATGGCAGCATAGAACACATGATGTAGTGAGCCAACAGCAAGATCACTCTTAAGTAGCGCGAACACACAAATAAGAAAAGTTAATGGTTTAAATTAATATACACAGCATTCACATATAATATTGGTCTCGGAGATTAATAAGCTGGAAGAGAAGCTAAGCTTCCACATATAATGTTGATCTTTTTTGCGCGTGTTACACTTTAAGATAGATCTCACAAATGTGCCAGTAAAACAACGTAAATGTCTGATCTTTTCAGCTCGAAATTCTTCTAAATGGTCGTCCTCAAAGAGTTGATTTTTAAATGAGAGTCAAACGCTTTGTTATTTAAGAAATTCGTCGAACATTCTCGCACATAGTTCATCTTGCGTAAAAGGAAATCTGCTTTGAATGTAACGCTTTTCAAACCACCATTCGCAATATTTTCCAGCGACCTGTTAGAAATAGGTTCATTTCAGCAGTTGCAAGAGAATGCCAAATAACAGGCATCACCGTGCTTGCGCAGCTACGATGACGCAGGAAGCCCATATGTTCGTACGTGTAAAAGATTAAAAGATCTTACGTATGGGATAAAAGAAACAAGACATCAGATGATACTTCAAGAGTGTCGGAATTTCGTGAACCATACTAAAACGCATAATTTGGCTTAAAATGCACATTCGTATGTAAATTTTCTTGGAGTACCAGTACTGTATTATCTCACGTTAGGTCCTTTATTATGGCATAGTGCCATATGTAAACTTGAAATGCAGCGAACAGTTGAAAGTAGCCAATAGTGTGAAATTAAACACTTCGTTTCAAATAAATTGACTGCCTCAGTAGAAAAGATTAACTTTAAGCCAAATCTCTTTACCAAACCAGCAAAAATAACTTCATTGTTCTGTCTGAAAGGTGGAAATAAAATCTGAAACTAATAACATATTTTAGCCTTCCATAATTATGTGAAAGTATTTTAATTCATTTGATAGCTCCCGGCCACAAAAATCCGTTTTGTTGTCATTTAACATGAGAGCAATAAACGAAGAGGAAACAACAAAATCACTAATCGTAAACACAGGTCACGTGGACGGTTCCCACCTCAACACAGACTGCTCTGTGCATCATCCCCAGATTTACTATATTCCCGAACCGAGGCAATATTAAGTAGTAGCGCCCAGTCACACTTCTGTAACCAGAAGCGGGAGAAGGTACTACTCATACGCGACTCAACTGATTTAACTCAAGAACCTGCCCGCAACAGTTCAAACGAATCTAATTTAAACAGTTGTCACGTCACGTTCATCGGAGGCAGTTTGTTGTTATAAAGCATTGCATAGTCTTCCTAAAGCCTTTGACACACTTTGCTGTTAGCAGACGCTTGTATCATCACTGTTTTGTTGTTGTATATGGTGCATTTCCTTTGCAACTTAAGTTTTATTTTCGTTTTCTTTTTTCTATCGTTCACGTTTTGTTGCTGCAGTATTATTCTGCAGTAGTGGGATACAGTAATATCCTTTGTTAAAGTATTGGTTCTTACCAGTCACAATCACAAAAATTTAACTGAAAGCTAAAACAATGAAAAATTCCCGGAATTCTAAACAATTCCTGGGTTTTTCCCAGTTTTCTCCCGGATGAAAAAATTCCCGGGTTTTCCCCGGATCTCCCGGTTGTCCCGGGTCGTATACACCCTGCAAGTGCAATGAGCTTCAATCACATTCAAGAACATTGTTTTATTGTTTAGCACTACTTACTTGGCACAGGAGGTACTTTTTCAAGGTGCCTTATGTAAAAGTATAACTCGTAAACCTGTGCTTGTGGTGGAAGTGTGGGTCTTGCCTGGACCGGAGGCTGCTGTTGCTGCTGCTGTTGAACAACCAGCTGCTGCTGCTGTTTCTGCGCTTGTGCCAAAACTGCTGCTTCCCTCTGCATCTGCAGCTGTTGCAGCCTCATTTGCTGTTGCCTTTGTAGTTGCAGCTGCTGCTGTTGGAGTTGTTGCTGCTGTTGCTGGGTAGAACTTGCGACAGTTGCTCCTGCTTGCTGTACGACACCTGCTGGAAAATTACGCCAATGTGGTAAACAGCTGCATTATCAAGAAACATATAATTATAAGGAAAACATTTTTTATGGGTTCCTGACTTCTGCACCCCCCCCCCCCCTCCCCCCTGTCCCCCAATTTCCTCCTTTTAAGTCCGAAACTACTTTTCACAAAATAATTCACATCTGTATGATACACTCTTGTATTAGGTTCCTCTTGTCCCTCCAACTAATCATTATATGGCCCCCATTCTCTATTCTTCAGTATAGAAGTAAAGCTGTATGAAATGGCTAGTTGGGAGATCCTATGGGTTATGTTCAGTCACCCAAATGGAAGGTTTTTCTTCTTTAGTACACAATGGCACCTTTCCATTGCAAAGCAAAGAGAAATGGGGTCTTAAGTGAATGTGACCAATGTGTGCTTATGTAGAATGTGGCATTGTGCTTGTTTTGTATAATGATGAAAGTACAGATAGTGTGAAACCAAGTGCCAGCATATTACCCTACTGCTCCCAAATAACACTCATCAAGATACCTCTGATCTAAGGATAAAAGCATGCCAAATTTGTGATAAAATCAATATCATCTTAAGATTTTTTCAGTAAGATTCCGCAATGCTTCTGGCAATATGTTTCTGTACCTGTCTACGCGATGAAAATAAACATAAAAACTTCAATACCAATGAAATAAGACTCAAAACTCTCTTTTTTTTGTAGTTGCCGGTATACTATTTTGATACATCCTTGCTGATTGGTTCCGCACAACAAATTTCTGTTCTGATATACTACAACATCACTGTTTGTTAAATTAATAACACTTTCATCAAAATAAAGCATGATGCTCTGACCAATTTTCTTAGTTTATAGTTCCAGTCTTATCTACTCATTTTTTTCTACAACTGTTATTGTTACATTAATACAGCATCCTTGTTAATCCTTGTACTCTGTTTCGTAATGTTGGTGTAAGGTTGTTTATGTGACAATTTTTTGTGTAATGTGACTCTCAAGTTTCCACTGCAGATAGAATATTCTATCATCATTCACGCATTTATCCAGGACAGCAATACTTGCATCTTCCAATATTTCAGTGTTAACTGTACAGCCATCTATATGGCAAGTCGGTGGCTGAATTCTGAGTGTTCATGTAGGCATCACAGATAAGTCAGTGCAACAGCACCAATCATAAACAAAATGTATGCATCTAAGGTAAACTGCTAATTGTATTTCCTCAGCTTCCTTAACTACTGAACCCCAGTAGGATGAGGCGTGGCCACAATCATGCCTCTCTCTGTGAGCCACCATAAGGTGCACAGGGACAGTACCTTCCACTACTGCTAGTCATTCCCTTTCCTGTTACACTCACAAATTGAGCAGGGAAAACAAACTATTTGTAAGCTTCCATACGAGCCCTGATTTATCTTGTGCTCACGGCACTTCCACAATTTGTATGCTGATGGCATTAGGACTGCTCAACAGTCTTTCAAATACAATTCTCTAAACTTTTAACTGTGTTTCGAAAAAGAACATCTCCTTTCCCCCAGGATATTCCATCCGAGTTCATGAAGTATTACTGTAACATTCGACATATCTTGATTTCACCAACTGGCAACAAATCTGCAACATGCCTCTGAATTGGTGTGTTAATTTAACCCGATCTTGTAGGGATCCCGAATTCTGTAACAGTGATCAAGAATGGGTCACCCAAGTACTCTGTATGCATCTCCTTTATAGATGAGCTACACTTTATGAGAATTATCTCAAAAAACTGAAGCAGAGCATTCACTTTCCCTTGTGCAACACAACTAGCTCTTTAGTCTCACGAAGTACTGATAGCTATTGACATGGGATGTAAAACTGATTTCATATTTTTTTATTTCCAGTAGTCTTTTGACATCGTTCCTCAGAAGCTACTTCTATTCAAATTACATGTCTATGGCATGTGAATTCAGGTTTTCTTGTCAGAAAGGTCACAACTCGTCGTCACTGATGGGAAGTCACAGAATAAAACAGAAGTGACATCAAGTGTTTCCCAAGCAAGTGTTACAGGCCCTCTGCTTTTCCTGATCTACATAAATAATTTAGGAGATACTCTGAGCAGCCCTCTTAGACTATTTGTGGAGAAGTCATCCACATAAATACCACAAGGAATATGCTAAATTTTGGTTACGCAATACATCACACAAATCTAAAGGCTGTAAATTCAACTAAATACTTAAGTATTACAACTACAAATACCTTAAATTCAAGTGATCACATATACAATATTGAGGGGCAAGCTACCAAAGACCACAATTTATTGGCAGAACACTTAAAGAAAGCAACACGTCAACTAAAGACACTGCTTATACCATGCTCGTCCACCGTCTTGAGGAGACGGATGAGGAGATTAGTGTTTACCACCCTGTTGACAACATGGTCATTAGAGACGGAGCTCAACCTCAAATTAAGGAAGGATAGGAAAGGAAATAGGCCATGTCGTTTCAAAGCAACCATCCCGGTATTTGCCTGAAACAATTTAGAGAAATCATGGAAAGCCTAAATCAGGACGGCCGGAAGCGGGTTTGAACCGTTGTCCTTCCAAATGCGAGTCCAGTGTGCTAACCACTGCACTGCCTTGCTCAGTCTCGCCCTCTTCTGGAGTAATACTGTGTTGTGTGGGGCCGCATCACATAGGATTGACGGAGGACTCAAAAAAGTTCAAAGAAGGTAAGTTCATTTTGTATTATCCCAAAATAAGGAGAATGTGCCATGGGTGTGATACACAAATAGGGGTGGCAATCGTTGAAACAAAGGATCTTTTCACGAAAATTGGAACACTGACTTTATCTTCAGAGTGTGAAAATATTTTTCTGGCACTTACATCCATACGGAGAAATGATCATCATAATAAAATAAGAGGAATCAGGAAATATTTAAGTTTTCATTTTTCCTGCAAGTTGTTCGAGAGTAGAATGGTAAAGAAATACCCTGAAGGTGGTTCAATGAACCATCTCCCTGGCACTTAATTGTGAATTGCAGAGTAATCATGTAAATGCAGATGTAGATGTACGAAGATCTTATGTACTCATTCTATTTTATGTTGCTTTGCAACAGTACACCTCGATATTTAGTAAAAATGATTGTGTCAAGCAGCCCATGTCTAAAACAGTATTTGAACATTATAGACATATTTCTCCTATTCATCTGCCAAAATTTAGCTTTTTCCTGATTTACTGCCAGTTGTTATTCATTGCATCAAATAGAAATTATGTCCACATCATTCCGTATTCTCCAACAGTTACTTAAAGACGTAGCGTGAGAGCTGCATACACTAGTGTCATCTGCAAGCAGTTACAGAATGGTGCTAATCCTGCCTTTCAGATGGTTTGTAGAACAGCAAATGGAAATACAATGCTCAACCACTGCAGATTTGTTAGGCTGGGGAAAAGGGATGTGCTATTGGTGTTTAAGGCGCTGTGGATTTCCTGACTCAGTGCTTGCTACAGTTTTATATCAGGCACTTAAGTTTATCTATGAGTGGCTTATCTATGATACATGCACATTTTACTCCAGAGTATATTTTTAAATCATGTGGTTTCCAAATTTCAGCATTTAAATACATATGCCTGAACACACAGAAGTCACCCTGAAGAAACTATATGATCAACAGCTAAATCATCGGAAACTGAAGTACTGCCATTCTGGACACATGACTGAAAGGTGCTGGAATAATAAATTTCTTTTTGTGATTATTAGCTGAGCATTTGACTCAGATTCCACTTTCTGCTTTGCATACCTTTCTTTTAAGTTTCAGTTATCTATCTTTGGACTCGTTTCATGTATCCTGCCACAAAGTACTCTCGTGCCAACCTCTTCATCTCAAAGAAGCACTTGCAAGCCATCTGATGTCCTCAATTAATTGTTGGATTATTCCAATCTTAGTCTTCCCCTACAATTTTTACCTTTTACAGCACCTTCTAGTACCACAAAAGTTATCCCCTGATGTCTTAACACATGCTGTATCATCCCGTCCCTTCTTTTTGTCAGTGTTTTCCGTATGTTTCTTTCTTCATTGATTCTGTGGAATACTTCCTTATTCCTTATATCTTATCAGTCTACCTACTTTTCCAGCACCCTGTACATTCTCAGAAATTTCTTCCTGAATTAAGGCACATGTTTGATACTAGCAAACTTCTTTTTTCCAAGAATGGCCTCTCTGCCTGGACTGCTTTTTATATCCTCCTTGCCTCATCTGTCATATGTTATTTTGATTCAAAGGTAGCCGAATTCCTTAACTTCATCTACTTCACAGTCACCAATTTTGATGTCAATTTTATCTCTAATCTCATTTCTGATACTTCTTTCTTCAATTTACTCTCAAGCCAAAGTGTGTGCACATTAAAATGTTCATTACTTTCAACAGGTCCTGTAATTCATCTTCACTTTCACTGAAAATAGCACTGTCATAAGGAAATGTTGTCATTGATATCCTTTCACCATGAACTCCATTCCATCATTGTTTCTTCGGTGTGTAGATTCAAGACAGAGCAGGGGCGAAAGACTGCATGCCTGTCTTACACCGTTACACACTTTGTCCTGGGTCTTCAATTCTTATTGGTCCCTCTCCATTCTTGGACATATTAAACATTATCCACGTTTCCCTACAGCTTACTCTTATTTTTCTCAGAATTTCAAATATCTTGGAACACTTTACACAGTGGAGCACTTTTTCTAGGTCAACAAATGCTCCAAGCATGTTTCGACTTTTGCTAAGTATTGCTTCTAATACCACTTGTAAAGTCAGGAGTGCCTCTGTGGAGTCTTCACACTGCTACAGAAAATATAAAGCCACATACCTGCAGCAGCAGCAGCAGCAGCAGGCTGAGAACCATCAGCGACCGGCTGCTGCGGCAGCCAGTTCCCGCCGGCAGCTTGCGGCTGCCCCACTCCTGCCGCCACCAACTGCTGCTGACCCGGCACCTGCCTCAGCACTGCACCAGCCTGCTGGAGGACCTACGATGTCAGCACCACACATTACATAACAGCAGAGGAAAGAGAAGAAAGCTGAAGATCAGCTCAATGCTAACTAGAAAAGTTTCAAGGTTTAGAATATGAGGATCAGCATAAAATTCTGCAAAATTCAATAAAAAAGTGTCTCAATTTAATTGATAATGGAAAGAGTAGTAGCAAAACAAGCCATGTGACAAACCAGTGAGATAAAAGTATAGGTGTACGTGGGAAATATGTAAAAATCAAGGACAGATTTCTACCTTACTAACTACTATTCCATTCATGCTTTTCCCTCTTTTCTTACATGTATGAACCACTGCTGTCAAGCATCTGCCTGCGTGTTATGTTTGTATACTTTACTACAATATTCCCTTATTATGTGAAGCATTTGAACCAAACACTACGTTCCTTATGTTACTAGAATTCGTGTCTTAAATTTGTTCACTTTTCAAAATGAACTACACCTCATTTCCTTAGCTCCCAAAAGCAATTTTTTGTCAACGAAAACTTGCAATCAAACAAATTTTTATTGCTAATGGTATACAGGTATTATTTAGCCAATAACTATTTTCAAATCTTTGGGGTACTTATTGGACTTCACCATTGGACGTTACAATTTTCAGCTTCTGTAACAAATATATTAGAAATAATTCCAATCCTGCAAACTCAAAATACATAGCAGTTGTCAAAACAGCAATAAAAATGGAAGCACAAGCATTTACTTCTCCATAATGAACAACACAACATTTATACTAGCTTTATATGCTTGTATACTTTTAAGAGAAATTTTCTTACAAATGGAAAATGTGTGTAATACATTGCAGGACAATGATGTTACCTGTAAAGACATTAGACAACTTAGTAGTTTTTACATATAACAATTAAGATATTTATTTACCTAATGTGTAACCAGCCCCCTTATAATAAGGAAGTCCATCATTACAACATATTGAATTCTCATGCTAATTGCTCTGTGCCTTTTGTTACCAAGCATAATGTCAGCTACAGAAATTTTCCCTACCTTTTGTGTAGAATAATAGACTGACCGACAAAAAAAAGTGTAGCGTCCAGAAGACATGGTCAGATGCTTATCTTACTTCTTACATTTACACACCACTGCTGGATACGTAAATGATTAGAGCTGCACTTCTTTGTGGCAGGTAGAACAGCCACCAGAGTACATTAGTACTGTTCGCATTTCGTGTTGTTAACAGGCCTGGTAGAGTATGTCAGGGGGGTGAAAAGTGTCAGATGCTGAACGAACACTGTGAAGGACATGCAGATGCTGCATACACATGTGAAGCAGCATGACAGAGTTTGAAAAGATGCCTTATTGTGGCTTGCCCTTGGCCAGCTGGTCGAATCGTGGAGTATCAGATTTTTGCCCACATTCGGATGTGGCAGTGGACTTCATTGGACTGTATGGGAACATGAAGAACGTCACACTTGCCATCAATGTTCTGGTTGACCTCACCTGAACATCACAAGGAAGGACCACCGTATTTGAGCACCAAACACATTGTAATCCCTTCATATCTGCACCCGCCATCCTAGAACAAGTAATAGGCTCACTGCAAAATTTTGTGTCACAACGCACCACAGATTGGAGACTAGCAGCAGCCGGACATGGGAATTACTGTCCCTCCCATAGGCTGCTATTAACACCACAACACACAAAGTTGAATTTGGAAAGATGCTGTGACTGGGAGGCATGGGCTGTTAATGAATGGTGTTACAGTGTTTAGCACCATATTACAGTTCTTCACTATGCCTGATGAGACATGGGCAATGATTTCAGTGACAATACAGAGAGGGGACTCACTGTTGCAATGTGTTGGAGAGGCACTCTTGGCGTCATTGTGTATGTCTGTGGGGTGGGGAGGGAGTGGATTGATTATGACTTAAGGTCAAGGCTGGTAGTGTCTGAGGGAACTCTGTGCAAAAATACATCATAGACAACCTGCAGTCCCATGTGTTAACTCCCATGCAACAGTATGTTGGTGCCATGTATAAACAGGACAAGGTTCATATACATAAGACATTTCTCTATGAACTGTCTGCAAGATGTTGAGGTACTCCCATGTCCAGCAAGATCTCCAGATCCGCCCCTATAGAACATGTGTCAATCCAATTCGAATGTCAATTCTGTCCCAGTGCCAATACCCAGGATAAGTTACAACAGTTGTGGGCCAGGATACAACAATTTACGACACTCTTCACAAATAAATCAGTGCCAGAGGAAGTGCAACATTTTTCTGATAACTGGGCTCATACTGCCAAGTTCTTTGTAAATTTCATTCAATAGTGTAATCGCCAAAATAAATTCACATACCCTCTCAAATTTACTGATCTACTGGAACTAGTGTATTGACACTGTGATGTGATCTAAGATTCAATTAATTCTGAGCATCGACCCAACAGTAATTTTACATGTAACTGCATGCAACAAAGATTCCAATACAGATCTTTGCCTTATGCATATAATGCTCATACCAGCTGAGTTATGCATGGGTTATTCATTGTTCTTTATTCTTTAGTATATTTGTCTTATGTCTGATTTCAAATGAAGGCTCTCAGTGGCGTCCGTCTGACACCTTACGATCCAGTCACGGAACAGAGTGCTGCAGGTTGCCATCCTGTTAAGGCACCTGCAACTCAACCAGAACCCATCCTGCTTGCGACATCTGCTGCAGTATCTGTGGGTGCCACATCTACCAGATTCAGCACTGTTGTGGCGGCACTAACTCACCTCCGCAAGCCATGTGATACTGGCCTAACTTCGCAGTTTTCATAAGGACGCCGCCCAGCAGCTAGTCAATCAATGCAAGATTCAGGCTCAATGCTTAACATCATGTTCTGTGTATGTAGCTGTCAGAGCCATGCATGCCCGCTGGGACCTCAGATGTCACCAGGGCTGCATATAAACACTGCATATAGACTAGAATGGCTTCCTTCCTTTGCTCCGGTGTTTCTTGTATACACTGTTTAATTGCATCCATCTGCTTCTCTTGCTCCCTGTCAATATTTAACCCTCTTTTGTGTTTTTGTCACTGATCTCACTTGCCTGTTTGCCATGGCTACTTCTGCGCAGGACTTGTGACCCCTGCAGCTTTGCCAGTTATGGGGCTGACGTGCACCGCTAGACCAAGGCACCACTCACTTGACTAGGAAATTTTCTGTGCAAAGTCCTCATGCACTATAGATGGGATAGCACAGACTGTTTATCACACACAGTATCTCCTGCACACCACTGGGCTACTTCTACGGCACCTCATATGTCACAATATTCCCCCTGCCTGGGACTCATCTCTGCTCCCTCAGAAATTTGACAATATCTTGGATTCACGGCCCAAATTCTGTGCTTCATGTAACCACCTCCTTCATGTTTCTGCTGTTCCAGATGTTTCTCTTCGGGCCACCTCCAGCCCCTCTTCCTCTCGCACACTTGCCTCCAGCATTGCCTCCTCCGACACTGCCCTGGCACCTCCTACCCCAGCGCAGCCAGCCCGATCGACACCCCTCTCTGACGGAAAATCTCTTGTACTTTCGGTACCCTCAGCACCCATCCGTTCTGTGGACCCCATTCACCATCCTATGGAGGCATCACTCATCTCTTTTCTGCTTCTACCTAACCTGGTCTGTCACCTCCAGATGCATCTCCCACAGTTCTGTCTGTCGCTGCTGGTTCGGTGTCCTCCTTCCCCTCTTGGACCATCTCTCTTCTCAGTGTGAGTTGCGTCCATTTTCTGTTCTCACATTCTTCTCCGACAGGCACTTCCACGGTGCGCAACCCGCTTTCTGTGGGACCCTGTCTGATGCCACCATGTCCTGGTCGCTACTCCCATACATCTTTCATCACAATAAAAAATGTCTTATCAAAAATACGTTCAGCCATATAAATTTCCATTTTTTTTTTCCTTTTTGTTACCAGTTTTGGCATTGGACCACACTCTCTTCAGGATGCCCTGACCGACATGTAGGAATAATCCCACCTCTTGCACAATCAAAACAGGGGCCAGCACACAATTACTGGTATCCATAGAGTTCTTACTTCTTTTGAATAAGGCAATCCCTTCATTCATCAATTGCAGATTGTTACACAAACATTCAAACCAAACCAGTCAAATATAAAAATCAGTTCATCACTTTCATTTCATGCGGCCTCTGACTTCCCTGCACCTTCCATTCTGCGGTCTTTGAAGTTTCGCCCCAAGGCCTGGTCACGCGTTGTTCCATCGCCTTCAGTGGACTGGTGCCATTTCTCAATGAGAGCCCTTTATGTGTCTTCATTTTTCCAGGTCTACTCCTCACCTTATCCACCTTCCTGTCTGCATGGTGTCTGCCCTTCACTGGCCACACTCAATGCTGCTTGTGCCCTATCCTGGGAGCCCTTGGTCGAGGCCGATTTTCCTTCCCAGTATGGCTCAGCACCTAGGCTCTTCGTCATAACACAGCAGCAATGCGTCCACCAAACTCAAGGGGCATCTTGGTACCACTGTCACGCTCGGACCCAGCTGCTCCCACGTCCTCTCAAGCCATTACTATCTGACTGGCCGCACTGGCAGCCTCTCACCATAATGGCTACCATTGGTTTGAGCGTCTATCTCCCACTGGCCGCCAGCACCCTGGTGCTGTTCTCCCGCCCAGCCTCCATCAGGACCACACAGCACACCTTGCAGCCACCATGTGGGGTGCCTGCCACACTGTTCCAGCACCACTGCATCCGACACTTCTTCTGAACCCAAACCCACCATATCACACACCAGCAGCCCAGATGCTGTCCTCCACCGTCGGTCCTTCCCTTATGCTTCATGTGCCATCAGCTCCTGCCTCCTTTGTGCCTTCATCTTTTCGGTGTGATGGCGACATCACCCATCCTCTGTCATCCCAGCTGACTGCATCTTATTCCTTCCAAGCCCTTTGAATCATCACCATTTCTGCATATTGCCAACATTTCTTCAGGGTGTGGGGCATGCACTGGGTTTCTTCTCTAACAGACCCCTTTGTGAATCTCAATGTACTTTCTCCCAGATCTGCTCCTCACCGGACTGCAATTTTGGTCGCCTCCTGTGTCCTCAAGAGCTTTCTCTTTCAAGCATAGTGCCAGGCTCTTCTCTTCAGGGCACTCCCTCCGAGCTTTTAGTTGGACTTCATCGATGCTTCTGTTCTACAGTCCTTGCCTTGCCTCACCTGGTCACTACACCTTCAACAGCTCAGTCACTTCCAATCAGCCACTTTAAATCCACATCCAGCCATCAAAATTAAGGTTTTCCATGATTTTCCCAAATTGCTCAGGCACATGCTGGGATGATTCCTTTGAAAGGGCATGGCCAATTTCCTTCCCTAACCTTGAAACATTGCAAGCTTATCATCTGTCTCTCATGACCTTGGTGTCAATGGAATGTTAACTCTAACCTTTCTTCCTTAATTTTTCAAAACTTTCTAAATATCTTTTTAACCATCCATAATTCACTGTTGTGTAATACTATACTCCAGACATAACATTTAGCAATCTTTTCCTGAGTTCCATTGGAACTCTTCTAGATGTTAATAACTACACCACCTTTTCAAATGCTCTCTTCTCCATTGATATCCTTCTTATTTCTTCAGTACAGCTTCCATTCCACATCATTAAACTTCCGGGTACAGAATTGATTTCATTTGTTCTACATTTTTTCTTTCTCCAAATTTGTTACTGGAGCTTCCTTCTTACTTATTCGCATCATTTTTGTCTTTCCTGCACCTACCTTCATTCCATATTACACGGCCCTTCTTGCAATACTCTTCCAATATTTGCTTTAGCTCCTCTTGTGAGTCTACCAGCACTGAAAAATGATTCATCTGAAAGTTAATAATATTCTCAGTATTTTTTATGTGTCCTTCGACGAGTTGGTGCTGCCACTATTTGATGAGTTGTTACCTATATCCCTCGAATTATTTACATTCCACCAGCACTTTTCATTACCATATTTACGTGGAATTTTTGTAGTACGTACATGCTGCTACAGTGTGAAAGAGATGTGGAGACTTTGTATGTCATATATTTGTTGCCTTATTAATAGTCTATCTTACTATTCATATTTTCATAGTTCCCATCATACAGAAGCTATTCTGTGTTTGTTAGGTCATGTCTTGTCACACACATCAAAAGATACTTCTGAAATTAATAATGGCATTAACCAGTGTATTTTTGCAATTTCTTTACTATCTGAGTATCATAAAAAAGCCTAGTTTTATCTCGAGCTATAGTTGAAAATACATTGACTCTTAAACTAAGAGTCATTTTTATACTGTCATACTCAATATTCAAACAGGTGTGCTTTCCTTGCCACAGTGAATGTGCAGCATGCCAGAAAACAAAAGAATGGTAATTAAAAAACTACAAAATTGTGCATACTTCTTACATCAAGTATTTGAGTGCATCTGGTGGCATGCAGACCATGCAGTCCAACATCAAAGAAATTTGTGAAACAGTAACCAACTCATACAGACAACCAGGCTAGTCAGAGTGCAAATGGTAGCTCTTGCTTCAAAATATATTAGAGATTTTTATAATTAAAGTTTCTAAACTTATACTCTAAATCTTATTACAGCAGTAGCAGCAACAGCAGCACAGAAATTTCCTTCCGATACAGTCCCTAAGGGCACCTTATCCTGCACTGTACACTAAATGCATTTAAATGAAGTCTCATTTTTGTCATGACTCAGAAAATCCTCATAATATTCCTTAATATACCACATTCTCCTTCTGCTTTCCAGTCCAAGACACGTACGTAAACAATAATGATCTCAATTGGTTACAATATACCTGTTCAATATGTTTTGATTAAGGATCTGTAGTTACAAGCCTGCCACTAAACACACCTCTAATTTTCAAATGACAATTTGGAGAAGTAGGTATTTTCAAGCTAGAAAACAAACACTTCAATGGTTCACAATGAAAGATGATGAAATTTCAATATTAAACAGGCTTCAGTCTCAGGAGGAATACCATCACACAATGATGTTCCATGAAGAGTTATGTGAATATTTCAACCTAAGTATCTCTGCTTAACACTATAAAATGTTGGGCAAATGCTCTCTGGGTAGCCAAATTGCACATTTATTGGTAGTCACACGACGTTAATATTTCTGTGCCCTCCCTTATCAAATAGATACACATCAGCTCTTCTCTAAGCACCAAATATCAAATGAAAATGATTACTTTTTAATAGTCATCCTCTTCTGACTGGTTTGATGGAACCTGCCATGCTACTTTACCATAGCTTTAATTTTTGCAATTTGCCTCAATGCTTTCCCCGTACACTACATACACATTTCTATAGTCTGAAGTCAGTCACTGAATGAGGGACTTGGCTGCATGTCGCTTCTCATGCTTACAGAGAATCTTCATGTTAAGATATTTTCAGATCAGTCTTTAAATGAAAAAAACCAGGTCAAGTCATACAATGTGCAGTCTGCAGTGCATGGACCTGCCTTACCATTTACAAATTAGTTCTTGTCAAATGACAGACACAGACATAGTAGTAGTATGCAATCACCCCTTGTACCCTGTTCAAATTTAACCATTATCTGCTTTATTTCTGGGAGACATTGTGAATACATGATACTGTAATAGTTTAGAGAGGATTACAGCAAGGGTTCATTCTGCCTGTAAAAGTTCACACTAAAAAGTGTCAATGTACAATGACAAAATTATGAGAAGGGTATGTTGCTATTCGCCATATAGATGAGATGACAGGCACAATAAAAAGACTGCTAAACATGTGACTTTTGGGTAAAAGGCCTTCTGCTAAAGTAGACAAACACACACACACACACACACACACACACACACACACACACACGTATGTATGTACAAGACCACTGTCTCTGACCACTGAGGCCTCAGGTCATGGGCGGGTGAGTTGTGCTTGTGTGTGTGTGTGTGTGTGTGTGTGTGTGTGTGTGTGTGTGTGTGTGTGTGTGTGTGTTTGTTTGTTTTGGCTGATAGCTCATATGTTTAGTAGTCTTTTTGTTATGCCTGCTGCAACTTAGCGTCTACTCTATATGGTGAGTAGCAATCTATTCTTTTCACAATACTGTCAATATTCTGTCCTGGATTTTGCACTGTTCTTCATACAACGAAATTTTCACAATATGTGACCAACATGTGTATCACACAACAAAAATTTCTTTCTCTCTTTTACAGTGTCTGAGCACAACTTGACACACAGTCACGCAAGAAAGAGAATGTATGTAACAAATGTGGAGGTTCCATTACGAGTGGCCAACACTGGAAATACTGAATATCATTGGTCTCTTCCAATGTAAATTTCATGAAATTACATGCAGTCCTACAAGTCTGACACTGAAATACTCTCCATGCACACAACATACTTGGACACTGTGATACTGTGTGTGTGTGTGTGTGTGTGTGTGTGTGTGTGTGTCAGAAGTAGCAGATAACAATACTCAAGGTTTACTGGCCGGCACCCAGCAGGCAACCATGCTGGCTGTCCCTTTGGAACAGAGAGATGAACTTGTCTATACCCGGGCTGCTGAAACATTTTACTTCAAGGTCACTCCCCGAGTGAGGAGCACAAGGCGCTGTGTCTTCTGAACCAGTAACAGCACCGCTACAAAAGCCGGTTCTGGTGTCGTTGCTCCCACATTGCCGGCTTCTGTGTAAACATTGTATGTTAGTGCGCAACTGCCTTCTTTTGTGTTGTGTTGTGTTGTGTTACCACCTCGACTACAGTTTCTGTTTATTAAACAACATCACCAAAATGACACTGTTCACCAAGCGACAATCCATTGCACCATGGAGTGCCATTAAACAGTCAGTCTTTAGAATTGCTACAGAGGATGCATGAGTTTTATGAGCAAGAAAAAGGATTTGTTTCTGTTCATGAGCAGGTGTCGATTTCTGCCGATAAAGTTTCAGAGCGCACCTCGGAAACTCTAGGACTCAGTCAAAGAACAGTTATAAGAGACGGTGTGCTACTTCAAGATGTACAAGATACTGAAGTAAACTATGTGGAACAAAGCCCCAGAGGGAAAACAGTGTGTTTTTAAGTACTCGTGGAAAGAAAAAAAATCAGCCTCGTCCAATTACAGATATTGATTCTTTCCAAACTGATGCAATTTGTCGGCACATGTACGAATATTATAAAGGAAACAATACCCCACAATAGCGAAGTTGCTAATTTCTTTAAAAGAAAGTGAACTTTTCTCAGAAGGAAAACATCACTTAAGGTGGTATTAAAAAGTATGGGTTTTGTTTTCAAAAGTTAGATGGGCAAAAGCTCTTACTTGAAAAAGCTCACGTTGTTGCAACTTCTAGCATTTTCTTACACAAAATTGTAGGAAAGGACATACACTCAGTCATATGGTTAGATGCTGGAGAATCAGTTGATAAATACTGGACAGATGATACTTCAAATAGCAGTGGTCATCAGCCAACAGGAAGAGGATACCAATTAATTGTGGCCCATGCGGGATCTTCAAACGGCTTAGTGGCTGAAGGACTTTTAGTTTTTCAATCGAGAGAAACTGGTGACTATCATGAGGATATGAATTACTCATGGTTTCTACAGTGTTTTAAAAATTTGTTGCTCCAGTTTAGTGTTCCGACAGTGTTTGTGATGGGCAATGCACCATATTATTCTGTAATTTTAGACGAAACTCCCACCACTAGTGGCCATAAAGAACGTGACAAAACTGTTGTTATATTTGCTCGTTAAACAAAATAAGCCTGTCACGTCTAAATACATTGTAGATGAAATTGCAAGCAAACAGGGTCATATGGTAATTAGGTTACTGCCTTATCACTGCCATTTTACTCCAATTGAATTGGTTTGGAGTAACGTCAAGGCGTACATTAGAAGCAATAACAAGACTTTTACAATAACAGATGTAGAAAGACTGCTACGTGAAGGTCTTGCGACCGTACACACAACCTCATGGAGGAAGAAAGTAGACCATGTTACTAAACTCGTAAGAGAAGTACAGCCTATAGACTGAATTATAAACAAAAACGAACAACTGATGACGATGATGATGGCGAAGACAACATTTTGGCACCAATTCTGATGATACTGCAGGAGAATCGGATGGAACTGCGCCACTGACATCGTACATCGGTGAGTTTAAATGTATACAGAATTAATTCTTTCTCTCTGCAACCGAGTAGGCTATGCGTGCTTTGCTTCGTTTCTTTCTACAAGGGTGGATGGTGTGTTCTTCAGTATTCTTAGGTTTACATTATTCTAGGACATTTTATATGCAACTATTCAGGTAACAATTTTGAACAACTTTTCATTGATACTGTCACTAGAGCACGTCAAAACGCGGCTCAGTCTCGCTGGCTTCTCGCTGAGTACGCAGCTCATTATCGCTGGCACAAGTGCATGAGGCGGAGATGACTGACGTCATGCTACGAAACTGAGCTGAGACGAGGATTGTTGAATATGACACGCGCCGACCCAAGACTGCAAATGCGCAAGCTGCCCGAGAGACTCGCATTATCGTAACATAGTGGTAGGCAGTAAATTGTCACAGGACTAAACTCAGCATGAGTGGTTGCTGAACCGGAACCAGTGCAATGACTACCATAAGAAAAGATGTTGTGTTGAAGAAACTTGCCGATGGGACGGACATTCTGATAAATAAAGTGGGAGTAAGGAGTGGCAGTTCCAGTTGGGAAAAATTTAAGGTAAGCCCTTCAATTATTACTAAATAATTACAGAATAGAGCTTCCGAATTCGAGATGTGATAGTATTTGATAAATCGAATCGCTTTGTTTTTGTAGAAATTTTTAATGAATTGTTGTGTCCGTAAACTAAAAGAAAAATTGGCTTCGTGAAACATACGTGAAGGTGTTTATTACGACTGTTTCAAGTGGTTGTTGAAAGAGATACACATCTTCCAGTTGGTTACGTTCAGTGCCAAAATGGAAATTGTGGAGCATTACTTTCTTACAAAGGAAGCACAACCAGAATGAACAGACATAAATGCAAGAATAATCGACACTTGTCAAGCGTTGCAGCTGCCAGTGCTGATAAAATATCTATTAGGGACAAATGTGTTTTAATGTGTGCAACAGAACTCCGACCATTTAATTTGGTAAGTGGTGAAGGATTCATAAGCTTGGCTTAAGAACTGATAAATACGGGAGCAAAATATGGACAAATCACTGTCCAAGGCGTGCTACCTTCCCCAAGGACTGTAGCACGACATATTAAGGAATTGACTGATCAAGTCAGGAGTGAACTTATTCCAGTAGTGAAAGACGCAATTGGTAAAAACCAGTGTTCAATGACGTGCGATCTGTGGACAGACGGTTACCGTAAGACCCATTACCTGACCGTCACATCCAGCTACATTGATGAATTGACAGACAAATGTAAACTAAAAAACAGTGTCAAATGTTTTTTATTCCAGTCTTTGATCACAATATCACAACATATGAACATGGAGGGTCCAAACGATGAGTTCACAGACCTTCTCTCATGGTGGAAAACAAATTCATGTGCCCTGTCGAAACTCAGCAAAGAGGTTTTCTGTATACCTGCCAGTAGTGCCTCGAGTGAAAGAAATTTTAGTAAGGCATGGATGGTACTGACTCAGAAAAGAAGTTGTCCAGATTCCAATCGCGTTAATGATATTCTCATCATCCATAACAATAAGAGAACCAAATAAGCTAAATTTGAAGCACAGAAGCAAGGGGAACTGATAACTGGTTTTATGAGGTGTATACGTAATCAAATATAATATTGAGAAGTGATAAGTAATGACTGCACAATTATGCAGTGGATATTACATTCTTCATACTAAGTAATGTAAATTGTTGTATAACTATGGTACTAACAGGAGAACAGACTCAATTGCAGTGCAATTTCTTCAGAAATGGGACTGCTGAATTAAGGTTTCAGATTAATTTGCGAAACTATATTGTACATTATTCGTTTTGACTATGTACACTTTCTTTTAATTAAATGAATTTATTATTGTGTACTACGGTCATTTACATAGCTTGAATAGAAGAAAATTGGTTGTGTATAACAATAATTTCAACGTACTGTTCAGCAGGTGGATCAAATCCTCAGCTGTTGCTTTAAATGGTTTTTCTTTTGGGTGCTATTGTATGACTGTCGATGTTCGATAGATCATTTGAATGATTCTTTTATGGAAATGACATGGAAAGAGAGTCTTTTTTTCTCTGGCTACCACATTTTCAATAGATATTCTCAAATGGAACAGAAGAAGTTGTCCAGGAGAAGTGATTTTAAGTTTGATTTAAAACTCACTTTGCTGCCTACCAGACATTTTAATTTTTAAGTTTGATTTAAAACTTACTTTGCTACCTGCCAGACATTTTATGTTATTGAGCATGTGATCAAAGATGCTTGTTGCTGCATATTGTACTCCTCTCTGAGCCACTGACAGCTTTAATAATGGCTAAGATCTTTTTCCCCTCTAGTGTTCTGCCTATGGACATCACTGTTCTTCTCAAACTGTGATGGGCTGTTTATGACGAATGTCATTAGCAAATATATGTATTTTGACAGCGCACTTAAAATGCTAACCTCCTTGAAGATTATTGTGCCTACATGATTTCCGTGAGTGAACATCGCATATTATTTTTGCTGCTCTCTTTTGTGCAATCAATACTTTCTTTCTAAGAAATGAGTTACCTAAGAACATCATTCCATACCGCATTTCTCTTTGTTGAGTTCAAGCATCGTAATCTTCAGGTTCTTCCAGCTTTAGCAACAGGTGGATACGGCTTTTTGTAGTTTTTCTTATGTCTGTTGCTGAGATTTGTATATTTTCAGTCAGAAAACACAGCATATGAAAATAAAATTGCAAGGCGGTAATGGTTAACAAAAGGGTGTCAAACAATAACAAACGGTAATTATGTACAGTGATTAATACATTAAGCACCTATGACCTGAAAAGTGGAACACCTCAAAAGGTGGTCGTTTCCTTCAAGCGTTCCAAGTATGTAGCTACAGAGCCTGCGAAAGACTGTTCGTAAGTCCAAAGCACCTGCCTTCTCGAACATTCTACTTGTACAGCGTTGTTGCAAAAGTGAAATATTTTTTATAGAACTAGGGCCTACAACAAAATAAAAATAAAACACAAAGTCACACAATTAGCTTTGATAGCAAACGTTACAAAATTAACTCTGAAACAGATAATATGTTAACCACCTTGCCCTAGTTGATGGCAATCTTTAATGCTAACAGAGGTCGTAATAAATACAGTGAACCGTATTAAGTCATTGAAGAGTGAAGAAACAGTGGGATAATAAATCTGTAGATAAATAAAGAGAAAGAAATAAACACAAGGATAAAGGCAATAAACTTCAAAACTAATTCCGCGAAAGGAAATCTTGTGTATGCGCAGTTACACACGAAATAGGAAACATTTGTAAAATGAGACGTCACTTTAAAAACAGCCGTAACTACAAAACGCGCACACACGAAACTCAACATTAATATTTATGGTAGTCAGAAAAGTGGGTGGCTGGTTTTCCTTGCTACTGCAAGAAATGACTTCGTGTTAATGCTTAGCTTAGACCCCACGATAATCGTATCATCATGTAGAAAATAATTTACAGTCGTCATCTCTTGCTTTGTCATAAGGTTCCACGATTTCCCTTGTTGCCGTCACATACAGTTTCTGAGTAACCAGAATGCCACCACTGGTAGCACTTTTACATGAAACTTTGGCAGCTTTAAATTTATAATTACGTAGACCAGATTTGTTCGAATGTCTCAGTTTTGATTTGTTCGACCAAAATCTGTCTTAAATCTCCCAAAGTGCATTCACACATACCAGCACAACTGTGACATGTCACATGTGCATGTTCCTTACTACCGTACTTGTAAGTCGGATAGCCGTACACAGTACGACCCGCATCCTGAACGGCCCCATGCGACCGGCGGCGCTGAAGGTGGCCAGCAGAGTGTGTCGGTTCGCCTCATTATCGAGACCGCGCTCTTGGAACTCGATAATCTCGCAGGCAGCATTCTCACTGCTCAGTCCCACTTACGAGAATGAGCGGGAATACGGCAACAGCTGACGGCCTCTAACTGTCACTCACTTCAGGCATTTTTATTTCTCAATTTCATATACTATCAAACGCTTTGTCTCGTCGTCATTCTCTCCATTGTTAGGAAAGCGTACTTTGTTGTACTTATGTATAAACGTTGATTGTAGCTTATATTTAAAAAATATACTTCGGAGCTGTGGGCATGTGCGGTGGCAGTTATTGCAACCTTGGAATCACAGTACAGCCAACTACACGCAAGATGTCAAATGACACTTTTCACCAGCCCAGGTATAATATGCAGGGTGAGAGTGTGCCTCCTGCGCATGGATCAACTTATCCTATGTGTGCTCTGTCGCTGTTTCAAAGTTGTGCATATGGTGAATTTTCGGTCTTGACTAGTATCTCTCATTGGCTCAATTAATACTGTGTACCGGTATGAAATGATATCTCTCTCTCTCTCTCTCTCATCCTCCTATTACGTTGAAAGAACTCAGAATACCCTTTTTCCATTAATACTTGGAAAAAAAGCAATACCAACGATACATGTTACTGAAATAAACTTTATACCACAAGTTATGTAAATGACAACACACAAGCGATTTGGATTACATATGGTTTGTACTCAATTCCTAGAAGCATCAATGGTGATTGCTAGAGAACCATAACAAGCTGTCATCCAATTGTATCCTAGACATGTTTGATGGGCAGCATGTCAGGTGAACATGTCAGACCAGTGTAGCAGGGTTACTAAACACTCTTTGAAGAAGACTCATACGTGCCTCACGACAGGCAGTGTGGGCACTTTCCTGCCAAAATACGGCATGTGGAGTTGTTAGAAGGCTCAGGACGCTAGCCTGTAATACTTCCCTGATATTCTGGTCACTGCTCAAGACTGCCTTCAATGCATTCAAGCTGAAATTATATGCTGTAACCAATGGTGCTCCAATCAATCAGGCTTCACACTTGTCTTTTATGCTGCCCAGTATTAACAATGCAAGACTGTGGTCATTGCAGAAAGACAGGAATCTGCCAAAGGCACTAAATTTTGATACACAGTAGATGGTGGGTTTGGAGAGTGGAAGCTGATGCAATGACATACATGCCACATATCTGGCCCACAGAATACCACGTCTAATTGTTGATACAGCTGGTCTCACACCTATGGTAGTCCTCCAGAGTACTGAGACAACACGACGATTAGTTTTAAAGTCTATTATGGTCACACACATGAGGTGGTAATCTCCCATATTATGGGCATATGGAATGGTCCAGAATCCACTCATCATTGAGAGCAATCTTCTTCCATCCATTGGTACCCCACACCCTTTGTGTCATAGTAATATATCCTGCATGAGCTGAAATGTTATAACAAATCCATTTCCAAGAGATCAACTGTTCTGTCCTGTATGGTCACACATGATGGTATTGTAGACTTTGATGGCAATGAGCCATACTGAGATATGTTTCCATGTTGGAACATTGTTTGACAGTTCTTCATTTCAAAAGCTGGATGCAACTGTAACCTTCCTGGTACCACAGTAAAGAGAACTATTGGGCCTATGTGTGCACAATCCCTCACATATCACTTACTTTTGGTGCGCTAATCAGTTAAAGTGGAGACTGCAATATTGTGTGTCTACTTTGACCAATAAGTAATAAGCACAGCAGCTACATAATAAATACGGTGACTACAAAATCATGTTTTGAACCATAAATTAAACAGCTGATTATCACAATTTTTACATTAAAAAAACATCATCATGAGTTACAACTATGATACTCAACCAAATGTTAATAAAATAAAGAAAACTGGAAAGAAAATAAGAGTATTGTAGAAAAAAAGAGCTATAGCTGGAGGGGAGATGAGTACACTCGGTACAAAACAAAAATATCTAGGATATTGGAATTTCACATTGAAATCAAAACAAGTATTGTAAAATAAACTTTAGCCCAAATGGAGACTGCAACAGAACATTAGAAATATATGTCTCAAATAGGAGTAATCTGAAGTGTAACAGAAAAACAAAAGCTGTTTATCAAAAATGAAGCAAGTTGGGTAACACAAAAAAAGCTGGAGTATAGCAAATGATACATAGTATGAACTAAAAAACATTAGCTTTATCATAAAGAAATAGAAGTTGGTATCGCAAATTTAGTTTGATCTTAATTATGTTGCCTTATTAACTGGTCATGAGTACGTTCAGTGCCATACAATGCATTTAAAATTATTTTCTACAAAATTATACTTTTTCAGGGAATTATTGGTCATTTTTTAATCTCATATTCCCTCAGTTAATTTCATAATAGTAAAATGCACTCCCAGAATACCTTTCAGAACTTCTGCTACCATTCAAAATATCAACAGAGTTGAAAGCAGTACTCGACTACACGGTCGCCTCCATATTTTGCAATAAAAGCACTGAGAACTTGAAAAAAAATCTTAGAATTACCAACAAAGAAAACTGGTACTTTGTTTCTCATATACAACCAAGATTACAAAAATGATATGTTTGAAAACTAGACGCCACTGCTGCAGCCACCATCTGAGATTGGATTCATTCAGGCCATTCTTTCTGGGTGATGCAGTTTCCAAAAATTCAGTGTATCATACAATGTCAATGTCTAGCCACTTCTGAAGTATGCCAAAGTGAAGAAAATCCAAGTGATTTGAATGCCAATTCATTTTCCATCCAATTACGAAGGAGGGTTGGGGTGGTAGCCTTATTATATTCTCACCAGTCAGCTGGATGATATTTACGGCATTCTTAACTTGCACATTAAAATACATAATTCTGTAACAAGTCACAGAGAGTTATATAATGGTATAGCACTCTATCTCAATTTACATGTAAGCAATCCAAGCCTAAAAAATTCTTACGATGTTGCTTTAACGAACACACTTTTCTCTGTGTCAGAGCTCAATTCACGAGTACATAAACAATTAGGTTCCTAGTACAGTACGCCGGTGAAGCTTCCTCGGTAGGTGTATGACCATTGCCAATCTTACTATCTTTCTGCCACACCTGCTGAGGACGAGGCTGTGCTTGCTGCTGTTGCTGCTGTGCTTGCTGCTGCTGCTGCTGAAGCAGCTGGCGGTGTTGTTGCACCCAGCGTAATTGCTGCTGAGGTGACAACCCGTGAGGCACTTTCACCAACTGCTGCTGTGGCTGCGGTTGTTGCTGTGGGACAGCTTGCTGTGGTTGCTGCACCACCTGCTGCTGCATAACAGGTGCCGGAGTGCCAGGAGGGGCAGCCCTCGCTAGCTGTTGTTGCTGCTGCTGTTGCTGTTACATAAACAGAGCACACCACTAAAGTGAAGGCAAGAAGTGTCATCATTAAGTACTTATGGCTGATGCTAATATTTGGTGAGACAACACATTCAACAGAAACTGTAAACCCCAGTTTTCAGTAAAGTGCCTTTGGCATATATGGTTCCAATAAAATGATTTATTTCATTAAGCAAGCAACAAATTAAATTAATATCACAAAAAAGGAAATAAGAAGACAACCATTCAGTATTTAGAAGATGTGTTGATACATACATTGAAACAAAGAATGGACATTAGGACTCAGTTTCTGAACTTGCATCCTTTCTCGAAGTACATAAATACATACAACATGCACACACACATATCCCAGTGCCGTTGTCCACCTGATTTAAATTGCAGGCATGGGAGAGAGAAGTGCTGTGGCGCACGTGTGTGTGTGTGTGTGTGTGTGTGTGTGTGTGTGTGTGTGTGTGTGTGTGTGCGTGCGCGCGCACACAGTCTTTTCATATATATCTATTGGCAATACTGACCATTTGTCCTGAATACATGTACTGGCCAGCAATTCTGTGTGATAATCAGTGGAAAAATGCTCCAATCAGAGGATAAAAAGGGCAAATATGCTACTGTTTATTAAAAAGACAGACTGAAAAGTGGGAAACCAGCTGCCTCATTCAACCTTCCACAGCACCCTTAAAAATTTTCCCAAAAATTTTTGGCATACTAACATATTCATACTCTCTCTAACACACAACTCAACTCTTATTCCCACAAGCTCCCATAATTGTACAGTCACTGTCTCCCTCTTGCTCTATCTTACTGCTACCACCTTCATTCCTTTCCAATGCTGCTGTCTGCCCCCCCCCCCCCCCTCTCTCTCTCTCTCTCTCTCTCTCTCTCTCTCTCTCTCTCCCGCCCCCCATCCTCACTGTCCCTGTCCTAGAATCTGTCTGTCATTATCACTGGTTCTCACCCAGGTCCACTTTTTCCTCCTCTTTATTCCTCTTCACTGGCACTGGCTCTGTCACCTAGCAGTGTTCTGTCACTGTCAATTATGCTCCACTGCCACTATTCCCCTATCTTTCTCTCACATTGCTATTGTCTCGTGCACTATTTCTACACCATAACCACTGTCTCCTATCTTTCAGTCTCTGTTACTTTTCCATCTCTTTCCTACTGCCACTGTCGCCTCTTATCTGAGTACAAAAAACTGTGAATATGTTTGCAATATTTAAGAAGAAAGTAGAATGAGGTAGCTGACCTTCCAGTCAGAGTGTTTTAATAAACAGGAGCTTACTCACCTTTTTTGTGCTCCCACTGAAGCATTTTCCTGCTGGTACCCTTCCTTTTTTTCTATTGCTATTCTGTATCAATCCCCCATTAGAATTAAATTTTCAGCTCTCTTAAAGACCCGAATAATTCCTTTTATCTCAGAATGGTGTTTATATAAATTCATCCACATTCATATTTTCCTATTCATTATAAGAACTACTCCTGCAGTACCCATACTTGATTTTGTTTTGATAAACCTGTGCTCATCTGACCGAAAGACCTATCCACCTTGGCACCGCACTTCAATAATTCCCACTTTATCTAACTTCGACCAACCCATTTCTCTTTTTAAATTTCAATTCTACCAACCCAATTAAGGGATCCTAATCATTCCGCCATCTGACCCATACAACACCAGGTTCATTTTCCTTATAACAACATCCTCCTGAGCAGTCTCCAGCTGTAGATCTGATTGGGACAATACTATTCCTCCACAGCACTTTACACAAAAGGATGCCATCACAGAAAGTCATACAATAGAGCTGCATGTCAACACAAAATATAATGGCTACTGTTTCCTCTTGTTTTCAGCCATTTGCAGTACGAATAAAACAAGACCATACTGGTTAATGTTACAAGACTTGGTCAGTCAATCATTTAGACTGTTGCCCTTTCAACTACTGGAAAGATTGCTTCCTATCTTCAAGAATCACATGTTATTCTGGCATCTCAACAAATACCCATCATATGTGGTTGAACCATGTACAGCTAACTGTATTATTGAGACACAAGTTACCCTACTGCAACGGAGTCCATGGTTCATGGCGGACTGTTGGTCAATTACACAAGACTAATCCACTGAAGTATTAACGTACATGCACATGTTGTGACTTTGATGCTAAAGTCTCAGTCCACCCACACCCAGAACAGTTTCCTTCTTCCATGTATGCCATCACATAATTTGCAGTGCACATTAAACAATCCTATCGAATAGTGTGTGCTCTGTTCTTCAACAGTGTCATCACACCATTCAGGATGTAATAATTAATCCTTAAAAGCAACTGGATGTTATCAAGGATGGGCATGGGACAGAAGGGGTGGGGGCCGTACATCACAAGCCAGAAGGTTCAGCTGCAGAGTGGGCATGTGTGTGTCTAATTTAATAATAACAACATATAAATAATCACACATACATGCATTTTTGCAATAAAACCTATAAATAACAAAGTGCTGTAGAAAATTAACAGTGAAATATCAGTACAGTACTTCAAGCAACTTTTAAGATTTGAAAACATGCACCATCAATGCATATCCCACATTATAACATTTTAATTCTTATGAAGTACATAGCAAGCAATGTTAATACATAAAATGTAACTATACAAATAAGGTGCAAAGCACATAGAGCTGGCAACCAAATTTCAGTGCTGTAAATTGCAAAAATGTGAAAATTTGCATGCATATGAGTCAGTTTAAGTTCTTTTCAAATGACACAGAAAAAATATTTTGATGTAGATGACAGGAAGTTGTAGTAAATTAACGACCTAACCTAAATTTCATTCTGTCGTGGCAACACCTAACCTGAGACTTCCGCGAAAAACTATACGCTTGCCTAACTGTACCAAACTTTGAAACAAAACAAAAAAAGGGAACAAACTACAATAATACTTACCTGCATTTGACGCTGCAATTGAAGTTGCCTTTGTTTTTGTAGTTTCTGTAATACTAAAACTCGCCTCTGACTATCCATTTGCTCTAACTGAGCTACCATCTGAGCATCTAGGTGAATCAGTTGTCGTGGAGGACCCTGAAAGGATGATACAACAGTTTATACATAACTAATTTAGACTCTTTTAAACTGAAAAAAAGATAAAGGTAGAAACTCATTAACCCCTCTCACAGTCTGAGTTACTTATGCGCCTAGTACTCCCAGCAGCACTCTATCCAACAGATCTGTAACTACGCCAGTGTGAGACCTGTACAAAGTTGTATTAATCAAAGAAAATAGTGTGGAAGATTATGGTTTGTCATGAATAGACTTCCCTGGTGGAATCAGTTACAGGATATTTGTTACTTTATTTGACTTTTAAGTCAAAAGGTGATCTCTCTTTGTAATCAAAATTATTGTATTTTCTATCTAGAGCATCCCATATCGCAGTAACGCTGATGAACAAACGGTGTACTTTTTTTTTATGTAATGCATGGGTTTCTTTGAAATCCTTGTATTGTGGGTACACAGCTACTATAAATTCTTTATATGATGTCATTCTCCACTTTTTCTTGTAACTGTTTTTCTTACTCTACTTTAACTTCAGCCTATATGCCATTGTCATGCGTCTACAAAGATACAACATAACACACTACGTAAACATAATAGGAGAACAAGAGTTCACAGACTTACAAGAGTCAATAGCATGTTATAACATATGAACAAGTTAAAAACAGCAATGCCTTTGTGGGGTAGTCTTCTGCCCCCCCCCCCCCCACCCCTCCCCACAACTGAGCATAATACAAAATCTTAACCAAGAAAGACCAAAGCTCTTTCAGGTGCTGAGTGCCACTATGCGGACAATGGTCTTGATTTCATATGTGGGGATAAGAACACCTTTACTAAGCACAAGACCCAAAAAAGTCACCTTCAATAATAAAAAATTGCATTTCTGCAGCTTGCAATGAAGGCCATTCTCCAAGAGGCAACGGAAAACCAACTGAAAGTTTCGTAAATGCTCCTCCTGCATCATCATGGTAACTGATGCAATAGCGAATGTCATGAATCAACTGCTCTGAATACTGTTGGTAAATTCCCGGCACAGAAAAAATTTCAAAAGGCAAAAAGTTAAACTAGCTAAGTCCAAAGGCAGTGATGATGACCAGGAAATTCTGAGAAACTGCATCAAATGGTAACTACATGTAAGCACCACACAAGTCGATGTGGGAAAAATATTAGCCTCCTCCCAACAACTTTGCCAACAATACTACCTGCCGCGGAATGGGATACGAATTCGCAACACGTTGTGCACTGACCATCTGTTTAAAATAGGTGCAAGGTGGTATTGGGCTTCTGAAGCACCACCAAATCAGTGGCCCACTGACTCAACAAAATAGGAGAAACAACATTCTGATCCTGACAACGCTGCAAATTGGCCTTTACCTTGTCACGATTGGTGAAGGGAATAGGGTGGGGATGACAAAATTTGAGAACTGCCAACTGCTTAAGAGAAACATGTGCCTTGAAATTTTCTACTTGGCCCAAGGTATTCTCAAAACAGCGGGCTGTAGGACTGCAGTAAGGAGTCCAAATGGTGTAAAGAAACGGACTGAGACACCAAATGCACTTCGTAAACAATCTGGAAGCCAAAAACAGGAAAATTGTTAGAACCCAAAGATATTTTGCACCGTCAGTGAATTTACCACTTACAAGGCAAGGTTCCGTTCCACATTCTTATAGCGTGCAGAGACTGAAAACTGCCCCCACAAAGGAATGTGCTATTTACTTTAGCATACGCTCTCACGCAGTACCTGTCGGAGACAGTTGTAGCATTCAGTGGAAACATTGGGGGTCAAATGACTGACTCGCAGCCCTCAACTGTCAAAAACAGTTGCCAAATGACCTTTGCGCCGACATGCCCCACACATAGCCTCCACATGCAGGCAACATCAAACATGTAACAAATGACAATGGAGGCACGACCGCTGGCTCGCTCAACAAGAGAAAGAACAATGCCAAGGACCCAAGAAACACCAATGGCACGAATTACAATGATGCGAGCGACATAAACCTCCCGAGATCAACACACACAAGGACAGACAACAATGCAATGCCACTGCACTGGCACTGTCAATGGAGGAAATACAGGGCGAATTAGTGGGAGTCAAGGGTGCCTGAGGTATCCCATGGGGCACTGGGGGCTTCTAAACATGTACACCGGATTGAGCCATGTGTCAGTTATCATAAAGGTCATTTCTTGCAGCTGATGTTTCCAAAATTGGGCAACAAGACCTAAAGAAAGGTCAGACAAGGTCAACGCTCTAGTGTGAAGCTCATGGTTGGGCGCTGGAAGCAACTGACAAAGCTCGTAAAAGGGTAGTTTCTCAAACTCAGCAGAGGGCTTCAAAATTTGGACAACTTCATACAAACCTGCACTGCTGGACAAAAATGCAGCCTTATTAACTTGACTGATGATATGTCTTACCTATCTTAGCTAGTAATGCAGCAAGAACTGGCAAAAGTAATTGTCCCACCTTTCCACTGACTCGCTGAAACTGAAACTGGCATACGGCAACAGGGATGAGTGGGTGGGTGGGTGGGTGGGTTGGTTGGTTGATAGGTGGATGGGGGGTGGTGGTGATTTGGGGGGGGTGGGGGGGGAGGGTGCAGTCAACGGAACAGTGGATGCCCAGCTCCTCACTAGCAAGGCAAAGGTGCAAAGCAGTTCCCATTCAGGGTTATCAGGTTGGCATCTGCTCCTGTTGCTGCTCCTTCTGTAAGCGCAACTCTTCCTCCCAGCATTGTAAAAGTGATGGGCCCACAGTAGCCCAAGTGAACACTAGGAAAAGGGAAAGAAAATATAGGAGTGTCCCAAGTGTAAGAACATCCTTTGTTGCTACTTTAGTAGATGCCCAAGAGTGACAACACTGCTTCACTACACAGTTGGTGTGTGTACTTCAAGTGCTGATGGTGGCTCGATAATAGACAGGGAACAGAACCCCACACGTGGGAAGCAAATTTGTGGTGCGACTTAGAGACCCACTTAGAGACCTGCATGTGAAGAACTCCGTGTACGGCTGGAATGGATGGCTAACAGCTGTGATGTCTGCTGGTGGGGACACTAAAGCTAGAAATAATGTATTAAGGATCTGAAAAGTACTTTGATGTTGGTGGTGGGAATTCTGAAAGTTAAGATGATTATTTACAGTAACACAAAAATAAACACATCAATTTGATATCTTAAGCACATACCTATGTCAACAAAAATCAGTACAACCACAACTAACCTGAGGTTGGCCCTGCTGACCCCATACAACTTGCCGCTGCAATTGGATCTGCTGTTGCTGCTGCTGTGGCGGTGGTTGAGGCTGGTGCTGCTGCTGTTGTTGCACTACCTGTATCTGACGCTGCTGCTGAAGCTGGTACTGCTGTTGCTGCTGCTGTTGCCACGTCACATCTCGCTGCACTGCCGCTACTGTATACTGTTGCTGGCCAGCTTCTCGCAACAGCAACTGCTGCTGTTGCTGCTGCTTTTGGAGCTGTAATTGTTGCAACTGCTGCTGGAGCTGCAACTGCTGTTGAGGTTGGCCTTGTTGTTGCTGCTGCTGCTGCTGCTGCAGCTGTAACTGCTGCTGAAGTTGCAACTGCTGCTGCTGAAGTTGCACTTGTTGCTGCTGCTGTTGCTGCTGCTGTTGTTGTTGCTGCTGCTGAGTTTGCTGCTGAACTACTTGCTGCACAAGATGCTGTTGTTGCAACTGTTGTTGCTGCTGTTGCTGCTGCTGTTGTTGTTGTTGTTGCTGCTGCTGTTGCTGCTGCTGCTGAATCTGCTGTTGCTGTAGTTGCTGAAAGCAGCAATCAAAACACTATATGTTGGCCAAGCAGTAAGACCTTATATTGAGCAAACAGTAAGAAATATCCTAAGGGAATTTTAGGAAATGAATTAAAGTAGAAGAAATAAAAACTGCAAGGAAATTGTTGCATAGTATTTTTCAGTCTCAGTTTGAACAAATATCATAACTGGTTTCAATTCTTAGCAAGACATCATCACATGACTTCAATACATTACAGCCCTGCAAAAATTTTGAAGTTTGCAGATGAAAATATAATTCTGTCAGAAACTGCAAATGACTTGGAAGAACAGTTTAATAGCATGTACAATTACATTAGTTTAATGGAACGGATAATCTTGAAAAGAGGTCACAGGGCGAACATCATTAAAGGTAAAACTAAGTTAATTTCATACTACAGTATTTAATACACATTGTCATATTTGACGTGATCCCTTTCCTTTCTTTCAACTTTCAAAATGACTCACTAAGGCAGTTACAAGTAGATAAGAATAGTTACAGTGGACCAACAGTTCAAATCATAATTTTTTACATTAACAAATAAAAAAAAGTGGTACGTGACAGAAAAACTTTCTAGTACAGATGAGTACTGAACCCCAGACATTTGGAAAGATGATATAACTCTTTCCCACTTAATAATTACTGATGTATATATTAATTTCTTTAAACTTGTGGTGCAGATTAATGCATAAGGTGTGTTCAAAAGAAGTCTAAACTTTCATTATAACATCTCTAGTGCTCATTGTAATACATTTAAAGCACTGTCCTCCGCCCCCCCCCCCCTCCCCTCCTCCCTCGGCCACAGTAGTCCCCTCCACTGACAATACACCAGATCCAAGGTTTCTTCCATTTCTGGTAAGCCTCCTAAAATGCTGTTTATGGGGTGTCACATTGTCCTGTATATCCTCTATGGTTTGGAAACAATATTCTTTCGCCGTGTTTTCAAGTTTGGGAAATAGGACTATGCGCGCTAGGTCCAGAGAATAAGATGGATGAGGCGCAATGGGAGTCTAATGTTTTGCCAGATAGCGGCAGACAAGAAGCGACATTTCAGCGAGTGCACTGTAATTATAAAATGGCCAAGTCTGATTCCTCTTCACTCAGCCCTCTTACTGCACACGGTATTCCTCAAACGCATTAAAATTGCTGACGGACTTCCTTGTTTACCAGGTGGTACAAATTCCTGATGAACAATGCCTTTGTAGTTAAACATCACACCAACATCACCCTGATCGAGGAGCAACTATTTTACAAGAGGAACTCTTTTCCCAAGTACGTAGCAAAATTTCACACACACACACACACACACACACACACACACAAACAAACACCACATTCTTCTTCAAGCTCTTTCACAGGCATTTTCTCACTAATCCGACAAACAGCTCGTGCGTGTGCTCACTTCGGTGGCTGTAGATTGGCAACTATCAGTCATAGTAAAAGTTTGTTATCTAAATCTGCCATTAGGGATGCTCAGTAGCCACAGCATGCTTCCTCTGCAGTAGATGTGCTACTTCAAAGCTCACTATTTTTTATAACACATCTCGTATTGCATATACTGGTGCAGGATACAAACCATGGTTTTACTGGGGCTTCGCAGTTAGCTAGAAATTGTATGCAACTTAGCACAATGAAATGAATGGTCACAGTGGTGCGAAGGGGGAGGGACGGGACTATGAGAAATGCACAATTTTAATTGCACACTATTATTGTTTCAATCAGTTAGCAACACTTGCTACTGTTCAGTTCTCATCTTTCTACATGACAAGTCAGTGCACTGACAAAACTTTTTAAAAGTGTGGGAAAACTTCAAAGATATTTTGCAAGTAACGCACAAATTTTCAGTCAGCAAAACATACCTGTCTCATTGACAGTTTACTGAGTCATTGAAAAATTTGAGGAAAGTGGTTCAGGTACTGATGTTGAGACATCAAAGTGACATTGTAATAGCCAGTCTGCTGAAAATATTCCATCAGTAAATGACAGCATAGTCCAAGTCTCCGAACCTTGATAACAAGAAATGAACAGTTTAAGGAGAGCCATGCAGCAAATTCTGACACAGGATTTTCATCTAAATACCTACATGAATCAACTTAGGCCACAAATACTGCCAATTGACCATTTCCGGCATTTTGAATTTGCAAGTTGGGTGTTGGAAAACGGAAATGTGGGTGCAACGTTGCGAGGAATGTCATCTTTAGTGATGAGGCACATTTTCTATTGATTGGCTATGTCAAAAAGCTTAATTTTCAGAGTTGAGATGAAGAGAATCATTGCATAACCATCCAACAATCAATGCATACACAAGCCATTGTTGGTTGGTTGGTTGGTTGGTTGGTTTGGGGGATTAAAGGGACCAGACTGCTACGGTCATTGGTCCCTTTTTCCAAAACTGAAAAACACCCACACAGAATAAAAACAACAATGGAAAAGACTACACAGGACAAGAAAGACTTAGACAGAGACCAGACAAAAGGAATTAAAATCACACGGAGTGTGGCAGTGGTTGGCCAACCATAGAGACAAAAAAGGAAAAGCCAACCACCGAGAAACACAGTAAAAACTCAGACTAAAATCGTAGGCCAAAGGCCAGAATCAATACAAAAAGGACAAACAGATTAAGTGATAAAAGCCCCCTGCCCAAATAAAACACAAAACTAAGCCTGCCATAGCAGTGTCATCTTTTAAAAGGGCAGGGAGCGTATCAGGCAGCGCAAACGTCTGCCTGAGCACAGTTAAAAGGGGACAGGCCAACAAAATGTGGACCACTGTCAAAGCCGACCCGCAGAGACATAGAGGCGGGTCCTCATTGCGCAGTAAGTAGCTGTGTGTGAAGCGGGTGTGGCCAATGCGGAGCCTACAAAGGACTACTGAGCCCTGCGAGTGGCTCGCATGGATGACCGCCACACATCCGTTGTCTCCTTGATAGGACGGAGTTTGTTTGGTGTGGTCAGGTTGCGCCATTCAGTGTGCCAAAGTTCGAAAACTTTGCGGCATAAGATCGCTCGCAAATCAGTCTCTGGGAGGCCAATGTCCAGAGATGGTTTACTGGTGGCCTGTTTGGCCAGACTGTCAATATGTTCATTGACGGGTATCCCAACATGGCCTGGGGTCCACACAAAGACCACAGAGTGGCCGCAACAGGCAAGAGTATGGATGGACTCCTGGACAGCCATCACCAGACAAGAGTGAGGGAAGCACTGGTCAATAGCTCTTAAACTGCTCAGGGAGTCGCTACAGGTAACGAAGGACTCACCTGAGCAGGAGCAGATATACTCTAGGGCACGAAAGATGGAGACCAGCTCAGCAGTGAAAATGCTGCAGCCAGCCGGCAACGAATGTTGTTCGTAGTGGTCCCCTAGAGTCAGAGCATAACCGACATGACCAGCAACCAACGAACCGTCAGAGTAAACAACGGCAGAGCCCTGATACGTGGCAAGGATGGAAAGAAACCGGCAGCGGAAGGCCTCCAGAGGGACTGAGTCCTTCGGGCCCTGTGCCAATTCGAGCCGAAGGCAAGGGCGAGGCACACACCACGAGGGTGTACGCAGAAGGGCCCGGAAAGGAGGTGGAAGAGGGGAAACCCCTAAGCCCAGAGAGAAGCTCTCTGATGCAGACCGCGATCGTACAACCCGACCAGGGCCGACGTTCTTGGGGATGGACGACCGACTGTGGGAACAGAAGACGATAACTAGGATGCCCGGGCAAGCTACAAACATGCGTAGCATAAGCGGCCAATAAACGTTGGCACCATAACCGCAGTGGAGGGACACCTGCCTCCACAAGTATGCTGTCCACAGGGCTGGTCCGGAAAGCACCAGCGGATCCCGCTGTGAAGGATTGGGTCCAGAACCCGCAATGCAGATGAGGATGCTGAACCATAAGCCAGGCTCCCATAATCCAGACAGGACTGGAGTAACACCTGGTAGAGACGTAAGAAGGTAGAGCAGTCAGCGCCCCAGCTGGTGTGGCTCAAGTATCGCAGAGCATTAAGATGCCGCCAACACATCTGTTTAAGCTGGTGAATATGTGGGAGCCAAGTCAACCGGGTACCAAAAACCACACCCAAAAACCAATGTGTCTCCACCACAGCAAGAAGTTTGCTGGCAAGGTAAAGCCGCGGCTCAGGATTAACGGTTCGTCGCCGGCAGAAATGCATAACACAGGTCTTTGCAGCCAAAAACTGGAAGCCATGCACTACAGCCCAAGACTGCACCTTGCGGATATCACCCTGCAGCTGACGTTCAGCAGCTGCAATGCCAATGGAGCTATAGTAGAGGCAGAAGTCGTCAGTATACAAGGAAGCTGAGACAGACGTTCCCATCGCCGCAGCGAGCCCATTAATTGCAATTAAAAACATGCAGACACTTAGGACAGATCCCTGTGGTACCCCGTTCTCCTGAACTCGAGAGGAACTATGGGAGGCTGCGACTTGCATGCGGAAGGTACTATGTGACAGAAAATTTTGTAGGAAAATCGGCAGTGGACCCCGAAGACTCCAACTGTGAAGTGTAGAGAGGATGTGATGGTGCCATGTTGTATCGTGTGCCTTCCGCATGTCAAAAAAACAGTGATGAGGTGCTGATGGCAGGCAAAGGCCGTACGGATGGCTGACTCCAGGCTCACCAGATTGTCGGTGGCAGAACGGCCTTTACAGAACCCACCCTGAGACGGAGGCAGAAGGCCCCGAGACTTGAGTACCCAGCTCAATCGCCGGCTCACCATGTGTTCGAGCAACTTGCAAAGAACGTTGGTGAGGCTAATGGGGCAGTAGCTGTCCACCTCCAATGTGTTCTTGCCAGATTTCAAAACAGGGATAACAATGTTTTCCCGCCACTGCAACGGAAACTCACCCTCGATCCAGATATGGTTGTAAAGGTAGAGGTGGTGTCGCTGGCAGTCCACCGAGAGGTGTTTCAGCATCTGGCAGTGGATGCGATCTGGCCCCGGAGCTGTATCAGGGCAAGTGGCTAGGGCACTGTGGAATTCCCACTCAGTGAATGGGACATGGTAGGATTAAGGATGGCGGGTGTGAAATGAAAGGCTCCGATGTTCCAGCCGCTCTTTAATGGAGCGGAAGGCCAGTGGGTAATTCACAGATGCAGAACTGAGAGCAAAATGGTCTGCTAAGCGGTTTGCAATTATGTCGGAGTCAGTACAAATTGCCCCATTCAGTGAAAGCGCAGGGACGCTGACAGGGGTCCGATAGCCATAGAGGCGTCTAATCTTGGCCCAGACCTGCGATGGAGAGACTTGGAGGCCAATGGTGGAAACATACCGTTCCCATCACTCCTGCTTGTGTTGGCGAATGATGCGGCGTGCCCGCGCATGCAGCCGTGTAAAGGCGATGAGGTTTTCTATTGAGGGATGCCGCTTGTGACGCTGGAGTGCCCGCCTGCGATCTTTAATCGCCTCGGCGATTGCAGGCGACCACCAAGGCACAGTACTCCACTGAGGGGACCCAGGAGAATGGGGAATGGTAGATTCTGCGGCAGTAACGATGCCGGTGGTGACCGCGTGAACCACCGCATCAATGGCTTCATTAGAAAGAGGCACAATAGTGGCAACGGAGGAGAACAAGTCCCAGTCAGCCTTATTCATAGCCCATCTGCAAGGGTGCCCAGAAGAGTGACGCTGTGGCAGTGACAGAAAGATCGGGAAGTGGTCACTACCACACAGGTCGTCATGCACACTCCATTGGACAGACAGTAAGAGGCTAGGGCTGCAGATCGAAAGGTCGATGGCTGAGTGCGTGCCATGCGCCACACTGAAATGTGTGAAGGCACCATCATTTAAAAGGGAAAGGTCGAGCTGTGTCAATACATGCTCGACGGTGGTGCCTCGACCTGTTGCCACTGACCCACCCCACAGAGGGTTATGGGCGTTGAAGTCGCCCAATAACAGGAAAGGTGGCGGCAATTGGGCTATCAGCGCAGCCAGGACACGCTGCGGGACATCACCATCCGGTGGAAGACAGAGACTGCAGACAGTAACAGCCTGTGGCGTCCACACCCGAACAGCGACAGCCTCTATAGGTGTTTGTAGAGGGACAGACTCGTTGTGAAGGGAGTGAAGGACATAGACGCAGACGCCACCAGATACCCTTTCATAAGCTGCCCGGTTCCTATAATAACCCCAATAGAAACGGAGGGCAGGGGTTCGCATTGCTGGAAACTAAGTTTCTTGAAGAGCAATGCAGAAGATAGGGTGAAGGCTGATAAGTTGTCGGAGCTCAACAAGATTGTGGAAGAAACCGCTGCCGTTCCACTGGAGGATGATATTGTCCATGGCTGAGAAAGAAGTGAAGGGACTGGAGAGGCAGATTAGGCCGCTGGGCCACCTGCTGCCTCCGCTTGAGCACCTGTGCAAGTGCTATCCATTGCGTCCGAGGGACCGGCGAGATCGAGGTCCTCAGCGGACACCAGGATCTCCACCTCATCCTCAGACGCAGAGCTCGAAGGGTGCGGTGGGGTGGGTGCCACCACAAGTTCTTTGGCCTTAGAAGTCTTTCTCTTGGACGTCTCTCGCTGAACCTTGGGTTTCACCAGCTGGGAGGGCTTCACTGATTCAGTCTCTGGGCGGAGGAGGATCACGAAGCCCTACAACCAGCCGCTGGTGGGAACTTATGCCACTGTCGGGTGTCATCCTTCCCGCTGGTGGAAACCTGGGAAGGGAGGGACCCAAGGGACCCCTTCCGAGCGAGAGTAGCCCAAGAAGTTGGACGCTTCTCCGGCTGAGAAGCGGACGTCCCCGATGGGTGGGAGGGTGTTGCTCCCGAGGTAGGTGCCGCAGGAGCTGTAATGGGGTTGGGAGAGCCCCCCACAGGCAAGGTGGCATGTGGAGTTGTACGGCTCTGTGATTTGGCTGGAATATGCTGAACTGATGGGGCTAACACGGTTGTCGATGCAGCAGCATAGGAGGAAGTCATTCGCACAGGATGTAGTCATTCAAATTTCCTCTTGGCCTCAGTATAGATCAGTCGGTCCAGGGTCTTATATTCCATGATATTTTGCGCTCTTTCTGTAAGATCCTGCAGTCTGGCGAGCAATGTGAATGAGGCTCTCCGCAGTTGACACAGATGGGAGGCGGGCCACATGGAGTATCAGGATGTGATGGGCTTCCGCAATCTCGACATGTGAGGCTGGAAGTGCAGCGGGAAAACATATGGCCGAACTTCCAGCACTTAAAGCACCGCATCGGGGGAAGGATATAGGGCTTGATGTCACATCGGTAGACCATCACTTTGACCTTCTCCGGTAATGTATCGCCCTCGAAGGCTGAGATGAAGGCACCAGTAGCAATCAGAGTATCCTTCGGACCCAGATGAACGCGCTGGACGAAATGGACACCTTGGCGCTCTAAATTGGCGCACAGTTTGTCATCAGACTGCAAAAGAAGGTCCATATGGTAAATAATACCCTGGACCATATTTAAACTCTTGTGGGGTGTGATCGTAACGGCAACATCCCCCAACTTGTCACAAGCTAGTAACCGTTGTGACTGGGCAGAGGATGCCGTTTGTATCAGTACTTACCCAGAGCGCATTTTGGACAAGCCCTCCACCTCCCCAAACATGTCCTCTAAATGCTCGACGAAGAACTGAGGCTTTGTGGGCATAAAAGACTCCCCATCAGCTCTCGTACAAACTAGGAACTGGGGCGAATAACTGTTACTGCCATCCTGAGACTTACACTTCTCCCATGGTGTGGCCAGGGACGGGAACATTTTCGGATCGTATTTCTGAGCATTAAATTGAGCCCGAGAACGCTTAGAGACTGCTGGAGGCTGGCCACCAGCAAGAGATGATGTACCACGCTTCATTGCGGGGCCATCTGCCTTGATGCCACGTACTCCAACCAAGGGCCCTCCCCACGGGTGCCACCCAGCCTCAGCAAGGGCCACCTGGCAGGATGGCCATTGCTGGGAGTCCCGATACCCCAGGAGGATAGGCATCTACTCCTTTGGCATACGTGAGGAGTTAGCGGAACAGGCATCAGCAGAGCGATCCCTGTGTTGTCAGGGGGCTACAACCAACAGGGTACATGGCGGCCCCACCACAACGGACTGGCTACCGTGCTGGATCTTAGATGCAAAAAATGTCCAAGGTCGTCGTCTCAGCAAAAAGCAACACTGCACAAGGCGTAGTTGTAATCGGACCAAGGAATGTATCCTCTCCCAAGAGGTGGAAAACGAGTGGGACAGCATTGCGACGATGAGAAAGCCGACTAAAGGTCTCAATGCACGACAGATACAGTGCACCATGTAAGGCGCCCTTCCCCAATTGGCTCACTCTTCGGAAGAATTTAGAAAGATAGAGGTCAACATACATGGAAGAATCCTGGAGATACTAAAAGGTATCAGATAGATTATATGATGGTAAGACAGAGATTTAGGAACCAGGTTTTAAATTGTAAGACATTTCCAGGGGCAGATGTGGACTCTGACCACAATCTATTGGTTATGAACTGTAGATTAAAACTGAAGAAACCGCAAAAAGGTGGGAATTTAAGGAGATGGGACCTGGATAAACCGACTAAACCAGAGGTTGTACAAAGTTTCAGGGAGAGCATAAGGGAACAACTGACAAGAATGGGGGAAAGGAATACAGTAGAAGAAGAATGGGTAGCTTTGAGGGATGAAGTAGTGAAGGCAGCAGAGGATCAAGTAGGTAAAAAGACGAGGGCTAGTAGAAATCCTTGGGTGACAGAAGAAATATTGAATTTAATTGACGAAAGGAGAAAATATAAAAATGCAGTAAATGAAGCAGGCAAAAAGGAATACAAACGTCTCAAAAATGAGATCGACAGGAAGTGCAAAATGGCTAAGCAGGGATGGCTAGAGGACAAATGTAAGGATGTAGAGGCTTATCTCACTAGGGGTAAGACAGATACTGCCTGCAGGAAAATTAAAGAGATCTTTGGAGAAAAGAGAACGACTTGTATGAATATCAAGAGCTCAGATGGGAACCCAGTTCTAAGCAAAGAAGGGAAAGCAGAAAGGTGGAAGGAGTATATAGAGGGTCTATACAAGGGCGATGTACTGGAGGACAATATTATGGAAATGGAAGAGGATGTAGAAGAAGATGAAATGGGAGATATGATACTGCGTGAAGAGTTTGCTAGAGCACTGAAAGACCTAAGTCGAAACAAGGCCCCAGGAGTAGACAACATTCCATCAGAACTACTGACAGCCTCGAGAGAGCCAGTCCTGACAAAACTCTACCATCTGGTGAGCAAAATGTATGAGACAGGCGAAATACCCTCAGACTTCAAGAAGAATATAATAATTCCAATCCCAAAGAGAGCAGGTGTTGACAGATGTGAAAATTACCGAACTATCAGTTTAATAACTCACGGCTGCAAAATACTAACGCGAATTCTTTACAGACAAATGGAAAAACTGGTAGAAGCCAACATTGGGGAAGATCCGTTTGGATTCCATAGGAATATGGGAACACGTGAGGCAATATTGACCCTACGACTTATTTTAGAAGCTGCATTAAGAAAAGGCAAACCTACGTTTCTAGCATTTGTAGACTTGGAGAAAGCTTTTGACAATGTTGACTGGAATACTCTCTTTCAAATTCTGAAGGTGGCAGGGCTAAAATACAGGGAGCGAAAGGCTATTTACAATTTGTACAGAAACCAGATGGCAGTTATAAGAGTCGATGGACATGAAAGGGAAGCAGTGGTTGGGGAGGGAGTGAGACAGGGTTGTAGCCTCTCCCCGATGTTGTTCAATCTGTATATTGCGCAAGCAGTAAAGGAAACAAAAGAAAAATTCGGAGTAGGTATTAAAATCCATGGAGAAGAAATAAAAGCGTTGAGGTTCGCCGATGACATTGTAATTCTGTCAGAGACAGAAAAGGACTTGGAAGAGCAGCTGAACAGGATGGACAGTGTCTTGAAAGGAGGATATAAGATGAACATCGACAAAAGCAAAACGAGGATAATGGAATGTAGTCGAATTAAGTCGGGTGATGCTGAGGGAATTAGATTAGAAAATGAGACACTTAAAGTAGCAAAGGAGTTTTGCTATTTGGGGAGGAAAATAACTGACGTGGTCGAAGTAGAGAGGATATAAAGTGTAGACTGGCAATGGCAAGGAAAGCGTTTCTGAAGAAGAGAAATTTGTTAACATCAAGTATAGATTTAAGTCTCAGGAAGTCGTTTCTGAAAGTATATGTATTGAATGTAGCCATGTATGGAAGTGAAACATGGACGATAACTAGTTTGGACAAGAAGAGAATAGAAGCTTTCGAAATGTGGTGCTACAAAAGAATGCTGAAGATTAGGTGGGTAGATCACATAACTAATGAGGTAGTACTGAATAGGATTGGGGAGAAGAGGAGTTTGTGGCACAACTTGACTAGAAGAAGGGATCGGTTGGTACAACATGTTCTGAGGCACCAAGGGATCACCAATTTAGTATTGGAGGGCAGCGTGGAGGGTAAAAATCGCAGAGGGAGACCAAGAGATGAATACACTAAGCAGATTCAGAGGGATGTAGGCTGCAGTACGTACTGGGAGATGAAGAAGCTTGCAGAGGATAGAGTAGCGTGGAGAGCTGCATCAAACCAGTCTCAGGACTGAAGACCACAACAACAAATGAGGTCAAACCCGAGAGGGGACCATCACATAATACCGAAACATTTGAGACTCCTTTTAGTCGCCTCTTACGACAGGCAGGAATACCGCGGGCCTATTCTAACCCCCGAACCCGCAGGGGGGCAAGCCATTGTTCGCTGCGGATTTTGGACAGATGCAGTGACTAGGCCTTACTTTTTCTAGAACATCATCTGGGTTGTAGCCTTACCCCCATTTTATTCAGCCTGTACACTGAGCAAGCAATAAAGGATATTAAGGAGAAATTTAAAATGAAATTTACGTTCACGGTGTTAAAGCATCACGTCCAGAATGGTGAGGTAGCTGGCCAGCCTGGATGTTGTTTTTAGGCAGTTGCCCACAGCTCATTAGCCAAATACTGTTATGGTATCCAAGTCATGCCTCAGTTACACAATTTGCAAATGTTTGGAAAACTTTCACAATCTTTCTCATTGATAACACTATCTACAGATCATTTGGGTACACACATTCCACTTCGGGAGACAAGAGTGTGGCAACAGGAAGGGTATCCAGCTACAACTTAAATTAGCTACACCAAAGCCAACAGTAACCATGCCAACCCCCTAAGATGCGAGACACAGGCACAAGAAAAGACGGAGGAGGAGGAGGAGGAGGAGGGAATATTGAGGTAATTAGAGTAGGAAATTAGAAAGTAAAACTATTACACGACTTTTGCTGTCTGGGTAGCAAAATATAACTGATGAATCCAAAGTAGAGAGGATAAAAATGCAGACTGGCAATAGCAAGGAAAGCATTTCTGAAAAACAGGACTTTAATAAAATTAAATTTTAGGAAGTCCTTTCTGAACATGTTTTTCTGGTGTGCAGCCTTGTGCAGAAGTAAAATGTGGAATATTAGCAGTTCAAACAAGATGAGAATAGAAGCTTTTGAAATGTGGTTCTACAGAAGAATGTTGAAGATCACCTTGCAAACACAGCTGGTAAGAGAAATGGGGCGGTAGCTAGAAGGAAGGTCCTTACTGTGCTTAGAAATGGGTGTGACAGTGGCTTCACGCAAGTGTCTGGGAAACGTGCCCTCTGCCCAGATGCAGGTATACGTATGAAGCAGAAAGTGCTTGCCCGCAAGAGAAAGGCGCTGTAACAGCTGAATGTGAACATCGTCTGGCTCTGGGGCAGAGTATCAGTACGAAGTGAGAGCATGATCTAGCTCCCTCATAATACAGATGTCAGTGTAGCACTCACGATTCTGAGAAAAGAAGGGTACCGCCAGAGTCACCTCTGTTCATTTCCGATGAAGGAAGGCAGGGTGATAATGGGTGGAACTCGAAACCTCCGCAATATGCCGGCCCAAGGTGATGGAGATAGCAGTAAGATCCATGATGACATCTTCTGCTACTGTCAAGCCAGAAATTTGGGACTAGATCTTAGTCCCAGAGAGCTGCCAGAGGAGGAACTGTAACTGTTAGAAGAACTAGTGAATGAAATCCAGTTAGGTTTTTTTTTGCTATCTCGAGGAATGCGATGATACTGTGCAAGCAATCGTTTATAATGAATGGAGTTTGCCATCATAGGATGATAGTTACAAATGCAGAGAGCACGTCTCCGTGTGCGAATTGTGACATGCCATGCCTCAGTCCACCAAAGGAACAAGACAAGGCACAGTAAAGAGGAAGTGCGAGGAATAGAACGTTGGGCAGTGGTAAGAATAAAGTTTCTAAACAATTCTACCTGGTCAACACAACTGGAGAAATGTCATTCATCGAAGGTCGCCAGGGAGGAATAAAGCCTCCAGTCAGCCTTTGTTGCCATTTGGGTGTGACACATAGGTAGGGTAAGAGTCAGTAAATGGATAGCACACGGGAAATGTTCGCACAAGTAGGAGTCAGAGAGAACGGACTTCAGACGATCGGCAAGCTGGGCAGTGCAGAAGGATAGGTCCAAGTGGGAATAGGTGTGCGTGGAGCCTGAAAGGAAGGTGGGTGTCCCTGTGTTAAGGCAGAAGAGGTTAAGCTGATTGATAAGGTCACCCCAGAGGGCACCTCTCAAGATAGGTTCTGGGAGAACCCCAAAGAGGATGGTGCGCATTAAAGTCACTGAGCAGCAGAAAGGGATGAGGTAGCTGCCCAATAAGTTGGAGGAAGTCTGTCCTGGTGACATCAAATGACGGAGGGGGGGTAAACGGTACAAAGGGAAAATGTACAGTGACGAAGGAAAAGGCGAACTGCAACAGCTTGAAAGCAGGTAGTCTGGAAGATGACTACGAAATTTAAGGTCGCATGTCTGTGTGGCCCCGTCCTTCGTGGAGCGAGATTTAGCACAAACAGTACTGTAGGTGGAGGATGGTAGAACGCAGGGTTTCCGACTAGCCAAAAACTTGCGAGCGACCGTGTAAGGCACTTTTTCCTTCAGCCAGATCTCCTGGGCAGCCCACTCATAGAGATACATGGGACAATCTCAATAGGAGGTAGCATGCTTGCTTTTGCAGTTGATACAGAGGGTAGGAAGAGGCTGACAGTTGACCTCATGAGCATCCCTACAACAGGTTACACATTTGGACAGGTATCAACCATTGGTTGCGAAAGCTTCAATTTTGTGTGTGTATTTGTGTTTGTTTGTGTGTCTATCAACATGCCAACGCTTTCGTTTCGTAAGTTACATCATCTTTGTTTTTGGGACATTAGAAAGGGGTTGAAATGATAACACTGGTGGCAGCGTAACAGGTTCAGAATGTATGGTCAGACTGTGATAACTTCATAATGTGCTTTGATCTTGGACGGAAGCACCACTCTATCAAAAGTGAAAAAAAGATTGCATGTAGGCACAAAGCATGCATCTACCTTTTTCATCATCTGATGGACTGCAATGACACCATGATCAGAGAGGTATGTTTGGATTTCTGCCTCGGTCAGACCATCGAGCAACCTAGTGTAAGTAACACCGTGGGAAGAACTCAGTGTTTGATGGGCCTCGACGCGAACAGGTTAGATAGCCAAGGATAAGCAAAGCTGCAAACAGTTGTTGAGTTTGAGAAGCTGTTTCAGCTGTGAAATGAATTGTGTACTTTCTCTGTAATTATAAAGTTCTATTGTTCTTGACTATCTGGGCACCCTTCTCCATTTGTGTGTTCGTTGTCCACAACAGGATATAACAGCTTCACCAAGTGTTGTGTAACATCACTATATTTAAGCAAAATTAGTAAATATTTTGATATTTATGTACAGAAAATAAAGCTATTTTATACTATCACTGAAAAAAATTGTTTATCTGGATACAATACACTTACTACAAAATGGTGTTTATTAAATAATTTTGTATCTATATTCACGCATATTTTTCAGGCCCTTATTACAGGTTGGTGGAAAGTAAGTTTTGCTTATATGGATTACAGTCTGATGTGGTCATACTAACCCCAACTTGCCTCCAAGGAGGCCCAGGTGGCTGAATGACTCTCTGCTGTTGAAGGAGAGCCTGCTGCCGCAGCATTGCAGCCTGAGGTTGCATAACCCGTTGCTGCTGGGGCTGCTGCTGCTGTATTAGTTGCAACTGTTGTAGCTGAGGAGTTGCCTGGAAAAAAATTATGTTTTATCAGAAATTAGTAGTAAACATTTGCTGCTGTCCAAAAACATTACTTTGTACAATATTTTCCAGACGTTTCAAATTTCAAAAAAAAAAATCTAGTTTAAAAGTATTGGTGTCCCTTCCCACTGAGTGTGTATTCGTCACATTGCTTTGTATCCCAAAAGTCTTAAAGACAAACCACTAATTTTTCATGACCTGGAAAAATAAAGAAAGGGAAAAGAAAATTGAATTACAAAACTATTGTAGCTCAGTCTATACAGACATCTGCAAGCCATGTGCAAGACAATTTACCATGCAATTTCATTATTGTTGGACAAGTAAAATAATCAATTTTCAACAAATATTTTTTCAGTTTGATAAAGCTTGAAGACGTATACAAAAAGCCATTCTTCCTGAAACATAATATGAATACATGGAATAAAATGGGCATAAAGTTTATGTTTGTGCAGCAAATAACCTCTCAAATGTTTTCAAACAATGGAAAGTTCAGGATAGTATTACAACAGTATTATGGAAAGGACAGATTGCTACTCACCAAATAGAGGAGACGCTGAGTCGCAGACAGGCACAACGAAAAGACTGTTATACTTAAATTTTCGGCCAAAAGACCTTATTACAAAGTAGGAAACACACACACACACACACACACACACACACACACACACACACACACACACACACACACACGACCATTCTCTCTGGCAGCTGTGACTGGGCTACGAAATGTGCATGTGTCTGAAGCGTCCAACAACCTGTAGTGTGTGATGGGCTAAGGAAGAGGCATAGTACAAGGGGGAGGGGGGGAGGGGGTTGCAGGGTTGGTTGGTTCAAATTGGGGAAGGTATAGTGCTGTTGGACATAGTGGGGACAGTGTAGGGCTGCTAGTTGCAGTCATGATGTTCGGGGTGAAGAGCAGGGGGGCAGGTAAGCGCGTAGAGAAGGGGGAAATAAGTGGTGTGTTAGCAGAGTAGAAGGCTGTGCAATGTTGGAATGGGAGCGGGGAAGGGGTACATAGATGGACAGGAATTACCAACATTGAGGCAAGGGGGATTATAGGACCATAGGATGTATCGACACAAGAGTTCCCTCATGCGCATTCTGGTGCAGGTAAGGAGGAGCCAGATGGCACAGACTGCGAAGCAATCATTGACATGAAGACCAAGGGTCTCAATGAGCCCCTCATGGACCAAAATTATCCTCCCAACCTCATACAAAAACAGATTTCCCAAGCTTTATTTCTCCAGTCGCCTACAACAGCCCATGTGCCCAGTGCCTAGTCACAAGAAACCGTCCCCCTCATGACCCAACACCACACAGGACTCGAGCAACTGAGTCGTTTTCTCCACTTGTACCTCTTGTTGCACCCTAAAATTATGAATATCATATCCACTATCCTTCCCACCCCTCCCACAGTGGTATTCCATGCAATATACAATATCCTTGGTCCATCCTCATTATACTTCTGCTGTCAATCCCTTGTCTCATGACTCATATCACTGCAATAGACCTAGATGCAAGACCTATCTCATACACCACCACCACCACCTACTCCAATCCAGTCACAGGCATCTCCTATCCCTTCACAGGTAGGCCTATCTGTGAAACCAGTCATGTGACCTACAAACTAAGCTGCAGCCATTGTGCTACTTCCTACATGGGCATGACAGCTAACAAGCTGCTTGTCTGCATCAATGGCTACTGACAAACAGTGGCCAAGAGACAGTTGATCCAGCCAGTCACTCAACAAGCTGCCCAACACAATGTGCTTCACTTTAATGACAGCTTTACAGCCTGTGCCATCTGGATTCTTCCTTCCAAAACCAGTTTTTTTCTTAAATGCACAGGTGGAAACCCTCCCTGCACTATATCCTGATCACACAAACAGCACTACACCCTCCTCCTCCCCACCTCATGCCACCTCCTTAACCCCACCACACACCTCAGATTACTAAACACAACAGACACAGGCACAGTTCACAGTCCAGCCACGGTGGCTGGAAACAGATGTGTCTGTGTGTGTTTTCTAATTTAGAAGAAGAAATTTGTCTGAAAACTTATACATAACATTCTTTCCACTGTGCCTCCCTGCTACTCGGCATCTCCTCCCTATAGTGAGTAGCAATCTATCTTTTTCATAACACAATAATGATATAGTCTGAAACAATGAATTAAAATTTGTACCACAAAGACTCGAACCCGGATTTCCTGCTTACTATGCAGATGCATGGACTACCCTATTGCATCTCCCTTCCCGATACAAATTCTGATCCACACTTCAGCCCATTGCTAGGCCCTTTTAAACTTGCATCAGTATTGCCGAGGCTCTCCAATATTGGAATACCAACTTAGCAATGAGTAAATTGAGGTTAATCTTGCCTGTACCTCAGGTGTAGGTGATATATTAATCATATACAGTTGACGTTCCTGCAAAACATTGAGGCCCACCTTCTTCTACGATAATGATGTGTAGTGAAGCAATTTATAATACTCTCAAACCTTTTGTGGCTTGTAGAAATAATTTTCCAGTAGTCTATTCAAAGGTCTGACAACACTTGCTTCCTGTGCCTTTTCCCCTGAACACACTTCCCCATCCAAAATCACATACTAGATAAAAGCACCACAAACAGCTAAACAACTTTATACCACACTTCTCTTGCTTGCTTTTTGAATAATGCAAAAATGAATTAGCCTAAAAAATGTGACATATCTTCATCAACTGTCAAACATCTATATAGAACAAATGAAAAAGATGACACAGAATTAAAATGCTGAAGAAACAGTTGAGTTTTGAGAAATGTCAAGTGATGCCTTCACATCACCAATTTAAAGAAAAGTGTGTACAGGACAGTCAGCTGCTAACATCTAAGTGTCTCATCTGCTGCCATGAATGTATTACGTAGTAACAGTAGTGAAGCTGATAGTGCAAAAGATACTGCAATGTCATATTCTTTACCTTTAACCAAATTGTGACACACTATACAACCACAACTATTTTTATACATGTTCTTTCAGCAGGCACATTCTTGCAAATGACACACTATATTACTTCTTTTCCTTATCACATACTTCAACACTCAACCGCGCAGAAATCCTAATCAGTACCAAAATTATCCATTTTCCCCTCCTGAGCCAGAACCATCAAGTATTTCTTCCAATGAATCAGAAACACTAATATTACCCAATTTCACTACCTCAAAGCTATGATAGCACATGAACAGTGAGGCAGCGACACTCATATAGCCACCAGAAGAAGCATGAACACAACCCACACCATAAACAAAGTGCTATTCTCAGAAGGCAATATTTATCTAGTTGAAATACACCAAACTCAAAAGCGAACACAATGATCATGTAAAGGTGAATAAGATTTTTTAAGATAGATTCATAATCAAATCAGTTAAGAGCGCACTCCATCAGGGTTGCCCCAAGTTAAATTCCCTGGTATTTCCATGATTTCCAGATAAGTTTTACCGCTCTTTCCTAACAAATTTTCAGATCTCAAGGGTGCATAAAGACACAAGTTGACAAATAAATGTAGGGACTTCTGTATTTCTAAACATGTGAGCAAAAATCTTAGGTACTAACATCAACATCTTTTGTAACAAACTTTTTAAATGGAGAAAGCAAGCCAAATTAAATACGTATTTCATTAAGACCACTGATGTTATAATATTTCAGTAAAACAAACTATATTTGGTGACAAAAATATTCATTTCCTTGGAGTCGCAGGGCAGATTTAAAATACCTTCACTGATTTCAGAAATAACCTCAGAAAAAAGTAGGCCTCTCAAAAGAAGTGTATAAGTGTATAAGGTGGGGAACAGTTGTGTAAACCAACACTGTAGATGGCCGCCAATGAGATATTGGTTCAATTATATTCATTATATCAGTTGTTATCCACTGCATTATGTCTATTATTTTAGAGATATTGTGGCTTAGCTGAGTGGTAACATGTTTGCCTACCGTGCAGTGGGCCTGGGTTCGATTCCCAGATGGGTAGGAGATTTTCTCCACCCGTGGACAAGGTGTTGTGTTGTCCTCATCATCATTTCATGATCACTGAGATGCAAGTCACCCAATGCACCATCACCTGAACGAAGACTTGCAACCCCGCAGATAACCTTCCTAAGATGGAGCCTTCCAGCCATCAATGCCAGTCATTTCATTTTACAACTATTGGCATTTTTCTTTCTAGAAATATAAGAGTACACAGAGTACTAACCTCCAGCGACTGCCACAATTTACTTATTTTTATCGTCCATACTTTTTAATATATGAACTTCTTTCAAAGTGCCAAAATGTAATAGAATAAATAAAATCTCTATAAAATGCAGCACTGTACAATGTACTTGTAGTGAAACGGTCGCAATCTCTGAAATCCATTGCCCCTGCCCTCTGGTCTGCCGAGGATCCTGGGATAAACCTTGAGAATCCGCTGCATCATGCCACACACAAAAAGATGTCGCCTGCGGGCAGGTTGGTGAGTCTAGATCTGGCGGGCAGGCCTACACATTAGTGGAAAACGATGGACTTCATATCAGTAGGCCTGATCCGTTACAGATGCGGCCTGCGATTTTGGGCCATCGTGAAAGCCCACTCGTGCGGCCAGCTACTCGTGAGTCACAGACACATTTTGATGAAATGAGACCATGGTGATCAATCCATGCAACTGATAACTGCATATAGGACAGACCACGGCTGTCTAATACATAGGATGTAAACAATAACCATTCAAAACGTACCACAGTGGTGTAAAGGAAATGGAGATGAACAGTTTGATACAGGACATTTGTGCTCTGTCAAGCTGGGAAAATACCTCAAATTGTCCTGTGAAAGCCACCTAAAGCTACAGCGCATGTTGATCACACGAAATTTTCAATATCCTATAGCTCTCTTCATACAAACTATTAGTCCTAGAGAAGAAATGAATAAGACCGTAGTTTAATCTTGTACAGTAATAAATTTTCAGTAGGGGCTGTAGTTTTCCAGTTATTCAAGAAAATTATACGAAAGTGACTTTCAAACATACCTCCTTCCTCACACTCAGTACCCATCAGTCAAGATTTTTAGTATGTTGTCCGTGGCACTCCCAACTACCATTTTACCTACCAAAATTTGTGTCTACTCTCATTATTTGCTGTATTTGACCTTTTTTGGTCTTTTTCACTGGGCTATTATGCCACCATCTTACTCATAGACTCACAAATTGAAAAACTGAGGTTTGCATAAAGTTTACCCCACAATTCCATGAATTTTTACAGCATAAAATTGATAATTAGATTTTTATGTTTGTCTGGGCTTGTTACTATGAAACTATTATGCACGTAAAGGTTGAGTTTAGACTGAATTGCACGTGCAACTAGTTTTTGCATAACACTTATTTTCTTTCGCTTCCAGCACAGGAAAATTTGAATTGATAATGTTAACACAATGGCCGACTAAACTGGTGGCCGGCCAGTCAATAAAGACCAAAAAAAGGTCGAATATGGGAAATAACTCACATAGTCGCACATTTTTGTACAGTGGTAGGATAAAGTGCCACAAACAGTATACTCCACTAAAAATCCTGACCATTGTATGATAATCTCGTCAAACATTGTGAAATTTCTTGTTTCTAAATCTAAGCAAAACAGTATATCATTTTTATTCAATTAACTGGTTTCAATGTCATTTTTTAAATTCCTAATTCTTTGTCATGGTATTTTCTTCGTTGCACTGAATTTTTTATTTGCTCTTACTTTTCTCCCTATCATTCTTTTTTTGCCCGGAATCTGTCTCTACTATAATCGGGAACCAAGCGCCAACATTTGGTAATGTGGCAGCTCTTGTAGCCAGTGAGAGGATAGTTTCAGGCAACCGGTGACAGCAAGATATTACAGTTTGTTTTAGCGCTGAAACTGAAGTTTTTCTGTCTTGAATTTGCTTGTAGAGGTTAGCTTCAACAGCTGTGAACAAATCAATCATGATTTTAGCTCTGCACAGACTGTTGACCACCGCTGTCTCAGATATATAACATGTAAGGAGGTTGTCGTTGGTTTAGGACAAGAGTTTAAACTCAGAGCTACAAAACAAGTCTCCTGCCACAGTTCAGTCACTGGTCACTTAAATCAGCTGTCAATAGAGCTTCTCACATTTCCAATATACCTTGCGGCAGCCACTTGCAACACTGCTCCACGTTACACGTTATCAGCATTTGTGAAGTGACCTGCCACATTTGCATGTTACCTATTACTGAGTGGTAGCCAGCAGCCAATGTGGCAACACTGTAGAGGCAAGTGATAGAGATCAACTATCAAGTGATTTTAAGCAGACTATAGCAGATCAGCTGTGTGATCAATGTAACAGGCAGGACTCAATGTGAAAGTTATGGTTAAAAGTATTCTAAGTGAGAGACTTGTATTTTGTCTATATCAACTGATATGTTAGTGATCAGACAATTGTAAATACAGGACTGTACTAAGTTAAGTAATTCCTCTTATCTATGCTCTAATGAAGTGAACTAATATTTTATGTTTTGTAGTATCCGCTCGGTCTCCTCCTGGAGCAAACTTAAAAACCCATGATTGTACTACCAAGTGTAATTTTGTCCGGTAGAACAGTAACAACCACTCCATCTTATAACTTAACATAAATCACTTTTTTTTACCTAAGGCAGCAGAGAGCAAAATGCACAAAGGCCATCTGTCGGTCCCCTTAGACATATACTTTAGTGGTGCACACCATGTGACAGGTAAACATGCGCTTACAGTGTCTGTGACTGTACTATTGCATACCGGAATTGGCAATGGTTCACGTGATAAATGATGGGAAATGAAAATGACAAATCATGAGCTGGATATGGGTAACCAATCACACTGCCCGTAAGTCATTCCTTTGCTTTGTAAATTAACTTTGCTGGCATTCTCTTTACACCGAAATATTAGGTCCTACCCTAACCACCAACAAGGAAATCATGAAATATTCTGAAAAATCAACTAAATATTAGTGAAAAAACAACATTATAAGCTCAGGCGATTCTCACTGGCTACTGTGTACTATCACCCAATTGGATGGAACCTACAATAAGGAATTGCTAACAAAATGGTTCAAATGGCTCTGAGCACTACGGGACTTTAACATCTGAGGTCATCAGTCCCCTAGAACTTAGAACTACTTACACCTAACTAACCTAAGAACATCACACACATCCATGCCCGAGGCAGGATTCGAACCTGCGACCGTAGCAGTCGCACAGCTCCGGACTGAAGCGCCTAGATCCGCTCGGCCACCGCTGCCGGCGAATTGCTAACAGAAGCATGTAAGTGAAGATCCGCAGACACTGTAAGTGCTCTTTTAGCCCGCATGGCACATGCTATGAGCTACATGCTGCACTGTTTAGCCACGGTAAGCTGACCCTTCTTGCTGGTGCTGCCAGTAATGGAGAAAATCGGCACTAATAGAAAGACATTCATTTTTATATAAGTGCTGTCAATATTTCTGTGTGTGTCATTTCTACTTTCATATGAGAACGAAATATGGGTAACGGTGCCAGCATTGCAGGAATAGTAAGCACTGCCTTTCCCTCACTCCTGCTCTCAACACTCCTAATGCAGGGGCAAGGCATGTCTCGTGCTGCCGTTCCCAAAAACCACCTTATGAAGAGTGAACTTATTGTGGCCAAACAGTGATGTCACTTCTACAAAGGTGTCATAATAAATTTGAGCCAACAGTTTATGCACGAGGTGACAAAAAGTTACCTTTAATCGTTGTAGTTGACATTTAATCCACAAGTGTTAACTATTGTAGATCTAATCATGTTTTCTATGTAAGAGTATGACACCATACCTGTTGCTGTGGTGGCTGATTCCAAGGCATACGCTGCTTCAGTTGTTCAAGAAGAGAAGCTTTGTTAACTGTTGCTCCAGCTGCCTGCTGGATGCCAATAGAGGGCGTAGGCAATGACAGAATAGTGCCATCCTGTTGCTGCAATAGTTGTTGTTGATGTTGCTGTTGTTGTTGCTGCTGCTGTGGAGTTGGTAGTGGCGGTGGTTGTTGTTGCTGCTGCTGCTGTTGTGGCTGTTGCTCTTGCTTGAAGTTAGTCACATCTGAGAAACCTAATATTTCAGCTGTAGACAAATCCCCTGTAAGAAGGCAAATATTTTTCAGGAGAAAGTATACAATTTGCAGCAGAGCAATAGAATGCTATTCAACTGATCGACAAACATTTTGTATTTACAAATGTAAAGGGCCCTGGACAACGCTAAAGAGGGAAGCAATGATGCAGAACAGTAGGAGTACACAAATCACAGAAAGGAATTGCTGCAACCTTACCAACAAAACAGATCATTAAGCTTTGACAGCCACATTTATTATATCATGCAACTGTGCAAAAACAGTACCAAATGTCAAAAAATCAAATCTCATTATATTTATGAGAACATGATATACAAAAAGTGTCTGGAAAGCAATGCATTTTTTTAAAACCAACAGATTTACTGTAGATACCATTAGAAACATTTAATATTCTTTGAAGTAATTATCTTGGGCACCTACACACTGTGACAGTGACTCTGCCATGGGCAGTACGCATCCTGGAAGGCTTCCTTTCTGTGCAGCCTTGATCCTCGGGAAGCAAAAGAAGTTGGTCAAAGCCATGTCAAGACTATAGGAAGGTTTCAGTGGGGTCACCAAGTTGTGATTCTCCAGCTACTCACGGATACACAGAGCAGTGGGTCTTAGAGCAGTGTCTTGGAGGAACTCCCAGGTAGTGGCGATCCCATTTCTCACTCGGACAACTCTCTTTTGTAGTTTTTATCAATGTAGTAGACAGCGTGCACAAAATTTTGTGGACAACGCATTCAACACTGTGCTCATTCTCACTTTTTTTGGTTTTGGGGAACACTATAGTGGGCCACTCACAGTTTTAACCTCTTGTTTCTGGGTAGTACTTGAAACATGCTTCATCCCCAATAACAACACTGTCCAAGAAAGAAGGTTCAATTTCCATGCATTCAAGAAGTTCAGCCATGTCCGCCACCCAGGGATTCGTCTGACTGTCCGTCAAAAGCTTGGAAACCAGCTTGGCAAACAGCTTCCTCACGTGCAATTTATCGGTCACCAGTTCATGTACAGTTGTATTGGGAATCTTGAGAGTTTCCGCAATCATCCAAACACTCAACCAATGGTTAGAATTTAACAGGTTGTCCCAAATTGCCATCGACAGTTCCGGTTGATGGCCTTCCAGCACAGGTTTCATCAACCAACTCTTCCTGGCCTCGCATAAATGCTTTCAATCACAGCAAAACTTGGGAATACTTCAAGCACTGTCTCCATAAGATTGCACAATCAATTGGCGGGTCTCTACAAGAGATTTTTTATTGCATAACATTGCTCGAGTAAGAATTCCATAGATATTTCATGTCACATGCACTAAACAGGGAGTGGGGAGGCAACAATCCTGACACCTCAACTGCTCAGAGTGGACTAGCGAAGGTATCGCTTTGAAGTCAAGTCTCCCCACTTAACCCAACCGGTCGGAACACAATGCAGCCACTTTAAGTGCCAGCACCAAAAAAACTGCACTGCTTTCCGGACATACTTCATATATAAAATCTGCTTATGTAAAACACAAACCTGCTAACTCAAAATCTGATGTCTGTTGTGCAGGAGATTGAGGCTTGGGGAACGTTAAAAGTCGTGGATCATACTGCTTCTCATCACACAAAGAACGCGTTGAAATGCAACGTAGTATCCAGTCAGGAGTCACTATCTGAACACCTTTTCGTAGTGCACACTCATATTTGTCCTGCAAACAAATTACACTTCTTGAACAAAACTGCAAACAACTCCACCACAGATCCAATTAACTGTTCACAATTACTATGAGACAATGGTACTTTATAAATGTATTATAATGAAATAGGAAACTACAATTGCACAATGCTTTACTGATATGGCTGTTTTTGATTGGTGAATAAATATCCTTTGGTGTTCCAAGAAATTTGCTAGCTTCCTGTGTCGCAAGGATTAGTGCCACACCAGAACAGTTGTTTATAAAACATATATGACAAATAAATGCCTCAGAGGGAGAGGCTTCCTCCAGGAACTCACATCATGAACTGCTGCAGGTTCCATTACAGCTCTCCCCAATTTGTATAACATTTATTGCTAATGTTGGTAGGTGACTAAAATCTTTCAACATGAGTGTTCCAGCATGACACTAACTCCTCAGATACTCATTAAAAGAAATCAATTTTTTGTCTTGCCTGAAGGCGATTAGTCAATAACCATTTCCAATAAAGCATCAAGCAAATGCTGTATCAATAATGCTATATTAATACAATACTGTAAAGTACTGGATGGAATACAAATAATGGAAGGAGTAAAAGAAACCAACTACTGTGTAGCATTTGCCAGCTTACAGGCACACAAACAAGATCGGATTTGTCACAAAGCTTTAGGACATGAGCTAACAAAATGTCCTTCTGTGGAGCTAACAAAAAACATTAAACACCTGTACTAGTACTTTGTACCAGCGTTGCAAACAATCTTGGGTTACATGTTGTGGTGTTGGAGTGGATGAGACAAATAAGGAGATAGGGAGGGGAAGTGAGGGATGGAGGAAAGGGAGAAGGGTTACAACTAGGACATAGAAGTGGCACTTGAATGGGATAGGAATATGCCACCTGTGAGTCTGCATTGGTGCAGGTAAGGGCAGTGCAGCACATGATGAAGTGGAGGAGTGGGTTGCGTCTAGATTAATGGTGCGAAGTGGGAAGCATGATGCCAAGGGTGGAGACTGAAAACAGGAGAATTGTTGGTTGGTTGATTTGGGGAGGGGACCAAACAGCTCAGCCATCGGATTAGGGAACGATTGGAAAAGAAGTCAGCTGTGGCCTTTCAAAGGAACCATCCCGGCATTTGCGTGAAGCAATTTAGGGAAATCACGGAAAACCTAAATCAGGATGGTCAGACACGGCTTTGAACCATCATCCTCCCACATGCGAGTCCAGTGTGCTAACCACTGTCCCACCTCACTGGGTCAGAAGAATTGTGCAAATCAGGGAGCTGTTATGATAATTCCCACCTGCACGATGAGAAGCAGGTAATCAGGGAAGTGGGTTCAGACAGCATGGATTTTGAAGCAGCCACTGAAGAATATTATGTAGTACTCAACAGCATATTCTGTCTCTCTGAGGTCAACTTTGCTCTTGGCTACAGTTTGATAACGTGTTACTCATTCGAGTGAACAGCTGGTTGGGGGTCATGCCCACATAAAAGGCAGTGCACACATTACAACAGAGTTGGAATATGACATGACAGTTTCCTCAGGTGGTTCTGGTAGGCCAGCATATATCTGATGAGACTAGCACAGGGCAGGTCTCTTACTTGGGTTACCGTAATGATATCTACATCTCCACCTGCTCTCTACTAACCACTATGAAGTGATGGCAGAGGGAACTTTGTATTCTACAACGTTCTAAAGTTTCTTCCTATTCCATTCATTCTTGAGACAAGGGAAGTAAGACTTAACTGCCTCTACAAATGAGGTAACTATCCAAACAAGTATTTGGGATCCTTATCGAGTGATACCTGCGTGGTATCCGATATGTGTTTTCAGAACTGTGTAAATATGTAAATAGATTTTTGTAGGATATTTTGTGTACATGTTTAAACACCTGACAGTTCAGGTTTTCAAGCATTTCTTCGACTCTGTCCCATGAGTCAAATAACCTGTGCTGTCCTGTTTTGTATACACTTCGTATCCCTTGTTAGATCTATTTTGCACGTATTCCACACTTGAGCATTAATATAGGGTGGGTTGCACGAGTGTTGTGTAAGCAATCTTTATTATAAGCTGACAGCATTTGTCCAGTGCCCTATCAACGAACAGGGATCTATTACTTCCTTTATTCACAACTGACCGTCCATGTTATAATGCCAAAACTTGTAACAAACACATCAAATGAATATATATGGTCGATGTGACTAGGAGTTAATAGTTGGTCGGACGTATATGGCGGGAGGGTTTTATGGAGCCACTGCAGAGGTGGAGTTCAACATCCAGGCAGGTGGAATGCTGAACAGTACAGGACAAAGTGAAGCAGATTGGTTTCAGGGCACTCAATGGCATGGTTATTAGCACCCCATTGGAAAATAAAGTAAATACTAAATGAGAATAACATCTTTCCTCATACGCAACAGACATTAAATCATTTCTGAAAAGTATAATGGCATGGTATTTGCAAGCTAGTTGTTCAGTATGTGACAGTGTCTTATCCCAAAATTTAGGATCAGGTAACAGACTGATCCATAACATAACCTTAGGTCCAATTTAGTCACAAGGTAACAAACTGGTTGTAAGCTGGAAAAGCCAATGAAAGTGTAAAAAAAGAATTAGAAGTTAGAAAAAAAGGAAAGAAAGACTGTGGTCATGCCACGCTAATTTGAATCTTAGCCTGAGGTTGAGGTAAGTTGGCAACTCATAATTTCGTTGAGAGTTTAATAATTAAAAAGTAACAGTTTAGATATAGCTACTGAGGAATGTTACTGTAAAAGGCAATATATCTTCAACCAAATTCAATCTAAAAGTAGTTAACCATATCAAACAGAATCATCTTAACGAATGTGCTAAATGGTCAAAACAGATTAGTACAATGCAGTAGCCTACAACTGAAGGAAAAATTTGTTAGCTTATATTCATGAAATTATAGTCTTCAATTATACAAATTATCAGCACATAAACCACAACACAATAAACATCCTTCATAAAACACTGAGTTGTTATCCACTTACACCAGCTGGTTTTGATATAATCAAGTGAGTGCAGCTTCTATCAAGCTGAAGCTGACATTTACCACCATTGAATGTTACCATTGCCCAAAGGGCTTTGGCATCTTCGTAGCTGAGCTGAGAGAGGCATGCTGTGACTCTAACAAAAAGCTGTGTTCCTTCTGGTGGGAATCCTGATGTACTAAGCACATGATTAAAGAAATTATCAAACAAATTCACACACATTTCATTATTTCAATTTTTAAACAAGTGCAATGAAATATAGCCACATCTCCCACCCAAGACAGACAAAATCCAGAGATTTCATCACATCTTCAACTAAATCCAAGAATTTGTCAGTATTTATGATCATCAACAGTAAAAGTGAAATTAATGGTTCACCAAACACACTTTATTTGGATGACAAGAAAAAGTGAATTTCTGCCTGTGCAAAAGTGAGGCTCCCAGAACAGATTGTCACATCACTGAACGTCCACTACTCTCCTGTAATTCCAAATCGGCACATCCCTTTATGATAGATTAAGCACAGTTCTGTTTTACATAATACATTTACAATTAGCCATTAATGGTCAACTTGCACATCCTGCATCACCTGATGCCTTAATACATCTCATTGCGCAGGGCTCCATCACAGCAGAACCATAGGAGTGGTAGTAAATTAACTTCACACTTAATGCAAAAAAAAAGTACTAGGCATAGGGCCTACATTACTTCTACTTTCATTACTGACAGCATCGAAATTCACGTAAGTTACAATAAACATGTTACACTAAGAAGTGCTTCACTCCGGCCTATGATCCAAGTGATACCATAGGTCCAGAAGTTTCAAGTAATGGTAGTTTTAATATAAGCAGACGAATATCAACAAATTGCGTATACAAGGACCACAAACACATGGGAGAACGAAGTCCAATATCAAAGGGTTTCCAACTAATGCTCCAACAATTTTTAAACCATTCTGTCTTGTGACTGCTCCAAAGGTTTCATAAAGGATCATTATAACTTCATGCAAAGGATACGGTAAAAGTTTCCTGCACTGCGCTGATAGTAAAACCCAATTCTGATTTACAGCTGGGACTTCATATAATTCCTTTGCATCACTGATATCACTTTCAGACGCATCTTCACCTATAATGCAATGGGTAACAAAATCATAAAAATAATTCATACGCTCCCCGCCGCCGTCCAACAGCAAACGCAAAACCTGCAACAAAATATATATTTACAGGGCCAGAATACAATCAGCTGTTCCAGATTAGCATTTCTTATGCATCGAGTGAGCAAAAACTTACATTATCTTGAGCTTTGCCGCTGATATAAAATTTAACATCTTTAAAAAGAGAAGTATCAGTGAGAATTATATCTTCATTTTCTCCGAGACGCCCGTAAACTTTTACATTGCTGTCAGCATTTTCATTTTCGCTTCCCATGGCTCAACACATATCTAAACAACATAACAATAATGGCGCTACTTATTATCTTTGATGGTGCGGGCAACATCACTTTTGGCGGGCGTAAGTATACACAAACAAAATTGAAATCGATAAATATTCCCTTCGATTATCATTGCGGAGACATACATCAGGTATATCGATAGTCGGCAGGATGTGTAACCGATTAAAACGATATTTAGCCCGATTCGGGATTTAGTAGATTGCTAAGTTGAAAACCTTAACAAATTTATCACAATACAAAAAACATTACTTTCACACACAGTAATTTATTTAAAAGGTTATAAGATTGTTTGCGAAAGTAATATCAGAATAAATGTTATCCATTACGGTATACACTCGTTCAGAGCAAGCCCCTAATTGAAAATTGAGTAAGATCTTATAAAGAATGAAAAAAATCTTGCAGGTTGCAGTAACGGCGTTGTCTCTGAGAAATAACCTCCAAGTAGAGACGATACGTTTCTTTAAATTTACTGTTGCTTTGTTTCGATCCGCAACTGAACTTACGATAAAGATAGAACTAAACAGCTGCTAGCCCCTGGAACCACAAAAAAAGTTTTTAACTTATTCAAACAGCCACGGGGGAAGCCTTCAACATACGTTGATGACACTTTACGTACTGATTATTCTCTTTTCTCGAAAGTTAATTTCGGAGATCTGTAAAAGTGCTGCAGTTGCAAAATTAATCACAAAAATATCTGAAAATGGACGATCACGTTTCAGTCAAAAGCAGCACAAACGATGAAACTTCCTGGCAGATTAAAACTGTGTGCCGGACCGAGACTCGAACTCGGGACCTTTGCTTTTCGCGGGCAAGTGCTCTACCAACTGAGCTACCCAAGCACAACTCACGCCCCGTCCTCATAACTTTAATTCCGCCAGTACCTCGTCTCCTACCTTCCAAACTTTACAGAAGCTCTCCTGCGAACCTTGAAGAACTAGCACTCCTGGAAGAAAGGATACTGCGGAGACGTGGCTTAGCCACAGCCTGGGGGATGTTTCTAGAACGAAATTTTCACTCTACAGCGGAGTGTGCGCTGATATGAAACTTCCTGACAGATTAAAACTGTGTGTTGGACCGAGACTCGAACTCGGGACCTTTGTCTTTCGCGGGAAAGTGCTCTACAGACTGAGTTACCAAGCACGACTCACGCCCCGTCCTCACAGGTTTAATTCCGCCATTCTAGCACAAACGATGTTTACGAGACTGACAGAAAAACTGCCCTCAGAGGGTTCAGGAAGCTACCGAAAATATGCAACAAAAATGTCACCATAACAAACGTACCAGTTCGAGAGCATTTCATTATTTGCTTCAGTGGCAGTGTGCTGATATAATGAACGCTAATTTCTTGGAGCTGCAGAAACTGTACAAAAAGATCAGAAAAGACACGAACGTAACTAAAACAGAAAGAAATGCTAAAGCTGCCAATCAGAGAGCAGGAATTATTGATGAACTGAATGAAAACAAGAACCTAATCATCCTTGACTATGTACAGTACTCTTTCAAGCAGAATAAGTAACGCTGCTATTAAACTGAACATCTTGGATTTGAACGGAGTCTTTAGTACTCTTACAGAAGCGGGACAATTTGATGAATTTAACTGAAAATTTCAGTGCAGTGTGAAATATCGTCTGATTCGGAATCCCTTGATCCAATGTGTTATGATTCACTAATGTGAAGATAGTATTAAATTATAGTAATAAAAACAAAAACCTGAGGTAAATGAAATAATGTTTCCACATAACATCATCTGGGACAAAGATGAAATTTTTGAAGAAGCAATACCTCAAAAGACGTATTTTCTTCTCTGCTAGTCTTTAGACTAGCTCAAACAAGAACTTCTAATCAAGCTGCAGGCCTATGGGGTATCGTCTCAGTTGTGCGACTGGATTCGTGATTTCCTGTTAGAAAGGTCGCAGTTCGTAGTAATAGACAGCAAATCATCGAGTAAAACTAAAGTGATATCAGGTGTTCCCCAGGGAAGCGTCCTGGGACCTCTGCTGTTCCTGATCTATATAAATGACCTGGGTGGCAATCTGAGCAGTTCTCTTAGGTTGTTCGCAGATGATGCTGTAATTTACCGTCTAGTAAGGTCATTCGAAGACCAGTACCAGTTGCAAAGCGATTTAGAAAAGATTGCTGTATGGTGTGGCAGGTGGCAGTTGACGCTAAATAACGAAAAGTGTGAGGTGATCCACACGTGTTCCAAAAGAAATCCGTTGGAATTCGATTACTCGATAAACAGTACAATTCTCAAGGCTGTCAATTCAACTAAGTACCTGGGTGTTAAAATTACGAACAACTTCAGTTGGAAAGACCACATAGATAATATTGTGGGGAAGGCGAGCCAAAGGTTGCGTTTCATTGGCAGGACACTTAGAAGATGCAACAAGTCCACTAAAGAGATAGCTTACACTACACTCGTTCGTCCTCTGTTAGAATATTGCTGTGCAGTGTGGTATCCTTACCAGGTGGGATTGACGGGAGTGGAATGGTAGAGAGATAGTATGATTGTGGTTCGATGAACCCTCTGTCAAGCACTTAAATGTGAATTGCAGAGTAATCATGAGGATGTAGATGTAGACTAGGGACTGACATGGCAGCACACAACTAGCTGATACATGTTGGGTAGGAGCAATGTGAAAGGGATGGTGTACACACACACACACACACACACACACACACACACACACACACACACACACACACACACTCACTCACACTCACATACAAACAACAAATACACTATTGTGTGAGGGGACAGCGAGTTACCTTAGGTTTAAGTCAGGGAGGTTATAGGAGTGAAGGATGTGCTGCAAGGATAGCTTCTAATTGTGCAGCTCAGAAAAGCTGGTAGTGGTGGGGAGGATCCAGATGGCAAGTGTTGTGAAGCTTCTGGTTGACAGCTAGTTTGTTGTCATGCCAAAGTAAAACGCTGTGCAGTGTTTGCAGCAGAGCTGGTATATAACATGACTGCTTTCACAGGTGGCCTGTCCTCTGATGGGGTAGGATAAGACTGTGTTGGGACTGGAGTAGGAAGTGCTGAGAGGGATTATAGGGCAGGTCATGCATTTGGGTCTTCCGCAAGGATATGATCCCTGTGGCAGGGAACTGGGAGTGGGAGTAGCATAGGTATGGACTAGGATATTGTGGAGCTTGGGTGGGTGCCGGAACACCATTTCAGAGGGGATGGAAGTATCTTGGGTAGGATGTCTTTCATTTCAGCACATAGTGATAGATAATCAAAGCCATGATAAACGGTGTGGTTCAGTCGTTCCAGTCCCAGGTGGTATTGGGTGACAAGGAGGCTGTTTGTTTGAGGTTGGTTCTTGGGATGGATGTGAGGATCAGGTGTATGTGGGGATATGGCATGGGAGAGCTGTTAGTGTATTAGGTCTGGGGGGATTTGCCTGTCTGAGAAGGCCTTCAGCATACTGGGCGAAGGAGTTACCATCAACAGATGTGTCTGCCAAGGGTGGTCAGGCTGTATGAGAAGGATTCTTTTGATGTGGAATGGGTGTTAGCTGTTGAAGTGCAGGTACTGTTGGTGATTGGTGTGTTTGATGTTGACTGAGGTGTGGATGGAGCTTTCTGAGAGGAGGATATCAGCATCTAGGAAGATGGCACGATGGGTGGAGGAGGACCAGGTGAAGTGGATGGGAGGAAAGGTGCTGGGAATGAGGATAAGGTGTCCTGGCTTTGGGTCCATATTATAAGGATTTCATCAGTTTACCTGGACTAGTCTGGACCAGGGTTTGGGGTTTTTGGAAGCTAGGAACATTTCCTCTAGGTGGCCCATGAATAGGTTGGCATAAGGTGGTTCGATGAATTTGATTGTATACCTCTGCTTCAAAGATGAAGTAGTTATGGATAAGGAATGAAATGGTGGGTTTGGACTCTGCAGGGCGTAAGGAGAGATAGTGTTCAATCGTGGCAAGTCCATGGGCATGAGAGGTGTTATGTATATGGAGGTTGCATCTACACTGACGAGTAGGGACACAGGAGGTAAGGGTGTGGGGATGATGGAGAGGTTGTGCAGGAAGTGATGGTTATGTTTAATGTGAGAGGCTATGTTTTGGACAATTGGTTGCAGATGTTGGATAACAAGTACTAAGATTCTTTTGGTTGGGGTGCTGTTACTGGCCACAATTGAGCACCCAGGAATGTTAGGTTAGTGTATTTTGTGGGGCATGTTGAAGATGTGTGTGTGGACTGTTGTTGGGGTGAGCAAGGAGATGGATTCAAGGGAGAGGTTCTGGGAAGGGCCTAACGATTTCTGCAGCGATTGGAAGCTATGTTGGACTTCTGGCGTAGGGTCACTCTGGCAGAGCTTATAGGTGGAGGTGTCAGACGACTGGTGGAGGCACTCCACCAGGTATTGATTCATCGCAGCAGTGGTGGAACCATTGTCTACCTGGAAGATGGTTGGGTTTTAGGTTTTTTAGGGAAGTCCTTTCTTCTGAAGAAAGGTTGTTGGTCTTAGGGTCCTAGGGAAGGATGGTGAGGCCAGGTTGGAAATTAGGAATTCCTGGAAAGTGACCAGGTGATGATTAGGCCAAAGTGTGAGAGAGTCAAAGTTGGATGATGATATAAATTTGGACAGGAATGGTTCGATATCTGTATTGGACTGGCTTTGCCTGGGAGGGGTTGAGGGCAAAGAAGTGTTTCCACTCTAGGGAGTGGGAGAATGAGAATAGATCTTTCACAAGTCCAACATGGTTACACCTGGGAGTAGACCTTTGGGTTGGACTGAAACTTCTGTGGGGGCTGAGAATTTTGATGGAGAGGTTAACAACAGTGTTCTGGATTTTGTGGAGTGCTGGCAGATGATTTTAGAGGAAGTGGTAAGTTGAAAAGGTCAGCCAGGCAGGGTCTGGGTGCTATGAGGGGTTGACGAGGTGGGAGGAGGGTTGGAGTTGGATAGTGGGCCCCCAGAGTGGGAGTAGGATTTCAGCAGGCTGGGTAACTTGTTGAGTTGGATGTTTCTCATGTTCTTCTAGGTGTTGGATTATGAGGATTTCAATTTGGGTGATGAGGTGTAGGTAGTGAAGATTGCATAGTAGCAGTATTTTGCAGAGGGAGTGGATGTGCTTCAAGGATGCCTGTGCCATGGAGACATGTTTTTATAAAAAAAGGTTTGCGAGGGAAAGAGACTGATGGTATCTGACAAAGTGAAGTTCATTGTACAAGGAGGGGTGGGGTCCAGAAATACGGATTTTTATGGTTAGGCCACGAGGGGCTGGGGCGAAGGATTCCATGGCTTAGACAACATTTAAGGAACGGGATATGGGACAAGTTTTGGCTAGGAATAGGGAAACATTTCTGAACTGATGCAGATAAATAGAGCAGGAGACCATTGCCTTGTTGGGGGGTGGGGGATGGCACTGGGGAAAGAAGTCTGTGTTGAAAGTGGCTGATAAAGGCTGCAGGTGATTGCAGGGAGTGTAAAGCAATGTTGATGTGTGTAAGGAGTGAAAGGAATTGTGTTGGTGGCAGGGGGTAGTATTGTGACATAGCTATATCTGACCTGTCTTGTCATCACACGTAAGAGATAAATAGAAATCAAGTACAGAAAGATCGAGAGCGATATGCGACGAAGGTAGGCTTTTGTGTTGCTAGAAGTGCGTTATGCTGTTATAGGGAGTCGCATGCCACATAAAGCTGCGTGCATGACTGTAGTGTCCCGCATATAACGAATTCTGTTATAAAGGCGAGAAGGACGAAACGCGAGAGAAACAAATGGATAGACAATAGAGGGCAGTTGGATAAAGGAGACATATCGAAGGGCAGACAGCACTAGGTTTGGATGGAAGGGAGCCGCTAGGCATTATAATAATGCATTTCCTATGTATTCATACCAATTTACGTTGTTCGTAATTGTATTTTCTAGGCATTTAGTTGAAGTCATGGTCTTTAGATTTGACAGATTTATCATGTGACCGAAGTTTAACGAATTCCTTTTGGCACTCATGTGGGTGACCTCACACATTTCGTTATTTAGGCTCAACTGCCAATTTTCGGATCATACATATATCTTTTCTAAATCGTTTTGCATTTTGTTTTGATCTTCTGATGACTTTATTAGTCGATAAACGACAGTGTCATCTGCAAACAACCTAAGACAGCTGCTCAGATCGTTTATTTAGATCGTTTACTTTTATTTTATTGGCTTCTAGCATACAAAGATCGTTTATATAGATAAGGAACAGTAAAGGGCCTATAACACCACCTTAGAGATCGCCAGAAATCACTTTTGTTTTACTCGGTGCCTTTCCGTCAATTACTACGAACTGTGATCTATCTGACAGGAAGTCACCAATCCAGTCACATAACTGAGACGATATTCCACAAGCAAGCAATTTCACTACAAGCCGCGTGTGTGGTACAGTGTCAAAAGCCTTCTAGAAATCCAAAATACGGAATGATCTGAAATCCCTTGTCAATAGCGCTCAACACTTCATGGGAAAAAGAGCTAGTTTCTAAACCTATGTTGACTGTGTGTCAATAGACCGTTTTATTCAAGGTAGTTCATAATGTTCGAACACAATATACGTTCTGAAATCCTGCTGCATATCGACGTTAATGACATGGGCCTGTAATTAAGTGAATTATTCCTACTACCTTTTCTGAATATAGGTGTGACCTGTGCAACTTTCCAGTCGTTGGGTACGAATCTTTCGTGGAGCGAACGGTTGTATATGATTGTTAAGTATGGAGCTAATGCATCAGCATACTACGAAAGGAACATGATTGGTATAAAGCCTGGACCAGAAGACTTGCCTTTATTATGTGATTTAAGTTACGTCACTGCTCCGAGGATATTTACTTCTACGTTACTCATGTTGGCGGCTGTTCTTGATTTGAATTCTGCAATATTTACTTCGTCTTCTTTTGTGAAGGCATTTCGGAAGGCTGTGTTTAGTAAGTCTGCTTTGACAGCACTGTCTTCGATAGTATCTCCATTGCTATCCCGCAGCGAAGGCATTGATTGTTTCTCGCCACTAACATGCTTCACATACGACCAGAATCTCTTTGGATTTTCTGTCAGGTTTCGAGACAACGTTTCGTTGTGGAAACTGTTATATGCATCCCGCATTGAAGTCCGGGCTAAATTTCGAGCTTCTGTAAATAATTGCCAATCTTGGGGATTTTGCGTCTGTTTAAATTTGTCATGTTTGTTTGATTGTTTCTGCAATAGTGTTCTGACCAGTTTTGTGTATCAAGGAGGATCAGCTCCGTCGTTTATTAATATATTTAGTATAAATCTCTCAATTGCTGCCGATACTATTTCTTTGAATTCAAGCCACATCTGGTCTATACTTATATTATTAATGTGGACGGAGTGGAGATTGTCTCTCAGGAAGGCGTCAAGTGAATTTTTATCTGCTTTTTTGAATAGATATATTTCTCGTTTATTTTTGGAGAATTTGGAGGTTACAGTATTAAGTCTCGCTACGACAACCCTGTGTTCACTAATCCCTGTATCTGTTTTGATTGCTAAGAGGTCAAATGTGTTTTCACAACCGTTTACTATTCACGTGGGCTCATGAACTAACTGCTCGAAATAATTTTCAGAGAATGCGTTTAGCACATTTTCGGATGATGTTCTATGCGTACCTTTGGAATTAAACATGTATTTTCGCCAACATATCGAGGGTAAATTAAAGTCACCACTAATGATAATTGTATGAGTCAGGTATGTGTTTGAAATCAAATTCAAGTTTTCTTTGAACCTTTCAGCAACTGTATCATCTGAATTGGAGGTCGGTAAAAGGATTCAATTATTATTTGATTCCGGTTGCCAATAATGACCCCTGCTCATACTAACTCACAGGAACCATCTATTTCAATTTCGCGATAAGGTAAACTACTGACAGCAACAAACAAGCCACCGCCAACCGTTATTAGTCTATTCTGTCGGAACACCGTTAGATTCTTCGCAAAAATTTCGGCTGAGTTTACCTCCGGCTTTAGCCAGCTTTCAGTGCCTTTAACGATTTGAGCATTAGTGCTTTCTATTAGCGCTTGGAGCTCTGCTATTTTCCCAACACAGCTACGACAATTTACAACCGTTATACCAATGGTTCCTGTATCTATGTTCTTCCTGTGTTCGGCCTGCACCCTTTGTGACTGAAGCACTTCTTGTGTTTTCCCAAGACCCTCTCATCTAAAAAACCACCCTGTCCACGCCACACACCCCTACTACTCATGTAGCCACCTCCTGCGTATAGTGGACACCTGACCTATTTAGTAGAACCCAAAACCCAACCACCCTTTGGCGCCAGCCGAGGAATCTGCAGCCCACACGACCGCAGAACCTCTGAGCCTCTGATTCAGACGCTCCACTCGACTTTGTACCAGAGGTCCGCAATTGGTCCTGTCGACTATGCTACAAATGGTCAACTCTGCTTTCATCTTGCAAGCAAGACTGGCAGCTTTTACCACTTCTGTTAGCTGCTCGAAACCAGAGATCATCTCTTCTGATCACACATCATTGGTACTGGCGTGACCAACCACCTGCAGTTGGCTGCACCCTGTGCTCTTCATGGAATTCAGGAGGACCCATTCCTCATTTGGAATGACTCCATCCAGTATGCACACAGAGTGCACTTTGCTTTTCTTTCCCTACACTACACAGCATTTTACATTGGTGTGACAACTAATCAGCTGGCAGCCAGAATGAATGTCCACCATCAAACTGTTGCCAGAAAGAAGGTGGACCACCCAGTAGCACAATATACAGCAGGGCACAACATGCAAGATTTCAACAGCTGCTTCACAACACTTGCCATCTGGATCTTCCCCACCACCACCACCAGCTTTTCTGAGCTGCACAAATGGGAGCTATCCTTACAGCATATTCTTCACAAACTGTTGCCAGAAAGAAGGTGGACCACCCAGTAGCACAATATACAGCAGGGCACAACATGCAAGATTTCAACAGCTGCTTCACAACACTTGCCATCTGGATCTTCCCCACCACCACCACCAGCTTTTCTGAGCTGCACAAATGGGAGCTATCCTTACAGCATATTCTTCACTCCTGTAACCTCCCTGGCCTAAACCTAAGGAAACTCACTTCCCCCCCCCCATACATTAGGGCGTTTCTGTGTGTGTGTGTGTGTGTGTGTGTGTGTGTGTGTGTGTGCACCATCCCTTTCACACTACTCCCACCCAATACGTGTCAGCTAGTTGTGTGCTGCATTTCAGACCCTAGTCAATGAAATTGCGTGCTTAGCCGTCTGCCATCTGTCCCCTCTACTTAAACTCCCAGCTAGCCCATGGATCGCTCCCCACTCTACCTTGAGCCACTAGACGTTTCCATCCAAACACCTCCCTGCCTCTCGCCTCTCTCCATCCCTCACCTCATCCCACCCCACTCTGCACCACCACTTCACCACAGTACACTCACCACAGGCCAGGAAAGACCTGGTAGCCGAATGAGCACAGGTAGGGAGACAGGTGTGTGCATGTGAAGGTGTGTTTGTGTCTGTGTGTGTGATTGTGTGTGTTTGTATGCATGTTTCTCCTACTGCTTGAGAAAGGGATTCCATCCCAAAAGCTGACCAAACAAAGCTTGGTACCTTTTCTTTGTGTATCTGTCGGTGACACTGCACTTCTGCCTTCCGGTGAGTCGTCTCTTTATTCCTACACAATCTGTTATTCGCAACCAGAACTTTCTGTGCTTCATTACATCATTTTTTATACGTTAGAAAATATACTCCTGTGTGACAAATTGAAAGAATATTTTACCTACTATAATTTTGGGAGATATAAATTCAAACTTTGATGTAACATGTAATGGATCTTGTGTAAGCATAATTTTAGTAAAGTGAATTCAAAACCTACAAGATTAAAATCATACTTGGATAATGTTTTTGTTAACTGTTCTCATACTAAATGTTTTTCAGAGGCAAATGAATTTATTTTCTCAGAATACTGCATGTTAATAGCAGAGGTAAAACCTATTACTTCAGGATGTAGTAATAAATACCTACAAAGTTTCCAGAATAAAAGAGGCCCTAGAGTATAAACAAAATACAACCTGAGCAAACTAATGCAAAAGGAAAGAGGTTATTATAGATGGAGCACAAGCTCAGATTGTTTCAAGGATTAGGAAAGAAATTGGCCATATCCTTTCAAGGAAACCATCTCAGCATTTACCTAGAATGATTTAGAGAATTCACAAAAAACCCAGATCAGGGTGGCTGGATGGAGGGTTGAACCATCATCCTCCTGAATGCCAGTCCGGTGTGGTGACACTGTGCTACCTCCCTCAGTGCAAACTAATACACCAGCTAAATATAACTACATAGACAGAATCATAATTAACAAGTATTCTAAGATGGCAAATTAGGCTACAAAAACTTTCACTGTTGCGTTATAAATATTATAGTTCCTCACCTGGTTTCAAATAATCGTAACAGAATAAGGAAGGGAAAACTATGGTATACCAAAGAACAGAAAATGTAAAATTGAGTCTCTTGTAATTAAAAGACCAGAATCGAGTTTAAACAGAAAAAATGAAATTAAGCATCAGCTGAAAGTAGCTAGAAAACACTACAAGAATGAGTGGCAGTTGGCTAAGTAAAGACCAGATTTGAGTTAATTAATTTCCTAATGAAGAATAAAAATCAGTGCAAATTTATATGGTCAGTCTTCAGTATTATTAAAGGTAATGTTAGAAAATCAGATAAAGCAGTCTCAGTACCAGCTGATACTTTCAACAAACATTTTGTAAACTGTGCAGAGGAAATTAAAAGGATGCTCAATAAACCAAATGTATTGTACAATGATTATCTTAATAACACAAATGTCAAACAGCATCAGATATCTCGATCTAGCAACTTTAGGGAGGTAAACAAAAGAGAAGCTGTTACAGTTGTCAAATGCATGAAAAGAAAGTAGAAGTGGTAGACATATTAACTAGTGGTATGTGCAAAATAATTAAATGTAACACACAATACATTACATTGTAGCATCGTTAATACATTCTATAGACTTACATCTCATAGAAGGTGTCCTTTTCAGTGGCTTAAAAATATCCACAGTGACTCAAATTTTTAAGAGGAGCAGCAAATCAAAGCCTGGCAGACCGATCTCACTAATTGCAGTATGAGCCTGAGTCTCTGAAAGCAACATGTATCAACATATGTGTATGTACCTAGCACTGAATAAAATGTTAAGCACTTACAAGAAGGAAAGGTCAGTTGTGTCTGCCATAGAACCATTGGTGATAGACATTTCATTAGCATTCAAAGACCATGTTAACACAAGGGTACCTGATATTACATAAGCAAGGTCATCTTACTGTGTTGACCATTTTGTTTTGTTCTCTAAACAGGAGCACTATGGAACTTAAGGCAATAGTTTAAGGCACACAGTCTGTGGCACCTTGTCACAGTTCACTCAGCTTCTCCCCCCCCCCCCCCCCCCCCGTTAGAGGTTGAGTCCTCCCTTGGGCATGAGTGTGTGTGGGCATGAATGTGTGTGTAAGTTAGTTCAAGTTAGATTAAGTAGTGTTTAAACCTAGAGTCCGATGACATCAGCAGTTTGGTCCCATAAGAACTTACCACAAGTCAAATAAATTAAATTTAAGACTAGTCAGATCATACCTTTATCACAAAAAGCAGGATGAGTGCTGGTGGTCAACTATGAAACTCAAATGCTCTACATGAAGCACCACAGGGATCTAAATTAAGCCCTCACTGGTTACTTGTACAGATGGGTAAAAAAGTAATGTTTGGTCGCCTCTCTCATTGAACCTAAGGAATCAGCGATTCTATGACTGAGAATAAAATAATAAGATGCAGACATAAGGAATCAGCGATTCTATGACTGAGAATAAAATAATAAGATGCAGACATAGTGCTTGATAAACTTTGTTTACTTAACTTGGAAATACAGATCAGTATCTAATACAAATCCTTGAGATAGGCTGAGTCGTAACTACCATCATAACAGAAGTTGAGTGATAATGCTTAGACCAAACACACAGAGCAGAACTAACAGACAGACTAGACTAGAGCTCATTGTGGCACCCTTTAAGTCAGCTCCATGGCGATCCTGGCCACACTGGCCAAGGGAGGTGTATCCCAGAGCCAGCCACAGATTAGCAGTGCAGTCACATGGCTGTTGCCAACTAATCTATGTGGACCGCCATGGCATTGTATCGAAAGTTTATGATACCATATCCCTCCCCTCACCCTCTCCCTCCACCAAAAACTCCTCTCTGTTATCAAGTACTGGCACTACTGGAAATGAAGGCAGGGAGGGAGGTCTCGATGTAAGTGCCACTGGGGAGACATGAGCCAGAACTTGAGCTGATGACAGGCTCCTGCCTACACCCTGATATTCCCAACACCCATGGCTGACAGCAATGGTCCTGCATTGAGTTCCATTGGCTCCCTGTCTGCTGATGGAGATGCTGGACCTGAGAGAGGCAAAGGCAGGTGAGGCTGCAGTGTTCTCCTGGACACTGACTCTATAAATGAAAAAATCATGGCTGTATCATACAGCCCACGCTGGTTTTGATGGCACTTTTGTAGCCCACTGTGACTGTGTACAAAATACAATGAGTGCCCCAAGATTTTGTAGATAACGCGTCATTACCATCGCTTGTGTGTGCCGAAAACTCTGAAAAAGACCAAATCATGTACATTAAACTTAGAGTGCAGTGGAGGAAGGGCCATCAGCTGTGGACGATGCAGCAGCTGAAGCAGTGTGCTGGGTTGGTGTCCATACAACAACTCTGTTGGCAATTTCCCATTGCTTGGCTGGAAATTGTAAACAAGAGAAAATGAATGAGAAACACATAACTTGTACATCTGTTGCTTAAAAGTCCTGACAAATCATTCCACTTCACCAGTAGATTGAGGGTCAGATGATGTGGTCGTAACAAGCTTGATGCCACTGGTGTCACAGAACTACTGAAATTCTGCGCATATCAACTGTGAAAGCAGCATTTCAGTTAAACCTTCCATCCATAACATTGACAGCAGAGTCTTTATAGTGCTAGCTGTTGTGATGGAGAGCATGGGCACCTTGAATCGAATCTTGCTAAAAGCGTCGACCACAATAAGGCGACAGGAATTCAGTAATGACCCCACAAAATCAATGTGCAAATGCTGTCAAGGGTCACTGGGCTTTGGCCACACAAAACATAATTGTAGTGGAGTAGCCTGGTGTTCCACGCCTGCGAGATGCTATGAAATTAATTGTTCTGTTTGAGGGTCCATAACGATCCATGTGCAAAGGCGTCAGATGAGCTGCTTAGTGTGTACAATGTCCCAATGACTTTGGTTGAGAAAACGAGGAATTTCCTTCTGAAGCAAATGTGGAACAACCACATGGGACTTATCATTATCTTTATGTAAGCGAGTGACACGCTGCTGGACTGATAAGCTGTGCTGAAGCACAAAATAATGCCATACTACTGGATTGCTAATCTGCTTAAATGAACGTGGCCAACCAGTGTAGAAGCGCTGCAACAGAATCTTGAGATAGGGGTCTGCAGCCCCTGCTGATCAGTCCATTGGTGGCCAGTGGAAAAACTATCAAATGTTTCATTTCCTGGATTTCAATGTGAAAACAAGAGTCTCAGTTCGGTACTCTCGCCTGGAGGGAGTAGAGTTTTTTTTTATTGCGGCGTAGTAGTTCCCCACAAGCTTAGATGTTGGGAAGACCACGCACGGTCTCATGGCTTCAGCATGAAGTGCTGAACAGGAATGTTTGCTGAACAGCCGGCGCCTTCAGTGGATTTTGTTCACTCTCCTTGGGCAATAGGGCAGTGTAAAAGGAGTTATGTGATGCCTGAGGTTAAGTTGAGCTCTTTTGATTTTCCGTGCCTGTTCCATTAACACACTTTTGTTCCTACTCTCCCACGCCCTCAGTTATGTATACCCACATTTGGATATAAGCCTGTTTGGGGGGTCAGTTTTTGGCAGTTAAGCGTTTTGTTACTCTTTCAACCAAGTTGACCTAGACGTCCACTTACTCACCACTCATGCCACATTATACACTTCTGAGGTGTCAAACACTGAATCAGTGCCAATTGGAAGGCAAGAAAGTGTGTCCACATTTGAATTCTTAGCCATTGGTCTGTACGCAATTTCATATTCATGATTGGAGACAAGCAGAGACCAACACAGCAGCTTTTGTGCATGGCATGGAAGGACTGGCTGTGAAGGACTGAACAATGGTATGAGTGGCTTATGATCGATAACCAAGTAGAATTCCCTGTGATACAAGTATTGATGGAATTTGGCTACCCCATATACCATAACAAGACCATTCTTCTCAATTTGTTAATACCTGCATTGTGCTTTGTTGAGGAGCTTGGATGTGAAGGCAGCTGGCACATCAAATGATTCAAATGATTGCAAGAGAACAGTGACTCTCACAAGAGAATGTGTCAACTGTTAGCATGACAGGCTTAGTGGGATCAAAAGAACCCAAGCAGAGATTGCTTAATAGAGCAGCCTTCGGTTTCTGAAATGAAACTTGACCCTCAATAATTCACTCACATGGAACATTCTTCCATTGAAGATGATACAATGGAGCTGCAATTAACACAGCATGCGGATGAACTGAATGTAATAAGTGAGTTTACCCAACACAACCTGGAGTTCACTGATGTTCTGAGGACCTGGAAGGTATTGGATGGCAATTAAGTGTCACTCAAAGGATGGAAGTAGGAGGGTAAAACCGCTACGAGCACAGTCTGCAGTGTTTGAAATTTCCTTTCCCTCCTGCAGCCTGATGTAGGATTTTAGTGGTAGATGTGGCAACATGGCAATTTAATTATGCGAATTAATCAATTTCATTATACAAATTAGTCTTCCTCGTCCCCTCCCCATGCCGTCAACCACCCCTCTCTTCCACCTCTTCCTCCCTTACCTGCCCTACTGTCAGGAAGTTTCGCGGTTAAATGGAATTTCATGGGATTTTCGAATTTTCGATCTAAAATTCAGTTGTCAATTCAGGGGACGTAATATTAAAGGAAATTGTTGATGGAGATTGTTTATAAATAAAGATAGGTGTAAAAATCGAAAAAATTCAGATGATGGAAATCAGGGAATTATGCACTGCAGAGGACATAATTTGCATTTCGTAGGACTGGAATACTGTTATGTACATCTACATCTACATTTATACTCCGCAAGCCACCCAACGGTGTGTGGCGGAGGGCACTTTACGTGCCACTGTCATTACCTCCCTTTCCTGTTCCAGTCGCGTATGGTTCGCGGGAAGAACGACTGTCTGAAAGCCTCCGTGCGCGCTCTAATCTCTCTAATTTTACATTCGTGATCTCCTCAGAAGGTATAAGTAGGGGGAAGCAATATATTCGATACCTCATCCAGAAACGCACCCTCTCAAAACCTGGCGAGCAAGCTACACCGCGATGCAGAGCGCCTCTTTTGCAGAGTCTGCCACTTGAGTTTATTAAACATCTCCGTAACGCTATCACGCTTACCAAATAACCCTGTGACGAAACGCGCCGCTCTTCTTTGGATCTTCTCTATCTCCTCCGTCAACCCGATCTGGTACGGACCCCACACTGATGAGCAATACTCAAGTATAGGTCGAACGAGTGATTTGTAAGCCACCTCCTTTGTTGATGGACTACATTTTCTAAGGACTCTCCCAATGAATCTCAACCTGGTACCCGCCTTACCAACAATTAATTTTATATGATCATTCCACTTCAAATCGTTCCGCACGCATACTCCCAGATATTTTACGGAAGTAACTGCTACCAGTGTTTGTTCCGCTATCATATAATCATACAATAAAGGATCCTTCTTTCTATGTATTTGCAATACATTTCATTTGTCTATGTTAAGGGTCAGTTGCCACTCCCTGCACCAAGTGCCTATCCGCTGCAGATCTTCCTGCATTTCGCTACAATTTTCTAATGCTGCAACTTCTCTGTATACTACAGCATCATCCGCAAAAAGGCGCATGGGACTTCCGACACTATCTACTAGGTCATTTATACATATTGTGAAAAGCAATGGTCCCATAACACTCCCCTGTGGTACGCCAGAGGTTACTTTAACGTCTGTAGACGTCTCTCCATTGATAACAACATGCTGTGTTCTGTTTGCTAAAAACTCTTCAGTCCAGCCACACAGCTGGTCTGATATTCCGTAGGCTCTTACTTTGTTTATCAGGCGACAGTGCGGAACTGTATCGAACACCTTCCGGAAGTCAAGAAAAATAGCATCTACCTGGGAGCCTGTATCTAATATTTTCTGAGTCTCATGAACAAATAAAGCGAGTTGGGTCTCACACGATCGCTGTTTCCGGAATCCATGTTGATTCCTACATAGTAGATTCTGGGTTTCCAAAAACGACATGATACTCGAGCAAAAAACATGTTCTAAAATTCCAATACGGATCGACGTCAGAGATATAGGTCTATAGTTTTGCGCATCTGCTCGACGACCCTTCTTGAAGACTGGGACTACCTGTGCTCTTTTCCAATCATTTTGAACCTTCCGTTCGTCTAGAGACTTGCGGTACACGGCTGTTAGAAGGGGGGCAAGTTCTTTCGCGTACTCTGTGTAGAATCGAATTGGTATCCCGTCAGGTCCAGTGGACTTTCCTCTGTTGAGTGATTCCAGTTGCTTTTCTATTCCTTGGACACTTATTTCGATGTCAGCCATTTTTTCGTTTGTTCGAGGATTTAGAGAAGGAACTGCAGTGCGGTCTTCCTCTGTGAAACAGCTTTGGAAAAAGGTGTTCAGTATTTCAGCTTTACGCGTGTCATCCTCTGTTTCAATGCCATCATCATCCCGGAGTGTCTGGATATGCTGTTTCGAGCCACTTAACTGATTTAACGTAAGACCAGAACTTCCTAGGATTTTCTATCAAGTCGGTACATAGAATTTTACTTTAGAATTCACTGAACGCTTCACGCATAGCCCTCCTTACGTTAACTTTGACATCGTTTAGCTTCTGTTTGTCAGAGAGGTTTTGGCTGCGTTTAAACTTAGAGTGAAGCTCTCTTTGCTTTCGCAGTAGTTTCCTAACTTTGTTGTTGTACCACGGTGGGTTTTTCCCGTCCCTCACAGTTTTACTCGGCACGTACCTGTCTAAAACGCATTTTACGATTGCCTTGAACTTTTTCCATAAACACTCAACATTGTCAGTGTCGGAACAGAAATTTTCGTTTTGATCTGTTAGGTAGTCTGAAATCTGCCTTCTATTACTCTTGCTAAACAGATAAACCTTCCTCCCTTTTTTTTATATTCCTACTAACTTCCATATTCAGGGATGCTGCAACGGCCTTATGATCACTGATTCCCTGTTCTGTACATACAGAGTCGAAAAGTTCGGGTCTGCCTGTTATCAGTAGGTCCAAGATGTTATCTCCATGAATCGGTTCTCTGTTTAGTTGCTCGAGGTAATTTTCGGATAGTGCACTCAGTATAATGTCACTCGATGCTCTGTCCCTACCACCCGTCCTAAACATCTGAGTGTCCCAGTCTATATCTGGTAAATTGAAATCTCCACCTAAGACTATAACACGCTGAGAAAATTTATGTGAAATGTATTCCAAATTTTCTCTCAGTTGTTCTGCCACTAATGCTGCTGAGTCGGGAGGTCGGTAAAAGGAGCCAATTATTAACCTAGCACGGTTGTTGAGTGTAACCTCCACCCATAATAATTCACAGGAACTATCCACTTCTACTTCACTACAGGATAAACTACTACTAACAGCGACGAACACTCCACCTCCGGTTGCATGCAATCTATCCTTTCTAAACACCATCTGTACCTTTGTAAAAATTTCGGCAGAATTTATCTCTGGCTTCAGCCAGCTTTCTGTACCTATAACGATTTCAGCTTCGGTGCTTTCTATCAGCGCTTGAAGTTCCGGTACTTTACCAACGCAGCTTCGACAGTTTAAAATTGCAATACCGATTGCTGCTTGGTCCCCGCATGTCCTGACTTTGCACTGCACCCGTTGAGGCTGTTGCCCTTTCTGTACTTGCCCAAGGCCATCTAACCTACAAAACCGCCCAGCCCACGCCACACAACCCCTGCTACCCGTGTAGCCGCTTGTTGCGTGTAGTGGACTCCTGACCTATCCAGCGGAACCCGAAACCCCACCACCCTATGGCGCAAGTCGAGGAATCTGCAGCCCACACGGTCGCAGAACCGTCTCAGCCTATGATTCAGACCCTCCACTCGGCTCTGTACCAAAGGTCCGCAGTCAGTCCTGTCGATGATGCTGCAGATGGTGAGCTCTGCTTTCATCCCGCTAGCGAGACTGGCAGTCTTCACCAAATGAGATAGCCGCCGGAAGCCAGAGAGGATTTCCTCAGATCCATAGCGACACACATCATTGGTGCCGACATGAGCGACCACCTGCAAATGGGTGCACCCTGTACCCTTCATGGCATCTGGAAGGACCCTTTCCACATCTGGAATGACTCCCCCCAGTATGCACACGGAGTGCACATTGGTTTTCTTCCCCTCTCTTGCTGCCATATCCCCAAGGGGCCCCATTACGTGCCTGACGTTGGAGCTCCCAACTACCAGTAAGCCCACCCTCTGCGACCGCCCGGATCTTGCAGACTGAGGGGCAACCTCTGGAACAGGATAAGCAGCCATGTCAGGCCGAAGATCAGTATCAGCCTGAGACAGAGCCTGAAACCGGTTCGTCAGACAAACTGGAGAGGCCTTCCGTTCAGCCCTCCGGATTGTCTTTCGCCCCCTGCCACACCTTGAGACGACCTCCTACTCTACCACAGGTGAGGGATCAGCCTCAATGCGGGCAGTATCCCGGGCAACCACAGTTGAAGTCCGATCGGGGGATGCGTGGGACGAGCTGGCCGTCCCCCATCTGGAACCCCACAGTGATGCACATTGGCAACAGCCTCAAGCTGTGTGACCGAAGCCAACACTGCCTGAAGCTGGGAGCGAAGGGATGCCAACTCAGCCTGCATCCGAACACAGCAGTTGCAGTCCCTATCCACGCTAAAAACTGTTGTGCAAAGAACGTCTGGAACTAATCTACAGAGAGCGCAAACAAATCGACACAAAATTTAAACGGTTATTAAAATACAAGATTGCCTAGTAAATGCAGTAATGCTGCTACTTGCGCACTGCTGACACACTGCTCGGCGGCGGAAGGAGACTACGCGATTTTACACTATTCAGGTACTAAAACGCGATGCTACAACTCTCAAATACTATAATACGCCCGAAATTTGTGAATTAAACAATGCAAGTACCAAAAACACGCAAAGAAATTAAGAATTAAACTATGTAACAAATGAGTGAGCTAGGAGTAGACGACTTGCTGCTGCAGCTGCTTATCCAACGGCGGCAGGGAGCACACTGACTGTGACCAACCGACACTGGCCGTTCAAAACAAAAACAGAAGACAAACGACTACGCGAATTTACACTATTCAGGTACTAAAACGCGATGCTACAACTCTCAAATACTATAATACGCCAGAAATTTATGAATTAGACAATGCAAGTACCAAAAACACGCAAAGAAATTAAGAATTAAACTATGTAACAAATGAGTGAGCTAGGATTATACGACTTGCTGCTGCAGCTGCTTATCCAACGGCGGCAGGGAGCACACTTCCGATCGCATTATATACTGCGATTATACCGCTGCTTAGACGCTTGATGGTATGCTGCTGGGTGCTAGTGCAGCGATGGTTAAAGTTAGTACACACAGGGCTCGTAATGTCATATTTAATGCGGAGCGTGGCATGGTACTCAGTCGTGGAGTGTCACACGCTCTGTGGTTGCCTGGTAGGGGTGTTACTCGTGCTGTGTTATGTGACTGGATAACCATCCATGCACTTCATGCCATGCGTACCACTTGGCGCGGTACCTGGTGGCCAGCAGTGGAACTATGAGACCCGCCCCAGGCCGGCTAGCAGATGCCTCGCGCAACCTTGAGGGGTCTGAACACCTGCACTGGGTCACTTCCCCCTGCCTTCCATTTCCGCTCAGTGCAGCCCATCGCACTTGGGATCCCAGCTGCCCCACCTCTTGCTGCTGCTCAGTGTCATTCTGTCCACCTCACATTGGGTCACAGATGCCCCACAATCAGACAGTGATCAAAGGGAAGTAGAAGTGGAATTCAATGTGAGCCACTGTTCCTGAAGCGTGTGGCGATGGGTGCCCGCTGCACGCTGTAGAATGAAAAACAGAATTGTTTTCGAAATTTGGCATCTTCTTGCCATAGCTGTGACCTGCAAAAGATGATGCTTCCAGCCACCTGCAGCAGGATCAGATGAAGTTCTATGCCATCTGTTTGTCCCAGAATGATCAGAGAGAGTTTTTTCGAAAGATAGCAGCTGCATTCTATTTTCCAGCCACTTGCAGTCACTCGCCAGCAAAAAAAGGGTGTTTTCGAAAGTTCTCTTTATCCGTTTATCCTAGAATTTTTTTGAAAGCTTGCTCTCTCCTGACAGTGGCGTACGGTTTTCTCAGCCACCTGCACCAAGCCTGCTTGAATGGAAAGGAGGTGCATTCTAATGCTCTGGCGTGGCAGTCTGAGTTCATATCGGTCCTCTGAAAATTAGAGGGCGGAGCCTGATGGTAATGTCTAACGCCTCCACAGCCATCATCAGTCGGTCTTTGGCAGTGTCTAGTTTAGTTCATGTGTTCATCACAAGATGAAACGGTCAGCCAGCTGCAGCGCCAGTGGCAGTGGTGATGGGAAATGGCAAAATTGGAGCAACTACCATGTAAGTGTTTACTAAAAAATAATGAGTGCAAATTGCTAGTGTTTAAAATTTCATAGCAACGTGTTCAAATTTTTCGAGATCATGCTACATTTTCGTAACAAGTGGTTATAAAAGTTCTCTTTCTTGCTGTTTCAGCATTCATTCCCGAGATGCTGACTGACCTAGATGTCAGCTGGAATCCTAGAAGCAACTGTGTAAGTACATCTTCAAATTCTGTGTTTGAGAGTTTACATGTCCAGAAAATATCTGTTAAAGTATTCAAATCGTAACAAGTGCTTATAACATTTCTATTGTTGTGGAACAATCATGTCTGTCCATCTCCAAATTCTGCATGTGGGATAGTTTATGTGTTCAGAAAACAACTCTCGATGTATTCAAATTGTAATAAATGCTTGTAAACGTTTCGATCTTACTATTGCAGCATTACAGGAGCTGCTGACCGAATTTAGGTGGGTGCTGGAGGCCAAAAGGCAGCAACATCAAGAACGTAAGTACATATGTTATACACAGGGTGAACTTTTCCATAATGTACAAACTCTAGGGTCCTAGGAATTGATCGATAATGGGATACAGAACCAAAAGAGTCTAATGAACTTGTATCCAGAAATGTATAGTCTACTTTCTAGAGACCATTTATTCAATCATACTTTGTTACAGAGACTGCAGTCTAATACACGCTGTACCATGCAGCAACATTTACATTATGTGTGGTTTCCTCCTAGAGAGTAGTACTGTTCCTCATACATCACACCATAATGCACTCTCCTGCCATAATAAATGGTAATGTTAAGTCCGATTCACTTCTCTTGCTGACTCACCTTGTAGTGCATGTAATACTCCTTTGTACACAATGGTTCCATATTTGAATTGGGGGCTTGCCAACATGGTATTTACTTACGGAAAGGCAAATGGCAATGGGCAACGGTCAGCAAGGTTGTATCAGGAGACCTATCCCCACCAACAACAATCACAGCATTCAAAGTTTACAACAGTGTTTCACCATTTGTCTGACACAGGGACGTTTCAAAAAGCAGGAAATCATGAGGGTCATACCTGAAATGTTCGGACACCAGACTTGGAGAAAAATGTGATTAACGCTGTGGAAGGCGAGTGCTATATCAGTTCCAGGCAGTAGGCCTGCCAGTGCAGGGTGCACACAGTGACTTGCCACTATGTCTACAGCAAGTAGTTCCATGAGGAGGCTTCAACCCCAGGCTGCTGACAATGCTGGAACATAAGCAGAGATATATCATTCACTACCATAATCTCCAGCAGTGTGTCAGTTTGGGGTTTAAGCTGCCCAAGTCAACAAAAAGTTTGTTCCTCCAGGTCACACAGTCAATCAAACCTTTTATTTGGAAGTTTTAAGATTGCACAACAGTGTTCATCAAAAAAGACCCAATTTGACACAGGCAGGAGACTGGTTTTTCCATCACGACAACACACCTGCACGCACAGCCATCTACTTTAGACTTTTTTTGGCTAAAAGTGGCGTGGTTCCACATCCCACGCATCTTACTCCCCAGACCTGACTCCATGTGACTTTTTTTAAATCCCAAGCCAGGAAAGGCGGCATGAAAGGACACCAATTTGATAACATGGAGGAAGCCATTTATAAAAATGACAACGAAATATGTTTTGAAGAGTGGAAACATCGATGGGACATGTGTATTAGTTGTAATGGAGAGTATTTTGAAGGGGGATAAGGCTGTTTTGTAAACAGTTTGAAAATATATAGCTTTTAAAAAATAATTCCGATCTTTTGGGTATGCTCTCCTATTTCCCCTTCAGTTAAGTCATTTACTTTCTTGACAATTGCACTAACCCAATCATTTAGTGTATTGTTCACTCTGAGAAGGGTATGACAATACGTCTCTAGTTCCTTGTGTACAGTATGATGATACAGTGTTTAGAGTGCTGTACCATTGGTTTGTTCCTGCCACGTGACACATGGAACGTACGTATAATGTTTAGATATGGTAAATGAATTTTATATTTTGTTGTTACAACTTTAATACAGAAAGAAATGTTTCTGTTTATATGTGTTTCATGACACAAGCAATGGTGGAAGTAGAGGTCTTCCAGTCGTCACGTAGTCAGAGTTACGGGTCATCAGAAACGTAACAACGACAGTCGAGTTCCAAAGAAGACGTCCTGAAGCAACTCGCCCAACCTTGCAGTAATATTGGAAAAAAGAAGAATGTTCAGATTTAGTCATGAATCGTGCAAACTTACTCATCACGTTGTTTATGTTTGATACGTGGCTGTTTGTATCTGTGTAGTTTCACTGTAATGAAGTGGATAAAAAGTGAAGTTATTAATTTTGAAGTATTCTGTCGAAAAGTTTATGTGAAGATAATTGTACGAATTGAGTCTGAGTGGAATATATTGTTTATTAAGTGAAGTTGATTTTTTAATGTTGAAGTCAGCTAATGGGGATCACACCTTGCCTATCTAACCCACATCAATTTAGGCAAGTATTTGACCCATTTCTGAAAAATCTATTTGATGCAGGACCTTAACATTTTTACTGTATCTTACATGATGCTAATAGAGTCAACTGTACTAAAATCTACTTTATCCATTTTATAGTTTTTAAGAAATACTTTTTTAAATTTATTAAAAAAAATATTAAGTTTTTTCTGCAGAAAATATTTTTTGTGCCGTGTTACTGTATGTGGCACAGACGTGACAGGACTCTATCCAGGGGCGATGGCAGTACAAGAAACAAAAAAGAATAAGAAGCCACACAGGCATTGCAGCAGTACGTTAACACAAGTGAACATTGCAAGCCAACATCCAGTGACGCCCAAGAGCAAAGCATCCGCACGTGTCGACAGCTGCAGAGTGAATGAAGCCACGCGCTACGGTGCAGAGCACTCCCGGCAGGCCAGAAGTGTGACGTTATTCAGTTCCCCCTCCTCCTAGCAACGGCCGCTCGGCTGGCTGCAGCCTGCTTATCAACTTCCGGTCACGGAGCAGTAGCGCGCGGTCCCTAGTAATAGTAGTGGGACCGCGCCGCCCAGGCCGCGCCAGAGTGTAGTCAACAATACAGGCCTACTAGCTAAGGTTCCCTATGGTACACCGATTCCAGACAAGCCCTTTGCTTTGTGTACAAGAAGAAGGAAGAAGCTGAATGCAGACGAGCGTTAACATACCACTGCAATGCCTGTGCCACGTGGTTATCGTCGCCGTTGGCAGCACAGTGTTCCTGTGTACAAGTCATTGAAAGCAATAGACATTGACCTTCCTGTGCAATTCAATAAGCAGCTTTTTATTGGTGGTCCAAATGTCTTTCGTGCACTGAGAATGCAGTTCAAATGTGATGTTAGAGCTGCCTTTGGAGGTAGTACTTGGTTGACCTTGGCTGTTGTATGGGGGGAACAATGCAGACTATGGTGGCCTTGAAGCTTTCCCTGATCAAACATCTTGGCTTGGAAGACGTGGAGTATAGTGGAGAGTATGGGCCTACTAGCTAAGGTTCCCTATGGTACTTTGGTTCCAGACAAGCCCTTTGCTTTGTCTACAAGAAGAAAGTTGTTCCTGTGTACAAGTCTTTGCAAGCAATAGACATTGACCTTGTTGGCCAGTTCAATAAGCAGCAGCTTATTGGTGGTCCAAATGTCTTTCATGGACTAAGAATGCAGTTCACATGTGATGTTGACCTTGGCTGTTGTATGGGGGAACCATACAGACTACGGTGGCCTTGAAGTTTTCCCTGATAAAACATTTTGGTTTGGAAGACGTGGCATATAGTGGACAGTACAGGCCTACTAACTAAGGTTCCCTATGATACATTGGTTCCAGATAAACCCTGTACTTTGTCTACAAGAAGACTCTCTCCAGGTGCTGAAATCGTTGGCTTTGTATCGTAGTCACAGTCGATGGGTACAGTACATCGGCTTCGCATAGCAGTCACAGTCAGGGTTTGCAGGTAATCATCTTCACATCCCAGTTGTGGTCCATGAGTGCAGTTCGTCGGCTACGCAGTCAGTGCTTGCAGATCGACAGCTTCGCAGTCCTGTCACAGTCGGTGTTTGCAGTTCATTGGCATCAAATTGCATACGCAGTCAGTGGCTTGCAGTAAACCTTCGTCGGATGGGCAGTCGCAGATGATGCTTGCAGCACAGGTCATCATCCTGCTAGAAGAAGCTGACCAGGTGTACGACAGGATCCCAGGTTGCTGCCACTCCTGTGGGTCCCAACACGCCAGATGGTGCCACCATTGCAGGTCCCGACACGCTGGGACATGTTGCTGCTGCAGATCCTGACGGGCTGCAAGATGCCGCATCCCCTAATGAGCGAAGACGAGAAACCATTACAAGTGATAATAGCAGCACAAAGACTTCACCTCTCTCACAATGACAATAAAAACAGAAATTAAGCAAGGGGTAATTATGCTTCTGCAGTTTCCTATTCTGCTGCTGCTGTGGCTGGGTAGCGCTGGACGATCTCAGCTGGCACTTCATGCTGACTGGCTGATGCAACTGAGGCTGCAGAGCTGCTGGGTTTGCCTTATATCCCCGATGTGATAGGATGCTGTGTTCCTATTGGCTACCATCAATTTCGAGCACCTCACATGACTAGAATTGGTGGGAGAGGTTCAGTCTATGCTGAGCCATCGTTGTGGACACACAATGTGTTCAGTCAATGTGAATGTCAAGAACAGAGCAGCTTTCAATAGCCGCACAACATGTGCATATTCGAGGGAGGACTGTAACCACAATTAACAACTACATGGGCGATGGAAGACTATGCAATGGAAGAGTGTAGGAGAAAGAAGCAGGAGAATTAGGTTCAGCAGATTGTGGCAATGCATAGGGATGGGGCCAAATACGTGTTGCAACTGGTACATCCCTATGCACATGGCAAGCTGTCGAGATATTCGACATGAAGCACTCACTCTTCCAAAATGGAATAGATGGGAAGCTGATGCTAATTCGTTTCAGTGGAAACATATTCGTATATGCAATATGTACAATGAAGAGCATCAGCTGCACATCCCCATCTACTTCCCTCTCTACCAATCCATCTTCTCATCCCATCACCAGTCACTTGTCATCCTTGGTGTTGAGCGAAATGTGTTCTATCGAAGAGCTGCTGGTGTCTGACTAGAAGATGTTTAACAGCCATGTTGCCTGTAAACATACAGCCAAGGACTGTGCCCATAGCTTCCTACATGCAGAATGGAAAGGAGTTATACTGGATGAGGGCCTGGAGAAGAAGAGGAATACTGTCCAGCAGATAATAGTTGTGCACCAGAATGGTGTCCAGATGCGAAATTCAAATTCAGTTTTCCACCTCGCAAGAGATGTCTGCCTCCAATCCAGAGGACCAAATTAAGGAGAAGTCTACAGGGTTAGGGAACGAGTCAATATATGAAATTATAACACAATAGTAGAAACAGATAAAATGAAACATAAGAAACATATTCAGGCAACAAGTCGTAAGTTTAAATAAAGAAAATCAACAATGTAATACTGGAATTTGTTAATTTTTCAGCTCTTCCAGGAGCTCCTCGACAGAATAGAATGAGTGAGGAGTGCAGCCTCAAACACAGAAGAATTTTATTGACTGTTTCTATGTCACTTGATCTCAGCGTGAGAGGGCGGCAGTGTGTGGGAAAACTGCGGTTGTGCGTTGTCTTTTAAGGTAAAGTGTGCAACGAATTTATTAACCATGCCTAGGACCTCTTGAAAAGCTGCTCTATCATCAAATTTGAATTTCCCGCCAATTTTTGGGGAAGGGAGTGGGGGTGGGACGCACCACAGCCTTAGAGAAAATTGAAATTCTCGCCATTTTTTGAATTTCCCATCAAATTTCGAAATTCCTGCCAATTGGGCAGGTGGGGGAGGGCTAATTCACATAATTAAATTGATTAATCAGCATAAATAAATTGCGATTTTGCCACATCTACAACTACAACCTTGTACCAGGACAGGAGAGAGAGAGGAAATTTGGCAACAATGCAAACTGCGCTTATAGTGGCTTTACCCTCCTACTAATGGATATCCTGATTCTTGATGATGCATCCGAAATACTCAGTCTCAGTCTGAAAGAAGGCACACTTGTCTCTTTATTACACTTGAACCCACCATCTAAGTACACAATTTCCTGAGGTTGGAAGTATGATCGTTGGGAGAACGGCACAAAACTAATTTGTCCAAACAGTTCGAACAAGAAGTACTTGTCGCAATCATCTGTGATAAGTAGCGCTGAAAAATTGCCAGTGTGGAGACACTGCCAATAGGCAGCTGCAAAAAGTAAATAACCTCATGTGTTTATCCATCACCAAAACACAATGAACTGTTCATCCAAAGGAAGCTGCAAATAACCATCGCAAAAATCAATATTGGAAACAAGCGACTCACACCAAGCTTGTCCATGAGTTCCTCAGGCCATTGCAAAGGAAAAAGAGTAAAGCACAGTCTGTGGATCTACCATTGCCTTGAAATCCGCATTTGAGCGTAATTTGCCTGGAGATTTCCTTAGGAACACGAAAGAGGATGCCCACATCTAGCTGCTACAGGGGAAATCACACCATCGTCTTGCCAAGAGAAGCATTTTTATGTCAAATGTAAAAGTAGGCTTCCACGGCCGTGATCACAGTCAATAAAATTGTTCTGGGTTTGAGACCTGAGGAAGGTGTATTGCAATAGTCGCCGAAACGTCGGAATTTTATAATTGACAATGCTGCCTCAAACACAGAAGAATTTTATTGATGATTTCTATGTCACTTGATCTCAGATAGCGTTAGAGGGCGGCAATGTGTGGGAAAACTGCGGTTGTACATTGTCTTTTAAGGTAAAGAGTGCCACAATTTATTAGCCGTGCCTAGTCCCTCTTGAAAAATGTCTCTAAACTCAGCACAAAGTCAAGCTGTTCTGTCTTTAGACAGAGAGGAGTTCGCAGAGATAACATTGGCTTGAATGCGCAAACTAAAGAGATCAAAAGAGTCTATAACAAAAATATTTTCCCTTTCACATGAGCAAAAAACTGTGAAGGAAATTGTGTTAGTAACGTTAGGAAATGTGGCAGGTAGGCTGCAAATATCTAGTGGAGGAATGTCATACTCACCGTAATCTGAAAGCATTCCCTGCGACTTTTGTGGCTTGGGCTTGTCTAACAGATCGTGTGTTCCTCTATTCTAAAGAGACACAGATGCATCAGTGTCCAGTTGCATATGTACGTCATGTTTGGCAATCCTCAAAGTGACAAACAATTTATTGGTCTGATGCTGGATGGAAGAAGTGTGTGACTTCTTCACTACTGCACATAACTTGCACCGATCAACACTAGAATCACTAATGCATTTATGTCCTTTGACGGGGACGTTGGAGTAGTCTTGCTGCACTTGCATTTGTCCAGAGATAGATTGGAGGTGGCTGTGCTGGCCACAAAAGTCATTATTGCTGCTTGAATGCCGCTTGTGTGCTGTGAAACACACTCCGTTACCCTGTTGCCTAGTACACTTGTTTTGTTTACGATACTGCCCTTTCTGAGACATTGTGTACTACGGCAGGTGAATGGAGGGCACAACCTGATTATCATTGCTCCGAACCGCTCAGACAGAAGCTACACTAACACACGAGTCCTGATGCTCCACTGTTTCCAGAACCTGTTGCAAGATAAGATCAGGATGCCTTAGAACTATCTCGCGCATGCGAGGATCTGACACATTTTGAGTAATGGCTTCCCTAATCATGATCCCACTGAAGTAATGACCACGCTCACACTTGAATTTGCAGTAGCGTGTTAGCCATTGTAAATAAGCAACCCACTGTTTATATGTCTGGTTGGTTTGCCTACACAAACGAGGTAATTTGTAACACTCAGCTGCCCCGTTAACCTGTTCATCACTTAAGGAACGCTTTCAGGGCAGGTGGTGGGAGAAAGTTTTCAGGCTAACTAGTACATAGACACACTGACAGTTACAAGAAAACAAGGTTGCCTTTTCCTACTTTCATTGTGATGTGGCGTGAAGTGTGAGTTGAGCTGTGCGTGGTGCTCGGACCATTCTTCTTGTTGTGAATGAAGTGTATGGAATGGTGGCATGGAAACAGGCGCCGCTTATAGTGCCAGTGCTGCAGCGTCATAGGCAGCACTGCTGCGTTTTTCTGAACAGCGAGCAATGTAGCCATCATTTCCATGAGCTGCTGCATCTTCTGCTCCTGAAACCGAACAATCAGAGTTGCTGACAGTTCTTGTGGGGGACAAGCCATTACTAAACATACACACACCCACACACAAAGTTGAAAAAAGAGCGCGACCGCCAAGCTATGCTGCATTAAAGTATGGCCTAAAGCCACTACCAATATTGGTCTCTGAAAATCACAAGAAACACAATCAGATGCTGAGTGGATGTTCTGAAACACACAGTAGCAATTAAGCAATGTGGCAGGGAAGTACAGTAAAAGTCCATAAATCTGTAATAAAAACACACAAGGGATGTCGTTTGCCATTGTTTGTGTGGCGAGAAGTAGAACCAAGTAGCAACCAAAGACAGTTTTCCTCATTACCTGATGTTTGTATCGTGAATGAGAGAATGGAATTGAACACTAGTGAGAAGCAACTTTCGTCACCAGATTTTTAGTCATTCTGTTGATGGGTTCTATTGGAGAGAGCAAAATAGTAAAATGCACACGTAGTGGATGACAAACTTAATTTACTGAAATTACTAGTCCAGATCAGTATCTAATAGAAGTCACCAAGATAGGCCAAGTCGCATCCATAGTCATAACAGACACTGAGTGATAAGCTAAGAATAGACAGACAGGTTAGAGAAAAGCTCAGTGCAATGTGCTTTAAGTCAGCTCTGTGGCAGTTCTGGCTGCACTGGCTGAGGGCAGTGTATCTCGGAGCCGGCCAGAGACGACTGGCAGTGTAGTCTCTTGGTTGTTGCCAAGTTCTAGACATGGACTGGGGTTACGTGGTATCAATAGTGCACGACGGCACTTTAAGTTTCATGTTCTGGCCCTGATGCGGTAATTGGGCCCAACCGACTGCCCAATCATCCTCTGCCAATGGCATCATCGGCTGTAGTATATTGGGGCATGTGGTCAGCAGAGCGCTCTCCTGTCCATTGTCACGTTTCTTGAACTTGGAACCGCTACTAATCGGTCGAGTAGCTCCTCAGTTTGTCTCACTAGGCGCAGTACACTCCGCATTGGTCCCACACAAAACAAAAATCCCAAGTAGTAGCAGGAAGCGAAACCAGGTCGCACACACAGCAGTCAGCCACAGTGAACACTCAATTATGAAGATGGATGTGCAGATAAATGATTTACCATAAAATACTAATGAAAAGAAATATACATATATGAATAATACAACTTCTGGTTCTGTAAACCCTGCATGGGAAGATCTTATCAACAGTATGCATTTGCTGCAAGGAAGTGCAGCGTCAGTGTTTTTGAATTTGGTGCAAGAAAATGCAACATCAGTGTTTAAATAAAAAGCATTACTATTAAACGGAAAAGAGGTTCATAATATGTTGTTCAGTTTATCAAAAATTCCCAATATAGAGGAAAAAACCTGTATAATTTTTGGGGAATATACTTGACTACAAGTCAACATTGAACTTTCATGTTGAAAACGTAACAGGTACCAAGTCAAACGTCATATATCTCCTGGGGAGACTGATGACACATGTAACCTTAGATTATCTAAGAATAGTATCGGTGTTATTGTGAAGATTAGTACTATGGACATACGTCAAAAACATAAATGACACTCTTGCAATTCACAAAAATAGCGCTCACAAGCAAGCATCTTCAATTTAACCTTATATTTTAAGGAGAAACGAACACACTTGCTATATATTCGTCCGAGAAATCGATCCCAAGCAAAAGTTCGAGCCATAATTCTTGTAGTGTGTTGTTATGATCTTCTGGATGTACAGTTTTTAAATTTTTGTGCACACCAATAGTTTGTCTTCTGCACTGTAATACTGCAGCCATCTGACACCCAAGCACGAAATATTGTTCAGTGGAGTGAGTAAGAGGTTCGTGAAGTACTGTTTTTACATTGGTAACGTGCTTTGTTCACTGTGTCTAAGGGCATGGTGCCAGAGATCTCTTTGGTTTGAACGTTTTTACGTTGTGATTCACAATTACACTGTAAATTAATCAAACGAACTAGCATGTCATTACAGAAGTAGCATAGCACTACTTAATTGTTAACATCACTGTTGTGCATTATTTCCTTTGAATTTTAAAGTGGGCCCTATTAAAGGGAATTACATTTGCACCAAATTCATAAACACTGATGCTGCACTTTCTTGCAGCAAATTCGTACTGTTGATAAGATCTTCCCACGCAGGGTTTACAGAACCAGAAGTTGTATCATTCATATACACTTATTTCTTTTCATCAGTATTTTATGGTAAATCATCTATCTACACATCCACCTCCATAATTGAGTGTTCAGTGTGGCTGACTGCTGTGCGTGGGACCTGGTTTCAGTTCCTGGTACTACTAGGAATGATGTTGACGCCATTCTTGTGACTGCAAAACATATGCCATTCTTGTCCACACAATGATGGTGATGCATGACTTGTGTTTGCAAAAGATGATGATGCTGGACATGTGCTTGCAAAAGATGATGCTTGATGTGTGTTTGCAAAAGAAGATGAATGACTTGTACATACAAAGATGTTGATACCATTCTTGTGATTGTATGACTTGTACACACAGAGATGTTGATGCATAGCTTGTGTTTGAAGAGGATGATGATGCTTGACACATCGATGCAGCAAAAAATGATGACGCTTGGTGATGATGATGTTTGATGTGTGTTTCCATGATTGTGGCCGATGCATGACGCTTGGTTGGATGGTGGGTTGAGTCGTCAAAATTTTTTTATTTTCTGTATTATAAATTAAGGGATTTAGTGTAGATTTTAATGTGGCATCAAGCAGCAAACCAAAAGCCAAAGCTATTAAGATAAAACTATCCAATGATGAGCTGAAAAGTCACAGCTTTCTTGATAATTCTCTTAGTGAAACGCAAATAAGACAGAAAAATAGTAAGCTAAAACAAGGTGGTACGTCACTAATAACTTTATCTATTCCAGCTTTGAGAAACTTGATTCAATATCTTGCAATAAAAAAAAGGTTTGAGTAAACACAAAGGCGGTTTTTTGCTATTGATTCTAGCTGCTTTGGGCGCAAGTGGGTCGCTGACTGGTGGTGCAGCGGCAGTAACGAGCACTGTACACAAAAAACAGAAAGAATATGCTGAGTTGGTTGAAGAGAAAAGACATAACATAGAAATGAAGAGAAAAAAAGTGGGTGCAAGTTTGTGTATGAAAAAAGTCAAAGAAATGATGCAAAAATATAACCATCCACTAACCAACTTTGATATAAAGAAATTAGTGAATGAACTGAAAAATCACAAATTTTAGAGGAATTTTTGTGACTGATGCAGTGCGAAAAAAACCTTCAGAAGCTGAAGTAGGAATTGTAAATCTAGACACATCTGATCTAGTCAGCACTAACTGGATATGTTACTTTTAAAATGGTGATGTAAAATTTGTGTTTTATTCATTCAGTGGTGAAATCCCGAAATTGCTGGTTAACTATTTGAGTGCTGACAATTTGGTTTACCATGTAGAGGGGGTTCAAAATTTTGATCAGTATATATGTGGGCGTTTGTGTTTGCTGGTGTAGAAGTTGTTTACAGATGGTTGATCATTTAGAAAAATTCTTGACATAATAAATGGATATTTTGGCAACAAAAAGAAGTGGAAGAAGGATTTGAACAGCTTTTAATACAAGGACTTGAACAAGTATTTAAGCTACTATCTAAAGATTTGGGGAAGTAAATTAGAGAATACCAGGAAGAATCGGCACAGGAAGCAAGTGAATCTTTGATGCCGAAAATTAGAAAAGAACAGGAATCTTTGAAGAAAAAATTAAAGAAGAATTAGATGACTCAATTAAGCAATTTTGGGTAGAATTACGTGCGATTTTTAATACCGCTCACAGTTAGGTTGCCTTTAAAGATAGATGGCTATTAGTAGTTGCAGAACCTTTAAATGACTATGATGTTGTTACAAAAAATATTTAGAAAAATAGGTGAAAGCTGAACTTAGCAAATACTACAGCAAAAAGGACTCAGAGAAATTTTTTGCTGACTGTGTGACCAAAGCTGAACGCAGCAAATACTACAGCAAAAAGGACTTAGAGAAAAAATTTTCTGATTATTATACAAAGCGTGATCTAGCTTCATACATTAATCTCGTAGAAACAGCTCTGAATAAAATATGTGATAAACAAACTGCCGAATTCACATTCACAACAGGCAAAGAACAACTAATGTATAATTTTTCAGTACCAATCTGTACAGAAAAAAATTATTGTCATTGCAGGAAATGTAAACAGAGATTTGAAATTTGATGATTTTGATATTACAGTAATTGTTTGTTATAAGCTGTATGAAATAAATGATAGTAATCAGTCAATAATAGTGAATAAAGCAAATTTTCTAACTTTAAAATTGAGAAACTCTGTTAAAACTGTACCTGTGGATGCAAAATTCATTTTATTTGGTGAAATAAACCAATGATGGAGAAAATTTGGTGTGTAAAGTGTAAAAAATTTACAGCTCTAGTTCACTCAAAAACATTTATCACAAGAAACGAGCTAACAAGAATTGGTGGCAACTGTGCTGACTGTAACACCAAGGAAAGCAAGTTTGTAATAAAAGCTGAATATTCGTGAAGAAATTGTGAGCAAACTGCAGAAACCATTGAGAAAAAATTTACCAAGAAAACCAGTCATGGCTTTTGGCATAGATAATTTGTGATAAGTTGTCTTGGTTGAGATGGATTCTGGAAACCTAAAAAACATATCAAAAATCAATGAAAATATGCATTATTTGTTGACTGTAATTGATTTTTCAAAATTTGTGTGGGCTATTCCTGTTAAAGACAAAAGAGGTAAAAATGTGACTAACGCTTTGAAGCATACACTGCAAGAAAGGAAGCCAAAAAATTTGCAGGCAGATAAAGACAAAGAATTCTATAACAAAAACTTCAGAGTTTTGATGAAGCTTGAACACATCAATCACTACTCTACTTCTTCAGAAATTAAGGTTTAGCTGTCGAGCAATTTAACGGATCACTCAAGGAAAAAATGTGGAAACAGTTTGCACTTCAAGGCTATTACAAATGGATCGATTTGTTGCCAAAGCTGATATACAATTACAACAACACTGTGCATAGAACAATAGCCATGAAACAAAAAGATGTGAGTAAATGGTAAAGAAAAAGTCTCATGGACTCAGAGCAGAAGCATCCAAGTTTGTTGTTCATGATAAATTTAGAATCTGCAGATTAAAGAGCTTATTTGAGAAAGGTTACACAGCAAATTTGTCGACTGAAATTTTTGAAGTTGTTGATGTCAGCAACACAAAATCACGCACTTATAAGCTGAAGGACACAAATAGTGAAGAAATTTCAGGTAGTTTCTATTAACAGGAATTACAGAAGACAAAATTTCCTGATTTTTTCCTCATAGAAAAAGTGTTAAAAATGGTAATAAAGTGTATGTGAAATGGTCTGGTTTTGATAATTCACAGAATAGTTGGGTGAATAAAAAAAACGTTATACTATAATTTATAATAATTTAATACTATAATTTATGTGAATATAAAAGTTTTGATTTTTTCTCTGTATTTGTCTGAATTCAGTTTTCGTGTCATATCAACAGTGATAAAGCCGATATCAGTATTCCATGCTTTACTACAAATTTCTCTAAAATCGTTCCACTTATAATCACCACCCACAAATTCGTCGTATGTGTGCTTTAGGTTTATATAATCTAGTCTAAAAAGGTTCAGAAAATTAAGATTGTTGTGTGCAAGTTGTCTTGGAATTTTTGAGTACGTTTGCACCAGATAAAAGCAGTCAGTGTTTTTTATGTCGACCTCTAGTAAAATATTCCCTGACTATATCTTGACTTTCAAAAATGAAGTCATCAAACAGAATAATGTAGACATTCATCTAATGGAATAACGTAATTGGTGTTGTTAATAAATGTTGCAATTTTCATTTGGTTTTTTGTTACAGTTTTTTGTATGTTTTTATAAATCCTAGATATTTCAGTTGATCTAAACTTTTAGAATAAACATACAGATGATTAATTTTGTGCCAGTCCAACCAGCCAGGTGCCAAAATATAGTTATCAATCATTAATGTTGTTTTCCCAGAGCCACTTGGACCTGTTGTTGTACATCGAATAGAATTGAGCAAAAGTTCACCACTTTTTTTTCAGTTTCATTTCATAGATTCTGACGTTTGGTTCCCATTTTTTATATCACACATAAACAGAATTTTTGAGCTCAGTGGGAAGTCATCAACTTTAGAAAAAGGTTTAATATGCCAATACGAAAGGCATTTACAAAAGTGGGATTGGTTGGTTTTTATTCGACATTATTGACGCCAAATATTACAAATGAAAACAAAATGTTTGCAGTTTGAGAAAAATGGTGATGTTCATACGTTAACTGTTCCTACTGGACAATATATTCTAAATAATTTATTCAGAAACAACATCCATTTAAAAGAACCTAAGATCGCAGTTTCGTTTTTTGACATTCAAATACAAGAAATAGCAAGAATCAATGGGAAGAGAAAATCTGAAATAAATGTAACAAATGAGTACAATTCTATCGAATTTGATATGCCTTGTTTTGTATTTGTAGTTTTTCATATCAACAGAAAAGGAAAGCAATCTGATGATTGCATGATCATGTTACTCTGTGTATTTATCTCAAGAATGGTCGAAACGAAATATTTCATGAAGCACTGTGGAACATTAACCCACCTGATAATTGTTTGATACAATGCATTCAGAGATTTTAATAGAATAACTAGAGCGAATAATGGCCTTAAAATTAGTGCATATAGTTTCATTAATTCATATCCAATTTACGTGATCAACATAAGTAGACTCAAAAATGTTGTCACTGCTCAAAATACCACCATGAAATTGTCAGCGACTTTTAATGCAGCTGTTCCTGATGACACTTTGATGTACATCATTATGTATGCCAAGAGAAATCTAATATATGATATTAAAATGGTATAATTACTGAGAATTTTAAAGTGATTTTAATGGAATTCTATATCATGAACTTTATAACCATTGAGTACTTTGCAGCCATTATATGCCATAGTCGTTCCTGTCAGCATTTCATAGTCATCGTAGTTCAAAGCTTTGTTATATCTATCAGGTAAAAGAATCTTATACTCACCACCAAGCTCAAGAAACGTTATATAGCCATATTTTGTATTTACACCTCAAATATTTGTAACTGTGTATGATCGCCCTACTTCTAAGTCAGTAAGTTTCTGATGACAGTTTTGCTGAATCAGATTATTGAGTTTCAACTTCAAATGATCTCGTTCCAATTATATATCTACAACTTTTCTTCAATCGACAAAAAAGTGGGCGCAGAAAAAGCCATTGTAAAAAAAGCAGTCGCAAAAACGCGCTGGAAAAAAGCGGATTCACAAAAAGCGGCTTCAGTATTTTATCAGAAAATTTATGTGGAAAGATTTTCTCTTGGATTGCTCTTAAAAGCGATTTCTCTTGGGTTGCTCTTCGAAATTTTGCAGCATTTTAAGATAAATCTAAGTGAAAAATTTACACTTGTATTGCTCTTTGACTATTTTCTCTTAATTTTCACTTGGAAATTTTGAAGAAGAAATTATGTGGAGGCATTGTAAGAGAAAACAATGAGAAATTTTTTTGACTTGGATTGCTCTTTAAAAGTTATTTCTTAATTTTCACTTGGAAATTTCGAAAAGGAAATTATGTGGAAGCATTTCAAGAGAAAACTAAGTGAAAAATTTTCGTTTAATTTTTCACTTGTTTGTTCCCAACCGCCCCACTTACTATTCAGGAGACTTGGGCTAAACATGTCTTCTGCTGCTTTTATTCGTGAATTGGATATGGCCCTCGCAGGTGAATTAAGCATTGGGCTATCAGTGTATGTAGATAAGATTTTAATTTTGTAAGAGTCTGGGCAGATCATAATTATGTATTAATTCAGTTATTAGGCATATTATCTGAACAAGCAGGCACAATCGCGAATGTAAAAAAATCACAGTTTGGTCGATGCAATATGAAGTTTGTGGGCCACATTATCTCAGCAAATGGGATTCCCCTAGATCTGGACAAGATACAACCAGTTAAAGAATATCTGGTTCCCAAAAATAAGAGGCAACTTAGGGTCTTTTTGGGGTTTTATAGACGTTTTTATAAAATAAGAGGCAACTTAGGGTCTATCTTGGGTTAATAAATTTTTAAAAACGTTTTATGTATTAATTCAGTTATTAGGCATATTATCTGAACAAGCAGGCACAATCGCGAATGTAAAAAAATCACAGTTTGGTCGATGCAATATGAAGTTTGTGGGCCACATTATCTCAGCAAATGGGATTCCCTTAGATCTGGACAAGATACAACCAGTTAAAGAATATCTGGTTCCCAAAAATAAGAGGCATCTTAGGGTCTTTTTGGGGTTTTATAGACGTTTTTATAAAATAAGAGGCAACTTAGGGTCTATCTTGGGTTAATAAATTTTTAAAAACGTTTTATGGTATTTTCTCTACCCCTCGATAGTGTTGTTTGACTGGGAAAATCGATGTTTGAAAGTGGAACATGCAGATTCACAGAAAATTTGATGATTTTAAAAACGCCTTAGTGAATGCAACAATTTTATCACATTCCGTTTGATAACTGATGTTTCAGGAATGGGAATCAGTGCAGTTTTGTCCAAGAACCTGAAAGTGGATCTCTGTCGTCTTGGAGGACCATAGCATTCGAAGTTCGTATTCTGTCTCGATCTGAAAGAAATTATTCGATAACTGGATTAAAGGCTCTCACCATTGTGTGGGCATTCACAAAAGTTAGATTCTTGTTATCTGGGAGAACTACTAAACCATACAAACACCGATGCATGTTGCAATTCGTAATGTCTCCAAAGTTGATTCAGGGCAGATTATACCATTGCTCACTTTATCTCCAGGAATCTAGATTTATTGTAATAGCTGGCATCTTGTTCAACATTCCAGACACTGTTTGGAAGGAATGCAGAGAGAGCGCGATTTTACCCTGCTGTTCTTAAAAAATGTGGCATTTGGGAAGTATGTGACCACCTCATTGGAACATATCGAGCTTGAGCAAAATAAGGATCCTATATTAAAAATATTAAAAGAGGTAAGGAGAAGTGGTATGCAAAGGAAAATGTGGCTCAAAGGCAGTGCTATTTAGTCTCAAATGATTTCTTATATAAAAAAGAGATCTGGGTAATTCCAGATAGCTTTTAATCATTTGTGATGAGTTGAACTCCTTTGGTATATTTACCTCAGCTATGGTCACTTTGGTGCACTTACATATTTTAACAAATTGAAAGAAGCATGCTATTTTAAAAACATGCTGAAGGGGATTCACCAAGTGCTAACTATGCGTAAATCTTGCCAGAAAGCAAAGGCAATATCATATGCTGAACCCATTTATCCCATTATTCCAAGCAGATTACAGGACCTAAAGAAGATGTGTTTACTAGGACCTATTATTCGAACTAGTCAGATTATTCTTTCAGCTTTGTTGCCATTGAACTAACGTCCAAATCTATGACTTTTGTGTCATTATGGAAAGCTACAGAAAAAAACGATGACTGCTGAATCAAAAAATTTTTCCTATGAAAAGTTTGGCCAGTCAAATGTGTAATTTCTAACAATGGACTTGATGCCGCTGGTAAGGAGATGATTAGGGAAACTATACAGACTCTAGTGTTTCAGGAAACACAGAACATGGGACATACACCGTCAATCATTTCAGAACATTATGAATGAATTTCCAAATGAAACCAGGGATGCTTCACCCAGTCTTGGTGTTGGAGGACCCAGAGCCTCCCAATCAGATAAAGGAGATTATTCAGTGGCCAAAGAAGTGCCGACTTCACCAATCCTTTATCACAGGCATGGCCTTGAAAAATCTAAAGCAGGTAGAATAACAAAGGGTAAAGTATTACAATAAATGGGCGAGATAGATCACTTTCCCTGTAGGCCAGAAAGTGTTGGTATACTCTTACTGAATAACTAATAAAGGTAATGCCCTGTGCAAGAAATTTATCTGGAATTTCAATGGACCATACAAAATATGGAGAATTCCTGACCCAAATATCGTTGAAATAGAAACGATATGGTAGAAACAGAAACGATTCAGATGCAAAAATCCCGCAGACTGTATCGCACCTCATATGTCAAGCAGTGTGTGGAATAAAATTACAATGTGAGCATAATTAGAGGAGGAAGTATGCTCAGACAGTAGCCATAAATGTGTAAATACATGGTGAGTGAAAATGATCTAGATTCTGTTGCTTGAAGATATGTTAGGTATATTCCTCTTATATGTGTGACATTGGTAGACTAAGTAATGATGAGTGAGGAGTTTTTTTCCTCTTTGATTAATGATTATATATTTTGCAGTGAGTCCTTAACATAGATATGTTAATGTGTGTTGTAAGATTCAGGAATGAAACTGGGAGATCGTATGTTAATATGCAGTGTTGTTTCCATTTAAAGATAAGATGTGAGTGACGAATGAAAGAAGCTATGGGGAACATCAAGACGACTATCATAAAATCGGTATGTAATGAGGAAAGAGATGACATGGGTAATAAAGGTCAGGTTCAGAGAGACAAAACAAGATAATTACGCTAACAGGTGTATCTTGGTTCTACTTTTTTTTGTCTATTGTTGATGATACACTGCCCAGTCACATTAATGTGATCACCTGTCAAAAGCCTAAATAGGAGTCTTTTGTTTCTACTGTAAAGCCAGTTCTGGCACATTTTCTTCTCACACAGTGTGACTTCATGAGAGAGATCGAAAATGTATCTCTCAGTACACACACACACACACACACACATACACACACACACACACACACACACACACACACACAAAATAAACTGCTCGTATTTCTTGCATCTGTTCCTTTACTACCACTAGCCTCTCGGAAGGCAGTGTGTCGTATCTTTCCTTTATTATGATACCAGTAATTTGGCACCTGCGTCATTCCCATATCCTTGTTCCATCATTTAAGCTATGTTGAGCGTTATAGAAACGAACATTATGAGGTTTTTTTCAGAATAGCCAGTAGCTAACTGTTTGCTGCTGCAGTTTCGCATACAGCCGGATTGGAAATAAAAATGCAGAGATGTCTAGCTAAGTCTTCAGAATTGGTACAATAGCAGGTAAAAGAGTTAAACTGGCAGGTGATGACTTCGCATCTTTGGTACTTTCTGCAACCATAGAAGAGTGGAAGCAGTTAGACTTGTGTGCAAATAAGAGCTTCTGTTCTCTTCTAGCTTGGTAAATACGGACTAATCTGTGGTCAGCCCACAGATGGAGGTATTTGAATGATGAAAGCTGTGAATTTCAATCACTTTTATTTCAGTACATTTAGTAATCATGAGTAATTATGCTATTATCGTAATTTTGTATGGTGGTTTAATATCATTCTCGAGTTTCTTACAAGGGAAACTCCCCATCACCCCCCCCCCCCCCACCCTCAGATTTAGTGGTTAATTGCCGATCAAAAACTGAACACAGATCAAGCATTAAAATAGGATGAAGGTGTCCTGAACTGTGGAAAAAAGAAGCAAAATAAGAACACTGAAGGGTCCAAATTTAATAAGTGCAATACTGAACAACGTTAACGACAGTCGTGCCATGGCTGTGTGGTCATGGTGATAGATAGTGAAGGGGGAGAAAAGGCTTCAAATCTCCTTCGTACCCCATATTCGCTGTATTCAAATTTGTGTGTGTTTCGTGGTGTAATCGCTATTTGCAATGCTTTTTGTCTAAAAAAAAGTTTGAGGATACTCCGACATTGGATACAATGCAGCGAAAATTACTTATAACTGAAGCATGGGATACCACGCATCAGCTTTTAGCCATGACGTCATCAACATCATCATGGTAGCGGGACCGTAGAGACACCTATCGGTAGCTTGGCGTTTGAGCGTACGCATATCTGGTTAGCACTACCGTTGCCCACTATTAGCGGGCGAGTGCACTACATGCTTGTCGCACTGGCTGCCAGTGATTCAGTTGTCGAGAACGGTAGCTGCAGCTTCGAAATGCTTGAAACAGTCAATGACATCGCTTTTTCCATCAAAAACTGCACTTGTATCGTTAGTATTGCAATTGCCAACACGGAAAAATGAAATAAAAAATTTACGTCCGTGAAATAAATCTTTGGCACTCTTGCAAGTTCTCAACATCGTTAAAAAATTACTTTGTCGACGAAAAAGTTTAGGGGTACGCATCCCACAGCGTTCCCCCAGAAAAACAGCACTGGCTATTTGCTACAGCGACGTATAACGAAGGGACGTCCAGACGTGGGTACTTCCTTTTTGTTGTACATGGGTACCACATGTTATGCCTCTTACGTTCCGTTTTAGGAATTTCGACTATCGAATACCTTCGTTGCAACATAGTTCACATCCGTTTTTATTGTTTTCATTTCTGTGAGAGGTCTATGCGGGATGACATTTACTTCCAACGGTAATACATTCTTACCACATGACTCATATTCTGCGACGAATAGCGAAAGCTGCTTAGACCTCTCACAGAAATGAAAATAACAAATAAACGGGTGTGAACTATGTTACAACGAAAGAATTTGAGAGTAAAAGCTTCCAAAACGGAACGCAAGAGGTGTAACATGTAGTACCTGTGTTAAACGAATGGGAGGTACGTACATCTGGAGATCGCTTCATTACATGTCGCTGTTACAATTAGACATTACACCACGACACATACACAGATTTTAATACAGCGAAGAGACACGAAAAATGACCGGACAGACAGTTCGTAATTCTGTGAGGAAAAAAAAAAAGAAGAAAGGCAGGTACGAGCCAGATCTCAACCCGAATCTCGCCCTAAGCAGTCTCTCACCATGGCCACACAACCTCGACACGACAGCCACTAACTCTGCTAGATACTGCACTTATTAAATTTGGGCCATTTACTGATTCTACTTTGCTTCATTCTTCCATAGTTCTGTTTTCATGCTTGATCTGTGTTCAGTTTTTGAAAGCCGGTGTTGTAGAGCCGTGGTGCCACGTGGTCGGTGGTGGAGTCGAAGCCCCTTTGTTAACCTATGACAAAAGTGTGCACCTTCAGTGCGTAAGTGTTACATGAAACGCATTCCAAATTTCTGTGTATTTGTGTTTTAAATTGATGCTTTTTCACTGTAGTTTCTCAAGCAAGTGTGGGCAGTGCAGCATGTATAGCATTTTTACAATCAGTCAGTAGAATGACCTCAATTTGTACCGGTAGCGTGGAAAATATGTTTGTTGAGCAAAATTATTTTTAAAGCAAGAATTGAACACTTTAAAGTACATTTGCAGTTTGTAGAACTTGATTACTTTTTGTTTTTCTTTCATTAATATTCAAACAAATGCTCAAGTATCCTGTATTCGTGGATTGTTTGTAGGCTTTCTTATATTTCTGTAAATTTTACCGTAGCTATAAACAGAATTTTCTTTGCATGTATTGTGACATGTGCAAACACCTGTGCATTAGTCCACGACCTATCTCACAACTCAAGCTAAGATACTTTCTGCTGGGTAGCCATTGGGTTTTGCGATAGTTTTCGTAATAGTGGTAGTGCAGTTTTTATTCCGGCGTGTTATGGTGTGGGAGTGTGTAAGAGAACTAGATTCACTGTCCTAATTCCTGCCCTCTTGGTTCACTGTTTGAACCTTTGTGTAGAGTAGAGGGCTGCGGTAACTATTATTGTTGTAGATGTTGTTGTTTTGCCTATACTTGATGCACGGTCAATCAAATCGTTTAAGAATCCATTTGGACCATATCTTGAAAAGTAATTCACAATTTCTGAATTGCAATATCATCGCCTTTTCTTAGTATATTTGTGAAGGAGTCAGTTGAAAACCTCATTAGTAATTAGACACTCTATTCTGTCTCCTCATGTAATATGTTGAATGTAAAAGATAGTTATCTGTTTGATAATTCTTTTAAAATGTTATCAGATGCAAGCTGTGAGTGGGCCTACAATTAAATCTTAAATGAAAGAAGTTCTCTTCAACCTGAAGTAAATATTTAAATCTATCCCCCATTCGAACATTTTTAACAGTAATACAGTCATAATTAAATGATATGATGTTATATCAGAACCACTTTCACGTTACATGAATATGTCACCAGAGGTCTGTTTCTATTTCAAAAGCAAACCATTGTATAAAAAGAGCAATATCTGGTGTACTGGGTAGAAGTCCGAATATTTTTATTGGTGACTAAGAACAGTGTACTGAATGTACTGAACAACGTTGCATCACTATTTATTTCATTTTCAGACTGATATTTATAGCTATTAGGCGTAGTATGACTTAGATGAGTTAGTATCTCCAAGTATGCATACAAAAAAAATAAATAAATAAAAAATATTTAAAAAATAAAAAAAATAAAAATAAAAAATAAAAAAACAAAAAACACAAAAAAATAAAGTTGCTATATTAACTTAAGTATGTTGTTAAATTAACCTAATTATGTCATGTATTAGAAAATTCGACTCGTTCCACATCATTACGAAATATCGTATTCATGATCCATGGAACTAGTATTAATCTAATCTAATCTAATCAAGAGCAAGACATTTTCCCAGGTGTATGAAGTGTAGACACGCCAATGCAAAACAGTTAGCCTATACTGATAGATGTAGTTCACTTGGCGATGAAGTTACGACTGTGCAGAAAACATTATGTAGGAGATTATGTGACTTGTTTGCGGTAAGACTGTTCACTGCGGAAAAAAAACAGCCAACGCACTGATGTGTGTACATATTAAGGTACCACATATAAAAATTTCTAAACTTATACCCATTTCACACTGTATATATGAAGTGGAAAACTATTGACCATGTGCTTTGTTATCCATTTCTCTAGAAGTAACAGTGACAGTCATGAAAAATAGAGTAACAAGTTACCTTGAAAAGTTCTGTCTCTTTTCTGTAAATCAAGACTGTTTTCACAGACGCAGGAGTACAGAATCATCTACTACGCAATTCATTTTACATCTACATCTCCATGTACATCTATAACCAGCATATCACCGTGAGGTGCATGGCAGTGTCATTGTACCAGTTGTTACGCTTTCTTCCTATTCTGTTTACGTATGAATCGTGGGAAAAATAACTGTTCGAATGCCTATGTGTAGGAAGTAATTATTCTAGTCTTATCCTCGCGATTTCTATGTGAGTGATACGTAGAGGGTTGTAGTACATCCCTACAGTAATCATTTAAAGTCTGTTCTTGAAACTTTGTTAATAGACTTTCTCAGGATAGTTTTCGTCTGTCTTCAAGAATCTGTCAGTTCAGTTCCTACAGTACCTCTGTGACATTCTCTCACGGATTAAACAAACCTGTGACCAACTGTGCTGCCCTTCTCCATTTACATTGAATATATTCTAGAACCGGCCATATGAGCGATTTGTAAGCAGTCTCTTTGGTAGATTGATTGTACTTCCCCAGTATTCAACCAATAAACCAAAGTCTACCACCTACTTTACCCACTACCGAATCTATGTGATCATTTCATTTCATATCCCTACAAAGTGTTACACCCAGTTTTTTTTCTTTTAGTTGGTCGATTCCAGCAGAGACTCATTGATATTATCGTCATAGGATACTATGTTTTTTCGTTTTGTGAAGTGTAAAATTTTATATTTCTGAACATTTCGAGCAGGTTGTTACTCTCTGCACCATGTTGAAATCATATCAACATCTGACTGAATATTTATGCAGCTTCTTCCTGATTTTACTATTAATATTGTCTGTGAAGTCATAGTATGCAACATAAACAGCAAGGGTCCAAAAACACTTCCCTAGAGCACACCAGAAGTTACTTCTACATCTGATGATGACTCCCCATCCAAGATAATATGCCGTGTCCTTCCTACCAAAAAGTCCTCAATCCAGTCACAAATTTCACTTGATACCCAATATGATTATACTTTTGACAATAAGCGTTGGTGCAGTACTGAGTCAAATGCTTTTTGGAAAGAACCACTGCATGCACCTGCTTGCCTTGATCCAAAGCTTTCAGCATTTCATATGAGAAAACGGCGAGTTGGGTTTCACATGATCGATATTTTCGAAATCCGATGCTGGTTGGTACTGACAAGGTTGTTCTGTTTGAGATACCTCATTATGTTTGAACTCAGAATATGTTCTAAGAATCTACAACAAATCGTAGTCAAGGATATTGGACAGTAGTTTTGTGAATCACTTCTACTACACTGCATGGATGGGACATGTGCATTTTTCCAAGAACTGGGCACAATTTTCTGTTCGGCCGAAGAGGGGCTAAATCAGCCGCAAATTCAGTGTAGACTCCTCAGAGATTCCATCAGGGCCTGGAGCTTTGTTCAATTTTAACGATTTCAGCTGTTTCTCAACACCGCTGACACTAATACTTGCTTTATTCATCTTTTCAATGGCACGATGACTACACTGGGGAAATAATCTGGGGTTTTCCTTTGTAAAAGAACATTTGAAAATGCAATTAAGCATTTCAACTTTGGTTTTGCTACCCTCAATTTCAGCTCCTGTCTCATTCGCTAGGTACTGGACACTACATTTGCTGCATCTAACAGCTTTTATGTATGTCCAGAATTTCTTTCAGTTCTGTGGAAGATCACTTGACAATATTCTGCTATGGTGGTAGTCATTGAAGGTATCAGCATTGCTCTCTTGACAGAGAAAAGCAATTCATTCAGCACCTTCCTCTCTGTAGTGTAAGATGGCAAGAACTATGCCCCTTACATGAAGTCATTAAAGATCACCTAACTCACGTTGAGCGAACAGTAGGGCTGAACAAAAAAAATGACTGACAAGGCACAATGCATCTTGTAGTTGGTATAGTATGGACGTATTGAAATAATTAATGTCGGGTGATGGTTTTAAAGTAATTCACACAACATGAAAACTTTGTGGAAACGCGTCGATTTACTGGAGGTTAGTTTATCCCAAGGAAGTACTCAGAATTGACCGTGGTCGCTGGGGGAGCGGATAAGGGAAGCGACAATGGGCAGCTTAGGGCAGCTCAAGCTCTGAGAAAGCGGTAACGGGGTGCGGCCTCCAGCCGCCTCAAGATGAGTGACAGCATGGGTGGTTGACCCCAACCCCATGCTGGTGTACCGGGAAGCAGACAGAGAACTTGTACACCTGTTGATAAATGTCCGTCGTCCTGTTTTCAGTGAAACATGAGAGAAAGCCACGCAAAGCTACAGTGGAGTGGTCAACAGAGGTCAAAATATGCGTGTTCATGACTATAGCAACTTCACGCTGAATTCGCGGTCCGCAGAGCCTGAAGTAAATCAGGTGAAGAACCACAGAATGAAATATGCCGGCCTCCGATAGGAACGTAGGACTGAGGAATTTGAAGTACTCTACTGGGAGTCAGAATTCCGGAGAAATTGGTGTTTGTGCAGACGCTAACCTTGATGGGTGGTCTGGGAGGAGCTACATAACAGAAGTTGAGAAGAAGGGAAATTTTGTGAGAATTTGTTCACTTCCCACAGCAGGCATTGGTCGGCACTGGGAAGCGACTCATAATTAACGCGACTTGCGCTGCAATTGGCGTAAGTGATTTTTCTGGAGGGGAAACTGAGGCGAAGAGCGGACTGTGAGAAGTCTCCCTAGAGGTCTTCCATTCCCAGCTTGCCTAGAGTGCGGACATGGCGTTCTTTACTCAGCTTGCCTGAGAAAGAGTGAGCATCTCTGCAGTTTAGGACTTAGCAAATGGAACGATTGAGCTTGGAGATAGCTATTTACTGAGCAAGATGGCTAGGAGTGAATAGACGAGCGCAGCCTTGCAGCACCATGAGGTCGGCCGACGTCCACACAACGACACCGCTCCGCCATGCTGTATTCGGTGATATTGCACCTGCTCCGGCCACTGATTAATTTGTTGGATCACGTCGGCAAAGTTTCCACGAGGGTTTCATGAGCCATGTATTGTAGAATTCTTCTCGCACTTTGCAATAAACTTGGGTCAGTCGATAGGAATTACTTTTGAGTTATCGAGCTTTACTCCACGCAAACGCAATTTATTACCACTGCCTGTAATGTGATCATTGAAGGTCAGGAATTAAAATAAATTTGTGCTAATCGACTGCATCTGTTTTAAATCAAGTAGTTGAAATCCCAAGTCACTTTCTTAATTAATTTTATGTTCAACATTTGCATCTGGTGTTCAATAGCTGAATATAACATCAATGTGCACCCATTTTTAATTAAAAGTGATCAATTCTGAATAAATTAATGTCAACACTGCCACTGCAGTTCAATCAGGAGTCACAGGGCCATATTACTTTTTTGCGTTATCCGATATTGCGGCAGTTTTGCACTCTCTGTTGATCTGTTAGTCAATTAGCTGGGGTGAACACACGCCAAAACCAGCTAAGTGACGGGGTGTTACAGTAGTACTACACTTTGTTTTACACCTATTATGCAGTAATTTCTGTTTCTGTAGAAGTTTATTTACAGTGAATGTATACAATGGAGGTTACTTCCATTATGAACTGTTCTTCTGGGTACATATATATCCCCTGTGTGGCCGACGAACCTTTTAAACTTGAGCCAGATTTCCTGTATGTGATCATGACCTGAGTTGAAAGTTTCAATTTCCTCATTGAGATATGACACTACTGATTATTTTATCTAGTTTACTGAACATATATGTCTTTCTTCTTCTTTTAGTTGTCCTTAGTACTTTGGTAACAACTGTTACCACAACCCGTCGTGGTTACTGATATCAGTTTTTGTGTGGGCATCCTCCAAGATGTCAGGTCAATTTGTTGCCATTAATTCAATATATTTCTATCATGATTGGATTCTTAACTACCTTATGTAGGTAGTTTTCAGAGAAGGCATTTAGTAATGTTTCATTGTACACTACTGGACATTAAAATTGCTACACCACGAAGATGACGTGCTACAGACACGAAATTTAACCGACAGGAGGAAGATGCTGTGATATGCAAATGATTAGTTTTTCAGAGCATTCACACAAGGATGGCGCCGGTGACGACACCTACAACGTGTTGACATGAGGAAAGTTTTCAACCGATTTCTCATACACAAACAGCAGTTGACCGGCGTTGCCTGGTGAAACGTTGTTGTGATGCCTCGTGTAAGGAGGAGAAATGCGTACCATCACGTTTCCGACTTTGATAAAGGTCGGATTGTAGCCTATCGCGATTGTGGTTTATCCTATCGCGACATTACTGCTCGCATTGGTCGAGATCCAATGACTGTTAGCAGAATATGGAATCGGTGGGTTCAGTAGGGTAATACGGAACGCCGTGCTGGATCCCAACAGTCTCGTATCACTAGCAGTCGAGATGACAGGCATCTTATCCGCATGGCTGTAACGGATCGTGCAGCCACGTCTCGATCCCTGAGTCAATAGATGGGCACGTTTGGTAGACAACAACCATCTGCACCAACAATTCGACGACGTTTGCAGCAGCATGGACTATCAGCTCGGAAACCATGGCTGCAGTTACTCTTGACGCTGCATCACAGACAGGAGCGCCAGCGATGGTGTACTCAACGACGAACCTAGGTGCACAAATGGCAAAACGTCATTTTTTCGGATGAATCCGGGTTCTGTTTACAGCATCATGATGGTCGCATCCATGTTTGGCGACATCGTGGTGAACGCTCATTGGAAGCGTGTATTCGTCATCGCCATACTGGCGTATCACCAGGCGTAATGGTATGGTGTGCCATGGTTTACACCTCTCGGTCACCTCTTGTTCGCATTGACAGCACTTCGAACAGTGGACGTTACATTTCAGATGTGTTACGACCCCTGGCTCTACCCTTCATTTGATCCCTGCGAAACCCTACATTTCAGCAGGATAATGCACGACCGCATGTTGCAGGTCCTGTACGGGCCTTTCTGGATACAGAAAATGTTCGACTGCTGCCATGATCAGGACATTCTCCAAGTCTCTCACCAATTGAAAACGTCTGGTCAATGGTGGCCGAGCAACAGTCTCGTCACAATACGCCAGTCACTACTCTTGATGAACTGTGGTATCGTGTACCTGTACACGCCATTCAAGCTCTGTTTGACTCAATGCCCTGGCTTATCAAGGCCGTTATTACGGCCATAGGTGGTTGTTCCGGGTACTGATTTCTCAGGATCTGTGCAGCCAAATTGCGTGAAAATGTAATCACATGTCAGTTCTAGTATAATATATTTCTCCAATGAATACCCGTTTATCATCTGCATTTCTTCTTGTTTTAGGAATTTTAATGGCCAGTAGTGTATGTTGTATCACACCCACCACTAACAAAACTATAATTGACAGTATTGGATCACTGTTTGTATACGTGACCATGTTGCAGTTGGTAAAACTGTAATCTCCACCGATGAATAAAGTATGACTGGGGAACATACGTACAAGTGAATTGAGGTTTTCCATAAAGTTTTCGGTTACATCAGTAGATGAGTCTAATGAGTGATAAAGGGATCAAATTATCATTGTATGCCCACCCCTGATATTGAGTCTTGCCCAAATAATCCAACATGCAACGTCAATTTCTATCTCGGTGGATTTGAGTTTCTTGTCTACTACAATAAAAACACCACCACCATTTTCCATTTGCCCATCCTTTCTATATACACTCAAATTTTCCCCAAAAACCTCACTTTTATCAATTTCAAGTTTCAACCAGCTTTCTGCACCTAATATTATGTGAGCTTCGCCGCTTTTCATGAGCTCTTCAAGCTCTGGCACTTTGTTGCAAATGTTTCGACAGTTTACCATTAGGATTTTAATGCTCTCAGCTGTGACAGGCATTTCTTTCGATCTTACACTGATACTTCTGGGTTTCCTACAGCTATCGTCCTTTGGATTGGATGGAGAGTCGCCCAATCTAAAAATAAAACGTTGTGTGCACCTCATACACAGTCAGCTATCTGAGTAGCAGCCTCTGATGTGCAGTGCACACCTGACCAGTTTAGGGTGACCGTAAAGTTCTCAACCCTATAGCGAAAGTCCTCAAAGTTGCAGCCTAGCTTGTCACAAAACCTTCGAAATCTCTGGTTCAGTCTTCCACTTGACTCAGAACCAGAGGGCCCAGTCAGTTCTGGGAACAATGCTGAACATTGTGAGCCTTGTTGAAACTCCATATACAGAGCTGGTGTTCTCAACCTTCTCTATCATTCGCTAGAATGACGAGAATAACCTCAGAGCCCTGAGAACAGGCATCGTTTGCTCCAGTGTGTGCCACAATCTGCAGTTGGTTGCACCCTGTTCCCTCAATGGCTACCAAAAGAGCCTCTTCAACATGCTGGATGAGGCCTCCAGGCATACCAACTAAGTGCACATGGTGTTCTTTCCTGTCCCTTACTGCCATCTCATTGACTTATCCAAGGCATTCAGTACTGTCAAATGTGGTATATTGCTACATAAATTAAAGGGTGTTGGTATATGAGTAGTTGTGACGAAATATTTCGGTTATATCTCCAAAATAGGAGACAGGTGATGAGACAGGTGAAGAACTATTCTCAGGTGATCAGCCTAGTGGTAGCGTCGTCTTGTCGCAACTTTTCGATGAGTTTCGTATCCATCATCCTCAAGCGAGGTGTCAGGATGCTGTGCTGCGCATATTATATAGTTATTTGACCGCTGTCCTCTTCTGCAGACAGGCCAATCACGCGCCTCTGGAAACGGGTGCTGAGCAGCGCGGCCAGTGGTGGGTGATCACGGCGCGGCTCTGGTACAGGCGTCGTGTTCTGATCGCTGTCCATTCTGTCCGCAGACACTACCACCTTCAGAACGGAGCGTTCCTGACGCATCATCTCAAATGCGGAACCACATGCTGCGCTAAGTTGAAATCTGCTATACTGGTTGACCAGGTTGTTGTGGAGATGTATTTCCACTGCCTCCTTGAAGACAGAGTCTCAGAATCTGTTGGCACTGCATATCTTCTTCTTTTTTTCAAAGTTGAAGATCTGCCCCTAATTAATGCTATGCACTGCTACCGCAGACTTGCTTATTTGTCCTAAGCGCATGTTTCTGGTGTGCTCTGTACAATGCTGTGATATACTGCATTGTGTTTGCCCGATGTACTGCCTTCCACATTCGCACTCGGTACTGTAGATGCCCTGTGTCTGTAATCCTAAAGGGTCTTTGCTCGAGCCAAGTATGTCCTTTACTTTTCGCGTTGCTTTTTCAGTATTCTTGAGAATTTGGCTGTTGACTGTCCAGCACAGGGCTTGTCCTCCTGCCTTTTGTCTGTCTGTAACGCGAGTCTTATCTGCATCTCGCTGTAACCGTTTTTTCGGGAAGTTTCACGCAGATGCTGCAACTCCTGCGGCCAACTCTCCCTGTCGCAGATGGACCTGGCTATATGTACCAACGTGTTTAGTACCGAGTTGCGTTGTGCTGGATGGTGGTAACTCCCTGCATTAAGATAAAGGTCCGTGTGCGTATTTTTCCTGTAGACTAAGTGTCCCAGCATACCATCCGGATTTCTCTTGATTAAAATGTCCAGGAAGGGTAAGCTGCTTCCATGGTGAACTGAATGTTTTCATTATGCCACTGAGATGACACAGGAACTCCTGTAGGTTTTCCTTGTCATGTGGTGACACCACAAAAGTGTTGTCAACATATCTATAGAACATCTTTGGTTTCAGCAGGGCAGTATCCAGTGCTACATCTTCAAAGTGCTCCATGTAAAGGTTGGCAATACCTGGAAGTAAGGGGGAACCCATGGCAACCCCCTCTATTCGTTCATAGAATTTCCCACCACATTTGACATAGGTGGTAGTTAGCACGTGACAGAAGCGTCTGATTGTTTCTGCATCAAAGTGTCCCTCGAGAAGCGTAACAAATCGTCCAGCGTGTGCAAAGGACGTAACATCAAAGCTGACTGATAGGTCCTTCTCATCTATCCACAGCTCTTAGAGTACCTTAACAAATTCTGTCGAGTTCTTGATGTGGCTTGGGCAGTGACTAACAAGTGGTTTTAGAAGTTGTGCTAGATGTTTGGCTATCCCAAATGAAGGTGAGTTTATGGTGTTCAGTATCAGACGTAATGGAACCTTCTCCTTATGGATCTTCAGGAGGCTATGTAGTCTTGGAGGCGCTGGTGCCCTGGGGTAAAGCCTTCTGATGGTGTTTCTGTCTAGTCCCGAACTGTTGAGAAGATCTATGTTCTTATGTGTGACTGCAGTAGTCGCGTCTTTCCTCACTTGTTTGTATGCGGGGTCTTGCAGCAAAGTCTTGATCTTTCGCCAGTGATCTTCTGTCTACAGTAGTACAGTCCCATTGCCTTTATGTGCTGTTAAGACCACTATATCTTTGTCGTCAAGGATGGCTAGCAGCGCCTTGTGTTCTGCTGCCGAGATGTTGTTCTCTGGTAATCTATCTTTCTAGAGTATTGTGCAAGTCTCCCTCTTCACTTCTTCAGCGGCCTCTGAAGGGGGCCTACGATGGCTTGCTTGACGTTGCTGATGATGTCACGTTTTTGTAACGTTCTAGGAACTGGAGCAAAGTTCAGTCTTTTCCACAGCACAGAGATTGTTGGTTCATCCAGTTCTCTCTCAGTCAGTTTGATGACTTTCTTAGCACTGTTGGATTTGTCTTCATGCTGCTGAACTCATGGAAGTCAGAGAAACTTGTTGCATTGTTTCTTACTGTTTTTCGTCTTGTGGAGGTCACCACCTGCGTAGGTGTTACCATATAGCCATTCCCAGGTATGCACTGGCAGAACAGAAGCCATGTATAAGTGGTGAGACAGCAAGTTCCTTATGTTCTTGTCGTGTTCCATTCTAATAATACGGACGTGCTCCCATACCAACTGGCGCGTTTCCTGTCTTGGTCGTGCTGACGGGATGCTGTAGCTTAGCAAATTGAGGCATCACATCCTTATCCTGACACTTTAGCAAGACAGACAACCTGCTGAGCTGCTTCTCCTTCTTGAATCATAGTTTCTGCAGCATCTTGTAGTTGTGCTGGCTATCTTCCCCGTAGAGGTGTGATAAATGAGACTGCAGGCTTTCTCGACATATTACAATGATGAACTCTTGTCGGGTGTTCAGTTGAGTGGCGACACCGTCTTGTCGCAACGTTTCGATGAGTTTCATACCCGTCATCCTCAAGTGAGGTGTCGGAATGCTCTCACTCTCATCTGTTATTTTCCCCTTTTTGGGAAAGTGTTTTGAGGAGTTTGTAGCTTCTTGGCTTTTACTCCACATGTTTCTATGATTTTTGTATGTCTGCATAGCGTGATGAATGTTCTGTGTGTGTCTGGCACTTGCCTGAGGTTGGCGAGATGAATGTTTTTATGGGGGAGGGAACACGATTAAGGACTGGAGATAGGGATTTTCCCTTCGACTTAGTCATCAAAGATCGTCATTGGGTGTTTGTGCTTGTCACTGGACATATCATGCCTACCTAGGGAGTGGATGAGGTCATTTCCTGATCCGAAAGAGCTCTCATAAAAGGCTCTTGCGTTTTTGGAAACGCTCTTTCAGGAAGGGGATTTTAGCTGCCGTGTGCAGATCATCAGTGGGGAATCCCAGAGGTAGATGCTGTGCCCTTCTGAGGACGCAGTTCTGCAACCTCTGCAGTCAGATACTGCTTTGCCATGTATCCCCAGAGTGGGCATCCATACTGCATTACTGGCCGTATAAGGGCCTGATATACATTTACTCCTACAGAGCAGGGAAGGGAGCTGGTTGTGTTGAGGATTAGGTACAGGATGGACATTCTGACACAGACCTTCCTCTAGACCTAATCTACATGGGGCTTCCACATAAGACAAGAGTCCAAGATACTTGGCAGTTCTGCAGTAGGGAAGTTGGGTTCCGTTTAGGTGAAGGTAGAGGGGGAAGTGATGAGGGGATCCACACCTTCCGAGTCTCCACATGATCAGCATAGCCTAAGTCTTCTCAGAGCTGATGGGCCCAAGTTTCTGTGTCATCTAAAACCCTTTGTAGCCTACAGATGACCAGATCCTTGTTCGCATTACGGGTGTGGAACACTGTGTCATCTGCATATTGTGCAGTGTACACCCGGGGGGCCGCTGGTATGTCCACAATGTACAAACTGTACAATATGGGCCCCAGAACCGATCCCTGCGGCACCCCAGCATGAATACACCTTTTTGTGGAGGTGGCTGTTTCTACTTTAACAGAGAAAGTTCTATCCATGAGATAGCTTTTAATTTGGTTAACTATACTCCTGGGGAACGCGTGTGCGTAAAACTTGTAGAGTAGCCCTCTGTGCCATACTGAGTCAAAGGCTTTGACCACATCTAGTAGTACCATCCCGCAGCAGCCTCTATGATTGAAGCCCTTTGTGGCTGCTTCAACCACACTCATGATCTGTTGTGGGGCAGAGTGGTTCTTCTGGAATCTGGATTGTAAATCCGGCAGAAGTTGCTCTCTGGTAATATGTTCCTGTTTGGGTATTGGCAGGAGGAGCTCACTGATCTTGCTGAGAGCTGGCAGTAGGCTAATCGGCCTGTAGTGCTGCAGGAATAGAGGGTCTTTCCCCGGTTTGTGTGTCGCGACCACTTCTGTGTGTTTCCAGCAAGCTGGGAACTAGTGGGAACGAGTAATCTCATTGAAGACGTTCGTGAGGTGTGTGATCACTGAAAGCAGGAGGTTTCTAACTAACTGATTGGTGACAATGTTGTGTCCTGACCCTTTTTTTTTTTTTTTTTTTTTGGAAGGAACCTAATTATTTTTGCCATGTCTTCAGCAGCAAAAAGTGGGGGATGGCCTCTTCCGCTGCCTGCAAGATGGTGCCTGTTAGGTCTTGTAGCGCTTGTTCTGCTGTTTCGTCAGTAGGTGGCGGAGTGCGAGCGATATTCGAGGTGACAGTTTCTAGGTATCGCTTCCAGTCTGTGCATTTGTGGGACGACTGGTACTGCGGGAGTGCTACCCATTCTCCCACATCTACCTCGAAATGGCAGGATTGTGGTTGGAGGACATTCGCAGCCACAAACACTGTGATCCTCCTAGTGAGAGCTACATCTAATACGTCGGGCCTACCTCCATTTTTGGGAACGTGAGTGGGCTCAACTGGACACCATGTTTCAAAGTGGTGGTTGTGCGCTGGTTGTTGCAATTTGGCGCCTGCTCTGGAGGTTATTCTAGAGTTCCAGTGTGGGTGCTTGGCACTGAAGTCGCCTCCGTTTAGGAGTTTGTCCTCAATTTGGCCTAAAGCTGCTATTTCTCCTTCATCGACCTCATCATTTGGGGGTCGGTAGATTACAAATACTATTAGGAGTATGGTGGCAGTGGTTACTTCTACTGCCACTGCTTCAATTTTATTGGTAGCTGGTATGAATACCTGGTGGCGGGGGATCCCTCTTTTTATGTATATGGCCAATCCTCCACCTTGGGTTGGCCTATCTATACAGTAACTATTGTTATTTGGAACTGTCACTTTGATTCCCAGCTTGAGGTGTGTTTACACCATCATGTATATGTCGATTGAGAACGCCTTCATGAGTTTCCTGAATTCGACCACTTGATTAACAATGCCATCTGCGTTAAAGGCGCAGATTGTCAGGCCTTGGATATTTGGTCATTTATCCATGACGAGGTTTTGCTGCTGTTGATGAGGTCGGCAGGGGGAAGCGACTGCTGGACTGCTACCTGGAGGTTGACAGGGATCTGTGTGTTCTGCTTCAGGGCCTCCCTGGATTCCTTCATCATCTCCATAACAAGGTTTATAATCTGGACAATAATGTCCAATAGCTGATCTGAGGAGGGGGATTGGGAGGCTGCTGCTGCAGCTTGTATTTGGGTTCTCTAGAGCTTTCTCTATTCTAGTGGACCTGGTCGTTGTTGTGGTGTCCTCCCTAGTGTTGTTCTTACGCCTGTGTCTGGTGTTGTGATGATAGGGTTACGTTTTCATGGCTTCTTCAAGGAGAAACCACTTCCACGTATGTTGCCCCTGGTGTGTCTGGTCTTGGTTTTACCCAAGTCTTGTCCATGTGTGTTGTTGTTCCTTTGTGTTTCTGGGTGGGATGGTGGAGTCTTGTTTGCGTGTGTATGGGGCGGCCTTTGCACCCTTTGCACCCTTTGCCTGCTGTGTGTGTCTTTTGTGGACTTCACACCCTTAGTAACCCACTGTGTGGTTTTTGCCACATAGTACACACCTTATTTGTGGGTCCGTGAATTTGATTGTATATTCTCTGGTGTTGTGGGGCTCGGTGCACTTCCTGCAGCGCACCGCCATATTACAGTATGTGGCTACGTGGTTCAATCCCTGACACCTGAAGCACTCCACTGTCTTAATCTCTGTAGTGCAGGGGCTCTGTGATGACAGGGACAGCCATAACCTTCTTGATGTCACTTTTGTTTTGGGGTATGTCAGGGAGAGTCACCTGATACAATGGCCACTTGCTTTCTGTCCCGGGTTTGCCCATCTGTTGAACGGTTTTGATGACATACCCCTGGGCAGTCAAGTCTGTTTTGATTGCTTTGGGGGACGGCCATCTCAGAAGGTCCCTAATGACTATGTTTCTGTTTCTGGTTTTTGTTGTGGCGACCATGTAGTGACATATGATCTTGTCTGGGGAAGGTCCTTGATGATGTTGTAGTGCTCGATAGTGTTTAGTGTTATTTTAATCTTGTGTCCTCCTCCTGGCTTGGCTTTAAAGTTGTTGCCTTTAATAGCCATTTTTATTATGTCGTAGAGTTCCTCATTTTTATGGGGAAACTCCACAACAATCTGGGGGAGGTGGTGTGTCTCGCGCTTTTGTGTCGTTGGTAGGTGCTGTTGTGTCTCTGGCTCATCAGCCACCGGCTGAAACCCGTTCAGGATGGGTTCTATTCCCCGAGCTGGCGGAGGCCTCGGCTGGCGAAAGGTTTTCCTCGCCATTACGAATCCATCCAAATCCTGGCCAGTTGCACAGTTCCCTTCCAGGGCGATGGTTACCTGGTTCCATCCCAGGGCGACAACAGGTGCTGTTGGGGTTGCAGGCTCTTCGATGTTTGAGGGAGTGTTTGGGGTAGGGGTGATGGACCTCGTCTTGCTCTTTGTGTATCCATCCTTGCGCTCCTTCTCTGCATGCCACTGTTTGGGTGAAGTGGACTTGTGCTGGGGGGGGGGGGGACTTTAGGTATTTGGATCAGATGGAGGGTCGAGGCGGTAGGTTTGGGGAAGAATCGATCAGCTGACAGGTCATCTGCTTGCCTTTACGCAGGGATACTATGTAATTTGGGAGGTTGTTCATGGCATCGGCAAGCAGGAGCGGCCTTAGGACAAGGGGAGGACAGGTGGAATCGCCTTCTCATTGGTTCTGCAGCTGGCTTCCAGCTCCAGGCCCACAATTTCCCTAACCTTTGAGGGAGCAGAGCATGACTCTGTGGGAGCTGGAATACCCGAAACGGCCAGCGACGCGGCGCACGGCAACAACAAGACGCGCCTTTTGTTGACAGCGGCAGATTGCTGTGACTCCACCACCAGCGCACGACATTCCGAAGCGGCAAAACAATACAACAATTCCGCTCTCAAGGTGTCCTCAGGCTTCCTTGCCCTCAGATGGTCTTCCTGAGCACCAAACTGTATTTTAATAAAAACGCAGGTAGTCGCTTCTGCATCCTCGGTATGCCAAAGTCTGCAAGCTTTGCGCACCCTCATAACATAACCTGCATGCAGGTCCCTATGGCTCAATGCAGTACGATATGTACTCCCACAGATCCGCACGTGATCCACACAGTACGGCTGTCACTGAGCGACTGTCAGGATGCTGCACTACAGTTATAGTTATTTGACTGCTGTCCTCTTCTGCAGGAAGGCCTATCACACACCTCCGGAAACGGGTGATGAGCGGGGCGGCCAGTGGTGGGGGAACACGGTGCGGCTCTGGTGCAGTCGCCTAGTACTGGTCGCTGTCCATTCTGTCCATGGACGCCACCACCTTCAAAATAGAGTGTTTCTGACTTATCTTCTCAATTGTAGAACCATACTGCACTAAGTTGAAACCCACTATCCCAGTTGACCAGATCGTTGTGGAGACGTATTTCCACTGCCTCCTTGAAGATGAAGTCCCAAAATCCGTTGACACTGAATATCTTCTTCGTTTATTCAAAGTTGAAGGTGTGCCCCTCGTTAATGCTACTTCAATAAGCATTAAAAAGCAAAATAATGATTACAGAGCTAATATTCACACTGTACCAATAGAAGTAACACGGGGTAGCGTCCTAGGACCTCTTCTATTTCTTATTTATGTAACTGATACCGAGATTTCAGTCACTGGCATTCATATAATTCCGTTTGCTGATGCACAAATGTTGTTGTAACTAATATAACCCAGATAATGTCAACATACGAGTCGCCCATTTCCCAAACCCATTAAATCCATTTTTTTAATATTAACTTGTTTATATTTCGAAAGAGAACACTTGAGGCAGACCTTTTTAGAACATTATACAAGTTCCAGTAGCTGCTATTTCTGTTGTTAAGAGTAACTCCAAAGTTTGGTTCAACAGGGCATAACATTGTTATATTCAGTGCGTGTTAAATGCTCTAAAAAAGATACATTCCCAAACCTGTTATTTCTGTACACTTGTCATATCACATTTAGAATACGTTTTAAACATTATATGTTCCTCCTGTGAGGTAAATGTAACTTTATTTTGTTCAGATTTCTGTGTCTGATGTTTTTCATGTTGGTATACCTGCCAAATTGGATTTTGGCACAAATACACATTATTAAGTAATAGCTGGTTGTTTAGTTGAACTTAATAGATTATAGTCTTAATTTTTGAAGCAGTGAGCTATATACAATCATGGATATGAAAGGCACAGAAGTATCCAGCAATATTATTACACCAGCTCGTGTAGAGAAATCACAGAATAAGTGGCAGCTGAAGCAACATTGGGCAATAAAGGTTGAAAAGGAAATGAGGTAACCTGTTGATTATTTTCATTTATAACATATTTATGCTTACTTTTTTTGAATAACATTCTTATAAGCAAGGAAATGTGTGTGGTGCATAATGTTGATTCAATTTATCCTTCCAGATATTCCAGCAAGGGATTTCCAACGATGCCATCATACAAGCATAAGTGGGACAATATGAAGGTAGACAGCTTTCCATGCAAACATGAGAAGGATGAATCATCAGTTCTATGCAACACATGTCAGGTGTACCCAGAATTATTTCATTCTTAAGTACACAATTGTGCAGATGGTAAGGCAGCAAAGATCATTGTAAGGACTGAAGAATAGGACGGAAGCTTGTAAAATACGTCATCCAAAGCTACACAATGCGATTTCAGAGACTCAGGGTCTGTAAAAAAAAGTATTCATTGAAACAATTGGAGTAGGTTGAAATAGTGTTCAGAAGCTGTGTAAACAGTTTCTGGAGACTGGAGTATCTCCGAAGGACAGGATTTCGCACTTATGGTGACAGAAGGAAATCTGAGAGAGATTTTATAGAATCAACAGAACCAACTGAGAAACTTTGCTACCAGGGGAAAAACAGTCATGGGCAATATAGAGTAGTGATCTGTCAATTTGCAAATTACACAAAACACTATGATTCCTTTCTAAATCTATTTGATAATGATTACAATATTGGATTTGGATCTCCTGCCAGAAATGTTTGCTCTTTTTACTTACAGTCCAAAGAATAACTAAAACAGACTCGAAATATCAAGGGGAAAGACGAGATGAAGGCCAAGCTTATCTTACATAAACTGAAAGTAGACACTTTTTACAATGAACTTCACAGTGAGACAGAAGGAGATTCCTCATTAGCTGTCATATTACTTAAGCTGACTTTATTTTTACAATTTCACTGTGAGGGACTCTCTCACGGTTCCCAGAACAAGTGCAATGTATTTTCCTATATGTGGTTAGAAAATGACTTCCCTAATGTTTCACATCAAATTGCATCATCAATTTCTCATAGGCTGTGCAATACAGACCTTGAAGTTGCTAACTGATGGTAATGGAGGACAAGATAAAAATCAAGTTACGATTGGCATAATGTGTACTTGGTTGCTCATAATTGTTTACAAAACGTGAAACCTGTCAACTTTAATTTTCTAGTTATTGGCCAGTCATATACTCCTCCTGATTGCGTATTTAGCTGGACTGAAAAGGAAGTACGTTCAGTGATTATTATTACATTATCAGCAATTTTGGGACTATCTACGAACTTGGGTGAGATGTAAATGCTGTTGACTGGAAGACAGTTCTTAAGGACGTCATGAAATCTCTCTCTGCACGGGGGAGGAGGAGGAGAAGGAGACTAGTGTTTAACATCCCATCGACAACGAGGTCATTAGAGATGGTGCACAAGCTCGGACTAGGGAAGGATTGGAAAGGAAATCGGCCGTGCCCTTTCAAAGGAACCATCCTGGCATTCGTCTGAAACTATTTAGGGAAATTACAGAAAACCTAAATCAGAATGGCCGGAGATGGGTTTGAATGCGAGTCCAGTGTGCTAACCACTATGCCACCTCGCTCGGTCTCTGCATGGCATTTTCATTTCAAGCCTTCAAAAAAACATTAACCAAAAAGGAAGGTCAGAGCAATATTATTTTTCAAGAGGAACAAAGCCATAACACTGAAACAGGATATTGGAAAAGCATCTGCAAGAAGAGTACATCCTCGATGGCAATAAAACCAGCAGAGATATGTAAAGGTGATATGGTACAACCAGAAAAAATCAAAGATGTAACAGTTCTTTCACGAAGCCACTATTGACCAGGATGGACATTAATGAACTTGTATCCTACAAGAATGTCCTCAAACAGTAGTTGAGAGCTGAATTGAATGAAGAATCTAATGTCGGAGAGCAACTTGATGAGGCTGAAGAGCAGTTCAGTATTTGATGTAATAAAGTAGTGATCTCATAATGATGTGCTATTTTAATATAAATTTGATGGCAACAGCTCAAAAAAATTAATTAGCAGGTATGTGATACATTATTCTTTCCAGTGGTCACTAATAATTTTGTTATACGAATAAATATTATGAAATATCTATATTATTTTTCATTTGTACCCATGATCTTACAACCAAAACTTTTCCAGAAACCATTATGTCCAGACTATTGTTTCAAAAGTCATTGTATTAAAAGTAATTTATTTATTTTAAATAAAATATTTTAGTGTGATTTATAGGAAATATAAATATAAATCCAGAATATAAAGTAAAACTGTGATAAATAAACAACAATAAAACCAAATAAAAAATGAGAGACAGATTTTCCTCGTTCCTGACAATTTTTGGTGCTTGGAGATAATGGAATTTGAAAATGGTCGACTCATATACAACCAGAGTTTTGGAATAGATAGGGGAACTCTGGGCAGAACGGGATAGCGGGGCACAGTGGGAAATTGCTCTCTTCCAGACTGGATGGTGTTGCAACCTGATGTATGGGCATGTAACTATTTCTCCGAATGGAAGGGAAGTGAGGGCAGCCATTCTGATTTAGTTTGAACAGCGAGATCTAAGTGAATTGTTGTCCATCATGTTACTGCTTGCGTTGTTCTAATGTTTGGTGAATTTCAACACCAGGTAAGCTGTTAATTGTTACTTGTATACCCTAAAATGACACATTCCCTTAAAGTGCATGGCATTTGTTATACTTTAGTTATTTAATGTGTTTAAATTATTACACTCTATAGAAGTTGTTAACCTCAAAAGTGTTCTTGGGACGGTACGGGACGGGGCAGAATGGGATAGTGTCCCATTCTGCCGTGTCATATTTTGATGCAAGTAGAAAGCAAACCCTGCCTGGATGTTCATGGATGCCAGACTCTCCCAACCAGCTATGTTTGGCGAGCAACTCAGCTTTCCAGATATCGCCCGAGGCTGTCATTCCAATCCCACTAATCTGTCAAAATACATGGCGGACTACAAGACGAAAAGGAAAAACCACCATACTAACAGATTCTCCTTATAAGAAGGAACTGCAGAATGCTCTCGCAAGTAAAGTAGGCCTACAGAAAGGTGGAGCGTGCACAAATATAAACAATGACAGGACAGAGACGTCAATGCAATGCAACTTAAGGCAAAAATATCAAACTGTACACCCAAAAAAACCAAAACAGAGGACATCAAAGACCTTAAGAAAAATAAAAGGAAGAAGATGATGGACAAGAGAGAATAAGAGGGAGAGAATGCTGAGTGTCTCTGCTGTGGGGACTTCTACTCCACTTCTAATGAGGGCTGGGTCGAATGCCAGAGTGAGCACACAATTCATGTGCTGGCATAGACAGTGAAGATGAAGAGGAAATACTGATTTGTGACTATGTCGAAAGGGCTAGTAGTTAGTGGTTTGATGGTTATTAAGCATTGTACATTTTTCAGAATGATATTAAAATATTTTCTTATTTTCAAGAATGAAGTATTGTTTTAAATTACACATTCCTTAGTCTGAATTGCCTGTTATAAAACATTTTATCGTAGTTTAATACAATATTCGTAATTCAAATTCAACGTTTATGCAACAATTTAACAAAAAATACCCTTATCCCATTCTGCCCCATGGGTGGGGTGGATGGGAAATATGCAAGACCTTCTTTGAAAAATTGTAAAAAAATGCAAAATGTATTGTTTTAAGTGATTTTAAAATAAGGTACATTAGGTTACCCTACAAGGTGTTTTCTTATCACTTGAAGAAGTGTTTCCTTGTGTTCCCTTATTTTATAGAAATTGTTAAACATTAAGTATCCCATTCCGCCCTGAGTTCCCCTATACAAAAAACGACTGAATTGAGAAATTTAACCTTAAATCTTTCAAAAACTAATTATATTCATTATAGAAAAACAAAGCCATCTCATGACTTTGACCTTACAAGATTCAAATTGAGAGGGTGGTGCCCCAAAAATTTGGTGTGCACAATGACGAATATTCGAACTGGAATGTCCATGTCCTTTATCTTACTAACAACTAGAGTCTATTTGCTTTGCATTTTGTGTAATTGGTATTGCGTGTTGTAAACAGTGAAGCAGAACTGTCTAGTTTGCTTGCATCCATACTGTTATTCCCTGTAGCCTCTCTTTTTACGATAATAGTAAGACAAACCTGGAAACAATCTTCACTATAGCAAATAGAGCTTTTAGAATAACTATCAACGGTTCTAGGTTAACACCCTCTAAACAATTATTTCAGTGGGTAAATTTTCTACCCTCGCCATGTCTCTACATATAAAAAAGTGTAATTGTTGTAAAAAGGTAGACTGACAGCTTCAAAACCAACTCAGATCTTTCTTCTTATAATAAAAGAACATGCAATGACATCTGTAGAGGTGACCCTGAAGGTAAAAGAATATTTTAGCACAAAAACAACAACATTCAGCATATCAGATTGTACAACAAACATCTGACACAGATAAAAGAAATAAAAAAGCTATATTCATTTAAAGAAACTATATTCAAATTTTTAATGGCCAGCTGGTGTTACAGTGAAAAGTAATATCTCCAAAAAACTTGTAGAAATAATTACATTCATTTACTATATGTCAATAGTATTTTTCATCTGCTTGATATAATATGAATGAATATTTTGAAGGGTTAAATCTAAGATTTTATTGCATGAAAGTATTCCATATAAATACGATTTTCGTAGATTTTTGTAATTAATCAGAGCTATATATGTAATTTTGAATGTGGTATTGTGTGTCTGGTACATCCTTGTATATTTTTTACAACATGTATTTTCTGATGAAATCACCACAATGTACATTATTTCTGTATGAATAAACTACAACAACAACAACAACAAATACTACTACTACTACCACAACCGCTAGCGTATGGTAAATCTCTGAGAAACGAGACAGCATTTCAAAACAACGACATTTATTGGCTAACGAAAATACACACATCAAAAAAAGTTTTTCATCACCCCAGTTCCCAGAACTCCTGAAGATAGACATTGACTGTGGATATTGTATCACAGACACAGTCCCTTTGACTTCAGAGATGTCACTGAACTCACCCAAGGATGTAAACAACCATGCATGAGCAGCACCTATTAGATGGAAGGGGCCTGATAGCCGATCAGTTCCAGTCATTCCACCAGGAAGGAGGTACACGGCTCGTGTTGTCTGTAGATGCCTAGATGGTCAATACTTCAGTTTGATCGCGTCCGCATTGTTACTTTGTGCCAGGAAGGGCTCTCAACAAGGGAAGTATCCAGGCATCTCAGAGTGAACCAAAGCGATGTTGTTTGGACATGGAGGAGATACTGAGAAATAGTAACTGTCGATGACATGCCCCCCTCAGGCCGCCCAAGGGCTACTACTGCAGTGGATGACTATTACCTATGGATTATGGTTCGGAGGAACCCTAACAGCAACGTCACCATGTCGCATAATGCTTTTCGTGCAGCTGCAGGACGTCGTGTTAGGACTCAAACTGTTCGCAATAGGCTGCATGGTGCACAACTTCACTCCCGGCGTCCATGGCGAGGTCCATCTTTGCAACCACAACACCATTCAGCGTGGTACAGATGGGCCCAACAACATGCCGAATGGACTGCTTAGGGTTGGCTTCACGTTCGCTTCACCGATGAGTGTGGCATTTGCCTTCAGCCAGACAATCGTCAGAGCCCTGTTTGGAGGCAATCCAGTCAGGCTGAACGCCTTACACACACTGTCCAGCGAGTGCAGCAAGGTGGAGGTTCCCTGCTGTTTTGGGGTGGCATTATGTGGGGCCAACGTACGCCGCAGGTGCTCATGGAAGTTGCTATAATGGCTGTACGATACGTGAATGCCATCCTCTGACCGATAGTGCAACCATATCGGCAGCATATTGGCGAGGCATTCGTCTTCATGGATGACAAATCACGCCCCCATCATGCACATCTTGTGAATGACTCCTTCAGGATAATGACATCGCTCGACTAGAGGGGCCAGCATGTTCTCCAGACGTGAACCCTATCGAACATGCCTGGGATAGATTGAAAAGGGATGTTTATGGACGGCGTGACCCACCAACCACTCTGAGGGAGCTACGTCAAATCGCCGTTGAGGAGTGGGACAATCTGGACCAACAGTGCCTTGATGAACTTGTGGATAGCATGCCACGACGAATATAGGCATGTATCAATGCAAGAAGATGTGCTACTGGGTATTAGAGGTACTGGTGTGTACAGCAATCTGGACCACCACCTCTGAAGATTTCACTGTATGCTGGTACGACATGCAATGTGTGGTTTTAATGAGCAATAAAAATGGCGGAAATGATGTTTATGTTTATCTCTATTCCAATTTTCTGTTCAGTTTCCAGAACTCTTGGGACCTAGGTGATGCAAAACTCTTTTTGATGTGTGTATATATGTTCCAACACATAGCACAAAATTCGTAAGTGTAGACATAGAGACTGTTTACTTTGTCCATTATGTTTTGTTTCCCACATTGCAAATACCTTTTTACACAATTGCGTTTTTCTCCTTCAATAGACGTGACTTTTTCACTTAATACTAACTTAGTTAATGAAAATTAATCTGCTTAGTCAATATAAAACATTAATCATTTTTCGTTTTCAGATATTTGGTCTTTCTTATGGAGGAACACTGAAGGGTAGGCAAACCCAAGTCGTCATGAAACATTTGCAACTTCTTACGAAAACAAAGCAAAATAATAAAATAAATTCTAAAAATTCGCGTAAGATTGAAATCCAGTGCTATAACAAGAGTGACAGCGGCGAAAATACTGTATTCTAATTCCCCATTTTAGTGGCCAATGGGACCAACGACAAATTAATTTTCTTTCTTCTAGAAAAACCTTGCCTTTGATTCCTGTACCATCCTATTCTATTAAGAGCTTATATGAATGCTGCCACCTTAAATGAGTTGAAGAATGTTTTGACATTTCGTTCCATCACATGTGAATCGACGTTTCTGTGAAACTCTCTACAAGTACATACACACCGCTACAATAATTTTACGTTGCCTTAATACCAGTAAGTGATTATGGGGATTTGTTGAAGGCCAGAATGAGAACCTTATCACAAGGTTTAAGAATATGTTTCCAATTTGCTTCCTTAGTTGAGGACAAAGTTCAGTAAAGTAAACAGTTATTACTTTTCCTGTCAAACCAGTTGGCATGATATTTCATTTTCATTTTCATTTCATTATCTTCCTGTAAAGCATTTATATGATGTAGGAATTGTCACAACAAAGTTATCATACTAGTACAAGTACTACAGACATAATAATGGAATACCACTTTCAAGGAATTTTTTAAAATTACAAATTTAGACATATAAATTAAAATTTTTGGCAATAAATTTACACACAATCAAAGTACTCATCTACGTCATAGAAAGTTAGCATTAAACCAATGTTGACTATATTTCAGGACTATATCAGTTGTGGTGGTTAATGATTTTTTATCATCACTTATAATTATTTTTAGTGTCATCTGCGAACAACATTATTTTGGTAGAAATATTAGGATTTTTTTATGTCATTTATATAAAGCAAGAATAATAAGGGACCAAGAACACTGCCCTGTGGGACACCTATTTCAAATTTCTTTGCATCTGAGACCCACTTGATTTTCTGATTTTTATGTTCTGCGATGATTTCTACCACCCGAGTTCTATCTTGAAGGTAAGATTCAAACCACTGCTTCACAACTCCCCTTACACCTATTGCCTCCATCTTGTTTAATGGAATTTTGTGATTTACTGTATCAAAAGCTTTAGATAAATCTAAGTTAATTCCCACTACACATTTTTTAGTGTCGAGACTCCTGACAATCTCTTTGGTATAGGCATGGATAGCTGATTCTGTGCTGTGGCCTGAGCGAAAGCTATGTTGATTGCAGTTTAGAAGTTTGTGAGCATCTAAGTAATTTATGAGTCTGGTTTTCATTAATTTTTCTAGAATTTTTGAAAATGATTGGAGAAGTGATATCGGTCTATAATTTTCTACCTTGTATGGATCTCCTTTTTTAAACAGAGGTCTAACCTTAGAGATTTTCAACCTCTCAGGAAACACACTGGGTAGCCAGTAGTGTGTTCCCACAGGCCACCTGACTGGCTGTAGGCGTGGTGGGGGCATAGACCTACATTACTTGACTGGCAACACTGTATATGGCATCATTGATGTCACTAAAGCTGTACTTTAGAATCACAATATGGCGGCGAGCGCAAAGGACATGTAAAAAGCTGTTTATGTATTTGTAACAAAAACGCATTTTATTACCTTCATTCTTTATTTGCTATGTAATATTTGTGAAATTAAAAATTATATTTTATACTAAATATTTGTTTACATTGTACATCATTGCAACTACATATCCTCTTAAACAAATGATTCAGTATAAAATTCTTTTCAGTGAAACAGTAAGAGTAACATGTTCCATTTTGAAATGTTGCGGCTTAAATAATTTGTGCATTTATTTACTGTAGTATCTGGCAAATACTGTTGCATTTTGAAATGGTACAAGTTCAACAGTTTCTGCACTTCTTGCTGTAGCAGCTGGCAAATACTGTTACATTTTGAAATGCTACAGGTTAAACAATTTGTATACTTATTTACTGTAATATATGGCAAATACCTCGATCATAGCTATGAAACAGTTCTCATAATGTGGAACACAAAGAGAGACTTGTTCCAGTTTCAAATGTACAGGATAAACAGTCTATGTACTTATTTATTGTAATATGTGGCAAATATCTTCACCATAGCCTTGAAACAAGTGTCGTTAAAGTGGAACGTGAAGAGTGACTTGTTCTGGTCTAAATGTTACAGGTAAAACAGTTTGTGCATTTGTTTACTGTAATATCTGGCAAACTCTGCTCCAGTTCGAAATTTTTGGTAATAGTGAAAATGACGAGAGAGGGGGAAGAAACACACTAAATTGCATTTTCTTATGTTACACAGAGCCATGATTTTCATTTTCCTCAAAATGGTACTTAGTTACACCTGAACAAGTATATACTACTTTAATTAAAAAATAAACGAATTAGGCTGATTTATAGAACGTTTGGAGCAAACTTCCACACACTGCAGTTGATGAATAACATTAACAATTTCCCGTCTTCTGTTTCTACCATGTACGTTTGCTGCTTCCTCTTGTTCCAGTACTGGAAGATAGTTGTCATCATCACTAGATGTCTCAAAATCCTCATCCTCTATTTGTTTTGCTACACTGTGCAAAATAAAACAGCCTATACTTACATTGGGAATTTTTTCTGGGCAAGCCTTATTTTCTGTTGCAGGATTAGGAGACGCCTTGTCACCTGTCCAAAGCACTGTTTGATTATCACCCTTTCCTTAGAATGAAGTCTGTTGTACGTCCTCCCATCAGGTGTTTCGGTATTTTGGAATGGTCTCATTAACCACAGCGCAGTGTCATATTCTTCATCTCCTAAAATTAAAGCACTGCAGTGGATCTCTGGTAATATACGGTATATATTTGAGTTTCTCCATATCCTAGCATCGTGTACAAACCCGGGCCACAAAGCATCAACTCTGGTAAACATTTCACTGTAAACACATGTTGCCTGCACGTTTATAGAAGGAAAGCCCTTTCGACTCATGTATTCGTCTCCATGTGTAGAAGGTTTCATTATCGGCATGTGGGTGCAATCAAGGGCCCCAACTGCACATGGAAATTGATATCTTGATTGCCACTTAACTTTTGCTGTTTCTGGTTGGTTTACAGTGTTCGGAAAAACAGTGCTTTTCTGTTACTTCCTGCAGAAGATATGAAAATCAGTGACGCCGTTGATTGGTGTATTCTTATGTCTGATAGTCTGTGTCCACTAAATAGTGCAAAAATGTTTCATTTTACATTCATTGGAAAGGGCGCCTCCACTCTTTCGTGATTTTCAGAAAGAATATGATTCTCCAGCGAAGCACTGTTTTCACTGTTAAATCTATATAAACTACTACAGTTTCTTTCTTCTGTCGTCCTTCGTGCTATGTACAATCTTTTTTGCCTTTCAGTAATCATATATTCTGCCATATTCACTAAAATCATATGGTAATACTTATTCACAATATAATTTACTCAGTTCGAGAGTCTGCTACAGAACTCATTTCAAAAAACAGAATGTTCTCCGCTAGTGAGAAATGTCTCTGGTTTTTATTCATACGAAATCCGAGGATTTTGTTTGTTTTAAGTAACTTACTCACACTGAGAACTTTCTCGTGTGTGTTCTCCGCTTGTGAGAAACTTCTCTGGTTTTATTCATACAAAATCGGAAGATTTTGTTTGTTTTTTAGCAACTTACTCACTCTGAGAACATTTTCGGGCGAAGTGCGCTCACATACTCTGTTTATTTATGCGGACTTGAGAATGTTCCCCAAAATTCCGAGTATAAAGTATACCCTCCATTTTATTTGTACGACCCACTGCAGATAAAACACTAGTGGATGGGAGATACATCTGCAAATTTTCCACGTCTGTGGAAACCAAGGAGATATGCAACTTCCTTGGTCGAAAGTAACACCACGACGCAGACCCAGACGTATGTCTGTTATGAAAACACGCAAGGGAGTTTAAACTTTTAAAGCACATCTCAGGTTAGCACTATACGAACGGAGTAACAAACGAATTAAGAACACATTGACAAAAGGCATAGGGATTGCGGACAAAGATAACATCAGTACAGCGAGCTGCAGCTATAGGAACTGTTACCAATTTGAAATTGACTTATACTCATGAAGTCAAGAGCCATGGAAAATATTAATGGCAAGAGATGTGAAACATGTCATAACAAACGGAAAATAGATTATGCAGCATACAATTTCAAATTCCTAAAGGCCCTGATTTATGAGGACTCATTTGAAATAATCAGCAGTTTGCTTTAACCATGCGCCTCTTTTCCTCTACATCTACCTAGAATCAGCATTTACAGTTCTCCTGCATGTGAGCATGATTCTGAGTCAGAAGTGGATATAACAACATTTTGTTTTTGTGTCTCACATTTGACTGTGGAAGACAGGAATTTTTGAAAACATTGGTGTACACTACTGGCCATTAAAATTGCAATACCAAGAAGAAATGCAGATGATAAACGGGTACCGGTATTCATTGGACAAATAGATTATATTAGAAATGACATGTGATTACGCCTGGGCATTGAGTCAAACAGCTTGGATGGCATGTACAGGTACAGCTGCCTATGCAGAGTAGTGACTGGCGTATTGTGACGAGCCAGTTGCTCGGCCACCATTGACCAGATGTTTTCAATTGGTGAGAGATCTGGAGAATGTGCTGACCAGGGCAGAAGTCAACATTTTCTGTATCCATAAAGGTCCCTACAGGACCCGCAACATGCGGTCAGGCATTATCCTGCTGAAATGTAGGGTTTCGCAGGGATCGAATGAAGGGTAGAGCCACACGTTGTAACACATCTGAAATGTAACGTCCACTGTTCAATGTCCTGTCAATGCGAACAAGCGGTGACCAAGGCGTGTAACCAATGGCACCCCATACCATCACGCCGGATGATATGCCAATATGGCGATGACGAATACACGCTTCCAATGTGGGTTCACCTCGATGTCGCCAAACACGGATTTGACCATCATGATGCTGTAAACAGAACCTGGATTCATCCAAAAAAATGACGTGTTGCCATTCGTGCACCCAGGTTCGTCGTTGAGTACACCATCGCAGGTGCTCCTGTCTGTGATGCAGCATCAAGGGTAAACGTAGCCATGGTCTCCGAGCTGATAGTCCATGTTGCTGCGAACATCATCAAACTGTTCATGCAGATGGTTGTTGTCTTGCAAATGTCCCCATCTGTTGACTCAGGGATCGATGGTGATGATGTTTGGTTTTGTGGAGCACTCAACTGCGAGGTTATCAGTGCCTGTACAAATTCCCAACCTACGCTCAGCCCCATCTCGTCACTTTCATGAATGATGAGGACAACACAAAGAGCCAGTATCTCGAGGCAGGTGAAAATGCCTGACCCCGTCGGGAATCGAACCCGGGACTCCGTGCTCAGGAAGCAAGAACGCGACCACGAGCTGCGGACTCAGGGATCAAGACGTGGCTGCATGATCCATTACAGCCATGCAGATAAGATACCTGTCATCTCAACTGCTAATGATACGAGGCCGTTGGGATCCAGCATGGCATTTCGTATTACCCTCCTGAACCCACCAATTCCATATTCTGCTAAAAGTCATTGGATCTCGATCAATGCGGGCAGCAATGTCACGATACGATAAACCGCAATCGCGATAGGCTACAATCCGACCTTTATCAAAGTCGGAAACGTGATGGTACGCATTTCTCCTCCTTACACAAGGCATAACAACAATGTTTCACCAGGTAACGCCGGTCAACTACTGTTTGTATATGAGAAATCAGTTGGAAACGTACCTCATGACAGCACGCTGTAGATGTCGCCACTGGCACCAACCTTGTAAGAATGCTCTAAAAGCTAATCATTTGCATATCACAGTATCTTCTTTCTATCGGTTAAATGTCGCGTCTGTAGCATGTCATCTTCGTGGTGTAGCAATTTTAATGGCCAGTAGTGTATATGGGACACCACCTTCAGTCAGCTTCTTCTGTTTTGTTTAGTAAAGACAATCGTTTTTATAAAGTGATTGCTGCTTTGCTATTAGTACACGGAAAAATATGTAATTTTTAATAGTTTTCACATTTTCGTTTCCCAGTGTTGCTTATGATTAAATTTAAAAAATAGCATTCACTGATAACACAGAAAGCCTTATTTACTGTTGTGTGTTGTGCTATTTGTTACAAACTGATTGTGGAAGAAAACTGTGGTAGCTTGTTTTTTTTTTTTTTTTTTTTTTGTGTGTGTAAATATAAATATGCATTTGTGTATTTACTCTGTACAATTAAGTATAGAATATAAATGTGTGCTTTAGATTATTATTAAAGTGGAAACATTGGAGGTAAAATCACACAAAAAAGGAACAGCTATGCTAAGGTAAAGGCACCGGTAGTTGACGGAACACCAGTAGTTGATACTTTCAAATAAAAGTTCTTAAAATAAGAAAATCGCTTTATTTAGAGATACAGTTTTGACTGTTGTATGGTGGTGCCATCTACAGTGTAATTTGATAAGTATCATATTTTTCTAGCAACCATCTTGAAGTGGGTGCTTCTGTTTGTAACAGTGTGTTTGTGTTTCTCTGCTTTCGTTGATTTTCTTCTCAAAATCAATAAGGAGATAAGTGTTTTGATGTGGCAAAGCAAACATAAGATATTATTTTTTGTGTATAGTTTTTTAGATGGTTTCAGTAGTAAACGAAGTAAGAAAATTTGTGAAATACTTGTGAATTTAGGTTATGGTATGGTGAGGGATCAGGTCTCAAGTACTGGTGCTTATTTTTAGTAGTTGACACATCTGTCAACTACTGAGTCCAACAACTTTTTAAATACATTTTTCATTCCCTGTATCCTCATAAGCTTAGCTCTGTTGAGTTTGTATTAAATTTATCGTTGCATGTATAGATCCAGTAGTTGTCAACCACTAGCTCATACCATGTCAACTACTGACATTCAAGTAATGTGGATTTCTGACTTTATGTTTTATATTATTTAGGTCATTATAATGCCACCAGTAAAAGGGAAGATGCACAGTTATCCAGAGGAACAAATGCAGCTTGCCATCAATGCCGTACTTAATGGAATGCCTGTTTCTACAGCAGCAAAAAGTTTCTCGGTTCCTCGAATTACTTTAATGTACAAAGCCTAGAAATGCCTAGAAATCGTCGCATGGGTCCCGACACAGTTCTTACCAAAGAAGAGGAGGATTTATTAGTACACTGGACTTGTACTATGGCTAAAGCCGGATTCCCCATAACAAAACTCCAACTCCTGGACAGTGTGCAGCACCTGATTGAACAATTGAAATGTAAAAATCCCTTTGTTTGTAACCACCCCGGGAAATCTTGGTACAATGCTTTTCTGAAGCGCCATCTCAATATTGGGATTAGAATGTCACAGAATCTGACATCAAGCAGGGCAGGAGTAAAGCCAGAAGCTATAAGAAACTGGTTTGATGAGATAGATAAATATTTAACAGGGAACAATTTTAGGTCAATTCTTCAAATTCCTGAAAGAGTTTCTAATTTAGATGAAACTTCTTTCTTTCTGAACCCCAAAGGAAACAAAGTATTGGCCCTGAAAGGAGAAAAAAAAATGTGTACCAGCAAGTGAATACTGACAAGAAAGAATGTCTAACAGTTTTGTTGACTGGAAATGCAAATGGTGATTTAGCACCTCCATTGACAGTGTTTAAATACATTATAATACCACAGGAACTAGCAGAGAGTGTACCCAAACATTGGGGAATAGGTAAATCTGAAACAGGTTGGATGATAGGTCTATTATTCTTCGAATTTATAACAAATGTTTTCCATCCTTACCTTCTAGAAAAGAAAATACCACTGCCAGTCATTGTGTTTATTGATGGCCATGCATCACATCTCACCTTACACACTAGTAAGTTTTGTAAAGAGCATGGGATAATACTCGTAGCTTTGGTTCTAAATTCTACACATCTTCTTCAACCTATGGATGTTGCTGTCTTTCATTTGTTAAATGAAAGTTGGAAAAACAAGGTACATCAGTATCAGTGGAGATTGGAACATTTGGATCTACCAGTGCTTAGGAAGATCCATTTTGCACCCTTACTGGAGAATGGATTCAAGAGAACTGGACTTGTTCCATGGAATCCAGAGGCTGTAGACTACTCAAAAATTCCATCAGTGAGTGATAATGTTATACTTACTACTCACAGAACTGCCACTTCTGAAAAATTAAACTTCAGAGTTAGATTAGAGGTTCTAGAAAAATTCATTGGTAAAGATAAACTTTCATGTTTTGAGTCTTCAACTGATGTGTGGGAAGGAAATATAAATGACCAGTCTTTGTTTTTGCTTTGGAAGGAAATTAAAAATGATCATCATAACTCTATCCTTTCCCAGTCTGTTGATAACACAAACAACTGTGTGGCAAATCAAAATGAAAAAATGGAGGAAGGAAATGTCCATCCAGATGAAAAACAAAATAATGAAGTAATCACAAATCAAAAACAGGAAGACATGAAAAGCTTGGCAGGCAACATCCAAAATAAAGAAAGAGAGGAGACTAATGTAACAGATCAGTGTGTCAGACCCAAGAATTCAATGAAAAATTCTGATTTTCCTCAGTGTGCTTCTAGTGGAAATATTAATAGGAAATCAGGGGACCAAATAATCCCCTCCCCATTCAAATGTGAATTATTTTGGCCACAGAATACAGGAAAACAAGGGAAAAAAAGATTAAGAGAAAAACATCCAAGTGTTTTGACATCCAACCAGTGGCAGGAATATCATCATAAGAAGGAACAACTGAACCTACAAAGAGAAAGGCTAAATGCTGAGAGAGCAGAAGCACGAAAACTGAAGAAAGAACAGTCTCAGATTACTAAGAAACTCAAGAAGCAAACTAAAGCAGAGAATCATAGAAAGCCAAAAGTGCACAAGAAAAGAACAATTTCATTGTCCTCAGATTCTGAAGATGAAGATTGGAGTGAGTCAGGCAGCAGTATGGATGACATTAGTATGCTCCCTGATAGTGATTCGCAGACATCTGATGGCAAGGAAGACGACAGTTCTGATAAACAATTGTAACAGAAAAAGAAACAGCAAACAAAGAAGAAAATACGAATAAACTGTATAAAAATGGCGAATTTCTTCTTGTTTCTTTTCCTGGAAAGAAGAGATATTTCAAATATGTTTGTATTGTTCAGTGTGTTTTTGAGGATGGTGAAATAGAAATAATGGCTCTAAAATCTTGCAACTGTCAGAAAAAAGTTTTTTATGTTGATGAAAATGATGTTATATATTTAAAAACAAAGATGATGTGACTTACCATACGAAAGCACTGGCAGGTCGATAGAAACACAATCACACACATACATACACACAAAATTCAAGCTTTTGCAACAAACTGTTGCCTCATCAGGAAAGAGGGAAGGAGAGGGAAAGACGAAAGGAAGTGGGTTTTAAGGGAGAGGGTAAGGAGTCATTCCAATCCCGGGAGCGGAAAGACTTACCTTAGGGGGAAAAAAGGACGGGTATACACTCGCACACACACACACATATCCATCCATACGTACACAGAATGATGTTATATATTTAAAAACAAAGATGATGTGACTTACCATACGAAAGCGCTTGCAGGTCGATAGAAACACAATCACACACATACATACACACAAAATTCAAGCTTTTGCAACAAACTGTTGCCTCATCAGGAAAGAGGGAAGGAGAGGGAAAGACGAAAGGAAGTGGGTTTTAAGGGAGAGGGTAAGGAGTCATTCCAATCCCGGGAGCGGAAAGACTTACCTTAGGGGGAAAAAAGGACGGGTATACACTCGCACACACACACATATCCATCCATACGTATACAGACACAAGCAGACATATTTAAAGACAAAGAGTTTGGGCCAAACTCTTTGTCTTTAAATATGTCTGCTTGTGTCTGTGTACGTATGGATGGATATGTGTGTGTGTGCGAGTGTATACCCGTCCTTTTTTCCCCCTAAGGTAAGTCTTTCCGCTCCCGGGATTGGAATGACTCCTTACCCTCTCCCTTAAAACCCTCTCCTTTCGTCTTTCCCTCTCCTTCCCTCTTTCCTGATGAGGCAACAGTTTGTTGCGAAAGCTTGAATTTTGTGTGTATGTATGTGCGTGTTTGTGTTTCTATCGATCTGCCAGCACTTTCGTATGGTAAGTCACATCATCTTTGTTTTTAAATATATTTTTCCCGCGTGGAATGTTTCCCTCTATTATATTGAAAATGATATTAGTGTTATTAGTCCATCACATGTTATTGACAAGCTTCCTTTGCCACTCTCAAATATCACTAATGAACAATTGAAATATGAATTCCAAAACAGTATTGACTGTGGTGTGTAGACTAAAGTTATTTATTGTCAACTACTGAATATTTTTCTTGTCAACTACTGAAACTTTCGTGTATCACTTGTGTCAACTACTGATGACTGCACTTTTACTTTTGTTATAATTTTTATTTACCATTTAATGTACCTTAACATAGTGAATTATAATAAATATCAAATCACAAAATATCAAAGAACCTGAAGATTAATTGTGTTTGCGCCCAACATCCAGTTGTATTCATAAATATCAAATTAAAGTAGTTTCATTTCTTAAGGTGTCAACTATTGGTGCCTTTACCTTATGTACCCATGAAAATTGCCACTCTCTTCGTATGAACTTTTCCCTGGAAGAACATGCAATGAAAGAATAATAAATATAAAATATGATGCATGTGTTAAGCACATACACAGTCATAAAGCAGCATGGAGTGTCAAAGCTGCCTCAATAATACTCTTTCACGTGCCGCTGTCTCATAGTGCAACAGTGCTCTGTAGCAGTCATCAAACTCTTGAATAGATGAAATTTTTTTATGCCAACATGTGCTATGTCAGTATTTCAACAACTTGTAGTTTTGGAATTTATTATACATATTGACTCAGATTCTTTATTCACCATTGACCAGCTGAGGTGGAATAGGCAATTTACATGGATATCATATAACATTTTCCTTGAATAGTACCATAAAGCTAAATGAGCATTGCAAATAGTGCCCATAGATGCTAGCATACACCATAACATAAGATAAATACATTCAGTGACACCACATGATGAAATCCTTAAAAATTAATGTAAATTGATTTTATATTAATAAATTCTGTTATATTGTAAAAAGGACTGATTAGTAACCAGTTTAGCAGCTTGCTCCTGAAGCTACTTATGTGAGCCAACTGAGAAGAAAATGGAAGTTTATTAAATATTTTTAGACTATTGATTAGATGGAAATTCCCTGTTCTTGTCAGCCTGTGCCTAGGTATGTCTAATTTTGTTTTGCCTCTGGTACTATGCTGGTGTATGTTTTCCCTCATTTCAAAATCTGCTATATTGTTTTTTGCATACAATGTTGAGGCGTATATATGAGTCGCCTAGATGCAAAACTGTCCATGTCCTCCATAACCGGTTTTGAGAAACAGTGGAAAAACTGTTTTCACTGGGTAAATACACACTGCCCTGCACTGTATGTTGCATACATAAGTACGGATTAGTACAAAACCATTTGGGCTATTGAAAAAAAATCAGGAACTCAATGCATGTAAGATATAAGCAAAATAAAAATGGACTTGGACAGTTTTGCATCTGACTTTGCAGATGGCCACTTTTGCATGCAACTGAAATGGACATGGACAGTTTTCAACCTGACTAGTTGTACATGAGGAGAGGATATGGGGTGAACATAAAACTATGTATTCAGTTTTAATTTCTTTTAATATTTCTGAAGGTACATGGTGTAACAACTGACAAACTACAATCCACTTAATACATCATATCTGGAACAATGTCTTCTTCTCCTGCTAGGCATTCTGATTCAACTGATGCCCCTGACCTGCTGGAACCTAGTAATGTCACGTACCACGAAAGGGATTCACGTTCCCTCCAGGACTCACAATAGTGTTTCTCGAGGAGTTTTGAATCATCCTCCAGTTTCTTTTCATTAATAGGAACAACCGTGTTCATAATGCAGCTCGAGTTTGTGTGTCCTAAGTGTTTCCCACGTTTGCATACGGACACTGGTAGGTTGATTTCAGAATTATAATTAGGCTCCCCTTGGACTTTTATAGCATTCTGAGAATCACGGATGATGATCACTCATTTTACTTTTGTTGTCTGGAAGGGGAATGATGCTGCGGATTTAGTGATGTTTTGAATGGCTCCTTTCCAGTCAACTACCTTCCAGTCTCTTCCTAGAATGTGAAGGGTCCCACACTGTTCCAAGATGGTATGGTACTCGGATGGCTGAACTATCACTTCTCGTTTCCACAGTTGCCTTTCGATGAGCCCAAAAACTCTATCAGTAGGCATGAATGAATGTCCAGTTACGGGATAAATAACTTCTATTTTGTTTACACCTGGCGCATGTTTGTACATCCAGTGACACAGCATTGAGACAACTATTGTGTTCTTATTTTGCCCAGGGCATCCATTGGCAATTAATCTCAAAGTTTGTACGTTGCTCATGTCTGTATGGCACAAACGGTGGTAAAGAGCTGAACATATTTCATTTGACCCCTTCTTACTTTCATGTTCAAGCCAAGTGTACATGAAGACATATTAGTGGTTAACTTTGATTTAGAGGAACCTACTACAATGGCAAAATTGTATGGGTATAATTGCCTACTGTAATAAACACTCTGATCATGTATTTTTGGCAATGGTAAATTCTTTTGGCAATCAAAGGACATTGTCAGAAGGTTGTCTTACTTTTCCTTCAGCAATGAATAGAAACTGTTTGCTTTAAGGTTATGAGGTCTCTTTTGACTCATAAGTTGAGCTTTCTTAACGTCGCACTTTTCAGTTTTGATCTGCTCCAAACGTCTGAGGCACATGGAACAAACATCTGTTTTTGGAGACCCAAATCCAATGTTAAATTTTGTATTAAATGTGTTCCTAAAAAAATTCTGCGTGACTTGCTTTTCAGGAGTAACCACAGAATTGTAATGTCGCCACATCTTTCTAATGTTGAGAATCGCAGGTAAATACACACGACAGCTTTTATCCCTGCAGTAATGTGACTCAGTTGGAACATACCTTTTTATATGAGCAATTACTTCCTGCCATTTGGGCTCATTCTTCATCGTCTGGTGATTACATCCTCTTCTCTCCTTAACAATATCTCCAGTCTTGAGGTGATGGCGTGCAATGTTTTGCACTCTTGCTTTTGAAACACCAAGAACGTTCAAAAATGTTTCACGACATACTTTCACTTTCACTGACCCACCAGATACTTTTTTTCGTATGAAATAAGAGATTGTCTGTCCTCTGTTGATTTGTCTTTCTCTCCTACAACGAGATATCGAAGGTGTCTTGTCAATAAAACAGTGGAAAATACCATACCCTATCACCTGCCACCCCATATAAATCAACAAACATCAGACCACTTAACCACATTTAATAAATAATAAATTAATGTGAAAATAACTTCAGTCATTAACACTATGACTGTTGGACTGTTGTTCAGTACATCATTTTCTTTTTTTCCTTTATGACTATTCACTACACTAGTGTATATTACATTTTTCTCTTTTTTCAGATCAATGTATATTTCTCTAAATAAGTCAGTTTATTATCACAGCATATTATATAAGGGGCCAGACAGATAATTAAGTAAATAAATAAAACAGATAGCTCATTTGTCCCGCAAAATCTGGCAATTCCATATAATAGTTAATATTACACTGGTCAAATTCGTCTTTGAGGGATTTATAATGGTTGTTAAAATGTTTTGCAATGATCTTAAAATATCTGCATTTAATTGTAAGACTGATACAATAAATCGGAATATATCTTTCCAATCTTATTACGGTACCGAATTGTACCCCATGCTGTTACCAATTAAAAGTTACACTACTAGGGTAATAAGCCTTCTAGGACTGCAGCATATTGGCCTAGTCTTGTTCTAATAAGTGGTATAGAATGGATGTACAGGGTGGAGAAAAACTGTGTCACGAAATTTTAACCCTGGATAGCTGATGCCAGTACAAACCAAAATTACTAATGTTGTGCAGGTCGACAACACACCATTTTTGAACTATGGAATCTTGGTGCCACATGCTCCGATTGGCCGTGGGATTGCCCTGTTGCCAGATGCTCTGGACAACACACGACTGCGAATGCTTTGCCTGCCGGAGATCACAATGTATCCAAGGTGGCTCGCACACTTGGTGGTAGGGTGCCAGACTTCCACTCCGGTGGCCTGGGAGTGAACCCACTGGGGTCCCGACACAGCCATTGCAGTTTCATGATAAGACGTACTGGGAACAAACCCATCAACAGCTGTTAGTTTGCATACAGAACGTCTTTTACTAATTGTATAGGCCTTGAAAAGGACCTTTTTTATAGTTAGGACATTGTTTACTTAAAGCAGGTGCTTGAACTGGAAACCCTCTGACGAGACGGAAGCTTGGTAACATAGTTCAGTGTTTTGCCAAACTCCTTCAAGATTCCTGGCATTTCCCTGATGTGATTGGCGGCATGTTGAATGTGATCCATTAATTCCTCTTCATTTCTAGGTGGTTCGCGTCTGGGTGGGTGAACTAGAACCTTGAAGAAACCCCACAGGAAAACGTCCAGTGACGTGAGGTCTAGTGATCGTGGGGGCCATGTACCATGAGCACTTCTGCCAATTACCCAGCTGTTGAAGAGTTCATTTAATTATCCGCGCACAGCACGAATGTTATGTGCAGCTGTCCCATCATGCTGCAACCACATGTGTAACTGTACGTCCAGCGGAACATCTTCCTGCAGGCCGGGTAGAGTTTCTTCCAAAAAGTGAAGGTAATTTGCCCCGGTAAGTCAAGGAGGTAGACGGACCACTAATCAGATGATTACCCACAATGCCTACCCAAATGTTGAGCAAAAATCATTCCTGGTGATCGTGAATGTACGTAATGTGAGGGTTTCCCCTTGCCCAGTAACAAACATTTCCAGTGTTGTAAAGGCCATCCCAAAGGAAGGTACACTCGTTGGTAAACAACACAATGGCAGTGAAGTCAGGATCTCATGCAACACATTGCAGAAACCACCGGCAAAACCCTAGCCTGTGTTCATAGTCCACCACAGGATTTAGACTAATCATGAGTGACCCCCATGTCATGTCCAAATGCTCGAGTACTTGTTGTAGGTGCTTCCTTGAAGCCCTCGAGAACAGTCTCTTCAACTGCAGCGCCCCGTCATGTTCCAGGTCTTCCAGTATCAGATATGCTGCTAACGAGTCTGTTTCGCCAAGTCGCCAGTGAATTGCTGTAAATGTTTGTGGGTGTGGGTGGTGTCTTGCTGGATACCATTCCTCATACAACCATCAAGCTTCATGTGCATTACTGTCAGCTAGTCCATAAACAAACACCATATCTCATTGTTCTTCAAATGAATGCTGTGCCGCCATGCTTACTGTGTGACTAAATCGCAGATGACGTATGTGTGCTCTGAAGTGAAGCTCATGTGTGAATGCCTCTGTGTGATGTGGAGACAAACAGAGAGACCTATTTGACACATTCGCATTTCATGTTGGGGCAGTGACAGGGAGAGGGACATTTGTACATATGAACCAATAACCATACTGCTGCCCGTCAACCAATGAATGGCAACAGAGCAATCCCATGGCCATTAGAGTGCGTTGCACCAAGTTTCCATAGTTTAAAAATGGTGCATTTTCGACCTACACAAATTGGTAATTTTGGTTCCTACTGTCATCAGCTATCCAGGATTAAAATTTTGTGACACAATTTTTCTCTATCCTGTATATATAGAATGGATATATGAAAGGATTTGCAGGATGTAACTATGAATTTATTGCATATGGACAGAGGGAGGATAGAATTTGTATCCCAATAGGAGAAGAAACAAAGGAAGAACTAGGAATGTAAAGATCTAAAAAAGAAAGAAGATAGACCCCAAAGAGTGGTGACCTTCCAACCCAGACTCCCTTTCTTGTGGGGACGGGGAAGGGGGTTCTTTGATGGAGGGCTGGAGAATAGCGGCATTTGTTGAACCCAAAGAATGGACACCACCAGCTTCACCACACCTCAGGTACCGAAAAGTGGTCCCTGCCCTACTGTGGAATGCTGGAGGGAAAGTGTAGTGTAGTTACCTAGTTTGTTTTCTGAAGATATACAGATGAAATGGGAATGAGACTACAGTAGGAAGATCGTACACTGAGTTATTCAAAAGGTTAAGGAATAATTGCCCTCTCTGTAGAATGGGAATGACTTCTGCTTAACAGCTAAGTATGACTACCCTCCCCTAAAAAATTCGTACAATGGATGCCACTGCATTCCAACAAGATAAAATGCTTTTTCCTGCAAAATTTATCCACACTAACACTACCTTCCATATAAAAAATGGAAACTCTTCCCATTTGTGGTTAAGAAAGGTAAGAAAAAAATCTCTTATTAAACTTAACACCATGAAGTACAAAATAAAATAAATAAATAAATAAATAAAATATATAAATTTATTTTCTTACTCTATAGCCCAAAGAAAAATTTACACAATTTCAGTAGAATAGGTATAGCATTTATCATTTCAGTATTGTTTGGTCACATATTATGACCTTTGAAAGGAGAGACTAAGGAAAGATTTAGACATCAGTCAGTATTATTGCTAACTACAGAAATAACAGCTCTGATCATTCCTACTACCACGGCATGTGCTATTAGAACAGTCTTTTCACTCAGTAAGCTACACATAGAAATTCCTCATGCAAGGATAACTGGTCCCAAACACTGCAAACAATCCTTCAACACTGCAAATAATTACCCTTTTCCCTGAACTGTTACTTCAATCCACACTTAAAACACAGTCAACTAGTCACCATTAGGTTAGAAAAAAAAAAAAAAAAAAAAAAAAAAAAAAAAAAAAAAAAAAAAAAAAAAACATTTAGAAAAACTTAAAATAAAATCAAGTTGTTCTCAGCCCTACCTAATATCACATATTAAGATTTCTTATGAATCTCAACATCAATGTATACAGTGCAATAAGTATGTATTAAATGCTGTCTCTTTGCCAGAGCACCCACTAATAAAATACTTCCTTAGTACTGAACTACAGTGATAGCAACTTTAGACTATCCTTCTACTTTGATGAATTTTTCCATTGAACCCTAATATGGAACAATATTTAAATAATTATAGCCTCCATTTTCATAAATTATTATTGTTTGTTAAACTGTAACCCTTTCTCCAAGAAACCAACAAGTTATCCGAAATTTTAGAATATACTCTGAAGCACCATAGAAACTGGTATAGCCATGTGCTCCAGTCAACAATACCTATATAACACAACAAGTGTCTGGCATAGTTTTTAGATTGGTTACAGCCGCTACAATGGCAGGTTATCAAGATTTAAGTGAGTTTGAATGTGGTGTTATAGTCAGCACATGAGCGATAGGACATAGCATCTCCAAGATATCAATGAAGTGGGGATTTTCATGTATGACCATTTCATGAGTGTACTGTGAATATCAGGAATCTGGTAAAACATCAGATCTCCAACATCGCTGCGACTGGAAAAAGATCCTGCAAGAACAGGACCAACAATAACTGAAGAGGATCAGTCAGTGTGACAGAAGTGCAATCCTTCTGCAAATTGCTGCAGATTTCAATGCTGGGCCATCAATGAGCGTCAGTGTGTGAACCACTCAATGAAACATCGTCGATACGGGCTTTCGGAGCAGAAGGTCCACTTGTATACCCTTGATGACTACATGATACCAAGCTTTACATCTCACCTGGGCCTGTCAACACTGATGCTGGACTGTCGATAACTGGAAACATGTCGCCTGGCCAGGCAGGTCTCATTTCAAATTGTATTGAGTGGATAGATGTGTACATGTATGGAGACAACCTCATGAATCCAGGGATCCTGTATCTAAGCAGGAGACTGTTCAAGCTGGTGGAGGCTCTGTAATGGTGCGGGCATATGCAGTTTGAGTGATATCGGACCCCTGATATGTCTAGATATGATTCTGACAGGTGACACGTACGTAAGCATCCTGTCTGATCACCTGCATCCATTCATGTCCATTGTGAATTCCGACGGACTTGGGCAATTCCAGCAGGACAATGCAACACCCCACACGTCCAGAATTGCTACAGTGTGGCTCCAGGAACACTCTTCTGAGTTTACACACTTCTACTGGCCACCAAACTCCCCAGACATGAAAATTATTGAGCATTTCTGGGATGCCTTGCTATGTGTTGTTCAGAAGATATCTCCACCCACTTATACTCTTACAGATTTATGGACAGCCTTACAGGATTCAAGGTGTCAATTCCCTCCAGCACGACTTCAGACATTAGTTGAGTCCATGCCATGTCGTGTTATGGCTCTTTCGCATGCTTTTGGGGGCCCTACACGATATTAGGCGAGTGTACTAGTTTCTTTGGCTCCAGTGCATTTCTTATATCAAACATTTTTAAGAATGTAATTTCTATTACACACTATTCCCTCATTCAGTTAAAAATGGTCATAAATCTTGAACATTATACATGCCTTACCTTTCCTTGTCCCTGGATTAGTTAATACTACTACTTTTGAGTGTGGCATTTTATATACCAGAAATGTTCCCTTATACAATGGATAGAGTTTGTTTATGGCTTTCTGACTCTTAACACTTTTATTTTGATTTTTTTAAATTAAAAGTAAATCTCCTAACTTTTATGGCACTGGAATATCTCCTTCCCATCTCTTCTCTCTTTTCTATGTCTCCCCGATTGGCAATTTCTTAACATTATTATATGACGCTGGTTGAATATCAGCATTGTCTTCTGGCCATTAAACTCAGTACGGAATTTGTTCTTCTTACAGTTGTCCTCCTACTTCTTCCACTGGAGAGACTTTTTTGATGGAGTACAGTAGCTCATTTAATACCTTTTGAAATACTGCTACTAACTCTGTCCACTTTAAGTATCTGTGTGCACAGCAAGTTCAGCATAACCTGTCTACTCGCAAACAACTCCTTCGGAGGAATTCCACTGTGGATGGTACACAGAAATTAAACTGTAGTTTTCATTTTCCAATGTAAGAAATTCTTTGACCTGTTTGGCTGTCAACTGTGTTCTTTTCTTGGACAATGGGTTCTTAGGCTTAGCAACATTTTAACAATAATAACCTCTTAATTCAGTTATAACACTATTGGTTGTTACTCTTTTTAGTGGATATTGTTTAATCCACTCAGACCAGCCTTCCAACACAACAAAGACGTTTTCCATTCCTTCCCATCCTATAGGTAATGGACTATAGAATTCTGCTGCTGATAATTCCTGTAGCTTGCTGGGAATAATGAGATACAGCATTGTACATACTCCAGTAGCCTTCACTTTAGCTTTTTGACAAGTCTCTCAAGATTTTAGTTAAAATGTTCAAATGTGTGTGAATCCCTAAGAGACCAAACTGCATAGGTTATTGGTCCCTAGACTTACACACTACTTAAATTAACTTATGCTAAGAACACCACACACACCCATGCCCGAGGGAGGACTCGAACCCCCGGTGAGAGGGGCAAGATTTTAGTAATTTCTTTACCTGGTGACTCAAATTTCTAAAGTAATGATACTTATTTGTATTAAGAGCACAGGAAAAAACATGCTTTGTCCATGTTATCAAATTGTTGAGTATCAGGGTACTAGTGGATAAAATTAATAAATACTAAAGTAATTTGGGAGGACATGTTATGTACATTAAATTTAATATTTAAATTGTAGTTTTACTAGCATAATATATAAGTAATCACACATTACAAGGGGAAAGTGTGTTGCTGTATATATCAGAAAAGAAGATATTGCAAGTATAACTGTATTGTTTGATAAACATTGTGTGTCAGAATGTTTTGTAATGAAAAGCAATATTTTAAACAGTAAAAATAGTTCTCTTTAAATAATTTCTCTTTGCTGTTCTAACAACATGTGATAAAGTGGTAATAAGAATAAAATATAATAATAGTTTGTCCCAACATGTACTTCTCAGTGTAGTGTAGAAGGTTTGTGTAAATCACTTTTGCTCCTTATCTGCAGTACTCCTTCAATGTTGCAGGGGATGTGTATTTTTTTATTTATTTTATTTATTTATTTGGTCCTGTTGATTACATATTATACAGCCAGTGTACAAGTAATATAGGACAAGTCAGTTGATGCAATTACAGTAGTACATTAACATTTATACATCACATTGCACAGACATTGGTTTATTTTACAAGAACAATTACTTGCATGCAGTATTAAAGCCTGCATTATGCCAAAAACAGTTTAAGTGATTGTTTAAAATAGTAGAATAAGTGACAGTGCATATTTTTATGCTACTGACATATATAAGGAAGTAAATTTTCTTCATGGTCATGGTTTGAATGAATACAAGTTTTAACTGCATTCCTTAAGAAGAGGTTTAAGTGAATGCTCAAGAGTGTGGGATACATGGGAGTTCACATTTTCTCGTAATGAAACAGATAAATTCACATTTTATCACCACAATTTCAGTTAAACTACAAGTAACAGCATCACACTTTATCTTTAAGGGAGTGCTTTTCTTATACAGTTTCCTCCACTCTTGTACATCATAACTCTAAGTATTCATTCATTTTATAGACAGTTTGTACGATGAGGAATAATTTTAGTTTCCTTTTGAAAACCTGTATTTTATTTTTTTCCTTTTTTATATTAATGGGGAGCTTATTGAAGACCTTTATACCTGACTAAGTAACTCCCCTATGTACTTTAGTGAGAGTTGCAGAGCCTTGATGAAAATTTTTCACCTGTCTTGTGTCATAGTTGTGCATGTCACAATTTTTCTGAAACAGTTCCCTGTTGTTGGCTACAAATAACATCAGTGAGTATATATACTGACCTGTGATGGTAAGTATCCTGAGAGATTTGATGAGACCTCTGCAAGATGCCCCATTAGGGACCCCATATATTAGCCTTACTGCTCGTTTTTGTATTCTGAAGACTTTTTCAACACCTGCAGCATTTCCCCAGAAGATTATGCCATAGGAGAGAACAGAACAGAAATATGCAAAATATGACAACAGCATTATTTCTCTGTCTACTAACTGATGGAGAGCTCTTAGTGCAAAGCACGATGAGCTAAGTTTCTTGACCAGCTGATTAATTTATTCTTTCCATCTTAGGTGACTGTCTATCTGGATACCTAGGATTTTTGTATGTGTGGTTTCATTAATTTTGTGATTGTTAACATGTATTTCAGGAGCTTTATTTTTTCTATTTTTTGTCAGAAACTGTATCATATTGGTTTCTGAAATATTTAAGGTTAGGCTATTCGCAGTGAACCATTTGTGTACTTGAGTAGAGACTGTCATGGCTGTATCCTGCATAGTGGAGTTGGGTCCTTTTATGAGGATACTTGTATCATCAGCAAACATTACTATTTTTGCTCTGTTGTTAATTGTGATTGGTAGATCATTAATGTAGATCAGGAAAATTAATGGCCCAAGAATTGAGCCCTGTGGGATTCCATACTTTATATTTCCCCAGTCTGATGTTAATGCTGTTCCTGTCCCCCTTAAGACAACCCTTGCTTCCTGTTCTGTAAGTATGATTCTAACCAAGTCAAAGATTTGTCTTTAATGCCATAATGTGGAAGCTTTTTTAAGAGTGTGTTGTGATCTACACAATCAAATGCCTTGGCAAGGTCACAAAATATCCCCATTGGATACCTTTTGTAATTTAGTTCACCTAAAATTTCATCTGTTAGGTTAAATATAGCTCTGTCTGTGGAGGAGCCCTTACGAAAGCCGAACTGTATAGGAGCCAGTAAGCCATTTTGTGTAGTGTGACTATAAATCCTATCATACACTATTCTCTCAAATACCTTTGAGAATACTGGCAGCAGGGAGGTGGGCCGATAGTTGGATATTTCATCCCTTGCTCCACTTTTGTGGATTGGCATCACTACTGCATGTTTTAATGTACTCTATTATTATTATTATTATTATTATTATTATTATTGTTGTTGTCTTCAGTCCTGAGACTGGTTTGATGCAGCTCTCCATGCTACTCTATTCTGTGCAAGCTTCTTCATCTCCTAGTACTTACTGCAACCTACATCCTTCTGAATCTGCTTAGTGTATTCATCTCTTGGTCTCCCTCTACCATTTTTACCCTCCACACTGCCCTCCAATGCTAAATTTGTGATCCGTTGATGCCTCAGAACATGTCCTACCAACCGGTCCCTTCTTCTTGTCAAGTTGTGCCACAAACTCCTCTTCCCCCCAATTCTATTCAATACCTCCTCATTAGTTATGTGATCTACCCATCTAATCTTCAGCATTATTCTGTAGCACCACATTTCGAAAGCTTCTATTCTCTTCTTGTCCAAACTATTTATCGTCCATGTTTCACTTCCATACATGGCTACACTCCATACAAATACTTTCAGAAACGACTTCCTGACACTAAAATGTTAACAAATTTCTCTTCTTCAGAAACGCTTTCCTTGCCATTCCCAGTCTACATTTTATATCCTCTCTACTTCGACAATCATCAGTTACTTTGCTCCCCAAATAGCAAAACTCCTTTACTACTTTAAGTGTCTCATTTCCTAATCTAATTCCCTCAGCATCACCCGACTTAATTCGACTACATTCCATTATCCTCGTTTTGCTTTTGTTGATGTTCATCTTATATCCTCCTTTCAAGACACTGTCCATTCCGTTCAACTGCTCTTCCAAGTCCTTTGCAGTCTCTGACAGAATTACAATGCCATCGGCGAACCTCAACGTTTTTATTTCTTCTCCATGGACTTTAATACCTACTCCAAATTTTTCTTTTGTTTCCTTTACTGCTTGCTCAATATACAGATTGAATAACATCAGGGACAGGCTACAACCCTGTCTCACTCCCTTCCCAACCGCTGCTTCCATTTCATGCCCCTCAACTCTTATAACTGACATCTGGTTTCTGTACAAATTGTAAATAGCCTTTCGCTCCCTGTATTTTACCCCTGCCACCTTCAGAATTTGAAAGAGAGTATTCCAGTCAACATTGTCAAAAGCTTTCTCTAAGTCTACAAATGCTACAAACGTGGGTTTGCCTTTCCTTAATCTATTTTCTAAGATAAGTCATAGGGTCAGTATTGCCTCACGTGTTCCAACGTTTCTGCGGAATTCAAACTGATCTTCGCCGAGGTCGGCTTCTACCAGTTTTTCCATTCATCTGTAAAGAATTCACATTAGTATTTTGCAGCTGTGACTTATTAAACTGATAGTTCGGTAATTTTCACATCTGTCAACACCTGCTTTCTTTGGGATTGGAATTATTATATTCTTCTTGAAGTCTGAGGGTATTTTGCCTGTCTCATACATCTTGCTCACCAGATGGTAGAGTTTTGTCAGGATTGGCTCTCCCAAGGCTGTCAGTAGTTCCAATGGAATGTTGTCTACTCCCAGGGCCTTGTTTCGACTCAGGTCTTTCATTGCTCTGTCAAACTCTTCATGCAGTATCATATCTCCCATTTCATCTTCATCTACATCCTCTTCTTCCATAATTTTGTCCTCAAGTACATCGCCCTTGTATAGACCCTCTATATACTCCTTCCACCTTTCTGCTTTCCCTTCTTTGCTTATAACTGGGTTGCCATCTGAGCTCTTGATATTCATACAAGTGGTTCTCTTCTCTCCAAAGGTCTCTAATTTTCCTGTAGGCAGTATCTATCTTACCCCTAGTGAGACAAGCCTCTACATCCTTACATTTGTCCTCTAGCCATCCCTGCTTAGCCATTTTGCACTTCCTGTCGATCTCATTTTTGAGACGTTTGTATTCCCTTTTGCCTGCTTCATTTAGTGCATTTTTATATTTTCTCCTTTCATCAATTAAACTCAATATTTCTTCTGTTACCCAAGGATTTCTATTAGTCCTCGTCTTTTTACCTACTTGATCCTCTGCTGCCTTCACTACTTCATCCCTCAGAGTTACCCATTCTTCTTCTACTGTATTTCTTTCCCCCATTCCTGTCAATTGTTCCCTTATGCTCTCCCTGAAACTCTGTACAACCTCTGGTTCTTTCAGTTTATCCAGGTCCCATCTCCTTAAATTCCCTCCTTTTTGCAGTTTCTTCAGTTTTAATCTACAGTTCATAACCAATAGATTGTGGTCAGAGTCCACATCTGCCCCTGGAAATGTCTTACAATTTAAAACCTGGTTCCTAAATCTCTGTCTTACCTTCTAGCATCTCCAGGGTTCTTCCAGGTATACAACCTTCTTTTATGATTCTTGAACCAAGTGTTAGCTATGATTAAGTTATGCTCTGTGCAGAATTCTACCAGACGGCTTCCTCTTTCATTTCTCTCCCCCAATCCATATTCACCCACTATGTTTCCTTCTCTCCCTTTTCCTACTCTCGAATTCCAGTCACCCATGACTATTAAATTTTCATCTCCCTTCACTACCTGAATAATTTCTTTTATCTCATCATACATTTCATCAATTTTTTCATCGTCTGCAGAGCTAGTTGGCATATAAACTTGTACTACTGTAGTAGGCATGGGCTTCATGTCTATCTTGGCCACAATAATGCGTTCACTATGCTGTTGGTAGTAGCTTACCCGCATTCCTATTTTTTTATTCATTATTAAACCTACTCCTGCATTACCCCTATTTGATTTTGTATTTATAACCCTGTATTTACCTGACCAAAAGTCTTGTTCCTCCTGCCACCGAACTTCACTATTTCCCACTATATCTAACTTCAACCTATCCATTTCACTTTTTAAATTTTCTAACCTACCTGCCCGATTAAGGGATCTGACATTCCACGCTCCGATCCGTAGAATGCCAGTTTTCTTTCTCCTGATAATGACGTCCTCCTGAGTAGTCCCTGCCCGGAGATCCGAATGGGGGACTATTTTACCTCCAGAATATTTGACCCAAGAGGAGCCATCATCATTTAACCATACAGTAAAGCTGCATGCCCTCGGGAAAAATTATGTCTGTAGTTTCCCCTTGCTTTCAGCCGTTCGCAGTACCAGCATAGCAAGGCCGTTTTGGTTGGTGTTGCAAGGCCAGATCAGTCAATCATCCAGACTGTTGCCCCTGCAACTACTGAAAAGGTTGCTGCCCTTCTTCAGGAACCACACGTTTGTCTGGCCTCTCAACAGATACCCCTCCGTTGTGGTTACAACTACGGTACGGCCATCTGTATCACTGAGGCACGCAAGCCTCCCCACCAACGGCAAGGTCCATGGTTCATGGGGGTAGGATTATTATTATTATTATTATTATTATTATTATTATATTATTCTAAAGTAATATTTTACTATATTTTTATATTTTACCTCTGTAAGCAGAAAATCTACTTGCAATTTCCAGGCTGCTGCTCTTAGAGTTGCTGTGAAGCTATTGCCATCAATTAAATTTAAGCTCCATTCTAAGTTTCTTGATCTTGAATGAGGCAGAGATGTTTTTTTGTGATGACTGCCACTTTGAAAGGGCCTTTGTAGCATTACCTCAAATATTTCTTCTCAAGAAATGATTCCCAATTTTATATCAAATCTTGGTTGACAACCACTACATCAAAAGGCTTAAGTGTGCATGTGCTTAAGCATAATCCACATCCAACCCATTGCAATTCTGCTACTGCTTTTGTGTTGATCAGTCCCATTATCTTATCACACTCCATAAAACAAAGTCCTGTAATAGGGAAAGTTACTTTCACTGTCTCCAAAAGCTGTAGATCACTCACAAGATAATTAAGGCACCTCAGAATGATGTAATTTTACAAACAATCTTGCAACTGAGCATTATCATAGGAGTTGAATACACCACTTCAGTTGCAAGGTTTTTCAGTAATTAAAGGATGACTGGTTTGACCTCTTATGTGGCCATCATCATGTGTTATAACTTTGTACTCTGACCCTGAGCACTATGGTGGATGAATACAGGATGCTGTGTATCACCAGCGAGTGCCAAGAATGGAGTAGCTACTCCGTGCTCTGCGCTCACTGGTGGTACACCATATCCTGTACTCATCTACTGCTGTGCAGCACAAAGTTATAACAGCTGATGATGGACATGTAAGAGCCTGAAACTGGTTGTGTTCTAACTACTGAAAAATAGAAAGAACCTTACAACTGAAGCAGTATTTTCAACCTCTGTTAGTTTAATTGTAATTCCAGCCTGCCATAAGTAAAAAAAAAAATTTAAAGATGCTTGACTTTCTTGTCCAATAATACTGTCAGAAAGTGGTTTAAAAAGGAAACAACTACATTGGGCCCTTTTCCTCCAAATCTTCAGGTAATTGAGTAGAACTCTGAACTTGTACTGAAAGCTGATGAATACTGAAATAGTAAACAGACAACTGCCTTTTGTAATACACATCATTAGTATTTGCAGTATTATTTGGTAAGCATAAAGTTTTGTGGTGGTAGACTTTTGTCTTTTTAAATGACCATTTCTCTTTCTGGAATAAAGTATTTCAGCTTTGACTTTGTGAACCTCATGGTCAATAGTGATCTTTCTTCCAAGATTTGTTTCTTCATGTCCTCATTTAAATTTTCAGATAATTTTGCATTATCATTTTCATCTCAGTACAGTACTTATCACACATTGAAAATGTATCAGTCCTTGGATAATCAAAAGCTATACTGAATTTGGTGTTGAACACTGTTCTATACATTTGTGGCGACGTCATTTATCCACTGCGCCGAAACCAGCGGGTGAAAGCTGCAGCTGATAGATATTTATCTTTGCCGTAGTTGGCTTGGTTACGAGTTGTTTATTCTTGTTAGTTTTTGATCTGTGCTTGGAAAATAAAATGTTTTCCCATCTCATGAAAAAGCTGTTACTTCATAAAATATAAAGGCTCCCATAGTGGTGACCCCGAAAAATCGTAGCAGAAGCATAAAGAAAATATATATACCGATGAGAATAATGAATTCAGAGACAAAAGCATGGGGCAGTGGAATCAAGATTGAAGACTAAAGTCTGTTCAACCAAGGATCACGGTCCATGCCATTTGATTCACCACAAAATGGAACGACAGATGTTAATGCAAAAGATGGGAGTACCTACGCGTGACACGGAAATGTTAAGCTTTCCGAGTTCTGGCCGACGCACCCCCACCTTTGGTTTACGCAGGCTGAATGCATATTTCGGCAGCGTGGGATGTCTAACAACATTGAAAAATTTAATATAGTGGTTTCACATCTAAATTTAGAAGTGATAGAGCAAGTAGAAGAAACCTTGTCACAACAAAATTACTTTGTGCTAAAGGAAGCTCTCATACAGCATTATACGTTGTCACCAGATTTGCGACTACAAAAAATTTTCACATACGAAGATTTGGGCAACAAGACTCCGTAACAAGTACTCAAAGCCTTACGTACATTAGCCGGCCCGGAACTCCTACCTGAAGAGTCTTTACGTCTAATATGGCTTCGTAAACTTCCTGCCAACATCCGTGCCGTCATTGCAGCAGAAACAGACTTACCATTGCAAGTCTTAGCAAAAATGGCAGACACCATCGCAAACACCTTAACCGAAGTTTCTGCGTGTTCCGAATTCAGCTACAGCCAGGATAGAGGCCCAAGAACGTGTAGTGTGATGGAATCTGACATCAGTGAGCCAGGAACATGCAATAATACTTCCCAACAGAAGTGCTCATCGACCGAATCCACCATACAGCAATTGGCAGCACAAGTGGCAAAACTCAACGTGCAAGTAACTTCACACCACCAGCAGCTACGAAGTCGCAGTTGGAAAAGACGAAGAAATGCTATCCAACAGGGTTTGACAGATCAATGGTGTTGGTACCACAGACACTTCGGTAACACTGCCCGTCAATGTATTCAACTCTGCAGCTACCCAAACTTAAAAGGCGGGCGTTAAAGGGCGCTAACGTTCGTCAACAACAACATAGGCGCCCGAGTCATAGCGTGATTCAAAGAGGTGAAAACGCCACGGTATCTGCAGTCAACAAATCACACCGATTGTTCGTGTTGGACTTCTCTTCAGGTGAGAAGTTTCTGATTGACACAGGTTCAGAAGTCAGTGTTTATCCAAGAGAGAGAGGTGATATACTCACGACAACAATGCAACATGTGCTGACTGGGGCAAACAATTCCAGAATATCTACCTATGGTGAGAAACAGTTGGCATTACATCTGAATTCCAACTTCCATCCAAAATGGACTTTTGTGGTTGCTGATGTGCCGAGTCCTATAATTGGAGTGGACTTTTTACGGAACTACTGACTTATGCCCGACCTGGTTAACCGTCGTTTGGTGACAGTTCCCACAGAAGGCAAATTGCCTACTGCGTCTTCCACGTCGGTTCAAGTGCAGTGCGATGTGCCCGTGTCTTTCCGCATGAAGATATCCGGCTCCTCTACCGCGTCATCCGCATCGGGATATTGTGATATGATTTCGTACCCACAACTAAGCGGGGCGCGCACATGTGCATCACACAAGAAGACACCCGACAGTCGTAACGATTCGTATACTGTAGGCAATATCAGAGCACTGTCGGAGGAATCACTTTTTCATAAACTGCTTCAAGATTTTCCAGCACTTACCGAACCTGTCAACGCAACCAGGAAATGCAGACACAATACTCAACACCACATCAGCACAACACAAGGTCAACCTGTTGCCTTCCGCCCGCGGCGTCTGCCTCCAGAGAAGCTGCTCGCAGCACGAGCTGAGTTCGACAGACTTCTAAAAACAGGTATTGTAAGTAGGTCTGATAGTTCATGGGCATCTCCAATTCATATGGTCCGTAAAAAAGACAATTCATGGAGAGCATGTGGAGACTACAGGGCGCTCAATGCCCGCACAATTCCCGACCGCTACCCAGTACCCAATGTGACTGATTTTAACAGTACGATTAGCAATACCAAAATATTTAGTGTGATTGATTGCGCCAAAGCATTTTCCCAGATTCCCATGGCTCCATCTGACATTAAAAAAACAGCAGTTATCACACCATTTGGTTTGTTTGAGTACAATTTTATGCCATTTGGCCTCAGAAACGCTGCCCAAACATGGCAAAGATTCATGCATGAGGTGCTTCGAGAATTACCATTCGTATTTTGTTATATGGACGACATTTTAGTATTCTCTGGTTCTGTATATCAGCATGTCGAACATCTGCGGCAGCTTTTCCACCGTCTGACAGAGTATGGCATAATTATTAACGAAACAAAGTGCACGTTTGGAAAACATGAGGTTAAGTTCCTGGGATAGTTGGTTTCAGCAGCAGGCCTGTCACCTTTGTCTGAGCGGGTTGAAGCAGTACAACAGATGCCCCTTCCCACAACTTACAAAGGACTTCGCAGATTTTTAGGCATGCTCAACTATTACAGACGTCACTTACCTAAATTAGCTGCCGCCCAACAGCCACTCACAACGTTACTTGCAGGTAAAAATACAACAGGAAATCGTAAAATTCCATGGAGTCCAGATGCTGAAGCAGCTTTCCATGACTTAAAGAAATGTCTTTCTCGGGCAAAACTACTGGGACATCCAAGATTGAGTGCTCCTTTAGCGCTCATGGTTGATGTGAGCCAAACAGCAGTGGGTGCAGCGCTACAGAAAGAAGTTGGATGCAGATGGCAGCCGCTCGCATTTTTCTCTAAAAACCTGACTCGACAGCAGCAAAAATGGAGTGCTATTGACCGTGAGTTGCTTGCTATTTACTTAGCCATAAAGAATTTTCGCACGTCTGTCGAAGGGAGGCACTTTGCAATTTTTACCGATCACAAGCCATTAGTAGCCATATTTCAACGAGACACACAGCTCAATTCACCACGTCAGTGCAGGCAAGTCGAGTACATTGCACAGTTCACAACTGACGTGCGTCACATTTCAGGGAAAGACAACCTGGTCGCAGATTGCCTGTCTAGGAATTGTGCCAGTTTAAATTCAATTCGTTGGACCGAGTTAGCGTCTAAGAACCGAGAAGATCCTTTCTTGCGCCGTCTAATAGAGGAACAGAGAACTGCGCTGCAGCTCAGATGTGTGTCTGTCCCAAATGTTCCAGACAGAATTTGGTGTGATGTAGCAAAAGGAAAGGAGCGACCTTACATACTAGAACAATATCGTTGTGAGATTTATAGTGCACTACGTAACCAATCACATCCAGGAGTACGAGCTACAGCCAAGTTAGTTTCCTCCAAAGTAGTGTGTCCTGGAATACAAAAATATTGTCGTGCATGGGCGTGTGTGTGCCTAACATGCCAGCGTAATAAAATCAGCAGACATGTATTTGCACCTATTGCTGACTTCCCGACGCCATCTGCAAGATTTTCACATATACATGTGGACATTGTGGGCCCGCTATCATGCTCTTCAGAAGAACGCTATTTGCTCACAATCATTGATCGTTTTACCAGGTGGCCAGAAGTAGTTGTAATACAAGACATTTCTGCAGAGTCGGTTGCAAAAGCACTGTTGCATTCATGGTTCTCCAGGTTTGGCGTTCCGCAAAACATAACAACAGATCGTGGAAGGCAGTTTGAAAGCCAACTTTTCAATGAACTTTTACTACTGTGCGGGTGCAACCACCTACGCACCACAAGCTATCATCCATCTAGTAATGGAATGGTGGAATGACTACACCGCACGCTCAAAGCTGCATTAATGTGTAGTTCCACTTCATGGCCTGAAGCGCTACCGCTGGTCCTACTCGGATTGAGAATGGCCGTGAAGGAGGACTTACAATGCTCTTCCGCAGAATTGGTTTATGGCGAAATTGAGGGTTCCTGGAGAATTTATCGCTCCAGCATCTACACAGCTGTTTGCCCCTGAGCTATGCATGCAGTTCGCGAGACAACTCAGCGTTAGAATGAGAAACATCAAACCCGCTAACCCTGTCAGATATGGAGACCGGAGAGTGTTTGTACATAAAGACCTGCAAGCAACGTCCCACGTGTGGCTTAGGGATGATACGGTGCGCCCGCCGCTTGTTTCGCCTTACTCTGGACCATACAGGGTAATCACAAGAGGAAGCCACAGCTTCAAAATCAATAAGGTTGGTAAAGTAGAGACAGTCTCAATTGAGCGGCTTAAACCTGCTTGCACCAAAGAGGTTACACTCCTTCCTCGGTCTGCAAAATCACCCTCAAACATGGAGGCCAAAAGAAACAGAGTCTTGCCAAGCCCTTGGTTTCAGAAGAGGACAACGAAGCAGCAAGTGCAGAACAGGAGCAGCCATTGCCTGCACCAGATGTTTTCACGAGAGCTGGTAGAAAAATCAAGTGCAAGTTTCCCCACATACCTGGTGCACCCGGTTTCAAAAGGAGGGGGGCTGATGTGGCGACGTCATTTATCCACTGTGCCAAAAACAGCGGGTGAAAGCTGCAACTGATAGATATTTATCTTTGCTGTAGTCAGCTTGGTTACGAGTTGTTTATTCTTGTTAGTTTTTGATCTGTGCTTGGAAAATAAAATGTTTTCTCATCTCATGAAAAAGCTGTTACTTCATAAAATATAAAGGCTCCCATACATTTAATATGAAATGTCATAATTCAGGTATTTTTCCTGGAACATTTCACACAATTTTTCACCAAAATTATATAACTTAGTAGTAGTAGTAGTAGTAGTAGTAGTAGTAGTAGAAGAAGCAGCTTTATTCATCTGTAGATCTCTTTTTACAAGGATATGGGACATGACAAAGTATTTATAAATTTAATATAATGGAAGGAAACATTCCACGTGGGAAAAATTATATATAAAAACAAAGATGAGGTGACTTACCGAACAAAAGCGCTGGCAGGTCGATAGACACACAAACAAACACAAACATACACACAAAATTCAAGCTTTCGCAACAAACTGTTGCCTCATCAGGAAAGAGGGAAGGAGAGGGGAAGATGAAAGGAAGTGGGTTTTAAGGGAGAGGGTAAGGAGTCATTCCAATCCCGGGAGCGGAAAGACTTTGTCATGTCCCATATCCTTGTAAAAAGAGATCTACAGATGAATAAAGCTGCTTCTTCTACTACTACTACTACTACTACTACTACTACTAAGTTATATAATTTTGGTGAAAAATTGTGTGAAATGTTCCAGGAAAAATACCTGAATTATGACATTTCATATTAAATGTATGGGAGCCTTTATATTTTATGAAGTAACAGCTTTTTCATGAGATGAGAAAACATTTTATTTTCCAAGCACAGATCAAAAACTAACAAGAATAAACAACTCGTAACCAAGCTGACTACAGCAAAGATAAATATCTATCAGTTGCAGCTTTCACCCGCTGTTTTTGGCACAGTGGATAAATGACGTCGCCACATCAGCCCCCCTCCTTTTGAAACCGGGTGCACCAGGTATGTGGGGAAACTTGCACTTGATTTTTCTACCAGCTCTCGTGAAAACATCTGGTGCAGGCAATGGCTGCTCCTGTTCTGCACTTGCTGCTTCGTTGTCCTCTTCTGAAACCAAGGGCTTGGCAAGACTCTGTTTCTTTTGGCCTCCATGTTTGAGGGTGATTTTGCAGACCGAGGAAGGAGTGTAACCTCTTTGGTGCAAGCAGGTTTAAGCCGCTCAATTGAGACTGTCTCTACTTTACCAACCTTATTGATTTTGAAGCTGTGGCTTCCTCTTGTGATTACCCTGTATGGTCCAGAGTAAGGCGAAACAAGCGGCGGGCGCACCGTATCATACACTCGCACACACGCACATATCCATCCACACCTTGGTGTCTGTATGTGTGGATGGATATGTGCGTGTGTGCGAGTGTATACCTGTCCTTTTTTCCCCCTAAGGTAAGTCTTTCCGCTCCCGGGATTGGAATGACTCCTTACCCTGTCCCTTAAAACCCACTTCCTTTCGTCTTCCCCTCTCCTTCCCTCTTTCCTGATGAGGCAACAGTTTGTTGCGAAAGCTTGAATTTTGTGTGTATGTTTGTGTTTGTTTGTGTGTCTATCGACCTGCCAGCGCTTTTGTTCGGTAAGTCACCTCATCTTTGTTTTTATATATATTTATAAATTTATATATTTTTCCCACATGGAATGTTTCCCTCTATTATATTTACAAATTTAGATCAATTTTCCCATTTGCTATCCTGAAAAACTGAGTCAGCGTCCCTCCATAATAAGTGAGATGATGTTCTCAGAAAGAGGAAGAGGTGTCAGTATTGTGCCATGCATAGCTTGGGGTAAGTATTTCTAGAAAGGAAAAAAAGAAGGGGATAAAACATAAAGTGAAGGTGTTATGTGGAATGTTGGATATTTTATAATCATTGTCATTATTATTTAATTTTATAACATTTTTTTATCAAACTCTTACTCTGTTTTATGTAAGTAATCCTTCAATGTATAAAATGTATTGCATAACAGGTACTTTTTAGCTGCCATTTTAAATACGTGTATTTTTGCCATTTCTTTAATCTCTTTCGGTAATTATTGTACAGTTTTATTCGTTGGTAGAAAATGCTGTTTTGAGTTTTATATTTATTTTTTCTTGGCAAATGTAAGTTGAGTCTATCTCTTGTTGCATGGTCATGAACAGAACTGTTTGTTTAGTAATTATCAATGTTATTTTTGATGTCTACAACTGACTGGTAAATGTATTCACATGGAGCAGATAAAATCCTCAGTATTCTGAACAGATCTTTACAATGAGCTTGACTAGAATTTTTGGTTATTATTCTTATGGCTCTTTTCTATAGTTTGAAAAATGTGTTCATATTTTGTGCATTTGTTCCCCAAAAAGAATACCATGGCTAAGAATTGAGTGTACATATGAATAATATGTAACTAAAAGACACTGCATGTTACACTCTGATGATAGGATTTTAAGGGCATAACATGCTGATGACATTCTGTTTGCAAGTACCTTTGTGTGTTCACACCACTTCAACTGAGAATCAATATTCATTCCTAGAAATTTTGCATTTGTTACACAGTCTACAGAGGTGCCATCTATATTTAATTTAACATTGTTATTTTTCCTCTTCAAACTGAAATTCATGGCATTAGTTTTCTTTATGTTCAATGTCACTTTATTACTTATTGACCAATCATAAACTTCCTTAAGAGTTTCATTTGCTTTTTTGTCAAGGAGTTCTTGTTTTCTCAGTGACTATAATATTGCTGTCATCAGCAAAGAGGATTTTTACACCATGAGTAACACTATTGGGAAAGTCATTGATGTGTATCAGGAACAGTATTGGTCCTAATATGCTACCTTTCGGAACCCCTATATTAATGTATTTTGGTTATGATAAGTGTTTTACTAAATGATTAGATCTATTTGAAGTATGTGTTATCTCTACTCTTTGTACCCTATCTGTTAGGTACGATTGAAACATGTCATTAGCTACCACTCTTATTCCTAATGCTTCTAATTTATTTAATAGAATCTTGTGGTCGACTGTATCAAAAGCCTTAGAAAGATCCAAAAATTGCCTGTGACACTCGTCTTTTATCAAGAGCAGCAAGTACAACTTTTGTGAATTCTACTATGGCTGACTCCATATTTTTGCCACTTCAGAAACCAAACTGTGATTCACTTAAAAGATTGTATTTATTCAGGTAATTCATAATTGCTTCTATTATTTTTAAGAATGCTGACAGCAGGGAAATGGGCTCGTAATTTTCTATGTCTTCTGCATTACCTTTCTTAAGCAAAGGTACAACTCATGCCTGTTTTAACTGCTCTGGAAATGTCCCTGATGTGAAGGAGTCATTTATTATATTTGTTAAAAAGGCCTTGTATAATCCCTATGCATTGTTTCAGTACACACATTGGCACTTCATCTAATCCTACTGAATTTTTATTTTTTAGTTTTTGAATTGTTTTACTGCCTTGATTCTCTGTGGTTGGAAGTAACATCATTGTATTTAGTGCAACATTATTTACAGGATTATATTTGTCTGGGGGAATTTTTGCTATAACTTCTCTGCAATACTTGAAAAATTCTCATTTACATAGTTTGCTAACTGCAGTGGGTCATTTATTACTTCTTGGTTATGTCATTGGTGTAATGATTTGATCTATCTTTAAATGAATCAGTGTGATTATAAACTGCTTTCCCTACTTCTTCCTTAATTTTCCATGGCCAGTTTCCATGCTTAGCTCTTCCATCATGAGGAGACTTGCACAACTTCATAAATTTCTGAACTGAACTTATTATTCCATGTATTGTGATGAAGGTTTTCCTCCATATACAAACCTAATGTACAATGTCATCACATTTCACTCTCTTTCTGTAGTTCAAATTACACACTTGAGGCTGTGCTTCATCATAATTCTTCCTTGGTCACCTTCTATGAACTGGAAGTATTGAAATGAGGCCTGTCAGATGCGATGATCTTCATTCCAGTCTTCCAAATCATTAAATTTTCTTATAATATTTGATCTTTCTTCAGCAATTACTCCCTCAAAACACTTTAACTTATGGTTGGAGTCTTCTCCTAGTTTGTGTGATTGAATCCTTTACACAATAAAGGAAAATTATTTGTTTCTTGCTCTAACACTGTTTGACAACCCACAAGGAATCTGAAACTTTATACACAACACTGGACAAAGCACATTTATTCCCTGTACAGGGAGACGTTACCATGTTCTTTCCCTGCATGCCTAATCTAAAATGGATTATAGAACATGGACTATTCATATTATCACACTGGTCAATTAACAATATTAAATAACAATGGAATCCTACATCTCATATTACTCATAACTCATTTTTGACAAAAAGTGGGCAAAGCACATTCTTTTCCTGTACTCTTCATATGCTTGATGCATTTTTTGGACCAAAATGTGCATAACAAATATGTACATACCAGGTTACTGATTTCACGGTATCTTGTGGTACACATAGTAACCATTTCTCTGCATTGTTCTCGCTATGGAATTAGATTTCTTCATACAGCTTCCTCTGGTCAATTGCATTTGTTTCATTTTGTAATAAGTTATCAATATTAATTTTTAAGTGTACATCTTGTCTTTATTATTTTTCTAAATTACAACAGAAAGTTTTCACATCTTTTTCATATTTATTATTAACCTTTAAAAAATAAACTGCAAGGTTTCCTCTTCCTTTACATCTTGGTTTGACTGATGGCCTACAGTTAATTGAGATTGTGCATCTGATAATATGTTATCTTCTTCTCTTATGCACGTGATAGAAATCTAAACTCTTGTATGTCTAATATGTAATAATTTGCTCTTTAATAGATATGTTAATGTACTATGATCAGTGTGTATTATTGTTTCATTTTCTAATAGATGTTCAAATTTCTTAAACACCCGTACCACAGATAAAGTTTCTTTTTCTGTTATAGTGAAATTTCACTCATGTTGTATGAGCATTCTACTAGCAAAAGCTATTGGTCTGTGTTTTATTGTATTGTGTTTATTATATTCCAGTAATATGTGGCATCCTGAACTGTAGTCTGATGTTTCCACTGCTAGATGGAAAGATAGAGAAAAATTTGGGTGAATTAGTAGTAGAAAATTTGTCAAAGTTTCTTTAATATTGTTGAATTCCTCTATGCAGAGTCTATCCCAGTTCCATTTTGCATTTTGTTTCAATAATTTCATTAAATTAAGTGCTTTAAGCACTCTATTTGGAAGTAATTTTCTGTAAAATCCTACATTCCCAGATACGATTTGTTTTTCATTGGAAGGTTCTGGACAGAATTTAACTGCAGCTAATCTGTATTTATAATGTGCCCCAAAACTTAAATTCATTTCTTCCAAATTGTGATTTTGACAGCTTAACTGTATTTCTTCCATGTTGTGGATACCACTACTACATCATCCATGTATAACAACACTTTATTCCTTACTTCATTAACTATTGCCTTATCCAATGCTTTTAAGAATATTGTTACACAGACAATTAGACCAAATTCTTGTACTTGGAAATGGTATGTTTGTCCTCCAAATAAAAATGCTGTATATTTTCAGGAATTGTTGTATAGCTCAGTTTGCCAATATCGTTCCAGTAAATCCATTGTGTCTATGTACCTTGACCCTGCAAACTTTAGTGACATTCGCTCTATTGTGGGTGTCCCATCCCTTTCTGGTTCAGTTATTTTGTTGACAGTGTGTGCGTCTAACACCAATCGCATGGTTCCATCTGGTTTTTTAACGGGTACTAAAGGATTGCTGTAACAACTATAAGATGACCCAATTACATTCCACTAATTTCCTTTTGTACCACTGTGTTTTTGGATACCGGTACAGAGTATGATCTTATGTAGACTGGGCTGTGGGGTCCAGTCTTCCAAGTATGAACAAAGTCTTTAAAATTCACTAGTATCATTAAAAAGAAATTTATATATAAATTTATGTATTTATAAATGTATAAATGTATAAATATAAATGTATAAATGTATAAATGTATAAATTTATGTATTTATATAAATTTATGTATTTGCATAATAAAGTAATCATATCCTCTTTTTTCAATTTCATTGAAGTTTTTTGATTTATTTATATTGTTGATTATATCTTTTTTGTCTATCTGTAAATCGTAGCTGCATAACTCATGTTGGTATTTTGTCATAGTTTAGCTTCTGTCGCAAGATTTAAACCAAATCTACATGTAGTTATTTGTTCAATGTACATGGTAATTATTTCTTCTTGTTGTTCATAAGCAAATGTTGCTGTTCCACTATGGAAATTCTGTTCTGAAAACCAGTCTACACCTAGGATTATAGGTATATTAAAACCTCCAACAATGAACATTGGTTATTGAAATGTATAATCATCTAAAGCAAATCTAACAAATAACTCATCATGTACTGGTTTACCCATTTCCCCTGCTATCTGTACTCCTTTTACTGGTGCTTAGGGAATACATCCAATAAGCTATTTTGCTCCAAGAAATAGTGATCAGTTACCAAAACATCACTCCCAGAATCTAAAATTATTCCTACTTAGTTTTAGTTTTATACATTCAATTATTGGTTGTATCTTCCCGTGTAAGAATTCTTCTGTTAATTTATCATCTGGTCATACCTACTCAGATCCAAAGCATATACTTGAGGCTCATTTTCTATTGCTTCAGATGACTGAGCCCCTTCCTGGAAGCATATTAGTTTTCACTTTCCACGTTCATATTGTTGTTGAATACACTATTCTGAAAGCTTCTGTTATTATCTATTCCCAGATCAAATATGATCCTAACCATCGTGTCCTCTGTTTCCTATACTTGTAATGTCTTCTCTAGGTACATGAAATGCTTTGTGGTTCACAGCAAGAGCCCAATAATCAGCATGTCCAAACAAGGCATGTCTGCTACATATAAGAAAAATAGAAGAGGAGCTAGCAATGGTCCTTGTGGAAGGCCACTATTACACTTAATTGCAGGGCTCATCTTACTCACCATCATGACTTGGAAGCTTCTACTGCGTAGCATAGCATTCATGAGGTTTCCAATTTTAAGACATGTAGACACACTAGGGGTGTCCAATTTTAGTTCACCTGAGGCCACATTGGAAAAATGCGAGGAGTTGGTTAGTATTGTTGGTAATGTTACCTGTTTACCATCTTTCTAACTGTCTTTCCACTGTGTCAACTTGTTCTGCATCTTCTAATAAAGTAACTTTTGTTCAATCTTTTCCTACTGGTCTGTCTCCCACTCTCCATGGTAAATAGATGAGGCAGTTATCTATAACGAAGTACTGTTTCAAAGAAGCTGCATAAATATTCAGACAGATCATGGTAACATTTCAATGTGGTGCAAAGATGGCAACTTTGATTTAAATGTTCAGAAATATAAAACTGTGCACTCCACAAAACGAAAAAAATGTAGGATTCTATGATTATAGTATCAGTGAGTCATGGCTGGAATCCGTCAAACCATACAAACACCTGGGTATAAAACTTTGTAGAATTATGAAATGAAATGATCACATAGGCTCAATTATGGTAAACCTGATGGTAGACTTCGGTTTATTGATAGAAAGCTGGGGAAATGCAGTCAGTCTCCTTTGGAGACTGCTTATAAGTCATCCTGTGACCCATCCTGGAATACTGTTCAAGGGTGTGGAACCCATACCATATATTACTAACGGAGTATATTGAACACAAACAGGAGAAGGGCAGTACGAATCGTCACAGGTTTCTCTGTTGCATGGGAGGGTGTCAAAGAGATGCCAAAGAAACTGAACTGCCAGACTCTTGAAGATAGATATACAGGGTGATTCAAAAAGAATACCACAACTTTAAAAATGTGTATTTAATGAAAGAAACATAATATAACCTTCTGTTATACATCATTACAAAGAGTATTTAAAAAGGTTTTTTTTTTTTCACTCAAAAACAAGTTCAGAGATGTTCAATATGGCCCCCTCCAGACACACAAGCAATACCAACCCGATACTCCAACTCGTTCCACACTCTCGGTAGCATATCAGGTGTAACAGTTTGGATAGCTGCTGTTATTTCTCGTTTCAAATCATCAATGGTGGCTGGGAGAGGTGGCCGAAACACCATATCCTTAACATACCCCCATAAGAAAAAATCGCAGGGGGTAAGATCAGGGCTTCTTGGAGGCCAGTGATGAAGTGCTCAGTCATGGGCTGCCTGGCGGCCGATCCATCGCCTCGGGTAGTTGACGTTCAGGTAGTTACAGACAGATAAGTGCCAATGTGGTGGCACTCCATCCTGCTGAAATATGAATTGTTGTGCTTCTTGTTCGAGCTGAGGGAACAGCCAATTCTCTAACATCTCCAGATACTGTAGTCCAGTTACAGTAGCACCTTCGAAGAAAAAGGGACCAAAAAATTTATTGGCTGAAATGGCGAACAAATGTACAACTAAATGAAACTTTATAGCTCCCTTAATTTGCCGACGGATAGTGCTTAGCTCTGCCTTTTGTCGTTGCATAGTTTTAAATTACTAAAGTTGTGGTATTCTTTTTGAATCACCCTGTATATAATCCTGAGAAAGATTACATATCAAGTCTCAAGAGCTGCATTTAAATGATGACTTTAGGAATATATTACAACCCCCCAAGTATCGCTCCCGTGCGGGTCCTGAGAATAAGATTACATTAATTACAGCATGCATAAAGGCTTCTAACAATCATTCTTCCCACATTCCATACATGAATGGAACAGATAACAACCCTAATAACTCGTACAGTCGGATGTTGGCAGTAATCGATTGTTGTATGCATCTTTGTCTCATAGCAAAATTCTTCATAATTAGTTTTGTCATCTTGATTTTTTAATTCTCAGTTTAATTTTCTTTCCTCCCAGGTTAATTTCACTCCAGTGTCATGTGCAAGAGTTTGGTCAATATGTGTGTTACTAATAAACTGCACATCTGACAAGAAGAAGGGACAGGATGTTATCAAATAACTTCCATGGTGCTGGTGGGAGCTGTAGAGGATAAAAATCATACAGAAAGACAGAGATTCGAATACATCCAGCAAATAATTGAGGATGTAGGTTGCAAGTGCTGTGCTATGCTGAGAAGAAGAGGTTGGCACAGGGGAGGATTCAAGGCGGACCGCATCAAACCAGTCAAAAGACTATTTAAAAATAAAACAAATATATAAACATATAAATAAATGTGCTCTGTATTAGTTGTCAAATTTCTGACTAGATGAAATCATCTTAAATCTTGATTTAATGCCAATCAGTATTCTGATAACTTGAAAGTACAGTCAGAATTTATTATTCATTGACTATACATCAAACCAGAGATTAGTCAGTAGTATGTCTCTTTACATTAGGCTGACATCCAGTTCAGACTCTTGGCATTCAATCAACTAAACTAAATTCTCTTACAAAAAGATTCAATATGTACTGAAATTATTGCAATATATCATGTTTGAGTCACTGATATTCCTTCGAGCCACATACAGCACAGCATTCTCTTTGTTGCACTTGCAATGCCATTGAGAGCAGCACTACAGCTCTCATCAGCACACGATGCCCATAAGGAATATCTCAGACAAATACAGGATGGAGTGTGGTAAATTGCTTTTTTAGAATTTATGTTGTGGTGGAACTGTTGGTCAAATACAGGGGAGAGTGGGCATAGTTTATAGTGACTGATTGGAGGTCTGTATTCAGTTGTTGTTCAGTTGCAATAATGCAATGGACACATGAGGTGTGCCCATTTTATGTTGAAGTGTATTTCTCGAATTCCCTCTCAATCATTGCAGTGCAGTGTGCTCTTCGTTTTCGATTTGCAGTACCTCCACGCGAACGTTTTCCTGGACAGCAGTCAATTTTAAATTGGGCAAATGCATTCAAAACAACAGGGGATATGTCATCTGTATGAAGAGGACCTGAAAGAAGCGTTACAACAATACAAAATGTCAACGAGTTAGAGCAGCAGTACTGCAATCTCCGAAACGTTCAGCTTGGAAACATGTACTTGCTCTTGGCATTTCAAGATATTCTCTCCTCTGGATTCTTCACCTGTATTGAATGTGCATGGTCCAGCAATTGTCAGTAGGGGATTATGTAAGAACATCTTGTGAGGACATGCTTGCAACCATACCCTGTGACGCAAATGTGTTCTTTTCTGATGAGGCACATTTTCACCTCAGTGGGTGTGTAAACAAACAGAATATGCAGTACTGGAGCGACACAAACAACCAGAGACACCTGCACTCAGACCACGTCACTTGGTGGTGCGCCTTATCACGAGTAGGCATCATTGGCCCTTACTTTTTCCAGGAAAATCATCGTGCAGTAACTGTGTATTCGGATCATTATTTTAGTATGCTGCATGAGTTTTTCCAGCCAGCTTTCAAGGCAATGCAATTACAGGATATCTGGTTTCAACAAGATGGTGCCACTGCATGCACAGCAAGCATTATCATGAATTTTTTGAGGCAAACGTTTTCTGGAAGGTTTCCCTCTCGGATGGGAGTTCGCACCTGGCCCACACGATCACCGGACTTAGCCCCACACGATTTTTTTCTCTGGTATTACCTCAAGTCAAAGGTGTATTGCAACTGCCCTAACACCCTCGAAGACCTGCGGAACAACATTCAGGTTGAAATTGCAATAAAACCAGAAGCCATGCTTGAAAGAGTACATGACAATTTCAGAAAACAACTGTGGCAGTGTGTAAATTGTGAAGGGGGACATTTGCAAGATATACTGCTTCAACCAAGTAATTAGAAACTTCCATTATTGTCCAATATGAGAAAAATAAAAATATAAGTTTCCAAGTGTTCATTATATTTTTTAAATTTCATTCCCAAATCAGCAATTTACCACACTACACTCTGTAAATACAACCACCACAACAAAGCGTACTCCATAATAAATATTCATACATAATAAAGATATTTTCAACCCTCAAATACAAACACTCAGCTGTGTAGGCTTGTTCATTTACACATCAAGCTAGTACAGGATTTCCCTATTAAGCATTTTTTTTTCTCAAATTCTTGACAATTAAATTCAGAAATGTCTCACACCCTCAAAAGCTGCAGAAGTTATAACATGCTAGTCTTTTTATGGTAGCCCTCTCTGGAGAATCATAGATTGCCTTACAAGAACCCTGAAATCCCAGCTAAAATTCCAAAAGTATCCTCAACAATGTGGAGAGCAGGAGTGTCTGTAAACCATTCATGTTTTAGTTAAGTTTCTGTGAGCATAAGGCTTCATTAAAGTGGTTATGACTGAAATAGAATGATCCCAAACTGAGACATACAGCATCTTCACACTGTAATGGGCCACCCTCCTCTAGCATTATCTTTTTTTATATATACTAGAAATCACCGAAATCATGTATACTATCAATTCTTGTGTAGGTGAACATTATACCAGCTGTCTAACTGAATGAACTTCATATGATTTTGTATATGATGTGTTATGTTTTGAGCTAAAATATGTAAAAAGAAATTAATTTGTTACAATCGATATGTACTAATGGTTAAAATTAATCTTCTTTTAAAAATATTTTTCTTTTAGAAATATCTGGCATAATTAAAATTCATATTATTAATCACACAATCTAACGCATATTATAAAATTTATTTCAGAACTCATTTATAAAATAATGTTATATCTTGGCGATGATTCTCCATTTGTCAAAAATGTTTGTAAACTCTTTTGCTTTGTAAACTCTTTGGAGTATTGTGAGTACTGCAGAATGTTAGTGATGGAAGTAGACGAATTTCTAATCTTGTCAACAACAATGTGAATTCATGTTCTGATGTGGAATTTTAATGTTGGTGTGATATAAAAGAATGGGATAAAATAAAAAGATATTCATAGCAACAGGAAAATATTCCTCAGTTATTCAGTTCAACAAGAACCTGCAATGTTATAAAAATTACAGCCTCAAGAATGTACTCTAGACGCAAGACTTGGAGCCAACAACAACGAGATAATGAAGATAAGAAAAATTTTTTCTTTTGTATATCTTATGCCTCTCGAAGCTATTGAAGACAATGAACAGACTAAGAGGAATTTAATGGTGATGTGTGGGAGGTTAAGATTATTAGTGTGGGCGTCAGCTGTGATCTGTTGACTGATAACGATGTTTTGCCTGTTGCAGAAGAAGAAGGGACAATTATTTGTGTGTGAGGTTTTTATGTAAATGATCTTTAATTACTTGATGAAAGAAAACACTATAAATGCCCAACAAAGTCAGAACAACAGGAACGAGATAATATCAACAATGACGGAGCGGATGAATTGAAAGAGGGCTTTACAACTATGACAAAGGCCACCAGAAAAGATAACTACAAACTATTTGTGAAATTAATTTTTTTTTTTGTGGACTCATGTGATTTATAGGGAAATGAATAGAGACAAGGGTAGTGATGATGCCTAGACATGTTTCGATCAAGTAAAAGAGTAGAAAGCAAAGAAACAATGAAAACTGATAATATGAAGTTGATTTTGGCAAAATTCAGAGCAGTTAAATGATCAGTTAACAGAAATAAAAACCAACAACAATAGCAAATTTAGTGCAGTCAATGATCAGTTAACAGAAATATGAACTGAAAACAATAATAAAATGGACAAGTACAATACCAAATAGAACAACTTAGTAATCAGGTTTCAGAACTAAAAGATGGGTTGCCACTTGGATTAAAAAGCATGAATGAAAAATTAATGTATTAGAAAATAAATTTATTGTTTTGGAAAATGAGTGAGTTGCACAGTCTGCAAATCAGGAGAAGAATGTTAATGATGTCAAAGTTCAACAGAAGGTCGTAGAGAAAAAAATGGAACAGAATTTCAGTAGTTTAGATCAAAAAATTTTAAATGTTGAAAACAGTATGCTAACTAATGTAAATGTTTTAGACCAAAAATTTTCAGTAGTTAAGGAAAATTGTATTTACAACAATCCATATTCAAATAATGGTATTGTGTGGTCCCACATCCCAATCAAAAGTTTTCCATCAGACAATTTACATCCAGTGGATATTCTACACCACTGTAGAGATAGTCTTGTGTCAGGAATGGTTGATAACCATGAGATTAAATTTGTTACAAGATGTTTTGAAATTGAAGCTCTGTGTAAATCTAAATTTTGATCTGAAGCTGAACAGGGGAGAATTAAAAGTGAATTTTTGAATGGTCCAAATTATAGGAATGGGGACGGTACACTGAAAGAATTTTGTAAGAATCAATTTAAGAAATTAACACATCTTGACAAACCATTTGATGAAATGACTTTGATTAATAAACTAAAAAGGAGATTACCAGCGAGCTTGCAGTGGGATTTAGTACATAGATCTGACAATTGCCTTGAACAGTTTTTACGATATGTTGAAAGGCTGGATAGGGCACTAGAAAGAAGCATGTACCATAACAATCGGAATGACAGAGATCACAATGATAACAACTACAGAAACAGAGAGTGTGGTAACTTTTATCAGGGCCAACATGGTAATAGAGACAGAAACTTTGAACATCAGCAGAATAGGAACAATGGGGATAACAATGGGCAATATAACAGGAAAAACATAGAGGCAACTATTCAGGAAACGGTGGTACGCCTCAATGTTCTGTGGTGAGGAAACACAACAAGTACAGGACCCCCAATTTACATTTGCAATTAGACAATAATAACAGTGTTAACAATGTGGCACAGGTACCTGAAGCTGAACAGAAGGAACATCAGATTTCTCATTTGTGTTTTGATAAAAAGTTTTGGGATACTACGTTTAATTATAGTGATGTAGGTGCTAATCACAAACCAGAATGTGAGAGTAATGAGAATTTTGATATATTGTGTACTAATGATTTCTTCTCTTGGTCAGAAACAGTGGTATCGATGTATGTAAAACAGGTGGTAACTGTATTGGATCTGAATTAGGTGGTATTTTTGATGATGTGAATGGGAGCTGTGAAATGACCGGGGCTGGTAAGTCTGAGACTGTTAGCTTATTGCAATTGAATGTAGGTGAGTTGTGTGATTTTGATGGAGATGATGAGACTTGTGTTATTAAAGATGTTGTTGGTGAAACAATTTTGGAAGAGAATGATAATGATGATGAGTATTAGGTATTTGTGGAGTTTAAGAAAAATGAAGTTTCAGAGTTGTTTGTGAATACAGGTAAGGTAAGGTAAGGTAAGTGATGTATGTGATGATGTAAGTGAGAGACATGGAATACCAGTCCAGTCAAAGTAGTTTTTCATTAATGTCATACAGTGTAATCATCCAAACAGTAAAAGTGAGTTATCTGTAAGCTTAGAGAATAAAAGTGAAAACTTTTTGAAATTTGTTTGAGACCAAATTGATGATAACATACATAAATGTGCATTCTGGGACAAGTTAGCTGTGGTTGATCAAAATTTGTATCTGAATTGGTTGAATGAAGTGAAAGAAGATCTAAGTAGGAAATGTAATTTTGACAGTAATATATTTTGTGTTCCTTCTGTAATAAGTAATGTTAGTTGTGCTACAGAATTGATTCAGTGTAATCAATCTTCACCTGACAACATGTATAACTATAGTAATGCTATGATACCAGTAAAGTTGATAAAATGCTGCAAAAACAGTATAGATGTAGTATTTGATGAAATTAAAAGTGATCTTTTGCATGAAGTATCAAATAGCAGATATGATGATTCAGATTTTGGATGTTCTTACATTAACATTAAGATTGATCAGTGGGAAGCGAAATTTGATTGATACAGGTAGCCCAATTTGTGACATATCTGAACAATTTAGAGACGAGATACAGTATAGTACGGATTTTGCGGAAATGTCCAATGCACCTGTACAAATAAGAGGAGCTAATGGAAAGCAAAACAAGTACGTAAAATGTTAAGTACTGTTGACATTTGGTACAGAGGACAAGATATATGAACATGAATGAATAATGATACCTAGTCTAGAAGAAAATATTCAGTATGTTTGTAGATTTTTAAGATTATGTAATTGTGTTTTGTTTGCCATGAATTTAGTATGTAAGACCATGTAGATTCTAGAGTTCTGTCTTATCCTTTGACTGGGTTTTAATCTGTCTGTGGATATATAAAACTATATAATTGTGTTTTATTTGTCTGAAATTTAGTATGTAAGATGATGTGATTTTTAAAGTTCTATCATATCGGTTGACTAAGTTAAAATCTATGATACACTAGTCAGTTGTGTTCTGTAGTAGATTTATGCTTTAGAATTTAATACATATATCCCATGAGACTAAATTAGTAGATCCTTTTGCAATTTTGAAATGGGACTATGTTCATAATTAGTAGTGCAAAAATTAGGAATAGTATCTGAACATATCTGTGTCTGATGCCTTGATAGTCATTTTTTCCATTGCATTTAACTGTCTTCATTAATGTTTCATATGTGAACACTTTTTAATTTCACCTCACATAAATTCCATATAACTGGTGTTACTAAGGAGAACATATCTTGTTTGATGTGAAGGGTGTATGGAACAGCATATTTAGCATACAAATCAATGTTTCAGGATCTGATATGAATGCTAGACAGGCAGTCACCCATCCACTGGAGCGTGTGTTGAGAACTCTAGAGAGGAAACTGAAAGATGTGGGTGAATCCAGTCCCCACACTGTTGTATGGCTGAACCCTGCTGGACCAGTCAACTTGCAAGAGATCGTAGGTGTTGGGTAATGCCCTTGAGCATCTGTCAACTGGATCTATGTTGTGACTGATATTTGCGAATTGTTAGCTAAGACTGCTAAAGACAGTGTTATTCAGCAAAATGTATGTAGGGGGATTGACTTTCCAATGCATTATGCAACTTTAAATCAGTATGTATTTTTTATCATTTGTAAATGAATCTTTTAGGTCTTTATGTACATAGGTTACGTGGTATAGACAATTAGCAAATAGTGTGTAAGTCATTTACTAGTATGGGCAATATAACAAGATGTATACATGTTTGCTTTCATTTACTGATTTTGGTTCTCGAGGTACTGGATTGTGTCATCATTCAAAGCTATTTATGACTCTGTTTGCCTGTATTTATCCTGAGTAATGAAACATTATATCTATTTGGAACTTGAGTTCTTTGCATATAATTGAACTTATTGATATGATTATGAACTTTATTCATTATGTTGTGTCAGAACATTTTTTGCTGGTTTGTACCCGGTGTGGTTTGGATTCATGGGTCGGTGGTCGGCCCCCACATCGTAAACTCAGGCCCTATTATTTTTCCATTATTTTGTTCTTTTATGAGACAACATATCCTTGAATACTGTGGTTTATGTGGCTGATTGTTTCCTATTTATGACTGAGTATATTCTTCTGGTCTGTACCCATCGTAAGTTTTTCAAGTCGGCTCACTTGTTGTACACTTAGGCTCTGAAATTTTTTATCTTCTCTTTTGAAGATTTTGAAAGTTTGATTATATAGCTCTTAACTTAAAAATTATAAATTCAAATAATTCACATAGTCTCTGCAATTATTTCTACAGTTTAGTGGTGCAATGTTGTAGTTTTAACCTGGTGTTATTTGTCTTGTGACATGTATGTTCCACAGATCTGAATGCCATATCCTGATATATGTATAGACTATGATATGTATAGTAGATATTTTTCTTATGTTTTCTGTAATATGTTATGTATCAGACTCTTCTATACATCTATTTGCTATCCTGGGCATCATTTTGTACACCATTTGGCAAACCTTATAGTCTATCACAAAATATTGCAAAAATTTTGTGAGCGGGATATTGTAATGGGTCACCCTCCTCTAACATTATTTTTTTATATAGAAATAACTGATACCATGTATACTATTGAGTCTTGTAAAGATGAACATTATATCAGCTGTCTAACTGAATGAACTTCATATGATTTTGTATATGTTGTGTTATGTTTTGGGCTAAAATATGTAAAAAGAAATTAATTTGTTACAATCAGTACATACTAATGGTTAAAATTAATCTTATTTTAAAATCATTTTTCTTTTAGAAATATCTGGCATACTTAAAATTCATATTATTAGTTGTACAATCTAAAACAAATTATAAACTTTATTTCAGGACTAAGTTATACAGTAATGTTATATCTTGGTGATGATTCTTCATTTGTCAAGAGTGTTGTAAACTCTTTCACTTTGTAAACTCTTTGGAATATTGTGAGTACCACAGAATGTTAGGAGTAGCGGGCATGCCTCTGATGGAAGTAGACAAATTTCTAATCTTGTCAACAACAATGTGAATTCGTGTTCTGATGTGGAATTTATATTTGGTGTGATACAAAAGAATGGGATAAAATAAAAAGTTGTTCATAGCAACAGGCAAATATTCATCAATTATTCAGTTCAACAAGAACATAAACAAGAATGTACCCTAGATGCAAGACTTGGAACCAACGAAAACGAGATAATGAAGATAAGTAAAAGTTTTTCTTTTGTATATCTTCTGCCTCTCAAAGCTATTGAAAATAATGAACAGACTAAGAGGAATTTAATGGTGATGTGTGGGAGGGTAAGATTACAACGTTAGTGCTGGAAAATTACTGTTTACCGTATTGTCAAATTCATACTGAGACAGCTTTTCAAGAAGCAGGATTCGTAAATGCACCTGCATCGAAACCCTTTCATTTGCACCAACATCATCAGTGATTAAAAATTGTAACTTTCATTTCCATTAACTAAACTCTGAACGTATTCTTATAGTTAAATTAATATGATCCTGTTCCTGGTGGCTGTCACGTTTTGCCAGCTATAGCCCCATTACAATTTGGAGCATTTCATTTTTTTTCTTTTAAAATTCTTATGCCAGCTGCTTCCATTTTGGTTTGGTCTGTGGGGGTATGCAAAGGAACGTCATCTCTTATAGCTAGCTATTTCATTTTCCTTGGCATACAATGTAAATTTAGTAATAATTTATGTTTTTCTTCTCTACAGATGCAACTACTCTCACCTTACTAATTTTCATTTGTCAGTCCTTCAAATTGTCAGACTTTTAATATAACATAGGAAAAAAACCTTACAGATGTGCTATTCACTATTTCCTTCATATCCATAGAAAATACTTTGTATCAGGTTGGTGCATAAATTCATAGGGTTTTTCCCTAAGTTTGATATACACAACAGATACACATAACAGAGATTTTAGTAATCAATAATACATTCTTCTTCACTATTTACAACAGTCTGCCAATCTTGGGGTAACTTTTCAATTTTGCAATGTAGAAATCACTTGGTTTTGAGGCAAAGCACTCACCAACCCATGTTCGGAGCACATTTTCGTCTGTAAAAGAAGTTCCTTGAAGGTTGTTTGATAGAGATAAATGTCGTCACTGATGGTTACACCTCTGGGAAGCAATTCATAGGACACCACATTGTCACTGTTCCAACAGATGCGTAACATTATTATTTGTGGATGTGCGCAGATTTTTGTATGGGAAGTTGCTGCTTTCTTTGGGCTCAACCATACCTATATCTTTCTTATGTTAGCATAAAGTTATCGTTTCTCATCACCAGTAATGATACAGGACAGGAAGGGTCGGAGTTGTTCAAGAACCAATTGATGACAAGCAAGCAGGCCATCTGCTGATTTTTGTGATTTTGGTTTAGAGCATGTAGTATCCATACACCCAATGTCTGAATCTTCTGCATTGCATGCAAATGTTGCACAATGGTGGAATGATCACAGTTCACCACATTTGCCAGTTCTCGAATACACTGATGCGGATCATTGTGGATTAATGTATTTAAGAGATCTTCATCAAACCCTAAATGTCTTCCTGAACAAGGAGAGTCAATAATGTCACAAATGTCATTCTTAAAATGAGAAAACCATTTCCTTGTCATTCTCTGCCCAATGTCATTATCCCCATACATGGCACAAATGTTTCTGGCTGCCTCTGCTGCTGTCACCCCTCTGCTGAACTCAAACAAAAGAATATGTAACAAAAGTTCCAATTTGTAGCATCCACAGCTCCACTCACTATCTCCAAATGACAACACATAAACTCAAAATAGCAACAGTGAACTACAAATAGTCAATAAATAAGCCCATAACAACCAGAATACCAACATGCACAACAAAAGCACTACAAGCTTATGCACCAACCTATTAATGAAAGTGATAAGATCAAATACCATCACTGTTGTAAAATACTTGAGCATAACTCCACTGGTTCATGTGTTTCGTTTGGGAATCCATATAATACAAGCATTCTCTAGCAGGGCCACAACCCAACTCTGCTATGTTACATAAGGAAACACAAAAAGGAAGATTGGTCTGATAAGGTAGAGGACAAGAGGAATGGCTCTGAGCACTATGGGACTTAACATCTATGGTCATCAGTCCCCTAGAACTTAGAACTACTTAAACCTAACTAACCTAAGGACAGCACACAACACCCAGCCATCACGAGGCAGAGAAAATCCCTGACCCCGCCGGGAATCGAACCCGGGAACCCGGGCGTGGGAAGCGAGAACGCTACCGCACGACCACGAGATGCGGGCGGACAAGAGGAACTAAGTTATTAGAAGAAGTATGTAATTATGTGTGTACTAGTAAAAACAAAAATTCTGGCATAAGCTTAGGTTATAGAATTGCAGGAGATGAAGCCTTATCCAGCAAACTCATGTCCAAAAAATCCGCCAGTGGCATTCTGTTATAAGTTTAATTAGGAAATTTGCACAGGTGTTTAGAGACAAGCAGAAGGGCTATTCCAATCCTAGTGCTATCCCTTACCACAGCACAGCATCAACAGTCAGTTCAGAAACTGCTCATGACATGATATCCCTCATAATCCTGAGTGTAACTGTTCTGTCAAAAATGCTGAAATGTGGGATACACTTTGGTGAAAGGCCTTCTGCTTGATAGATAACACTATTAACACCACATTAGTTATTCACACTAACTTCCATTCCATCTATAGATACACCATGGAAGCTCAATGTAACTCACATTTATGAACAACAGTAGTATGGCCATATTTATCCGTATGTCCATTATCAGAATTTTTATGATCGCCTAACACATTTTCATCACAATTTTTACCAGTGTCTGTGCAGCAATTACTGTTTCAAACTTCATATTTTCAAGACTGAAGCCAGAAGAAAGAAACCACAAGGTTGCAAACAGACTTTGTTCACTTAAATGGAGCCTCTCGTGACAGTGGTTGACTTGCCATTTAAAAGTGCAACAATGTCTAATAGTTCACAGATGTTAGTTGGACACATAAGTAAATAATTCTTGTAGTTGAGAGGACAGCTATGTTGTGGTTACACACACAAACAAGAACACGCACAAAGTTCTGAACATTTTAATGTGAACAAAGTTACAATATTCCATACAGGTCCAGAATACAAAAGATAGCACTAGTCCAAGATACAAAATGTGGTTTGTCCCAAGAGTGGAGGTCAAGTTACTACAAACTTATAGAATACAACAGCAAAAAGAGAGAAAGGCCGTTCCACTCTGGAGTTATATGAGGTCAGTTTGTTGATCAGTGTCTTGAGGTGGTGTTGGCCATTGGTATTGTGCAGAGCAACTGAGGCACTGCAGTCTTCTGACGACAAATCATGCCACAGGCTGACTGTCAATCCTGTGCCATCTGACACTGATGCAGGTAAGTTGAATAGCAACAGCTCATTTCGGTGCCTCATGAAATGTCATGGTTGCCCTGGTGATGGCACAGTACAAGATGACTGGTAACACGATGGGTTACTACAGTCCTCTCCCTTTTGCGGCATGACGGTGAGTTGGTGCAACCTTGGCATCCCTCTCCCATACCAAGGGCTGCCCTGTGCTATGCAAGAAGGTGATGTCCACAATCTCCTGTGCCTCAGAGACTGCCACCCTCAGTGTGGACAGAAGTTCCATGTTTGTGGTAACCAGAGCATAGGGCTGGAAGTGGCCCTGGCAATGGCGACTCTGCCATGAGCAGACACCCTGCAGTGCAATGCCAGATACAGAGCATGTCAGAGCTGGCATAGGAGCTATGTGGACATCTGGCTCCTTGGGAGTGGGAATATGGTGGGGCATCTCCTGCGATTCACTCCACAGCTCTGACCACTGAAGGGCTCAGATACTACTGACCTCTGATTATCCAGTGGGGGGCTGGGACAGACATCTGGAGCTGTAGACAAGGAGTGAAAAGGGGGGGGGGGGGAGGGAGGCACACCACAGGGGGCCACACCAAGGAAAGCAAAGGTGCCATGAGAGGCAGTGGAGGGAATGGAAAATCAGGTTCAGATAGCTTGGTCAGCTCAGAAGATGTGCGGGGGGGGGGGGGGGGGGCAGTGGAGACTGGTTCCCCACCCGCAGGCATAATTGTGATGGCAGGGCACCAACTTGTTACCTGTCTTTAACATGAAGATGTACTGACCCCGATGACTGTGAACAAATTCTGGAATCCAATGTTCATGGCACCAAAATAATGCACCAAAATGGGGGTCCCCAGTGCATAGCGTGGTGATAAAGGCACATCAGGCAGGTGAGGGATCGGCAGAAGGAGGTGCAGTACTGTGCATGGCTGGCACCCGTGCAGCAACTCTGCTGAGCTTTCTCACCAATAGGAATGGACCTGTAAATACACAGAAGATGTGAGAACAGCTCTTCTGCCAGAGCATCCCTGATGTGATTTTTCGTCTACGTCTTGAAGGTCTGAGTGAGGCATTATGACTCCCCATTGGACTGAAGGTGAAAGGGAAAGGGGGGGGGGGGGATGATCTGACATGTTAGATTCCATACTGCAAACAGAAGTCTTTAAGTATCTGAGAGTGAACTGTGGCCTAATACTAATCACCCGGGTGCGAACAAGGCCATCAGTAGTGAAGATCCAGGTGAGAGCAAGTACAGCAGTCTCTGCCATCATAGGATCACATTTACAATGTGTGAGAAATTGGAATAAGCATCAATGATGTGTTCAAGAAGGCAGTTTGTAAAGTCCAAGTGGATGCATTTCCGTGGCTGCATAGGTGCCAGTCACAATGGGTAACATTGTCATAGAGTGTCCTGGTAACCTGCACCCACAGGACAGGCATCAGTTAAGTCTTGAATTTCCCAACTGCCACCTGGCCAATATATGTAGCTTCATGCAAGTATTTTTGGATCAGGTCCAATGCTCAGGCCAGGTGCTGTTCATGCCATCCTCGGTGGAATGTTGCCACACTTGGGGGAGAACGAGATCTGCACTGATAGCGTGACTGATGTGAGAGCTCATAATAGGAAAGCCATGTGCTGCCTTCTGAGCTTCCTCATCAAGATAAATGCAAAGTACTTTGCTCTTGGTTGAAACCAGGGCCACGACCAATAGTAAGATGAGGGAGAGCGTCCACATCAGAGTGCTGAGCCTTTGGGTAGAAGTGAATCTCATAATGGTAACAGCTGAGGAACAGGGCCCACTGTTGGAGTCTGTGGGCTGACTTTTATCCAGCAGGTGTGCAGTGGTGCCAAAGAGAGAGATCTGAGGCTTATGGTCCACAACAATATGAAACTTCTCATCATGTAAAAATTTCATGAAACTTCTTGATTGCATAAATAATAGCAAAGGCCTCTTTCTCAATTTGGGACTAATTCCATTGTGCCATTTTGAGTACTTTTAGGCAACTGCGAATAGCTTTTCAAAAATGTCAGGATTGCAACAGTCCAGAATAAACCCCAACCCAGGAATGGGATGTATCATTAGACAAGACAAGCTGCTTACCTGGGTGGACCATAGCAAGGCAAGGGGCCAAACAAAGACTATCCTTTAAGGCTGTAAATGCTTGGTTACATGCAGTCATCCAGACATGCGACCCAAGTTTTTCCAGCAACAGGTTAAGAAGATGCGCAACAGTAGCCACTTGTGGGATGAATTTATGACAATAAGCAACTACATCCAGAAATGCCTGGAGCTCCTTCAGGTTAGTGGGTTGGGGAAGAGAATCAGTATCAGCAACATAACTGTTCATCAGATCTATTCCCCACCGGGAGATGACACGTCCGAGATTTTAAAAAAGTGAGACTTATCCAGTCTGCACTTGAGACACACATCCTGTAGAGCAGAGCTTGAAACAGAAGTTGAAGGTTCCACAGACACTCCAATGTGGAGGGGTCCATGATCACAATATAATTGAGACAGTTGGTGTGACATACTCCAAGAAATGTATTGGCTGCTTGGCTGCATGAAATAGATTCAATAACATCCACAGGTACCAGTGTATTGAGTTTCTCCATAACTTTATTGCAAAGTGGCAGTGGCACTGGTCTGGTAAAAAAAGCTGTGCCATCAATTTCACATTAACATGGGCAGTAAAGTCCTTAGTGCTGCCAAGCCCACATAAAGAAATGTCCGAAAAACTCTTGTTAAGTTCATCAAGTTCCTGGTATGGTACTTGGCTGGAAACTAGGTTAGCCAAACTGGCTACTGTGAAACCAAATACTATGAAAGGATCCAAGCCAAACGAGTTTCCTGTGAAAGAACCATCCACCACAAGAAAAGTTAATACACAGAACTCCACTCTGTATGCCATGTCTGCTGTAACTTATCTGAGAATGGGGATCTGTTATAGGTAACAAGACAACATTTAGCTGGAGACAACAGCGGTTCTCAGATGTGTGAGATTTAATAAGAGATGCTGTGGCAACTGAATGATACATGCATCAATGATCAGCTTGTTAGAAACTGTTGCAAGAGTGTCACATGCAGGACTGATGGCTGGCAGGGGGAGGGGGGCTTTGAGGGAGCAGCATGGGCACACAATGCTTGACATAACACCACAATGTGTCCCTTCCTTTGACAGTGGTGGCACAAAGACCAATGCTTGGGGCAGTCCAGCTGGTCATAGTGAACAAAAGAAGCAGGGCAGGATGGAGGGGCCCATGAGAAACAGCCCGCCATGGCTGTATTTGTGCAGTGCATGGTTTACAAGCAGCCTGTGCCCCCATAATACCTGTCTCAATTGATGCACCCAAACCTGAGTGCCAACCATATATATTCCAAGTTGACAGTGCGCAAGTCTGCCCAGGAAACCATCTAGCTTTCTCCCACATGAGAAACTTCAAATAACTGAGTACTAGCAATGACTCTTCCAAGGAGGGATCTTCAAACTGTAACAACCACTGGCAGACCCACTGGCAGCCTCCTTTCTCAAGGGCCTACCTAACAATAGCATTGACGTAAGACTCTCTATGTTGAAAGATAACAAAGCAACTGAGACCCTGCAATTTCACAGCCCAATCATGGTACGGTTAATGAAGCTGTTTCCTGCACTGATAAAACCTCTTTCCCAAGGAAATAAAATGAGTATGCTGATGACAACAAAACTACAAGTTAAAATTTCATCAAACAAGAGGGAAGCGGGTTCCTGTAGGGGAGCCAACTTTTCTAACAGGTAATACAAGGTGGGGCTTAATCCAAGAAAGAAAAAAAAAAAAAGAGCCTTAATGGCATCAGCATCTGTTATCTTGAAGATGGTAAAGTGTTGCCATACGGACTTCTCATATCCCTCCCAGCCCTCTACATACTCGTCACAAGTGGGGAAGGGAGGCAGATGGGCCAGCATTTGGTGTGGCTTTGTCAGTAATCCGGTCAACACCCTGTCCAACATGGCTGTGTTTTCCCACTGTTGCGATTTCAAGCACTGCTGGTTTTTCAGCTGCCTCTGCAGCAGCAAATTTTGAAGCATTGCCTCCAAAGATGCACTGGTCATCATCATCAGATTGGCAAGAAGCACACATGAAAAGCCTGATCATCCTTCTTGCCACTTGGGTTGTGAGTAAACACACACATTAAGAACACACATGGTTCATGTTGATGTCTCATGAAATGTTCTAGTTGCCAGAGCAGTGGCGAAGATACAAGATGACTGGTAATACGGTGAGTTGTCACAAAATACTTCTAGTGTCTGTTATCAGCTCTTGGTCGTGTGGTTACCATTGTTGACACTCAGTCAAGGGGCCCCAAGTTCACAATAACTGACACACAAGTTACCAAAGTGGCATCAACTAAAGAGACATGTGCCAGATTCTCCAAAAGGGGATTTTTTGCCAAACATACCCTACGCACATTTCACATTTCGTTTCTAGTTCTTTGAGCAGATTTTCATAGTTGAAATCAATTCACTTTCTCAACCAATTATTCATGCAGATTTCACTTCGCCTTCAATGCCCCTGATTTCTGCACAAAGGACAGGCAGTTACTGTAGTTGCACAAGCTACTTTGGCAATCTACATCCAAAAGTTGACATTTAACAACTAAAGTCGTTGCACTATGTGTGGCTAGAAGCATTGCACAATGGTGTGTTTGTGCAAAAACTAAAAAGAGAAGGAAGGTTAGTGTTTAACATTCTGTCAATATTGTGTGTAACAATGGTTTGGCCAAAAATGGTTTGATCATGTATAAGTCACTTTATGTTCACATTACCATTAAGAGATGATGCATATTAAAAAAAATATATAATAATTAGTACTGTAACTTTCTAAATATGATGTGTAGTGTATAAGGTTTTTTAAGTAGGTGTTTAAGTAGGTAGCTCTAGTACTAAAATACATCTGACATGCACCTTTAGGTGTTGTTATGGCGGACACATAGAAATATAAACATATAGGCACTTACAGTTACAGTGGCAAAGCGACTTGATGTCCTCTTCTGTTGGTGAACAAGAGACAATCAGTTTTGGATCTATTGCTGCATAGGCACTCTTTCTTCTAATCCACTGACTCATTAGGATGTGAGTTACTTTCCCTATTTGACTCCATATGCTACATAATAATTTTTAGAATCTTATCCTGATGTGTTTTTATTGCTATGGAGATTGTTTACATAATTATTCCTATCCCTGTAGATCATCACTGATCACCGATGAAAAGGACCACCAATGAAAAGGACCACCGATGAAAAGGACCACCAATGAAAAGGACCACCGATGAAAAGGACCAACGATGAAAAGGATCACCGATGAAAAGGATCACTGTTGAGGATATGTTGTTTGCTATGGTTTATTTGGTTTGTGTGTGTGTGTGTGTGTGTGTGTGTGTGTGTGTGTGTGTGGAAAAAAGGGGGAGGGGCACTATGGAGGACTCAACATTCCACTATTGAGTGAGTTGTTACATTTACTCCTAATTTATTTACATGAGCTATTTACCTTTGCAAATTCAACATCAAAACCAAATGACATCCATTCAGGACATTCTCAGTCACAATACACAAAATAATTAAATATTATTCCCAGAGTCAAGAAATAGTTTTTGACATCCAGTGGATTTTTAATTAATATCTCTATTGTAGGCTCAGGTGTCACCTAAAACATCCTCCAAGTTGAAACAAAATGACATTAATGTTGGTGTGCAAAATTTACATTCAACAGTTAAATCTGTTAAAAACTGTTGCACCACATGAAATTAAATAGTTTTTATTCTATAACTTTTACAAGGTGCACAACTTTGCTTCTGTCATTTGCTGATAGGTGGTGACAATTGTAAGTAGCGGTGAAAAGAAACAGATTGCAGACGTCAGGCAGTTAGCTTGGACCTTGGTCAACATAACTTCATTCAAACATTAGTCGATTTGCGTATGCATAATAAAGTTGTTCTTGATTGAAATTGTCCGTTTACAAGCCTAATTCTTGTCATTTGTGGGAAGAGTTACTGATTTGTTTCTATATGAAGAAAACAGCGGCTGAGTCTCATCGAATGCTCTCAAGGGTGTATGGTAGTTTCAATGCTTCAAGAACGGTGATTTTAATGTTGTAGACCAGCATAGTGGTGGAAGAGAGAATGTTTTCAAAGAGGCAGGATTTGACACATTGCTGGGTGAAGACTCGCATCAAACTCAAGAAGAATTGGCATGATTAGTGGGAGTGACAAAGCAAGACATTTCAAAACATCTCAAGGCTATGAGCATGATTCAGAAAGAAGGAACTTGGGTCCCGTGTGAGCTGAAACCAAAAGATGTTAAACGGCATGTGTGTGTTTGTGAAAAGTTGCTTCAGAGGCAAAAACGGAAGGGATTTCTGCATAGCATTGTGACCGGACACGAAAAATGGGTTCATTACAATAACCCTAAATGCAAAAAATCATGGGGATATCCCGACCATCCTTCCACATCGACAGCCAGACCAAATATTCACGGCTCCAAGATCATGGTCAGCATTTGGTGGGACGAGCTTGGCATCGTGTACTATGAGGTGTTAAAACCAAGTGAAACAATCACAGGTACTCATTATCGAATGCAATACATTTGAGCAGAGCACTAAAAGACAAATGGTCGCAATACAGCTAGAGGCACGACAACACTCAACCCCATGTTACAAAATAGGTCAAAAGGTACTTGGAAACGTTGAAATGGGAAGTCCTACCCCACCCGCCATATTCTCCAGGCATTGCTCCCTCTCACTATAACCTGTTTAGATCGAACGCGCATAGCCTGGCTGACCAACACTTCTGATCTCATGAAGAAGTCACAAATTGGATCGATTCATGGATCACTTCAAAAGATGAACAATTTTTTCAACGTGGGAATTGTACCCTGCCTGAAAGATGGGAGAATGTAGGGGCCAGCGATGGAAAATACTTTGAATGATACATGTGTAACCAATTTGTTTCATTAAAGCCTCAAATGTTGGGGAAAAAAAGAGGTGGAAGCAAAGGGTACACCTTGTAATATAAATATATTTTTAGCTGAGTCTCACAAAGACAGTTTATGGAACAGCAGTACCATACAATTCTGTTTAACTCCAACCAGCAAGACTGAACATTGTACAGAGTAGAGTATTCTACAAGTCACATCATGTGCTCTTACTGTGAAGTGAGTCTTCAGCAATATTCTGCTACAAAATCACCACCCTATTCGGTAACTACTTACTCATTCTTGCCCTGTTAAGCAGTATATCCTTGACACAAGTGAATTCTTCCCCATGTTTACAGCTTTTACCTTGGGATGTTATACTTTGCTTGTCCCCAGTAACCATGGAGAGCAGCAATATGCTCTCTTTGAACTTCAGCATCATTTCAACTACTGACTCAAGTCAATGGTATCATCATGAAAGCAATGTGTTTATGCTATTTGCTATATAGTTTTTATCCGTTCTCTCATTCAACCACTGGCTGTCAGAGCATTATAATTTAATTTCTCATGTGCTTTGTAACATTACAGGATTCATTAAAACAATCTACACTTTAATACTAAGTGACTTATTCTGCCCCCCACACCCCAAAAGCCTCATACATGGAAGATGGTGTTGTGAGTTGGCAGGAGAGCCAACACCGGGATACAAGAGGAAGCCGAAAGGCACGCGTTTTAGCTCACGCAGGCTGGCGTGAGGTCTGGAACAGGACAAGGAAATTAGAATCTAGAAAAACGGACGTAGCTGGTGAAATACTTAACTTTAATCCATTAATGATGAGCGTCGCTCTTGACTGTACATTATTCACAGTATCAATAGTAACTGGTACTGGCACCTTGCTAGGTCATAGCAAATGACGTAGCTGAAGGCTATGCTAACTATCGTCTCTGCAAATGAGAGCGTGTTTTGTCAGTCAACCATCGCTAGTAAAGTCGGTTGTACAACTGGGGTGAGTGCTAGGCGGCGCTCAGTCTGCAATCACTGATAGTGGTGACACATGGGTCCGACGTATACTAATGGACCGCGGCCGATTTAGCAAGTGTGGTGTCTGGCAGTGACACCACAGATGGTACAACTTTTTCAAGTTCATGCAAGACAAAGACGCTCTGGAGTAAGAGATACATATTCCCTTGCTTCTATGCAGCCAAAACAATGATGTCAGAACATGCTGAAATATAACATTTGTGGGAGTGGGAAAATAGACAACATAAATAGACAGTTACACACTGTGGAGCAGTCGGTGGCAAAGACATCAATTATTTGAGTACTGTTTATTCTTGGTCTTTTTTCTATGGATTTAGAATGTACCATTGTTGATTATCCACTTTTATGTTTTTGTGAGAAAGAGGAATAAAGTTGTATGTTTTTGCATGTGTGTATACGAAGTTAGTTTGTAACAAGATGTTAACAAATTCATTTCTTTCATTTCGGTGAATACTACTCAACAAACATACAGAAATTTTGAATAAGCAGATTTAGCTACTTGAACCATGCAATGAATAATGTTTGTTGATGAAGTTATATTATGAAATATAATATCAATTGTATCTCTGATTTATTTTCTGTACTGATCATCCATTTACACAAAACAGTTGCAACAGCTTTTGTAAAGGAAAAAAATATAATCAAACATGCAGCTGTGAATACCTTCACCAAAAATTGATGTAAGGGTAAGAAATAAGGTGAAATGAATACTTTAATTTAAAAAAGAAAAAAACCATAACAAGATGCTCTCAGAGTAGCAGAGGAGTGCAAATTTAATAATTCTGCAAGAGTCAAGAATTTCCCCACGTACCCTAGGGTCATCATGAAACAGCTGACACAGGATCAGGTGTTATGCTGCTTATCAGCAATAAAAGAAATATCACACTGAGGACAGTTGTTGTGGGATGCTGCTTAGTTAAATTACCACTTCAGGAATGCACTCTTTATGGAAAATTAGTTCTCCAACAATGGGTTTCAATAGCTTCAATAGGTTTGTATGATAACACAAGCTGTGAAGTAGCCCCGACATACCCAATTCCAAGCAGGACTGGAGCCTTCAAAGGAAGTATCCTGATCTGTGCAACAGTTTGGTTAACCCAGAAGAAGATATTTTCATCAAACTGCCATGTGATTAAAAATAAAGTCACTAAATAATATTCTACATGTATACTTAACACTACAAAAATTAATTGATGCAAATCACAACCAGAGTAAATATCCTGGCACTGATGTAAATGAGCTGTGGTATTCAATTTCAAGAAAAAGGAAGAGGTCCAGAGTGAATCATTCACTCAGAAGTGGACTGTAAACTGATGTGAAATGAGGTCTTTGTAGTGAGTTATCCAAAGGAGACAATGCAGTGCTGTTTTCTTATTTCTGGCTATAACCAAATATTGACATCAATTTTTCTGATTTCGCAAATGCATGTTCCCCTTGTGAAACAATTTTGAATACAATTCAATGCTCTTTTGGTAAACTTGATTTAATATCTTACAGTAGTAATCATAGGTGTTGCCTTGGGAAATCTGACAACTACACTAAAAAGTCTGAAAATATTCAAAGTAACCATAAATGATATGCTTAATAACCTCACCACTGTGCAAATGGACATATCGATATGCATAATATCATCCATGTCCTGTGAGTGTGCTTGCAATGGGAAAGCAGATGATACTGCAGGCTTATCACACTAAACTTCGGTAGTGGGTAAATGTAAGGCCACCATACACCGGACTCGCTCTCAGTTATACTATTATTCAACTTTGCACATACAAGTGAATTACAACTGCTGCAGCTGTTTAGCTGGACTAAATTAGAATTGCATTGTACAGTGATTCAGCTGATGAGCTCGTGGTTTCCACACAACAAGGCTTAAGGGAAACTACTATAATTTCAATACAATGTAATGGTGCCTGAGCTTTTATGAATTTCAATCAGAAACTGGTGTTTCTATTATTTCTAAGAAGCAATATTATTGTTTGTGTAGTGGTGTCACGTGACAATACTGTGGAAACTGAATAGCTGGTGCATCATTATTGTCAACAGGCCTGCAGCTACTACCCAGATGGTGCTTATTATCATGAGTGTCCTTTGATGAGACCATCCCACAACTCTGTATATAAGCAACCTAGGGCTGGTCTGAGTCAGTTGTAATTCAATAAGTGAAGTGAGTGCCAATGGCACAGATTTACAGTGTTATATTTCATACTCTGTTTGTTATCGGTGGAACTCTGATACTGTATAGACTCGACTTTGATTGGAATGCTTACTTAAAATAGCTTGCTCTGCTCTGAAAGTGTTCTGAAATGACTTTCAATTTGTCAAATAAGTCAAGTCGATTCATCAATTCCCTGTTAGCTTTATGTGTAACTTGCCTTTACAGACAATGTGGAATCTGCCGTGTATGCAAGTCAGACTTTAGGCATTTTTGTGATTAAGTGAGAGTGGTCTTTCTTTTTTTCTTCCCCAACTACACAGGAACATCAACAATTACTAATGCAAACTGTGTAGGATTATTGTAGGCTAAAGGCAGCAAATTACAGCAGTGGAAGCATCAGTAAGTGTAATAGGAATGTCTTCCATGCTGCCCATGCTTATGGCTTTTTCACCACTTAATGAACAGAGTGAGGAGTGAGATGCCTGCTGCCAACAACTGCAGTTATATTTATAGCTTGAAAAATTTATGATATGGAAAGACAAAAGGCCATGTTCTTGTCTTGAAATTCCCAAAATGTATCATCTAATACAAAAATTAGATCCATTGGCAAATCCAGCTGGACTTGGGTTGTCTACATTCTTTCCTTTATTGCAAGAACATTTTTCAATGAAGAAACAGCAAACAGCTCAAGCCTATGAAACTGCTCAAGCAGCCCAGAGTTTTTTTTATGATGGAAGAAGATGTTGCAGAAGTCAATTCTCTGGCACCGGTAGTGAAGGATGTCAAACCACCTCTAGCAGGGCTTTCACCTGTTTCATTGTCTGGAAGACCCGGAAAACACCCACACCACAACCAATGGGCCACTTCACTGGCAATACCATGGCCTGGCTGTGAACATTGCTTACTTCACCACTCACACCACAATGTGTGACCCCTTACAGAATGCTACATGCCATAGAAACAGCAAAATGGGGCACTTGCCAGAGGCAAATATGCCTCAACCTGAGGAAGTGAACCAAGTCAGTAATAAAACTATGGAAGTGTGAAATTCTCAGAACCAGCAAATATACTTACAGTTTATTCACAAAGAGAAGAGTGAGGCCTCCCTAGTTCTGAATCAGCAGATTTCAGTAGGAAAATGTCCTCTTTGGTCTACTTGCATATTGCATCCGGCCACTGCCAAGTTCAGCAATCTAATACAGAAAACTGCTTATGTAGGCTTTGTGAAGCAACTGTTGTACTGCATGTTGTGCTGAGTTTCACTGTAAAATAATACATCTCTTGATGAGTAACAACAAAGTGGTTTCCAGCCCATCATGGGTGACGCCAGATACTCCCATTCCTCGAAGTAGGGCAAGGGGTAACACATTACGGAATGGAACAAGTAAAATAATTAACAATGTCACTGAATGTTACAAGCAGGAGAGCAAGAATAAAGACTTGCTCCATCCTCCATCCTCTCTCTCTCTCTCTCTCTCTCTCTCTCTCTCTCTCTCTCTCTCTCTCTCTCTCTCTCTCTCTCTCTCGGGCAGTTTCAGCTTCAGCTCTGTGAAAATGATTCACAGATTTTGCAAAGAGAATCCTGGGAAATCACCAGAAACTCCAGCAAAAAGAGGTAAATTCCAGTACAATTTTTTCTGCTCAACAGTGCTTTTAAACTACCTTCCATTTTGTCTGGATTACTTTAAAGTCATCACTTTGTTTTGTGTGTAAAAGACTTTCTTGCCATCCAGTAGGTGGCTCAATATGGAATGACAAAGTATACTTTTTAGAAGTCCTCATGCAGCTTAGTCATTAAGGTACACGACTACTATGCTGAAAGGTCTGTCACATGTCAGTTTTTTTTAACATCGCAATAGAAATGCTGTATAAAAATCTTCTTTTTTTTCTTTTATTGGCCACTTATTGTGAGTCCAATAGAAAAAAGGTTTTCATATGGCTGAATTAGTTTTCTATTTTCCATTGTGCATATTCACAGTTGCAGTTGCCCTGACTATGTAGTCTTTTGTAATAGAAATTACTGGCATTATTATTTTCATTTAATTACTTGTGGCATCAACATGTGATACCTGGGACCATAACCTAAACTACTGCATGAATGGTTTCAAAAAGTCAATCGTTTTCTCTGGGACCTCTCCTTATTGCTTGTAAATATACATTCTCCATAAAATTGAATTCTACTTTCTGACTTTTTTTTTAAATTCTCTTTCACTTAGGCTAAGATCTATGGGGAAAATCCAGGTGGGTAACTTTTACAGGGGAGTCTTGAGACAAAAAATCGAAAATTTCTACTTGAAAAAAAGCTGAAATCATTAAAATTGAACAAGGCACCAGTGCCTGATGGAATCCCTATCAGATTCTATACTGAATTTGCAGCTAAGTTGGTCCCTCTTTTGCCTATAATCTATTGTAGGTCCCCCAAACAAAATACCATGCCCGGTTCTTGGAAAACAGGCACAGGTCACAACCATCTATGAGAAGGGTAGCAGAAGTGATTCACAATACTACTGTCCATATCCTTGACACTAATTTCTTGTGGAATCTTAGAATATATTCTGAGCTCAAACACAATGAGGTATCTTGAACAGAATGACTTCCTCCATGCCAACCAGCATGGATGCCAAAAACATCAATCATGTGAAACCCAAAGCGCACTTTTCTGACATGACATACTGAAGGCTTTGGATCAAGGCAGATTGATGCTGTATTTCTTGATTTCCAAAAAGCATTTCACTCGGTGGCACATGTACATTTATTGTCAAAAGTATGATCATGTTGGGTATCAAGTGAAATTTGTGACTGGATTGAAGATTTTTTGATAGGGAGGATACAGCATGTTATCTTGGATGGAGAGTCATCATCAGATGGAGAAGTAACTTTAGGTGTGCCTCAGAGAAGTGTGCTGTGACCCTTGCTGTTCATGTTGTATATTAATGATCTTGCAGACAATACTAATAGTAACCTTAGAATTTTCTGCAGATGATGCAGCTGTCTATAACGAAGTACTATCTGAAAGAAGCTGCATAAATACTCGTCAGATCTCAACATGATTTCAAATGGTGTGAAGACTGGCAAATTGCCTTTAATGTTCAGAAATGTAAAATTATACACTCCACAAAATCAAAAAATGTAGTACATCAATGAGTCACTGTTTGAATGGGACAACTTACACAAATACCTGGGTGTTATACTTTTAGGGATATGAAATGGAATGATTATATAGACTCAGTCATGAGTAAATCAGTTGGTAGACTTTTATTTATTGGTAGAATACTGTACTGGGAAAGTGCAATCAGTCCACAAAGGAGACTGTTTACAAATCACTCATGTGACCAGTTCTAGAATATTGCTCAAGTGTGTGGGACCTGTACCAAATAGGACTAACAGGGGATATTGAACATATACAGAGAAGAGCAGCATGAATGGTCACAGGTTTGGTTGATCCATGGGAGAGTATTACAGAGATACTGAAGAAACAGAACTGGAAGAATCTTGAAGATACACGTAAACTATCCTGAGAAAGTCTATTAACAAAGTTTCAAGAACCAGCTTCAAATGATGACTCTAGAAATATACTAAAATCCCCTACGTATCACTCACATATGGATCGTGAGGGTAAGATTACAATAATTACTGCACATATAGACACCTTCAGACAATCATTCTTCCTCCACTCCAGATGTGAATGGAATGGGAAGAATCCCTAATAACTGGTACAATGGGACGTATTGTCTGCTATCACCTGTGGTATGCAGACTACAGATGCAGGTGTGGATGGAGACGTAGGTACAGAAGATTGTTCTCTGTCTGCAGAAATTTCTACCCATGCTCAAGGAACAGATTGGCTCGACTTGGGGTATTCTAACTCTGTGAAATATTTTGTTGTCCATGGGATTCACATAGGAAAAAAGTGCAGAATGAGAGGTCTTTACTACTAAAATGTGGAGACATTATTGATCGGCAGTTGCATTTCATTGTAGAAATGAAACACAGTAATGGAAGCAGCCACAGAGATATTCTATCTGAATGAAACTTGGATGGACAGTAATATGACAACTGGTAAATGTTGGCAGAAGGATGATGATGTCAGCATTGTAGAGTGGGGAACCTCCTCTAAAAGATTTATTACTGAAAGTGATTGAAAGGTAGTTTATAAATATGGTTCTCCCAAATCTTCCTCCAAAGTCAGTCATTCTGACAGACAGTGCTCCATACTATAACAGACAGGCACACAAAACGTCCTCATAAGGTGATGCCAAAGTGAGAATGTTGGAATGGCTGCAAAAGAGGCATGAGGAAGCATGCTCTGTGCACTTTAATTCAAGAGCATAGACCTGCTAAAAGGCATATGTGATTGATGAAATGGTGAAAGAGAAAAGCCACACAGCTGTCTGCTTGCCACCCTATAATTGTGATTTGAATGTGGTTGAACCGGCATGAGGAAAAGTAAAATGGTTGTTCAGGGAGCACAACATTTCAGGGGACATGTCCAAAGACAATCCGTTTAAGATAGCAAGTGAATCCCTTCTGTCAGTAACTGCTGACGACTGGCAAGGGTACTGCAAGGTATAGCAATTAGACAGAGAATAATGGCGATGTGAGTGTGTCATTGAAATCACAACGGATTAAATCGTTATCAATACTGGTACTGCTGAATTGGACAGTCACAACAATACTGCATCATGCACAGATGAAGAACTTAATGAGACTGAGTCAAAGTGATTCACGTGTACATAAATTTCATGGTACCTAATTAAGAGTTCAAAATTTTACTCATACTCTTTTCATTGTTGCTATGCACCCTTTTGAATTTCAAATTGTCTATGAAAACTGATTGGGAAGTAGTAGCCACAAGTACATTCATTTAACATGAAACTATCAATTTTGATTCGTAATGGGACATCCTCCTCTAGCATTACTTTTCTCTATAGTAGTAGTCATCGATCATAGTAATATTTTTCAAATTTTGGACTGATCAGTATTATCTCAGTTGTTTTTCTGAAAGCTTACATATAATTCCATGCACAATATGTTATATTTCAAGCTAAAATTTATGAATAGGAATTATTATTTTGGATGCTGTAGTCAATAAATACTAGTTCTGAATGTACAGTCAAAATTAATTTTTTTATGAACATTTGAAATTACAAAGTATTTGGCACACTTAAAATTTCTGTTATTAATTATGCACTCTAGTACTGTTTATTTTATTTATTTCTGATTCATTTATGAAATAATAACCAAAACTAACAGAAATTCATTTGTCAAGAAAAACTGTAAACCCTTCAGTTGGTTGGTTTAAAAGAGGGGGAGGGGGGGAGGGGGAGGGACCAAACTGTAAACCCTTTGGAATATTGTTATTACATCAGAGTGAAGTAGTAGTAAGCATGCTTTGGATGTGATCAGATGTGTTTTTGTATTTTAGGTGAACAATGTCATTTTGGGTTTCTTAAAGTGAAATTTCAAAAGACTGTGTGATATACTAAAATGTGATACAATAAATTAATGTAAAAACAAAAATTCTGCAACAAAAATCTTCAAAATTATTTAGATCAATTCAACCATGAGGACCTAAAATGTGAGAATTTCAGCTTCAAGAATCAGGCCTTAGACAAGAAGAACTGGAGCCAACTCTGCAAGAAAAGATAAGTAAACTAAAAAGTGTATTGTAATCTTACTCCACTCAAATCTCCAGAAAAGACTTTGCTTATTGTGAACAATAGCTACAAGAAGGAAGGAGGGGGAGATTACAGATTTCACAGATCCTATAAATTTTTATCGCGCTCATGTCAATTTTTTCTCGTGGACACACAATACATAGCAGATGACAGCCATTGTGGCGGCGGCTAGTAGATGACACTGTCAGTGCAGCATGGAGCATAAACTGAATGAGAAGGCAAGTGTGCTTGACATTAACACAGTTTGTTCCTTCCACACTGCCCCTCACTTCTCAGCAAACAATGTGCTGTGTCTTTGTGTGGATGATTCTTCTTCTGCTCCTTGCACCGCTCTCAGAATTCACTCTTCCTCTGGTGAACAAATGTAGATGTACTCATAGGCAAAAACTACTGAAATTTGCCCTCGATACTGGTACATTTTTGTCCTTATTAAATAAACCCAGTATTGTTATTTATTGTATGACTGGAGAAAATACCAGACAGCTATTTACATACTAGACAGCTATTTACAATAAATATATGCATTTCGGCACAGGTACGCACAATCTCAAGTTCACACAAGCTTCTGCAGATGAATTGTAAAGGTCTTCCACTGTCCCTTTGAATGCTCTAAGGGAACATTCAAATGTTATATGATGTACAGTTTGCTGCTCTTTGCTGCAGTCACATTGGGGAGATGATTTCCACCCTCACTGGTGCAGCAATTCTCCACAACTGCCCTGGCCGGTTCTGATCCAATTCAGTACGGACCAGTGTTGTTGGGGTAGATGAAATCCTTCTGATCACTCCCCAAGGAAGTTCCTCCCCTTGATTGTCCCAAGCATCTTTCATGTTAAAATGATTGATCTTCAGACTGTATGCTTTGCGCCACATTAGTTTTCTAGATGTCAATTGCTCAGGTTCTGATAATGAACATTCGGATGAATTGGTAATTCTGGTTACTTTTTTTTCTTGTCCACACATTCAGCAATGAGTGTGATCTTCTTATCAATCGTTGTAGAATATTACTAAGTACCGTAGCCAGTGCATATTTATCAGACGAATGCACCCTGTGATGGGCACAATGCTTTATTAAGCTGTGTCAATTATTTTAATGTGAGCACTGTTTAGCCAGTCAGAACAGCAGTATTAGGTGACTCAGTACGAAAGAGCTAAAGCTGATGACCTGAGAACTGTTGCAATGGCACCACAGGCGGTTCCAGCTAATTTCTGGAGTATATTGTTATGTTAATGCCTACAACACTAGGTGAAGTGAGGACTTAACACCAGCTAGCCTCAGATAAACTCTTTGTAAGATTTGGCCACAGCACCTTACTGCAAAATTTACTGATAGAGGCACATTTTGAAATTCCTATGGGCATAGAACCATAAGCTTACTTGGTGTTTAATATACCACACATCTCTACATTGAAATCTGGTACATTTTGAAATCTCTTTAACCCCAGCCACATTCCAGCATTTATAGATCAATTACCTGTGCAAGTGTTCTTCCATACAACTGTCCTGGGCATGTTTATGGTTCAACATCAAGGTCAATGGACTCAAACAAATGGAAGATTATGTCACAGCTGCCACCCACATGGAAATGATGTCCAACAGTGCACCTAAGTCCTCTGTGGTTCTCTAGCAACTTAAGAGGCCACCTTCAATGGAGGCCACAGCCCGACAAAGCAGCTACCTGTCTGCCCTCACTGCATGCACTAGAACATGTTGAGCCTGACGCTAGCACAAGTCATTGTCAAGGCCCCTCTCTTTCAAGCAGGTACAGGTACTCCCAGTGGAAGCCCACAATTTCGGACACCTCCCAACCTGGACACATGGGATACTCCTCATTTGCCACGGGTCCATTATATATGCCACAGCTATATGCCACAGACTTCTCCGGAGCCATCAGAACAAACTTTGCCTCCACCATCATCACTGGCAGCTGCCTGTTTCTCTGCCTCCAGCAGACCCTCTGGTCCAGAGGTAATTCATGCAACTTCAATTTAAGAGGTCTGTTCAAAAGATTCTGGAACATTCATAATTTTACACCAGTTGTATGTTGGAGAGAAATGCAGTTGGCATACCTGCACAAGCCTGTGATTAATGTGTAACAGCCAGAAGTTTCATTGTTGTATGTCTGTTAGTTATTGTTTGCTGCTACACTGAGTAATGTTGTGTCACATATTTTGCAAATTTTGAGATGGCAGAGTTAGAGGAGCAACGAGTCTGCATTAAATTTTCTGTGAAACTCAAGAAAACTTTACAGACACACCCCAAATGATTCAGGAAGCCTACGGTGATGAGAGCTTAAACCATACCCAGTGTTATGAATGGTTCACACAGTTTAAAAATGGCCAGACGGAAGTTAAAGACGAACCTCATTCAGAATGGCCTTCAGCGTCTACTGATGATGGTCATGTTAAGATCGTCAATGAAATTGTGCATGCCAATCGAAGACTGACTGTTCGAGAAAGTGCAGAAGAATGTAACATTCCAGTTGGATCATGTAATGAAATCCTGACACAGCATCTTGGAATGCATCGTGTTGCCACCGAGTTCCTCCCATGGCTCATGAGTCAAGATCAGAAAGACCTTCACCTCGCAATGTGTGAAGACCTTTCAGACAGCGCAAATGAGAATGAGAGAATCGCAACTGGTGATGAGACATGGGTCTACAGTTATTATGTTGATACCAAGGTTCAATCTTCACAATGGGTTGGGAAAGGTTCTCCTAGACCAAAAAACACTTGTCAGGTCAGGTTATGTCATACCTTAGCTGATAGTTTTCTTTGACTTTGAAGGATTAGTTCATCACGATTTAATGCCACAGGGATGAACTGTTAACTGATGGTACTATTGGGACATGTTGCAACAAATGTGAGAAAATGTGGGAGGAAACGACCTGTAATGCGACGAGACAATTCATCACTCTTGCATCACAACAACACACCTGAACATTCATCCCTGTTGGTGCACGACTATTGTTTTAAAAAAACGAAATCACTGTGCTGCCTCATCTTCCGTACTCTCCAGACCTTTGTCCCTGCAATATTTTTATTTCCAAAGTTTAAAACCCCCATTGAAAGGATGAAGGTTTGCAATGATAGATGATATAAAAGAAAATTCACAGATGGTGCTTCATGCGATCCAGCAAGAGGCATACCAAGATTGCTTCCGGGAGTGGAAACAGCATTGAGAGTATTTCGAAGATGACGAGGCACAATAAGCAGAAGGTAAGGGCAGAAAAATTTTGTGGGCAAAGTTCCAAAATTTTTTGAACAGACCTCGTAGACTCATCCTCAACTGGCCTCCCACAATGGCACCCATGGACACTGATCCACCACTCCTCCAGGTGGCAGCTCCTCTGGACCATGCATCATCTACATTTTTGTTCCCTGGCTGCCCCTGTTGATGGAGGGGATGTAGTGGTGCCAACTGATGTCACTAGAGAAAATGAATAGCTGGAGTAGCATAACACTGATAGCACTACCCAGATGGCATTTGTCATCAGGAGTGCAATCTGATGAGACAATGGCAGACTCCTGCATATAACCTGGCCCAGTGGTAATCTGAGTCAGTCAGAATGTGATCAGTGAAGTGTGTGCATATTGGTTTCGTTTACATTCTTTGTATTTCAGATTCTGTCTGTTACTGGTGGAACTTTGATACTGTGAAAACTGGACTTTGATTGGAATGATTAATTAAAACAGCTTGCATTACCCTGGTATGTTCTGTAATAGTGCCCACTTTCTCAAATGAATTTGGGACAAGTCCCTGCTCATCTCGCAAGTAGCTTGCCTTTATAGAAGTTTGATCCATGGGCTTAGATAATTTTAATCTATTTATTTGTGTTCAATAAATGTTGTTGGCCTCGAAGTGAGGGTTACAATATTGGTAGATGGAGGTCTCTGTTTTGGATCACCATGCGATACCATGGAAGCAAAATTTCTCAAGCTTTGGGCAACAGCTAAATCAGCATCAGGAATTGCTCCAGCACTTAACTAGTTCTTCACTGCAGCAGTGAGAGGCACTGCAGCAATCCCATAACCCCTCATGTTGCACTTTCAGGCACATATCGTCTCACACCCAGATCATCAATGGGCCTTTTTGTTGTCTACAAATCCACAGCTATGTTACCTGGTCCAAAAATTAGCCCCACCAGTGTTACCATTGTCTGACATTTTCTCTGAACACCACTAGTCAGACGCTGTAAGTTATGCTCTTTGGATTGCAAACTTGCAAGGGTTATGCAGTAAATGTAAATTCACATTTGTGCATGGAAATTTCACGTGTGATGTATCCATCTGCTTAGTTCCAGTCAAGGAGATCTGCAGACATTTCTTGAAACAGTTTGACTCCTCCGAGATAAAGTGCTGCAAATTGCACAGGCATTTAAAATATCTCAAACCAAGTAAGAAAATTTTTCAGCAAACTTTGACATTTCACTTGCCAGAGCTGTAGTTATACAATGCAGCACATTCCCGAAATAGATTCTAAAGAAGTAAATAAGTTCATTTCAGTCACTCAACTGGTCATGTTATCTGCAAACACAGGCTAGTACAGGGTGTTTGTACATGACAATACACATTGTTTCCAAGTTCATCGAACTGTTTTTCTTTGCATCCCAGAAGGGAATACCCATACTATGAGGGGAAATGTTATAAGTGTTTACGTAGCAGACATACTGCGTTGCAGACACTGGAAATTGGCTCCGCCCAATTCAAATTAATCACATTTCAGGCAGTATCCAGGTGCTGGCACTGTGAAAAATTTTGTTACATGCAACAGTATAAGAGTCCAGTGACTTTTTTTTTCAGTCCGTTTCTAACCAAACTACGTACTTTACTATGGGCATTCCCTCACTCAGCGAAGAGTATAGTTGTGGGCATGTGACCACCAAGAGCGGCAACTCTTAGATCATGTGCAACCGGCAGTCACTTACAATCAGGTGTCTTGAACATTGTCACTTCTGGTTGTGACGGATCTCTTGATTGAGAACATTTTTGATCTTAATGCATGTTCTATTGTATCCACCTGGTAGTCAATCCCCTGCACACCAGGCAGGCCGTGTGGGCAACCACCCCACCAGGAGGACATGCAAGAACAGCTATCATCAATACCAAGGTGACCTGTGCTGTTTACCATGGAGTTACATGTGGCCTCCACAGCTTCTAGGGTTGCCAACGTTGCTGTCACAGCAGAGAGCTTTGTCGGCAGGCACTATTTTACTGTGCCAATGTCATGTGCCCTCGTGCCACCATGTAGATATCCATTCATGCCTCACTATTTAGGCAACTGCTGGACAATGCTACTTCTTAAGGCCATCAGTAGTTCCGTCTGGCCACATCAGCAGTTGACCCAATGCCCCTAGTTGGTAGTACCCACAGTTTTATCTGAAAGCTCAGTGCCGGCAGAACCTGCCCAGATCACCATGGTCTTCACCAGCAGTACATCAGCCATCATAACCCAGCAGCACTGGCCCAGTAACATCCTAGGTCTTTATGCCACCATCTACGGTGATTCTGGGGTTGATTGTATAGGCACATCACAAACATCAGCACATGGGAGACATTCCTGTTGTATGTAAGTGTGCAGAGATTCATTCAAAGATATTATGTTTAGTAACTCTTTAGTAACAAAACAGTTATTCTTTGAAAGGGTCTTCAAACACTCCTCAGTACAAGGATCTCAATGGTGACAAGTCTGTGTCCACGTGTGTTAAGGTATGTTGTTGTACAAGAGTTCTCTCCCCTCGCCTATCATATAATGCAGAGGCAGAAAGGATAAAGATCTTCACGTTCAAGTTATTAGTGTATCTTTTTGGTAGTCTTCTCTCATTCGCCATAAAGGAGATTGACGACGGGCTGTTTCCACTTGTGTTTCTTGCTGTATGTTAATTTGTTTGCCGGGGTAGCATTCTGTTTTTCTCACTGGTTGAGAGGTTTTCTGATGAATAGGTTTTAGCTTATGTGTGTTCATTTGTTTTTCTGGGGCAGCATATCTCTGTTTTCAGAGTTGCAACAACCTGTGTTCAGTGCTGTTAAGTCACTTTCTGCAGATCTTCCATCAGTATCCATGGGTCAAATTGGTTATCCTCTGTTCATGTGTTGTTGCCAACAGAATTAACTTTGTCGATGCTGTTGGTCTGCATTGTTTTCAGTGGTTATTTAGTGGCTTTTTTTTATATTTGTCACAGTTCAAGCTCAAGACTGGCAGTGTATTTTCACGTACAATTTGAGTGTCGTTTCCATTATCATGCCTGTCCAATAAGCAGACCTGTTTTTTCCTCACATCATTCGGTTACAGGAACAGCAAATTCAGAATCTGCTACGGCATGTCATCTACTTCACTCAAGTTTTGGTTACTAAACCGGTGTCTCAGCGTGTCCCTCCTGCATCTGCTCTGACTTTTTGTGTGTTTGACAGTCAGAACAAAGATTGGGACCTGTACCATCGACAGTTAAGATTGTGTTCTATGGGCTATGGTATACATGGTATGCAACATAGTGCTCATTTCCTTGCCAGTGCAAGGGCAGAAATTTTGAGTCTGTGTTGTCAGTTGTCCCTTGGCCATGGTCTGGAGGACATTAGGCTATGAGCTGTTAGCAGAATGGTTAAATGTGCATTTTTACATTGTCAGCCACCTCCAGCTGAGCAACGCATGTGCCATGTCCTTAGTTCATGTCAGACATTCTTTTCCACAGTATTCGAGTGAGCTTGTTCATGAACAGTGTCTAGAGCACTTGGCAAGCTGGGTCTCATTCCGTTAGGTTGTTTCGAATGTTATTGTGTTGGCAGCACTCCGTGTTTTGTTTCCAGAGTATTATGGTGGCAGTCCCCTCGCTCTCAGCCCATCTCTTACCTGTGATGCCATTAGATGTCGACTCTCCCATTGTCAGTAATACTCATGTCACAGCTGGCTCTTTCAGCATCTCTTCTGTCAGTCCCAGACCTATGACGGCCAGCCCTTGTGTCGTTGCCATGCCTGCCTGCGATGATGTCTGCTTCATTGTCAGTACGGAGGTAGACTGTCCTGTCTTGGTTGGCCCTCCATTAACCACCCAGTCTGTCTGTGACATTGTTGGTCTTGTCAGTTCGCCCATCGCAGGCCCTAAAGTCTTTGACCATCCTGTACATGCATAAGTAGCTGTCATCAGCACTGAGATATTTTCCTTGTATGGTCTGGACTGTTTACCACACAGTTCCAGCTCGCATTTGCAGCATCTGGGGTGCCAACTTCATTGACAGGCAGCATGCCTGTCACAGCAGCGAGCACAGGGCACTATTTTGCTACACCGGGTTACATGCCCTTCCAGTACCACACATCCTTGCAGTGCCATGCGGATGTCCACCTGCATCAGACTATTTAGACCACTGCCGGGCTGTGCTAAATCAGTTATGTCATAGGACTAAAGTTGGCGATACCAGTAGTTCTATCCTGATACATTAGCAGTTCAGGCCCAGCTCTACTAGCTGGCAGAATCAGCAGTTTCATCTCAGCACTCAATGCCGGCAGAACTGGCCCAATTGATCATTCTTCACTAGCAGTACGTTATTTGTCATACACCGGCAGTCCTGGCACAGGTCTGCAAGTTGCTGGCTACCACAACTCTGGGGTTTGTTGTGTATGCACATCACAGATGTCAGATGAGAGACATTTCTGTTGTACACAGTTGTGTGGATATTCATCCGAGGACATTAAAAATGAGTTTTATTTTCTTAATAAACAGCTATTCTTTCAAGCTGTCTTCAATCCCTCCTCAGTATGAGGATATATCACATACTGCCATTGGCTTTTCTTTACACCATGACGTGCACTCCAAATCGTTGGTACCATTTGGAGCCACTGATACTCTTTGTAGCAATTTGTGCCACAGTTTGCACCAGGTTCGGAGCAGGTGGTTGACTTTCAGACCCATACAGTCTTAAGGCCAACAGCAAGTTCTAATTTTGCAAAGTTCACCTGATACTGTTCACTACTACAGAAGAAGTTAAGACTGGACTAGACACACTATAATAAGCTGTTTTGATTTTTTACAGTCAGTGGTTTTACTGTCAGTAGTGGTCAGGAACCATAGAGGATTTCTTCAGTTTTGTGGAGACTTCAAGTAAATCATTAATGCTCAAGTGGGTATTGATTTTTATGCCTTCCCTCAGCGGCAGAAAACTATTTTCAAACATAATTCTAACAGAGCCATATTTTCAGTTGCACATCAATGAAGACCCAAATATGATTTCAGTTTTGAATATATTGCTCCAAAAGTATCAACATAACAGACTGCCTTTGGTGTGACTAATCCCCACCGTATTTCAGATTACTGTAGGGATTTTGTATTGTGTGAATTATTGCAATGATTCTCTCATCGTCAGTCACATGACAGAACAAGTGCACAATCTATGTCTATTTTTTTTTCAGTCCTTGCACAGAAAGGCCTTACGGGTAACTTTTTCAAATGCATCTTCTTATACAGATTATGTTCTCAGTGAAGAGGAAAGAATACGCACGGGCTATTCAGAACATGCCCCTCCAAATTTGCATCCAAAGATGCCAATCAGTTGAGGATGACATGGCAGTCAATTGATACTGTTGGGCCTTTCGAGGCCTGTTAGCATGGAGAGATAAAAAGGCAGTAACTTCAGCTCAAGAACATGAATATCTTTTGTGTATATAAATGCCTCACATGTTTTTTATTTTTGTATGGCCACAAATTTCATCTTATCACTTACCATCCACTCACCATCCCCCCCCCCCCCTCCCCCAAGTCATGAAGCAGACACAGACACAGACACAGCCACAGCCACATCATTTCATTTGCATGCCCTGGTGTGGGCATGCAAATTTGAGTGGGATCTGCGGTGGATGCAGTGATCTGTAGTGGAACAGCAGGGATGCCAGGTAGAGTTGGTGACTACAAAAGTAGGCTACTGCAGCAGCGCTGCAAAGAGCTCAGGCTGCAGCACCCCTCTCATCAGTGAGTCAACGGTTGCAACCACATCGTAGCTCTCCCTCTACTCAGGGAACTTTTTACACTAGGGACAAAACACACACACACACACACACACACACACACACACACACACACACACACACAAGGGAGGACTCGAACCTTCAACAGGGGAAGCCACGCAAACTGTGGCAAGTCACTTCATACCATGCGACTACTCCACACAGCCTTCAACTCAGGCGTCACAGAGGATGATCACATGGCTTCTCTATCCTGCAAGTTGAGAGGCACACACATGAACATGTCTTCACCGATTGTCAAATTATTGCACATGCTGTGCAGGGACACCTCCGCAAGACACTTTGGATCCAGCACAGTCACTGCTACCAAAGAGGTCTCTCAGAAATGTCTCACCATGACATTTCACAGCTTCCAACCATTTCCATTTCAACATCCCAATCATTTCCATGTCAATATCCCTTGCACCAGTCAGGAAGCACTAGCCCTATGTGCCAGTTAAAGGGGAGGAGGAGCTACTGAACTTCTGTAGCGGGTAAATATAAGGCTGCCTGATTGCAGATGCACTCTCACTTGATATTACCTGAGTTCCCCTCTACAAGTGAACTAAAACTGCTGCTGCTATTTACCTCAATCAAGTTAGACTTGTGTTTTATAGTGTGTCATCTCATGAATGAGCATGGTGGTGACCAGCACAGCACTTTTTACTTAATGTTATAATTTCAGTATGTCTGTATAACACTGTAATAGTGTTTCACATATATTAATTCCAATCAGGAAATATTGCTTATATTATCACTATCAAGAGCTAATGTTTGGTTCATGGACTAGTAGAAAGTTTCATCTGATTTTACACAAAAAGTTCGTGTTCAATAGCTCTTGTTGGCCCTCTAGTGAGGGTTCAAATAACACAGGATCGAGCTGTGCTCATTGCTTACAAACCTAGCAACAGAGAAAGTATTACTGAAGCAATGAACAAACTGATCAGCTTAATTTTTCTATGGCACATGTGGATACAAGGATGTTGAAAGTGCATGTCAGCATTTTTCTTTTCACATCAGCCAACATAATTTAAATTTATCTTTTTGTGAATACACAATGAAATTGAAGGCTACACAATGTCAGACAATTTAGTACCTGATATATTTATATGGCTAATTAAACCCCAATACTTTCTTGTTTTACAGTAGGTCTGCAACGCTATAAAAAAAATCATGAACACACATTCTGTACCAATATAAAAAAGACCTAGGTCATTTTATAGTTAGTCTTTTTAAAAAACAAACATTTGTCATAAGCTAATAAGGGTAAAAGTATAATTCATTATAGTTTTCATAAAAAAATAATTTTGTGACTATTTGTACACTTTAATGTCACTCACGCTATATCCTGTATGAGAAATTATCAAGTTGCTAACATGGCAATTCCTATGCTGAAATGTTTGGGGCCGGCATTTGTCACATACGGTCAAAATGTGGCAGTTCAAGATGATATCTTGTTCAATATCTACTGTATTACTTTCAGTCAGTTTAAGTTCTTCATAAATCCATTCCTAGATCTCAAATATGGTTGGTCTGATTATGTCCCCATTGAACGGGAACTACACAGTATTTATCTGGTTTATCATGGATATTTTCTGTAATAAATAACAAAACTGTGAAACACTTTACAACTGCCAAATTACTGGACAATGAATGGTACTATGACCAGAGGCAGTCACCTGGGCAGCAACAAGCATCCACCGCTTGAAGACAGCTTTGGACTGCATACTATTTACCACTAGTCCACAGGTAGACAGAGCAAAGAGCTGTTCCAATAGTATGGACCATTCTCAAAAAATTACAGTGTTGGCACTTGACAGGTAGGTTGGATGTGGGATTCTACTAGTGATTTATAGTTGAAACAGTAATGGCTCAGAGTTGTCACTGGAGTGGTCAACTGGCCACCAGATGTATCTGTCAAAGACAGTATGGACAATGAATGGATGATAAAAGAGAACGGGCCTGACCACACACCAAGAACCAAGGTGATCAATGGGATGCCACCACCACAACTAGTAGAAAATGAGAGGTTTATTGACCCCCTTTCTTGCTGCAGATGGCCATTTAGCCCCAGAGCCTTCAAAGCAGTTCAACATCTTCAGATGAACTGTTATCTATTGAAATGTTATTTTTGTACTACCTACAGGTAAATGAAACACTAGCTTGGTAAAATTTGCTTAACGTGGTATTTGAACCTGGAGTGTTTATTGATGGCTGATGATGTGGTGATGTTTTGATATCTTGAGCATCTGTTCTAGACCTACTGCTCCACGCAGCTACACCTAACACTGCTGCCAAACAGTCCATTATGAGACTGGTGTAGAGATACAACTCTTGTGATTTATCTCAGGGTCTAGCTATGCTATGCCCTGTTCTTCCTCAGCATCGAGCTGCTTCCTTCTGCACAGATTTCTATACGTGGAGTGGCTATAAAACAAAACACTGCTTCTTTACTTAAATAAAATATAGATTTGTTCCAGTTAATTATGTATATTGTCATGAACCTTCATAAATGGTTAAATGTTACGAGGGAAGTTACTACTCCCAGAACAAACTAATATTACAGTCTCAAAGACCTCTCATCAACATGTCTGTAAATGATATAAAGCACCAAACACTTATATACACCATATTACGAGACTCAGATGGCCTTAGACTCGGGTTCCCAGGTAGACGCCGTGTTTCTTGCCTTCCGCAAGGCGTTCGATACAGTTTCCCATAGTCGTTTAATGAACAAAGTAAGAGCATATGGACTATCAGACCAATTGTGTGATTGGATTGAAGAGTTCCTATACTCCATTCACCGAAACAAGAGACGTACTGTAAACATGGCAAGGCGCGTGATCACAAGGCAGGGGCGACAGAAATTAAAAAATGAAAGTCGTATTTTTTATAATTTGGCACCTGAACATGATAAAGTGATCCGAGAACTACCTTCCGACACGTTTTTTACATTACATTAAAATTTATTGTCACTGAAAAAGAGAAATATTTAAGCTTTCAGGAAAAGTTGTTTTTTCGCGTTACTCTATATTTATCACGCCATATCCCCTAAACTGTGTGTCGCACAGCAAAATAATTTTATAATTGCCTTCAGTACTATATGTTGATGATGTCTGGAAATTTTCTGCCCAATAGAGTCAGTAATAGTGAAGTAATAAATTAAAATCTCACGTCTGATGCAGAACTTTTACCAAATCATCATCCGAAATATAGTAAGCGACAAACTTTTCCCCTTTAAATTTTTGTGTGGGGGTGTAAGTGAGAAAAGTTTCAGAAAGGTTTGAATTTAATTTTGTAGTTTGTTCGAATGCGATGAGTGCAACCATTTGTCCTTTATGAGCGATGCATTGTGCGTTTCGCAGGCGCGGCGCTCAGTCACTGTGGCCATCTCAGTTGCAGATGTGAGCTCGTTAGTGGGTGTTGAACAGCGGCGATTTGAGGATATCTTAAGTTCATCTGTAAAGATGCTTGAAAGACTAGTTGTTTATTATTAGAGTAAGTATATGCGTTTGTAGTCACGCTGAGCATTCACTGTTTTGTGCGGATCCAATAGCATCACATGGTTTCTTATTTTATATATTCACTTATTTCATTAGCATCACATACGGCTGTCCTCATTATGTCATCCACGGATTCAGCGAGCGAGGTCGACGTGTCAGTTCTGAGTCCACTAAAGAAGCGAGCAAAGAAGAAATCATTCTTCTGAGAAGCACATGGTGCTTAATGTGTATGAAACGGAACTGTTACATACAGAGCAGTCGATGAGTGACATTGTTTCGAAAACAGCTGCAGCTACAGGTATTGGACGTTCTTCAGTGTATCGTGTGATAAGTGAGTACAAGGCCACACACTCTTTGAAGTCTCCCAAGAAAGGAAAATTACGACAGAAACTTTCTGAAAGTTTTGATGACTTCGATAGAAATGCGGTATGAAGGAAAGTACACGAATTTTTTTTTTCGTAACGAATTGCCAACAATTGACAATGTGCTTACAGTCGTGAACGAAGATGCAGGTATGGGAAATTTCTGAGAACTACATTTTATAAGTTATTTAGAGAAATGAATTTCTAATATGTCCGGTGTGGGCGCGATAGCATGCTAATAGACAGGGATGACATTTTATGGAGGCGGCGTTATCTTCTAACCATTAAACTGTTAAGAGATGAAGGCAGACCCATTTACTAGTTGGACGAGATGTGGGTGAACGCAGGACATACCCGAAGTTACGTCTGGGTAGACGACACTATAAATTCCTCAAAACAAGTGTTTCTGTCCGGATTATCCACTGGAAGCAAGGGCCCATCAGGTAAAGGGAAACGTCTGATTATCGCACACATTGGCAGCAAAGCACGGTTCATTGAAGGATGTTTGTGGACTTCAGAATCCAAGAAAATTGAAGACTATCATGAGGAGATGTGCGCCGAAACCTTTGAGAAGTGGTTTCAAGATGTTCTTCCTCGGCTTCAGGAAAATGCACTTATTGTTCTTGATAACGCACCGTACCATTCTCGGAGAAAAGAAAAAGTTCCCAATGCGAATTCCAATAAGCACGAAATATCAGAGTGGCAAAAATCTAAAAACATCGATTTCGAAGACAGTATGTTGAAGAAAGAACTTTTAGATATACTTAAAAATCACAGAACAGCGTACAATGAATACGCAATAGATGAAATGGCCAAGAATGCAGGGAAAACTTTTCTCAGAATTCCTCCGTACCACTGTGAATTAAACGCCATCGAGTTAGTGTGGACCAGAATCAAAGGCTATGTTGCAGCGAAAAACAAAACATAGAAAATGCCGGAAGTTAAATTACTGCTAGAAGAAGCAGTGAGAACAGTGATTGCAGAGGATTGGAACAAATGCGTCCTCCATGTCGTAGAAAAAGTGGAAACTCAAATGTGGAAATTAGACTGCATTATATATAGAGAGAGAGAGAGAGAGAGAGAGAGAGAGAGAGAGAGAGAGAAGCGGTTTGTTATAAACCTCAAAGAAAACAGTTCAAGTTCGACAGAGTGAACCTTGTTTCATCCTTTATCATTATTATTACTGGTATTGTTATTAAAATTAACAATTAATTGTGTTTGAATGGAGTGTTTTGTTAGCAACCTGAATGAAAATAAATCTGCTTCGGCAGAATGACTCAGTTTAACATTATTGTTAAGTTTATTTCGTACATTGTTGCCCAGGTTTCTCACGGTCCGCTGTGACAGCTCGGCAGCCAGCCGAACGCCGCCAGCTGCAAAGCGTGCCCCAAGGATTTTCCACACCCTTACGTATCACGTGAACACTTAATGCTTTCTCTGGAAACGAGCGTAGTCGCTCACGTGACACTGTTTATGTTTCGTCCCAGCTCTCGGTGAATAGACTATAGATAACAGAAGTCTTCCGAAGTAAGGGTGATTTCAGGTGTGCCGCAGGGGAGCGTCGTAGGACCGTTGCTATTCACAGTATACATAAATGACCTTGTGGATAACATCGGAAGTTCACTGAGGCTTTTTGCAGATGATGCTGTGGTATATTGAGAGGTTCTAACAATGGAAAAGTGTACTGAAATGCAGGAGGATCTGCAGCGAATTGACGCATGGTGCACGGAATGGCAATTGAATCTCAATGTTGACAAGTGTAATGTGCTGCGAATACATAGAAAGAAAGATCCCTTATCATTTAGCTACAATATAGCTGGTCAGTAACTGGAAGCAGTTAATTCCATAAATTATCTTGAAGTACGCATTAGGAGTGATTTAAAATGGAATGATCATATAAAGTTGATCGTTGGTAAAGCAGATGCCAGACTGAGATTCATTGGAAGAATGCAATCTGAAAACAAAGGAAGTAGGTTACAGTACACTTGTTTGCCCACTGCTTGAATACTGCTGACCAGTGTGGGATCTGTACCAGATAGGGTTGATAGAAGAGATAGAGAAGATCCAACGGAGAGAAGGATCACTTAGTAATCACAAAAGCGTTACGGAGATGATAGATGAACTCCAGTGGAAGACTCTGCAGGAGAGACGCTTAGTAGCTGGGTACGGGCCTTTGTTGAAGTTTCGAGAACATACCTTCACCGAGGAGTCAAGCAGTATATTGCTCCCTCCTACGTATATCTCGCAAGGAGACCATGAGGATAAAATCAGAGAGATTAGAGCCCACACAGAGGCTTACCGACAATCCTTCTTTCCATGAGCAATACGAGACTGGAATAGAAGGGAGAACTAATAGAGGTACTCAAGGTACCCTCCGACACACACCGTCAGGTGGCTTGCGAAGCATGGATGTAGATATTCATCTTTCTTGGTGCCAGAGGTCTTTCATGGTACCAGAACACCTTCATTCCTCCTTGCTACACAGAAATTACAAATGCCCTCCACCAGCAGGTATGTGGCCTGACGTTTACATTAGGCAAAATCACTATGTGGACATTGTGGCCTATTTCACACCATATTTTAGATCTATGTGATGATGCTATGCTGAGTGTACTTATATGTTTTAACGGTGCCATTTCAGATTTGTCACATTAGGACATGGCGTAGAACAGATCTGAAGATGGTCATTACTGACTGAAACCAGTCATCATCAAAGGAATTTATACTGTGATCAAAAACTGGAATTAAAAAACATTTGACAGTACTGGATCACTGTTCGTATTTGCAATTATGTCGCAGTTGGTGAATTACTGAATGCTGGCTGTTTACATTGTGGATTGGAGCTCGTGACTGGATTAATCCCATGGAAAGATCCCCACTAAATTCATTCAATGACAACTGCTTTTCAGATCCTGAAGCAAAGGTGCATATGAGAGTAGTTTGCTTAGGTTTCAACTTACGATGTTCAGTTTCATTTAATGTTTCTTGTTCTGGATGTGCTGGTTTATTCTGCCATGTGATGCTTGTGATCGATTGCAATATTTACTTTGCAGATGGCATGTCACAGAATGATGCCATCAGTTTCGATAAAGTGATTCTTGAATTCTTCTGAAAGTGCAAACAACTTCTCCCTCTTAACCTTCACCATGATTTTCTTGTGAAATATCCATTTTGGTAAAACACTAATATGGTCAACAAGGCAGTGCACAGTTGATAGATGGGACTGTTAACCCTGTACATGTCACGTAGAAATCTGTGGCAGACGTGGGAAGTTGAAGAGATTGTGTAGTCAACACTGGAGGTAATGAGAGCCCGGAGCAAAAGTGTAAATATGTTTCAGTTAGTCATTGAGTGGCTGGTGTAATGGTTGCAGTCTCGGATGTTTCAAAATAAGATAAAAGTTTGTTTTCCTTATAATACTATGGACCATTTCAGCTCACATGTCATGCAAAGGGTTAAATTCATGCCAGAACTAACTGAATCTAGGTTTCAACTGTTGAAGCATCATTGTTTAAATTTTATCTGATTTCTCAGTTGTAGGTTGGCCATGACTGTACCCGTGGTCTAGGGGTAGCGTCTTTGATTCATAATCAAAACGTCTTCAGTCCCGGGTTCGATCCCCGCCACTGCCTAAATTTTGATAAATAATCGGCATTGGCGGCCGAAGACTTCCGGCATAAGAAGTCAGCCTCATTCTGTCAACGGCCTTGTCAAAGAGGGCGAAGGAGCGGATAGAGGTTCAGGGCACTCTCTGTCCTAGGGGTGGGAAATTGCCCCTAAAGGCGGATGAATCAGCATTGATCAACGACATGAGGATGCAGAAGGCAATGGAAACCACTGCATTAAAGACACGCAACGTGTATCCACAGGACATGTGGCCTGTAATTGAAGAAGTGTCATGATGATCTCTCCATTGGCAAAAGACTCCGGAATAGTCCCCCATTCGGATCTCCGGGAGGGGACTGCCAAGGGGGAGGTTACCACGAGAAAAAGATTGAATAATCAACGAAAGGATAACATTCTACGAGTCGGGGCGTGGAATGTCAGAAGCTTGAACGTGGTAGGGAAACTAGAAAATCTGAAAAGGGAAATGCAAAGGCTCAATCTAGATATAGTAGGGGTCAGTGAAGTGAAGTGGAAGGAAGACAAGGATTTCTGGTCAGATGAGTATCGGGTAATATCAATAGCAGCAGAAAATGGTATAACAGGTGTAGGATTCATTATGAATAGGAAGGTAGGGCAGAGGGTGTGTTACTGTGAACAGTTCAGTGACCGGGTTGTTCTAATCAGAATCGACAGCAGACCAACACCGACAACGATAGTTCAGGTATACATGCCGACGTCGCAAGCAGAAGATGAACAGATAGAGAAAGTGTATGAGGATATTGAAAGTGTAATGCAGTATGTAAAGGGGGACGAAAATCTAATAGACATGGACGACTGGAATGTAGTTGTAGGGGAAGGAGTAGAAGAAAAGGTTACAGGAGAATATGGGCTTGGGACAAGGAATGAAAGAGGAGAAAGACTAATTGAGTTCTGTAACAAGTTTCAGCTAGTAATAGTGAATACCCTGTTCAAGAATCACAAGAGGAGGAGGTATACTCGGAAAAGGCTGGGAGATACGGGAAGATTTCAATTAGATTACATCATGGTCAGACAGAGATTCCAAAATCAGATACTGGATTGTAAGGCGTACCCAGGAGCAGATATAGACTCAGATCACAATACAGTAGTAATGAAGAGTAGGCTGAAGTTCAAGACATTAGTCAGGAAGAATCAATACGCAAAGAAGTGGGATACAGAAGTACTAAGGAATGACGAGATACGTTTGAAGTTCTCTAACACTATAGATACAGCAATAAGGAATAGCGCAGTAGGCAGTACAGTTGAAGAGGAATGGACATCTCTAAAAAGGGCCATCACAGAAGTTGGGAAGGAAAACATAGGTACAAAGAAGGTAGCTGCGAAGAAACCATGGGTAACAGAAGAAATACTTCAGTTGATTGATGAAAGGAGGAAGTACAAACATGTTCCAGGAAAATCAGGAATACAGAAATACAAGTCGCTGAGGAATGAAATAAATAGGAAGTGCAGGGAAGCTAAGACGAAATGGCTGCAGGAAAAATGTGAAGACATCGAAAAAGATATGATTGTCGGAAGGACAGACTCAGCATACAGGAAAGTCAAAACAACCTTTGGTGACATTAAAAGCAACGGTGGTAACATTAAGAGCGCAACGGGAATTCCACTGTTAAATGCAGAGGAGAGAGCAGATAGGTGGAAAGAATACATTGAAAGCCTCTATGAGGGTGAAGATTTGTCTGATGTGATAGAAGAAGAAACAGGAGTCGACTTAGAAGAGATAGGGGATCCAGTATTAGAATCGGAATTTAAAAGAGCTTTGGAGGACTTACGGTCAAATAAGGGAGAAGGGATAGATAACATTCCATCAGAATTTCTAAAATCATTGGGGGAAGTGGCAACAAAACGACTATTCACGTTGGTGTGTAGAATATATGAGCCTGGCGATATACCATCTGACTTTCGGAAAAGCATCATCCACACAATTCCGAAGACGGCAAGAGCTGACAAGTGCGAGAATTATCGCACAATCAGCTTAACAGCTCATGCATCGAAGCTGCTTACAAGAATAATATACAGAAGAATGGAAAAGAAAATTGAGAATGCGCTAGGTGACGATCAGTTTGGCTTTAGGAAAAGTAAAGGGACGAGAGAGGCAATTCTGACGTTACGGCTAATAATGGAAGCAAGGCTAAAGAAAAATCAAGACACTTTCATAGGATTTGTCGACCTGGAAAAAGCGTTCGACAATATAAAATGGTGCAAGCTGTTCGAGATTCTGAAAAAAGTAGGGGTAAGCTATAGGGAGAGACGGGTCATATACAATATGTACAACAACCAAGAGGGAATAATAAGAGTGGACGATCAAGAACGAAGTGCTCGTATTAAGAAGGGTGTAAGACAAGGCTGTAGCCTTTCGCCCCTACTCTTCAATCTGTACATCGAGGAAGCAATGATGGAAATAAAAGAAAGGTTCAGGAGTGGAATTAAAATACAAGGTGAAAGGATATCAATGATACGATTCGCTGATGACATTGCTATCCTGAGTGAAAGTGAAGAAGAATTAAATGATCTGCTGAACGGAATGAAGAGTCTAATGAGTACACAGTATGGTTTGAGAGTAAATCGGAGAAAGACGAAGGTAATGAGAAGTAGTAGAAATGAGAAGTAGTAGAAATGAGAACAGTGAGAAACTTAACATCAGGATTGGTCACGAAGTCAATGAATTTAAGGAATTCTGCTACCTAGGCAGTAAAATAACCAATGACGGACGGAGGAAGGAGGACATCAAAAGCAGACTCGCTATGGCAAAAAAGGCATTTCTGGCCAAGAGAAGTCTACTAATATCAAATACCAGCCTTAATTTGAGGAAGAAATTTCTTAGGATGTACGTCTGGAGTACAGCATTGTATGATAGTGAAACATGGACTGTGGGAAAACTGGAGCAGGAGAGAATCGAAGCATTTGAGATGTGGTGCTATAGGCGAATGTTGAAAATTAGGTGGACTGATAAGGTAAGCAATGAGGAGGTTCTACACAGAATCGGAGAGGAAAGGAATATGTGGAAAACACTGATAAGGAGAAGGGACAGGATGATAGGACATCTGCTAAGACATGAGGGAATGACTTCCATGGTACTAGAGGGAGCTGTAGAGGGCAAAAACTGTAGAGGAAGACAGAGATTGGAATACGTCAAGCAAATAATTGAGGACGTAGGTTGCAAGTGCTACTCTGAGATGAAGAGGTTAGCACAGGAAAGGAATTCGTGGCGGGCCGCATCAAACCAGTCAGTAGACTGATGACCAAAAAAAAAGGCTGGCCATTGTTACTGAGACTGACTTGTGCTTTCCATAAATTACGAGTATATTTTAATATTTATTGTCCATCTTTGACCTCTGATTAAGCAAAATCTTAAAATCCTGTTCAAAAAGAGAAAAAAAAATCTGTCTAACCTATTAAACACAGAGATAAAAATTGTTTTGGGGGAGGGTGAAGACGCTTCATCATGGAATGGAAGGGGAAAGGAGCAGAATATAGTAATCTCACAAGAAGGTACAACACACTGCTTACTTTGCTTCATCTCCAAAAATGCACACCTAACTGTGAAAATAGCTGTATTTCTGGAAAGACGCTGCACCTTAAAATCCCTTCTTCAGTGATTACTCCCCAATACTGAATGCTGCTACTCTTCCTCTCATAAGCTAGGATCACCATCATAATGCAACAAATTCTGATCAAATGATGAAACTCACAGTTTTTGCCGATAACCATGGAGGTGGGATAGCTTCTCATATTAATAACACATTAGTTATGAAAATAACACAGTGTCTAAGCCTGGAACTTCCCTATTAGAAATTAGCAAGGTGGTACATTCAGCAGAAACTGGTAAATTGACTCATTCTGCTTGAAGGCTCAAATTATGTTTATAAAACAGATATGTTTGTTGCCTCCTCACTCATTTAACCCACATCCCACATCCTCATAATCTGCTGCTCTGGTCCTGTGTCAATAAAGAAATTCATACTGCAAATGAACAGCTTTCAAATGCATGCACACAGTTTAAGAATCCAACTATTATACAACATGTCAACAGTCTTGGAATGCACCTTGTAATGAAGAAAATACTCAATAAAACACAAAGAAATCCTATTCACAAAATGAATAAAGCAATAAATTGTAGATTCTTTTTTTAGGATAAAAGGCCTCCCAACTGCCAACTCCAAACAGAGTGAATGAGAAAATTGGATGAGAGGAAGCCAAACAACATGACAATAACTTTGACAGATTGCTCTTCTCAAAAGTTTCAAGACATCTCATAACAGCAGTAACAAATTGCAAAACAGAAGTATGGAAAAGTATAAACTCAGTATTTTTCACCAGAACAACATGGGTCTAAATAACAAACTGAAAGAATTATCTTTTCGCATATACAATTGTGATAGAGTAGATATTCCTCAGGTTCTGCAAAACATCATACGAGAGAGTAAGCTGAATTGGTATATCAACATTTAATGCTACAAATACAATGGAAAGTGGAGGAGTGATATATATGCTGAAAATAATGTAATACTTATGGCCCCAGATGGTATAAAACCTTGTATAGACCAAATTTCGAGGCGCGTGTTAGTGAATTACTTATAAAGATTCCCACTTTATGTGCCTGCTACATATCTAGGGCTCTCTTGTGAAATGTTCGTAAAACAACTTGAATGGCTGTTATCTCCAATGTTCAAAAATCAAAGGAAATAAAATTATTTTTAGGATTGTCAACATTTTCTGTCTGGACTATTATTTAATGTATATATTCATAATTGAGATTTATGAGTGACAGCTCAATATAAAGTATGTTCATGCCTAACCATTCCTTTTAAGTGGACACTGTCCTCATGCCAATAAAGTTTACATATCATGTGCATAATAAGACTGGAGCCTTCAACATCTGCACAGGGCAGTCAGAAACTGTCTGAAAAGCTAGTAAGGGTGTTGCATGGAACATTGTGCTCATAAATAATTGTTAATAAAAAATTTGATATGTTGTACCTTTTCTAAACTACTTAAGATACTGACATTTTTACAAATTATGTTCAACAAAAGTATTTTTTAATTAAAAAAAACATTTCAGGAACTACATCACATATAAACCTATAAAGATAGCTTTTAAAGCTCAGAATAACAAGTTACACATTTTTGAAGATCATCATTAATGAAATTCTGAGAATACTTGTGCATTGGATGTCAAAATATTCTGAAACTTTGCAGAACCATGTATTTTTCAATGGTTCCCTGTGAACTTCAGGAAGAACTGTGTGGATCACACAGTAGACATATATATCTTGTACCACTGGCAAGCAACTGTCAAGTCACCAGATGACTTGTTGCCATTTTCAGTCTCCAATTAAGTAACATTACATTCTTCTTGAATTTTTGATCCACTAAATTCAGTGTAAAACTCAGGATTACAGTAGCCATCGATTTTAGGAAGCACTGCACAGACAATGTTGGGGGACAGAGACTTAAAGCACCTGTTTTGTTCTCTAGTATCGAAAGCTGCACTCAGTAAATGTGATATCTAGTGGCAACTACTTCCACAAAAACACTTCAGCCAGGTTACACGTGTAGGACGGAATGTTCTTTAGTGGCCGATCACTAACTATCAACACTGAAATGGACATAAGTGAGGTTTTAATTTTATTCAAAGGTCTGTCCTTAAGCTGCGCAAGTGTACTCAGGATATCAACTTTCTGTCAAAATAATAAAACAGGATTTTATGTTAAGGGGTTAATTAGCACTGAAGTAAGCCAATCAGGTCAATGCGCACACAAATTCTAGTGGCTTTCTTGAGAGAGTGTCACCAAATGTGCTCTTTGTTGAGCTTGCTAAAACCAAACAAGAGAGCAATACAAAAATTGGGCAAGGAATGATAGCAAGGATCGAATTTGAGCCAAAGGCGGAGCTGTCTCATGTACTATCATCTATGATATGAGAACTACTGACACTAACTCTATCTGACAGGCTAATTGAATTTGCGCGTGCAACGTCATGATCTGCTAACTTCGATGCTAGTCAACTCAGAAACAGTATAATGTACGGAATTTCTTTTCTTAACAATTATTTCTCAGTACGACCTACACTGCAACACCCTTACAAGCTTTTCAGACTGTTTCTGACTACCTGTATAAAAGCACTTTATGTTATAATTCTTATTAAATTCATTTTGTACCATAATTTTAATCTGATTGCTGTTGTTGATATTCCTATGTAAGTTTAGTATTTTATCCATCCTCAGCACTTTAATTATATATAATGAAATAAATAAAATAAAAAATAACTGTGAAAGTCCGGTAGACAGTACCGCCTTGGGTACAAGTAGGCTTAACAACATAATGGACTTTCTGTCCTTGATTTTCAGCTATTGTCAATGTATAATACCAGCTCATCTAAGAAGAATACCTGTACTGTCATTAAACCACATTACAAGAAAAATGATACATGTATGTCTGCAGCTGCTGTCTGGTCCCACTAAAAACAAATATTTTTAAAATCCTTGGAAACCTCATTATTCCCGGGCATGACGTTAAACTGCGTCCAAAACCGAGTGACCACCGGTATAAGTGGTCCCCTTCTACCATGTGCCAATGGCCTCCTTGGAGGGCGGATGAACGGGTAAAGGATAGAGCACTCTGTTGTCCTTGGGATGAGAAATCATCCCTGAAGGGAGAAGAACCAGATTGGTCAATGGCATTAGAATGTGGAAGGCAACGAGAAACCACCACATTAAAGATCCAATGGATTTCTCTAGTTACACATCATGGCTGTGTTCAAAACCAAATTTTCCGGAGTTTCAAGTCCCCCAATCAGATCTCGGAGAGGGGGGTTGGGGACAGTTTTCAGCAACACTGTCACAAAGAAGAGATTATAATCGAAAAATAGTGTAAAGATAAGCACATTGAATGTGAAGACAATGGCTCAGGCTGGAAAAATCAACAATGCAATCCAAGAAATGGAAAGAATAAGCATTAAGATCATGGGCATTAGTGAAATGTGATGGCCAGGTTCAGGCTCTTGTAACATCAATGAACACAGAATTTACTAATCAGGAACACCTAACGTACAGTATAAGTCTGGAGTAGGATTTATAGTATCGAAAGCAATCGCAGAATGTGTCACCAATTGTGTACCTGTTTCAGAGAGAGTGATGTTACTCCAAATAAGTGCTCTACCCGCACAACTGAACATTATTCAGGTTTACGCTCCAACAACAGACCACAGTGATGAAAAAGTTGCAGAATTTTATTCCCAAATCTCAGGTGTTTTGCAACTGCTGAAGAAAGATCTTACAATAATTATGGGAGGAGATCTGAAGGCGACATTATAGGTCATTATGGACTTGGTGAAAGGTATGAGAGAGGCGAACTACTCAGTGCATTTGCAGGAGAGTGGAGATTCGTAATAACTAACACATTCTTCACACTACCACCCAGACGTCTCTACACCTGGAAGTCCCCAAGAGATTCAGACAAAAATATTACCCAGAATCTGATTGATTATGTCTTGATAAATCAAAGATATAGAAACAGTTGTCTCTCAATGAAAACCTATCCAGGTGCCGACATTAACTCAGACCACATTCCCCTGGTTGGTGTCTTTAAAATCAGAATGATGAGAGTTCAAATGAATAAAGTCAAAATGTATTATATCCACAAACTCAAAGAATCTTCCATAAGAGAAAATGCAGGAGTCCATTTTAATAATGAACTAAAGTCTCTGTCAGGTAACTTGTGCACTGAAGAGAAAATAAAAAGATAAACTCTGTAGTGGAATCAATCAAAGAAGAACATCTGAAATCCAATGTCACCAAAAAGAAGTCATGGATGACTGAAGAGATACTTAAAAGGATGGACAGAAGGAGGAAAGTGAAAAGTAATAAGAATATCAACAAGGAGATCAGTAAACAGATACAAGAAGCTAAGGAAAAAGAAATACAAGAACAGTGCAATGAAATAGAGAAATTACAATTGAAGCATGATAGTTTCAATATTCATAAAAAAGTCAGGGAAGTGACAAGAAATCACAGAAAAAGAACAGGCAACAGGTTGGTGAATAACGAAGGAAAAATAATAGTTGGACAAGACGAGCTTAAAGAAACACAGAAAACATACATAGAACAACTCTTTTATGACAACCGGCCAGAACTTCCTCAAATATATTGTGAAACAAGACCTAGAATTCTGCTGGAAGAAGTACAAGCTGTGATAAATGGAATGAAAGATGGTAAATCACCTGGTCCCGACAATGTGAATGCCGAAATTCTCAAGCTGCTCTGAGAGGATAATTTAAAATGGTGGACTGCAATATTCAGTTACATCTATGACTCTGGTAACATTCCATGGGAATGGCTTAAATCCAAATTTATTACATTGCCCAAAAAGCCCGGAGCTAAGACTTGTGGTGAATATGGGACCATCAGCCTCATGAGTCACCTGCTAAAGATCTTTCTGCAGGTAATTCACCAGAGAATTTACAAGATGTGTGAAGAACAAATTTCTTCTATGCAGTTTGGTTTCAGAAATGCATTTGGCATGAATGAAGCATTATTTAGTATCCAAGTAATATTCCAATGGCACAGAGAATTGCGATATTTATGCCTGCTTTATTGATTATCAAAAGGCTTTCGACAGAGTAAAACACTAGAAGATTGTTGACATTTTAAGAAGCATCAGTTTGGATGATAAGGACCTACATATAATTGTGAACCTATATTGAAACCAGTTGGCTTCTGTGAGGCTGGACAGAGAAAATACAGAAGACAGACATTCTACTAGGTGTAAGACAGGGTTGTATATTGTCCCCACTGATTTTCATCATCTCTTCAGAACACATCTTTAAGGAAGCTCTTGATGAAGTAGAGATGGGAGTGCTCTTAAATGGAAGATACATAAACAACATCCAATATGCTGATGACACAGTAATACTTGCAGATAGTGGTGATAGTTTTCAGTACCTTGTCGACAGACTTGCACAAAAAAGCTCTGAATATGGTCTAGATGTCAACCTTCAAAAAATGAAAACAATGATAATAAAAACCGAGTCCCTGTATGTCACAGTGAGAACTTGAATTGGAAAAACCAGGGTTGTCTTCAATAAGATGAGTAAGCTTTTCAAGAATCATGGCTTAGTAATGACGAAGAAGATCAGACTTCTATGCTGTTACGCATGGTGGTGAAACATGGACTCTGACAGAATCATTGGATAAGCGGCTGGAGGCTTTTGAGATGTAGCTGTACAGGAGAAAGTTAAGAATACCATGGACAGGGCACGTCACAAATGTCGAGGTTCTACGAAGAATGAAGAAAGAGAAAGAAGTACTGGTCACCGTGAAAGCAAGAAAGATTCAGTGCCTGGGACATATCATGCGAAACAACAGATACCATCTCCTCCAGACCATCCTGCAAGGAAAAATACCAGGGAAGAGAAGCACTGGCCATAGAAGAATGGCTTGGCTTAAGAACATTAGAATGTGGACCTCTAAAACATCTACAGAGCTATTTAGAGCTGCAGCCAGGAAAAGTAATGACAAGATGGTTGCCAACATCCGGAATGGATAGAAAGAGGAAACCTCATGTACAATATGATTTTGTAACATCTTAATAACCACTGTATCTTTAGCAAAAGAATCTAGAAACACATTGTTACTGAAAAGTCTGTTCTCATTTGTAAATCAAGTTTTGGAGTTAATCAACAATAAAATGCTACCAGTGCCGATACTTTTTGACCTCTCTAAAGCATTCAAATATGTTAGCCGCAAAATTCGACTTGACAAGGTAGAAAACTGGCTTCTGTGGAAAAGCACGGATGCTGCTTGAATCTTATATAAATGACAAGAAACAGTAGATAGGTCTAAACAGAGCAAGCTGGAATACCTGTATCCTTCAACTGGGCACCACAACCTGTAGAGTTCCATAGCGCTGGGTCCATATCTTTTTCTCTCTCATTGTATCAACACGACATGTCTTATGCAGTTTTGCACAGCATGAATAATGCTGTATTATGTGGCTATAAAATGTAAATATGAAGATACTTCAAGAGCAGATTCTTCCCGATTCCTGGGACTAAATATATGTCCACCTGGAGAGTCCACATACTAGAACTATATAGAAAACTGAACGAAACAGCATCTGCTGTTCACATGACTGTACCCAGTTTTGAAAAAAAGCAACCAAAGTGATATACTAGAGTTATTTACATTCAATTATCATGTATGGCACTATATTCTGGAGTAATGAATCACAAGTAAAGAAAGTTTTTCCCGTGCAAAAGAGAATCAACAAAACAGCGGATTGTGGTACACGTTGGAAAAAATGATGCCTGTCACCTGAGCTCCAAAGACTTTCATTGGTCATTCCAGTAACTGGCAGAGAAGGTTGAGAAGACTAGCCTTGCATGTGAAGTTTCAATGAAGTTCACAATTTGCAGCATTGTCCCCAGAACTGATCGTGGCCCTTTGGTTCTGAGTCAAGTGGAAAGACTGAACCAGAGACTTCAAAAGTTCTGTAACAAGCTAGGCTATGAATTCCTGAACTTGCACCACAGGGTTGAGAACTATAGGGTCCCCTAAATAGGTCAGGTGTGCACTTCACACCAGAGACCACTACTCACGTAGCTGACTGTGTGGGGTGCACAGAAGGGCTTTTGGGTTAGGCAACTCTCCATCAAATCAAGATAACAATAGCTGTAGGAAAGCCAGAAGTATTAGTGTGAGATCAAAGGAAATGCATCCCACAGGTGAGAGTAGTAAAACCCTAATGGTAAACTACCGAAGCATTTGCAACAAAGTGCCATAGTTTGAAGCGCTCATGAAAAGCAGTGAAGCTCACGTAAAACTAGGTACAGAAAGCTGGTTGAAAGCTGCATATGAGATTGTTTTGGCAAGACTCAGTATCAGGAGTGGGCATAAAATAATTGATAATTGGATTCTTCTATCGCCCACTAGTCTCATCTCCTGATGTAACCGAAAACTTCAGAGAAAACCTCAGTTCACTTGTATGTAACTTCCACAGACATATTATAATCATCGGTGGAGATTTTACTCAACCAATGATTAAATGGGAAAATTACAGTAGTGATGGGCATGCTAAGATATCCTGTGGAACATAACTAAATGCCTGCTCTGAAAACTACCTAGAACAGATAGTTAGGAACCCCACTCACAAAGGATGTAATGACAACAAATAGACCTGACCTTTTTGGTGATGAACAAATTGAAATTGGTATCAGTGACCATGACGTGGTTGTGGCAACATTGATTACCAACGTACAAAGAACAACTAAAATCTATATATGTTCAGTAACTAAGATAAAAAAAATCACTAATGTCATATCTCAATGAGGAACTTTTAGCCTTCAGCACAAGTCAGGAGCTTGTAGAGGAGCTCAGGCTCAAGTTTAAAAGAATAGTTGACCACACACTTGATAGGTATATACCCAGTAGAACAGATAGTAATCAGAGGGAACCTCCATGGCATACAGTCGCTGTAAAGAAAATTCTAAAGAAACAGAGATTACTGCATAATAGGTGTAAAAGAAAGCATAAGGCTATAGATAGAGAGATGCTGACTGAAATGCACTTCTCTGTGAAGAGAGCAATGCGTGATGCATTCAATGACTACCGTAACAGAATACTGACAAATGACACTTCACAAAATACAAAGAAATTCTGGTCATATAAAAAGGCTTTTAGTGGCACCAAAGTTAGTGTCCAATCCCAAGCGAATGAGACAACTGAAATTGAGGGTAGCAATGCAAAAGCTGAAATGCTTAACTCCGTTTTCAAATGTTCCTTTACAAAGGAAAACCCACGAGAACTGTCCCAATTTAATCCTCGTACCACTGAAAGGATGAATGAAATAAGTATTAATGTCAAGTGTTCAGAAACAGCTAAAATCGTTAAAACTGAACAAAGCTCCAGGCCCTGATAGAATCCCTATCAGATTCTATATTGAATTTGTGGCTGAGTTACCTCCTCTTCTCACTATGATCTATTGTAGATCCCTCAAACAAAAAACCATGCCAAATTCTTGGAAAAAGGCAAGGGTCACACCCATCTACAAGGAGAATTATAGAAGTGATCCACAAAACTGCCGTCCAATACTCTCGACATCGATTTGTTGTAGAATCTTAGAACATATTCCGAGATCAAACATAACGAGGTATGTTGAGCAGAAGGACCTTTGAGATACCAACCACCACAGTTTTCGAAAAGATCAGTCATGTGAAATCCAACTTGCAATTTTCTTGGATCAGGGCAACCAGGTAGATGCAGTGTTGCTTGATTTCCAAAAAGCATTTGATTCGGTACCACACCTACTCTTATTGCCAAAAGTACAATGAATGCGGTATTAAGTGAAATTTGTGAGTGTATTGAGGACTCTTTGGTAGGAATGGCACAGCATGTTATCTTGGATGGAGAGGCCTCATCATATGAAGTAACTCCGGTGGTGCCCCAGGGAAGTGTGTTGGGACCCTTGCTGTTCATTTTGTATATTAATGACCTCACAGACAGACAATTAATAGAAAAATCAGACTTTTTGCAGATGATGCAGTGATCTATAATGAAACACTATCTGAGAGAAGCTACATAAACATTCAGTGAGATTTTGATAACATGTCAACATGGGGCAGAGATTGGCAACTTACTCTAAATGTACAGAAATGTAAAATTGTGCACTTCACAAAACAAAAAAAAATTCGGGTATTATAACTATAACATCTATGAGTCACTGTTCGAATAGGCCAACTCATACAAATACCCAGGTGTAACACTTTGTAGGGATATGAAATGGAACGATCACATAGGTTCAGTCCTGAGTAAAGCAGTTGGTAGACTTCAGTTTACTGGTAGAATACTGGAGATGTGCAATCAGTCTACAAAACAGATTGCTTACAGATCACTAGTGTGACCCACACTAGAATACTGCTCAAGTGTGTGGGACCCGTACCAGATAGGACTAACATGGGCTATTGATCATATACAGAGAAGGGCAGTACGAATGGTCGCAGGTTTGTTTAATCCATGGGAGTGTGTCACATAGACACTGAAGGAATTGAAATAGCACACTCTTCAAGCAGACATAAACTATCCCAAGAAAGTCTGTAAACAAAGTTTCATGAACCAGCTTTAAATGATTACTCTAGGGCTATACTACAACCTCGTACATATCATTCACACAGGAATTGTGAGAATAAGATCGAATAATTACTGCATGCACAGAGGCATTCAAACAATCATCTTCCTGCAGTCTGTACGTGAACCATCCCTAAATGGAACAGGAAGAAACCGTAGTAACTGGTACAATGGGACGTACCCTCTACCAAGCACCTCATGGTGGTTTGCAGAGTATAGATGTAGAATCATGAATGAAGCCCATCCCAGACACTCTTACATGGACTATTCACAAGTTAGGAAACCTCAGCACACGATGTCAGCAATTCTCTAGCTGATATCCTTCACTGTCAACAATCAAATGTTACACAGATTGAACAATGAGTATTACAGACCCAATACACCAAATTAACAGTGTAATGTTTTACATAGAAAAATAAAAAGTCTGAGCATGACACATAAAAGAGAATGTTAAGCATCAACTCTCATAAACTCCGTTAGCAGTGACCTGCACCCCCCCCCTCCCAAATACACACACACACACACACACACACACACACACACACACACTCTCTCTCTCTCTCTCTCTCTCTCTCTCTCTCTCTCTTCTACTCTACACTATCATACAGTAATTTGTAAGTTATGAGGTGCCAATAACGATCCACTTATTGCAACTTGGAGAGAAGTCATTAAAGTATACGGAGAAGAAATAAGAACATTGAGGTTTGCTGATGACATTGTAATTCTGTCAGAATCAGCAAAGGATTTGGGAGAGAAGTTAAATGGACTGGATAGTGTATTGAAAAGAAGTTGTTAGATGAGCTTCAACAGAGGTAAAAAACGTTAATGGAATGTAGTCAATTAAATCAAGTGATGCTGATGGTACTGGATTAAGAAATTTGACACCGGAGGTAAAAGATGAGTTTTGCTATTTGGGCAGCAAAATAAGTGAAAAGTATGGAGGATATGAAACGCTGACTAGTTATAGCAATGAAAGAACCTCTGAAAAAGAAGAATTTGTTAACATCAGATCTAAATTTAAATGTTGGAAAGTCTTTTCTGAAGGTATTTGTTGGAACTGCAGCTTTGTATAGGGAAGTAAAATGTGAACAATGAGCAGTTAAGACGAGAAGAGAGTGAAAGCTTTCAAAATGTTGGGCTACAGAAGAATGCTGAAGATCAGGTGGATATGTTGTGTAACTAATGAGTTGGTACTGAATTGGATTTGGGAGAGAAGATATTTGTGGCATTGCTTGACTAAATAAGGGATTGTTGATACAATACATTCCGAGGCATCAAGGAATTGTCAGTTTGGTGTTGAAAGGAAGTGAAGACAGAAATTGCAGAGGGTGACCAATGTATGAATACCATAAGCAGGTTCAACTGGCAGTAGCTTGGAGGAGTTATTGAGAGATAAAGAGGCACACACAGGATGGACTAGTCTTTGGATTGAAGACCACAGTAACAACTGCAACTTACAATCTATGGTTATTATTAACATGAAACACGAGCACTTGTATGGATTGTGATGTAATGAACCACTTACTGCAACTGTAATATCCTATAGGTGTTAGGAATATAATATCTTAGCATCTGCATGATGATATAAGGAACCTGTACACAGTTCACAGATGAACATTAGTATTGCTTTATTTGTGTTAATTATTGCTGTAGAAATCTGGCTGGGAAATTATGTATTTAGCTAATAACATATCTGTTTTGCATTATTCCACTCCCACCTGTGTCATGGAATACTATTAAGAGGCAATTCTGTAGGCTCAAAATTAGCCATAAGGTGCATAGCAGGACTTAGCCCATATGAATCATGTCAAGATTATTTTAAGAAACTAAATATAATGACAGTGACTGGTCTGTATATTTACAACTGCATTGTCTTCATTAAAGTGAATCCAAGTAAATTTGACAGTTCATGACCATAACATAAGAAGTGGATATACAATTAATACGCCATATGTTGGGCTTGTAAAGACACACAACAGTTACAAATATCTTTTTCCTGTCTACTTACCCAAAATTACCTGAAAATGCCTTCACAGTGTCAGTACATAAATTTAAAACTAGTCTTTTAACGTGGATGAAAAGTAAAGTATTTACTCTTCTCAAGAGGTCCTTGACTATGTGACATATGACCCTCTTTCCTTATGATAATGAATGATAAATTAACTGCAAACTATACATATACCTCACTGTGTAACTTTTTTTATTACTATTTTATGTACTTATTGTTAATTATCTGTTTGATTACTTATTTGTCATTCACTGAACAATGTAGTTCATTTATCTTGTAATTGATCTGTTAGGGTACTTCTATTTGTTATTGACATTTGCATAAATATGTATTGTATCCATCTTGGATTATTATACTGTAGTAATAGTTGTTGTTGTTGTTATTATGGTGTTAAAACTGATGATGCCAATTGCATGTAAATATGCTCAAAGGTGGAATAAAACATTTGTATCTGTACTGGGGTAACATGCGACATGTTCTACATCAGAGTGATGCACTCACAACACAGATCTGTGGAACACAAAGAGAGATACAGAAAATAGAAGTAGTACCATACATAGAGTGTATCTGATACCATAATATCTTAGCTTAAAAACTAATACTATTTTTGACATTTTATCTGTCTACATCCCGTCCATAATTCATCAATAACAGAGAGAAATTAATTTTCATTTGTTGCTTTCTTAGGGCATAAAATTATGTATTGATGCTTTGTCTGCTATTGCAGATACGTAAGAACCATACACATTGCACAATTATTTATTTCAAATACGGTTTTTATAAAATGCATTTATAATATGTAAGACCAACATGAGGAAACTATATATTTGGCTTAAATAAAGACATCTAATGTACAGTGAAAATTAAGTTCTCCGAGGACAATGATCAAATACTCTAACTTCGTAACTGGCCCAGTAATAAAAAAAACTGTATGCATAACACATAAACATTTAAATATTACAGTGTTTGAAGTCATAATAGACATAAATACAGTTCAGCATCTGGTATGTAGTATCATTAAATATCTGAAAGTAAGAAAGTTTTATTTTGCAACACTTGTAGGTAATATTTTAAGGAGAAACGGGGAAACACAACAAATACTGTACAGTAATTAATAATAATAATGAGAGAGAGAGAGAGGAGGGGGGGGGGGGAGTTTTGGGCCTCCCAGTGAAACAATTATCTTTCTACAACATAATTTTCAGCCGCAGATTCAGTTATGCACAAAATGGACACATACTAAAAGACAAGATACTTAAGGAGTTTGCTACCTACTAAACTACCAATTTTACCATCGCAGCATACAACGAAATGTATCACAGAATTAAGCGTTCATGTTTTCGATAAAATGAAACCAGTCTAGTTATTCTTGCTTCACAAGATGAGCGGGTACCGGTACTAGCTAATAAGAAACACTGAAAAAGTTTCCCAAATGATCCAATGAACATTAATAAGCAGACATTCTTGAGCACATTTGTATCCGCCGGTATTAATGTCACTTTAAGTACACTTATTGTAAAACTAAACCGATCCTAGTAGGATCCATAGGTGGGCAGCGCCAGTTATACAAGTAGTATTGCAGTTTTCCATCACCCTCTCCAAACTTCAATGCTTCAAGAAACTGTTTATTATCCATTACATCCAGTGAGTTGAAGACATCGAAGCCACTATTTTTTGCGGTCACGAGAGCATCTGTCATTAGCTCAAGCCATGGAGTTTCTGATGAGACGTTATAGAAAGAATACGCTGCTTTCAAGGTCTTGTGTGTAGGATGATGCATAACTGTTGACGGCAAACTATAATAACTTACAAAATCCGTTATCTTGTCGTTTTTCTCTACTACAAAACTATCAATTACGCCGGGTCTCGGTAGAAACCAGTGACAAAACTCTTCATGGGAAAAAACTGGTGCAAGATCGAATCTTGATAAGTACTGATTTAGTAATATATGCGCACTCGATGAATCTGCTGCGGTTAATTGCCTGAAATCCCGAGTTTTTGTCGAATCTGGCAGTCTGTACAACTTCAAGGTCCTTTGCATGGTCATATTTCGTTTCAGATGGGAAAATTTCACTTCAATAAGCTTTTTCGGATTGAGCGATCGATGCCAATATCTGCATGTTCCCACAGGTTTGGGCAGAATAACTCCAGCAGTATACACAGCCTGAAATATACCGCAAAGATTCACACGACGGGTTATTTCACGAATCAATACAGGGGCGACGCGTTTTGATCTCAACTTTTTATGCACACATAGGAAATTTATTTCTACCATACTCAGAGACTGGTCATATACCCTTAATTTGGCGGGAATTGCACTTATGAAACCGACCAAACGGTTGTTTTTCGTTACACGGACACCACAGTGCCAGTCTCTTTTCCAGTTAGGGGGCTGCAACGCCCATTTTAGGAACTCTGGTGGATAGTCAAATCTAAACATGCAGTCGTTATCTTCAACATAATTTTCATTGAGTAGCGTGTAGAGCTCCTGTAAAACCGTTGGATCACTCAGGTTAAGTGTGTCCCATATGAAACCTTCAGGTAGGGAAAACGGCGTCTGCCGGATTTCAGCCACACGTTTATCAGCTTCTATTGGCCCACTGCACTTGACGGATTCATTTATTTTTGGTACAGGTTGAGTGTTCCAGAACGTATACTGCCTTTGCTCTACATCTACATCACTTCTTCCTGCACGTCGATGAAATGAGAGTGTCTCTGCTGCCAAACGCAGGTCCTGCAAAGAGACATTCAATTTTTCCTGAATTTCGTCTTCGGTGTTTGACTGTTGTTTGTCATCATCATTAACAAGTACCGGCACTGTTTCTTTGTTTTGCCGACTTTTTTTCTTGCTATTTTTTGAAATAATGGTATTGCCTGTATTTTTAATTTCATTTCCCCTGTAGTCTTTTGGAGTTTGGCTATTCATAGCTGGCGTCTTAAGTTAAAATCACAACTTAATTTGACTACGGAATTATAACTCTGCTTGTCCTGCCCACCTTTTGCACGACAGCAATGGGGGGGATTGCAAAATACAAGCAAAAAATGGTGCGATACAGAGCTTGAAGAAATAAGTTAAGTTTCTTCAGTTTACGACACGGAAAGCATTAGCTACACATCACACACGTCTCCCACACTCAGCGCCTGACGCGGTACACTGCCACGTCACTGACTTACAGTTGCCTGACATCTTCCGGGAACAGAATGAAATACGCATGTATATGTAGGTACATGATTTTCGTTTCGTTGTTGCAAACAATTGGAGACTAAATTTTAGAACACGTCCTCCACATCTGTCACTATAATAATTTCGTTGTGTTTATCAGTTTCGTAGGGAATATATTTGTGCCATCCGAGTGTCAATCAGCCATTGTTAAAGTAGCTCTTACACAAACTTGCGGGTACTTGTAGAAATGACATCATATAACACCTTCAGCTGATCTTCAATTTACTCTTATTATGCGACCGGATTCGGCCAAAGACTACTGTCCACCACAGATATTTGTTAACAGCAAAGAGCTACATAATATACACACACAAGATAAACCAATTCTATTCCGTAGAAGAATTTCTATTGTAACGTATGAAAGGTGGTGGGTAGGAATAACTAACTCAAATCTGTATATTAAAAATCACTTGTAAATGTTCAACATCGTTGGAAATTAATTTGCGATGTGAAAGTAAAAAGTCTCGCTCCACATCATGATTTATCGCAAGAGAATGATCCATGGCACATGATACTAACAGTATAAAAATTATATTTGTGAATAGATAGTTTATAAATAATATTTAGTCGTGCATGACGTGCCAATTACAAACAACTATACAAAAGCTGCTTCCATTGCATGTCTCATCCATACAGTAAAAGTCAATACGGTACTAGTATACATTACCTTACAATATAAGCAAAGCAATACAAGCGACACTTACTCGTTATTTTCAAATATCAATTGCTTTGGTGCTTTTGATTTTCATATACTGACGACTGGCGCCAAAAATTTAACTATTACGCCGTGGCACGCACAAATGATTAATTCTTAATATTGGCGTAAGGCTGAAATCCTTAACGGCCATAAGCGGAGAAAAACGTCCTTTCAACGGTTCAGACAGACTATGAACCCTTTCACACATGTCAAGCACGCTACGGGACTGTACTGTACAAACTGTAGAACGGAAGGTACGGTACAGAATATATTAATAAAGTTATTTTGTCAGTTGTGACTATTATTCTCGTAAGGAAGACAACAAACGACATGCACTCACAAAATCGTGGACTTTTATTTCAATTCATGATGCATTTCGAGACATGGGCTCATCTTCAGGCGTTTATCAGTTTACATCCTGTTTTTATTGAGTTTTATGTAAATCATGCTATTCTACAGTTTGCTGCAACATTAAACTTTGTTTGTTCAGTGTATTTTTCACTATACATTTTTTCAGAAACAGTTTATTTAATTACATCATAAAATTAATGACAAGAATGTTCTGACTTGATATTTAGTAAACATTATCAATAGATACCAGTAGATAGTCTACCACTTTCTACAGACCAAATGCTCCCCAGAATTGAAAAAAGTGTCTCAACTGGAGCAGGTGTCATAGGCAAAAACATAGCAATCCCAATTATTTTAGAAATATTTCAACATGAAATATCAGACGTTTGAAACACCTTAACACTTTGTTGCCCAAGAATAAACATAGGAAGAGAAATATAATAATTTCTTTCAAAATCTATCTTTAGTGTCACAGAAAGCAATAATATGTTAAAAAAACAATAACATTTGAATTCCATTATAAAATATTTTGGGTGGTTTCAAAGGGCAACCACTGTGACATTCGGATGATTTTAATGGCTACTTTTTTTTTGTGAAATTCAGCGAAACAGTTTTTCGTTTTCGTTATACACAAACCAACATTACATGTTTTATACATTGATCTTGTGCGGTATGGTACTTTAGCAGTTCTACAGTGTGCACATCGTTGGGATGGACCTGTTTCTGGCATATGTGACGCATTCTCATAGCACTTTTCTGGTGCAACAAATGGTTTGAATCTGTTCTGCTTGATCTGGGACGTCTTGCGGTTAGGAGATGATGAAGATGCTCTAACTAGACCAGCAATTACAGAGTGTCTGAACAGCATCAAGGATATTTGATCATTATTGCAATGTTCGTTATAAATTGTGTAGGAGTTTACAACAGTGACATCTAGAAAGTGCCACAGAATTCTGTGCTGCCAGTTTTTGCTCTTTCTGTCAATCTCTTTGACTGATTTGAACATGGTGGATTTGTCCACAAGCCCCATATAGGCATTGTAATCCTTTACAATATCTGGGCATGGAAATTTCTTCACTGGTACCACCTCTATATTTTCAATATTGTGGAAATTTGAAAGAAACTGTATCAATTTGCGACCTTTCCAAATCACTGCTGTGATGCCTTGGCTGCTGCATGGAAACTGGTATTCTTCCTGGGACCTGTGCTTTTCATTTTCAAAGTCTTTTGGGAAACCAACTCTCCCTTTTCTCACTGTTCCATGGGCATATATTCCTTGTTTCCTCAAATCAAGCATGAGGGGTACAGAAGTAAAATAATTATCAAAATACAACTTGTGATATTTTCCTGCAAGTTCTGAGCTAAGATTTTTCACAACTAGGGAACCTAAGCACTTTTCTGTCTCCTGTACAAGTTTCCCAGTATAGATATGAAATTTGGAAACATAGCCAGTTTCATTTGCCAGTTCACTATGTAGAGGCTTTACTAAGGAAGATACCGTGGGTATTGTGGGTGGGCCGGGCAACAGTATTGACAGAGATCGGGGGTGCAGCATAGAGTGTGACCTGGCAAAGGTTGCATCAGCATCGAGTCATACCAGTGTTGGGTTTGTGTCAGTTCTGGAGCGCCACGACCAGCCTCATTTGAGCTCTTCTGTCAGGGGAGTTAATTTGGAGTTGGAACGGCTACTTGGATCTGGTGCGGGGTCACACATTGGTGTGGTTCCTGTTGATTCACTCTATAGGTGGGACTATACTAGACATGGCCTACACCTCAACAAGAAAGGGAAGGGTAAACTGGCTGGGCTGATAGCAGGAAATTTAAAGAGGGGAGGAACTACATCTCATGGTTGTTGTGCTATCTGTCAGACAGGGGGAAGCAAATTATCATTTGTGGGGATTTCAATAATGATTCCCTGAAAGAGCGTAATAGGAAGAATGATCTTGTAGTATTACTCAGTTCTTTCAATTTGAGCTCCGTCATTGATTTTCCTACTCAGATAACAAAGAACAGCAGGACATTGATAGATAACTTTTTTTATAGACCAAGATAAGTTTAAGGACATAAATGCTTATCCTGTTGAGAATGGTCTTTCAGATGATGGTGCACAGCTAGTTACAGTACATGACATAGCTCCATGCAGTATATCAAATCAGAATTTCAAAGCAGTGCGTTCAATTAACAATATAAATATTGCAAACTTTAGGGAAAGCCTAAAGCAGCTAGACTGGGATGAAGTGTATATGGAACCCGATGCAAACTTGAAATATAACTTATTTCACGATACATTTTTAAGGGTATTTGAAAATTGTTTTCCCAAGAAAATAGTTAAACATAATTCCAAGAAAACATATAAAAAACCTTGGCTAACTAAAGGAATAAGAATATCTTGCAACCATAAAAAAGAACTGTATCTAACAGCAAGAGGGAATACTGACCCCGAAATGGTTCAATATTATAAAAACTACTGTGCGGTACTAAGAAAAGTTATTAAAAAGTCCAGAAGCATGTGTATCATGTCTGAGATCAGTAACTCTGGTAATAAAATTAAAGCAATTTGGAATATTATTGAAAGGGAAACAGGGCAACCAAGAGCACAGGAAGACTAAAGTGCGTGTCATTTATGTTGGCGGCCGAGTTTAGGTTCGTTCTGCGCATCTGACGTCACAAAACACAGCCAGCCAATGAACAGAGAACGACGTTGCCAGATCTCGACTGCAGTGCATAGCATGGACGAGTGTCTTCAGTATTAGAAACGTTCAGTCATAAATAAAGTAATAGAACAAAAGCAATGTCTTGATAGCAGGCTTTCTTTTATAGAAAGTTTGTAAAAAGCGTTCTTTATACCAATTGCTTCATATTCTATTAATTAATTAAACCAAAAAAGCAATAAGACTCCTAATTCAGGCGATAGGAAGGAAAGGTGTTTGTATCAATCTCACGAACCGCTTTTTCGCACTAAATAAGAGCGGTAATTGTTTATTTCCTATTGTACTTCGACGAAGCGTGAGTAATTCATAGTCATACCAAAAGTGTTTGTCAGTATTTTGTGTAACGTGTTAGACTCCTCACTGTGTTCTGTAGGCAGACGATCTGCGTTAGTGTAATGGTTAAGGTGTTGGACTTCTACGTGAAAGGTTATGAGTTCAAACCTTGTGCGGAACTTAATATTTTAATTATTTAAAAACAATATCGAAGTGCCTTACTTCATGAATTATATTCGTTTGAATGCAATTTTTTGAAATTTCTAGTGCTTTGTCTCTTCATTAACCCTTTCGCTGCTGCAGACACGTGCTCCCCGCATTCCGCGCTGTGCACAATTTTGTCATCACTGCACTGCTCGCCTGTGCAGACACATGGTGTTCCCACTGCTTTGACACACTTATCATTCGATTTCACAAAAACTATTTGGCCCAAAAATTAGATTTTTACATGTCTTCTTGACTGATACCTCCCCCCCCCCCCCCCCATAAATGATTTAATTTTGTTTCGATGTTCAACGCAGTTATTATGCAGCATTAACTGTAGTAAACCACTGCGCGAAATTTTGAAGAGTTTGCAGAGGTAGAAGTCCATAGCGCATACTTTCCGTATGGTCGATTTTAGTTGCCACAATGTTGAGAATGAAATGTGGACAAGATACCTAAATTTCATATAAAATTTACTGTATAACAATATCTCATTTAATTTAAGTACCACACAGGTGTCATATGTAATATTGAGAAATATTACGTCTTTCGCGGCTGTAATAAAAGTTTTATTTACACCGGACGCGTTTGGCTTTATTTTAAAGCACTTCAATCAATGAAAGGTATGGCACATACACAATGGTACTCATGTTCTCTTTCTTGTTTCTGTTCCACAGTCCCAGTTTCACCTATGGTACTGAAATATATTCCTCTTCTGCAACTGTAATAAGCGACTTATTTAGACCAGACGCGTTTCTCTCTTTTGAAGCTTCTTCAGTGGACAGTATTTTGTCTCCTCCATTGTCAAGTCACCTTTCGTAGTTTTGTGCTGCGGTTACACAATATTCAACGTTTGTGTTGGCTGATCAGTGTTTTAGCAAATAAATGATGTTTGTGTGTGCCACACACAAAAATTATATTTGACATAGCTCAGAGCACTTCACTGATAGACGGTATATTCAAGTCCTAATGTTTTTGTAAGTCCACAGTTTTGTTTAATGTATTTTGTCTACTTCCTTTTGATTCATTGAAGTGCTTTAAAATAAAGCCAAACGTGCTCAGTGTAAATAAAACTTTTGTTACAGTGGCGAAAGACGGGAACATTTCTCAATATTACGTACGACACCTATGTGGTACTTAAATGAGATATTGTTATACAGTAAATTTTATATGAAATTTAGGTATCTTGTCCACATTTCATTCTCAACATTGTGGCAACTAAAATCGACTATACGGAAATATACGCTATGGACTTCTACCTCTGCAAACTCTTCAAAATTTCGAGCAATGGTTTACTACATTTAATGCTGCATAATAACTGTGTTGAACATTGAAACAAAATTAAATCATTTATGGGGGGGGGGAGGTATCAGTCAAGAAGACATGTAAAAATCTAATTTTTTGGGCCAAATAGTTTTTGTGGAATCGAATGATAAGTGCGTCAAAGCAGTGGGAACACCATTTGTCTGCACAGGCGAGCAGTGCAGTGACAAAATCGCGCACAGCGCGGAATGCAGGGAGCACGTCTTTGTAACAGCGAAAGGGTTAATGTGGCCGTGGTGGCTTTACTTCATGAACTGCGCGCTCCCCCTAAACGTAAGCTTGCAAACTAGCTATACTATGGCGCTGCTTGTATTGGCGCATGCGTCGTGTGGAACTGGCAACGCAGCAATCTCCCGTGTCTGGGCGGGCATGCGCGAGTCGCCAAGATAAAAGAATTCAGCTATAGTGCCATAAAACTGAATGACAAGTGTACTAACAAACAATCAGAAATTGAAAATATTTTCAATAATCATTTTTTAAAAGTTGTGGAGAAAATAGGATCTAGATCTTCACTAGAAGAGGCAAGGCTTCTAATAGAAGAGGCCATACCTGTGCAGTTTGAAACAACTGTATTTCCACCAACCTCTCCCTCTGAAATCAGTAAAATAGTAAACTCACTGAAAAGTAAAAGCTCTTACGGAATTGATGGCATTTCCAGCAAGATACTTAAAGATTGTTCCCCACAGATAAGTAGGATTCTCAGCCACGTATGTAATAGCTCTTTGGAGCAGGGTGTTTTCCCCGATAGACGGAAATATGCCACTGTAAAACCATTGCATAAAAAGGGGGATACGTCGGATGTCAACAACTATCGCCCAATCTCTCTTCTGACAGCTCTACCAAAAATTTTTGAGAAAGTAATGTATTCAAGAGTAGCCTCCCATATTTGTAAAAATAAAGTACTAACAAAATGTCAGTTTGGTTTTCAGAAACGCTTTTCAATAGAAAATGCTATATACGCTTTCACTGATCAAATATTAAATGCTCTGAATAACCGGACATCACCCATTGGTATTTTTTGTGATCTCTCAAAGGCCTTTGATTGTGTAAATCATGGAATTCTTTTAGATAAGCTAAATCATTATGGTTTGAGGGAGGCAGTGCACAAATGGTCTAATTCATACTTAACTGGAAGAATGCAGAAAGTTGAAATAAGTGGTTCATGTAATGTTAAAACAACAGCTGATCCCTCAAACTGGGGGGCTATCAAGTACGGGGTCCCACGGGGTTCGGTCTTAGGTCCTTTACTGTTCTTGATATACATTAATGACTTACCATTCCACATTGATGAAGATGCAAAGTTAGTTCTTTTTGCTGATGATACAAGTATAGTAATAACATCCAAAAACCAAGAACTAAGTGACGTAATTGTAAATGATGTTTTTCACAAAATTATTAAGTGGTTCTCAGCAAACGGACTCTCTTTAAATTTTGATAAAACACAGTATATACAGTTCCGTACAGTAAATGGCACAACTCCAGTAATAAATATAGAGTTTGAACAGAAGTCTGTAGCTAAGGTAGAATTTTCAAAATTTTTAGGTGTGTCCATTGATGAGAGATTAAACTGGAAGCAACACATTGATGGTCTGCTGAAAAGTCTGAGCTCAGCTACGTATGCTATTAGGGTTATTGCAAATCTTGGTGATAAGAATCTCAGTAAATTAGCTTACTATACCTACTTTCATTCACTGCTTTCGTATGGCATCATATTCTGGGGTAATTCATCGTTGAGTAGAAAAGTATTCATTGCTCAAAAACGTGTAATCAGAATAATTGCTGGAGCCCACCTACGGTCATCCTGCAGACATCTATTTAAGGATCTAGGGATCCTCACAGTAACCTCACAGTATATATATTCACTTATGAAATTTGTTGTTAATAATCCAACCCAGTTCAAAAGTAATAGCAGTGTCCATAGCTATAACACCAGGAGAAAGGATGATCTTCACTATGCAGTGTTAAATCTGACTTTGGCACAGAAAGGGGTAAATTATGCTGCCACAAAAGTCTTTGGTCACCTGCCAAACAGCATCAAAAGCCTGAGAGATAGGCAACCAACATTTAAAAATAAATTAAAAGAATTTCTAGATGACAATTCCTTCTACTCATTGGCTGAATTTTTAGATATAAATTAAGGGAGGAGGAAAAAAAAACTTACTTAAACATTAGTGTCATGCAATATTTTGTGTAATGTAATATCTTGTACAGACATCTTTTATTAACCCGACACGTTCCACATCATTACGAAGTGTCGTATTCATGATCTATGGGACAAGTATTAATCTAATCTAATCTACCCAAACTTAGTATCTGGTTTTATAGGTTTCTGAGGAATATACCACTTTAGGCTTGACCTAGCTTTGAACCAAATCATAGATTCATCCACAACAAGGTGTTCTGTTGGTAAATAATTTTCCGAGTAGATCTTGCTTAGATAGTCCAGCAGTGGGTGTATCTTGAACAGCTTATCATAACCTTTTTCTCCATTTTTTGGCTGCTGATTATCATCATTCACATGTATGTGGCCTAGCATGAGGGCTGAAATGTACAAATCACAGAGAGCTGGGTCAGAATACCAATAATCCCTATATGAAGGACATTTTTTGATCCCCATTAATAAATTGATGGCAATAAATTTCTTCATTTCCTCAGTATCAGTTGGTTTGAAAGTGGTGGAACCTCCAAATTTCTGAGTCGCATATAAATTTGTAGGAAACACAAGATGATTTAGTAAATCAAATAAGCAGCCAAATATTTCAATGGGGCTTGTTTTGTCAGAAAGAATATTTGAACCATATTTGTGTGAAAATTCAATAGTTTCTTTTGCAAATATGTCTTGCACCCACTCTATGTTCTCTATTAGTTTTGCATTATCATCACACACATCATTGTCATTGTTGACATCACTAATGCGAACAGAGTCACTCTCAACAGAAACACTTTCATCCACATTATATGCACGTTGAACTATGTACTCATCAGGAACAGTAAGTCGTGGTTGTTGATCAATTTCATCTGATTCACTTTCAATGTCTGAAGCAACCGACTCTGGGTCACTTGGAATTTCTGGTAGTATGTCCATTAGCATATCAGTGGTGAAATCACAAGCTCTAAATCGCTGGTTGCTTCTTGATGGTGGTCTACTATCCATACTGACGATCTATAAAGAAATGAAACCATTTGCACTTTTGCAAGAAACGAAACTTATTATAATTATAAATAAAAACTTCTTCCAAAATTCCATAAATGAAGTAGAAGAAGGAATCATTACCTCATATTCCAAAAATCTGCTGCAGAAACGTCACAAATTATGTATATAACAACATCTAATTTACTTACCACTCTATTCAGTGCAACACTACACTGAAAATGCGGGCAACCTCCAACAATCATGTTGCTGCTCCAACTAGTTGTTAGGGCAGAGGCTAGGTGACACTAGCAGTGAGCGTGCAGTGGTGGCTTCAAGATAAAACCAGTGGGCTGGATACGCAAACAAGTAAAAATATGGTTTCAGACTGAAACTACTGCGCCGGCAAGGGTTAAAAATTGCTTTCCGTATCACTTCAGTAGTACAAGGTAGTTTTTCAGAACTTGAGCCACAATCTATCCTTTGGTTTTGAATTACCTGATTCAGGAGGAGGAGATTAGTGTTTAACATTTTGTCTCCAATGAGATCACTAGAGATGGAGCACAAACTCAGATTAGGGAAGGATGGGCAAGGAAACTGGCAATGCCCTTTCAAAGGAACCATCACGACATCTGTCTGAAGCGATTTAGGGAAATCATGGAACCTAAATCAGGACGGCCAGACGTGGGTTTGAACCATCTTTGTCCTAAATGCGAACCTCATTAGCAATATACATTTGTCAAATAGGTCATCAGTATTAACAGAATCATTCATAATTTCATTAACTTTTGCACTCTATTATAAATCAGACAATGCAATTTCAGTTCGTAACTTTGTCCATTGAAACTTATTAGCTTCTTCAAACCTGGTTCTCCACAACCCTATGTATTGGATACTAGAATTATAAAAATTGTCTATGTTTGAGAAGAATTTTTGTTCCTGGACACTACTACTTTCTTTTATAGTGCATAGCAATTCTTTGGCAAAAGATGGTATTAAACATTAAGTACACATTTTCTTTTGCCCATTGCTAAATTATGAGACAAAAAAAAAAGACAGAAATACAATGCTCCATAACATATAGAGGAGTTATTTCATATTCAAAAACAACTTAAATACATTGTTCCTACTGTGTTGCTGAATGAATAATTGAAAAATTGTGGCAGAGTCAGTAGCCACATCACTCTATTGATGTCAGTGGTTGCTCCAAGATTGGCTGCAAGGGGCATGGCTGCAAGAGACTGTGTAAAAATATGAAATCAGACATATGGGTAAAAAATCAGCACAGAGCATTGTCCCAGACGGCACTACAAAAACCAGGACTGTCCGACCTAATTCTAACATATGGTAAACCCATACATAGGTGAAGTGCGGTACAAGGTGATAGGTTATACTGCATTGTAAAACAGTTACAGTTTCTACAAAACCAAGACAAAAAAAGAGAAATACAGTACTTACTGTTTTCAGTGGTGGCTACAAAGTTTATAGATATATTCACATGTGCCGTTTCCATTTACTTACAAATACTTTCTCTTGTGCATACCAATGATCTTCATCTGTAACATTCCCAGATGCCAAGTCTGTTTTATTTTCAGATGATAAAAACACTGCAATAAACAACAAATCAAGTATAGTCTTAAATATTGGTTACTGAAATTTTCATTGACATAAATAAATGGTTCCTAGCCAATTATGAAAAAACACATTACATGAATTTTAGAACTTGTAACAGATCTCCCATCAGTATATGCCTAAAATATTATGACAGACAGACAGACAGACAGAAGAATATGGCAATGTTGATTCTTGGGGCTACAGCTGGGAGAAGCATGCCACAAAACTACTGAACTGCCTAAACAAACCTCTATTTGCAAAGCAAATGTTGACAGATGTATGTGTATACAAATAAGAACGCTAGCATAGGGTGCCTACTTTCATTCCATAATGTCCTATGGGATTATTTTTTGGGATAACTCATCAAACCAAGCTAAAGTTTTCCATATAATAAAAATTATTTATTGTGTGAGCTCAAGAACATCCTGCAGACACCTGTTTGGGGAACTAAACAAATAAATAAAATTACATAATTAATTAGTGCTTTACAATATATTTATTTCTTAATGAATTTTGCCATTAAAAATATGTGGTATCTCTTTTTCAAACCAGCAGCTCAGGTCATAGAATCGATACTAAAAATAAGAATAATCATCACAAAAATTGAAAGTCATTTATTTTGGTCCAAAAAGGTGTTCACTATTCAGGAACACACATTTTCAATAAGTTGCCAACAGCCAGTAAAAGTTTTAACTACTAATAAAGTTCAGTGTAAGTGGAGCCTAAATGTTTTATTGGTGGCCAACTCCTCCTATTCCATTAGCAAATTTCGAAGTTGAACCAACTAATGTGTATGCATCACTAATAACATCAAATAATGCAAGTGTTAGTAAAAACTGACTTCTGTACACATTCAGTGCAGTAATGCAATCATTGTAAATTAGTGTTATAAAATGAATTTTCTATTTGATGATGGATGTCTACAATAGTGGAAGAATTACCACATGCATCTGAGTGTATTGAACGTTTACATGTTTTTTGACATAATAATAATAATAATGTTTATTTGCCCATGTTAACTTTAGTCTTGGACATCGTCATTTTTTGTACAATTATATCAATATCACGTCATTCCAAGAATGAATGTATACAGCCAGTAGCACATTGTATATCATTCCATGCAATAATGTTATAAACACATTAGCACATTATATATCACTCCATACATATAATGATTATATACATCAATTAGACAATTATAACAATATCACCACTAATATACTGCAGTATGTAACAAAATAAACTAACAGTACTGCAGCTCAGAATTCTTTTAATGAGTATAAACATCTTTCTATTAACAAATTTTTCAACTTGCCCTTGAAAAGATTGCCTTGGAGTTGCTTTATATTTTTTGGCAACTTATTATAGAATTGTCTCCCAGTTACATATGGGCTGTAGTCTGTAGCTTTCTTGTTAGTCCGTATCCTATGTTAGTCACTTTTGGCTCGAGTATTGTAATTATGGGTGTCGCTGTTCTTTACACTATTTTCCTCGTTCTCTTTTACAAACATTATGGTCTTAAATACATACAATGAGTAAACAGTCAGTAATTTATAATTTTTGAAATAGTCCCTACAGGACTGGCGTTTGCTTGTATTAGCAATTATCCTAACTGCTCTCTTTTGAAGCCTGAAAATGCGATCCATGTAGACAGTGGGTGCTCCACCCCAGATCTCGATCCCATATTGCAGATGTGAGTGTATTAACCCATAATACACTTGTTTAAGGACAAGGGGAGCTACTATATTTGCGAGATGTTTTAGTAAGTAAATGTTACTAGAAACCTTTTTACAGGTGGTGCTGATATGCTCTTTCCAAGTGAGATGTTCATCAATTAATATGGCTAAAAACTTATGTTTGTCAGATGTTTCAACTGTAGAAAGTGATTGAGTATGAGTACTATTAAAATGTAGCAAGAACTTTATTACTACATTCTTGTCCTTATTCAGTGTAAGCTTATTCATGGTTAGATATTCTGTGATCATTTCGAAGTTCTCTTTGTTGCTTTGGAATGCTGCCCGCTCTGTACAGCCCCAGCTAATAAAAGATGTATCATCAGCATAGTTCACTAGTTTGGAGTTTTGTGGCTGTGTTATATCATTAATATATACTATAAACAAGAATGTCCAAGTATACTTCCTTGGGGAACTCCACAATTGAGAGTTCTGTATGCTGACTTTACTGTTTGGATCTTACTTTCATTCTTATAATTTAGTTTTGTGCACTGTCTTCTATCACAGAGATAAGAACTTAGTAATTTTAGAGCTACTCCTCTTATCCCATAATTTTCTAACTTGGATAACAGTACTGCATGATCCACAGAATCGAATGCTTTAGACAGATCTAGGAAAGTCCCTATAACTTTGTTTCCTTCATCCAGCCTGTTCAGTAGGTCATGAAAAAAGTTGCTAATGCTGTTATTGTAGATTGTCCTTTTTGAAACCTATGTTGTGTTTTATTTAATAGTGTGTATTTACAGGAGAAGGATTCCATTTGATCTAGAATTATTCTTTCAAGCAGCTTGCCATGTGTTGGAGTCAAAGAGATTGGCCAGTAGTTATTTATGTCGGTGATAGCCTCCTTTTTATACACTGGTTGTATCTCAGTGATTTTTAAAAGCTCTGGAAAGGTCCCCTGCCCAATTGAACTGTTAATTAGATGTGTTATTGGTTTTATTAACTCATTTTTGCATTCTTTAAGTAGTGTGGACGATATGTCATCCCAGCCACTAGATGATTTTACTTTGAGTTTTGAGATTATATTCATGACCTCAAACTCTGTTACACTCCTTAGGAAAAATGAATTACTCATTTTAACTGTGTTTATTTTCAGGGCGGATTCATTTTGTTCTTCTCTGCATGCCTTACTAAAATGTTGTATGAAGGCCTCACATACAGACTTTGGTTCATTCAACAGTATTCCATTTTCTTCTAATGCAATGTTGCTGCAGCCTGGTTTTTCTCTATGTTCACATTCTTTGTTTACAATACGCCAGGCTGTTTTGCTAATGTTACTAGTTTTTCTTATCTGTTCAGCATAATGAAGTGCTTTTAGTCTCTTCAGGGATTCCCTGTATGTCTTTCTGGTGCTTTTGTATTTTGTTAGGAAGTACTGCAATTTTGTTTCTCAGAACAGCACATAAAGGTCCTTCATATTTTCCTTTAGTTTATGTATTTCTGGGGGAATTTTAAGTTTCTTTGTGGGATCTGATTTCTTTAGTTCTTTTTCTACTACTGGACATAACTGATTAAAGCTATGGTTAAATATTTCATAGAAAAGGCCCCACTTTTCATTAATACCTTGTGATCTATATACCTTATCCCACTCTCTCTCAGCAAGCTCCTTCCTAAGTAAGTTATAATTAATCTTCCTTTTATAAGTGTGTAGGTCACTATGCAGAACTATTTTGTGGTCTGTATTAATTTCTATGGATAGAGCTGTATGGTCTGAGAGATATGTTTCCACAGCTCTTACCACTATATGTTTGCTATCTAGATTCAAAAGAACATGATCAATACAAGATTGTGAGTTAGGTGTTATTCTGGTTGGTTCATCATTTATTTTGTTATAGTTATAGCAATGCAATAAGTCAGAATATCTAACATAATTTACACTACCAGTATAGTTTAAAGAGTCTATGTTTACGTCTCCTGTTATTATTACCTGTTTTTTTGTTTGTTGATAGTTATTCATTGAAGGGAGTACAGAGGAAATATATGACTATATAAAAGCTAATGTGAAAATCATAGCAACAGAGGTGTTGGGTAAAAAAGATAGCAACCACAACCGTGCAGCAGAGTGGTGGTCAGAGGAACTAGAGGTCCTCGTTAGAGAAAAACGAAATGCGTTCCTTAAGTGGTTGAATGATAAATCAGAAGAAACAAGATCAATATACAAGGAAAAGAAGAATGAAGTGATGAAAAAAATAAGGATGGCAAAAAATGAAGCATGGGAAGGAACATGTGCCAAGGTGAATAACAAATTAGGATTTGGGAGAGCAAAAGAAGCATGGTCAGTATTGAAAGGGCTTCGACAGGATACAAAAAGCAAAACTAATCTCCAACTGATAACACAAAAGGAATGGGAAGAGTATTTCCAAAAATTATTAAATGAGGACAGAGAAGAATATCTAGAAGAAGGAACAGGGGAAGATAAAGGACATGAAGATGATGAGATCCAGATTTTAGAAAGTGAAGTACTTCAGGCGTTGAGAAAAGGAAAGAATGGTAAATCACCGGAACCAGGCAATATCAATCTGGAGTGTCTGAAATATGGTGGTGACAAAATTGTGTAACTGATAACACAGCTCTTCAACAAAATGATACATGGAGATTCAATACCCAACAAGATGAAGCTAGGTTACATTAATACAATATTTAAGAAAGGGGATCGCAAAATTTGTTCAAACTATCGAGGAATTTGTGTTACAAACACATTAATGGGAATTTTTGCGAAAGTAATTAAAAACAAACTGGAAAAAAATTTTAGAACCCAAGAAGAACAATGTGGATTCACGGCTGGGAGATCATGTGTAGACCATATTTTCAAATTACGACAGATTTTGGAGAAACATAGGGAAAAATAAAAAAATATAGGATTAATTTTCATAGATCTAGCAAAAGCGTATGATACTGTTCCAAGAAAATTACTTTGGAGAGCACTACATATGGCAAACATAAACCCTTCCTTGATTAAAATAATACAACAGATGTATAAAGATAACATTTGCCAAGTGAAAGTTGGTAATAAACTTTCACAGAAATTTAGAACAAGCAAAGGCCTTTTACAGGGCTGTCCCATGTCACCATCATTATTTAAAATCTATATAGATATTAGCCTTAGAACATGGTCTCATAAATGTAATAGGTTGAGATTAGAAATAAGAGATAGAGTTTACCTACATCATTTATTATTTGCTGATCATCAAGTAGTCGTAGCACAAAATGGGGAGGATGCTAACCATATGTGCAATCAACTAGCAGTAGCATACAAAACTTAGGGTTTGAAGATTAATTACCAAAAAACAGAATACTTGACTAATGATTCAGATGAGCTATACATTGAAGGAAAGAAAATCAAAAAGATAAACACTTTCTGTTATTTGGGATCCATTTTAGAAATCGAGGGAAAATCAGAGTCAGAAATTAATAAAAGAATTAGTAGCAGACGGAGGGTCATTGGGATGCTTAACTCAGTCTTATGGAGCAGGAATGTAATGAGCAGAACTAAAAAGTTAATATACAAATCCATATTAGAAAGTGTGGTTCTGTATGGAACGGAGACCTGGACAATTAACATGAAGCACATTAAAAAATTACAAGCTCTAGAGATGGACTTTTGGAGAAGATCGGCAAGAATCTCCAGGAAAGAAAAGATAAGGAACACTGAAGTAATAAGGAGAATGGGAATAAAAGAAAGAATATATGACATAATGGATAGGAAGAAATTACAATGGTACGGGCATGTACGACGAATGGAGAAAACCAGAATACCAAAATTGATACTAGAGTGGGAACCGGAGGGGAGATGAAGAAGAGGATGACCTATGACCACCTGGCTCCAAAACGTACAGCACACAATGAGGAGAATGGGCGCAGAGGAAGAAGACACACAAGATCGAAACACCTGGAGAAATATTTTGAGAATATAGTTTAAGAACGTTTATTGTTTGTATTGTAATTTCCAAGTAAATTATTATGTTGGAGATAAGCCTCTGTAATGAGGAAAAGCTCAAAATAATAATAAATAAATAGCTTATTCAGAAATTGTTCTAGCTGGCAAAAGAACTCTTCTACATCACTATTTGGTGATCTATACAGGCTTGCAATTATTAGGCTGTTTTTGCCTACTTTCATTTTTACAGCTGCTACTTCAAAGGCCAGCTCCATTGCAAGATTGTGAACCCAGTCAGTTTTTTCACAATGTATGTAATTTCTAACAAAATTGCCAACACCCCCACCCCTGTGTAGCTTTCTGTAGTATGCACTCGCAATTTTGTAATTGTTTAACTTAAAACTATGAGCCTCTTCAGACTTGCACCCAAGTTCATTCACAATATATATGTGTGGTTTACATTCTCCAAGAATTTTGTCAATTTGCTCTACTTTGTTTGTGATGTACTAAACATTTTGAAACATTATTTTACATTTTTCATCTTTCTTGATGCAGTCAGTAAAGCTTTCACCTTTGTGTATGCACACTGAAGGCCGATTCACACTAAAAAAGGAACGTAAGTTTCACTTGAAAGCAAAGTATTTTTATATATGCGACTACTGAGTTCGATCTTTTCATTGATCAGTATGCTTACTTTTTCGCAAATAAAGCGCTTACCCTCGTAGTTCAGATGCTGTCCACATTTAGTATGCATGCCCTTATCTAGTGTGCTTATGTCTAGAATTAAACATTTTTCGTATCTTGAACACAATAATTAAATCCTGGCATTTGTTTTTCTAATCTCTTTGTTTACACATGAGTTGCACATTAAGTCTTGTCGGTGCGGGATGGTAGCAACAATAGTGTTTTTTGATTTGTTTCATTCCAGAAATTTAGACAAACCTCCAATACACGAATCGGCTTCATTACAAGCCACATCATTTGAACCTGCAATACAGGCAACGAAGTCACTGTCGTGCGACATTTTGCCATCTAAATATGCGTTTATTACAATGTTATTTGTTTTCGCACCTGGCTTCACCACACTACTTACTTGGATGTTTTGATTAACACTTTGTAGAATCTCAGCCAGCTTTCTTCCATGACTGTCAGCAAGCAAGAGTATGTTGCACTTCATGGCGGAATTCAGAATGGGATTGCCGCTACCTTCACATTGTTTATTAACTTTGTTAACAGGCTTTTTACCATCTGATTCTACATGTTATTTTTTATCTTTTATATGAAAATGCGCTTAAGATTTTTTTTTACTTTTTCCATATTCATGATGACCATTTCGTATGGGATTTGTGTAAGATACATTGATATATCTGTTTTTCTTTATAAATACTGGATGTTTCAAAATGAATGTCATGATATTAAAACTTTGTAGCATTTATTACATTCAATGTACAACTGTAAATAATACATCAAATGAAAGAGCAATTCAAACAGTTTGGTTTTTTGACCCTTGCACATGTAGTGAGACCTAGTGGGACTGAAGAACATGTTGAATGGGTGACAGAGTCTTTCACGCATAGCCGCAAAAAATCAGTTTGGAAGGCTAATCATAAATTATTAGTTCCAGTGACATATGTGTGAAGGCTTTTAAAGAGATGCTTACAACTACACTATTATTATTTTCAGTTGTTACAAGCTCTAAAGCCTACAGACTACACTTTAGATGCCAACTTTGCAAATGAAATGTTGCTGCTTGATGATGAGCATTTTCTGGATCATACCTCCTTCAGTGATGAATTGACATTTCACCTAAGTGTGTGCACATCTGGGGGTCAACAAATCCCTATGAGATAGTTCAACTGCAACAGGCTCCCCTAACTTGAAAGTTTTTTGTGCCATATTCTGTCAGAAAGTTTATGGGCCTTCCTTTTTTCGTGAAGCAACTGTAACATGTTTTTTATTTTGATGTGGTAGAACTATGGCTCTTTCTTCAGATAGAAAAAGCTGAACTACAGAACTTTATTTGGCAGCAAGATCATGTACTGCCTCATTGGCATAAGTCAGTACAGGACTGGTTAAAAGATGTTGTATCCTATTGCTGGATTAACCACAAGGGGCAGATTACAGAGCTTGTTTTGTATGGCCTCCATGTTCACCAGTCCAATGCCATGCTATTTTTACCTTTGTGGGTTCATAAAGGATCAAGTGTACACATTTCTGCTACTAGCTGATCTCCCTGACTTGAGAAAGATGATTGAAGCAGCTGTTGCAACAATTACTCCAGATACATTCATGAACGTCTGGGAAGAACTCTCTTATGAACTCGATGTGCGCCATGTGGCAAATGGTGTTCACAGAGAGCACTTACAAGAAAAACTGAGTTGCTCTTTCATTTTCTGTATTATTTATAATTGTAAGCTGAATGTAACAAATGCTACAAAGCCTCAAAACCCAGATATTCATTTTAAAACATCCAGTTTCCATTGTGTATTTTGGTTTTTCTGACATGTTCTACATCCTCTAGGATCTCCTCACTACGGATCTATTGGAATGAAAAGTACATCTGATGTAATCTAATCTCCCTGTGCACAGAACCTCTGTTTTGCAAAGCATTATGAAAAACTCAATTAAATCTGTTAATTCAGTAAATAGAGTTTTCAGTCTGGTACATAAAAAGGTTATAAAAATTTACAAATGAGGCTTTTATACAGGATTGTTAATGTTTCATGCATAACTAGATTTCATAGCGAATTAAACCGTAAAGTCTGTAATGAAGAGATGTCAGGGTTTCAGTGGTTCACAAAGCACTGAAATAAACCTTGTCACCATGTTCCATAAATATTGTATGCAATTTATTTTGAATGTAGATTTGTTGCTATTTTTGGAAAGGCCATGCAGATAAATATATAGGCTATTGAAACAGCAGTGTGGAAGTAATTCCCAAAATTATAAGTGTGGTTACATTAGCACTAGTTATAATATGTGGTTGTTATACTTAACAGAAGTAGTCTGCAGCAGTCACTTATACCTGCTGATCAGAGCTTGTTTAACAGGGCATATCATAATTACCAGTGAGTACAACCAAATCCTCAGTAATTAGATTTAGATTTATTTTTAAAAATAAGAGCAATTAATGTAGTACGGAAGAAAAGGAAATGGGTGGATGGAAAATGATTTATTGCTTGCATGAAATAATGGGAAAGGGGGTGGGGGTGCCAGTACACCGCGGTGTCAAATGTCATAGGATACCTCCTAATATCATGTTGGACCTCCTGTTGCTTACTGTAGTGCAGCAACTTGATGTGGCATGGACTCAAAAAGTCATTGGAAGTCCCCTGCAGAAATTTTGAGCTGTCCATAACTGCAAAAGTGTTGCCAGTTCAGGATTTTGTTCATGAATTGACCTCTTGATTATGTCCCATAAATGTTCAATAGGATTGGTGTCTATCTGGGTAGCCAAATCATGCGCTTGAATTGTCCAGAATGTTCTTCAAACCAATCATGAATAACTGTGGCCTACTGACATGGTGCATTGTCATCCATAAAAATTCCATTGGTGGCTGCAAATGGTCTCCAAGTACCTGAACATAACCATTTTCAGTCAATGATCAATTCAGTTAGACCAGAGGACCCAGTTTATTCCATGTAAACATAGCCCTCACTACTATGGAGCCACCGCCAGCTTGCACAGTGCCTTGTTGATAACTGGCCCATGGCTTTGTGTGCTCTGCACCACAGTTAGACCATAGCATCAGCTCTTATCAACTGAAATTGTGACTCATCCAAGCAGGATGAAGTTTTCCAGTTGTCTACGGTCCAACAAACATGGTCAGGAGCCTATGAGAGGCACTGCAGACAATGTCGTGCTGTTAGCAAAGGCACTCACATCAGTCATCTGCTGCCATTGCCCTTTAATGCCAAGTTACACCACACAGTCCTAATGTGTATGTTTATCGTATGTCTCACATTGATTTCTGCAGTTGTTTTACACAGTGTTGCTTGTGTGTTGGCACTGAGAACTCTACACAAATGCCACTGCTCTTGGTTGTCAAGTGAAGGCCATTGGCCACTGTGTTGTCCATGGTGGGAGATTATACCTGAAATTTGGTATTCTCAACCCATTCTTGGCCCTGTGCATCTCAGAATATTAAATTCCCCAATGATTTCTGAAATGTAATGTCCCATGAGTATAGCTCCAACTACCATTCTGCTTTCAAGGTATGTTAATTCCCACTATGCAGCCATAATCATGCTGGAAATTTTTCCACACAAATCATATGAGTGCAAATGACTCATCCATCAATGCACTGCCCTTTTATAACCTGTGTATGTGAAGCTATTGTCATCTGTGTATGCGCCTATCACTATCCCATGATTTTTGTCACCTCAGTGTACACGTAACTTGTGTGGAAAACTGTTGTCAAACCAGATCTGTTACTAATGTATAATGTGACTCATTTCATTTCCACGAAGGCTCTCTTAATGATGAGATTCATGTATCACTGCTTGTGAGTGAATGAGTTTGTCAAAGAATAACAATTATTTACATTTGTAGTAACAGAAGTCTCTTTATAATGTCCATTGTTACTATTCAGCTAAGAGGAGTCCTCTATTCTAGAATGTTGAAAAATCAGATAATTTATAAAATGAATCTTGGAAGATATTTAAAGCTGTTATGCAGAATGTAATTAATGATGATGGAATTGTCTAACCTTGTCTTCTCCTTTATAATGAATATATGGTGTCAGACCAGTGTAAAAGCCTGCAGAGCATAATCTATTACATTTTATTGACTTGTTAATGATTCAGTTTCAAATTATTTATTCATCGTGTTCCATAGCTTCCATAAGGAAGATAAAACTTTGGGGATGTTCATTAATAACATGCAGCAACTGTTACAAACCTCGTTAATTCTGTGGAGAACCTCTGCATCTCTTATCAGCCCATTTAAGTTACAACACACTTCTGTAACATGACATCTCAAATGCTTCATTTCTCTTCTTGTGCACTTTTCCAACAGTCAAGTATTCACTTTATTCACTTTCATACAATGCTGCCCTCCAAACATACATTCTCAGAAATTTCTTTCTCAAATTAAAGCGTATGTTTGATGGTACTAGACTTTTCTTCTTATCAAAGAATCCTCACAGAAGCATGATCATATGATGTATCAAACATGATTTGTGATTGCATTGAGGATTTTTTGGTGGGTAGAACACAGCATGTTATCTTAAATGGATAATCACTGATAAATGCAGAAGTAATTGTGGGTGTGTCTCAGGGAAGTGCAATGAGACACTTGCTGTTTGTGTTGTTTATTAATGACCTCGCAGACAGTTAACAGTATCCTCAAACTAATTGCAAATGATGATTATCTATAATGAAATACTGTCAAAAAACAGCTGTACAGATAATGTTTGATTTTGATAAGATTTCTCAGGCTGGTGCAAAGACTGGCAACTTGCCTTAAATATCCAGAACACAAAATTTTGATGTTTAAAAAACAAGAAAACAGTCTTCTGTGTCTACAGCATCAGTCACAGTTGGAATTAGTCAACTCATACAAGTACCTGGGTGTAACAATTTGTAAGGATATGAAATGGCACAATTGTATAGGCTCAGTTGTAGGTTAACTCAAGTGGTAGACTGTAGCTCTTTGATAGAATACTAAGGAAATGCAATTAGTCAACAAAGGATAATGCTTATGAATAAACTGCTCTACGCAATCTAGAGCATTTTTCAGGTGTGTGGGACACATACCAATAAGACTGACAGGGGATGTTGAACATACACGGAGAATGGCAACACAAATGTTCACACATTTGGGAGTCTCATGGAGATGCTGAAAGAACTGAACTGACAGACTCTTGAAGACAGATTCAAACAATCTCATTAAAACCTACTTATTAAGTTTCTAGAACCAATTTTTAAGTGATGAATCTAGGAATATACTACAATTCCCTACGTATTGCTTACACAGGAACTACAAAGACGAGATTAGACTACTTAGGCTACAGTGTGCACAGAGGCTTCTGAAGCCATCTTTCTTCCTGTGCTTCATATGTGAATGGAACTGAAAAAGGCCCCAATAACTTGGAATTAAATGGGAAGTACACTCTGCCATGTGCTTCACAATGGTTTGCAGAATACAGACATAGCTGTAGACACAACACCCAGCAGCTCGACACAATGTGAATTCAAAAGTTAATGTGCAACTGATGGAAAATTGATTGAAGGTTCCTCATCCATATGAGCATCACTGACAGCTTCTTCTACATTACGAGTCTGTGCAGTTTGTTACCCTCCTTAGTATTATTTGCCTTGTTTCCTTTAGCCACTGTAGCATTCCTGGAAACATTGTGTGCATTACATGTCTCCTAACATGACCTGTCACTTTATTTATAGTTTCCCTTTGCCTATTTATACATGGAAATCATGTCTGCTAATTTTGTAATTGGATATGACACCATTTTACAAAACACTGACATTAACATGAAGATTACTTTGAATACCACAGTGCTTTTCTAGGCAAGGTTGCTATGCCCATGTCTTTCTCTGACTTTTGAACTGACTTGCATGGCAATGTACAGCAGGACCTGCAGTTTAACATGGGCTCTGAACCAGGGTGCAGATGGCATTTTTCATGTTAACAATTAACTGCCAGAAATTAAAGCAGTAGTAAGTGACAAAAACATTGTAGGACCTACCAGAGAAAAGACCACGGACCTTTGATTTTTTAATCTGGCAGTTACATCCTAGAAGCATCAACTTGTAGATTATTATCATTCCAGTGGTAGAGTCATCTTGAAACATGTCTGGCTTCATAACTGTTGACAAACGAAGAATGATATTGATTTAATGCCCTATCAGGGATGAGGTCATTAGAGACTGAGTACAAACTTGGATTGGGAAATGGCAGAGAAGGAAATAAGCACTGTCCTTTTCACAGGAACCACCTCAGCATTTGCCTTACCTATTTTGAGAAATCAAAAATACCTAAATATGGAGGGTCGCATCTTGATTTTAATATTAATCCTTTTGATTGTAAGTCTACTGTTGTAAAATGTGTACCTTCATGCCCACTAACAAGTAATATTTGACTCTGTTACTTCTGAACCACAGCTCCTTATCTCAGATTAATACATTTGCCCTTCTCCAACATTCCACACAGCTTGTATCACCACTAAGTAAAAAATAATAATAATAATAATTTTCTAGGTGGAACAAAAAACTACAAAATCCCTTATTAATATGGAACTCTACACTGGAATCCTTACAATGAATGGTGTTATACAGGTGATGACAATAGCACAAAGAAGATACACTTAAAGCACTACATAGAATGACGCCATTCTTCAGTTCAAATCAGTATGACAGTGTTTCACTAAGGAGGGACCAAAAATGTGTTGGGATTGAAAGGACATATGAATATTGGTAAACAACTGCAGGAGCCCCTTTGATGAAACTGATCATGAATGAAATGCTTCCAAGTAGTAGGATATGTTTTTATATTTCAAAAGTAGATGTATTTCTTTAATTTGTTTTTGCAGGATTCCTGAGGCATTAGCTTAGCTATGCATCTAATGGCTTTCTTTTGAAGTTCTAGGATTCTTTTTACACGTACATCTGCTGCACCACCCCATATTGGGATACAGTGGGATATTTGTGGGGAAATAAGTCTGTAGTACATTTTTTGCAAGGTTTCTGTGTCCACTGTGTAGCACATTTTTTTTTCATTAAAACATAGTTGTATTTAGTTTGGAACTGATCCTGTCAATGTGGTTTTGCCCTGTCAGAAATTTGTCCACTGATTCTAAATGTACATCCCCAATACACAGAGTAAATTCCTCTGCTCTGTTAGCTCTGTTTGTGTACATGGTTTTCTTCCTGTTGATCAATAAGTTATTTTCTGTAAAATACCTTTCTGTCATTTGCAAGTTCTCACTTGCTCTTTTTTCCAACTCCTTCACTGAGTCACTACATACTAGTAAAGTTGTGTCATCAGCATACATGAATACTTTTTGTTTACAGCAAAGTGCATATCATTTATATATAAGATAAAGTGTAAAAGTCCTAGTACTGAACCTTGAGCTACTCCATATTTTACCGGCAGAAAATCAGAGTAGACATTTCTCTCTGTATTTCCAGATTTATGTTTTATTTCAACACACTGTTGACTGTTTTCAACAAAGGTTTTCATAATATCAGCAGCTTTTTCTCTTATGCCATAGCAGTCCAGTTTCTGTAGAAGAGTTTTATTGTAGGCACAGTTGAAAGCTTTTGAAAGGTATAAATAGACTCTAGACACTTTCTTTTGATCCAGTGCCTCACTGATATGTGTTATGAAGTTTGTAACTACAGCCTTGGTGGATCTTCCCTTTTTTAAATCAATATTGTGGCTCATTTAAGATGTTATGATTGTCTATGAACTTTATAAATCTATCTTTAATCACTGCTTCTACTATTTGAGACAGAACAGGTGTGATCTTTATGGACCTATAGTTTCTGTGGTCTCCTTTGTCCCCTCTGTTGAATGGTACACCTTTACTCATATTTAAACATTTGGGGAATATTCCTTGCTTCATTACTAAATTTATCAGGAATACTAGAGGCTTAGCAAGATATCTAGAACAGTGTTTGACCAAGCAAGATATCTAGCACAGTGTTTGACCATTTTTGCTGGGATGCTATCCAGACCCTCTGCATTTTAATTTTTTTGTGCTCCCATTTTTTTAAGAACTTCCAATTCATCTGTAAGGAGGAGGTATAAACTCTTGACCACCTTTTTGGGACTTTCCATTCTTTCTGGTACTGATATGTTTTGTTTTAGACGTTTCTCCACTATAGCTGTATAGTGCTAGTTGAAAATATTGCACACTTGTTGTTGGGTTGCTTGGGGAAGGAGATCAGACAGTGAGGTCATCGGTCTCAGCACACTTGTTGCGCTTTGGTCACTTCTTTCCCTTCCCTTGTCAGTGCTCTATTTGTATTTATTTTGGCATGTGATTCTTGTGAAATGAAGGTGGTGTATTTGTTGCAGTAGACGTGAAATTCAGATCCACTGAAATAGAAATTGAAGCTGTATGTAAGATATGAGATTGTTTGGGCCAAGCTCAATGTCAGGGATGAGCACAAAATTGTGACTGGATCCTCCTGACACCCATCAGACTTACCTCCAGATGTAAGCAAAACCTTTGGAGAAGACCTCAGTTTCTTAGTGCTTAAATTCCCCAATCATACTGTAATCACTGGTTCAGACTTTAATCATCCAATGATCAATTGAAAAAAATAACAATTTTTGTTAGTAGTGTGCGTGCCAAGATGTCCCGTGAAACATTACTAAATGCTGTCTCTGAAAACTACTTAGAACAGTTACTTCAGAACCCCACTCACGACAGAAATATACTAGACATAATGGCAATAAAGAGACCTCACCCCTTTGAAGATATCCACATCAAAATTGGAATCAGTCACCAAGAGGCAGTTGTGGAAGCAATGATTACCAAAGTACAACTGAAACAAGTAGAAAGACATACATGTTTAGTAAACTAGAAAAAAAGCAGTAGCTCAGGACAGGAGCATGTAGGGGAACTATGACTCAAGTTTGAAAGAATTGTTGAACACACACAGGATACATATTTATCCAGTAGAACAGTTCATGATGGGAGGCACACTCAATGATATGCAGTCATTGTAAAGAAACTTATAACGAAACAGACACTACTGCATAATAGCTGTAAAAAAAAGGACAGAACTATAGAGAGATGCTGAATGAAATGTGTTTGGCTGTCAGGAGAGCAGTCCATGAAGTGTTCAATGACTATTGTAGCAGAATATTATCAAATGATCTTTTACAAAACTCAAAGACATTCTGGTGACATGTAAAGGCTGTTAGTGGCACCAAAATTAGTATCCAGTCACTCATGGTTGAGACTGGAACAGAAATTGAGAGTAGCAAAGCAAAAGTAGAAATACTTAAGCCCATTTTCAAATCATTATTTACAAAGGAAAATTCAGGAGTATTGCCTCAATTTAATTCTCGTACTATTCAACAAATATTAGTGTTTGAAATTGTTGAAACTGAACAAAGCTCCAGGACCCAATGGAATCTCTATCACATTCTATACTGAAATAGTGGCCGAGTTACTTTCACTTTTAACTATAATGAACCACACTTCCTTCAAACAAAAACCCATGTCCAGTAGTCAGAAGAAAGCACAGGTAACACCACTACAAGTCATGGAAGAGATCCGGAGAACTACTGTCCGATTCCTTGACACTGATATGTTGTAGAATCTTAGAACTGATATGTTGTAGGCTCTTAGAACATATTCTGAGCTCAAACATGATGAGATATCTGAAACAGAATGACGTCCTACATGCCAACCAACATGGATTGCAAAAACACAGATCATGTGAAATCCAATTTACACTTATCTATTCTTATTATCAAAAGTTTAGTTGTATGGGGGATCAACTGAAATTTTTTGGTAGAGTGGACACAGCAAATTATCTTGGATGGAGAATGATCAACAGATCTGCATCTTCTGGTGTGCCCCATGGAAGAATTTTGGGACCCTTCCTGTTCATGCTGAATATTAATGACATTTCATACAATATTAATAGTAACCTCAGACTCTTTGCTGATGGTCCAGTTATCCATAATGAAGTAATGTCTGAAAGAAGCTGCATAAATATTTATTCAGATCTTGGTAAGATTTCAAACTGGTGCGAAGACTGGCAACTTGCTTTAATCTCCAGAAATGTAAAATTGTCCACTTTATGTAATGAAAAAAGTAGTATCCTATGACTATAATATCAGTGAGTCGCAATTCAAATTGTGCAACTCATACAAATACTTGTATGTCACACATTTTAGCAATATGAAATGAAATTATCTTTGACCTATCCAATATCAATTGTACAATTTGTGCTGTATGATAAAACTGGACCAATTAAAAATCAAATCAAATCAAAATTATCACATTGGCCCAGTCATAGATAAATCAGGTGGCAGACTTCATTTTATTGGTAGAATATTGAGAAAATGCAATTAGTTTTCAAAGGAGATTGATTACACATAACTCATGTTGCCGATTGTAGGACTTTCACCAAATAAGACTAACAAGGGATATCGGACGTATATTGACTAGGGCAGCATGGATGGTCCAGATTTGTGTGATCCACGAGTGTCATGGAGATGCTGAAAGACCTGAACTGACAGTCATAAAGACAGATGCAAACAATCCAATTAAAGCCTACTTAGTAAGTTTCCAGAACCAACTTTTAAGTGAGCAGTTAGTTATATATACTACAACCGCCAACATATTGCTCTTGCAGGGGCAATGGGGACATTATTATTAATTACAGCATGTGCAGAGGTATTATAACAAATATTCTTCCACATGTGAATGGGATAAAAACCCTAATAACTAGTAGAAGGGGCATGTTACCTGTCATGCAATTCACAGGGGTTTACAGAGAATATACGTAGATGAAGCACTGCTACTTCAGTCCACAATGAGAATGGCTAATGGGCTTCTTGGTGTCAATAATTCATCCAAGCAGTGGTTTACTATTTGCTCCAAGAACTTTCTTATACAGTCTGTTAAGTGATAATTCCACAACTAGTAGGGCACATTTGGTTCTTTCCTGGCTTGACAAAGTGGGCTGTATTGCTTCACTTGCCAGTTATCCATAATGAAGTAATGTCTGAAAGAAGCTGCATAAATATTTATTCAGATCTTGGAAAAACATTTCATATACTGTCTTTGGAGAAACAGATGAAGATATAGCACTAATCACATAAATACTTAAACTAGAATAAGTGGGAAATCCTTTTCTGAACAGATTTTGTTGCCAATGTTTATAGAGTACGCAACTGTAGTTCACAATTTACTAGAAAATACATTGCACACAACACTCTTGAGTGTCCAGGATTTCTCAAAAATACAGCTTTTATAATAAAAATACACAATCAAATTAGGGAACAGTTAATTTTGAATCAGGATAGTATTGCAAAAAGTTTCTAAAAAGCACAAATTTAGTTTACAATTCATGACAGAGTATGAATTTTGTGGGGCACTTGCAAATGTTCAAAAATGTACAATGTATCATGATACACAAAATCCTTCAATCAATGAAAAATTATGCAGAAACAACACAAACAGCAGAGTATTATGATATATCTGTCGCAAATGGTCTCATTCAAAGGAAAAATGTAGAAGTTGGCTTACATATTTAAACAAATATGCGTAACACACATATCTTTTACATATAATATAATTCGATATATAAAAAATCTACTTACCGAGTGGCTGCAGGAGAACACACATATAAAGGTTTTTAAATTTGCATGCTTTTGGAGCCAGTGACTCTTCCTTCTGGCAGAAAGGTTGAAGAGGAAGGAAGAAGGGTGAAGGAAAAGGACTAGTGAGGTTAGGAAAAATCACCCAGAATCCCAAGTCAGGGGAGACTTACTGGGTAGTATGAGAAGGAAAGTTTTCTCCAGTATCACCTGAAGATGGCCAGAAGACTCTGCACCAAAATATTGTGGCAGGAAGTTGCAAACATCTGGCTGTTTGCCCAAAATTTTGTGGAACGATATGTATGCTGGGACAGTTTTAAATCTCATTGGCTTATGTTTCCCAGAAATCCATTAATGTTTTTCCACAGTGGCATTGAGTATGTGCCGTGGTTGACTGAATCCAAGAACATTTGTCAAATTCTCTTCTCGGCCTCTTGAATAGTTCATCAAGTCTCGCTTCCCACAATCTCACAAACTGTAAGTCTGCAAGGATCTCTGTAACTGGCTGGTATTTGAAGCTTATTGGCTGTACAGTATCCAAGTAATCCTGGTAAACAATCATTTTGGCAACTTCCTGTCAGCCACTGCTCCACCAGCTAAATGTACCTAGATTGTTGAATGGTGTATGCATAATTTGCAATTTCTTGGTCAACAGTGTGTTCGAGAGTTGAAGAGCATGTTGAGAGATCTGTGAAAGAGAATGGGGCACTAAAAAGCAAATTACTTATAGCAGCACTGAGGTCCATACTCTGTCCCAAATTCAGAAGGTATATGTTATCTGAAAATGGTGTAACCTCTGGACTAGAAAATAATGGATCTCCAAAGCAAGTCCCAACAAAAGAAGAAAGGACAGGGCAGATCTGCCCCTTCATTTAAAGTGTCACCTGGGGGCAGATACAGGTAGACAGGGTCTCTCTCCTACGTGTCATCAGATGTATTTTGTCTGGTGTTTTGGCAGGTAGGTGCAACATGTAGCTGGGGTCAGACTGAACAGATCCTTCTATCACATCTTTCATATGATGCCCAGCATTGTTGGTAAGCGTAATTTTGTTTCCCATTACAAATAAATGATTTTCAAATCAGAATTTTGTGTGTTGATTTGATAGAGCAGTCCCAAATTAGTCTAGTGTGTTATTTGTTTTATTGACACATATTAACAGGAACATAAAAACCATGAAGAATAATCAGTACTTCAGCAGCAACTTAGCAGTGCTTCTGTATGGCGGTAGCAGTCAGCACTAGCCTGGCTGGTGCTGCCGCTGCTGGAGTACTGGCTATTCTGCATATTTTACTGCCCCTTTTAATATGCATTAATAAAATGAATATCACATTAGACTACTGTGGGACACTGTGCTGAATGAGCACAAAAAATCCCACTTTAAAAATAATTTTGATTGCAACAGGAAACAAACAGTTGCTTTTTATCAACACCAGGTGTTGCGTGAAAGACATGAATGAGCAGTATTCGTTTGGGTTGACACCAGCTACTTTTTGCAAAAATGAAATTGCAAGTATCTGTGGAAACACTGAAGAAAATGTGCCTGACAACTCTTAGCAGACACACCCTGTATAAACTGCACTAAACCACCTGCATATCTGTGAACAAGTGAAAGATTAGATTCAAGAGGCATATGGAATGAAAGATTAAGAAACTTCCTGGCAGATTAAAATTGTGTGCCGAACCGAGACTTGAACTCAGGACCTTTGCATTTCGCGGGCAAGTGCTCTACCATCTGAGCTACCCAGCACGACTCACTCCCTGTCCTCACAGCTCTACTTCTGCCAGTATCTTGTCTCCTACCTTCCAAACTTCACAAAAGCTCTCCTGCCAACCTTGCAGAACTAGCACTCCTGGAAGAAAAGATATTGCGAAGACATGGAGATATTGCGAAAAGAAAAGGTCCCGAGTTCGAGTCTCAGTTTGGCACACAGTTTTTATCTGCTGGGAAGTTTCATATCAGCGCACACTCTGTTGCAGAGTGAAAATCTCATTCTGGAAAAGATTAATACTTATTAAACAAAAAAAGTTTACTTTGTAATAAAATCAATACAGTAAGCAAAATTGAGCCAGTCTCTCTGAAAGTGTGCGCCTTCGAAATCAATATATGCTGCTGGGTAACATTCAGTACTATGTTACTCCAGTATGTGTATTATGACATACTTGGATCCTCCTCGGCCTGGTTTCCCCATGAGGTTGATGAGACACTCCTGTTCAAGCCTCTTTCAGTCTTCAATGGTGGGCCCTTCTGGGATCATACAGTGTGTGAGAAGGAGTCTTGCAGTAACAAACTGCAAGTTTCAATTTATCCCAACTGTGCTCAGTCAGGCTGATGTCGGCAGATGCAACAGGAGATTCATTTTGATTGAATCCCATTTCCTGCAAGATGGTGTTAAAGAGCTGTGTGCAGCGTACTTGTGCGTTACTGTATTGAAATATGAATCAAAGAAATGTTGACTACAAGGCTGGAAAATAGCTTGGAGATCCTGTTCCAATACTGGACAGCATTATAACTTAACTATTCTCTAAGATAGTGATAGGCACCTGACATCAGTTCATGATATCGACCTAAAGCAATACTGACTACTTCCCTGCTGAAACTGTGGGACTGAATGCTCAGATTGTGCTCTGACTAAATAATGAAAAGTGTGAGGTCATGCTTACAAGTTCTAAAAGGAATCCATTAAATTTCGGTTAAATGATAACTCACACTTATCTAGAAGCTGTCACTTCATAGCGATAACAACTACATAGCGATAACAACTATGAACAACTGAAGTTGGGATGATCACATAGGTAATGTTGTGTGGAAGGCAAACCACAGATCACATTTTATTGGCAAAAGACTAAGAAGGGGCAACAAACCCATTAAAGACACTGTTGTCCATCCTCTGCTAGAGTACTGCTGTGCAGTATGGTACCCTTACCAAACAGGAGTGACAGAGGACATCAAACAATTTCAAAGGAGGACTGCTCACTTTGTACTTTCATGAAATGGGGTTGGGGGGGGGGGGGGGGGGGTTAGTGTCACAGACACAATATGTGAGTTGGAGTGACAGTCATTAAAACAAAAACTTTTTTTGATGTGGCAAGATCTTTTCACGAAATTTAAACCTCCAACTTTCTCCTCTGAATGCAAAGATATTTTGTTGACACCCACCTACATTTGCAAAAATGATCATCGTAATAAAAAAAGAGAAATCAGAGCTTGCATTGAGAGATTTAAGTGTTATCTTTTCCAATGCTTTGTTTGAGAGTGGAACAGAGAAATAGCGTGAAAGTGATTCGATGAAACCTCTGCCAGACACGCAACTGTGAATTGCGGAGTAGCCTTCTAGATATAGACGCACTGGTACCTTGCCACTTACACATTCATCTACACTGATCATCAGGAATCAGATGAATCCAGTTGCTGGCGAAGGGATCCTGATGCCATAGATATAGTTGGTTGGTTGGTTGATTGGGGATGAAGGGACCAAACAGCAAGGTCATCAGTCCCTTGTTTCAAATGTGGTCCATTCCGATAGTGTGACATCTCAGAAAAGTCAGAATGATAAAAGGGAAAAGGCTAAAAAACGTAAAAGTGCAGTCGTGTCATCAATGGTATAAACAAAATGAGGTAAGTCAGCAAGAGAGCGAACCCAACGTTATGCTAGAGGCAGGAAATATCCCACCTGTGAAGCAGTAGAGGCAAGACCACCTGCAACTTAAAAGTGTGCAACTGCTAGAATGTAGTAGTGCGTGTGGGAAAAGGAGACTAACCAATCCCAAAAAGTGACAAAAACAGAGTAAAAGGGGAAGAAAAGAGAATCTCAGCCAGGGAGGGGAGTCGGAAATCTCCAAACATGGCTTACAGTGGGAGATACCTCGATGCTCACCACCCTGCTCCAACACCAGAGAGAGATTAAAAACCTTAAAACTGAGAATAAAAACCACTTTCCCGGAGGAAACCAAGAATCAGTTCGACCATCCTGGAATCATCAGCCAACATCAAAGGTAAAGTGCGGGGGAGTCTGTACTCAGCACGCAGAGCGAAAAGAAGGGGGCATTCAACCAAAATGTGGGCTACTGACTGGAAGGCTCCACAACCACAAAGTGGGGGTGGCTTATCACGCAAAAGAAAACCATGGGTCAGCCTGGTATGGCCAATGCGGAGATGACACAGTGTGGTCGAGTCCATTCGGGAGAGGCAAAAGGAAGAACGCCACGGGCTTGGTGTCACCTTAATCGCATGAAGTTTATTAGACAGGGGAGTAGCCTCCCAAGAGTTGGCCTATGATTGTGCAAAGTGGGATTTGATGTGAAGCTGTAAATCCGCTGCAGGAGGGCTTACAGAAAATGGGGGGTAAGTGATTGCTTCCCTAGCCAAACTATCAGCGAGCTCATTACCTGGTATACCCACATGGCCAGGGACCCAAAGAAAGTCAACGGAACAAGCAGCACGGTGAATATCAGCGAGATGGTCATGGATGGCAGAGACCAAGGGATGGCGTGAAAAACACCGGTCAATAGTCAGAAGGCCACTCATTGAGTCCGTACATAACAAAACGCGGTTGTGTTGGGACTGTTTAATAAAGGTAAGTGCCTGGGAAATTGCCATCAATTCCGCAGTAAATACCCTACATGTAGGTGGCAGCAGATGATTTTCCGTTCCAACCAAGGATGTGAAGGCATATCCCACATGATCAGCAGATTTAGAGCCATCGGTGTAAAAAACAACAGCATCCCGAAACTCCTATAAAATTCGTTGGACAAAGGAACGGAACACCATCGGGGGGATGAAATCTTTCAGATCTCGGTGGAGATCCATCTGAATTAAGGGCTGAGGAACTAACCAGGAGGGGTGGAGGGGAGGGAGTGTGGAAGACAGGACAAAGAAAGAAGCTGAAAATCACGGCGAAGAGACACAAGGCGGAGCCCAACTGGTAAACCCGCCCGAGGGCGCGAATCAGGTGGGCGACGTCCATGGTCTGGGAGCAGGATAGAATAGGAATGATGAGTGGGAGAGGAACGGACAGCGATTGCATAAGACACCAGAGGCTGGGACCGCTGAACAGAAAGGGGGGGGGGGGATCCCAGCTTCAACCAGGAGACTATCAACAGGGCTAGTAGGGAAGGCACCAGTGACCGGTGGCCAAACGGATACCACGATAATGGACTGGATTCAGCACATGCAGTGAGGAAGGAGCAGCTAAACCATAAACTTGACAACCATAGTCCAAGCGAGACAGAACTAAAGCACGATAAAGGCGGAAAAGGAGGGAGCGGTCCGCACCCCAAGAGGTGTGGGCAAGGAAGCGAAGAACATTAAGTTTATGGAAACATCCTACCTTCAGAAGTCTGGTATGGGGCAGCCAAGTGAGCTTGTTGTCGACAAGAAGACCCAGGAAACGAAACTGTGGGACCACAGGCAATCGTTGTGCATCGAGATAGAGTTCTGGATCAGGGTGGATCGTAGTACGGTGACAGAAGTGGACCACCCACGATTTTAAAGGAGAGAACTGAAACCCGTGTGAGAGGGTCCATGTAGAAGCACGCCGTATAGCTCCCTGGAGCTGCCACTCTGCAGAGGCCGTCGAAGAGGAACTAACCCAAATGCAGAAATCATCCACATACAGAGCAGGGGCGACCAAAGGACCAACAAAGGCCACAAGTCCATCGATAGCAGTGAGGAAAAGTAGTACACTGAAGACAGAACCATGAGGGATGCCCGTCTCCTGGGTCCGTGGAGAACTAAAAACAGCACCAACCCGAACCCTGAAAGATTGATGGAACAGGAACTGGCGGATAAAAATCGGGAGTGGGCCCCGAAGACCCCACTGATGAAGTGCAAATAAAATGTGATGGCACCAAGCTGTGTAATAGGCCTTGCGAAGGTCAAAAAATACTGCAACCAAATGGCGGCGCTGGGAAAAAGTCTGCTGAACTGCGGATTCCAAGTGAAGTAAATGACTGATTGGGGACCGTCACTCTCGGAAGCCACACTGGTAAGGGGACAATAGATCCCGAGATTCGTGGACCCAATTGAGCCGACGGGCAACCATCCGTTCAAGTATCTTGCAAACAGCATTTGTCAGACTAATTGGCCCATAGCCTTTCAACAAATAGGGGGTTCTTACCAGGCTTAAGGACAGGAACCACGATGCTATCCCTCCACTGAAAAGGGAAGTCACCCTGGAGCCAAATACGGTTAAACACCCGGAGAAGATGTTGCCGTTGTGGAGCACTAAGATGTTGAAGCAGTTAGTTATGAATGGAGTCTGGGCCAGGGGCCGTATCATGAGAAGAAGAAAGTGCAGAAAGAAATTCCCATTCAGTAAAAGGTTCGTTATAAGATTCTGACTAACAGGGGGTAAAACATAAGGCGGAAGCTTCAGCCTGCTGTTTCCGGTGAAGGAAAGCAGCCAGATAGGAGACTGATGCTGATGCTGTTGCAAAATGGGTTGCAAGATGTTCCGCAAGAATCAACGGGTCCGTGCAAAGGCCATCTGGGAGGTGAAGGCCTGGGAGGGTGGACTGCCAATGGCAACCTTGGAGAGAGCGAAATGTAGCCCATACCCATTACATAGGGAGAGTAGAACTGAGGGAAGAAACAAATTGTTCCCAACATATCCGTTTACTCTGTTTGATTAAATAATTGGCTTTAGTGCAAAGGCGTTTAAAGGTAATAAGGTTGGCAACAGATGGGTGCCTCTTAATTTGTTGCAAAGCTTAACGGCAATCACGGATGGCAATGGCAATGGCTATACTCCACCACGGGACTTGCCAGCGATGAAATGGTCCAGATGAGTGTGGTACAGCAAGGCTAGCAGCACGAACAATTGCGTCAGACACGTCATACAACCTGACAAAGAGTGAGAAAACATGACCTGTGCAGTGTATAGAGGCCAATCGGTGTGTTGGAAAGACCAACGAGGTAACCTGTCCATCGGGGAGCGGGAAGGGAGCAAGAGAATCAACGGGAAATGGTCACTATCACAAAGGTTGTCGTGTGGTGACCAGTGTAATGAACGGAGGAGGGAGGGAGAAGAAAGGAAAAGATCAATGGCAGAAAAGGTACCATGACCAGCACTGAAATGAGTAAGGGAGCCATCATTAAGAAGGCACAAGTCGTGGTCTGCAATAAACTGGTCTATGAGAAGACCTCGTCTAGACGGAAATGCACTGCCCCACAAGGAATGATGAGCATTAAAATCCCCGAGAAGGAGGAAGGGAGGAGGAAGTTGCTGAAGAAGGGCAGTTAAGGCAGCAGGTGTAAGAGTCCTGTCAGGAGGGAGATAAAGATTGCAAACTGTGACCTCAGACTCCAGGTGGACCCTAACAGCAACTGCTTCCAATGTAGTTTGAAGAGGAATCCACATGCTAGCAACATCTGTACGGACCAACGTACAAACGGCTAGCAACGTCTGTATGGACCAACATACAAACGCCACCAGAAGCCCGCAGGGGGCCGACCCGATTTTGACAGAAAATATGGTACCCACGGAGGGTCGGTGAGTGATCATCAGTAAAATGAGATTCCTGTAGAACCACACAAGCTGCAGAGTAAGACAAAATAAGGGATTTCAATTCCGGAAGGTGACGGTAGTATCCATTAAAATTCCACTGGATAACCATAGAACGATGATTCAAATGGGGTTTGAACAGGCTAAAGCCAGTCAGACTGCCAGGTCACCATTCGTCACCGACAAGGAGGGGGCGACATCCCTGAACAACAGGTCAGAATCTGGTTGTGAAGCTGGGGATGGGATCTCTGGTGACACCAGAGGTTTCTTGTCCTGGGACTTATGTTTCTTCTTCTTTTCTGTTTGAGATCAAGGAGGGCTGTGTGGCGTAAAGGAGTCAGCTGCAGCAAGATCGGGAACAGAAAGAGATCAGGTGACCTGGGGGCCGACAGACCGTGGTTCTCGTGGTCGTCATGTGGCAGCAGACCTTTGGCCTGGAAGCTACCAGGAAGGGGAATCCTGAGAGGGACGCCCTTGACCAGCAGACGCCGAAGAAGTGGGACACTTCTCCGGATGGGGAGTGGGAACAGCGCCCAGAGGAGAAGGTGTGGGAGCTGCAGGGGAGGGGGGGAGCAGAGGGGTCTGGGACTGGGGTAAGGAAGGGGTGAAGATGTAACTAAGACGTCTTGGACACAGGGTGAAGACGTGCATACTTCTTACAGGCCTCAGTGTAGGTTAAACGATCAAGGGGCTTATACTCCTGTATCTTTTTCCTTCTTATATACTGGGCAATTTGGTGAATGTGGAAAATGATTGCCATGACAATTAACACACACAGGAGGGGGAACACAGGAACTCCCCTCATGGAGTGGACATCCACAGTTACCACAGAGAGGGGCCTGTGAACAGTGGAAAGACATGTGTCCAAAACGCAAGCACTTAAAACACCTCATAGGAGGTGGGATGTACGGCTTCACATCACATCGATAAACCATAATCTTTACTTTCTCAGGGAGGGTATCCCCTTCAAAGGCCAGGATAAAGTCACCAGTATCAATGCGATTGTCCTTCGGCCCTTTCTGAACGCGCCGAACAAAGTGAACACCCCGCTGTCCGAGATTGTCCCAAAGTTCCTCATCAGTTTGAAGGATAAGGTCCCTATGAAAAATCACACCTTGAACCATATTTAGGGACTGGTGGGGGGGTAATGGACAAAGGAATTGTGCCAAGATGGGTACAGGCACGAAGGGCCGCAGACTGGGCAGCTGAAGCAGTTTTGGTCAACAATGAACCCGACCGCATCTTGCTCAGGGAGTCCACTTCGCCAAACTTGTCTTCAGTGTGTTCTACAAAGAATAAAGGTTTGGTATTGGTGAAAGTATCCACATCAGTCCTGATGCAAACCATATAGCGGGGTAAAGGTTTTGCCCCTAGCCGACGGGCCTGACCCTCCTCCCAGGGGGTAGCCATGGAAGGGAAGGCCGAAGGGGCAGGAGAAGCAGCACTAGAAGAATCAGTTCCATGCAGAGAGACAGCCGCAGAAGAATGGCCAGAGTTCTGGACCCATATGCGCTTCATTTGCATAGCGTCTGCCCTGATACCACCCACTCCGATCAGGGGCTCTCCTCACAGGTGCCACCCAGCCACAGCAAGGGCCGTCTGGCACGGTGGCTATGCTCCAGGATGACAAGCAACCACTCCTAGGCTTACATGAGGAGGTCACAGCTCAGGTATCAGAAGTATGATCCGTGTGTGTTCAGGGGGCTCAACCAAAAGGTAACTTTCTATGCTAACAACCCTTCTTGGCATAAATCAATAATGTGCTCACAGTCAAAGGTTGAAATGATGCTTTAAGGCATTTTGACAGTTAGTTAGTTTAAAGTTCTATGGATCATTTGCAAGATAAATCATAATGATGAGGAATGGTTCATTTTACTTTCACTTCAAAAAAAGACAGACTGAAAAATGAACATAAGCTGAACTCTCCCCTTCATGATTGGAGATACAGTGCTCTCTACTGAACTGCGCTGGGAATCATGTCTCCCTCTCACCATTCAGATAATCCTTTCAGTGGATGTTATAATGTATTACTACACAAATATCAGTAATTTTGGAATGTATTTGTTAGGGACAAGGACAATAGCATTCCTTGTGATAGTATTTTCAGCTTCTCCAGGGGAAGTTTGAGTATGTTTGTCCCCCTTTCCTCTCTGCCAAGATTGTAAGCATATTACTAATGAGGATTCAGAGTAGTCACCACTTTTGTTCCCAACAGCATACTTCACACTCAGTTGCTTCTGTGGACAATCTTTTTCATAGTTGCCAGACAACATGGATGTCGGATGATAGCAAACTTGCTTTTTTAATTCTCCCGATTGTTTCACATTTTTGTTTCAGGGACGGTGATAGACATAGACATACTGTTTGCTCACTTTATTGTTGCTCTCTGGTTTGGTATTTCCTGATAGTCCCAATATGCTTTGGATAACTCATTTACTGGCTGCTGCTATTGTAGCATTGGTTACTTTACAAGTACATTTGCAAAACTATGTATTTATGCTTATGCGTTTGGTTGGGGATTTGTTTCATAAATATTTAAGCAAAGGCTGTATTGAGTGAGGGTGACTGTATTGATTTATACAAATTATTTGACTTAACAGAAATCACACACTTGTAAACCTTAATTTCCTGCATTGTCTCTTCACAATGCAGAAAAAAAAAGAAGGGAGGAGCAGTCTCAATGCTGCACAATTGCTGAAGAAATTGCACAGAATTCTGTGTGTGTGTGTGTGTGTGTGTGTGTGTGTGTGTGTTTCCTGTTTTTGTGCTGCCTTACAATATTTGCTGTTACCAAACTCATTGTTAATTCACTTCATTATGGGTTCAAGGTAGTAGTTACTCAGAGATGAAGAGGCTTGCATAGGATAGAGTAGCATGGACAGGTGCATCAAACCCGTCTCTGGACTGAAAACAACAACAATGGGTTCAAGATTTATAATTTGTTGCAGATCTTTTGCACATTTATTTATAATAAATCTTATATCTGAGTACGAGATAATGCCTGTGAGCTGAGGGAACATTTAGAGGGTACATCTACGTATCCCCTTCCCTCTCTTGCCCTCCCCTCCCCCTCCCCTTCTAAATAATTTTAGACCAGTTTAATTATTGTGTTATCTATACAAACTGCTGGAGAGATTGATCTTAAAGTGCCTTCTACCTGTAGCTGACTCCCTGCTAATACCTCAACAAGCTAGGGATATGTCCTGATAAAAGCTGCGCTGGACAACTGCTGAATCTTACGCAGTTTATAGAAGATGAATTTGAAGCTTGTAAGGTGACAGGGGTGGTATTTGTTGGCTTGTCAATGGCTACTACTATGACAATATGACCAAGGATTTTACTCTAACTAGGTTCATCACAGCAATTCTGCAAAACCACAGGTTCTTCAATGACTTTCAAGGGAAGCACAGCCGATGGAGACTGCAGAAAAATGGTCTCCCACAAGGATGCATGTTGGCACCAATCCTATTCAACATGTAAACAAATGACCAACCTATAGCCCCCAACACCAGGAGTTTCTTGTGTGCTGATAGCCATGCTCTTGCCACTCAGTGCTCAGACTTTGAATTAGTGGAGAACACTCCCAGTGCTCAGACTTTGAATTAGTGGAGAATTAAAGATCCATCAGGATACTACAGCACCAATCAGCTTAAACCAAATTCCTCACAGTGCTTTTCATTTGAGAAATAGGGAAGATACTCAGAAGTTGTTGATAGTATGGTCAGGAGTTGAGTCACAGCATTGCTACACTCCAAAATACCTAGGAGTGACACTGGACAAATCTCTTACTTTGAAGAGAAATAGCATGAAGTGCATGTTGAATGTTTCCAGGAACAATCTGTTAAGAAAATTGGCCAGATCACTGTGGGGTAGTCAATTTGAAACCATCCAAATCTCTGCAGTTGCATTAGCCTAATCTGCAGCAGAGTATGCTTGTCTTGTTTGTTATAATTCATCACATGCCAATGACACCTGCAGAATTGTAACAGATTGTCTGAAATTTATTCCTGTTGAATGGATTTACCACCTTGCAGGAAAAGCACCACCTTCCATTTGAAGAGAAATTGCAGTGAATAAGGAATGAAATAAAGTGCAATAAGAACAAACCCATCCCTTGTATGAGCATAAACTGCATTCGCAGCAACTGAAGTCAAGGAAAACTTTTCTTAGAACATCAAATGTACTTATTACCACTGCTGAATATGCTAGGGTGCAACTTTGGAGGGATAAGACTTCCCTTCCTTCTAGTTGAAAAAGAGTTTCTGAAACTCTGCCTCCATGACATGATGTGGACTGGATGACCCACAAATCTTTGAATAGGCTGAGATCAGGAGTCGGTAGATCAAAGTTTAATTTTGCAAGCTGGAGCTTAAATAAACAATATTAACTGTGATTTTGGAGACGTCCAGACTATCCAGCACATGCTCCACTGTTGACCGTATCCAGCTTCCTGTACTGCAAAAGACTTCTGTCAAGCAACAGAAAATGGACTGGAAAAGGCCAAATTTTGGTCAAAGACTATATGATATGTTGACTGTGCCCCTATGTATGTTTCTGACGTGAGAATAACTAAATAAAATATCACTGTGTATACTTGGTGAAACATAACACGTAACAAAACACTTTTTCACTACTTATGTACCTAATGATTTGTTTATGTGTGCCAGGTCTCAAGTTATTAGCACATTGTCTAGAATTATCTTTGGCTAATAACCCAAAACCTAGGATGTTAAAGTAAAAGATTAATAAAACAAATGACAAAAAGAAGAAAAAATCCATGTAATGTGCTTTGCTTGAAGAAGGACATAACATTTAAAGGAGACCATTGTTTGAATCTGCTATATATTGAGGTCATTACACACTATGGATTGTTGAAGACCTCTGCACTAAAGCCCCTATTCTTAATCCTACACAAGAAGATATGTAATTCATAATAAATATTCATTCTTTAGACCAGTGTCTATACTGCGTATTTAAGTATGCCAGAAATTATGCTTTTATGCATTGAGAAATTAGCCAGAAAGTTCAAAATTTGTACTCATATAGTCATATCAGCACACAATTTTAATAATCTGCTAAGAATATAATCTTAACATTGGAAAAACTGGTTAATGTATATGATGGGAAGAGGCAACTAAATAGGGCCCCTCTAGGTTCAAACCAAGATGCTATCAACCAGGTAAATCATGTGAGACATCTCTCCATCAGCTTGATAGGAAGGTGGAGAAATCACTTCACTTCTAAGAAATAGCCCTCTTCATCTTCCTGGATATCAAGGGGGCCTTCAGTAACACAACCTTCGATTCCATGGTAAGGGCAGCAGAGGAGCATGACCTGGGGACCACTATATGCAGGTGGACCAGGGTCATGGAAGGAAGGTAGAGGCTACCATCATGAATGAAAAAATTGTAATTAACACCACTAGATACGCAGATGACCTTGTCATAGTAATATTTGGCAAATTTACTGACACAGTTAGAAATATGGCACAAGGAGGATTGGACATTGTGCAAAATTGGTGCATTAAACAGGATCTGAAGGTTAATCCTAAAAAGACTGTTTTAGTGCCATTTACGAAGAGACATATTCAACACTCAAGTTGACATTTAAAGCTCTTCAATGAAACTCTACCTGTGAAGGTGATAGTGAAATACCTAGGGGTAACCTTAGACATTAAGAGCATCTGCTCCAAGGCAAAAAGTACTCTAGTGAGTACTAGAAGGGCTTGCAGCAATAACTGGGGCCTAAGCCCCAGGGGTATGTACTGGACATACACCACACCGGTTAGACCTAGGATTTCCTATGGGGCGATAGTGTGGTGGAAGAAGGTAGAACAGTGGGTTGCAGCTAAGAAACTTGCTAAGGTGCAGAGATTGGCCTGCTTAGCCATAACAGGAGAATTAGCAGCACAACAACTACTGGAATGGAAGCCATCCTGGACGTGCCTCCACTACACCTGTGGGTCAAGATGGAGGCAGCAGGTGAGGCAAAAACTGGGTCTCATTTGGATATCCAGAATCACACACTAACATAGGGAGTGAGGTAAATATAGGAATGGCTGGGGAAATGCCTGCCAACTATATAACAACTCCCAAATGCTTCAACAAGCCTTACAATATAATAATTGGAAGCAGGGAGCAGTGGGAAAAAACAGCTCGACACCATACGGGGGACATCATTTGGTTCATCGATGGGTCGAAAATAGACCAAGGCGTTGGTGCAGGGGTGTACAAGGTTCAGCCAAGACTTGAGGGCATCATCTCTCTAGAAAAACTGTCCGATGTATTCCAAGCTGAAATTACCTGCAATCAGGGCATGTGTGGAGGAGAATATGCATAGGTGCTACAAGGACCGTAGCATCTACTGGCAGCTCTTGCAGCAAGATCTAAGACTGTTGCGGAATGCCACTGGGCTCTGGTGGAGCTAGGGGGAAGCAATAGAGTAAACCTAATATGGGTCCCTGGCCACTCAGGGATCTGTGGCAATGAACAAGCTGACAGACTGGCTATGATGGGGGCAACAACTCCCATTTATTGGACCAGAACCTGTCCTGACAATCACCAAGGCTGTGATCAAATTAGAGCTATGGAACTGGCTTAGGAAACAGCACGTAGGATATTGGACCAAGGTCCATAAACAAAAACATGGTAAGGTAATGATGCCCAAGCCATGTTTTAAAAGAAGCTCTGTAATCCTGGGACTGAGCAGTAAAGATATCAAACTCATGACTGGACTGATGACCGGCCATGGGAATTTCAAAAAACACATACACACAATGGGTATAACAGAAGAGGACCCCAAATGTATGATCTGTGATGAAGGTGAAGAAACTGCATCACACCTAATCTTCAAATGCATGGCACTGGAGAGTAAAAGATACAGAATCTTCAGGACATCGGAAACCAGGGAAATTGTGTTTAACAAAAAACTGATAGAGTTGATGACTTGCACTATTTCAGGGCATTGGTTAGCTTTAATAGATATACAGGGAGTGATACCACACAATAAACTTAGTTTCGGGGCGGGCAGTGGCAGGTTAGACCTAAGCTGTTTTAGCTTCCCTGTTCAAATCAAATCAATACCATCTTTTTTTCTTTTTCTTCTTAATGACTGGTATTTAGCACATTAATGATTTAGGTAAGCTGCTCAGGAAGTTTGAAACTAATGTCTGTTGTGTACCCTGTTTTTGGAGCAAAGCAAGTGCATCTGTATGGTTGTTTATTAGTAGGTACAGTACATGCTGCCACCGTAGAAGTTAATTGTTCAACTGGAAGGATAGTAATTACATTCTGTCACTTGTCATCTGCCTCTGAACTAGAGGTAGCTCTTTCTTCCTGGCACAAAATATTTCCAGCAAAGATTTTGTCCACCCACTGTCCTTGTTTATTTACATTTAACTCTTGTTTGTTAATTGATGTTCACTCGCAGAATCAGCAAACTAACGATATGTCAGTATGGTACTATCCAGTCTGTGAGTGTTAAAGGAGAAACCTTGAAACTGAACAATTAAGAATTGTGTACTTTGCTTGGTCTATGAGTACTGTCTTCCAGAACAGCACTGTGGGGTGGCACCTGAGGACTTGTAAATTAACTCCAATAAGAATTGTTTCAGAATTAAAGCAAATAATACGAGGGCCGTTCAGAAAGTAACCTCCGGTTGATTTAAAAAAATACACCAAGTTAAATAAAAATATTTTAATATATACATCTTACAACTACATCTTTGCACTATTTTTCTACATAGTCTCCATAGCGATTGAGGCACTTATCGTATCTCTTCACAAGCTTTGAAATTCCTTCTGCATAAAAATCACCCGCTTGTGCCTGGAGCCAGCCTGTGACCGCATCTTTGAGCTCTTCGTTGTCATCAAACCGCTGTGACCCGAGCCATTTCTTCAACTGCATGAAGAGGTGATAATCACTTGGCGCCAGGTCTGGGCTGTAAGGTGGATGGTTGATAACGTATCACTTGAAGGACTCAAGAAGGGCCGTTGTTCTGCGAGCAGAGTGAGGACGGGCGTTATCGTGCAAAAAAACGATACCGGAAGTCAGCATACCACGGCGTTTGTTCTGTATAGCCCGTCGTAACTTTATTGTTTCACAGTACACGTCTTGATTAATGGTCGTACCACGTTCCATGAATTCAACCAACAACATCCCTTTGGCATCCCAAAACACCGTTGCCATCAGTTTTCTGGCAGAAAAATCTTGCGAGGCTTTTCTTGGTTTGGTAGGTGAATTTGAATGTGCCCACATCTTTGATTGTTCTTTTGTCTGAGGGTTCACGTACTTAATCCAGGTTTCGTCAACGGTCACGATTCTGTTTAACAATGGTTCTCCTTCATCCTCATAACGTGACAGAAAGTCTAATGCAGAGGCCATTCTTTGAGTTTTGTGGTGGTCAGTAAGAATTTTGGGCACCCATCGTGCACAGAACTTACGGTAACCCAATCTTGCTGTCACTATCTCGTACAAGAGAGTCTTAGAAATCTGTGGAAAACCAGTAGACAACTCCGATATTAAGAAACGTCGATTTTCACGAACTTTTGCATCAACTGTGTGAACGAGTTCGTCAGTCACCAATGATGGTCTACCACTCCTCTCTTCATCATGAACGTTTTCTCGTCCACTTTTAAATAAACGTACCCATTCACGGACAACTCCTTCATTCATAACTCTTGGTCCGTACACGGCACAAAGCTCACGATGAAAAGCTGCTGCAGAATATCCTTTGGCTGTAAAAAACCTTATGACAGCACGCACTTCACATTTGGTGGGGTTTTCTATTGCAGCACACATTTCAAACTGCCACAAAAACTAAACCAGCGCAGGTACGACTTTCACTCGACCACTGCTTGATGCCGACTGACCTGTTGAGTGCGTGAACGCACAGATGGCGTCGCTACTCCCCCCACAACCCGCACTGTGACCAATCGGAGGTTACTTTCTGAACCGCCCTCGTATAAAGAGTGGGGCAAATAAAAGTGGCCCAGAGAACAGAATTCCAGGGTAAAAGGAAACACAGCAGAGGAAAGGAAATAGAGTACTAACATCACTATGGAAGATGCTGAAAGTGATCACCATTCCTCTCTTGGCACTTCTTGGACTGTTTTTTCTTTTGACTTGTTCAAAACAGATTCTATCTGATGCCATTTTTGAACTAGGCATTGCATGGCACTCTTTGCTTGCACTTACACACAATTAAACTTCCCGGCAAACAACCGACCACACCATTTCCACGACTTTTTGGTCAAATAATTTTCCACAACAAACACCCACTTCTCCACTTTGAGTACCATTGTCCCCTTTGCACTGATCCATTCACACTGTCACAGCCTGCACTATGCTCTGAACTGATGTGGATCATGTGGTGGGCATATATGAAGTATGTGTGTCATGGGATGTGGGTATATGCATACTCTCATGTCCAATCATACCCACTCATTCGGACTACTTTTATTTGCCCCGTCCTGGATATCGTAATGAAAGAAGACTCTTAAGTTACAAATAGGAATAATATTCAAAACATGATGGCAATAGGAAGTACACAACAAATTTTCACACAGTTACCAAAAGACTGATGTTCTTAGCTATATCGTAAATTTCAAGACATGAAAACTTTTACAATTTGGTGCCAAATAAAGCTATTGGCTGCAGAAAAATTTGAAAAGCAGTCTACACAATAGCCTCAAAACACTGACTCAGCTTGAATGTAAATAAATCTAATAATTTGACTCAGTCATAAATTTAGATACAAATCACAAACACTCTACAACAGCATATGTAACTTACACATAAATAAATGATGTGATATTGGTCTTGGAGATCTGTTATGAGATAAAAATTAAAAACTAAACTCCACTCAAACTGACCATGGAGGCCCAATGGTACCGCCCGCCCGCTGTGTCATCCTCAGCCCACAGGTGTCACTGAATGTGGATATGGAAGGGCATATGGTCAGCACACTGCTCTCCCATCCATATGTCAGTTTACGAGACTAGAGCCGCTACTTCTGAATCAAGTAGCTCCTCAGTTTGCCCCATAAGGGCTGAGTGCACCCCACTTGCAAAGAGCACTTGGCAGACCAGATGATCACCCATCGAAATGCTAGCCCAGCCCGACAGCACTTAACTTCAGTGATCTGTCGGGAACCGAGGTTACCACTGAGGCAAGGCCATTGGCATGAAATAAAAATGAATAAGTAAATAAAATAAACTTACTCATCTCACCTTTAATGTACATTGTCATCCTTGAAAGGAAAATTCTTATGATGACTGACAAACAAAAAAACTTAATTTTATCCATTCCTGTCAGTGTATCTTCCTTGACTGTAAATTACATATCCGACAATTTTTTTAAACTTAAGTGTGCACAAACTTGGTTCCACCTGTTCCTGACCTTTTTTTCTTTTTCTGCGAAGTAGGTGCTGCTCTTTTTCTGTATATATTGTTAACATTCTTTCCTGAATTGATTATAGGCTGTCTCTCAAAAGACACTTGGGAGGGGTCTATGGGTCACACATCGCAGCCACCAGCCTCTGCTGGCCCCCTCCACACCTGGCTCTCAGACACTAACCTCGCAGTAGTCGGCTGCACGCGTTTACCCCAAGTTAAGTGTAAACAACATTGCATTCTGATTAATGTAAGCTTACCTTTATTTACAGCAGGTGCTCAGAATGGTGTCCATCTGTAGTAAGGACATCTGAATGTATTAGCAAGCACTTGATGAATTTCAGTTGTTGAAATCTGGAAAATGACTAGCCAAAACCTGTCTTCCAACTCTTAGAGCGTGTGGGGATTTGTTGTGTACAATTTCTCTCTTAACATTCCCCAAAGATAAAAATCACACGTATTTAGATCTGGAGAATGAGGAGGCCAGTCAGCTATCCTATCATCAAAAACACTTCATACTGCTGTCATAGAATCATTGGCAATATGTGGTATTGAATTGTCCTGCATGAAATAACTGTACATCTTTCCATTAGATGTTAGTTCTTGAAAAAAAGGATGCAGTATATTGTTCACCTGTCAGAACATATTGTTTCATGGAATAAGATTGGTCCAATAGCTTGTCTTGCTGTAATTGCACACCACACTTCTGTTTTGACATCATGCAGAGTTGGGAGAAGTAATTCATGAGGATTTTTGGAGCTCCAACATTGATTGTTCTGAGAATTTACATACCCTGACAAATGCAGCTATGCTTCATCATAAAAAAAAGCATCTCAGGATCAACTTCCTCATCATACATAGACTGTAACAGTCAGTTGCAATAACAACATTGAGCAACAGTATCCGAGTTCTTCAGTTGATGCACCACTGTTGTTTTGTATGGTTTCAATTTCAGTATGTGCACACCTCTGTGAGCAGATGCTCTTGACATGCCAGTCCGAAATACCAAACAGCACACAGGTTTTCTTGGACTTCTTTCCAAGGCCTCCCCTATCTCATGTAATTTATTTTTGGTTAAAACGCAAGGTTCCTGAGACCTTTCTTTGTGTAACACAGATCCACTCACCCAAAATTCCTACAATAATCTGCATATTGTCAAATCATTGGAAACTTGCCCACTGGGAAATTGTTCATATGAATTCCAGCCAACATCACACATACATTGTGATTCTTGAGTTTCTCCTGGCGTATTTGATAATCAAAATATCCACGGGTATGCTGCCGGTCTATAGTGTCCAACGGGCACAATATTTCGGCAATCATACATGTCGCCATCATCAGGTGAACTGACGGACTGAGCTCCTGTGAATGTGCCGGCACGGAGATCCGTACGCTATGGCTGCTCAGAGGGAACAAAATCCACGGAATTACGGATGTGATGGGGGCATTTACCCACATAAGGACTTGGATTTTGTTAAACGCCTTGATAGCTTCAGGTTGGATGAGTCAGATATCATGGTGAGTTTTGACGTCGTTTCCTTGTTTACGAGGGTACCCCTGTGAGAGTCACTAGAATTGATTAGTCAGAAGTTTGACCAGAAGACCACTGAACTTTTTAGGCATGTCTTGACTTCCACGTATTTTATTTTTAATGGAGAATACTACGAACAAACGGAGGGAGTCGCCATGGGTAGCCCACTCTCACCGGTGGTAGCGAATTTGTACATGGAGAACTTCGAGGAGGAAGCCCTGTCGTCATCCGTATGGAAACCTACTTGCTTTTTCCGTTACGTGGACAACACGTTCATCATCTGGCCACATGGTATGGATAAACTCCTTGACTTCCTTACACATCTAAACTCCATACACCCCAACATCAAATTCACTATGGAGACTGAGACGGAGGGTAAATTACCTTTCCTTGACGTCTTGGTCAAGAGAAGGGCTGACGGCACCCTAGGTCATGGGGTGTATCAGAAGACTACGCACACTGATCTGTATTTGCACGCAGACAGCTGCCACCACCCTTCACAGAGGAATGGGGTACTTAAAACTCTAGTACATAGGGCGCGCACTATCTCTGATGCAGAGAGTCTACCCCAGGAATTGGAACATCTGAGAACTGTATTTCAAAAAAATGGGTACTCAGAGTGGCAGATTCAATGTGCTCTCCGCCCAACCACTGCAGCACAACCTGTTGAGATGGATGAAGTCACGAGGGAGGAGGTATGCACTGCATTTATTCCATACACAGGCGCACTCTCGGGGAAAATCGCCCGCATTCTGAAGGAACACCAGGTCGGAACTGTGTTTTGTCCTCCAAATAAAACTCGTGCACTGGTGGGGAGCGCCAAAGATGACCTCGGTTTGAGGAAGGCCGGCGTGTACCAGATTCCGTGTCAATGTGGCAAGTCGTATATTGGTCAGACGATGCGTACCGTCGAGGATCGATGCTGTGAACACCAGAGGCACACTCGACTGATGTATCCGAGCAAGTCGGCGGTCGCTGAACATTGTTTGTTGGAAAATCACGCCATGGAGTATGACCGCATGAAGATTCTGGTACAGACGTCGAGATACTGGGACAGCGTTGTTAGAGAGGCCATCGAAATTCGCACCAATGACGACCTCATAAACCGTGACTGTGGCTATAATCTTGGGAAGGCATGGGAACCAGCGATCGGGTTAATCAAGAGTAAATCAAGCAAACGTATAGTTGTGATGACCACGGCGGACAGAGCCATCACACCGACGTCATCTCAGATGCCGTCGCAATCTGTTCCACCGCGCGACCGTGGCGCAGGGCGCGGACGGCGGAGGGAGCGCGCTGCGGGCGGAGGGTATTTAAATCGGCCGCCGCTGCGACCGAACCCAGTTCCCTCTGAGCAGCCATAGCGTACGGATCTCCGTGCCGGCACGTTCACAGGAGCTCAGTCCGTCAGTTCACATTATGATGGCGACATGTATGATCGCCGAAATATTGTGCCCGTTGGAGACTATAGACCGGCAGCATACCCGTGGATATTTTGATTATCACACATACAATTCTGTTTTTGTGTAGTTCAACACAAAAGACACTAGTTGATTCTTGGTGTATATCATACTGAATGGAAACTCGATAGGAAACTCAAAGCAAAACACCCGAACCCTCAGTTACATATTATAGAAGACACGCACACAGTGTTTCTCTGAGGACTTGGCCCAGCGACATATGGGCAGAGAAAGCCCCAGATTCAGCACAGTTCCAATAATGATGTCTACCAACAGTATTTGAAGCAATTAAACTTAACAAAAAAGAAACCACCATTACACTCAGTCACACAGTGTAGGGAGCATGCACAAAGTATTGGTGTCCAATAACTGTACATTACTGCTGTATTCTACATCATCAAAGATCTTTGTTACACATGCATATTTAGGCCTGCTGCCACAATTCTTTCCTTCCACCTGCTCCAGTTTAATTATGGTTGTAGGACATTTTTATTAAGCAGGACATCTTCATTTCTTACTTAATCCTACATATCTTCAAGAGCCTCCTGTAAGACCACATTTCAAACACTTCTCATCATTTCAATTCTATCTTTCCTACTGTCCATGTTTCACATCCTCCCATTCAGAGCTGTGCTCCAAACTTACACAAATGTTTTCCTGCTCTTGAGCTTTACCTTTTTGGATGCTAGGCATAGATTATGATTATACAAACTTGTGTGTGTGTGTGTGTGTGTGTGTGTGTGTGTGTGTGTGAGAGAGAGAGAGAGAGAGAGAGAGAGAGAGAGAGAGAGAGAGAGAGAGATTTTGGGGGGAGGGGGGAGTCTTAACACTCCTCCCTTTATTGCTATATTTCAGTTTGTTCGTTTAGTGATTGCAAACTGAATCAAGGGCAACAGAAATTATTTAGCTGGGGATGAAGAAGTTGCATACGGTGAACAGGAGATGATATTATTTACTTATTTATTTATTGCACCGGGGATTATCGCAGAATGACGTAAGGTTTGTCATCATAATAGAACGAAAATAAATAGTCAAAATAGACAATATATAAACAATCATTTATGAGGGCAGAACAGGTGGTTGGATGTGGCTTTGATGAAGAAAGGATATAGGCACAGTGTTTGTGAATATCCCATGTCAGAGTACTTCAGTGTAACTTTGATAATGTCAATAGAATAAGAAGAAAGGCTCATAATGTATCTGTTGTGGGTAACGGAGTTTGGGCTTATCTTCATCTGATAAGGTTTCTCTTTGAGGCTGCAACATGTGAAATCTCAGTATGATTGTTTAGGTATTACACCTAAAGCAAAATAAAATAACATTAAGAGTGCATAATATAAGCTAGCAATGGTACGAAAAAAATAAAGGAAGTGAAGATACATCTCAAAAATTTCCTGATATAACAGCAGCATATGAAGTTCTTAGTAAGTTGAAACAGAGAAAATTGTATGAGATAGGTATAACACACACTGTAGGGGTGCAATGTGCACCGGTAGGAATGGTGGATGTTGAAGATGATTCAGAAGTGAAATTCTATAAATTGTCAACGTACATAGCTATGCTGCCAACAGCAATGTAAAAAGAACCTACATATGATTTTAATGAGTGCATGCAAGCACGTTACGGTGTGTAACGTAAACAGAAAGGTAAAACTAAACATGAAGAAGCACCACTTCTGCATAAATTAAAAACATAAGATATAGAAAAATATGACACTGTAACAAGGGGAAAAAAAAACTGGACAATTGCAAGTAGGACTCACGCACTGAAGTTTCTGTACAAACTTAATTATGCATACAGATAGTAATAATGATTCTGCGTGGCTCAGTGGCCTGGTGCAAGTCTTTCTGCTGGACACCACTATGGTGACTTGTGTGTCCCTAACCTACCCGAGTTATCCAACTGGAGAAAGAGGTCCTACAGTTTAACGTGTAATCTGAACCATGTGCTGTTCCTGGCGACTCCTCACATTGTTGAAAAGTGGTTAGGTTAAAACATAGACAAAAAAATCCATGGTCAGACCAATAAACAATCCCGCAATCTCTCGGTTTTGAGCTACATGCTTCAATGCAAGATCACAGGTCGGTCATGTGTATAGACAGTTCATCTAAATGTTTTGATGAGTGAGTTTGTGAGTACTAAAATATGTGACATATATGGCCATATCTTTTGATTGCATTGACTTAGAAGCTTAAATTATTTACATTGCCAAGTGACAGTAGACCTTAGTATTAGACATTAATTTCAGCTTGATATTGCTACCCATTCCTGGGAAAAAAGGTGTCTTTACTGATGGACAGGCAGCAGGCAGGCAGGCAGACAATAAGGTGACTGTGTATAGAACCCTAACAACACTGTGTAACATGACAATGCATCGTCTAGTTGAAAAACTATATGCGTAAATAAATGTTGCTTTGATGTGCCTTGAGGGACTTGTTACTGTACAAAAAAATTGTGAAGCTGTGCATCAGTCTCTATACAGTGTTGTTTGATGTAAAAAGCATTATGATGCAGCAAACGTGCATTGGCAAATGATATTTAAGTTTAGTATACTGAGTAGTGTTGTTGTGTGGTTGCAATGCCCTTCAGTAACACACCTCTGAGGTGTACTCCAGTAAGACAAATGCTTTTAACCATCATCTTTTGGAGTGATACAATGGGTACACAATATCATATGACAGCAGTAACAGTTATGCTGAATGCAGTCAGTATTGCAGTTTCCTGGATAGGAGTTTGCTACTACTTGAATAACAACACCCTTTCATAGTTCCACTCAATATTTCATTGAAACAACTAGGAAAGAAACATTTTTAACAAAATACTGTTTTTCATAAATTATAACTCTGCACAGTTATGCACTGAAGCAGCCCAGTTGTATATGTAACTGTAAGAAAGAATAAATATTTATTGCTTAAAATAGTACAGTTGATGTACATTTATTATCAGATATCTATACCATTCTGCTCGCATGTTGTCTATATAGGTCCAAGCCTCATATGTCTGATTACATATCTTTTATGTAGTACAGAAAATATATAAATAACCTATGGTGAGAGAGACTGTCAACTGGTACACATTAACTGGTAGCCTGTGTAACAAAGGAGTGCTTTATTTAGATGCAAAATAAATTATTAATTTGTAAACATTTATAAGCCACTAAATTGTGTATCACCAGAAACATGAACTTTATCAAAATTACATCTAATTAGTGACTAAAAAATTGTATACTGTTCTTTAATTTATACACAATTAAGAGCAAAGACCACGTGCCTATTACCAATATCAGGTCCTCGTTTCGATCTTTAGCCAACATTCAGAGCATTACTCACTGTAATTTAATAGTGTAATGTCAAGGGTTATATTTAATAATTTGCCAAAAGCAATTGTAATTGAAGCAATTATTTATTAGATAACAATTTCAGCCTAACAATTCTTCAGTCTACACACTTTCTCTCCATTGTACTTACGGAACTATTTTTACACTGGTTAACTTACTTCCCCTAAAAATTACTGAATCTTAAATACCAATTGTGACAGTTAATCAAACAGTCAAAAATCCAGGATGGAATGTAACAATGTCATGAAAAGGAAAGTTGCTACTCATTATATAGTTGAGATGCCGAGTCGTCACAGATAGGAAAAAAAGAAAACTGTCACAAATAAACTTTCGACACACACACACACACACATACACACACACACACACACACACACACACACACACACACACACACACACACACACTTATTTGTAACAGTCTTTTTGTTGTGCCTGTCTGTAACTGCATGACTGTTAATCTTAAACAATTAAGTCAAGTGAATGTTAAGCAAGGAGGAAGTTTGTTTTATATTGTTTTGTTCTGAAATATTTTGGATCTTATGAGACTTTTCCCAAGTTTTCCATTACTTTCATTTATCTAATGAATTTTTTGTGCCATATTTTTCACAGACTGCATTAAGACTGTGCACAGAATGGTGCACAATTCCAGTGTCTTAGAGTATTATATTGTTGACTGCATACAAAATGTATTAAAACTTCTATTTTCAGATTACTTCTTCTTCTTCTTCTTCTTCTTGGTTTTTGCATTTATTACTATTTTCTGTTTCCACAAAGACATTTAATTACTTTAGTCAGCTGCTTAAAGTGGAAAGACTGGCCTGCCGATGTTCTGGGCTAGTTTTACAAACTCCCCCCATTTCCTAAACCTTGCCAGGTCTTTTCCTTCTTCCCGCTTCCTTCTCCTTCAGTCCTTATGTCAGAAGACAAACCTACTGGCTGTGATAGTTTGCTCACTTCTGTAACCTTTGTAAGTGTTTTCTCCTGCCACCACATAGTGAGTAGATGTTTTTATATGTCCCATTACACGATACTTTAAAAGAAGATATTAATGATTTTAAAGTGGTTTAAGCTGGCAAATTATCAGAACCCTTCACCATTTCAACTAAAATAATGTTTTGCACAATTTCAAACCATTTCTGTTATTAGCGTGTTTTATACTCTAGTTTTGAAGTAAGCGCATATACAGGTTGTCCAGAAATTAAATATCTATTTTGTAGAAATATATACTTTATGAGCAGGCTATATGTGGTAGATCATTTGCTGGTACATTTAACATATGTTGTGTGTATTTTATTGCCTGATATCATTCATAATCTCATGCTAACAATGAAACATGTTATTCTTTGTTTACAAGGTGAATATGCATGACGTTTCCCATAGAAGAGAAGGTGGCTATGGTGATGTGGAGGCAACAGAGGCCATCATACGATGATATTTGGATGAGATTTCACCACCCATTATGGTGGTCCCATTGATAAAACAATGGGTACATTGGTATAAAAGTTTAGGTGCACTGGGTCTCTAGCAATGGATAATGGACTAGAATGTCCATCAGCCTCTAATGGAAAGATGGAGGCCATCGGGACATTCATTGAAAGGAGTCCAAAATTGGTGTGGAACTGAACATTCCACATTTGGCGGTACACAAGGTGTTGTGGCTTACCCTGAGGAAGAAACCATGCCATCTTCTGCATGAAGATGATTTTGCAGAGTGTATAGACATGTGTATTGGCCTCCTCATTGCACATGAAGAGCCCAGCGTTGTGTACCACATCTTATTCAGCAATGAAGCAACCTTCCAAATTTGTGAAAAGGTTAACAAGCATAACTGTGTTATCTGGGCTAACACACCACAAGTGGAACATGTTGAAATCATGCGAAACTCACCCAAGGTTAATGTTTGGATGGGGATTACATGTGGCAGGGTTTACAGACTGCCTTTCTTTGCTGGAAAAAAAAAGTAAACGGAGCAGTGTACCAAGACATGCTCACAAATTTTCTGTTGCCACAATTTATCCAGGAGAGTGTTGGGATACTGTTTACTTTCAGCGAGATGGGACATCATGTCACTACGCCTTAGATGTTCTCACATTCTTGAATTCACAGTTCCATAGGAGATACATTGGATGTGCATGCCCTATGCCGTGGGCAGCACATTACCATATCCTCATGCTGATGGAATTTTTGGGTGGGGATTTATCAAAGGACATTTGTTCATGCAATGCATTACTACATTTCCGGAGCTCAGGAACTGCAGTACACAAGCTGCTGGTGCCATAACACCAATAATGCTTCAAAATGTGTCGCTGCTGAAAGTGGGTAGTGTGACGTGATATTGAAGGTGAAAATGTTGAAAGTAGTCACTAATAAACCAATACCATAGCAAACATTGCAAGTCCATCACTATTTCTACAAAACAGATATTTAATTTCTCGACATCCTGCACTGTACAAGGGATTCATTTCAATGAGGGCACGCTGAAAAGTAATGTCTCCCAATTTTTTAAGTAAAAACTCTTAAAGCTTTTTAAGTATAACAAAGGTTGTTAACATTCTACATCTTTATTTTTCAAGTCTACGTATCTGTTTCTCAAGAGTCACCCTGGTGACAAATAGATTTCTCTCGATAGACTAATTTGTTGTCACTGTCACTATAGAATGTTTGGCTTCGCTGATGGAGCTACAACCTCACCTTCAAAGTGAAGGTCTTGAAGGTGTTCTTTAAGTTTTGGAAACAGATGAAAATCAGATGGAGCCAAGTCAGGATTGTTGGAGGATGATTGCTGACAGTGAATACAAGCCATCAGATTGTAGCAGATGTCACATACGTGGTCTGGCATTACCAATTTGAAGGAGAGAGTGTTCCATGTGTTTAGCAACTCTTCAAATTTGAAACTTGAGTACAGCATGTTGTTTTTCATGCACAAATATAGTTACGATACATGCCTCTATGTTACACGTGACAATTCAGAGCCCTCTTGTGGAGGCGGGATGCAAATACATAGATGTGAAGAATAATTATGTAGGATGTTAATAACAATTGTTTTATTTTAAAAGTGTAAGAGTTTTCACATAAGAAAATTTGGAGACATTACTTTTCAGCATGCTCTTGTATTTGTTTCATCTACGTTTTTCTGGAGTTCTTCATAAAACATGTCTGTTGACTCCTTTTCTACCTATTCCTATCACTGTTACATGGCATGTGCACATTTGTAACTTTAAGCTTAAGGAATTTTTATCTATTAAAAATGGCTACCACTGACTTACTTCAAATATTCTGTGGTATGCCACAGGGCATCATTGTGTAAGTGACAACATCTTTGGTCCCTTTTAATTTATTCTTTGTTTCTGTTGCTCCTATAATGTTAATTTTATGCTTGTACAATGTATCTTCTGATTCAGATTCATTAACACCTGATCCTTTTGCTTTCCACAAAACAATTATTAATTTATCATCAATGTCAAACATTGCTCTTGTCCACATGTGGTTCAGTTCCCACTGTCAGCTGTTTTTACTGTTCTTTTGTTGTAAAGATTGAGATTTTTTTTCCTTAGCGTGCATTCCTAGTCCACAAAAAACCAGTCAGATGTTTGGGCTTCCATCTTAAACCTTCTGATATGCTTAGTTTCTGTCAGGGACTCTCCTTTGGGTGACTGAGTTCTCTGTGGCTAAAGAGTTTCATCTACCCTGTGTTATGGGACACATTTCTTGTTTCTATGCCAAACCCTTTCAGCTTGGCTCACCCTACCAGTAGCTACCTTACCATCAGTACAGAGAGCTGTTCAAAACGTATACAACCTCATTTTTATTGTTGAAACTAATAATGGTATCAGGATGCATGCACTCTCAGTTTGTAGCCATATGTAGTGGGATGCTGGATCTTTTTCATGGCTGTGGAAACAACAAGGCACTAGCTAGCTGTTGGCAAGTGAACATACAGTTGTCGGATTGAGCTGTGGCCAAAATGGCAGACAAAGTGGAACCATGTTATTGTCTCAAATTTTATCTTAAGCTTGGCTATTTTCAAGTTGAGACACCCTGCAAGATTCAACAAGTGTATGGAGCAATGCAATAGGTACCACACAGATAAACGAGTGGTACAACTGCCTCAAAGTGCTTTATCAATGAAGAGTGAAGCACATTCAGGTAGGCACTCAACATCTGCAAATGAGATTGTTATTGGTCACATAAGGACCCTGGTGATGCATAATAGACAAATCATGATCAGAGAAATTGCAGACAAGGTTAAAATATTATTGGATCCATTAATTCCATTTTAATAAAAAAATTGGCCATCAGAATGATCACAGCGAAATTTGTGCCAACATTGCTCACAACTGAGCAGGAGCAACTTCTTTCAGTGATTGCACAGGACATGATGGACACTGAACATTAATCCAAACTTTGTTAACACAGTGATCACTGGTGCTAAAACTTGGGTTTATGGGTACAACCTAGAAACACAGTTCCAGTCATCACAATGGAAGCATCCATCGCCCCGAGATCCAAAACACTGAGACAGGTCAGCAGGAATGTTAAAGTCATGCTGACAGCCTTTTTCGATTCCAACAGCATGGTCCACCACAAGTACATCCTAGAGGGTATTAATGTCAATAAGGAAAAGTAGCAAAGGGTTTTGTGTCACCTTCATGAAGCAGTGAGATACAAATGGCCAGATCTGTAGGCAGCAGTTAGCCGATACCTTCACCGCGATGATGCACCCACTCATGATTATTGATTAATTCAGATTTTTTCGCCAAACTCAATACAGCTGTGGCCTGTCTGCATCCCTGTTGTCATAATCTAACATCAAGCGATTTCTGGCATTTCCCTAAACTAAAACAACTCTGAAAGGGACCAGATTTCAGAACAGGGAAGGCATTGCGCTCTGTTTATGGAATTACCAAAAACAATAGAACCTTGCTCAAAAAACCTACACCAAATCCCAGTTCAGTAAAGAAAATGTGAACTCATTCTATCAGTGATTAAATAAGGTGGAGTGGGCTATGGAATAAAAATCTCTAGGGCAAGAAAAAGATGGCTACATAGGAACTAAAACAAAGCAAAAGTCCTGATTTTATTGCCTATGTAAAAGATTAAAAAAATATTTTTAAAAAAAGTTGTAAAGACAGCCAAAGAACTGGCAAATAATAGATTTATATTGGATAGTGAAACTAAATCATAGGTATTATGGTCAGTGATCAAAGCTGAAATGGGTGCCACAGGTAGAGGCCATGATATTTCTGCAATCAAGATAGAGGATAAAACTATTGTAAATCCTGCTCAAATTTCTGAATTATTAAATGAATTATTTATAAACGTAAACAAATCTAATGTCAATGTAGCAGATTACCCAGACAAGGTAAATTTCTCCAACAGTGAGCAATCTGACAGTGAATTTTTCAGTACATTTACCAAAACTACTGTAAAAGATATAGAAAATGTGATACTATCACTAAAATGTAAAACATCAGCAGGATGGTATAGGATACCAACAAAAGTGTTAAAAACAGTCTCTAAATTAATTGCACAGCCACTAACTACAATAGTTAACTAGTCCCTTCAAGAAGGTTATTTTCCAGACACACTGAAGTATGCAGTAGTTATGCCACTACTCAAAAAAGGCACACAAGAACATATGGGAAACTATCGCCCAGTCTCTTTTCTTCCATCACTATCAAAAATATTTGAAAAGGTAGTTACCATACAAATTCAAAATTTCATAGAAATATTTAAAGTCATCATCATCATCATCATCATCATCATCATTTAAGACTGATTATGCCTTTCAGCGTTCAGTCTGGAGCATAGCCCCCCTTATAAAATTCCTCCATGATCCCCTATTCAGTGCTAACATTGGTGCCTCTTCTGATGTTAAACCTATTACTTCAAAATCATTCTTAACCGAATCCAGGTACCTTCTCCTTGGTCTGCCCCGACTCCTCCTACCCTCTACTGCTGAACCCATGAGTCTCTTGGGTAACCTTGCTTCTCCCATGCGTGTAACATGACCCCACCATCTAAGCCTGTTCGCCCTGACTGCTACATCTATAGAGTTCATTCCCAGTTTTTCTTTGATTTCCTCATTGTGGACACCCTCCTGCCATTGTTCCCATCTACTAGTACCTGCAATCATCCTAGCTACTTTCATATCCGTAACCTCAACCTTATTGATAAGGTAACCTGAATCCACCCAGCTTTCGCTCCCATACAACAAAGTTGGTCGAAAGATTGAACGATGCACAGATAACTTAGTCTTGGTACTGACTTCCTTCTTGCAGAAGAGAGTAGATCGTAGCTGAGCGCTCACTGCATTAGCCTTGCTACACCTCGCTTCCAGTTCTTTCACTATGTTGCCATCCTGTGAGAATATGCATCCTAAGTACTTGAAACCGTCCACCTGTTCTAACTTTGTTCCTCCTATTTGGCACTCAATCCGTTTATATTTCTTTCCCACTGACATTACTTTCGTTTTGGAGATGCTAATCTTCATACCATAGTCCTTACATTTCTGATCTAGCTCTGAAATATTACTCTGCAAACTTTCAATCGAATCTGCCATCACAACTAAGTCATCCACATATGCAAGACTGCTTATTTTGTGTTCACATATCTTAATCTCACCCAGCCAGTCTATTGTTTTCAACATATGATCCATAAATAATATGAACAACAGTGGAGACAGGTTGCAGCCTTGTCTTACCCCTGAAACTACTCTGAACCATGAACTCAGTTTACCGTCAACTCTAACTGCTGCCTGACTATCCATGTAAAGACCTTTAATTGCTTGCAAAAGTTTGCCTCCTATTCCATAATCTCGTAGAACAGACAATAACTTCCTCCTAGGAACCCGGTCATATGCCTTTTCTAGATCTATAAAGCATGGATACAATTCCCTGTTCCACTCATAACACTTCTCCATTATTTGTCATAAGCTAAAGATCTGGTCCTGACAACCTCTAAGAGGCCTAAACTCACACTGATTTTCATCCAATTGCTCCTCAACTAATACTCACACTTTCCTTTCAACAATACCTGAGAAGATTTTACCCACAACACTGATTAAAGAGATACCTCTGTAGTTGTTACAATCTTTTCTGTTTCCATGTTTAAAGATTGGTGTGATTACTGCTTTTGTCCAGTCTGATGGAACCTGTCCCGACTCCCAGGCCATTTCAATTATCCTGTGTAGCCATTTAAGACCTGACATTCCACTGTACTTGATGAGTTCCGACTTAATTTCATCCACCCCAGCTGCTTTATTGCACTGCAATCTATTGACCATTTTCTCCACTTCCTCAAACGTGATCCTATTTCCATCATCATTCCTATCCCATTCTACCTCGAAATCTGAAACATTACTGATCGTATTTTCACCTACATTGAGCAACTCTTCAAAATATTCCCTCCATCTGCCCAAGGCATCCACAGGATTCACCAGCAGTTTTCCTGATCTGTCCAAAATACTTGTCATTTCCTTCTTACCTCCCTTTCGAAGACTGCTAATTACACTCCAGAATGGTTTTCCAGCAGCTTGACCCAATGTCTCCAACCTGTTTCCAAAGTCTTCCCAAGATTTCTTCTTGGATGCTGCAATTATCTGTTTGGCTTTGTTTCTTTCTTCAACATAACTTTCTCTGTCTACCTGAGTTCTAGTATGTAGCCATTTTTATACGCCTTCTTTTTCCTTTTACAGGCTACCTTGACTGTGTCATTCCACCAAGCTGTTTGCTTCCTCCTACTTTTACACACTACTGTTCCAAGACATTCTTTAGCCACTTCTAGTACTGTGTCCCTGTACCTTGTCCATTCCTTTTCCAATGACTGTAATTGACTACATTCAACTAACTGGTACCTTTCTGAGATCGCTGTTATGTACTTGTGCCTGATTTCCTTATCCTGAAGTTTCTCCACTCTTATCCTCCTACATATGGACCTGACCTCCTGCACTTTCGGCATCGCAATCCCAATTTCACTGCAGATTAAATAATGATCAGTGTCATCAAAGAATCCCCTGAATACACGTGTGTCCCTCACAGCCTTCCTGAATTCCTGATCTGTTATTATATAGTCAATGACAGATCTGGTTCCCCTGCTTTCCCAAGTATACCGGTGAATGTTCTTATGTTTAAAAAAGGAGTTTGTGATTACTAAGCCCATACTGGCACAGAAATCCAAGAGTTGCTGCCCGTTCCTGTTGGCCTCCATATCCTCTTCAAATTTACCCATAACCTTTTCGTACCCTTCTGTTCGATTTCCAATCCTGGCATTAAAATCACCCATGAGCAGAACACTGTCCTTGTCCTTTACTCTAACAACTACATCACTGAGTGCCTCATAAAAGCTATCCATCTTATCTTGATCAGTCCCTTCACAATGCGAATATATTGACACAATCCTAATTTTCTTGCTAGACACTGTCAAATCTATCCACATCAGTCGTTCGTTTACATACCTTATTGCAACTACGCTGGGTTCCATTTCTTTCCTGATGTAAAGCCCTACACCCCATTGTGCTATTCCTGCTTTGACTCCTGACAAGTAGACCTTGTATTCTCCCACTTCTTCTTCTTTCTCACCCGTTACCCGAATGTCACTAACAGCTAAAACGTCCAGCCCCATCTTACTTGCAGCCTCTGCCAGCTCTACCTTCTTCCAAGAGTAGCCCCCATTGATATTAATAGCTCCCCATCTCATTACCATTTGTTTGCCAAGTCGTATCTTAGGAGTCCCTGGTTTGTCAGTTAGAGGTGGGATTCCGTCACCTCCAAAGGTCCGAGGCATTTTGCTCTGATTGTTGCCAGCATCATATTTAAAGTACCAGGGAAGCAGGTTGCTAGCCTTACTTGCCCCGAGTCCCATTGGGTTTTACCCCTAACGGCTGAGGGACTAACCGGTGGATTTGGTAGTCTTTGCCGTATGACCACAAGGTGACCACAACTCAGAATATGTCCGAGATGCCCAGCCTTATTCCAAAGTAACTGGTATCCCGACTGCTGGGACCACTTACTTGGCCACTCATACGTTGCCCGTGGTTCATGAACTAGGACATGACTACAGGAACCCACACCATGAACCACTAATATTTAAAGTAATCTCAAAAAATCGGTATGGATTTCAAAAAGGCAAAATGACAGTATGATAAAATTAGCTGAACTCTAGACAACTCACTGCATGCTACAGGAATTTTTTGTGCCCTATCAAAGGCCTTTGATAGTGTAATCACTCCTTGCTACTCTGTAAACTGGAAAAGTATGGAATTAGGGGCTTGGTAATAGAACAGTTTAAATCCTATCTAACCAACTGAAGATAAAGAGTGGTTAAAACATCAGCGAGAGGAACTTATACTTCAAAATGGAAAAATATTTCACATGGAGTACAGCAAGGTTTTGTCCTATGCCCCATATTGAGTGTCACTCAGTTTTATTTGCAGATGACACATCTTTAATCATTACAGTAACAGTACTGATCAAATTCCACAAACTGTATTAAATACTTTAGAATAATTAGATACCTGGTTTGATTTAAATGGGTTAAAATCAAACATGGAAAAGACTCGGTTAATGCAGTTTAAAACAAAACAAGCAAAATTAGATGATATTCAGGTCAGTCACAGGAAACAGGATTTGCAGAAAGCTAGCTGTGTGAAATCCCTAGGAATGCAACTAGATAAAAATCTGTCATGGAAATCACATATACGGTACCTTGCAAATAAATTCAATAGCCTAGCATTTGCAGTGAGAATATTGTACAATGCAACCAGTATGGGCATAAGAAAAGCAGTATGTCACACCTATTTTGAGTCAGTAATAAGGTATGGAACTGTATTTTGGGGTATCTCAAACCATAGTGTAGAATACTAAAACTTCAGAAAACCATCATTAGAAACATGCACAGTGTAGGGCGAAGAAAATCATGTCACCCACTCCTAAAAAGTCTAAGTATATTATGTGTGCCCTCACTATACACATATGAGCTGATTATCTTTGTACATAGTAACCCTGATTTATTTGTAGCAAATCATTTTCAACATGATTACAACAGCAGAAATCAAAATAATTTTATGCTGCCCACCCACCGTTTAAAACTTTATGCTCAAACTCTACATCATATGGGTATGAAAATTTATAACAAAGTGAAAGGAAGAGAATTTCTCAGCGTACATTTAGAAACACTGAAAAAAATCATCTTTTGAGAAACTAGTGCAGAAATGATACTATTCCGTAGAAGAAAATTCTGAAAATTTGAGCAGGAGAGAGCAAGTACTTAGGACTGTTAATCTTTAAAAGTTTGTTACTTTTCAAGAAAAATTATTAATTGCTTAATTATGTAATTATTCATTACTGTACATTATATTACTGGTATTTAAGGAACATTGTAAACGTTTTTGTGTTTTGACGAGTCTCCTATACTTCAAGCTCGAAATTGTATTTTACGAGACAATGAACTTCTATTCTATTCTATCCTATTCTATTCTATTATGTGGAATTAGACAGAGCAGTTGTGCACCAAACAAAAGAGGCTTCACAGTGATTTTTCCAGCAGTGACGACAGCCTCAGGAGAGGTGTGTAGAAGATGAAGTGGACTACTCTGAAGATAGTGTCAAATAATTGTATCTGGTTATGGATTGGTTTTACAAATAAAAGTCTGATACATTTTGATCAGCTCCTCAAATGCAAACCTTCCTCCATGGTAAAAAGTTGCCCCTTGGAGGGCGCATGCTTTCTTCAGAAACATAATAATTACAGGCCTAAGAACACAACCCTGTCAACAAAATTTATGAAACTGCAGAAATCCACCACATTTTGAAAAGAATGTATCATGCTTTCCTCAGAACAATTCCACTGATATGTCATTAATACCTGAACATTTGTCCCTTCCAAGCTCTGCAGAGCTTTTTGAAATTCAGTGATAACAGTTGCATCTCTCTTATCATTATTGTATTATCATTTTCAACTTGCCTAGGTTTCTTGTGGGTGACTATAAGGCTTCTCCACATATTGTTTTCATCATCTTTGATACAAATTTTCTGTTTGGACATTATTAATTTTTGCCCACAAAACTGAAAAAAACCCAATGTACAGACATGTCACCAAATGAAAAGGAGAAACTCTAATAAATGAAGAGACTTACTCGACTTGACTTAATTCCTTTGGCTCATATGGGGGCATAGGGCATCCAGGAGAACTCATCATCCGTCTCTGTCTTTCGCCATTTGCCTCAATTCTGCCCAGGTCTTGTCAACTCTTTTTGCTTCCCCTTCCAATGTCCTCTTCCATGTGCCCCTAGCTCTTCCTGGCTTCCTTGTTCCCTGGGGATTCCATTCCAATGCTTTTTTCTTGATGGTTCCATCTGGTTTTCTTGTTGTGTGCCCCAACCACCCCCACTTTCTCTCCTGTATTTGGTCTTCTATAGGTATCTGGTTTGTTATTTGCCAGAGCTCCTCATTACATATTTTTTCTGGCCACCATATATTCATGATGTGTCAGAGACATCTATTTATGAAGCTTTGTAACTGGGATATTATCTTTTCATCCATTTTCCAGCTTTCACTATCATACAGAAGGACAGCCTTCACATTTGCATTAAAAATACAGATTTATCTTCACAGCAAAAAAAAGTGAAAACTCTCGCAAAACAGATAAGATTTGCCCTACCTGTGCCTCAGCTCTAACCAGAAACCAATAGTGATACATGTGAAATTGTGAAATTTGGCAAAAATGAATTTCGTAAACTATGCAGTGGAGAAACAAACAAAAAATGGTAAAAATACGATCTTCAAACCGTTGAAAAAAAGGTACAATGTTCTCTTATTAACAGACAGCCATGGCAAAAATTTGGCAAGTGTTTTACAGGACAATTACAAAGATATCCAAGCAATGGGAATAGTGAAACCAGGTGCAAGTACAAAATCTGTTACTAATGTCGACCTGCAAGGAAACAAGAAAGAAGAGAATGAATATGTAGTATGCATAGCTGGTGCCAATTACATCGCAAGAATTGAAGAACGAAGTTGCCTAGCAAGCCTGGAAAACTTCCTAGAAGCAAATAAATCACGAAACACCATTATTACAATGCTGCTTCATGGGTATGATCTCATGTACAATTCGTGTGTAAATAAGTTGATTTGAAAAACAAACATTAAAATGAAACAAATGTGTGCTCTTGGCAAATGTAAAATATTAGATATAGGCAAACTGAACAGAAGCTTATATACCAGACATGGTATGCACCTAAATTTTGAAGGCAAAAAATTCTTGTGTGACAAAATATGGAAAATTATCAAAGAAAAAGATGAATTAAACAGAATCCTCAGTCACAATGATGTCTTTTTAGAGGAAAGCATAATAAATTAACCCTTTCATATCATAATGTCCAATATGTAACTAATAAAACAGAGCAGCTGAGTGTTTACCTAAATGAAACTAAGCCACACCTCTTCACACATCTTCCTAGTGAGTGAATGGGGATGCAAGGAAGAGGAAGCATATGGTTACAGGCTAAAAAATTACAAACTTATAAACTTGTACTGCAGAAAGACACACAAAAGTGGTAGGGTAGACATTTATAGTAGAAATGATGTGAAATGGATAGATAATCTGAGTACTGAAATGGTATTTGACGTTGCATCAGAAAACCTAAAGTATGGAAACAACAGCCTTACTATAGCAGCACTGTATAGGTCACCTGGAAGTAACACAGAAGAGTTTCTAAATTGCCTAGAGGACTTGCTGGAGGGGACAGCTGTGTATAGAAAACACTTGTTGCTTGTTGGAGACATCAGCATAGACTCATTAAATAATAGTGTTAATTATTTGCACTATATGGATGTATTACAGTGTTATAACTTTAAGCAAATGAACTCAGAACCTACAAGTCACTGCAAGTATGAAGACATGTATTGACCATGTTCTCACAAATGTAGGAAAAGAGAAAGTAAATGTAAGCCCCTTAGAAAACTACGTTCGTGATCACAGAGTCCTTACTATGGAAATTGATGTAGGAAACATAGATGTAACTGAAATTGATACAGTTATATTGTTTGTTTGTTGTGGTCTTCAGTCCTGAGACTGGTTTGATGCAGCTCTCCATGCTACTCTATCCTGTGCAAGCTGCTTCATCTCCCAGTAACAACTGCAACCTAAATCCTTCTGAATCTGCTTAGTGTATTCATCTCTTTGTCTCCCTCTACGATTTTTACCCTCCACGCTGCCCTCCAATACTAAATTGGTGATCCCTTGATGCCTCAGAACATGTCCTACCAACCGATCCCTTCTTCTGGTCAAGTTGTGCCACAAATTTCTCTTCTCCCCAATCCTGTTCAATACCTCCTCATTAGTTATGTGATCTACCCATCTAATCTTCAGCATTCTTCTGTAGCACCACATTTCAAAAGCCTCTATTCTCTCCTTGTCCAAACTATTTATCGTCCATGTTTCACTTCCATACATGGCTACACTCCATACAAATACTTTCAGAAACAACTTCCTGGCATTTAAATCTATACTCAATGTTAACAAATTTCTTCTCTTCAGAAATGCTTCCCTTCCCATTGCCAGTCTACATTTTATATCCTCTCTACTTCGACCATCATCAGTTACTTTGCTCTTCAAATAGCAAAACTCCTTTACTACTTTAAGTGTCTCATTTCCTAATCTAATTCCCTCAGCGTCACCCGATTTAATTCGACTACATTTCATTATCCTAGTTTTGCTTTTGTTAATGTTCATCTTATATCCTCCTTTCAAGACACTATCCATTCCGTTCAACTGCTCTTCCAAGTCCTTTGCTGTCTCTGACAGAATTACAATGTCATCGGCAAACCTCAAAGTTTTTATTTCTTCTCCATGGATTTTAATACCTACTCCGAATTTTTCTTTTGTTTCCTTCACTGCTTGCTCAATATACAGATTGAATAGCATCGGGGAGAGGCTACAACCCTGTCTCACTCCCTTCCCAACCACTGCTTCATTTTCATGTCCCTTGACTCTTATAACTGCCATCTGGTTTCTGTACAAATTGTAAATAGCCTTTCGCTCCCTGTATTTTACCCCTGCCACCTTCAGAATTTGAAAGAGAGTATTCCAGTCAACATTGTCAAAAGCTTTCTCTAAGTCTACAAATGCTAGAAACGTAGGTTTGCCTTTTCTTAATCTTTCTTCTAAGATAAGTCGTAGGGTCAATATTGCCTCACGTGTTCCTATATTTCTACGGAATCCAAACTGATCTTCCCCGAGGTCAGCTTCTACTAGTTTTTCCATTTGTCTGTAAAGAATTCGTGTTAGTATTTTGCAGTTTAATAACTGATAGTTTGGTAATTTTCACATCTGTCAACACCTGCTTTCTTTGGGATTGGAATTATTATATTCTTCTTGAAGTCTGAGGGTATTTCGCCTGTCCCATATATCTTACTCACCAGATGGTAGAGTTTTGTCAGGACTGGCTCTCCCAAGGCTGTCAGTAGTTCTAATGGAATGTTGTCTACTCCCGGGGCCTTGTTTCGACTCAGTTCTCTCAGTGCTCTGTCAAACTCTTCACGCAGTATCATATCTCCCATTTCATCTTCATCTACATCCTCTTCCATTTCCATAATATTGTCCTCAAGTACATCGCCCTTGTATAGACCCTCTATATACTCCTTCCACCTTTCTGCTTTCCCTTCTTTGCTTAGAACTGGGTTTCCATCTGAGCTCTTGATATTCATACAAGTGGTTCTCTTTTCTCCAAAGGCCTCTTTAATTTTCCTGTAGGCAGTGTCTATCTTACCCCTGGTGAGTTATATATAAAAGAAAATTTAATTATTCTAAACTTAAGATGGCACTAGAGAATGAAAAATGGGAACCATTGTGAATATTTCTATAAGTTATTCAGTAACACTTTAAATGAAACCTGTCCTTTAGTTAAAAAAGTAAATAAAGCTGTAAACCATAAAGCTGAGAATCTCCCTTCTGAAATTATTGAACTGAGGGAGAAGATGAAAGATTGCTATATACTTTTTACAGATACTAAACTACCATATTTATCAACAAAATATAAACTGTGATTCTTCAGTTTCTCCTGGTGTATTTGTTGCTCGAACAGTCCACGGATATACTGCTGGTTCATAGTGTCCAACATGCCTATTGGACACTATGAACCAGCAGTATATCCGTGGACTGTTCGAGCAAAATATAAACTGCTCAGAAAAACATACAGAGTGTCCTTGACTAACCTAAAAGAACAGAAATATACCTCTGAAATAAGGAACTCTAGCTGTATCAGTAAAACTGCCTGGAAAATAATGCATAAGGTAAATGGGAAACAGAATTCCTGTGAACACAGCAACATAACATTAAAAGAAAATGGTGAAGAAATAAATGACCCAAAAGAAGTGTGTGAGAAATTTATACAAAAGTTCAGTACAGTTGGTACAAATGAAGTTCATGCCAAGCCACAAAATTTTAGACTTGGAAAACCTAGCCAGTCCTTTTATATCCAGGGCATTACTGTGAGGGACGTCCTAGCAATCATATCAGCACTCCGACCAAAAATGTCTTGTGGCTGGGATGACATTTCACCTAAACTGCCAAAGGAATGCAGGGATGAATTAGTGAAACCCCTGACTCACTTGATAAATACCCCTGTCAGTAATGGTGTATTCCCTGACCTTTTGAAAATTACTGAAATTATACTAGTGCATTAAAAGGGATTAAAAACGGACACTAAAAACTACAGGCCAATATCATTAACCTCAGAACTAGGCAAATTGTTAGAGTAATACTAAATCAAGTTGAATCATATTTCATCAAACTCAATCTATTGAACAACCTACAACATGGATTTAGAAAAGGGAGGTCTACTACAATAGCAGTAGCATCTTTTATACATGAAATATTAAATAAGCTGGACAAAAGTGACAAGGTAATAGGCACTTTCCTAGATATGAGTAAAGCCTTTGATACTGTGAATAATACCATTCTTCTGTGTAAGCTAGAAGAGTACGGGTTGAGAGGACTAGCCTTGAAACTACTTACCTCCTATTTGAAAGACAGGAAACTGTGTGTAAAGCTAACTTATAAAAATAATGAGCATCTCCTAACAACCAAATCAACCTTCAGGACAATTCAATGTGGCGTGCCTCGAGGAAGCATACTAGGGCCTTTTCTGTTCCTTGTATATGTAAATAATTTGAACCCCAAAATTGCATGGTTGTAAGCTATGCCGATGACATATCCTTCATCAGCTGTGGCAGTGATATACAGTTTGCAGCTAACAGTACCAAGATCAGTTTCAATACTCTGTCCACATACCTTACAGCAAACAAGCTTCTTGTAAATAAAGACAAAATGGTAATAACGAAGTTCATCCTCAGTTATAATGCTGCCATAACTGATACTTTATTTACATCCCCATTGGGTCTTGCATATGCAAATTCACAAATTTTTGGGCATCATTGTTTATGAACACTTATCATGGGAAGAACATGTAGATAATATTTGCAAGAAAATCAGTAGAAATGTTTATGTACTGAATGGGTCTCAGCCTTCTTGGACCATGATACTTTAAGGCAAATATATTTTGGGTTGATTCATTCACACCTTCAGTATGGTATTGAGATGTGGAATGGGGCATCATCATCAGTTCATAGAGATAGACTTTTTAGATTACAAAAAAAGGCAGTAGGAATGGTAGCCAAGGTAAACAAGAGAGAGCCTTGTAGAGACATCTTTAGAAAATATAAAATTCTTACAGTGTACTCCATGTATATACAGCAGACAGTCATGTTCATGAAACAAAATCCTTAATTTAATATGACAAACAATAATATACACAACTATGATAAACGGGGAAGGGAAAATTTTCATATAATTGTGACCAACAGAAAGGCAACGGACCACAGCCCACATACAATGGGAGCAATTTTCTACAATGCACTACCCTGTGAACTCAAGAAAGCAAATCTAAATATGCTAAAGAGTAGACTGAAGCAATTATTAATAGAGAAGTGTTGTTACTCTATAGAGGACTTTAAGTTGTAGTTCCATCTTGGAAAACAGTGTATATAGACAATGTCTCCGATCTATCAGTGGTATGAAAGAATGTAATTATACACTGTATTTGTGTACTGTACTATTATAAATATAAGCTAAATTGTGTTACACTATAGAGGAATCTACTTATAGTGCCCTTTTGAAAAATAGCGTGTATAGACATGTGTCTGATCCATATGATGTTGTGAAAGAATGTAAATATTTTACTGTATATGTGTAATGTAAGCTAAATTTTCCTGACAATGTCCGAAAACTTTTTGTTATATGGAAAGAAAATAAATAAATAAATAAATTTTTGTTTTGTACCTGACATTTCTATTTTTCCATATTGACACAACTGTATTGCCTTTTTAATGCGGTTCTTCATCTCATCTCAAGCTCCACCATCTTGCATCACTATACTACTCAGATACAGGGATGAGTTGACATCTCCACCTGCTGCTCCCCTATTAATAGTGGCACCTCTATGTTCCCTGAATTTACTCTCATTTCCTTTGTTTTGGCTATATTTATCTTGAGGCCAGCAGTCTCTGCTACTTCTTTCAGTAAGTTTAATTTACCTTGCATATTAGTCAACCTTTGAGCTAGTAAAACTATGTTGTCTGCAAAATCCAAATCCTACAGACGTTCATGGATCCCCTATTGGATTCCTCGTCTCCTGCCTGCTGTGACTCTTCTCATAACTGAGTCTAAAACAAGTAGAAAAAGTATTGGTGATAAAATGTAACCCTGTCGGATTCCAGATGTTATTCCAGTTGTTACTTTTATGGGCTCTGTCGTATTTCCCTTGTGGAGTACGCAACATTTGTAGTCATCATATAGACCTTTTATGATGTTTAAGATCTTCTGTGGTATGCCATAATTCCGCAACACCTGCCAGAGCACCTTATGTTTCACGGAATCGAAGGCCTTTTGAAAATCAATGAATGCCAGGTACATGACTGCTTGAAATTCTTTGCTTTGCTCTAAAATGATCCTAAGAGTGTTAACAAGATCAACACAACTGCATTGTACCCTAAAACTGGCCTGTTCTTTACCCAGTTGCTTTTTCAAGAGACTCTGTAATTCTGTTTAAAATAATTCTGGTGAGGACCTTACTGGGCACTGACAACAATGTAATACCACGCCAGTTGTTACAGTTGGACAAGTTTCCCTTTTTTGGGAGCTTTACCACCAAACCATTTTTCCACTCCTTTGGAGATTTCTCTCCAAGCCAAATATGCTTCAGCAAGGAGTAGAGCATTTTAACAGTACTTCCAATATTGCCTTTTAAGAACTTAGGTGCTATGTTGTCTACACCTGGAGTCTTTGCATTCTTTAGGGTTTTCAGAGCAATCCTAATTTCGTCTATTGTGGGGCACTGCAGATTTATATCTTGATCTTCTTCGACTTCCTCTGGAACATCTCTTACCCATTCCTCTTGGTTGTCTTCACAATTTAACAGTTCCTTGAAATGCTCTTCCCATTGTAGCTGTGCCTGTTGAGTTGTAAGCATCACTCCATCCTTGTTCTTAACTAGTCCTTCATGTCTGAATTTCTTCATTGACAACCATTTGGTTGTACTGTAGAGCTCTTTTGTATTTCCTTGTCTTGCTGCCTCTTCTGCTAACTTTCGTATGTTACAAGACAATAAACTTCTATTCTACTATATTACGCAATATACAGAGCAGTTGCACACCAAACAAGAGGCTTCACAGAGATGTTTCTAGCAGTGATGGCAGCCTTGGAAGAGGTGTGTGGAAGCTGAAGTGAACTACTTTGAAGGTAGCATCAAATAATTGTATCGAATTATGGATTGGTTTTACAAATAAAAGTCTGTTACTTTTTGATCAGCTCATCAAATGCAAATCTGGTAAACCATGGTAAAAAGTTGCCCCTTGGAGGGCACATGCTTTCTTCAGAAACATAATAATTACAGGCCTAAGAGCACAACCCTGTCAACAAAATTTATGAAACTGCAGAAATCCACCACATTTTGAAAATAAAGTAGCTTGCTTTCCTCAGAACAATTCTACTGGTATGCCATTAATGCCTGAACATTTGTCCCTTCCAAGCTCTGCAGAGCTTTTTGAAATTCAGCAGTAACAGTTGTATTTCTCCTATCATTATTGTATTATCATTTTCAACTTGCCTAGGTTTCTTGTGGGTGACTATAAGGTTTCTCTACATATTCTTTTCATCATCTTGAACACAAATTTTCTCTTTGGACATTATTAATTTTTGCTCACAAAACTGATAAACATCCAGCGTCCAGGCATATCAACATATGAAAAAGAGAAACTAACAAATGAAAAGAAATTAATTGTGAACAGTGGGTGGTCTTAGCTGTAAACTCTCCAGTTTTCTTTCTAACAATGGGAAGTTTAGGATGGAACACAATATAATATTACGAAAAGCATAGACTGCCACTCACCACACACAGCTGGCACTGAGTGACTCACAGACTGCAAAAAATTTAAGCTTTCGGACAAAATGTCCTCCTACAGAAATAGAAAAGACACACAGAGTCACACAAGCACAACTCGCGCGCACATGGCCAATGGCTCCAGCCTCTGTTGCCTGACAAACTGCATCTGACATGAGCAGCAATTTGGGGTGGGCAGAAGGGGTAAGGCGGTGGCTTGAGGTAGGGAGGGAGAGGTGTAACAGGGTAGGGGTGAGGGAAAGAAGGCAAAAAGACTAGTAGATGCACTGGCGAAATAGAACCTGTGTGTACTTCCAGAGGGATAGCAAGGAAGGTGACAGGTAGATGGAGGGCAGGGAGTAATGAAGGATGAGGTGAGAGGGTTTACAGGAGCAAAGGATATGTTGTAAGGAGAATTCCAACCTGCCCAGTTCAGGAAAGCCGGTGTTGGTAAGAAGAATCCAAATCGCACAGACTGTCAAGCAGTTATTGAAGTGAAGCACATCTTGGGCAGCATGCTCTGCAACTGGGTGATCAAGCTGTCTCTCTGTCACAGTTTGTTGGATGTCATTCACATAGAAAGCAGCACAGTGGGTGCAGCTTAGTTTGCAGATAACATGGCTGCTTTCACAGATAGTATTGCCTTTGATGGGCTAGGAGAAGCCTGTGACAGGATTGGAGCAGCTGGTAGTGGATGTATGGGGGCAAGTTTTGCATCTAAGCCTATTGCAGGGATATGAGTCATAAGGCAAGGTGTTGACAGCAGGGGTGGAGTAGGGATGGACATTATTTCAGGAATGATGAGAGGTAGTTGAAACCCAGGCGGAGTTTCAGTTCTGGGCAGTACAGAGTCATGAAAGGAGTGTTCCTTTGTGGTTTGACAGTGGGTATTTGGGAGCTGACTGCAGAGACAAGGCACAGGAGGTCCGTTTCTTAACAAGATTGAGAAGGTAATTTCAGTCTGTCAAGGCCTCGGTGAGACATTTGGCACATCTGGGGAAGGTCTGCTCATCACCAAGCAATGACCACGTGTGGCTAGGCTGTATGGAAGGGACTTCTTGGCTTGGGATGGGTAGTAGCTGTCAAAGTGGAGGTATTGTTAGTGGTTGGTGAGTTATGGACAGAGGAACAGGTTTAACCATGTTCGAGGTGGACATCAACATTGAGGACTATTGTCTTACTGGGTTGAAGAGGACCATGTGAAGTGAATGGGAAAGAAAGTGTTGGGGGCCTGGAGGAATTTTGACATGGTGTCCTCACCCTACATTCAGATCATGAAGATGTCATCAATGAATCTGAACCAGGTGAGGGGTTTGAGATTCTGGGTGGTTACGAACGATACCCCTAGATGGCCCATGAATAGACTAAACCTTTTGGGAGCCCATTGCTGTACCACTGATTTGTTTTTATGTGGTGCTTTCAAAGGAGAAGTAATTGGAAGTGAATGTAGTTGCCATAGTGACCAGGAAGAAGGTTACATTGAATCATCCTCCTCTAACATTAACTTTTTCCTTATAGAGATAACCGATATCATGTATACTACCGATTCTTGCATAGGTTAAATTATCTCAGCTGTTTCATTAAAAGGGAGCAGTACAGAGTCGCGAAAGGAGTGTTCCTTTTGTATATGATGTATTATATTTCAGGCTAAAATGTATAAAATGAAATTAGTGTGTTACAATCGATATGTACTAATAGTTTCAATCACTCTTCTTTTACGAATAATTGAAATAATGAAATTTCTGGCATTCTTAAAATTCATATTATTAATTGCACATTCTAATGCTAATTATTAAATTTATTTCTGGATTAATTTATAAAGTAATGATATATTTTAGTGATGATTCATCTTTTGTTTTGTAAACTTCTTGTAATAATGTGAGCACTGCAGAATGTAAGTAGTGGTGGGCATGCCTCAAATGCAAACGCATGTATATTGCTAATCTTGTCTCAAATAATGTAATTTGCGGTGTGACAAAAATGAAGATTGTGAATCCAGTGTTGTATAGAAGAATGGGATAAAATAAAAAGATATTTATAGCAACAGGCAAATCTTCATCAGTTATTTAGTACAACAAGAACCCGTAACATTAAATCAAAATTTTCAGCAGCAAGAATGTATTCCTACACACAACAAGATTTTGAGCCAGCAGCAGCAGCAACAACAACTACAAGATAATCAAGTAAAAAAGTTGTTCTTTTTTAATCTTACCCCTCTCGAAGTTTTCAAAATTTGTGCAAAGCATGAGAACTTTAATGGTGATATGTGGGAGGATAAGATTACAAGGTTGTAGGTTTGGAGTCAGTCAGGTGTTGGGAAAGGTAGTGTCCAATAAAGACAGGGCCATGAGTATTGAGGATGTTACTGTAGAGAAGTGTTTCCCAACTTGGGGCCAATCACATCTCTGAGGAGTAAAATGTAATTTTCTTAGGGGTAAAAATAAAAGGGTTCAATTGTGTTTTGGTCATAAAACTAAATCTGCTTTGAAAGATCATTTCTTTTTCATTATTTTGTAAGACTCTAAATCTAAATAAGTTGCCAACAATTAAATTTTTTTGCAGATACTAGTATTAACACGTGACACAATGGGATGCAGGTTCAGCTTGCAAAACGAATGCATGAAGAATATCTTCCTCACGTAGTTTACCATTGCACACATACTTTGTACCATGCAACAATGACAGTAAAATTGACATGGCAGTGGCCAAGACACGAAACATTCACAGCCTGAAGTCCTTCGATTTCTGCCAGTTCAGAAGTAAGGAGTGCACCAATCAAGTTATTTACAAGACAACAGTTCTAAGTACAGTGCACACATTTTAATTTGGTTGATTTTAAATAATAGTGCAGGGTGTGGGTGAAAAAAGTGTCACTAGGAGAGTAGTGCAGAGAAAGTATTTTTTGTAACTAGTGGCTATGTTTAGTAGCACTTATGATAACCTGGGAACTGTTTCATAATTCTATAAAAGAGGTTGTCAGAATAAGCAGTTCCAACTGTCCCATTGGCTCAGTTCACAGTTTAATAAAACACCTGCAAAATCTGAATTATCTTTCATCATTTTTAAAATGGAGGTCTTGAAAGAAATTTATTTTTCATTCTAAAGTTTAGTTGGGTGTTAATTTTGAGTGTGGTGTGGGAAAAGTGGGAGGCAAGGTAATAGCTAATACTATCTTGCACTCAGAGGGTAATGGCCTCAGAGAGGTTGAGAACCACTGGTGTAGAGGGAGGTGGCACTGACGATGATGAGCGGAGCACTGGATGGTAAAGGAACAGTAACTGTAGATAGTTGGTGGAGAAAAATGATTGGTGTCATTTATATTGGAGGTTAAGTTACCAGTAATAGGTGGAAGGACCTGATCCACAAGAGCTGAGATTCTCTCTGTGGGGGACACAGTAACTAGCCACAATCGGATATCCTGGGTGGTTGGGTTTATGGACTTGAGATCCTGCTGGATTTCTGAAGTGGGGTCCCTGTGGCAGAGTTTGTAAGTGACAGCTTGCAGAGTTTTTTTGCCAGGTAATCCTTGTGGCTCAAAAAAAAAAAAAAAAAAACAGTGGTGGAGCTTTTGACAGCAGGTAGGATTATAAGGTTGGGATCCGTTTCCAGCTGGAAGAGTCAAAAAGGTAGGATTATAAGGTTGGGATCCGTTTCCAGCTGGAAGATTGCAGCTCTTTCTGCAGATGTACAGTTGGTTTCCACAATCAGGGTTTTGGGGACAATGGTGAGGCAAGAACAAAGGTTATGAAATTCTAAAAAGTTAACGGAGTGATTTGGTGGCAGTGGGGATTGGTAACTGCTGGGTAGAGGGGGGTGAGCTGAATCGCACAGGGTTCATTATTGATTCTGGACTGAGTCTAATTGGTAGCATTGGTGGTGAAAAAAATTTTCCACTACAGGTATCAGGAGAAGGAGAAAAGTTTTATAACAAACCAAGCATGATTGAATTTGGGAGTGGGACCAAAGGTAAGACCTTTGAAAGGACTGATACTTCTGTGGGACTGAGGCTTTTGGAGGACAGATTCCCAATTGTATTTTGGATCTCTTAGATTTTGGGCTCTTTATGGTAATGTGAGTGAGTATCTGATGATGTAGTAAATGCAGTAGGTCTGAAAAACAAGGTTTTCTGGCCATCCGGGATGCTCAGGACTTTAAATGGAGGCTCTCATAGACGTAGTGGTAGTGGTAGTGGTAGTCCAAGGCGGGAGATAGTAGTTGAGCAGGTTGGTGAGTTTCAGGTGGTACTGTGGATGCTCCTCTAGTTCCTGGAGGGTAAGAGTTTCAGTCTAGGATTACAGAGCAGGAGAATTTTATGGGTGGAGAGGAGAGTATAGCAAGGTTTGGGCCTGATCTACATGGTTTTGCAGAACTATGTTAGTGAGGACTACGGACTGATGGAATTTGAACAGATAGAGATCATTGTCAAGGGGGAGTTGCAGCCAGAGATGGTTAATCTGATGGTCAGGTTAACTGGGGGGATTCCGTGGGTTAGGCAACAGTGATGAGGCAACAATGCTGAATACAACAGTATGTGGGACTGGGTTCTGCCTCAGGATAGGTAAACATTTGTCTATAAGCACAGATTGAAGGAGCAAGAATCCATAGTAGAGGATATTAAAAAAAGAAAACGAGGTGTGTGTGTGTGTGTGTGTGTGTGTGTGTGTGTGTGTGTGTGTGTGTGTGTGTGTGCGCGCGCGTGCTGGAATGATATATATGGTTATAATAGAGGGAAACATTCCACATCTGTCGACCTGCCAGCACTTTCATTTGGTAAGCCACATCATCTTTGTTTGCAGATATATATACCTTTTATCACACATTTTTTGTATTCTTTACAGGATGAATTGTTACAAAGCTGCTTTTTAGCTGAGACTGAAGTATCACTGCAGTGTTTTACTAGCGTCATCTTGGAAAACTTGACAACATTAAACAATTGAAAATCCATGATGGAAGGAGAAATGATGAGTGACAGATAGGCACAACATAAAGACTGTCATACAAAGCTTTCTTTCGGCCAAACAGGCCTTCATCACACACACACACACACACACACACACACACACAGAAAATACGATCTGTCTCTCGGGTGGAACAGAGGGCTGTGTAGTACTGGAATGGGAACAGTGAGGGGATGACTACCGAAGGTTGAGCCCAGGGGGGTTACTGAAATGTAGGATATATTCTAAGCAGTGTTCTGAACTGTGCAATTCAGAAAATCCAGTGGTTTTGGGGAGGTACCAGATGGCATAGTTTGTGAAGCAGTCACTGAAATGAAGAAAGTCATGTTGGGCAGCATGCTTAGCAACTGGGTGGTCTGTCTGATTCTTGTCCACAGTTTGTCTGTGGCCATTCATACGGACAGACAGCTTGTTGGTTTTCATGCCCATGTAGAATACAGCACAGTGGCTGCAGCTTAGCTAGTAGATCACATGACTGTTTTTACAGATAGCCCTGCCTTTGATGTGATAGGTGATGCATCTGACTGGGCTAAAATAGGTAGTGGTGGGATTGTGTATGGGACAGGTCTTGTAGCTAGGTCTATTACAGAGATGTGAGCCATGAGGCAAGGAGTTAGGAGCAGGGGTTGTGTAGAGATGGAAAAGGATATTGTGTAGGTTCGGTGGGCAGCAGAATACCACTGTGTGACAGTTGGAAAGGATAGTGGGTAGGACATTCATCATTTCAGGACACAATGAGAGATTGTTGAAACCTAAGTGGAAAATGTGATTCATTTGCTCCAGTCCTGGGCGGTACTGAGTTGTGAGGGGAATGCTCCTCAGTGGCTGGATGGTGGGACTTTGGGAAATGGTGGGAGGACTGGACAGATAAGGCATGCGAACTCTGTTTTCCTACAATGTTGGGAGGTTAATAATAGTCTGTAAGGACATCAGTGAGATCCTTGGGATATTTTGAGAGGGAATGCTTCTCACTACATATGCAACAGCCATGGGCGGCTAGGCTGTATGGAAGAAACTTCTTGGTATGGAACAGGTGGTGGCTTTTGGAATGAATGTGTTGCTGGTGGTCAGTGGGTTTGGTGTGTGTGGAGGTACTAATGTGGCCATCTTTGTGGTGGAGGTCAACCAGGAGAAAGGTGGCCTCTTGGTTTGACGAGGACCAGATGAAGTAAATGAGGGAGAAGGTGTTGAGGTTCTGGAGGAATGTGGATAGGATTTCCTCATCTTCAATCCTGATCACAAAGATCTCATCAGTGAATCTGAACCAGGTGAGGGGTTTGGGATTCTGGGTTGTTAGAAAGGATTCCTCTAGATGGCCCACAAATGGGTTAGCATAGGATGGCACCATGGGGGTGCTCATAGCCGTATCCCAGATTTATTGGTAGGTGATGCCTTCAAAGGAGAAGTAACTGTGCATGAGAACGTAGTCAGACATGGTGACTAGCAAGGATGTTGTAGGTTTGTAACCTGTTGGGCATTGGGGAAGTAGTGTACAATAGCGGCGAGGCCTTGGGTATTTTTATTAGTCACCATCTTTTGAACTGTAGTCAATTTTAGTGCTAATTATTGTGATGTTATGAGAACTGTGTAATGTATCTATTCATGATGTAATGACTATTATTTGCCATTAGTGTGAAACATTTTTTCCTTATACTTAGAAGTAAAAGCGGATATTCTAAAGAAGGGTATTTTGTCTAATATTTTCATGTACTGTGGCAGAGGAGAATCACCTCCAAGGGAACTGACAGCAGTGGATTTCCTTTCTAGCTGCCACTTAGACCTGTTGAAAGCGTGGACAACTTGGTGAGAAAATGTGTTAAAGCTAATTAAGAAAGTGAAAGTGCTGGTGAAAAATACTAAACATTGAAAAAGTGAAATTGCCTGACTGAAAATGAACTGCAACGCACAGTGTAATTTAACTTCTTGCAACCAAAGATCATTTATTCTTTGAAGCAAGACAGAACTCATATAAAATGATATGTATCTTAGAATACAATCTTTGTTTATCCAGAAAGAACATCACTTATGATGAAGATGCCCAATGTTATAAAAATGTAATTTGTGAATATTTTTTGCCATTGTACGATACACTATTTACAAATATTTTGTATGGGGATTTTCATATGGCCAGTTCATATAAGTAGAAATTTGAAAAACATATGTACTGCAGTTTTTGATAAGATTTCTTATGTAATATTTTTTGCATGTAGATTGTTAAATCCACTTTCTGGGGTCGCTTGTGGTCACTGACTTGCCCAGTTAGCTATTTGCAATATCTATCTGGTCAACAAAATAAGGGGGTAATGTGACAAAGCAAGCTGTCCAGTCTGTGTCGTGCTGGGATATATTTACTTCCTCTCGTTTTGCCGTCTGCCTCCTGAAATTAGTTTTATTTTCGTTTTTGCCTAATTACCATTAACGTACGTGAGTATAATCTGCATTTCCATAAAGGAGAAAGGTTGGTCCCAGTCTTAAGGAATGTACCACCAGGCCTGATTTTGTGCTTAGTTTTGTGTGGGTAATCAATTTCCTAATTTATTTTGACTATTCCTAGTTAATATCTTTTGTTATGGGGTGAAATCAGTAATTGTTTCGTGACTTAAATTCTATTGTTGGCTTATAAACAAATATAAATTCTGTCCTAATTATAAACACTTGGAAGAAGAACTACTAGGATTCTTCAAGTATTTATGTGGCTCTACTTGAAAACATATTAGCAAAGCCAGCCCTTAATTAATTCCAAAATAATTACCAGGCTTGTCAAAAGTATTGTTTGTATAACTATACTATATAATCAAAAGTATCCGGACACCTGGCTGAAAATGACTCAAGTTTGTGGCGCACTCCTTCGGTAATGCTGGAATTGAGTACAGTGTTGGGCCACCCTTAGCCTTGATGACAGCTTCCACTCTCACAGGCATACGTTCAACCAGGTGCTGGAAGGTTTCTTTGGGAATGGCAGCCCATTCTTCACAGAGTACTGCACTGAGGAGAGGTATTGATGTTGGTCGGTGAGGCCTGGCACAAAGTGGGCGTTTCAAAACATCCCAGAGGTGTTCTATAGGATTCAGGTCAGGATTCTGTGCAGGCCAGTCCATTACAGGGATGTTATTGTTGTGTAACCACACTGCCACAGACCGTGCATAATGAACAGGTGCACGATTGAGTTGAAAGACGCTATCGCCATCCCTGAATTGCTCTTCAATAGTGGGAACCAAAAAGGTGCTTAAAACATCAATGTAGGCCTGTGCTGTGATAGTGGCACACAAAACAACAAGGTGTGCAAGCCCCCTCCATGAAAAACACAACCACACAATAACACCACCATCTCTGAATTTTAATGTTGGCTCTGCACACACTGGCAGATGACGTTCACCAGGCATTCGCCATGCTCATACCCTGCCAACGGACCGTCACATTGTGTATCATGATTCATCACTCTGACAACGTTTTTCCACTGTTCAGTTGTCCAATGTTTACACTCCTTACACCAAGTGAGGTGTCATTTGGCATTTACCAGCGTAATGTGTGTGGCTTATGAGCAGCCGCTCGACCATGAAATCCAAGTTTTCTCACCTCCTGCCTAACTGTCATAGTACTTGCAGTGGATCCTAATGCAGTTTGGAATTCCTGTGTGATGGTCTGGATAAATGTCTCCCTGTTACACATTATGACCCTCATCAACTGTCGGCGGTCTCTGTCAGTCAACAGACGAGGTCGGCCTGTACGCTTTTGTGCTGTATGTATCCCTTCACATTTCCACTTCACCATGACATCAGAAACAGTTGACCTAGGGATGTTTAGGAGTGTGGAAATCTCATGTACTGACATAAGACCCAAGTGACACCCAATCACCTCACCACGTTCGAAGTTTGTGAGTTCCGCAGAGCACCCCTTTCTGCTCTCTCATGATGTCTAATGACTACTGAGGTCGCTGATATGGAGTATCTGGGAGCAGGTGGCAGCACAATGCATCTAATATGAAAACTTATGTTTTTGGGGGGTGTCCAGATACTTCTGATCACATAGTGTATATCTGTTAATTTCATTATTTAAACAAATAATTTGGCCTGTTCTTTCTGGTAGAAGTAACTGTTTAAAAGGAGGAATTTTTCTATATATTAAGTTAATTTAATGAGTTATGTTTTAATTGCAATTTCTGTAACAAATATCGAACAATGTAGAATATCAGTGCCCATTATTGTGGGGATATATAAAGGCCCAATTTTTGGTCCCAAAACAGTCAGTCCACGGCTGATTTTCAGGCGGGAAGTCTGTATCGGTTAGAATAACAAAAATGCATTAACAGTGGAATTAGTTTACCACAAATAGACCGTGTTTTAAAACAATGACAGTGTCTGGCCAACAGTGTCACACACACCATATTATTCTGCAAGAACTGTGTGGTTAGGTTTTTACTGCTTATAGATGCACAACAGTAAACTATTGTAGCAGTATGCTGACATTTGCCTGCAAACTATTAATGAGGCTTATCAAAAGTTAACCAGTAGCGAACAGGCCATATAATTGTGTAATATTGTAGGGTTGTGAACAGAATAAGTAAAGAACTGTGAAAAGCAACTGTGCAACTGTCAGCTGCATCATTTACAGTAGTCAGTATTGAACTACTCCCCCCCCCCCCCCCCCCTGCGCCCCCCATTTTTCAACCAGTATAACAATGCAGTACATTAACTCTGACAGCTGGCAGAGGCCTTCTGTCACATGGTGCCTGCTCATCACTATTGAGGCACCTTCCTTTATTGAGCAAGGCGGGGCACACTGGTCTCGCATTCAGGATGATGGTGATTCAAACCCACATTGGGCCATCCTGATTTAAGTGTCCTGTGATTTCCCTAAACCACTTCAGGCAATTACGAGGACTGTTCCTTTGAAAGAGCATGGCCACCTTCCTTTCCCATTCTTCCCTAATTCGATGGGAACAATGACCTTGATGTTTGGTCCCCTCCCTCAAATTAACCAACCAACCACTTCCCTTTAGGCTAACACTCCTAATGCCCATGGCCTTGCTGCTATTGAACACTACCTTTCTCAATGCCCAACGGATTCCAAACCTACAAAATCCATGCTAGTCACCATGATTAACTATATTCCCATCCACAATTATTTCAACTTTGAAAGTATCACCTACAAAAAATCTGGTATATGGCTTTGGGCATCCTCATGGCACCATCCTTGTAGTTCAAATCAACAGTGGTGGATTCTTTGTCAGCACATAGCATTATACGGTTGGAATCAGTTTTTCGGCAGTAGATTGAAGTTCTTTCTGTGGACATAAGTTTAGCTTATATGCTGAGGGATTTGGGGAATTATGGTGATGCAAGGCATGAGCTAAAGAAATTTTGGAAAATTAACAGGGGGTGATTTGGGGGCATTGAGGATGGATCATGGTTGGATGGAAGAGTGGACTGAGGCAGGCAGGGTTCAAGATTGGTTGTATATTAAGTCCAGTTGGCAGGGTTGGTGGCGAAAAATTATTTCCGCTTTAGGGACTAAGAGAAGGAGAGAAGGTGAAAATGTCTTTAACAAGCCTTGCATGATTGCGTTTGGGAGTGGGGCAAAAGGTGAGGCCTTTGGAAAGGACTGATAATTATGTGGGGTTAAGGCTTCTGGAGGATTGGTTTGTGATTGTATTACGGGTCTGTTTATGCTGTGGACTCTGCATGGTGGGGGAGTGAGTTTTTCAGGATGGGATAAATGTAGTAGGTCTGCAAGGTAGGGTTTGTCAGCTATGAGGAGATGCGGGGGAGGTTCAGAGAGTGTTGTAGAGGTGGAGGGAGTAGGAAGTGAACAGGGTGCAGAATTTTTTGAGGTGGCATTGTGCATGCTACTCTAGTTCCTGGAGGGCAAGTGTTTCAATGTGTGATATGGGATCTAGCAATTTGGGATTGCATACTGGGAGAAATTTATGGATAAAGAGAAGGTATTGCAAGGAGGTTTGGGTCTGATTGACATGGTTCTGTAGGACGGTATTGGTGAGGGTTAAGGAATGGCGGAATCTGAATAGGTGGGGGTCATTGTGTTAAGAAGAGTGGCAGCTAGAGTTGGATAATTTGATGGTAAGTCCATTTGCAGGGACTCCATGAGCCAAACAACAATGCAGGAGCAATATGTGGGACTGGGTTCTGGCTACAGATAAGGAAATTTTTCTGTACTAATGCAGATGTAAGGAGCAAGGATTCTTGGTAAAGCATAAAAATATGTAAATAACACAGAAATACACCCAAAAAACTTGGTGATAATACACCAAAAAACATGTGCAAAATCACAAAACTGATGGATTGGATAAGTATGGGGAAACAAGATGAAATCTGAGGGTGTAGTCCAATAGTAAATGGTGAAAACCAACTGAAATTGACACGAAAACACCATGAGATCAAATATAGAATAAAGAGATTGTAATGTGAATTACAGGTCTGTGGTTGGATAAGTGTGAAGAAGGGGCATGGCTGATGTGACTATATTAGCTGAAGTAAGTAGGTGAAAACTAAAATACAGAGGAGGAGTGGTGCATGGGGAGGGGTTGGTAGGCTGAGATACAAGTTTGTGTGGCACAGGAAGGTATGGAAATTAACATGAAAAATATGTGAGAGTGATGCAGAAAGAGTTTTCAATTTGAAGGTCTAGTATTATTATTGTCAGGAGTAATGTTGGACATGAGATGCTACACTAACAATCAGCATGGTTCTTTAGCTGTCCATTGTGCATGGCTGAGATGGTTGATACAGTGTGACTCTTAAGTAGACTATACTGTGTAGTTAGGAAGGCAACAAATGAAACACAAGAAAGAAGAGAAAGGAGGATGGACACTGAGTATAGTAATGCATTAGAAAATAGTAACAATGGAAAAGAGCACTAGGTTATGGGATGGAAGAAAAGCCATCAGACAAAATCAAACAATGGAAAGTCTAGAACATCCAGGACGGAATAATGACAATATTATGAAAAGGACAGTTGCTACTCACCAGACAGCAGAGATACCGAGAGACACATAGGGAGGGGGGGGGGGGGGGGGGAAGAGAGAGAGAGAGAGAGAGAGAGAGAGAGAGAGAGAGAGAGAGAGAGAGAGAGAGAAGAGAAGACTTTCGAACAAAGCTTTCGACCAAACAGGCCTTTGTCAGACACTCCTGCCTTGGACTACCACTATCCACCACCTCTACAAGCACCTCCAAACCTCAACCACATCCCTTCATGGTTGACAAACACTGCCTTGCAGACCTACTACATTTACCCCGTCCTCAAAAACTCGCTCCCACCACCATACAGAATCCAGAATCTAAACAGATACATAATACAGTCACGAACCTTTTCTCCAAAAGCCTTACCCCCACGTAAATATCAGTCCTTTCCAAAGGCTTCACCTTTTGCCCCACTCCCAGATTCAATCTTTCAGGACTTGTTAAAGACCATCTCTCTTCCTCCTGGGCCCTACAGTGGAAAGACTTTTTTGCCAGCAACCCTACCATCAGACTGACCCTAAGATCAATTTTGAACCCTGCGTAAATCAGTTCACTCCTCCAGCCAACCATGATCCATTCCCACTGCCCCAAACCACCCTGCTAACTTTCCAGAATTTATTAACCTCAAACCTTGGATCATCATCATCATTCTCAAATCTCTCAACATTCAAGCTAACCTTATATCCCCAGAAAGATCTGCAATCCACTACCTAATGCCTGATCCCAACCTTATAATCCTACCTGCTGACAAAGGCTCCACCACTGTTGTTTTGAACTGTAAGGATTAACTGGGAGACAGACTCCGCCAACTGTCTCATTCATCCATCTACAAACCCTCCACAGTGACCTCATTCTAGAAATCCAACACAATCTCCAGTCTCTCCTCATATCCTTTTGCCCATCCCAGAATGTCCCTCCAGATTCTCTCTCTCTCCTCACCCCTACCACTCCCTGCACTACCACCTTCTACATGCTTCCTAAAGTCTGTAAACCCAAGCACTCAGGAAGCCACATTGTGGCTGGTTACTGTGCCCCCACTAACAGAATCTCTGCTCTCACAGACCAAAACTTTCAGCCTATTACTCAGAACCTCCCCTCCTACATAAAAGATACCAACCATTTCCTCCACCAACTCTCCACAGTTCATGTTCCTTTATCATATCGAGCCCTGTTCATTACTACTGATGCCACCTCCCTTTACATTAACATCCCTAACATCCACTGCCGTGCCACTATTGAACACTACCTTTTCCAATGCCTGACGGGTTCCAAACTTACAACATCCTTGCTAGTCACCATGACTGACTACATTGTCACCCACAATTACTTCTCCTTTGACGGCATCACCTACCAACAAATCTGGGGCACGGTTATGAGCACCCGCATGGTGCCATCCTGTGCCAACCCATTTGTGGGCCATCTAGAGGAATCTTTTCTAACCAACCAGAATCCCAAACCCCATACCTGGTTCAGATTCGCTGATGAGATCTTCGTGATCAGGATTGAAGACGAGGAAATTCTGCCAGAACCTCAACACCTTCTCCCTCATTCACTCCATCTGGTCCTCCTCAAACCAACAAGCAACCTTTCTCTGGCTTGAACTCCTCCACAAAGATAGCCACATCAATGCCTCCACCCACATCAAACCTACTGAGCACCAGCTATACATCCACTTCAAAAGCTGCCACCCACTCCATACCAAGAAGTTCCTTCCATACAGCCTAGCTGCCCGTAGATGTCACATCTGCAGTCATGAGTAGCCCCTATTGAAGTATCCCAAGTGTCTCACTGATGCGTTCACGGACTGTAATTAACCTCCCAACATTGTACGAACACATGCCTTAGCTGTCCAGTCACCCACCATCTCCCGAGGTCCCACCATCCAGCCACAGAGGAGCATTCCTCTCATGACTCAATATCAACCAGGACTGGAGCAAATGAATCACATTTTCCACTAAGGCTTTGATGATTTCTTGTTGCATCCTGAAATGATGAATATCCTACCCACTATCTTTTCCACTTGTCATACAGTGGAATTCTGCTGCCCACTGAACCTACACAACCCCCTGCTTCCAACTCCTTGCCTCATGGCTCACATCCCTGTAGTAGACCTAGGTGCAAGACCTGTCCCCTACACAATCCCTACACTACCATCTTAGCCCGGTCACATGCATCACCTATCACATCAAAGGCAGGGCTATCTGTGAAACCAGTCATATGATCCACAAGCTAAGCTGCAGCCACTGTGCTGTATTCTACATAGGCATGAAAACAAACAAGCTGTCTGTCCATATGAATGGCCACTGACAAACTGGCGGCCAAGAATCAGATGGACCACCGTTGCTGAGCATGTTGCTTAACACAACTTTCTTCATTTCGATGACTGCTTCACAAATTATGCCATCTGGATTCTCCCCAAAACCACCGGCTTTTCTGAATTGCACAGTTCAGAACACTGCCCAGAATATATCCTACATTTCAGTAACCCCCCTGGGCTCAACGTTCAGTAGTCATTGTCCTTTACCTACCTATGCCCTTGCCTGTTCCCTTTCCAGCACTACACAGTTCTCTGTTCCACGTATGCACTCACAGTATTTTCACTTCTCTCCTTTTCTGCTGCCCCCCCCCCCCCCTCCCCCAGCCCTCTGTCTATCTCCCGACTGCACCCAGCTGCCCTATCCTCTCCACACCTCATCCCTGTATTCTCCCACAAGCAGCAGTTTACAGTCTCCCTCCCCTATTTCTGTGTCCCTCCCCCTCTATGCCCGAGCTTCCCCTTTACCCCCCACCCAGTTTACTGCTCCCATTATGTGCTGCTGCTCACAGTTTGGCCTTGGCAGCCAGAGACTGTGCCATGTGCATGTGAGTTGCACTTCTTCTAGTGTGTGTATGTTGTCTAGTTCTTGTGAATGCCTGTTTGGCTGAAAGCTTTGTTTGACAGTTCTTTTCAGTTGTGACTATCTGCAACTCAGCATCATCACTATACGGTGAGTAGCCACTATACTTTGAGTGACATTTGGTACACAATGTCTGTGGTAATGGTACCAAAAACTAAATGTTTGTTCAAGATTCACTGGATGAACAAACTCTTGTAGTAATTAAGCTATTATTGATAAATAAATAAATAAACAAATAAATGTTATATTACTGCTTAACCAAATGCCATTCAGTGTTATAGTTCAAGAGGAATGCACTCTGATATTCAAGACAGGTCCCCTTAAATGTTTTAAGTGAATTTTGGAATCCAAAGACCAAGAGGCTTACTTAAAGTGTCACATTAAAATAAAATTTATTTACTTTAGCTAGTATACAATAGCACCATTAGGTATGTTCAATGAAGGGAGTAATGTTAAACATATGAAAATTAATTTTATGACAACTGGTTTGCATTCATCATTTATTGGAAACCTTATTTAATATGACAAAGTAATGTATACAGAATAAATTACAATAAATTTTATTTGAACACAGGACACAAAAAATTAAATAAATCTTAAAAATAAACGGGCCACTCAACCTCACTTTCAAAAGAAAGACTTAATTCTAATTTCCTGTTAAAAATCTGCAGACTTCTTCCACAAACTCATTAGGTTTATCTGCATGTACCCAGTGTCCAGCACCAGGAATGTACTTGAAAGTTGCTGATGGGAAGATTTTCTTAATTTCCTGCTCATCTTCTTTTCTAGAGGAGGAAAAAATACTCCAATGCATTGCAACTAAATATACAGCATTAAGTATATAAGTATACCAAGTACAAGGCCCACCCCCCTCTCTGCGCGCGCACACGCACGCACACAGAGACAGAGACAGAGAGAGAGAGCGCAATACTGATTGACATTAACAAACTAAAAGTAGGGTAAATTAGTTTCCAGACCAATATACCAATACAGATAAAATACCTTACAGAACAATGCAAATTCATACATTAGTTATGAGGATTCTGACCAGTAATGACACAACTGAGCATCGCTGGTTGTGTTCAAAATGACCACCAGCAGTGACAATACATGCTTCCTGTCTGGTATCAAATGACTGCTGCACACGTGCTAGTGTTTCAGTGGAGACCTTCGACTAGGCTGCAGGAATATGTTATCATTGGATATAGTTGGTATGTCCTTGACGACAGCGCCTTTCAGCTTTCTCCACAGAAAAAAGCCTGCAGGTGTCAAATCCAGCAAATGGGTCAGCAAAGACACAGCATCTCTTCATCCAAATGGGAAACAATTCATGAAGCTGTAATACTTTGTGCACTATGGGCTGGACAGCCATCATGTTGATACCAGAGGTTCCTCCTACTTTATCGAGGACCATCTTCTAGCATCTGTAGACGATGGTATGCTAGGAGGCTGCGATACTTGGGTGCATTCCGTGTTCAGTTAGTCAGACATGGGCCTATGAGCTGATGGTTCACTATCCCACACCACACGTCTACACTCTTTGGACGCTGATGTTCCATGTGACAAAGCCAACAGGGCTTGACAACAGATCGATAGTGCATGTTTCGGCAGTTCACATAGCCATGATAAGTAAATGTGGCATCATCACTAAAGAACATGCATTTGAACGATCCTGTTATAATGCCCATGAATAGGAGTTAATGTGATTATTATAATAGTTTCCATGCCCCTCTTGATGAAGAGAGGTGTGATAGGGATGGAACCTATGTCGGTGGAGAATACATACGACACTTGCCTAAGTCATGCCATTTCCTCACGCGATTGTGTGGGAGCTAATGTACGAATCAACTGCAACAGCAGCAAGAATATTAATTTCCCCCTCTTCTGTTGTCACTTTGTCCTGTTATGCTGTCTAGGTGTTACACTACCACTTTCATGTAACTGTTTGATGAGGATGATACATAATTGGCAAGATGACTTGCCACATACACCACACAAGAATGAACTGCATTCTTCCTACACTCTCCCTACACCATAAGCATGTCAGCTTTTTCTGCATCGGTAAATCCCATCATCCCTCCGAACCTACTGCTTGGACTGTCGCACACTGACTGACTAGCAAGTCGCATTGCACTCAAGCATCACACAATCACACTGTAAGCAAACATAACAACATTGTACCAAGCAATTACACAGATTCAATGACACAAACATGTGTCGGTGTGGAAACACTGCACAATATCATATCTCATAAATGGCTTGCACTAGCCTCCTGCAATGAACACCAGTGACATTCTAATTTACCCTACTTACAGTTTGTTAATGTCAATAGACATAGGTCTATTTGCACAACAAATACTCTTTCTAAGTATTATTACAATATGTGTATAGACTAACAATATGAACCTGACTACCAAGCCAACATCAATAGCAAGTTCCATTTCCCCAATATCCGTGGCGCAAATTTTATATATATATATAAAATTTGCACCACGGATATTGGGGAAATGGAAACCCACTTCCTTTCGTCTTTCCCTCTCCTTCCCTCTTTCCTGATGAGGCAACAGTTTGTTGCGAAAGCTCAAATTTTGTGTGTATGTTTGTGTGTCTATCAACCTGCCAGCGCTTTCTTTCGGCAAGTCACCTCATCTTTGTTTTTATATATAATTTTTCCCACGTGGAATGTTTCCTTCTATTATAATGATATATATATATCTCTCTCTGCTTGTGTCTGTATGTGTGGATGGATATGTGCGTGTGTGCGAGTGTATACCTGTCCTTTTTTCCCCCTAAGGTAAGTCTTTCCGCTCCCGGGATTGGAATGACTCCTTACCCTCTCCCTTAAAACCCACTTCCTTTCGTCTTCCCCTCTCCTTCCCTCTTTCCTGATGAGGCAACAGTTTGTTGCGAAAGCTTGAATTTTGTGTGTATGTTCGTGTTTGTTTGTGTGTCTATCGACCTGTCAGCACTTTCGTTCGGTAAGTCACCTCATCTTTGTTTTTATATATAATTTTTCCCACGTGGAATGTTTCCTTCTATTATATATATATATATATATATATATATGTGTGTGTGTGTGTGTGTGTGTGCACGCATGTAAGAGAGAGAGAGAGAGAGAGAGAGAGAGAGAGAGAGAGAGAGAGAGAGAGAGAGAGAGAGAGAGAGAGACTGTTACAATTATAGTGGAAATTGTCATGACCGCAATGGAATTATTGCTCTCTAGTCAGTATAAAATATTTTGCTAAAAGACAGCAAGCAGTAATCTGCACAGTAAAAGCACAAAAAACTGGTGGTTCATCACCAGAAAAGGAACCCATTATCTGAATAGCATTGCCATTTTTCAGACTGCGTATCTGAAAATCACTTGTTACCTCCTGGGTGACGTAAGTGAGAACAAGTCATATACGAGGTGTTTCAAAATGAAAATGAGTAGCAGGGTCCTAAGACTTCGTAGCATTCCTTACATTCAACTTACACTTATAAATAATACATCAAATGAAACAGCAACAGTTTTGTTTGTATATCTGTGTGTATGTGCATGCACTGTTTCCGCGTCTTCTGCTAGAATGCGCTAGTAGCAAATAGTGCAACCAGTGAACAGAAAGCTTTTAGTGTTTTATGGTTTGCAAGGACAGAATCTGTTGTTACAGTACAATGTGCATTCTGTAGTAACTTCCACTGTCATCTCCAAATGACATCATCCATAGGTGAATTAGTAATTTAAGTGATGTCTGTGTGGAAACTTAAGGAGATGGTGACAAATAGGTCCTTATCTTTGCAGTTGTTACAACTTCTAAATCATACAAACTGCAGTTTATATGCCAACTTTGCAAATGAATGTTGTTGCATGATGACAAAGACTTTCTGAGTGATGAATCAACATTTTACTTAAGTGGCAGTGTGAACACGCACAATGTGTGAATCCTGGGGTCAGCAGATCCCCACGAAATGGTACAGCTGCATTGAGACTCCCCTGAATTTAATATTTTTTGTTCCATTTCATCATGGAAAGTTTATGGGCCTTTCTTTTTCGATGAAGAAACTCCAACTTGTGTTTCTTACCTTTATGTGCTTCAACTATGTCTGTTCCTGCATTTGAAGAAGCTGAACGATTGAGCTTTATTTGGCAGCAAGATGGTGCACTGCCACACTCGATAACTCAGTACACAACTGGTTAAACAATGTTATACTCAACCACTGGATTGCTTGCAAGGACCAAATGACAGAGTTTGTTTTTCTTGGCCCCCACGCTCACTCGATCTGACAACAAGCGATTTATACTTTTGACTACAAATCAAAATATCCAGGGTCCCAGGTTCAAAACTCACCATTGTTTAAATTTTGAATAAAAATCATCAGCAATGGTGGGCAAAGACTTCTGGCCTAAGAAGTCACCCTCATGCTGCTAATGGCCCAGCCAAAGAGGGTGGATGAGTGGACAGCAGTTCAGGACACTCTCTTGCCCTTGAGGTGGGAAACTGTCCCTATAAGATGGAAGAATCTGCAATGATCAATGGCTTGAGGATGCAAAAGGCAATGGAAACAACTGCATTAAAATTACATTTGTGTATCCAAGCAATGTGGCTTCTAACTGAAAAAGTGTCATAATGATCTTTCCACTGGCAAATGATTCCAGACAAGCCCCCATTAGGATCTCCAGGAGGGGACTACCAAGGGAGAGGCAACCATGAGAAAAAGAGTGAATAATAAATGTAAATGTAATGTTCTATGAGTCAGAGCATGAAATGCCAGAAGTTTGAACATGGTAGGGAACTTAGAAAATCTGAAAAGGGAAATGCAGAGGCTCAATCTAGATACAGCAGGGGCCAGTGAAGTAAAATCGAAAGAAGAAAAGCATATCTGGTCAGATGGGTAAGGGCAATATCAACAGCAGCAAAAACATGATATAACGGGAGAAGAGTTCATCACGGATATGAAGGCAGGGCAAATAGTGAGTTGCTGTGAACAGTCCAGTGAGAGGATTGTTATCATAATTGAGAACAAATCAATACCAACAAGAATAGGTCAGGTATGCATGCCAACATCACATGCAAATGATAAAGAGAGAGATAGTTTACGAGGCTACTGAATAGATAATTCAGTATGTAAAGGAAAATGAAATCTAACAGTCATGCAGGACTGGAAAGTGGTTGTAGGGAGGCAGTGGAGAAAGGGTTATTGGAGAGTAAGGGCTTGATAGTAGGAAGAACAGAGGAGAAAGACTAATTGAGTTCTGCAATAAACAGCAGTTAGTAATAACAAATATTCTGTTCAAGAATAACAAGAAGAGGAGGTATGCTTGGAAAAGGATGGGAGATACAGGAAAATTCCACTTACATCATGTTCGCGCAGTGATTCCGAAATCAGATATTGGATTGTAAAGCATACCCAGGAACTGAGATAGACTATGATCCAATTTAATTATAATGAAGAATAGGCTGAAGTCTAAGAAATTAGTCCAGAAGAATCAAAACATAAAGAAGTGGGATACAGAAGTACTAATGAAGAGATACATTAGAAGTTCTCTGATGCTACAGATACTGTGACAATGAATAGCTCAGTTGACAGCTTTTGTACTGGAATGGGCATCTCTAGAAAGGACAATCGCAGAAGCTGGAATGAGAAACTTAAGTAGAAGGATGATAACTATGAATAAACCATGGTTAACAGAAGAAATACTTCAGTGGATCGACAAAAGGAGGAAGTCCAAAAATGTGCAGGGAAACTCAGGAACACAGAAATACAAGTCATTTCGGAATGTAATAAATAGGAAGTGCAGCGAAACTAAGGTGAAACAACTGCATGAAAAATGTAAAGAAATTTAAAAAGAAAAGATAGTCGGAAGAATGCACTCAGCAAGCAGAAGTAAAACAAGCTTCGGTGAAATTACAAGCAAGGGCAGTAACATTAAGAGCACAATGGGATTCCACTGTTTAATACAGAGGAGAGAGTGGATGAGTGGAAAGAGTACACTGTTGGCCTCTATGAGACAGAGGACTTGGTTAATGACATGATAGAAGAAGAAACATGAGCCGACGGGGAACAGAGAGAGAATCCAATATTATCATCACTGTTTGAAAGAGTTTTGTTTTTGTTTTGTTTTAGGGCACAAAAACAAGTGGGGTCATGATAAGAGAAGACAGCTAAAAGCAGGGACATGAAGAAAGGGCTACAAACAGCACTATACAGAAATGGAGGTCCAAAACTAAAAATTAAGTGATCTTCGCCATACTGCTTCAGATAGAAAGTGAAAAGCAGTCAACAGACCATGCAGCATCTGCTAAAATGGCCAATAATTTAGCTGGCAAAACCAAGCAGGAACGTAAACAGTTAAAAAATGGGTATTCCATCAGGAAGTGGTGGGCAATTAAAACTTGGGTGCAATGTGTACAGAGAGGTGGGGGAGCACCACTTATCAAATGATTATGGCTAAAATGGCAGTGCCCAATACACAACCTAGTTAAAATGACCTCCTCCTGGTGGAAGGGCCAAGAGGAGGTCGTCCAACCCGCTGGGAGAGGCTTAATAATCCAGAGTTTACTCCCTTGAAGAGAGGACAAATGACAATGCTAAAGGAACACAACCCCCTGACAGACGGCAACACAGAGATCACTGGAGGGAATATAGGAACTACTGGTCTGAGGTACGAGGACAGCACCCTCTGCAGCAGCCTCGTTTCCTGGCAGACTGACATGACCAGGAACTAACATAAACATCACAGCGGCTCCACCAAGAGTGAGCAAGTGACAGTTTTCCTGGACCCGTTGCATTCAAGGGATGGGAGGTGTACAGCGCACATAGACTTTGAAGGGCGCTGAGAGTGTCTGAGCAGAGAACACAACTGAGAAGTCCGTGTTGCCACATGTACTCCGTGGCCTGACACAATGCAAAGAGCACAGCTGTAAATACTGAGCATTGTGCTGGAAGCCGATATTGAAAGAGGTGGGCACCAATAACAAAGGCACACCTGACACCATGGACAGTCTGAGAGCCATCAGTGTACACAGAGGTATTATCGCAAAATTCCATGCAAAGGTTGTGAAACTCAAGGCAATAGGGTGAGGCTGGAGTAGTATCCTTAGGAAGCAAATGAAGACCAAGATTAACGCAGGCCACTTCATGAAGCCAAGGTGCTGAAGGGTTCACACCCACTGGGAAAGTTGCAGGTAGTGTGAAGTCAAGCTGCTGGAGCAAGTGCCAAAAGCAGACTCCAGAAGGTGACAGAGAAGGGGAATGCACTGTATACTGGCGATCAAAGGGATCATCGAAGAAGGAGGCATAGGATAAGTGGCCACGCATGGCAGACAAACAGCCAGAAAACCTGCCGAGGAGAAAGTCACGGCGGTAGGACAGTGATAGTTCAGTGACTTCAGCATACAGACTCTCAACAGGGCTAGTGTAAAAGGCGCCAGTGGCCAAATGGATGCCACAATAGAGGATAGTGTTAATATGGCGTAAGAGGGATGGACGTGCATGTGCGGAAACAAGGCACCCATAGTCTAGTTTCGAATGGACATGGAACCAGTACAAACGGAGGAGGGTAGTTTGATCAGTACTCCAAGAAGTACCATTGAGGACACACAAGACATTGAGGAACCGCGTACAGCGGGCTGCCAGGTAAGACACATGGGACGACAAAGAGTGTTGTTTCCTATTGAGCATGAGCCCCAGGAATTTCGAAGTTTCAACAAACGGAAGATCAACAGGCCCAAGATGTAAAGATGGTGGGAGAAACAAACTGAGCTGCCAGAAATTCATGCAGATGATTTTGTCAGTTATATGCTCTTGGCTTCTAATGGATGATATAACTGTTCCCACTCAGAAACAATAACATTAAAGGTGCTGAGGTGCCTGTTCTGTGAGGTTAGAGTGGGGTCCAATAATGCCATATGCATCCACGTCTATTTGTGTGAGCCACAGTATGGTGCATGGCAGAGGGTTTCAATAGCAAACTTCTATTTGAGCACAACACCTCTCTTTTTAGAACTTGCCACTGGAGTTTGTAGAGAATCTCCACGAGGCTGTCATGGCCTTTGTTGGATCTTATCTAACTCTTCTATTAATACAAACTGGTGAGGATATCAGAGCGAGAGTGATGTTCAAAAACTGATCAAATAAGTGTTTTGTAAGCCACATCTTAAATGGATGAATTACATTCCCTTGAGATTCCTCCACAACAAATCTCAGCTTGACATCCAATTTTCCTAAAATTTGTTTCATGTGACCATTCTACTATAGGTCATCCTGGACGGTTACTCGTACATATTTTACAGCAATTAATGTATCCAGTACTTATTGCCAATGGCATAATCATACAGAAGTGGATTTATTTGCCCACTTATGCTACACTGATTTATGTTCAATGACAACTGCAACACCCTCCAGTAACTATTCGATCCTCTGCAGATTTCCTACATTTCACTACAGTCTTCTGGTGTTGCTACCTTGCTATAGATGATCGCATGATCTGTGAACAGCCTCACTGAGATTCCAGTGTTATGCTCTAGAACATTTACATATACAGTAACAGTCTTATCACATTTCCTCGGGGTGCTCCTGAAATTACATATGTAGATATTGTTCCATTAAGAGTGATGTGTTGGCTTCTGTCTGCAAGGAAGTCCTGAAGCCTGTTAAAAATATGGTCAAACAATCAATATATTCATATTTTTTCATTACATGAGTGCGGAACTATATCAAATGCTTTCCTGAAGATGTCAACAAAACAACTTCAATCTGGGTGCCATTGTCTACAACACTCTGGATCTCATGAACAGACAGAATGAGCCGAGTTTCACAAGATCTCCATTTGTGGAAATCCATGTTGATTTTCATAGAAGTTTTTTGTTCCCACAATATGCCAGCATAATCCATGTTCCCTAATTCTACAACAAAGTGATATATCAGTGATATAATTATCTGCATCTGTCTTATGACCCTTCTTGAGAACTGGAATGACCTGCAATTTTCCAGTTGCTTGGGACCCTTTCTTGTTCCAGCAACCTATGGTAAACTACTGTTAGAAGAGAAGCAAGATTTTTTGCATAATCTCTGCAAAATCTCTTGTGTATTTCATCCAAATCATGATGCCTTTCCACTATTAAGCCATTGTAATTGTTTTTTATGATCACTCCTTTTAATATCTGTCATTTTGTTGTTCATATGATCGAATGGAGGAGGAGATAGGGTTTAACATCCCGTCGACAATGAGGTCATTAGAGATGGAGCATATCTCAGACTGAGGAAGATAAAGAAGAAAATCAGCTGTGTTCTTTTGAAGGAACCACCCTGGCATTTGTCTTAAGCAATTTAGGGAAATCGCAGAAAATCTAAATCAGCTTGGCCAGATGCAGGATTTAACCATTGTCCTCCTGAATGCAAGAATGGGGTGCTAACCACTGCACTACACCACTCAGTGTGACCGAAAGGAGGAACCGTATTATGCTTTTCCATGGTAAAAGTGTTTTGAAGGACTGAATTCAGAATTTTGGTCTTCTTTTTTCTTTTGTTTTGTTGCCAGTATCATCACTGAGTGACTGAACATATGAACTGAATGTACGTAATGACTTCACATAAACTTATCAGAGTTTTTAGTTAGATCAGACGGCAATATTTTACTTTCACATTCATTGAAAATTTTCTTCAAACTGCTCTCTTTAAGCTTTTTTTTGCTTCATTTTGCTAGTTACCTAGGCTTTGACTTCACTTACACCTGTGATGAAGCTCTCTTTGTTTTTGTAGCAACATTCTATTACGGTTATTTAACCACGGGGTGTCTTCCCACTCCATTAAAATCGTGCTCAACACATACTTGTTTAAGGTGTATCAAACACTGCTTTTGAATTTTATCCATTTGTGCTCCACATTTCCATCCTCCAAAATGAATATTTTATGCTGGCTACACAAATACTTTGCAATTTGCATCCTGTCACTCTTGCTAAACAAAAATATTTTCCTACATTTCTTAACGTTCCTTATAATGTCTTTAGTGATTGATGCTGTCACAGCCTGATGATCACTGAACCATCCAGAACATTAACTGATTTGATAAGTTCAGGACTGTCTGTTGCTAGGAGGTGTAAGACATTGTGGTATGAGTTTGTTCTCTAAGTATCTGCTCAAGCTAATTTACAAAACCTTCTGAATAATCTTACATGAATCTCAGTCTCTGAAACCAGCTGTGATTAAATTGAAGTCTTCCCCCTATCACAATAGCATGATAAGGAAACTTATTCATGATATTCAGCAAGTTCTCTCTGAAATACTCTGCCAGTACAACTTCTGGTGTAGGTATTCAATAAAGGCATCTGTTTGTCACGTTTAACCCACCAATAGTTTATGATTTGTTATTAATGAAAACTTTGATCCAAATAGACAGACATGGACATTTCTGATGCCAAACAATATGATCGAAACCTACATCTCGATTTGTGAGAAGTCTCATTGTGCTGGTTCCAGTGGTTTCGATGAATAGGAGATGGGCTGTTCTGAGTTGTTTTCATTCCTGTGCACATATGCTGCCTCAATGCCATAAGGAGAAGTGACAGCTGTCAATTTTAAGGACATTGGGGGATATTTTGGGGGTCATATCTGTCAGCGTTGTACTTGATCTTGCCCTTCTTTGAGACTGCTGGTGCCGTACGGTCATCAGCAAGAGATGACTTAGTCCGCTTCATTGTGGGTCATCCGTCCTGATGCCACCCACTCTGATCAGGGGCTCTCCCCATGGGTGCCACCTGGCCACAGCAGAGGCCACCTGGCATGATGGCTGTTGCCGGGAGTCCTGATGCCCCAGGAAGACAAGCATCTACTCCTTGGCATACATGGGGAGTTTACAGCTCAGGTATCAGCAGTGCGATCCCTGTGTTGTCAGGGGGCTACCAGCAAATGGGTACATGATGGCCCCACCACAACAGACTGGCTACTGTGCTGGATACTGGGTGCAGAGAAATCCAACGTCTTGGGGGCGAAAGAGGACAGGAAACAAGGGAAGAAGATGACATACCCTGGAAAGTGTCCTCACCCATATAGTTGAATTGCAGGTGGAGATGCAAAGCCATGACAAGAGGTTCAGGAGATCAAATCTAAGGGCACTATGGACAACTCATGCACCATGTAAGGCATCCTTCTCTATATGGCCTGCACTTCTGTAGAATTTGGAAAGTGGCAGGTCAAACCATAAAATGGGACCTGAACTTACAGGGCCGAAAAGTGAGAGATTCCTTTTATTTGCCTCTTACGACAGGCAGGGCTATTCTAACCCCTGGACCCGCACTGGGTTACATTTGTGATTCTTAATCTAAAGGCAGCTGCAAATATCCAACTGCCAGGTAAATTCAGACTCAACTATCCCAGCAGCCTGGGGTCAGTAGAGTTCTTGTTTGAACGCTGCACATAGAGTGACGAATAAGTCACTGTATTTGGGTGGTGGGTGGTGACCACCTTTGAAGTCTGATGCACGGCCCTTTGATTTAAATGTAGGTGCAAATGCATAACAAAACTCACCCATTTCCTAAAATGGGACTGCGTCCGAAATGACTTCGACTTCACAGGAGACAGAAAACTCAAATGCTGTAGAAATGTCTAAGGCGAAAATGTTGGTAGCTGAAGGATGACCACTGATGAATAAGGTGACCGAGAACATGACCTGTTAGTTGGCCTTAGTAACTGAGAAATGACCAGAAGGGGGATGGAACTGCCCTAAAAGCTACCAATACCAAGACAATTACCTGATTAATCAGTGAAACTGTGGTCCCAGGATCCACTTGAACAAAGACTTGGTTGGAAATCCTAAGATACAGGAACAATTTCCACACTAGAGGCTACGGACTGCAGCACACACATGGTTCCTCGCTGCAGGATTATAGCAGATACCCAATTCCATCACTCTGGCCTAGGGTGCCCCTCTTCCCCAAAGTGTGTTCACTGTACCCATCAATCTGGACACACAGCTCGTAACTCAGTACCTGACAATGACAACACGTCTGATCAACAAAATATTGTGGCCATTGGACAGTATGAACTGGTACTACACCTATGGACTGTTTGTCATGAGGTGTTCACCAGCCATCCAATTTCAGTGCTGCTGTGTGCACGTCTAGATCTGGAGTCAGCTGAAAAAAAAAAGTCAGGATAAGAAACTTTGCAGTCTGAGTCTGTGTATATGAAATTGCATTTGTAGCTCAGTTTTTACGAATCAGTTACCCAAGAAGGGTATGTTTGTGGCATTTGTGGAACTCTAACCCTGAGGTAACAACATGATACCTCTGGGAATAGTAATTAGTCATGTGTGTGCATATGCTGGTGAACGAGAGAGAGCATCTTGGTTGAGCAGTGGCACTAACTTCCCAACTAGGATATATGTTTCTGGTGATGTCCATGACAAAAACAACAACTGTTCTCATGAGTCTTCTGTAACCTGATGCACTGTGAAATGTAGACTCAGGAGACATGCACATGTCCCTATCTTCCTTACTAGGACATTTGTGAGTGCCCTAAGGTTTGGAATGATTGGCTCTTCTGAACAGTAAATTTGTCCATCAGTACCTGCAGCAACTTCTTTAAAAACTGTCTGCTGCTACTGCTCCACAAGACAAATCAATATGGCTTCCATGATACTAAAGAATGTGCTGTTTCCTTGTCATCAACATTGTGACCAGGAGGTGACACAGTCACAGATGTAGTAAGAACAAAATAACTCAAGACAAAAGACAGTGTTTAAAGATAAGTGAACAACAACCAAACAGGTTCAAAAGATGGGCCAAGCAGGTAACCAAGACAATGTGATAATGCAGTAGAGTCAATCCAGAGTCACATGTCAGCAAATATACACAACAAAAGTGAATATTACAGTCATAAATCACCAACCCTACTTCTCTCTACCATGGCAAGGGTTACTGGCCGGAGCATTCACATGAAGAATACGGGTAACTGTAGTGCTTCACAGGTACTGTTGCTGCCTTTTGGCTGTCTAAGTTGTCTTCTTCCAGCAGGCATTAAAATTTGCTGGGCCAGGATACAAGAGGATGTATGTGGGAATAAGTTGGTGGAAGCCCCACATGCAGATTTGTATGACGATGAATGCTTTCAAGTAGTATCACGTCTTCTAAAAAAAACTGATACATGAAAGATTGGCTATAAGATCTCCACGTGGAGGAAAGCGTGCTGAGGCATCATCCCCAGGATGATTAGGAAATTAACCTTGGACCTCCTGACTACGTAGTTTTCTGTCTGTAGAGAAGATAATATTATAAACTAAACCAGAGGAGGAAAGCTTATGGATCCCAGGAAATCCCACTCCAAGCGACCTGTGAAAAGGCTGGCATAGGAAGGAGCCATCCTGGTTCTTACGGCCACACCCCTGACGTTTGTATGTCTGCACCTCAAAGGTGAAATAGCTGTTGGTAAGTATAAAGTTGATTTAAGTGAGCACAAAGGATGTCATAGGTTTGGAATCAGGTGGCCACTTACTGAGGAAGTGTTCAGCAGCAGACAGACCATTGTACATGGGGGATGTTGGTAAAGAGGGAGGTGGCATCAATGGTGACAAGCAGTGTGGTGGGAGTGGGGTGGGCACAGATTTAAAACTATTTAGGAAATTGTTGGTGTTTTTAATATAAGAGGGAAGTCTTTGTACTATGGTTTCTGGTGGTGATCACCTATGGTAAATGTACAAGATTCTCTCACTCTAAGTGTTTTCAGTCAGTACCGCTTAAAACACCCAAGAGAGTTCCCTACACAACATTTCATGCGAGCTGTAAAGTGCTGGATTTGATTACTTCCTGGGGCTGCTCGGCTGAAAGGAAGGGGAAACTAGAGTTTCCCGAGGGCATGCAGTTTTACTGTATGGTTAAATGATGGTGGCGACCCCTCGAGTAAAATATTCCGGACGTAAAATAGTGCCCCATTCAGATCTCTGGGCAGGAACTACTCAGGAGGATGTTGTTATCAAGAGAAAAAGAACTGGCATTCTACGGATCAGAGTGTGAAATGTCACATCTCTTAATTGGACAGGTAGGTTAGAAAATTTAAAAAGGGAAATGGATAGGTTAAAATTAGATATAGTGAGAATAATTAAAGTTCGGTGGCAGGAGGAACAATACTTATGGTCAGGTGAATACAGGGTTATAAATACAAAATCAAATAGGGGTTATGCAGGAGTAGGTTAAATAATGAATAAAGAAATAGGAATGCACGTAAGCTACTTCAAACACCATAGTGAACATATTATTGTAGCCAAGATAGACACAAAGCCCATGCCTACCACAGTAGCACAAGTTTATATGCCAACTTGCTCCGCAGATGATGAAGAGATTGAAGAAATGTATGATGCGATAAAAGAAATTATTCAGGTAGTGAAGGGAGATGAAAATTCAACAGTCATGGGGGACTGGAATTTGATAGTAGGAAAAGGAAGCGAAAGGAAAGTAGTAGGTGAATATGGAATGGGGTTAAGGAATAAAAGAGGAAGCCGCCTGGTAGAATTTTGCACAGAGCATAACTTAATCATAGCTAACACTTGGTTTAAGAATCATGAAGGAACATTGTATACGTGGAAGAGACCTGGAGAGACTGGAAGGTTTCAGATAGATTATATAATGGTAAGACAGATATAGGAAACACGTTTTAAATTGTATTTCCAGGGGCAGATGTGGACTCTGACCACAATTTATTGGTTATGAACTGTGGATTAAAACTGAAGGAACTGCAAAAAGGTAGGAATTTAAGGACATGGGACCTGGATAAACTGAAAGAACTGGAGGTTGTAGAGAGTCTCAGAGAGAGCATTAAGGAACAAGAATGGAGGAAGGAAATACAGTGGAAGAAGAATGGGTAGCTTTGAGAGATGAAATACTGAAGTCAGCAGAGAATCAAGTAGGTAAAAAGACGAGTGCTAGTAGAAATCCTTGGGTAACAAGAGATACTGAATTTAATTGATGAAAGGAGAAAATATAAAAATGCAGTAGATGAAGCAGGCGAAAAGGAATACAAATGATTCAAAAATGAGATTGACAGGAAGTGCAAAATGACTAAGCAGGGATGGCTAGAGGATAAATTTAAGGATGTAGAGGCATATATCACTACAGGGTAAGATAGATAGTGCCTACAGGAAAATTAAAGAGACCTTTGGAGAAGAGAGAACCACCTGTATGAATATCAAGAGCTCAGATGGAAAACCAGTTCTAAGCAAAGAAGGAAAATCAGAAAGATGGAAGGAGTATGTAGAGGGTCTATACAAGGCCGATGTACTTGAGGGCAATATTACGGAAATACAATAGGACATACGTGAAGATGAAATGGGAGATATGATACTGCATGAAGAATTTGACAGAGCACTGAAAGATCTAAGGTGAAGCAAGGCCCCAGGAGTAGACAACACTCTATTAGAATTACTAATAGACTTGGGAGAGCCAGCCATGACAAAACTCTACCATCTGGTGAGCAAGATGTATGAGACAGGCGAAATACCCTCTGACTTCAAGAAGAATATAATAATTCCAATGTTAAAGAAAGCATGTGTAGACAGGTGTGAAAATTACAATACTAACACAAATTCTTTACAGACAAATGGGAAAACTGGTAGAAGCCGACCTAGGGGAAGATCAATTTGGATTCCATAGAAACATTGGAACACACAAGGCAATACTGACCCTAAGACTTATCTTAAAAGATAGATTAAGGACAGGCAAACATATGTTTCTAGTATTTGTACAATTAGAGAAGGCATTTGACAATGTTGACTGGAATACTCTCTTTCAAATTCTGAAGGTGGCAGGGATACAATACAGGGAGAAAAAGAATATTTACAATCTGTATAAAAACTAGATGGCGATTATAAGAGTTGAGGGCATGAATAGGAAGCAGTGGTTGGGAAGGGAGTGAGACAGGGTTGTAGCTTATTCCCGAAGTTATTTAATCTGTATACTGAGCAAGCAGTAAAGGAAACACAAGAAAAATATGGCGTATGAATTAAAATTCATGGAGAAGAAATAAAAACTGTGAGGTTTGCCAATGACATTTTAATTCTGTCTGAGACAGCAAAGGATCTGGAAGAGCAGTTAAATGGAATGAACAGTGTCTTGAAAGGAGGATATAAGATGAACCTCAAAAAAAGCAAAATGAGGATAATGGAATGTAGTCCAATTATATCATGTGATGTTGAGGGAATCAGATTAGGGAACGAGATGCTTAAAGTAGCAGATGAGTTTTGCTTTTTGGGGACCAAAATAACTGATGATGGTTGAAGTAGAGAGGATATAAAATGTAGACTGGGAATGGCAAGGAAAGCATTTAGAAGAAGAGAAATTTGTTAACATCAAATACAGACTTAAGTGTGAGGAAGTCTTTTCTGAAAGTATTTGTATAGAGTGTAGCATTGTGTGGAAATGAAACATGGACAATAAATAGTTTAGACAAGAATGGAATAGATGCATTCAAAATGTGGTGCTACAGAAGAATGCTGAAGATTAGATGGGTAGATTATGTAACTAATGAGGTGGTACTGGATAGAATTAGGAGGAAAAAAAGTTGTGGCACAACTTGACTAGAAGAAAGTATGGGTTTTGTAGGACACACACTGAGGCATCAAGTGATCACCAATTTAATATTTGAGGGAAGCTTGTTGGGTAAAAATCATAGAGAGAGACCAAAAGCTGAATACACTAAGCAGATTCAGAAAGATGTAGATTGCAGTATTTGCTCAGAGATAAAGGAGCTTGCACAGGACAGAGTAGCATGGAGAGCTGCATCAAACCCGTCTCTGGACTGAAGATCACAACAATAACAACTGGGCCTGCCATATGATCAGTAAAATCTACCTCCTCAATGTCCTTTGAACTGAATTCCAAATGACTATCTCCGTCAATGCATGGTGACAATAGAATTAGATCCTGATTTACAGTACAGTGATTGTAAAGAAAATTAATATGCCAGTGTAGTTTAGATAATGTGTGTTGGAGTTCTGTGGAGGCACCCCTGCTTCAATACAACAGCCAGGAATTATATCCTATGTTGTCCAATTCATGCTGATGAGTTCCTGAGCTCTTGTTTTAAGTGATTAAGCCTGAAAAACCTTGCAAGTACTACTACTTGTTCTTTCAAGTCAATTGTCTTGCTTTTATTCCAAAGATGAAAAATGCTCTGATATTCAGTGAACAGCATTTATATTTGAACAATTACACTGCTAAATGCAGAGCAACATATGTTGTGTCATCGTTGGAAAGAAAATTTCTTATGCAAAAGTCCTACGGGACTCTTGTATCAATGTTGATTTAAGTCTGCTTCTTCAACACAGATTTTATTAAACACAAATTATGTACAAATAAATCACAAATAGTTATAGTTCCTGAGTCTTTGGGAAGTACACAAAACAGAAAACTTCTGGTGGTGGAAACCTCTCACAATCAGTCAATACAGTACTCTGGTGGTTTGTTGAAAAGCTCACATGTAGGAGAATACATTTTGCAGGTTTGACAGGGAAGGACTCTGCTCTCAACATGCTTATATGCCATCAGTTTGATCACTGAAGAGAGAACTATTCAGGTCAGGGAAGGACTCTGCTCTCAACATGCTTATATGCCATCAGTTTGATCACTGAAGAGAGAACTATTCAGGTCACTGACAGTACCTGATTAGGCACACACGAAAGTACTTGTGGCAACCAAATGTCAAAGATACGTAACAATGAAGTCCAAATCACAGTCCATAAGAAAACAGTAGTGCAGGGTGATTGTCAATAGGTACACTGGAGAGCCTGCTGTAAACATCAGCTGATTGCAACATGTGACACTATGATGGTCCATAGCAGATCTGTTGCAGGTGCTCTGTCACATGCCACTGACACATAAATGCTGCACCATGCCTAGTGACCTCCTCTGACATATATGTATTATACTGATTAATTCATTGATATGTCTGGTGGGATTACGAGAAGTGTTGTAGTGGATCACAACTGTAATGCGATCCATCCAATCCTTGGATTCTGTCTCACTGTTCAACTCCACTGAGCAACCATCATGTCAACTTCACCACATCGTGGACTGTTCTATGGATACCTACATCCAAATGGGGAAGGGGGCGTTATCATGTGAGTGTTCTACTTTTCACTGAGTAGTGTCCGAGAGTTCAGAGGATTATGATGAGAGCTGAATGGTAAAGAACGATCCACATCATAGAGTTGACAAATGTATCAGTTATCATACTGAGAAGATGTAATTGCTCTGATAATATGAATCACTTTGTGTGTATTACTCCCTCCAGTAGAGACAACTGGTAACAGCCATTGTGGAATAATTGCTAAAGGAAATGCACAAAGTGCTTGGATATTTATTATGAGAGTGGCACAATGTTTGCATTTCATACTGCTTGATACAAAGGGTGTTCAATAAGTTTTGCACAGTCATCTCTAATTTTTTAATTTTTTTCAGGAGGAGAATGAAATTTTTTGTGAACATACTTGGAACATTTAGCTATAAGTTGCTGTATAAAAGTATTTTCTTTTATTTACAGGTAAGCCATAATGGACCATGAAGTAGCTGTCGGGTTGCAACAACAGTTGGTGATGGAGACCCTCTTCAAGAGCAGTGATGACTCTGCCACATCAATTCACAGGAAGTTGCTGCCTGTTTATGTGGAGGACATAGTGGATCGCAGCGGTATCCAGTGGTGGTTGCAGAGATTTAAAGAAGGTGATTTATCTCTAATGGACAATCCATGATGTGGTAGACCATTGATGGCAGTGAGTGATGTGAATAAGGAGACCATTGATCAAATCATCCAAAATGACAGATGTGGGACGACAGGATGGCTTGCTAAAATGGCTCATTTGCCATTGGGTAGTGTGGTATCACTGGTACAGTTACTAGGGTACAGAAAAATCTGTGCATGTTGAGAGCTTAGATTATTGACAAGAGAAATGAAAACAATGAGGAAGAAAGTGTGTGAGGGTCTCATCAAGACCTTTACTGAAGAGTGGAAACAGTGTTTTGACAGCATCATTACCCAGGATGAAACACAGTTGCTTTTGTCTGAACCTGAAAGCAAAACCCAATCCATGGAGTGGCGTCATCTGGGTTCCCTTCGGAAGAAGAAACCAAGACTTTCACAAACAGCAGGCCAAAAGGTGATGGCCTCCTCCTTCTGGGATCAGTGTGGTGTCATTTTTTCATCGATTTTCTGGAACCTGGCTCCACTATTAACTGGGACCATTACCGTTTGTCATTGGACAAACTGTGACGTGCCAACAAGACCCACAGACCACAGCTTCAGGGTCAGCTCATCAGATTACACTACGACTATGCCGAATCTCAAAAAGCCCTTATGACGCAGGAGAAAATCAGGACGACAATGGGTTGGAAAATTGTTCCTCATTCTCTCTACAATCTGGACATGGTTCCATCTGATTTTTACCTCCATGTTCGTCTGAAGAGCCACCTGCATGGTAAAACATTTGATAGTGGGAAGACCTTATTTCCTGTGTCAAGTGATCGTGTAAAAGTCAATCCCCAGAATTTTACTAAAGTGAATCATGGAATCATGGAAAGAACGTTGGGCCAGATGCGTCACAGCTGATGGAGGCTACATTGAGTAGGTTCAATGTGTAGCTAAATGTTCCAAGTATGTTAAAAAAAAAAAATTCATTCTCCTCCTGCAAAAAATAAAAACAAATTAGAGAAGACTGTGCAAAACTTTTTGAACACCCTTTGTAGTTGGTCACTCAATTGTTACCAGTTTCTCACCGAGATCATACTTCCAGGGGAAGCTGCATCCATTATCACAAAAAACAATAGTAAGTTTAATATTTGTCTCTGACACACCAATGTGAAGAACACTGCAGTTGGTACATCCCATTGTACCAGTTATTAGGGCCTTTTCCCTGTTCCAATGACGTATTGAGTGCAGGAAGTACAACTGCTGAAATGTACCTGAACATGCTGTAATTAGTCTAATACTGTCTGTGTGATCCCTGTGGGAGTTATACAAAGGGGTTTTTAATATATTCCTATATTCAGCACATAAAGTTGCTTCTAAAACTTTCCAAGTAGGTTTCCATGGGATAGTTCGTATCTATTTTCAAGATTCTACCAGTTCATTTCTTGCAGTGTCTTCATGACACACTCCTATGGGTCAATCAAATGTGGGAACATTTGCATTGGCCTTTTTTGTATACATCCGATAACCACCATTAGTCCTATTTGGTATGATCCCACACATTTGAGCAATATTCTAGGTGAGTTGCACCAGTTTTTCTTTTTTTTTGTATGCAGTCTCTTCTGTAGAGTGACTGCATTTCTCTACTATTCTAGCAATGAACTGCATGGTGCCACCTGTATTATCTATGACTGAGCCCATGTATTCATTCCATTTCATATCCTACATATTCTTAGTTCCAGGTATTTTTATGAACTGACCAATTCCAGTTGTGACTCACTGATATTATAGTCATAGTTGCTATGGTTTTTTTCCTGCTTTGTGAATTTCACAGTTTTTTAATTTCTAAACATTTAAAGTGATTTCCACCACTCTGAAATCTTATCAAGATCCGAATGAATAATTGTGCAGCTTCTTTCAGACAAAACTTCATTATAGGTAACTGTGTCACTGCAAAACAGTTGAGCTTACTATTAATATTGTCTGCAAGGTCAACAATATACAACACATACAGCAATGGTCCCAACACTTTCCTGGGGCATATCCAAAGTTACTTCTACATCTGTCGATGACTGTCTGTCCTATATAACTTGCCCTGTCCTACCTTCCAAAAAATCCATAATACTGTCACAAACTTCTCTCTATACCCCATACAATCACACCTTTGATAATAAGTGTCATTACAGTATCAAATCACACGTTTTTCAAAGATCAAGAAACAGTGCATCTGCCTGACTGTCTTGACCCATGGCTTTCAGTACATCACATAAGAAAAGTGTCCACGGCTCGTGGTCTTGCGGTAGTGTTCTTGCTTCCCACGCACGGGGTCCCAGATATGATTCCCGGTGGGGTCAGGGATTTTCTCTGCTTCGAGATGACTGGGTGTTGTGTGCCATTCATCATCATTGACTCGCAAGTCGCTGAAGTGGCGTCAACTAAAAAGAACTTGTAATATGGCGGCTGAACCGCCCCGCATGGGGCCTCCCGGCCAACAATGCCATACAATCATTTAATTTCATAAGAAAAGTGCAAATTGGGTTTCATGTGACCATTGCTTTCAGAAATCATGCTAGTTAGCATGAAGTAGTCCATTCTGTTTGAGAAACCTCATTATGTTTGAGCTCAGAATATGCTCTAAGATTCTACAACAAATGAATGTCAAGGATACTGGACACTAGCTGCTACCTTTCTTGCAGATGAATGTGACATGGGCTTTCTTCCAACAACTAGGCACAGTTTTTGTTCGAGGAATCTATAGTAGATTCTAGTTTTAAAAAAATATGTACTAATTCAGGCACAAATTCATTATAGAATCCGATAGGGATATTGATGGGCCCTGGAGCTTTGTTCAATTTTAACAATTTCAGCTGTTTCTCAATGGCACTGACACTAATATCTATTTCACTCATTTTTCAATGTAATGAAAATTAAATTGGGCAATACTCCAGGATTTTAATTTGTAAAGCAACATTTGAAAATTGAGTTAAGCATTTTTACTTTTGCTTTGCTTTCATCAGTTTCAGTTCCTATCTCGTCCACTACTGCTGGGCACCAACTTTTGTGCCACTAACAAATTTTAAACACGCCCAGAATTTCTTTGAGTTCTGTAGAACATCTTTCAACAGTATCCTGCCACAGTAGTCACTAAAGGCTTCATGAATTGCTCGGTTGACAACTAAACACGTTTCATTTAGCATATCTCCCTACGCTTTGTTTTACACCTGCTATGCAGTAGTCTCTCTTTCTTTAGAAGTTCCTTTACAGTGACTCTCATATATATTGAAGGGTCCCTCCCATAATGAACTGTTCTACTGGGTACATATCTACCAAGTGCATGGTCAACTATTCTTTTAAACTTTAGCTGTAGTTCTTCTACACACTCCTGCCTTGAGCTAGAAGTTTCAAGTTCCTCACTGAGATATGACTACTTTTTTCCCTAGTATACTGAACAGGCATGTCTTTCTACTTTTTTTAGTTGTACTTTGGTAATCACTTAGTCTACTACTGCCCCATGATCATTAATACCAGTTTCGAAGTGGACGCCCTCAAAGAGTTCAGGTCTATATCTTGCTGTTGTATTTATAACATTTTCCTTGTGAGTAGGATTTTGAACTATCCGTTCTACGTAATTGCGAAAAAGGCATTTAGTAATGATTCACAAGATGTCTTGTCACACCCACCACTAACAAAACCATAATCTTCCCAAGTGATTGTTGGATGGTTAAAGTCTCCTCCAATAATTACAGTATGGTTGGGGAAATTATGTATTAGCGAACCAAGGTTTTCTCTCAAGTTTTTATGTACGTCGCAAGGAGAGTATGTTTCTTGATAGAAGGATCCAATAATAATTTTATGCCCACCACCAATACTGAGTCTTGCCCAAACAATGCTTCTTTGTCTGCACAAATCTATGGCCCCAATGTGATATGAATTAATAAAATTTTCTGTTTCCCTGTCAAATCAAGTGTTTAAATCTCATGAGATACAAGCCAGGTTCTCTTTAGCTGTTATACAAAATGCCACAACAAACGATTTCTTTCTTATACAAACATAATGTCAGCAGTGATGTCACCACTGCTCACAGCTAAATATGGCAATATTCAGTCTATGTCACTGAAACAGCTTCAGCCTTATAGCGAGTGGATCTCTTGCTGTACCAAGTTGCAGACAGCTGTCTTTATTGAGGGTGTTTTCTGCAATTTTAATTTCAGTCAATTCTTCTATTACACTGTCACTCATCATAAGGTGTTATATTTTTGCTGGGTACCTGAAGACTGATTTAGTGTTCTCTCTTCTGGGCCCAGCTGATCTTCCCTGTCACTGAGGCACAGAATGTGTAATACCAAACTTCTTGCTCCATTTTTCAGTGGTGTCTCACTTATACTCGTCATCAGAAATGGCCTTTGGAGTTTGATGGTAATTTTAGGGATTTTCACAGATGAAGTTTTGAGAGGTGTCTCAGTTCTTGTGGCAAATTTTTTCCACCTGAGGCAGCTTTTGCACGATGCACAAGGACCATCAGGAAAATGAGGTTCTGTGCTGACTCAGGGACTGCAGCTCCTGGTCCAGTCAGGTGAATTTCTTATAAACACTTTGCCTGAGACACCCATTGGTTTAGTGGCATATGAGGACATAAACAAAGGGGTACTGCGTATCTCCCAACTTCATCAAAAATCTGATGTTGTCATAAATTCGGTTCCGGTGCTGCATCAATCTACTCAGTTTTCATATCCACATGGACAGAGGACAAATGTAATGTCAGTGTAGAAATAAAAGCAACTAGACTTTTCTGGAGCACCACCAGATAGCTCATGAGGAAATTTACACGTACACTTTAAAAATAGCTGTGGCACACCACACTTCAGAAAAGAGGCACCAAATTGTACATGGTTGTTATAATTAAACTTTTGCTACTCGAGAGGGCACCAATGACAAATAAGTGATTGGTTGGTTGGTTGGTTTAAAAGAGGGGGAAAGCCACCAAACTACAAGGTTCCTAATAAAACAATTCCACAAGTGTGAGAATAAAACAGACGAGACATATAACACAAAACAGAAAGAAATGAAAGAACATGAGGACAAAGGAAAGGCAACAAACACTAAAAGGAACAAAAGTGGGCAAGAAAACAGAGAGATGCAAGAAACAGAAGAGAGTAAAACAAGAAAGCAGATGACAGTGGCTGGCCGACCACAAAAATAAAAAGAAGCCAGCCACTCTGCAACACATTAAAACCTCCACCCTAAAGCACTAGAGTGGAGGACACAGAGAACATGTGCTAAAACTTAGGTCAAATGATAAAACCCACTCATGAATAAAACGTAAAACTAAATCAGCCAATGAGGCGTTGTCAGATAAAATGAGCAGCAACGAGTCCAGTAAGCCATGATTTCATCGCTGGGCAGTCAAAGTTGGACAGTGCACCAGAATATGGGCCAGGTGCCGCACCGATACTGAGGTGAGTCTTCACGGCACAGGAGGTAGCTGTGGGTCGCCCGGGCATGGTCAATGCAGAGCCAGCAGAGAACCACAGAGTCCCTGCAAGAGGCTCTCATTGAGGACTTCCTGGGATTCCTACATGACCAGGGGTCCAGACAAACACCACTGAACGCTTGGACCATTCCAGGGCACAGATGGACTCCTGGATGGACACTACCAAAGGATGATGGGGGTAGCACTGGTCAATAGTTTTCAGGCTGCTCAAGGAGTCAGTACAAAAAAGAAAAGACTCCCCAGGGAATGAACGGAGATACTAAAGTGCACAAGAAATAGCCACCAGCTCTGCAGTGAATACACTGCAGCCATTAGGTAAGGGATGCTGTTCAATATGGCCACTGTGAACATAGGCAAAGCCAATGTGACCATCAGCCATCGAGCCATCGGTGTAAACCACTTCAGAGCCCTGGAACACATCAAGAATCGAGAGGAAGATACAGCAGAGAGCCGCAGGGTTAACAGAGTCCTTAGGGTCACGTAAAAGGTCCAGACGAAGCTGTGGCTGAAGCATACACCATGTAGGTGTACGTGAACAGATCGTAAGTAGGGGTGGTAAAGGGAAGGATTCCAGTTCGGTAAGAAGGGACCACACACGAACCGCAGTTGTTAGCCTCGACCTGGGCCGCCGATGCGGGAGATGGACTGCTGCGGGCATGAAAAGGAGAGTGTAATTTGGGTGCCCAGGAGAACTACGAATGTGTGCTGTGTAACTGGTGAGCAGTTGTGCACATCTGATTTGCAATGGAAGGACCCCACCCTCCACCAGTATGCTGGTCACTGGACTCATCCAGTCGCTAGTCGAACCACGCAGTGGTGCAAGGGTCGAGTAAATGCAACACTGACGGAGCTGCTGAACCATAAACAACACTCCCATAGTCAATTCGGGATTCGACAAGGGCTCTGTAGAGCCGCAAGAGTGTAGAGCGATCTGCACCCCTATTGGTGTTGCTCAGGCAATGGAGGGCACTGAGGTGCTGCCAGCACTTTTGCTTAAACTGATGAAGATGAGGAAGCCAAGTCAAATGAGCATCGAAAAGCAGTCCTAAGAATCGATATGTCTCCACTACAGTGAGTGGATCCGGACGAACGGTATGATACCAACAGAAGTGCATGACACATGCCTTTGCGGCTGAAAACTGGAAGCCGTGGGCTAGAGCCCATGACTGCGCCTTGGGGATGGCTCCCTGTAGGCAATGCTCAGTAACAACAGTACTGGAACAGCAGTACGAAATGTGGAAGTCATCTGCATACAGAGAAGGTGACACGGAGGCCCCGACAGCTGCTTCTATACCATTAATGGCCACTAAAAATAGACACACATTCAATACAGAGCCCTGTGGGACTCCATTCTCCTGGATATGGATGGAACTATGGGAGGCATCAACTTCAACATGAAAAGTACAGAGTGACAGGAAGTTTTGGATAAAAATCAAGAGCGGGCCGCAGAGGCCCCACTCATTCAATGTGGCAAGGATATGATGTCGCCAGGTGGTGTCATGCTTTTCGTAAATCAAAAAGAGACAGCAATCAGGTGTTGGCATCTGGAAAAGGCTGTTCAGATGGCAGACTCTAGTGACACAAGATTATCAGTGGTAGAGCGACCCTGGCAAAGCCGCCCTGACGTGGAGCCAGTATGCCACATGACTCCAGGACCCAACCCAACTGCCGGCAGCTTACATACTTCTTTGGTGAGGCTGATGGGCTGATAGCTATCCACATAAAACGGGTTTTTACCAGGTTTGAGCACTGAAATGATGGTGCTCTCCCACCATTGCAATGGAAAGACGCCATCACATGAGATCTGGTTGAGGATGGCGAGGAGATGTCTCTTGTAATCAGATGAGAGATGTTTAATCATCTGGCTGTGGATCTGATACGGCCCAGAAGCTGTGTTGGGGCAATGCACAAGGGCATTGACATACTTCCACTATGTAAATGGGGTGTCATAGGATACACTGTGGTATGTAGTGAATGAGAGGACGTTCCCTTCCAGCCGCCGCTTGAGAGTGCGAAAGGCTGGGGGTAATTCTCCGACGCAGAGGCTCAAGCAAAGTGCTTGGCAATCGTGTTTGCGTTGGTAGAAAACACGCCATTTATGATTGCACCGGAAACACCTGTTGAAGATGTTTAATCTTTGCCCAGACTTGGGAAGGTGACGTATGGCACCCAATGCTCGAGATGTATCTCTCCCAACACTCCTGCTTCCATCGTTTGATAAGTTGGCGAACGCAGGCACGGAGCCGTTTAAAGGCTATGAGATGCTCCAGGGAAGGGAGCCACTTATGCCGCTGTAGAGCTTGCTGATGCTCCTTAATTGCATCAGCAACTTCCGATGACCACCACGGGACTACCTCACACCTAGGGCACCCTAAAGAGCGAGGGATCGCATTTTCTGCTGCGGAAACAATTGTTGTAGTCACCTGCTCAACCACCACATCAATGTAACTATGTGGGGGAGATTAAACATTGACAGCAGAGGTGAAAGTTTCCCAGTCTGCCTTGTTTAAAGACCATCTGGGCAGGTGTACATGAGCCTGACCCTGGGGCAGTGACAGGAAGATGGGGAAGTGGTCACTACCACACAGGTCATCATGTGCTCTCCAGTGGATAGATGGGAGAAGTCCTGGGCTGCAAAGTGATAAATCAATGGCTGAGTAACTACCATGAGCCACACTGAAATGTGTGGTGGCCCCAGTGTTTAAGAGGCAGAGGTCAAATTGCGACAGTAAAGTTTCGACATATCTGCCTCGGCCAGTAAGCATAGTACCACCCCACTAACGGTTATGGGCATTAAAATCTCCCAGAAGTAGGAAAGGTTTAGGGAGTTGATCAATCAGTGCAGTACATTCAGGGGTACTGCACCATCTGGAGGAAGATATACATTGCAGACAGTTATTTCCCATATCGTCCTTATTCTGACAGCCACAGCTTCAAGAGGGGTTTGAAGGGGAACATGTTCACTACAGACTGAGTTTAGCATGCAAACTCCACCTGACATCCCCTATAGCCACAGAGGGTAGGGGTCTGCATTGCTGGGAACCATGTTTCCTGGAGGGCAATGCAGATAGCAGGTGTAAAGCTTGCTGTAGCTCAGCCAGGCAGTGGAAAAAATCACCACAATTCCATGATGACATCATTGTGAGACTGGAAAGGCATGGAACATTCAATGAGGCAGTTTACGCCTCAGGGTCACCTGCTGACACCAACTTATTGCCTGAGCAGCCTACAGCCATTGTGTCTGAGGGTCTGGCGAGATCTAGGTCCTCAGCGGGTCCCAAAATCTCCACCCCATCCTCAGAGCCCTTCCTAGCGAGAGAAGCCGAAGAAGACTTACACTTCTCCAGTTTAGAAGTGGGGATGGACATCCCCGATGGTTGGGGGGGGGGGGGGGGGGGTGGTGTTTGCTCCCGAAGTAGGTGGTTCAGGAGCAACAGGGAGGGAAATGCACCCTACCGTCAAGGGGGCAGGTGTAGTCTTCTGGCTCAGAGGTGACTGGGTTGGTGAAGCTGATGGTGCCAGAATTGTCGTAGTGGCGGCATAGGATGATGTCATATGCACAGGATGCAGGCGTTCAAATTTTCTCTTAGCCTCAGTGTAGGTCAGTCAGTCCAAGGTCTTGTACTCCATGATTTTCCTTTCTTTCTGGAGAATCTCGTAGTCTGGTGGACAAGGCAAGTGGTGCTCTCTGCTGTTGACACAGCTGGGAGGCAGGGTACATGGAGTATTGGGATGTAATGGGCATCTGCAATCTCGACATGTGATGCTGGAAGTACAGCAGGAACACGTAGGCCGAACTTCCTGCACTTAAAGCACCGCATCGGGGGGAGTGATATAGGGCTTTACATCACAGCGGTAGACCATCACCTTAACCTTCTCGGGTAATGTATCACTCTCGAAGTCTAAGATGAAAGCACCAGTGGCAACATGCTTATCCCTCTATGAAGATGGTATCTGTTCTTTTGGACATGTCCGAAAGAACAGATACCATCTTCATATAGTAAGGTTAACCGGCCATTGACCCCCTTCTTCTGTGCTGGATGCACACGCATTGCCCAAACTCTTACGAGATTCAGTAAGATTGTCTGCCGTGAGTAATGAGTGTAGTGGGCAGGGGCACTATGAATGTAGTGTGTGGACATTAAGTTAAGAATGTGGGTCTCATGGGGAGCGTGCAAGGGATAAATCCCTGCAGTCGCACTATCCTCTGTGCCCTCGGTGGCTCAGATGGATAGAGTGTCTGCTATGTAAGCAGGAGATCCCGAGTTCGAGCCCCGGTCGGGCACACATTTTCAAACTATGTGTACCAACGACTGTCGACAGTGTAGGGCCTTGATTTAATTATCATTTGATTATCCCTTGCACCCTGGTGGACACGCCGGATAAAATGTACACCTCATCACTCTAAATTTGCGCCAGCTCATCGTCAGACTGCAAAAGAAGGTCCCTGTGAAATATGATACCCTGGACCATACTTAAGCTCTTATGGGGCGTGATGGTTACAGAAACTTCCCCCAGCTTGTCACAAGCAAGTAACACCTGTGACTGGGCCGAGAATGCTGTTTTGATCAAGACTGACCTAGATCTCATTTTGGACAAGCCCTCCACCTCCCCAAACTTGTCCTCTAAATGCTCAACAAAAAACTGAGGCTTCATCATCATGAAAGATTCCCTATCAGCTCTCGAACATACAATGTACTGGGGCGAATAAGATGTGTTGCCATCCTTAGCCTGGCATTCCTCCCACAGTGGGGCCACAGAGGGGAACGATTTGGGGTCATACTTCTGTGCATTGAATTGAGCTCGTGAATGCTTAGAGACTGCTGGTGTTTCACTGCCAGCAAGAGATGATGGACTACACTTCATTGCGTGTCATCCTCCCTGATGCCACCCACTCCGACCAGGGGGCCTCCCCATGGACGCCACCCAGCCACAGCAAAGGCTACCTGGCAGGATGGCCACTGCCAGGAGTCCTGATGCCCCAGGGGGATGGGCATCTACCCCTTGGCATACATGAAGAGTTAACAGCGCAGGCATCAGCAGAGTGATCCCTGTGTGGTCGGAGCTACAACCAACAGGGTACATGGCAGCCCCACCACAACAGTCTGGCTACCGTGCTGGATATGAGGTGCAAAGAAGTCCATGGTCATCATCTACATAGAAAGCGACACTGCATAGTGAATGGTGGAATACGCACCCAGGAAGGTGTCCTCGCCCAAGAGATGTAGATTGGGTGGGACTGCAATGTGACGACGAGAAAGTGGGCTAAAGGTCTCAATGCACAATGGACACAATGCACCATGTAAGGCACCCTTCCCCAGTTGGGTTGCTCTTCAGGAAAATTTTGAAGAATAGGTGTCAAACCCTACAGGGGACCATCACTTAAGGGTCGAAATGTGTGGAACTCCTTTTAGTTGCCTCTTACAACAGGCAGAAATAAATTGGGCCTATTCTTACCACCAGACCCATGGGGGGAGGGGAGGGGGTTAAACAAGTGACTGTAGGACAATGAAACTATATGTGGAAAAGACAGATTGCTGCTTACCGTAAATTAGTTGCAGTCAGGCAAATTAAAAGACACTTACATAAAGTTTTTGGTTACAGCCTCGATCAGTAAAAAGAGAGACACACGCCATTCATACAAACAAGCAAGCACATCTGATGCACAAATAACTGTCAACTCCAGCATTCTGGTCCAAGGCACTAGAGTCAGTGGTCATGTGTGCATGAGGTGCACATCCTTGTGTCTATGAATGGTGCATGTCTCTCTTTTACTGATAAAGGCTGTGGCCAAAAGCTTTATATGCCTTAACTGTGCCTGTCTGCAACTTAACATGTCTTCTTTACAGTATGCAGCAATCTGTCTTTCCTGCATTGTTGATATTCCTACCTGGAGTTTTCATTGTTTGACTTTGCCAAAACTAAATGGAAACATTTGTAAGGACATTTGGAGCAGAAAAAGTGAATAACATTGGGGAAAAAAAAAACAACTGTGCAAGTGAGGATAAGGGAAGGTAACACTTTTTAGCTGCATACCATGTTTATATTCCAGGTTGCTCAATGTGATGACCACTGAATCCCCAATAGCCTGAAAATGCAACAGAGATTGCTCTACAGCTACCAGAAGGAATGCTCAGTTGTTGTGACACAGCTTGTACACTGCTTGAAGATTGTACACTGCATTTAGCATTCTCAGCCATGACAGGAGCAATTGTCAAATCACTAGCCAAATGAAACTTTTGAATTATGTTTTTCAGTCACAGTGTGGAAAGAGGACTTCTCCGTATCCCTCTAATGTACTGATACTCTCAAAGAGCAGCAGTGCTGATGTTAATTTGATAAAACAGCTTTATGAGTAAGGCCCTGCTCACCTTTTGCAGACCCATGTTGACCGACTGTAACTGTAATGATGCTGATGCTTGTGTTTTAACCCTATATCATTATACCAGTATCGGCACCTAGTGGCAAGTCATGACCACTAACGCTGCAAATCCTACAGAACACAGACTTAACATCATTTTTATAATGTTGGGTATCCATACAGTTTTCCATCTATACTACCCATATAGTTTCCCATCGATACTAGCTCAAGTAGCAAAAGTTTAATTATAGCCATACTGTATTTGAAAATACCTCTGTCATTATGAGGAGAAATGATTTTTGAGAAAGCATAATAAAAGAAATGATAGAAATTAAAATACTGGATAAAAATTAAAATATTGGAAAATGCTCTTAATACAAGCTGCTGCCTGGAACTTAGTAGTGCAGGATCTGGCCATTACAAGGTTGAAGTACACAGTGTGATGGATATAAGAGATGAATGATGATGTATCTGCCAATGGACTGAGCACTAACGACATCACAGCTGGTGATATGGCTGTATAAGGATGAAGCTATCAAAAAGACTTCAGTTACCTACCATCTGACAATGACTGGAAGCTCATGGGTTTTTAACCACCTGCTGTAGCTGAAAGGCAAAGAATACTCCAATTTTTCCTCGACATTTTTCTTTTTCTGCCTGCTGAATTGATGACTAAAGGTATCACTCACCATACAGTTCAGACTTTAGCAGTCAACAGGCACATAGAAATGAGTGTAATTATTATGAAGTATTTTGGAAAACATCCTCCTTTGGAGTAGATCTTTTCCCTTCCTCCCTCTCTGAAATATGGCACTTTTAAAGAAATTTTAAAACTGTAGTTCCGATTCATCACATGACGCAGAGCGCTACTGAGATATAGTTCTGCCTTTAACCTTGGGAGTGTCCAGCAGCTTTGTCATTGCCCATGGTGCACATGCAGATGGCCCTTCTGCAGCTCCCAGCACGGGGCACCAGAAGTGCCACTTTCCTCCAGCTACAAGTGTCTTCTCGCACACGCATATTGCCTGCTCCCAGCATGATAAATTTTACTGCCACCACGTGATTATCATCAGTCACGCCTTGCAGCAGTGACAGCAGCAGATACTACCACATGATGATGTCAAGCAGTTGCATCTATTAAATATTGTGCAAATTACACAATACAATCTGGTGGCAAACCCGAGAAGTGTTTTTGCAACAGATGTCGGGAAAGCATGAAAAGATACATAGAATATTTAAACATGGATGACACAAGGACGTCGTCTTCTTAAAAGGAACAGTGCCTTGATACACTTCACACTATAATTTTTTGTAAAAAACAATTTTTATTTATTTTTAAAATTTTTTTTTTTTTTTTTTTTTTTTTTTTTTTTTTTGTAAAATACGAGGGTGGTTTCAAAAGTTCTCGAAAACACCACGAGAGGTCAGTGCTAGCGCAATGAGTTGTTCATGTGATATTCATTGGATTGTTGCCTGCGAACACGTGCCACATCAGTGCTCTTGGAAGAGAGCTATGGCAGTGACTTGGTTCTCTTGTTGTTCCCACATAGTGATTTGCGAAGATGGGGGGGGGGGGGGGGGGGGGAATTATCGAGATTCGAGCAGTGAGTAAGTACTTCATAAAGAAAGGTATGAAAGCAAAGGACATTCATGTCGATTTCCAGAATACACTGGGGGACTCTGCTTCTTCATATTAAACTGTTGCCAAGTGGATAAATGAATTTAAATTTGGTCAGGAGAGCTTAGATGATGATCCACACAGTAGTCGGCCAAGATGTGTCACCACTCCAGAAATCATTGCAAAAGTGCACAAAATGGTCATGGAGGATCACCGATTGAAAGTTTGTGAAATTGCTCATGTTTGCCAAATGTCATCTGAAAAGGTATATCGCATTTTAACTGAAGAATTAGAAATGAAAAAATTATCTGCAAGATGGGTGCCACAACTCTTGACGATGGATCAAAAACGCATGAGAATGGACATATCCGAATAATGTTTGGCGCGCTTTAGGAGAAATGAACAAAAATTTTTTTGCCGGTTTGAGGCCAAAGATGAAACTTGGGTGCACAATTATACCCCACAGACTCTCTGCTACCAAAGAAAGCAAAGACATTTCCTTTGGTGGAAAAGGTCATGGCAAAAAGAGGCCAGGTTTGGCAAGGAAGAAAGTCATCTTCCATCAAAACAATATGTGCGTGCACACATGTGCCATCGCTGTGGCAAAATTACATGAACTATGGTATGAATTGTTGCCACATCCACCTTATTCACCTGATATGGCTCCGTCAGACTTCCATCTCTTCCTAAAACTGAAAATTTTTCTTCATAGATGAAGATTCACTGCAAATGGAGAATTGATAACCGGAGTTGACAACTATTTTGCAGGCCTGGAGGAAACTCATTTTTGAGATGGGATCAAAGCACTGGAACATCATTGAACCAAGTGCATTAATCTACAAGGAGACTACATCGAAAAATAAAAAAAAATCCAGTGATGTAAGTACTTTTTTTTTCTATTCCATTCCAAGAACTTTTCAAACCACCCTCATATTTTGAGAGCATGATGATGTGGTGTCTGTGGCAGATACCATGGAGGATCTTTAAACTCAGGTCAAAACATGGTGTGATTTTCAGCAACGATTTGACCTCTGTTCAAACATCCACAAAACTGAGTGCCTCAAAATGATTCCATTTCCTGGAAATATACAGATTAATGGAAGTCCTCTTACCAAGGTAAGTATCTAGGTTCTTGTCTACAGAGTGAATGAAGATGTGTGAGCAAGAATCAAAGCAAGCTGGATGCAATTCAGAGACCTCACTGGCATTCTTTATGATAAGAAGAGGCCTATTCACCTAAAATCAAAGATATACCAAGTGACTGTGAGGCCAGTTGCATTATATAGTACAAAGTGTTGGTCGTGTGAAGATTTACTGGGCACTCCCTACATGTCATGGAAATACTGATGCTGAGGAAATCACTAGGCACCTCAACGATACATTGATTGACAACTCACTGGAGTGGCTCCAATCAATGAGAAGATCTAAGAATGGGGACTTCTATGGGCGGGACACATCACAAGGGCACAACCTGCTTCAGTCATCAGCTCAGTCTATCACCTCTCCGTTGAGGGCCACAGACAATGTGGAAGACCCAAATTATGGTGGCAATGCACTATAAACACGTGTCTAAGACCAAGATGCCTAAATCCACAGGAAGCGTTAGACAGAAAGAAATGGATGCACTGCTCCAAAAGACAGACCACAATCCAATGGGAAGGTGCTAAGAAGAAGAAGAAGAAGAAGAAGAAGAAGAAGAAGAAAATGAATGAATGAATAAGTGAGTGAGTGAGTGAATGAATGACTCCCTTGTTGAATAGGTCTTTATGCAATTTATATTGTTGCAGCTACCACTTGAAAATGGCACAATACACCAAAATCACATTTATAGTGAATAAATAAAGTTTTAACATTACAGATGATGTTTTTACACAAACAGAAATTAACATTTATGCCATGCTTCCACAGTATTGTAATTTTCACAAATGTTAGGGGCAAGAAATTCACTTTTTTGTGTAAACTATGATACATTATAATAATTTTTAAGGAACTTCAAGAAATGTAACAAACCTTATATAATCAGAATCACCTCCACCTATGAAGTATGTTGGACCTTCAAAAACTTTTTCTGTTGCTGGAAATGAAGAAATTTCATCAAAAGTGTCTACAAGTGTATCCAGATTTACTTTCCATTTCATCTCACCATTTTCTGCCTGAGTTACATTCATGGCAAGGAACTGACAGACAGCTGGTACCTATAAAAAGTGAAAGAACTGAAAAAAATGCAGATCAAATACGTATTTGGCCTCTGTCACTTACTAAAATACATACTTTTACAATGGGAGACAATTTCTGTTCTATAAGCTTACGAGCAGCTGACAATGACATGCTTTTTCCAAACTCTATTTGCTGCATAGCCTCTAAGTATTTTTTAACTGTGGTGAAACTTGGACTGACTCTCCTTGGAGAAACATCAACTACAACCAGCTTTTCCACAAGTTCTGGCTAAAAACAAACACATGTTAAAAACATGTTCCAAGAAATTGGAAAAAGTTGAATAGTGTCCACACACACACACACACACACACACACACACACACACACACACACACACACACACAACTTGCAAGTGGTTTGGCAAATCACTACACAAGATGTAATATCTTAGATTTATGATAACACATTTTATTAACAACCTAAACTGAAAAATAATATCGTAGATCCTCTTGCACAGTTACTTCAAGAAGACGAAAGTCAGCAGGTTAATATAACATTTATTAGTATTACATAAGACAATATTTAATGATCATTCTCTCTCTCTGCAAAGTATTCATTTCTTAAGAAGTATATATATCTTAGGCAATTGTTTGAAATTAGAAATACAGATGCATGTATTTCTCAGATGAATTCTTTTACAAGAATCTACTTAGCCACAGAGTCACAGATATATTGGACTACACTTCCAAATCACATTATTATAATTCTGTGATATTATCTATAGTAATAACGATAAGCTGAATATACAGTTACTAGACAAGATAAAAGTGACTCAATTGGGTGCTGATGGGTCTTTATGTGCTTTGGTAACCAAGCTATCTTCACAGCTGTTATAATCTCTCAGATTACAAAACGGAATTGTTAGCCAAAAGTGTACTTTATACTTTTGATCACATTCTTCTAGCTACTTAGTGATCCTTCTAGTTGTGTATGTAAATGCAATACCTTGATAAAAGACCCCACCCTCCCTCGGGGAAATAACCGTCATGTACAACTGAATGTTATTATTGAGGACAGATTCGTAACTGAATCATCCATGTGTATCTAGTGTATGGATTGGTAGTAAAAGGTATCAAAATTTTCCTCTTATCATAACAATACAGTACCCAATTCTGTTCTTCCTGCATCAACTGCAGAGACATCTCTCTCCAGCATTTGTCAGTCACCATGCCCCTATTCAACTGCCCTACATAACAAAAATCTTCACTCGATGCAGAATACTATATGTTTCCATTCAGCTGCAGTCCAACTGTGGTTAGGCGGTTGGTTAGTTAGTTGCCACATAAAAGATGTTGCCATGTTACATGCCAAGGTATGGCACTGAATCTACAAAGGTAGCATGGTTCATTGAAAAAGTTGTGGTCACAGGAGTCTGGTTGCCCCCGGGTTCATTTGGACACCAACTTGTTCCACTGTAGAATCCCAGCTGACGTTTATAGTTGACATTAATTTCCCACATCAACAACATATGAGGCTCTACAATTTCCACAATGTTATCTGATATAATGTAAACAAATTTCCCTTGTCAGAAATATTGCCCCTGCCTCTTCCCCCACTTAACCTAAAAGCTGATGATTATTTCTTTTTACAACTATAACTGTTTGTCTTATCCATGACAGCACTAACTGAAACACATAGACAGCCTTTCAGAACACATGTACAACAACATGGCCAGTGCACATAAGATGACATATCACATAGTGAGCTACGTACCAAGGTGGTCACAACCTAAGTGGAGATTATAAAAAATATAACTTGACAGTTTAGGAACCAAGCAAAGTGACGGACTGGCACTCACACAGAATAATGTTTCCACCCCTCTCTGATCGTCCAGGTTTATATTTCCTCCGATTTCTTAACTCTTTGAGTAGATCATAGTTGGATTCCATTGGAACCGTTGCACACTCAAAGCCTGTACATCATCTCAAATGTTGTCACTGGAACATTAAACTCTAATATATCCTATCATCCATGATAAAGGAATCATTACCTAATTGCTGATGAGTACATTCCAAAACAAGGCTACTTCTTCCAGACAATGTTTTCATGGTAGTCTCCATTTCATCATTGTTACTGCTGCCAACATTTGCTTTGTAACCAATGGCTTTAAGAAATTTATTTTGTACAGTTGTGCTAACAAATAAGGGTTCAAAACATCTAAAATCAAATTTGATGAAGGCAAAGATTCACAGCAACTGTTGGTCCAGGATCAGTACTGTCACAGAATCTACAGTCTTTTATAATGATGAAATATTGTAAAGATGAATTTGTTAGCTATTTTTTGATTCAAAGTTCAATTCCAGTGGGACTTTGTGATGTCATTTCACAAATACACCAGACAAACATCTGGTTCCTTCTGAAAGTGAACTATTCTCAACTGTACCATTACTTTTGTGTCCTTGTAGCACATATGTTCTTTTACATCAGTGGTAGGTAGCACTTTACAGTTTACGTAGTTTTTACTTACCTCTCAACCAACCATTAATTTATTCATGTGTTCCATTGTGCACATCTTAAAAGGATCTTCAGAGATGTGAAACAGTTACGCTATACATTACACCAGAGTAGAGGAGATCATTTACAGAACACTAGTAAAAGTTCAGTGCAGTTCATCTGAGATACAAAGGAGGCTCTCCTGACAGCTATCGAACACATTGCCCCATGTCAGCACAAATTATGCCTATCACTTGGGTCCAGTGGTCATCCTCGGTTCCTTTCACTTGATGCCCAGTTTGATAAAGGCAACTAGCCACTGCATGTGACACATAAGCTAAGCTCACTATTTGTAGCGTTTTACACAGAGCTGATAAGGGTCTTTTGGTTTGGAGCAGGGGGAACAGTCTAAACCAGAGGTTCAGAGGATTCTGCGATGGCATCAGATGCAAATTTTTCCATTCCACTATTGCACGGATGATTATAAGATTCCCCCCTAATAGCCCAGGCATGCACTACTTGCAGGAAATGGCTACTAGGGTAGCAGAGTACATATGGCATGCATTTTTTTTCTTTCATCTTCTTTAGGTTAGCAGAACCCTCCTCAGGATCAGAGATGAACTGCCTGTTAAAACTGAAGATACATTAGCCACATTATTATTAAAGAATGCTTGTCCTTGCAGATAGGAAACAGAATAGATTAATAGGCCTATGATATTGGTGAACTGCAGAAGTGTTCATGCCAAGGCCCCAGAATTAGTATCCCTTATTAAAGGTAATAATGCCCAGATAATATTAGGAATAGAAAGTTAGCTGAAACTAGAAGTAAATAGCAATGAAATTCTGAATTCAGAATGGATACCTGTTACAACGATACTTTAGATGCCAAAGCTGAAGGTGTATTTACTGCAGTACAGAATTTGATAATATGTAGTGTGGTTATCATACATTCCCAACATGCACAGTATTAATCTACATCTACATACATACTTCGCAAGCCAGCATATGGTATATGACTACTAGTCATTTTCTTTCCTGTTACATCCCCAAAGAGAAAGAGAAAAATGAATGTCTGTATGCCTCCATAAGCGCCCTAATTTCTCTTACCTTGTCTTCATGGTCTGGCCCAATGACCAGTGCCAATAATAAATAAAAAGCTGCTAATGGTAATGCCCTGCCTAGCCTGGGTTGATGTCATGTGAAACTTAAATAGGGAAATTTTCCTGACCATTTTATTTTTTGATTGTTAAAGGACTTACTACTTCAGTTGTTTAGGGTGTGATTCTTTCCTTAGAATCCATTGTGTTAATAATTATATTGACTGCTGATGTTTTTTTGCAAATGTTAAGATTCTATTTTGCCACCATAAAGTGCAGCATGATGCTCATGTGGTCGGTGGAGAAGAGGGGCAAAATTTGAGCCACCTAAGTCATCCTCAGAGAGAGTATGTTTCTGATATTTCACAACAGTTTCCTGAAGTCCTTACTGACCGGCTAAGGTTTACCAACTGCATTAAATATCAGATTCGATTAACTGATTCCATCCCCGTGATTCAGACCCTGTATAGATCGCCACCTCTGAAAATGAAAGCTTCGTCAAATTATTGATCAATTGTTGGTTGATTATGTTATTTGACCATCGGTGTTGCCTTATGCTTCTCCGATTTTCCTGATGCCTAAGTATGGGGGAGAAGGATATAAGCCATTTATTGATTACAGGGCTCTTAATCAGAAAGTTGTACTGAATAAGACCCCATGCCTAATTTACATAATTGTTTTATCGTGGTTTTCGGGCGCTAAATTTTTTAGTGTCAGTGATCTCAATGAGGCAACTACCAGATGTCATTAGCTGAGGAACCTAGAAGTGTCATTTTGCAATAATTGCAACTTATACAAGTTTAATCATGTGCCATCTGGCCTCGCTACTGGGGCGGCATTATCTTCATGACTACTTTACTCAATGCTGGGGGACCTCAAGTTTTACTGCATTGATAATTACTTAGATGATGTCATATATAGTAAGCGACTTGAGTAACACCTGCATCACTTGTCTTAGATTTTAAGCAGGCTTAAGGAGCCCAGACTCACAGTTAAGCCACAGACAGATTTCATTTTTGGGACATGTTGTCTCGAGTGCAGGCGTGGTCAATGATCAGTCTCGAACACAAGTCGTCTATAACTTCAAACCTCCCAGAGATAAGAAAAAAGACAGGTGTTTCATTAGGATGGTAAAATTTTTTAGAATGTATATTCCTAACTTTGCCCTAATAGTTCCACTGCTAAGTCAGCTCTGTAAGAAGAATGACAGTTTCAGTTGGTCATTGGCCCAGCAGGAGGCCTTCGATGCCTTGAAGAAAGCTCTTATGAGTGCACCATTATTGGGGATTCCTGACTTTAATCGAGAATTTATTGTGCAGACCGATGCTTTCCATTTAGAGAAACTGCAATGCTTCTACAGGGGGAACAGGGTGAGTGGAGACCTCTCACATATGCATCACACAGTTTGTCTGAGGTACGATGTAAGTACTCTGTTCATTAACTGGTAGTGCTGGTTTTTTAGTCTGCACCTGAAAAGTTCCACTGTTATCTGGAGCATAAGTCTTTTGCCTCAAGACGACAAGTGCTGAGTTGATGCTGGCTAAACCACGAAAGATCGGGTGGATCGTCCACTGTGCCATCTGAATTTGTGCCTTTAAATTCATGGTCCAATGTACACACAACACACAAAATCAGGTGGCAGATGTGCTGAGTAGGACTGAGTAGGATGTTCCAGGAGGACAAAGGTGCAGGATATCATGAGGCTGTATACTGTGGCTTGGTTGAAGAGATGTTTGCTGTGGTTTTAACAGATGTTCCCTCGCTGTTTGGCAATTTGAAGGAACAGCACCATCAGGACACTGATTTGGCCCAAGTCTGGGAGAGTATCAACAGGGCAAAGCTGTGGAACTATACCTGCTGTCCCACGGTGTTCTTTGCTACTGCACCTGATGTGGTCAGGAACTGAAGATTTGTCTTCCGAAGAGACTTGTTTCAGCCATTTTTAACTATTTTCATGCTTTCCTGTGTTGTGCACATTTTGGACTTAGCTAAAACACTTCACAGCATTAAACATTTTACCTGTAATGGTTTGGTACAGAACATTAAGTTGATGGCACAATGCGAGTTGTTCGAGATGGCTAAGCCGAACTCTAACACCCAGCAGGGGTCGTTGAGTTCCTCAAGGGAGGACACGCCCATAGATAAGCTGTTTATTAATTATGGGGTCTTTTACCCTGTATAAAAGACAGTTATTGATATATCTTTGTGGCTGTGGACACCTTTAGTCACTTTGTATGACCTTTACCCAGTACATCAATCACAGCGTGCACCACCATTAACCCTCTCACCAGTATTTTCTCCAGTTTTGGTCCACCTATGGCCCTAGTTTCTGAGAATTCACCCACATTTCAGTCAGCATCCTCAAAGTATTTTTGTTTTGACTATTCAATCAAGCATTTTACAACCATACTGTACCAACTGCAGCCATCTTTCGATTAGCACATTAACTGCAATTTAAAGGTGGCTTTAATCATATATCACGCAAAGAGTCAATTGTGCTGGGTTAGGTTGGTAAGGTAGTTGGGGTATGCCTTTAATATCACTCTTCATGGGGCGCATAGGCTTATACTTGTCCAGTTGATGTTGGGCTATCCTCTTAATTCTCCACTTTCCAATCTGTGGACGATTGGTGATCTCCTGCCAGAGAAATCTGACTCTTCTGATATTAAGATCAAGTGGAGCAAGCCTGGCATAATATCCTCGAGTGCATTAAAGACAGGCAAGGAGGTACAACAGGGACAACAAGAGTGCAACCTCCAGGTGGGAGATTTAGTTTACATGTGTAACTTCTGGGTTCAAAGCAAAGACAGTGATGGGATTAGACAGAAGATGCTCCCTCATTTGTGGGTCCATGTAAGGTAGTTGAAAAGATTCTTCATCCAATTTCTGGGTGCAACATTTTAAAATTAAGAAATGTATGTGGGGTGGCATCAGTCAAATAAAGCCTGATATTAAAGCAAATGTTAATGTTAATGTTAAGGTGTAGTGGCTCATTGCTACTTCTGCTCCCCTCCTGGTTGTTCTGGTTTTAGTGGGGGACATTGAGACAGTCTGTGGTCAATGACAGTGATGATTTCCTTACAAGCAAGGTTTGCATTGCCGAAAGGGGGCAGGATGGGGCCACAGAGGTCTGAAGAGCACTCACACACCATCTTGACACAGTGTGTGTGGACGTCAAGTGAGCCTGGAAGAGAACTCGTGCATGGCTATAAATGTTTTGGACAGCGCTATGTAGAATTGGATATGTGATTAGCTGAGCTAATGAAGTTACCTGAACTGGTTGTAGTGCACCTTTTGTAATGACAAGCAACCACGGCTGTTTGTTTGACCCAGTCTGAAATCTGTGCATTTGTACAGAAGTCAACATCACAGCCTGCTTAACTGGGGTGGCCTTGCCATCGTGCTGCAGAAAAGATGTTATTTTGCAGAGGCTACAGCACTGTATTGATTGAACATTGACTTCAGGATGGATGGAGAGGAGCCTTATGGGGTCATTTGAGATGTACTTCATGGCATGATTGACTGTGTTGAGCACTGCCCATACTTATTAATAGAATGCAAGTATCAGGCTTGTCTGTGCCGGTAATGCTTTGTTGGCTCCTGCTTGAGTAGTCATATTAAGTGATCACTAATGGTGTTAATTTGGAGTGTTTCTAAATGTTAAGCTCAGAGTGTTTAAATTTGGTGGGCTTTGGAGTTGTTAAGTGAATACCTACTATCTAAATCTAATCTCCGATTTGTGCTACTGCATAAATTTGATTTCTGCTGTATGATTATAAATATCAAACATGAATTGATGTAACTGAGCTTCCACTGTTCAAGTCTGGTGGGCCTTTGCAGTTTTCATGAGAATTATTGTTACCTAAATCTAATCTGATGTTTGTGGTACTTAGTAAATCAGATTTTTGTTGCACACTCACTCATAAACATGAAACGATCATTGATTTGTAGAGCTTCCATCCGTCTTACTAGTGCTATTGAAAATTTATTAAGATTTTGAAGTTTCTTTCTCTTTTAAATTAGTTTCAAGGTTACCTCACACATGGCATGGGTTTGAAGTAAGTGTTTTATAATTGTTTGGGCATTAAAGTTTAGTTTATTTTGTTTTAGATTGCCAGCTGGTTAGTGTTTTCAATGTTATTTGACTGAGGGTGGCTTCTGTTGGCATCATCTTGACACTGGGGCATGTTGTGCCTACTTGTAAGAAAAGAAGTACAAGAATTTGAAATGTAATTCTTACATACATGTGAACGAGGACTATTTATTAATTGTATCATAACTTTGTAAATAACTTTCTACTTAAGGTTTTAGACAGTTCTCGGTTCCAAGAGTTATTTGAGCATGGTTATCTTCCTGGAGGGTAGAATTCTGGAACATTGTTATTAATACTTTGACAATTAACTGTTAGAATTTCGATAGTCAAGGTGTCATTACCATTTTGCACACTGTCTGACTTCACACTCAGCACACTGACGAGTGAGCATTCATTAAAGGACCTCAAACTACCACCTAACTTTAAAAAACCATGAGCATTCCACATACATTCTTGCCTATCAAGGGGAGTCTTAGAATTCTCCACACCATAATGCAGGTTCAGACCTTTGGAGCAGTCACAGAATTGATGGAGCCATGGTTGAGACAAACTATCAATTCCGCAAACAATGCTGCACATTGTAACCTCTGCTGGCACCCTCCAAGCAGTCTCACCATGTCTGCCAGCTGCCTGCTTGTCTAAGCAACAAACGTCATCGGTGCCAATGTGAGCCACAACTTACACATGACTGCACCCTGCAAGCACAATAGCAACAAGCACAGCCACCTTCAAATCTCAGATGAGGCTCCCTGGCAGACATACCAAGTGCACACTGGATTTCTTTCCAGCCCTGGACGCTATTCACCTGAGAGGCTCTATAACATGTCTAACATTGGAGCTCCCAATACCTAGTGAACCCCTCCACACATAAGTCTGCTTGGATCCTGCTGAAGGAGCAGCTACCTGTCCACTCACAATGGTAACGGGTGAGGCCAGCCAGCCTCCACATCGATACACTGTCTCAAGCTATACAAATGAGTTGCCACCTGCCATTCACATTCTACAATGATGGTCGATTCCTCGTGTTGGGCACATGGCGAGGTGCCTCAGCAGCAGAGCCCATGGGCAAAACAACTGATACCCGAGATTTCCCAATATGATGCACCAGATTCTTCAGCACTGCTAAAGCCTGAAGTAGCACCTTGAAGATGGCTGACCATGGCCAAAACAGTCTTCAGCTTTTCGCATACTGCGGCCAGCTCTTCTGCACCAGACACAGCATGCAGACGTCCAATCCATCCTAGTTCTAATAACTTAAGAATTAGCTATGAAAGAACATAAAAAAAGCTAAATATGTGACTTTCTGCTCTGCTGGCACGTCACAGGTGGCAGCTGAATGTGAGTGAAGTCAAGCATCAAAGGTGGGTCAAAAATAGTAATCTGATGCTTTACGGAGCTGTAGCAGTGGTAGTGCTTCAGCAGGCCAGGTTTCCTGATCAAACTGCTTTAATAGAGGGTGACTTGGACTTGCCAAGCATTCAATGAGAAAGTCATGTGATCAAATCTGGTGCTAGAGATAGGGATTCGTGAGACATTATTGTGAATGTCTTGTCCAAACATTACTTTCAGCAGATAGTTAGACAACCAATTTGTGAAAAGAAAATCTTAGGCCTCCTAGCAGACAGACAGACTAACTTTTCAAATCGGTCAACATGAAGGAAGGTATCAGTGATCCTAGGGCTGTGATAGCATCTGTGACTATGGTTATTGCAAGGAATGTTCAGAAAGGTAGGAAAATATTTTTGCTTACCAAGCAAATGCTAAAACATTGATGCTGAGGACAAAGATGTGGAAAAATTCAAAAGCATCATTCAGTATGCCTTGGATAAGTATGTTCTGAGCAAGGTGTTAGAATCATGTTAGAAAACTGCTATGTAAACAAAGAGAGCTTCAGCATATAATCAAGATAAGTCAACACCTAGTGGGGGCAGGGGAGAGGAGGGGAGGGGGAGCGGGCAGGTGGGGGAGGGGGAGTGAGTAAGGGCGGGCGAGGGAAGGGGAGGGGAGGGGGAGTGTGAGGTGGAGGGTGCGGGAGAGAGGGGGAGGGCGAGAGAGGGGCGAGAGGGAGGGAGGGAGGGATGGAGGGCGAGGGCGGGCGAGCGGGCAGGAGGGAGGGCGAGAGGGAGGGAGGGAGGGAGGGAGGGAGGGAGGGAGGGAGGGAGGGGGAGAGAGAGGGCAGAGAGAGGGAATGAGGGAGGGAGGGAGGGAGGGAGGGCGAGAGAGGGGGGAGGGCGAGAGATGGGGGAGGGCGAGAGAGGGGGGAGGGCGAGAGAGGGGGGAGGGCGGAGAGAGGGGGGAGGGCGGAGAGAGGGGGGAGGGCGGAGAGAGGGGGGAGGGCGGAGAGAGGGGGGAGGGGGGAGAGAGGGAGGGAGGGAGGGGGGAGAGAGGGAGGGAGGGGGGAGAGAGGGAGGGAGGGAGGGGGGGGAGAGGGAGGAAATGGGGGAGGGAGGGAGGAAGAGGGGGAGGGAGGGAGAGGGGGAGGGCGGGGGAGAGGGGGTGAAGGGCGGGAGAGACGGGGGAAGCGAGGGGGCGGGACAGAGGGGGGGGCGGGACAGAGGGGGGGCGGGACGGGGGGCGGGGCGGGGGGCAGGGCGGGGGGCAGGGCGGGGGGCAGGGCGGGGGGCAGGGCGGGGGGCAGGGCGGGGGGCAGGGCGGGGGGCAGGGCGGGGGGCAGGGCGGGACAGAGGGGGGCAGGGCGGGACAGAGGGGGAGGGGGAGAAGATCCAATGAAGTCTGGCAAGTCTTATCACAGGATCATTTAGTCAGTGTGAGAACATTACAGGGATACTTGACAAATTCCACTGTGCTTCATGGAGCAGTTTACTATTGAAATTCTAAGATAGTACGGCCAAGGAAGAATTGGACAACCTATTACTTCCTTGCGCATGTGTTGCAAAATGACCACACTGAGAAAATTCGAGAAATTAGAACTAACGCAGTTGTTTACCGACAATATTTTTCCCCACACACCTTTCGCACCTGGAACCGACAAGGGGGGATCATTTAGTGGTACCAGAAGCACCTGCTGCTACACATCAGTAGATTGCTTGCAGAGTACTGATGGCAATGTAGATAAGTAATGTACGCCTTTTCAGGAGGCCCTGTCTCTAATGGGATAGGCTAAGCTTTTGACAGGACTAGAGTAGGATGAGATAGATGAGTTAATCAGGCAGGTCTTGCACATGGACTTCTCTGGAGATACGACCCCTCATCAAGGGGCCGGTAGTGGCAGCAGCATAGGGATGGACCAGACTATTTGGTAGGTTTGGTGGGCGATGAAATCCACTTTAGGAGGGGTGGAAGGGATTGCAGATAAGATGTATGATTTCCAGACATGATGGCAGCTAGTAAAAGCCTTGCCGAAGGGCAGCTGGTTCTTGTGGGTGGCAGGATGATTATTTGCTTGTGAGGATATGGCACAGGAAACCTGTGGATTAGGTTTTGGGGATGGTACTTGCCTGTGAAGGCCTTTGTGAGAACATCAGCATACTGAACAAGGGAGTTCTCATCAGTGCATATGTGACATCCGAGTTGGACAGGCAAAATAGGAGCAAATTTTGGGTATGGAAGGAGTAACAGCTGTCTTAATGCACGTACTCTTGGTGGTTAGTGGGCTCAGTGTAGGCAGAGATAGGGATGCAGCCATCAATGGGTTGAAATAAGTGTCCAGGAAGGACAAGGGGAACATTATGGAAAAGGTGTTGAAGCTGCACACGGATGAGGATAGGATGTCTTGCTCCTGGGTACTGATCATGAAGATATCAATGGACCTGAATCAGACAAGGGGTTTGGGGTTTTCAGAGGGTATGGTTTCCTCTAGATGGCCCATGTACGGATTGGCATAGTAGGGTGGCCAACAACTACTTACCCTTTCTGGGAAGATATATAAACAAATCCACACTACAACCAAGGACACTTGCATTATTATTATTATTTCTTTCCTTTCTCAGATGTTATGTCTGGTTAAAAATGGAAAGTTACGCAGACCTTGATCAAGGGCGACTTCCTTTTAACTGTACAGTATATGTTACATTGCATTTAGGAACTTTCGAGTAATTGAACATGTATCAATAATTACAGATTTCTGTAGTTGTATATATATATGTTTGGATGTAGCTGTATTGCGTTGATGTACTGGTGGATACTGTGTGGTATGACTCCTGTAGTTGATAGTATAATTGGTGCAATGTCAACTTTATCCTGATGCCACATGTCCTTGACTTCCTCAGCCAGTTGGATGTATTTTTCAATTTTTTCTGCTGTTTTCTTTTGTATATTTGTTGTATTGGGTATGGATATTTCGATTAGTTTTGTTAATTTCTTCTTTTTATTGGTGAGTATGATGTCAGGTTTGTTATGTGGTGGTGTTTTATCTGTTATAATGGTTCTCTTTTTATTGGTGAGTATGATGTCAGGTTTGTTATGTGGTGGTGTTTTATCTGTTATAATGGTTCTGTTCCAGTATAATTTGTAATCATCGTTCTCCAGTACATTTTGTGGTGCATACTTGTATGTGGGAACGTGTTGTCTTATTAGTTTATGTTGTATGGCAAGCTGTTGATGTATTATTTTTGTAACATTGTCATGTCTTCTGGGGTATTCTGTATTTGCTAGTATTGTAGATTTGGTCTACTGTTTCTATTTGTTGTTTGCAAAGTCTGCATTTATCTGTTGTGGTATTGGGATCTTTAATAATATGCTTGCTGTAATATCTGGTGTTTATTGTTTGATCCTGTATTGCAATCATGAATCCTTCCGTCTCACTGTATATATTGCCTTTTCTTAGCCATGCGTTGGATGAGTCTTGATCGATGTGTGGCTGTGTTAGATGATACAGGTGCTTACCATGTAGTGTTTTCTTTTTCCAATTTACTTTCTTCATATCTGTTGATGTTATGTGATCTAAAGGGTTGTAGAAGTGGTTATGAAATTGCAATGGTGTAGCCGATGTATTTATATGAGTGATTGCTTTGTGTATTTTGCTAGTTTCTGCTCGTTCTATAAAGAATTTTCTTGAAGTGTCTACCTGTCCATAATGTAGGTTTTTTATGTCAATAAATCCCCTTTCTCCTTCCTTTCTGCTTAATGTGAATCTTTCTGTTGCTGAATGTATGTGATGTATTCTATATTTGTGGCATTGTGATCGTGTAAGTGTATTGAGTGCTTCTAGGTCTGTGTTACTCCATTTCACTACTCCAAATGAGTAGGTCAATAATGGTGTAGCACAAGTATTTATAGCTTTTGTCTTGTTTCTTGCTGTCAATTCTGTTTTCAGTATTTTTGTTAGTCTTTGTTTATATTTTTCTTTTAGTTCTTCTTTAATATTTGTATTATCTATCCCTATTTTTTGTCTGTATCCTAGATATTTATAGGCATCTGTTTTTTCCATCGCTTCTATGCAGTCGCTGTGGTTATCCAATATATAATCTTCTTGTTTAGTGTGTTTTCCCTTGACTATGCTATTTTTCTTACATTTGTCTGTTCCAAAAGCCATATTTATATCATTGCTGAATACTTATGTTATCTTTAGTAATTGGTTGAGTTGTTGATTTGTTGCTGCCAGTAGTTTTAGATCATCCATGTATAGCAAACGTGTGATTTTGTGTGGGTATGTTCCAGTAATATTGTATCCATAATTTGTATTATTTAGCATGTTGGATAGTGGGTTCAGAGCAAGGCAGAACCAGAAAGGACTTAATGAGTCTCCTTGGTATATTCCACGCTTAACCTGTATTGGCTGTGACGTGATATTATTTGAATTTGTTTGGATATTAAGTGTGGTTTTCCAATTTTTCATTACTATGTTTAGGAACCGTATCAATTTAAGATCTACTTTGTACATTTCCAATATTTGTAGTAACCAGGAGTGGGGTACACTATCAAAAGCTTTTTGGTAATCAATGTATGCGTAGTGTAGCGACCTTTGTTTAGTTTAAGCTTGATATGTCACCTCTGCATCTATTATCAGTTGCTCTTTACATCCTCGTGCTCCTTTGCAACAGCCTTTTTGTTCTTCATTTATAATTTTGTTCTGTGTTGTACGTGTCATTAATTTCTGTGTAATGACTAAAGTTAATATTTTGTATATTGTTGGTAGGCATGTTATGGGGTGATATTTAGCTGGGTTCGCTGTGTCTGCTTGATCTTTAGGTTTCAGATAAGTTATTCCTTGTGTAAGTGTATCAGGGAATGTGTATGTGTCTGCAATGTAACTGTTAAATAATTTAGTTAGATGTGAATGTGTTGAGGTGAACTTCTTTAGCCAGAAATTTGCTATTTTATCTTTTCCAGGGGCTTCCCAACTGTGAGTAGAATTAATTGCTTGGGTGACTTCATGTTGCAAAATTATCACTTCAGGCATTTGTGGTATCATCTTGTATGTGTCTGTTTCTGCTTGTATCCACCATGCACGCCTGTTATGTTGTACAGGGTTTGATCATATGTTGCACCAGAAGTGTTCCATGTCTGTTATGTTTGGTGGATTGTCTATTTTAATGTGTGTGTTATCTATTGTCTGGTAAAATTTCTTTTGGTTTGTGCTGAATGTTTGGTTTTGTTTCCATCTATTTTCACTTTTTTTGTATCTTCTAAGTCATTTGGCCAATGCTTGTAATTTCTGCTTCTTTTCATCTAATTGCTCTATCGCTTCTTGTTGTGAGATTTTACCTAACCTTTTTCGTTTTTTTTTTTTTTCTTTCTGACATTTCATTTCTTACAAATTGTGTTAGCTGTCCGATGTCTCTTCTCAGTTTTTCTATTCTGATCTGTAGCCTGTGTTGCCATGCTGGTTTTATGGGTTTCTTCTGTGTGTTGGTTGGTTCTGATCTCTGCCTAGTGTGTATATTTAGTGTAGTGAGTGCTCCTATATAAACCAGTAGTTGTAACTCTTCCATAGTTGTGTTTTCATTTATTTTGTTGTGTATGATTGTGATGATAGTTTTTATTGTTGTTTTGACTTGTGGGTTATTTGGCGGTCTATGCAAGAACGGTCTAATGTCTGTATCTGTGTCTTTGTATTCTAAATATGTCAGCTGAAATTTTTCTTCTATATCTAACATGTGTGTCACTTTGTGTTCTACACTCCTGGAAATTGAAATAAGAACACCGTGAATTCATTGTCCCAGGAAGGGGAAACTTTATTGACACATTCCTGGGGTCAGATACATCACATGATCACACTGACAGAACCACAGGCACATAGACACAGGCAACAGAGCATGCACAATGTCGGCACTAGTACAGTGTATATCCACCTTTCGCAGCAATGCAGGCTGCTATTCTCCCATGGAGACGATCGTAGAGATGCTGGATGTAGTCCTGTGGAACGGCTTGCCATGCCATTTCCACCTGGCGCCTCAGTTGGACCAGCGTTCGTGCTGGACGTGCAGACCGCGTGAGACGACGCTTCATCCAGTCCCAAACATGCTCAATGGGGGACAGATCCGGAAATCTTGCTGGCCAGGGTAGTTGACTTACACCTTCTAGAGCACGTTGGGTGGCACGGGATACATGCGGACGTGCATTGTCCTGTTGGAACAGCAAGTTCCCTTGCCGGTCTAGGAATGGTAGAACGATGGGTTCGATGACGGTTTGGATGTACCGTGCACTATTCAGTGTCCCCTCGACGATCACCAGTGGTGTACGGCCAGTGTAGGAGATCGCTCCCCACACCATGATGCCGGGTGTTGGCCCTGTGTGCCTCGGTCGTATGCAGTCCTGATTGTGGCGCTCACCTGCACGGCGCCAAACACGCATACGACCATCATTGGCACCAAGGCAGAAGCGACTCTCATCGCTGAAGACGACACGTCTCCATTCGTCCCTCCATTCACGCCTGTCGCGACACCACTGGAGGCGGGCTGCACGATGTTGGAGCGTGAGTGGAAGACGGCCTAACGGTGTGCGGGACCGTAGCCCAGCTTCATGGAGACGGTTGCGAATGGTCCTCGCCGATACCCCAGGGGCAACAGTGTCCCTAATTTGCTGGGAAGTGGCGGTGCGGTCCCCTACGGCACTGCGTAGGATCCTACGGTCTTGGCGTGCATCCGTGCGTCGCTGCGGTCCGGTCCCAGGTCGACGGGCACGTGCACCTTCCGCCGACCACTGGCGACAACATCGATGTGCTGTGGAGACCTCACACCCCACGTGTTGAGCAATTCGGCGGTACGTCCACCCGGCCTCCCGCATGCCTACTATACGCCCTCGCTCAAAGTCTGTCAACTGCACATACGGTACACGTCCACGCTGTCGCGGCATGCTACCAGTGTTAAAGACTGCGATGGAGCTCCGTATGCCACGGCAAACTGGCTGACACTGACGGCGGCGGTGCACAAATGCTGTGCAGCTAGCGCCATTCGACGGCCAACACCGCGGTTCCTGGTGTGTCCGCTGTGCCGTGCGTGTGATCATTGCTTGTACAGCCCTCTCGCAGTGTCCGGAGCAAGTATGGTGGGTCTGACACACCGGTGTCAATGTGTTCTTTTTTCCATTTCCAGGAGTGTATTTGTGCTTGTTCTGGTGGCTGTCTAAAGATTTCGTTTTCCTCTGATTGTTTAACTGACGCGTGTTTTTCTTTGTTTGTTTGCTCTGGGATGTTTGAGTCCATTACTGTATTTTCTTCTTCCTCTGATTGCACATTATTTTGTTGTACTTGTTGTTTGATGTTTTCTAATTCTGACTGGGGTATCCTATTATTTTTGATTATTACACGGATCTGATCAGCTAGTCGTTGTTCTGCTAAAAATTTTAATTCTGGGTATCTGGTAATAAATGTTGTGTATACTTGTGATCTGTATCCAGTTGTGTTGGTTCCTAGGTTTGTTGCTTGGTAATAACAGAACATGAGGTGTCGATTAACTTCATCTGACCATCTCATCCTCTGTCTGTTTTCCTTCTAGGGTGGTTGCAGGAAGCATATCCTGCAAAACACCTCTATTTGGATTTAAATCATTCTCCAGTTGGCTAGCAGTGTTGTTACTATTGTGGGCGGGCATAGGGTTCAAGCATCGTCCCCGACCATGACAGCGCTTGTCCGAGGCTTCTTTAGTTCTGTCCTGAACCAACTAATCACACTAAAAGGGGGGTTAGCCCTATTAGTGGTTTGTTCTTTTCGTTGCCTTTTACGACTGGCAGAACATACCGGAGGCCTATTATTATTATTGTGGTAATTATTATTAGGCTATTTACAAACTCTTGCAGTCAGGGACGTATATCCCTTGACTTGGAGCTGAACTGATATGGAAAAAGTGTCAGCTGGATAAAATAGCTTTAATCCATAACACCAGTGTGGCACAGGCACTCAATTTCTCAGACTTTTTAATAAAAGAGGCAATCGCAATTAGCATTTTAAATAAGATGGACAGAGGCTTTAGTTTATCTTAAGTGTGCAATCTAGTGCTCAATTTGTTTAAATCACATCAGAATATAATTCAATGCTCTTTTTACTCTACAACTACATAAAAATAAAGTCTCAAACTACTGAGATGTGCACGGCGGAGGGTACTTAGCATGGTACCATGTGTTAAGGTCTCTTCCCATTCCAATGGAGTGCAGGAATAATGACTCAAATCTCTCTGTACCTGCTGAAATTACTCTAATTATGTCTTCAGAGTCTCAATTCAGGTTTTACAACATTTCCATGATGCTCTTTTGTGCATCAAACAAATCTGTGACCACTTGTGCCACAGTTCTTTGCATACATTTGGTACACTCTTTTCAATCCTATTTGGTACAGGGCCCAACAATTGAGCAATATTGTAAGATGTGTTGCACAATTGATCTGTACACAGCATCCTTCATAGACTGACTGCATTTTCCCAGTCTCCTGCCAATGAACCACAGTTCTCACTCTGTGAATCATTGATATTGCAGTCGTAGGAAGCACTCTTTCTGTTTGTTAAATGCATAATTTACATTTCTGGATATTTATCACAAGTTACAAATCTTTGCAACACTTTGAAATCTTACCAAAATATGAGAATATTTATGGTCCATATGAACGGGAGTTGGGTGTATGTGTAGTTTAAGAACTGAGCAGTATATTTCATTAATTGGGTGATTAGTGGTATACCACTTTTGTAAAGTTGAGAAGAATATTCCCCAGTTCAGAGTGTGATGAAAGATAGTCTAAGCACTGACAATATTTGTGCAGTTTTTTTCAAACACGGCTTCACTAACGATGACTGCATCGTCAGCAGAAAGCCCAAGGTTCCTATTAATATTATCTATCAGATCATTGATATACAACATGAACAACAAGTTCCAACACACCTCCCTGGGACGCGCATGAAGTTACTTTTACTTCTATCGATGACTCTTCATCAACGATAACATACTGCATCCTGCCTACCAAGAAATCCTTAACCTTGTCACAAATTTTGTTTGATACCCATGAAATACTTTTGCTAACCATCAAAGGTGTGGCACCAACTCAAATGTTTTTGGAAGTCAAAAAATACTGCTTCCAACCAATTTACTTTATCCATGGTTTTCAGGATGTTATGTAAGAAAAGTACAGAGTAGGTTCACGTAGATAAGTGTTTGCTAATGCATTTTTAGGTTTAGTGTATTGTCTTATGGCTTACTTATAACCTTTTTTATGGTTTGACATGGTCTTTTGGTTGGTCTTAAATTTCTGTGAGACAGACTGAGGCTTGAACTGCACTGTAAAATAATGGCAAGGCTGAGGCACAGAATCTCTCATTCACAGGCAGGTGAGAGCCCAAATAGTTAACAATGAAATCTACACCCAACATACTTTGAATGCAATCAGAGAAGTTGTCAAAACATCGTGGAAGGAAAACGATAATATTAAATCACCTGTAAACACACAAAACTGGAAATCATATGGAAGTAGAATACCTCATACCTGACTTAAGATAATGGATTTTTGTTCTACGGGCCAGTCATGTGTGAAAATGTGATTATTGAATTGAAATAAATCATAAGCTGTTGTAAATAAAAATGCCGTGCTTCACCAACAGTTTGACTGCAGACATTATGCTCTAAGATAAAATATGAAATTAAAACAATGTATCACATACTCACTAAAACTTTAAGACAATTTCATCATACATCAACATGCGTGATCTACACCTACTGTGTTAACAGAACAAGCAAATTACTTACGAGTTAAAGCCATCTTCAGCCTGGTCCTACTCTTGAAATCCTCCAATCTATGAACTGACTTAGCCCATCAGATACAAGGGAACCTAAAGTTTAAAATGGACACTGAAGCAAAGTGCAATTTGGCTTTTTCTCATTATCACTGGCAGGGATGAAAGGAGCAATAACTGACAGGGAAAATGAGAACTGAACCCTAGGCTTTTCGATCTATAGTATGACAGTTACTTACTCCTTACAGAGCCACACTACTTACACTCCTTTGGTGGTTCATTTATAACTTTGTAATTGAAGACATGCAGCCCTCCCCATTTTGCAAAACACTTTTCTTTTAATTTTAAGACCCACAACCTGTAAAAGAAAACTTTTGCAAAATAGTTACACTTCTTCAATTAAAAAGATATGAACAAACCACACTAGAAGTAGATGAATGATACAACAAAAGAAAAAGAAGCAATACAATGAATCAGCTTAACAGGAGACCAGCAATTTCCTGGGTTTCCTTAGCCCTTTGAGTACCAGTGGTTACTGCTTGAAATGCTATTGCAAGACAGACGGACATCTAGTAGAATAATGAGGTATTGCCATGAATGTGGTGCATTGTAGCAGTTACTCACAGCATTCAAAGCAATAGGCAGCATGGATGCCGTGTTACATGACTGTAGGAGATTGTGCTGCCACCCCCCCCCCCCTTTTTATGCTGTATTAATGAGACAAAGTAAGTCTATCCAAAAAATTGAATTTTTACTGCTGCTTTTATGTGAAGTTTTGAAATGAAACAACTGTGGCAGCATGTAGTTTGAATATAAAATTTATCAAATTTTACATTTATATTTGTTTGTTATTTAGGACTATAATCTGTTTCAGGCATTAAGTGTTCATAAGAAGTTTCGAAATGTGGTATTTTGTCTAGAAAACAAGTGCATTTGCTTTCAAATATAGTACACAAATTGATGGGTGGTTGAAAACTGTATGTCGTAAATGCTCTAAAAGAGAAACAACCCACTTAAAACAATTCAGTATTTGTTTTCTGTCAATTTGTTCTTGTATTTGTTGCTTGCTGTGATAATATAGCTTAGTTTTGAGAAAATTTTTAAAATTTTATTCCATAGTGAAATCATCTTAATACAACTGAATGTTTATTATTTTTTTGCCAATTTCTTCTTATATTTGTTCCTTACTATGCTGATAAGGCCCGCTTTTGTGAAAAATGTGAAATTATATATATTTTTATATTCTTGGTATGGTACTCAAAAAGTTAACACTAATTATGTGTGGGCACAATCTAGGATATGAAGATTCACGAGTGGGAAGGAAACATAAAATAATACAGAAGACTGAGAATGAAACACGAATGACGTCCAAGACAAATTTATCATGGAAGAATACTAATGTAATTGCCAAGGGTAATTGGAGCACAGCACCTGCTCGGCTTATAAAATATAGAAAAGTAATGTAGGCCTATTACATCATTTACAACGCGACAAATGAAAGAAAGAAAAAAAATCATACATAAAAGCAGAGTACTTCGGTTTCCAAAGCGTTCAAGGACTCAAACTGAACAGTCCTAAACGATCAAAGTTATCATTTTGTATTTGTAACTTATGAACAATTACAATAAAATGTGTTTCACTCACGTGCGTTAGAGCAAACAGCATCACCACCTTTCCACCCATACTATGTCCAATTGGACATACACGACCCAGTTTAAGTTCATCTACAAACAGACGAAGATCCTCTACCATATGACCGTATGTCATGTCAGGCGAATGTGCACTATCTCCGTGATTCCGTGCGTCTATGGCAATCACCTGTAATAAGGCTTGCTTGGATTATTTGATCTAGGTTTGAAATCATCTAATACGCGAAAAAAGTTGCATAATTTTACATTCCGGTTAATTTTGGAGACTATTGCTTTGGAGACAGAATTCCAGTTCATTCTAGAGCCCATCAACCCGTGCACTATTAACACAGGGGATCCAGAACTACGTCCCTCTTTGCTGTAAATCGAATATGCGAGGCGAACAGATGTTGATCTGTAACGAATAAAACCTATGATAATTCGAACTCTGTCAGCTAATTACAGTATTAAATTACTATGCAATGTAAACTCACTGTTCGCGGTATAGTGTCTTGTTCCTGCTATTGTAGTTGATTGCATTTTCTATATGTCGATACGCGTTCACACCAAGTGTGTTTTGAATAAACAAACACCGTAGGCCGGCGTAACGTGTAAATACAGAGCCCATTCCCATTGTACCAGCAGTTGCGAGAACTATGTAACATCAGATTTTAGTTACTGCATACAAATGATCGACGCCACTGATTGTCGTCTGCTGATCAGCTGAACCGGAAGATATATATCTGCAAGTGTGTGCTTTGGGTAGGAGGCTATCTTCCTGTGAAAGCAACTGTCTAGTTATATTTTGGATGATTCATTTTATTCATCTTTTGTTTTTTTATTCTAAGTTATCTTTCTTGTGTGTGTAGAGAAGACGACGATAGCCAGGCAACTAGGTGTAAACGATATAAGCGCGTTCGTCGCTTAACCAAACGTAATGGCTAGGGAGTATGACCATCTCTTCAAACTACTCATTATAGGCGATAGCGGTGAGTAAAATACAAACTCATAGATTTTCTGTGACAGTTGCCGAAAATCTTACGAATATGTATGGATGTCTAAGAAAAACCATTAGTAATGTTGTCTTTCAAACACAAACTAGGAGTTGGAAAGAGCTCTCTGCTCCTTAGATTTGCGGATAATACATTTTCTGGCAGCTACATCACAACAATTGGCGTAGATTTTAAAATACGAACAGTCGAAGTTGAAGGAGAAAGGGTGAAACTACAGATATGGGATACCGCCGGCCAGGAACGATTTCGAACAATAACGTCTACGTAAGTATGTCTGTTCAGTAAAGTCTTTTTTTCGCATTATAAAGGTAAACACCGTTTCTTATCTGTTCGTCTTACAGTTACTATAGGGGTACTCACGGCGTAATTGTAGTCTATGATGTCACAAATGGAGATTCATTCGCAAATGTTAAGAGATGGCTTCATGAAATTGAACAAAACTGTGAAGTGGTGAACAGGATACTCGGTAAGCTGTTGACACATTAAACTGACTAGATCCTTGCATTCATTCTCAAAATTTCTATAGTATGGGTGCATGGAACTTGACAATATACGTTGGCAGTAGATGCAGTTGTTATCGTAGAAATTTGTTGCACTATACGCACTATTCTGACAAATTTCAAGCACTTTATATTAGAAAAATAATGATTTTCTTTTACTGTCAGAATTAGTGCTTACATCTTGGTTTTGAGATGAAATTTTTATGTGGTAACCTATTATTCTAATTTATATGATGATATACATTTCCCAGGCAATTCGTAACTAGACTTCAATTTCTGCATCTACAATTTGTTACTGTGGGTAGTGATTAGACGGAAATTAGTATTTCATTCATTAAATGTCTGCCTGGATTGATGGCTTGAATATTAGCTGAATGTATCACCAAGGAGAGATACTACTTAACTGAAAACAATGCTTTAGCACAAAATAGAAGAAAAATCATACTCCATAATTAGTTTGCCTTTTTGTGTAAATTGTTATTGCAATACTTCTTCTGAACTGTACTAAGTATCCAGCAATGCACTATAGTAATGCAGTACATGCATTAGCCTTTCAAGCACTTCACATTGTGGTAATGGTGTAGTATAAAATAAAAATATATTTTGCACAGTAACAATTTGTGTGGTTGAAACTGATTTCTTTGTGGTGAACAGATAGCGGTTTGACTTGCAGAAATTGTCTTCATAAATGTACTGGTAATTAAATGTGGAGTATGTGTCACTGGCAGTCACTTTTCAATATGTGTTGTGTATCATTTGCAGTTGGCAATAAAAATGACGCACCTGATAGAAAAGTTGTGTTAACCGAAGATGCTCAGAGATTTGCAGATCAGATGGGAATACAGCTTTTTGAAACTAGTGCGAAAGACAACATCAATGTTGAAGAAGTGAGTAGTTCATTTTATTGTTTTGTTTGTGCTGGACCTTGGGAACTCTGTGGCCATCAAGGATTGCTGCTGAAGAACGCAATCGACCACAAATACTTTTAAAAAGATTTAGTGTAATGCCATAAATGGTTTCAGGCTATCACACCCATCTTTGGATGACTAACTTTTCCAGTACGTTATTGCTGCCGATGAGTACTTTAATGTAATTGGAAACCTTAGCCATCTGATCATTGGCATGATAGCTCAATGCAGTTAAGGAATTGTAATAATGCTTTTACGTAGTAGTTGCAGCTTTTTCATCAGTAGTTAACTTACTGTTTCTAACTACTGAATTATTTCACCTTTCAAACAGTTACGATAAATGGGGTATGTTTCAGATGTTTATGGCGATTACAAGACAAGTTCTGAGGACGAAGAAGGAACGAAAAGAGAGGCAGGCAATTCAGAACAATGACACTGTAAATCTTCGAAAACCAAAACAGAGCAAAAGGAAATGCTGTTAGCATCCTCGAGTACACCTATAAACAGGTACACTTATGGCTTTGTTATTACACTTCAGAAGCCAGTTTTGAACATTATCTTGTAAAGAACTGATTACTGCTAGAGTGCCTAAAATAATAGGATGTTTTGAAGTTGCCTCTTTAAATGATAATCTAGCTAAATCTTGTAAATCCTATATCATAATGAAATCATACATTCCCTCTTCGAGAGAGAGAGAGAGAGAGAGAGAGAAATGTGATTATTATTTGAAAATTTTTGCTCCTTGTTTGAGCTGCAGCTGTTTCAACTGTGCTAGTATCAGCAAACCAAAGAGAGCATCACAAGTAGTGAAATATTTCTGTGTTCTGTGCTGCTACACAACTGATATGCTTGAATGCACTGAGTAAGGGGATCAATATTCTTTAGTTAAATCATGCGAGAAGATAGGTGGCTCAACGGTTTTCGTCCATGATTGAATTAAAAAATGTTATCCACTTACTCAAAGAGGTGGTTTTTGCTTTGTTTCCAGATGATTCCATCCACACAAACCTTTGACTAAGTCATTTCACCATCACATTTGATACATTTTTGTCTCGCTGCAGAACTGATTCACTTAAATTGGTCCACTTTATAGCACTCGCACCCATAATTGCAAAATATTTCTCTCGAAACTCGCAAATACGTGGAAAAAAGAGCAAACAAGACAATGATTTCAATTTTGGCACTAGAAATACAGTGCCTCTTTTCTCACTTCTCATTGCTTATGTCAGTGAGTCGTCCCATTGGCTACATGAGACTGGCAGGTTGCCAACCTATGAACAGTACATAAGTCTAGTAGTAATCAGCAGTTCAGTGTACAGTGAATGATGATACCCATTAGGGAAATGGCAGCAAGGGGTGGGAAAAAAAATCAGGTGCTCTCAGTGCATATGTCTGGGAGGTTCATTTAGCATGTTGAAGAGGCTGTTCTAGCATCCATTGAGGGAACAGTGTGCAACCAATTGCAGATTGAGGCCCATGTCAGAACACACAATGCGTGTCATCTGGCTCCAAGCTCTGGATATTTCCAGCAACTGACAGAGACGGATGAAAAGATTAACCTTGCTTGCAGAGTTTCAGCAGAGCTTGCAATTTGCAGCATTGTTCCGGTTCTGGGTTGAGTGGAAGGATTGAACTAGACTTTGAGATTTCTGTGATAAACTAGGCTACGACTTCCTGAACTTGTATCGTAGAATTGAGAACATAGGGTGTTCCTAAATTGGTCACATGTGTACTACACATTGGAAACTGCTACTCAAGTAGTTGACTGCATGTGGGTTGCACAAAAGACTTCTTTTGGATTAGATGACTCCATCTAGACCAGATAACAATAGCTTCCAGGACACAGAAGTGTCAGTATAAGAGCCAAAGCAGTGCCCTTCCTACTGGTGAAAGTATTAAAATCTTGGTGATTAATTGCCACAGCATTAACAACAAAATGCCAGAGTTTTAAACACTCATAAAAAGCAGTGCTCATATAATACGGGCTGCAGAAAGATGGTAAAAATGATTTGGGGAAAATCTAAGTATATATGAAAAGGATATGCTAATGGTAAATGGGGGTGGTGTATTTCCCACAGTAGATCGGAAACGCAAATCTGCTGAGATAGAAATTGAAACTACTTGCCAGATTGTCTGAGTAAGACAGTATCAAGGCTGGGCATAAACTTCTAATTGTATCCTTCTGTTGACAACCTGATTCACTTCAAAATGTAACTCAAAACTTTAGAGAAGGTTTAAGCTCACTGGTACATAATTTCTGCTTATCATTCAGTCAACAGAGGAGACGTTAGTCATCCAACAATTAATTGGGAAAATTACAGTTTCGTAAATAGCTGGTATGGCATGTCGTTCTGCGAAACATTACTAAATACCCTATCTGAGAAATACATAGGACACATAACTGGATTTTAGGTCCACCTAGTCTGCAAACTACTGCCAAAACATGTTTCACCACCTTTGTCGGTGGATACGTTTATTCTGTTTTGTAGAATCTAAACAAATTTTAAGTAATAAACAATTCTAAATCAGACTGGAAATCCTTATAGAGGCATGAAAGCATTGTGAATATAATTATTAAAAGGAATTTACAAAAGCTGCATGGTTACTTAAGAATGTTCACAAATTTCCTCTTAATTTGTTTATTAAGGCTAATGACACATTAGAAACACCTAAAGCAACAGATGTTATGTTGCAGTTTTTTTACAGACTCGCAGATGCCTTATAAGTCAGTTCTACACTAATAGTTTTCAGGAACGAAACGCTTTTTGACAAAGGAATACAAACCGCTTTAAATATGAATACTTGATTTTTTGACATAGATGTCAAAGAATGTCATTACCAGAACTCGCAACATAAGCGGTTGCACTGGTCATTACTTGTATGGAACTTGAACGGGTAGGGTCAAACTGTACAATTAATGGTGCTACCTGTTTTTCTAGATTTTGATTATGACAATCTGACGTTTACGGTAGAGTCTCATGTACTTATATCAAAAATAGTATGTATTCATTTACCACTAAGTGTTTTGTTAATGAATATGGTTCTTGTAGAACTGACATTTATAAGACATTTATGTTTCTGTAAAAACATTGTATCATCACATGTTGCTTTGTCTGTTTATAATAGGACATCAGATAATCGGTTAAACCTCAAACGTGTCAAGTCAGATAATAAACAGATTCATAGAAAATTAGTGACTGTTTTTAAACAACCATACAGCTTTTTAAAACTCCTTCCAGTAATTATATGTAATAATGGTTCTAACAAAATTAAGCGTAAATTAGTTTGTTGTTACCTTAATTTTTCTCTTCCCCTTCCCCCTTTACAGAAACTGCTGCAGGCCTGGTTTTGCCACAATAATTATTACTTAAAAAGTTTACACTTTATGGAACTGATTAAAAGTGCCCAATGATGATAGCACAAAATGTAGAAACGTTTTGGGGCATTTACAGAAAACACTTGTTTGCATAATAGGCATACCTCAAATCCAGTAATTTTGCTGGCAAACATGGCTGCAGCCAACTTCTAAATCAAATTATGTAGAGTAGAATAGATCATTTGCACATTCACTTATGATGGAAAAATATTGCATCTGATGGCAACAAATAGACCTGACCTCTTTGAGGACGTCCATACTGAAACTGGTATCAGTGGCCATGAGGCAGTTGTAGCAACAGTGATTATCAAGATATAAAGGGCAACTGAAACAAGCAGAAATATTTATATTTTCAGCAAACTGTGCGAAGAGGTGGGAGTGTCATATCTCAGCAAGGAACTCGAAACATTTGATCTGAAGACGAGCATGTAGAGGAACTTTGGTTCAAGTTCAGAAGAGTTGTCGACCATCTACTTGGTAGATATGTTCCTACTAGAACAGTTAATGATGAGAGGGCCCTTCCAACTATATCATTACTATAAAGAAACTCCTGAAAAAAAAGTAGTTGTTGTTGTTATTGTGGTCTTCAGTCCTGAGACTGGTTTGATGCAGCTCTCCATGCTACTCTATCCTGTGCAAGCTTCTTCATCTCCCAGTACCTACTGCAACCAACATCGTTATGAATCTGCTTAGTGTCTTCATCTCTTGGTCTCTCTCTACGGTTTTTACCCTCCACGCTGCCCTCCAGTACTAAATTGGTGATCCCTTGATGCCTCAGAACATGTCCTACCAATCGATCCCTTCTTCTAGTCAAGTTGTGCCACAAGCTCCTCTTCTCCCCAATTCTATTCAATACCTCCTCATTAGTTATGTGATCTACCCATCTAATCTTCAGCATTCTTCTTTAGCACCACATTTCGAAAGCTTCTATTCTCTTCTTGTCCAACTATTTATCGTCCGTGTTTCACTTCCATACAAATACTTTCAGAAACGACTTCCTGACACTTAAATCAATACTCGATGATAGCAAATTTCTCTTCTTCAGAAACACTTTCCTTGCCATTTCCAGTCTACATTTTATATCCTCTCTACTTCGACCATCATCAGTTATTTTGCTCCTCAAATAGCAAAACTCGTTTACTACTTTAAGTGTCTCATTTCCTAATCTAATTCCCTCAGCATCACCTGAATTACTTAGACTACAGTCCATTATCCTTGTTTTGCTTTTGTTGATGTCCATCTTAAACCCTCCTTTCAAGACACTGTCCATTCTATTCAACTGCTCTTCCAAGTCCTTTGCTGTCTCTGACAGAATTACAATGTCATCGGCGAACCTCAAAGTTTTTATTTCTTCTCCATGGATTTTAATACCTACTCCGAACTTTTCCTTTGTTTCCTTTACTGCTTGCTCAGTATACAGATTGAATAGCATCAGGGAGAGGCTACAACCCTGCAAACACTCCCTTCCCAACCACTGCTTCCCTTTCATGTCCCTCGACTCTTATAACTGCCATCTGGTTTCTGTACAAATTGTAAATAGCCTTTCGCTCCCTTTATTTCACCCCTGCCACCTTCAGAATTTGAAAGAGAGTATTCCAGTCAACATTGTTGCGTTAGTATTTTGCAGCTGTGACTTATTAAAGTGATAGTTCGGTAATTTTCACATCTGTCAACACCTGCTTTCTTTGGGCTTGGAATTATTATATTCTTCTTGAAGTCTGAGGGAATGTCGCCTGTCTCATACGTCTTGCTCACGAGATGGTAGAGTTTCGTCAGGACTGGCTCTGCCAAGGCTGTCAGTAGTTCTAATGGAATGTTGTCTACTCCGGGGGCCTTGTTTCCACTCAGGTCTTCCAGTGGTCTGTCAAACTCTACACGCAGTATCTTATCTCCCATTTCATCTTCATCTACATCCTCTTCCATTTCCATAATATTGTCCTCAAGAACATCGCCCCTGTATAGAACCTCTATATACTCATGCCTCCTTTCTGCTTTCCCTTCTTTGCTTAGAACTGGGTTTCCATCTGAGCTCTTGATATTCATGCAAGTGGTTCTCTTTTCTCCAAAGGTCTCTTTAATTTTCCTATAGGCAGTATCTATCTTACCCCTCGTGAGATAAGCCTCTACATCCTTACATTTGTCCTCTAGCCATTCCTGCTTAGCCATTTTGCACTTCCTGTCGATCTCATTTTTGAGACGTTTGTATTCCTTTTTGCCTGCTTCACTTACTGCATTTTTGTATTTTCTCCTTTCATCAATTAAATTCAGTATCTCTTCTGTTACCCAGGGATTTCTAGTAGCCCTCATCTTTTTACCTACTTGACCCTCTGCTGCCTTCACTATTTCATTCCTCAAAGCTACCCATTCCTCTTCTACTGTATTTCTTTCCCCCATTCCTGTCAGTTGTTCCCTTATGCTCTCCCTGAAACTCTGTACAGGTCCCATCTCCTTAAATTCTCACCTTTTTGCAGTTTCTTAAGTTTTAATCTACAGTTCATAACCAATAGATTGTGGTCATAGTGCACATCTGCCCCTGGAAATGTCTTACAATTTAAGATCTGGTTCCTCAGGTTCCTAAATCTCTGTCTTACCATTATATAATCTATCTGATACCTTTTAGTATCTCCAGGGTTCTTCCATGTATACAACCTTCTTTCATGATTCTTGAACCAAGTGTTAGCTATGATTAAGTTATGCTCTGTGCATAATTCTACCAGGTGGCTTCCTCTTTCATTTCTTAGCCCCAATCCATATTCACCTACTACGTTTCCTTCTCTTCCTTTTCCTACCGTCGAATTCCAGTCACCCATGACTATTAAATTTTCATCTCCCTTCACTACCTGAATAATTTCTTTTATCTCATCATACATTTCATCAATTTCTTCATCTGCAGAGCTACTTGGCATATAAACTTGTACTACTGTTGTAGGTGTGGGCTTCGAGTCTATCTTGGCCACAATAATGCGTTCACTATGTTGTTTGTAGTAGCTTAACCATACTTCTGTTTTTTTATCCATTATTAAACCTACTCCTGCATTACCCCTATTTGATTTTGTATTTATAACCCTGTATTCACCTGACCCAAAGTCTTGTTCCTCCTGCCACCGAACTTCACTAACTCCCACTATATCTAACTTTAACCTATCCATTTCCCTTTTTAAATTTTCTAACCTGCCTGCCCGATTAAGGGATCTGACATTCCACGCTCCGATCCATAGAACGCCAGTTTTCTTTCTCCTGATGACGTCCTCTTGAGTAGTCCCCGCCTGGATATCCGAATGGGAGACTATTTTACCTCCGGAATATTTTACCCAAGAGGACGCCATCATCATTTAATCATACAGTAAAGTTGCATGCCCTCGGGAAAAATTACGGCCGTAGTTTCCTCTTGCTTTCAGCCGTTCACAGTACCACAACAGCAAGGCCGTTTTGGTTAGTGTTACAGGGCCAGATCAGTCAATCGTCCAGACTGTTGCCCCTGCAACTACTGAAAAGGCTGTTGCCCCTCTTCAGGAACCACATGTTTGTCTGGCCTCTCAACAGGTACCCCTCCGTTGTGGTTGCACCTACGGTACAGCTATCTGTATCGTTGAGGCACGCAAGCCTCCCCACCAACGGCAAGGTCCATGGTTCATTGGGGGGGGGGGGCTATCACATAATAGGTGTAAAAAAAGAAGCAGCAGTGCATAGTTATAATAGGGAAATGCAAAATAAAATCTGTGTGGCTGTCAAGAGGACAATGTTCAAAGCCTGCAGCAACTCTTGTAGCAGAATGTTATCAAAGGATCCCCTACAGAGTACAGAGATATTATTGTCATATATAAAGACCATTAGTAGTACCAAAGTTTCTCAAGGATGAGGTAGGAAATGAAACTGAGAGTAACATAGCAAAACCAGAAATGCTGAACTCCATTTTGGAATGTTGTTTTACAAAGAGAAATAAAATTGTATTGCTCCGCTGTAATTTCGGTCCACTGAAATGTGTGCACTGTAGATATTAGGGTCAGTTGTGTGGAGGAACAGCTGAAATCATTAAAATTGAACAAAGCTCCAGTGCCTGATGAAAATACCGAACAGATTCTGTACCAAATTTGTGGCTGAGTTAGGTGCTTATGTAACCACAATCTATTGTGGACCTCTTGAAGAAAAAGCTGTGACCTGTCATTGAAAGAAAACACAGGGCACATCCACCAGAAGGATAGCAGAAGTTATCCACATAAATACCAAACAATATCCTTGGCATCTATTTGTTGCAGAATCATACAACATATTCTAAGCTCAAACATAATGAGACATCTTGGACAGAATGACCTCCATGTTGACCAGCATGAATTCTGAAAACATTGACCAAGTGCAACCCAACTCTTATTTTTCTCACATGACATCCCGGAGGCCATAGACCGGGACATTCAAGCACATCTACTATTTCTCGATACGTTGTTGTTGTTGTTGTTGTGGTCTTCAGTCCTGAGACTGGTTTGATGCAGCTCTCCATGCTACTCTATCCTGTGCAAGCTTCTTCATCTCCCAGTATGTACTGCAGCCTACATCCTTCTGAATCTGCTTAGTGTATTCATCACTCGGTCTCTCTTCACAATTTTTACCCTCCACGCTGCCCTCCAATACTAAATTGGTGATCCCTTGATGCCTCAGAACATGTCCTACCAACCGATCCGTTCTTCTAGTAAAGTTGTGCCTCAAACTCATCTTCTCCCCAACCCTATTCAGTACCTCCTCATTAGTTATGTGATCTACCCATCTAATCTTCAGCATTCTTCTGTAGCACCACATTTCGAAAGCTTCTATTCTCTTCTTGTCTAAACTATTTATCGTTCATGTTTCACTTCCATACATGGCTACACTCCATACAAATATTTTCAGAAACGACTTCCTGACACTTAAACCAATACTCGATGTTAACAAATTTCTCTTCTTCAGAAAAGCATTCCTTGCCATTGCCAGTCTACATTTTATATCCTCTCTACTTCCACCATCATCAGTTATTTTGCTCCCCAAATAGCAAAACTCGTTTACTACTTTAAGTGTCTCATTTCCTAATCTAATTCCCTCAGCGTCACCTGATTTAATTCGACTACATTCCATTATCCTAGTTTTACTTTTGTTAATGTTCATCGTGTATCCTCCTTTCAAGACGCTCTCCATTCTGTTCAACTGCTTTTCCAAGTCCTTTGCAGTGACAGAATTAAAATGTCATCGGCGAACCTCAAAGTTTTTATTTCTTCTCCATGGATTTTAATACCTACTCCGAATTTTTCTTTTGTTTCCTTTACTGCTTGCTCAATATGCAGATTGAATAACAGCGGGGAGAGGCTACAACCCTGTCTCACTCCCTTCCCAACCACTGCTTCCCTTTCTGTAAATAGCCTTTCGCTCCCTGATTTTACCCCTGCCACCTTTAGAATTTGAAAGAGAGTATTCCAGTCAACATTGTCAAAAGCTTTCTCTAAGTCTACAAATGCTAGAAATGTAGGTTTGCCTTTTCTTAATCTAGCTTCTAAAATAAGTCGCAGGGTCAGTATTGCCTCACGTGTTCCCATATTTCTACGGAATCCAAATTGATCTTCCCCGAGGTCGGCTTCGACCAGTTTTTCCAATGGTCTGTAAAGAATTCGCGTTAGTATTTTGCAGCCGTGACTTATTAAACTGATAGTTCGGTAATTTTCACATCTGTCAACACCTGCTTTCTTTGGGATTGAAATTATTATATTCTTCTTGGTGTCTGAGGATATTTCGCCTGTCTCATACATCTTGCTCACCAGATGGTAGAGTTTTGTCAGGACAGGCTCTCCCAAGGCTGTCAGTAGTTCTAATGGAATGTTGTCTAGTCCGGGGGCCTTGTTTCGACTCAGATCTTTCAGTGCTCTGTCAAACACTTCACGCAGTATCATATCTCCCATTTCATCTTCATCTACATCCTCTTCCATTTCCATAATATTGTCCTCAAGTACATTGCTTTTGTATAGACCCTCTATATACTCTTTCCACCTTTCTGCTTTCCCTTCTTTGCTTAGAACTGGGTTTCCATCTGAGCTCTTAATATTCATACAAGTGGTTCTCATTTCTCGATATATGAAAAGCATTTCACTCAGTACAGTTGTATTTGGTATTAAGTGAAATTTGTATCTCGATTGAGGATATATTGGTACGAAGGATGTGTTGTCAACAAAGTAGAAGTAACTTTTGGTGTGAAGAAAGCTGCACAAATATTCAGGTAGATCTTGATAAGATTTTGAAGTGTTGCAAAGATTGGCAAGTTGTTTTAAATGTTCGGAAATGTAAAATTGTGCACGCCACAAAATGAATAAAGCTTAATATCCTTATGACTATAATATTAGCGAGTCATAGTTGGAATTGGCCAACGCTTGCAAATATCTCTATTGGGTAACGCTTTGTAGGTATATGAAATTAAATTGTCACAAAGGCTCAGTAGCAGGTAAAGCAGGCGCAGACTTTGGCCCATTGGTAAAGGAGTAGGAAAATGGAGTCAGTCTATTTAAGGAGATTGCATCACACTCTAGAATATTGCTCATATATGTGGAACCCATATCAATAGGACTAACAGGGGATATTGAGTGTATACAGAGAAGGACAGCATGAATGGTCGCAAATTTGTTTGCTCAGTTGGAGAGGAGATGAAGAAAATTGAGCTGACGTACACTTGAAGATAAATGCAAACTACCCCAGAAAGCCTATTTACAAAGTTTCAAGAACCATAGGAATATACAACTATTCTTGTGTCTCACTCCTTCAGGTATTGCAAGAACAAGATTAGATGAGTTACGGTGTGCCTTGAGGTGCTGAACTTTCCAACTGCATGCGATTTTCCAATTGCTCTGTATAAAATCGCGCATCAGTTTTATTTGATAATTAGAAAAGAAAAGCTTGTCTTAAAGGAATGGAACAAGAAAGCCAAAAACTTGATTTAGATGGCTTTTTAAATTGACATTTAACATACATAATGCAGAAAATGTGTAAAGCACGTTCAGCATTATAAATGCAGGATAAACGTGCTGATAATTTTTCTGAGTGTTTGCAGCACCATGTCTGTTAGAACAGTCACCATTGTTGTGGCTTCTTTTCATGCAGCATCAGAAAGACGAGCACTGACAGTGGTGCATCCAGCAACAATGCTGGAGAAAGGAGTGTCAGCACATTGTCTTTTCAGACAAATCCCAGCTTTGACTACAGCATCATTTTGATGCTTGATGCTCCGAGAACAATTGTTACCAGATTGCATTTGTGATTGTCATCTGAAAGCGAGGGTACATTTGCAGGCTAATAAAACTGATTACAATATTGCTGGTGCAAGAACCTATATGTTTAAGTGTGTGGGTGAGACTTGAGAACTTGCAAAATGTGGCTTCCAGTGTTCCAGAGCAACAAAGTAAGATTCAGTGGGAAAATAGTAGTGACTTCTGGTGTGCAAATAGCCCAGAAATCATAACTAACACACTAACAGAGTGCCCCATGGCATTTTACAAAAAGAGTTGAAGGCACATATGTGCAATGTCCTGGCTTAAACATTCTCGCTGTGCTCCATACATAAATGGAATGGAAGTAGTTCTAATAACCATTAGAATGGGAAATAACCTCTGCTGTGTATTTTGCAGTTGTTCGCAGAGTACGGATATAGACGGGAATAGGAAGAATTACTGCTTAATTGCAACTTTGCTTGCTGTAATTAGTCTAAACTTCTCTTCGCAGTCTTTATGGGAGTGAGGCATAGAGGGCTGAAGTATATTTCTAGATTCTACATTTAATACAGATTCTTGAAATTTCGCAGGAATATTGACGTGCTGCCAAATCAGGTTTTTTTTTCAGCATTTCTGTGCTGCTTTCCCACAAGTCAAACAAACCTGTGACAATTTGTGCTGCTCTTTTTTGAATCATTGATATCATTTCTGGTGTAACATGTTCATAATGGTGTGGAAAACTGGCCATCATTTAATACGAAATATTGCTGTGGTAAACTAATTTTGATCCTTGAGTAATTGATCAAGGTGCAAACAACAGGAAAAGATATGTAATAGGAACATTGTGAACTTGAAATCGATGTTGCCCTAATATTGTGCCACTAAATATCCTGTAGCAGTCCAGTGACTTTCAGAAATATTCTGCAATCTGACTACTGCACTGGATAAGGTAAGCTGCTGGCATTTCATAAACTGCCTCCAGCTTCCAATAGGTAAGAAGACATACAAAAACATGATGCTTCAACTTTCCATGGGAAAAATGGAATATATTGCTGCCATTTAAACATGGCCATGCCCACCTTGAGTTGAAAAACATCTGCTGTCGTGGAAAAATCAGTTGCCCTTCAGCCAGCGTAGTAGTCACAGACAACACCCCATCAGGGATTACAGAAAAACTGGCATATCATCTCCAGGCTGAACAAAGCAGTCAGTCTTCTAGATACAGGCAACTAACTCTGACACACTCAAAGCCTAGGACTGTCCCACTGATGTGGCTAGGAAATGACATGTTACAGTTTGTCCTGGAGGAAAACTCACCTCAGGCCTTGTTATTTTTCTCCACCACATCAAAGCTCAGCAAACTGCTGCAAAGTAATTCTGAATTTGTTTTTCCTGCTTTGACTGTTTTGTATTTGTCAAGCAATAAATTGTCACAAAATTGTGCTCTTGCTGCAGCTGTGACAATTGTTTGACAATTAGACTTTTAAATTAAAAGGTATTCTGATGGATCCAGTGACATAATAATTCCATAGTTGTAACTAAAAAGTTATTGACCGAAGAAACTCACATTCGTGTGTGTGGTCAGCTAGCTCTTTCAAGCTCCAGCTAGCAGTTTTGACAACTGCAACCACCATTACATTCACTGAGTGTGTGATGTGTGACCACTCCAAATTTCTGGTTTGGCTGTGATGTATACAGTGTGTGTGCGGTAAAAACTTGATTAAATCTGTTGTTGTTGTTGTTGTTGTCGTTGTCGTCTTCTATCCAAAGACTGGTTTGATACAGTTGTCCACGCCACTCTATCCTGTCCAAGCATCTTCATCTCTGAATAACTATTACAGCCTACATCCTTCAGAATCTGTTTACCATATACATCTCTTCTTCTCCCTCCAAGATGTTTACACACCACGCTTCCCTCCAGTACTAAATTGGTGATCCCTTGATGTCTCGGATTATATCCTACGAACCGATCCCTTCTAGTCAGGTTGTGCCACAAATTTCTTTTCTTCCTAGTTCTCTTCATTACCTCCACATTAGTTACGTGATCTACCCATTTTATCTTCAGCATTTTTCTGTCGCATCTCGTTTTGGAAGCTCCTATTCTCTTTTTGTCCAAACTGTTCATTTTCCATGTTTCACTTCCATACATAGCTACACTTCAGACAACTACTTTAGAATTCTTTCAAGTGTCTCATTTCCTAATATAATTCCCTCAGCATCATATGACTTAATTTGACTGCATTCTGTTAGCCTTGTCTTGCTTTTATTGGTATTCATCTTATATCCTCCTTTCAAGACCCTGTCCATTCTGTTCAAATGCTCTTCCAAGTCTCTGTTTCTGACAGAATTACAATGTCATCAGTAAACCTCAAAGTTTTCATTTCTTCTCCCTCAACTTCAATTCCTTCCTCAAATTTTTCTTTGGTTTGCTTTACTGTTTGCTCAGTCTATGAGATTAATATCATTTATAGGCTAAAACCCTGTCTCACTCCCTTCTAAACTACTGCTTCCCTTTCATGCCTCTAGACTCGCCATCTGGTTTCTGTACAAGTTGTAAATAGCCTTTTGCTCCCTGTATTTTAACCTGCTACTTTCAGAATTTCAAAGAGATTAGTCCAGTCAATATTGTCAAGCCTTTCTCTAAGTCTACAAACACTATAAACATGTTTTTCTCTTTGTGTAATCTACCTTCTGTGATAAGTGGGTACAATCTATATTGTCTCGTGCTCGCACATTTCTGCAGAATCCAAACTGATTTTCTCCAAAGTCAGCTTCTGTCACCTTTTACATTCTGCTTCTGTAAAGAATTCGTGATAGTTTTTTCCCACCATGACTTATTAAACAGATAGTTTGATAACATTCATACCTGTCATCACTTACTTTGTTTGGAATTGTAATTATTACAGTCTTCTTGAAGTTTGAGGGTATTTCGCCTGTCTCGTACGTCTTGCACACCAAATGAAAGAGAGTTGTGATGGTTGGCTCTCCCAAAACTATTAGTTAATCTGACGGAATGTTGTCTATTCTCAGGACCTTGTTTCAACTTAGGTCTTTCAGTGCTCTGTCAAATTCTTCTCATGGTATCATATCTCCCATATTATTATAATCATCATCATCATCTACGTCCTCTTCCATTTCTCTAATACTGCCTTCAAGTTTATCTCACTTGTACAGACTCTATATATATTCCTTCCACTTTTCAGATTTTCCTTCTTTGCTTAGTTCTAGTTTTCCACCTGAGCTCTTGATATTCGTGTAGCTGCTTCTCTTCTCCAAAGGTCTGTTTAATTTTCCTGTAGATGATATCTGTTTTTGTTACTGAAATATGCTTCTAAATCCTTACCCTCTAGCCATTCCTGCTTGGCAATTTTGTACTTCCTGTCAATCTAATTTTTTAAACTTTTATATTCCCTTTTGCCTGCTTCATTTGCTGCATTTTTAATTTTTCTCCTTTCTCAGTTTAATTCAATCTCTCTTGAGTTATCCAATGATTCCTACCAAGCCTTACTTTTTTGCCTATATGATCCTCTGCTGCCTTCATCCTGTAGTCATCTCATTACTGTCCCTATCACGTCTCTGAAAGTTCCTTAGTAAAGAAAATTCCCCACGATTGGTTGCCTCAAAATTATTATTAATATTTGACTAAGACTGGCAGAACTGTTACCCTACTTGCCACGGCCTTTGCACAGTATTGCTGGGGTGTACTAGAGAATAATCCAAAGATTTGAGTTTTTTCATGATGGCTGAAAACTTTTCTAGTACTCAGCTCCAGGCTTAAAATTTATGGGAAAGACAAGCTGCCTGTGAAAGTAAATCCCCCCCCCCCCCCCCTTCCAGAAAAACAAGAAAATATCTTTTTCAAGCCACCACAAAATGCTGCTCTGAACAACATTATGCACTTAGGATCAGCTTGTCTACCTGTCCATCTGGATACACAAGTGTTCCATCTATTTTCTGTTAGACCCTTTCGCTGTCTCTTTTGTCAGATGTGCTTTCAAAAATTCCAGTGGCCTTTCTTGCCACTTCGCATCTTTCACATTCTGCAGTGATCTGATAATGTGAAAAATGGCAAGTTGTATTCTGGTTTCCAGCCCACATGAAACTGCACATTCCCTTACACCTAGCTATCTAAGTCAGCTCAGAGGCCAGATGAAGGCAACAAGCCACCCGCAATACAGCCGTGATTGGTAAAACAGTGAAAAACCTTCAGTTTAAGGTTAGCTTAGCTTTGATTGGCCACTAATGTGGGATTTAATTTTACCTCGCTTCAAAGCCTGACTGGGAATAGTCTCTAATGGTAGTTGGTAGTGCAGAGAAGGGAGAAACAATTCTTACAAAATTGAAACTCGCCATAATCTCTCAAAATAGCTGTGGGCATAATACACATCTACATCTACATACATACTCCATAAACAGCTGTATGGTGCATGGCTGTGGGTACCTTGTTGCATTACTAGTCATTTCCTCTCTGTTCCTCTTGCAAATAGATTGAGCAATAATGACTGTCTAAAACCCTCTGAATGAACCATAATTTCTCATACCTTATCTTCGTGATCCTTACGTGAAATGTACTTTGGCTTGCATGCTGATCAAACCTACTGGTAATGTATCTAGCAGCCCGCCTCTGATTTGTTTTGATGTCTTCCTTTAATCCAACCTGGTGGGATCTCAAGCACTCGAATAGTACTCAGGAATAAGTCACACTAGTGTTCTACACACCATCTTCTTTATGGGTGAGCTACACTTTCCCACAATTCTTCCAATAAAGCTACCAACCTGACATGCTCTTTCCATTTCATATCACGTTCCAACATAACGTATGAATATTTAATCGAAGTGACTGACAAGCTGCACTCTGCTAATGCTGTATTTGAATTTTACAGGACTGTTTTCCTACACATCCACATTCACTTTGATTTTTCTACATTTAGAGCAAGCTGCTCTTGATCCCACGAACTAGAAATTTTGTCCAAGTCATCTTGTATATTAATATAATAGAAGGAAACATTCCACTTGGGAAAAATTATATATAAAAACAAAGATGAGGTGACTTACCGAACGAAAGCGCTGGCAGGTCGATAGACACACAAACATACACACAAAATTCAAGCTTTCGCAACAAACTGTTGCCTCATCAGGAAAGAGGGAAGGAGAGGGGAAGACGAAAGGAAGTGGGTTTTAAGGGAGAGGGTAAGGAGTCATTCCAATCCCGGGAGCGGAAAGACTTACCTTAGGGGGAAAAAAGGACAGGTATACACTTGCACACACGCACATATCCATCCACACATACAGACACAAGCAGACATATTTAAAGACCATCTTGTATATTCCTACAGTCACCCAACAATGACACCTTCCCATACACCACAGTATCATCAGCAAACAGCTGTAAATTACTGTTCACTCCGTCCACTGGGTCATTTATGTACATGGAGGAGGAGGGGACACAGTCCGGTTACACTTCCATGGGGCAATCCTAATAATACCGTTGTCCCTTGTCGTTAAGGATAACAAACTGGATTTTATTACTTAAGCAGTCTTTAAGTAACTCACGTATTTGGGAACCTAATCCATATGATCTGACCTTCGTCAACAATCTGCAGTGGAGCACCATGTCAGATGCTTTCTGGAAATCTAGAAATATGGAATCTGCTTGTTACTATCCATGGTTAGTAGAATATGTGAGAAAAGGGGAAGCTGAGTTTCACACAAGCAGTGCTTTCTAAATCCGTGCTGATCTGTGGAACAGAAGCTTTTCTGTTTCAAGGAAATTTATTATATTTGAACTTGGGATATGTTCAAGAATGCTGCGGCAAACCGGATGTTGTGGGTATTGGTGTGTATTATGTGGGGGTATGTTCTCTTAAATTTCTTACATGCTGGTGCTATGTGCACTTTTCCCATTTGCTTGGGACTTTACACTGGGCGATAGATTCACAGTAAATGCAGGCTAAGTAAGGGGCCGTTGCCGCAGGGAACCCCCTGTAAAACCGAATTGGTGTTCCAGCTGTGTTAGATGCCTGTCTACACCGTGAATGCTAATTTCTGTCTGTGTGAGAGTCTCTATGTCAGACAATGGTATGATTGTATAATTCTCTTGCGCAAAATCATTTCCTTCTGCTGTTTTCTGTTGCCACCCCACACTGGTCGACCAGTGACAGGATAGAAACATTTTACCTACTAAATGATTTTTTTGTGTGATCAGAATTTTCTCAGGCTCTTGGCAAGATCTTTCGCTAAGTTATGATTGCGGAAGTGACTGTATACTTTGTGTATTTCTCTTCATACGGATCTATGAATTTCTACCAATTTTTGTATGTCAACATTTGCGTGCTCCCCCCCCCCCCCCCCCCCCCGCCCCAACTGAGAAGTTAGAAATCTCTGTTTCCACAGCATTTCCCGGATTTGATTATTAAACTATAGAGGCTGTAGAATGAGATTTTCACTCTGCAGCGGAGTGTCTAACTTGGGTCCTAAGTTCGAGTCTCGGTCCGGCACACAGTTTTAATCCACCAGGAAGTTTTATAGAGGTTGTTTTCCATCCTTAATCCACATACTTAGCACATATGTCTCCAGGCTGTGATTTACAAATTTTAGAATATGCCCGTAATCTCTCTACTCTCATCATACTGAAGGTAAATGTCAGTATGTTGGGATGCTAAAAACTGCTTAACTGCTTTTTCTAGTGTAAACACTCTCCTGGCTTTCTTGATAGATTAACTTTTAGCAAGCATCATCACTGTGACCATATCGTGATCACTAATCCCCATTTCTGTTCTGACACTGTCGATAAGTGTAGAGCTGTTTGTTGCTACAATGTCTAAAATATTTACATTGTGCGTGGATTGTCTTGCAAGTGTTTGAGGCAGTTTACTGAAAATGTGTTCAGAAGTGCTTCACAAGACTGTCATTACCACCTTTGGTGAATCCATAGACATTCCAGTCTATACTAGGTAGGTTAAAGTCGCCTCCAAATTATATTACATGATCTGCGTATTTCCATGATACTGACCATAGATTTTCCTTGAATGACTCTAAAACAGTCACAGCAGAATCAGATGGCTGTTAAAAACATCCACCTGATTTCACCCAAACCTGTTATACGCATCAAGATAACCTCACTGTTGCACTCAAATTCAGCCTAGATAGAGATACTATTTCTGTTAACTGCAGTGAACACACACCCCTCCTTATGGTGTCTAGTCTGTCTTTCTGATGTACATTCCATGAATTGCTAAATATCTCAGAGCTTTCTGCTTAAGATTTCAGCCACTCTCGGCCCAAAGAATAATTTGAACATGAGAAATTTCCTGGAGGAACTTTGTCATAAACACTTCATCAATTTACTCTTAAAATTTTGACTGTTGTCGTGTGTCTACTTTATATCTGATCTAATTTCAGGCTCTGCTTATAAACTGATGAGCATTCATCAGATGACCACGAACAATTGCCTAGCCTTAAAAAATAAATAAATAAATAAAAATTGTGGACTCCACAATTATTGCGCTATTAGAGTAGCTACTTCCTGTGTATAGTGCATCCCTGACCTATCAATTCCTCACCCTGTAACACTGGTCAGAAATCTACAGCCCCGATCATCACAGAATTGATGAAACCTCTTGTTGCAACCCTCCACTTGGCTCCAAACCAAAGGATCCGTATTGACTCTGGATGCAATGTAGCACATTGTGAGCTCTGTTTACACACCGGGAGTGAGGCCAGATGTCTTCACCAGCAATCTATAGAAACTGAAGGTGTTCTCAGAATCCAAGCAACAGGTGTCATTGGTGCAGACTTGAGCAACTGCAGATTACTGCACCCTGCACCTTTGATAGCCTCAGGCAGGCAAGGCCACTTCTACATCTTGGATGAACCAGGTGCCCCTTCTCCTCCCCGTCTCACCCCCCCTCCCCTCCCTGCTTCCAGTCGGCACACTGAAAATTGGAATTCTTTCTGGCCTTGAACATTATTTTGCTAATGACTCCATAACACACCTAACATTAGAGCTCTCGCTAACTTGTAAAGCCCTCTTTCTGTGTGCTTGCTCGGATCTTGCTGAAGGTGCAAGGGTGAATGGATGAGGCCAGACGAGCAGCCTCCACATTGGCTCTCCAACTCGAATGATGCGATTGCGTATCGAGGTGCCACATGCCCTGCAGTGAGTGCAGATACCCCACATCAGGTACATTGGAAGGTGCCTTGACAGTAGAGATCATGGGTGAAACAACTTAAGTTTGAGGTGTTCTATGCAATGTGCCAGTTCCTCTGCTGCTGCCATACCCCAAGGCAGCAGCCTGCAGACAGCTGACTGTGACCATCAGTGTCTTCAGCTGTTTGTGAACTGTGGTTAGCTCCTGCCGCATCCACACACAGCGTGCAAACACCAAATCCGTCCTGCTACTTGTAACTTCGAGAATTGAGCTAGAAAAACAAACATAAAAAGCTATATTGTGATTCGCTAATCTTCTGGTGCTTCACATATTGAAGCTGATAGCTGACTGACTGTGATCGATGATTGCTGTCAGTCAAAAAGAAATGATGACTGCACAAATGTACACGTGACAATTATAGAAACACAGTACTACACAAAAGCATGCAATGTAGTTATCTCTCTCTCTCTCTCTCTCTCTCTCTCTCTCTCTCTCTCTCTCTCTCTCTCTCTCTCTCTCTCACACACACACACACACACACACACACACACCCGCGCGCGCGCGCGCGCTTGGATCACCTCTCAGAGAAGAAAAAAGCCATACAAAGTCTTCTGTCCAAACTGTCTCGTCTGGCACTATCAGTCAAAGAATGGTTGGCAGCACAGTAAAAAGAAGAAGAAGAAGAAGGAGGTAGCAAGAATTGACTGCGCCACTCAATACAATATTAGTCTATTCACTAGTGACAAAAGCTTGCAGTGGTCAGATGGGTCTTGACTCGAGAACAGACAAAAGTGTCTTCAATATCTCTCGCCTCAGAACAAAAAGTCGCATAAATAAAATATCTATCTTAGAAATTCTTTACGCAGATGATGTATGTATGACGGCTAATCCTCCTGAATCTCTCCAAACATACATGAACCTCCTAATGACTCCTGCAGAAGATTTGGTTTAGTAATAAGTATCATCAAGGCGCAAGTCCTTCAACAACAACCAAGGGGTTCCAATACAGACGACTGCAGTATTTAGCTTGACAATAAACCTTTAGAAAACGTGTCACAATTTAAACATCTAGATAGTCAAATTATAAGCGACAACAGCTTGACAACAGAAATTGCAGTTCGTATAGCCAATGCAGCCTCAGTTTACGGCAAACTGAATCAGCAAGTATGGAAATCACATGATCTCAGACTGCAAACTAAAATTGCAGTCTACAAAGCAATAATATTACCAACTTTACTCTACACCTCGGAAACCTGGTGCTGTTATAAAGCTGACAGTAGGAGGCTAGACACCTTTCATCTTCGCTGTGTGAGATCAATTCTCCGCATAAAATGGGAAGACCGTGTTCCAAACACAGAGATTTTGCGTCGTGTGAAATTGCTTGGCATTGAAACTCTTAATGAAACATCGACTGAGATGGAGAGGCCATATCATACGCATGGATGACAGTAACTTCCCAAAGCAGTGTTCTACTCAGAGCTCTCGTGTGGAAAGCGGCGGCTAGGTGGCCAACACCTGAGGTATAGACACCATCAAACGCCACCTCACAGCCTGTGGCATTCCGAGCAAATGTTGGGAGAAGCTTGCCTTGCACCTATCAGAGTGGCGTTCAACTGTACACAAGAGTGTGGAACAATTCAAGCATATCCTCCTAAAGAACCTGGACGATAAATGAAAGCTCCGCAAATCTAAGCCAAAGCCTAATTACATCTATACGTATAATTCCACTGGGCAACTATATTGCTCTTCGTGCAACCGGAACTTCAAAGCAAAGCAAAGCTTGGCTTTGCAAGCCACATCCGAGCTCGCCACAATACAGACTAAACTACTGACGGAGTCACATCGCTGGACACGGCGAGGTGGACATCATCATCATTCTCTAGTGTAAACTTATTTCTTTTCTTCACTCAAGGTGGTCCTTTCATTGTGTTTGATGGATGAGAACGTTATCCATGCTTCTACATACACTACGCTGTTACACAGTTTTGTCTGCTTGGTTCCAATGTGATTAACTCTGCCATCAAGTGACGTCTGGTGGCCACAGAAGTGTGTTAAAATTGATGCTTGGTAATTGATATGGTGTATAAGTTGCGTTGCTAAAATCTGAAAATGGTAATGGGCAAGACTTAACTCTCTTGATTTCAGGTGACACAGCTTTTTCCCTGATCAGATCTGCTTCTTTGCCAGCTCTGCTCCTGACCTGTATGGTCTTGTCAATTCAAGATAGTGTAAGCTTGGACAGAGGCTTGACAGGGGGTTTATTGCAGGGCTTAGCAGGTTCTGTTGCATTATACTTGTCCTCTCTTGAGCTAGGTTTCTTTTCATTGTCTATCTTGTATCCTCCTGCTAAGATACCACCTAATGTAGGAGCAGTACGATCTACCTGACCACCTTCTTAATCCCAAGTAAGGTCTGTGTATGAGTTTAGTGGCTCTCAGCTATATTTTTGAGCTATAAGCATTTAGATGTTGCAAATGCTAATTCAATGCAGCCCTTTTAAAAGGGACATCAATTTGGCAACTAGTTTGTCTTCTGTCAGTGATTGGTAAAGAGTTTTGACAAACTCATCCTATTACTGGTTACGCTCATTCTTTCATGTATTAGTCTGTCCTCAGTATCTTTTCATTTTCTGCATGAGGGACAGAATGGGCTTTCCTCCATACTGTCCCACGTACCAAGTACTACTATAATTTTGTTTGGTATCATGTTCCAACATTTTCATTTAATTAGAAATAATGTCACCTAAAATTATAAGCTGCTGTTAAGTGTTATTTTATTAATGAGTGCTTTCAAAGGCCATTTTTCAGTACAACTTGTTTTAACAGTAAGAGTGGCATTGAAATACTGTGATGTCAAAAAAGCAGCAGTAAACAAAAGGAAATTCTATAGGTAGGAAATTTGCTACTTCCCACTTCTTGTTACAAGCAACCTATAGGAGCCTCTAAACTTCTCAAATTACCCTTTCATACAGGTTTCCTTTCTGGGACTAAAAATATGTGCCTTACTTCACTTTTATTTCCTCCAGTCCATTCTTGCTAATGTAACTCATGAACTGTGATCGTTGCCACAGTGATAGATGTGGATGGACAGAATCTGCACCAAAGATTTTGATAATATAGTTTATCACTGCATGTGCCACAGTTCTGTGGAGTGGATATAGTCTCCGAAGTTTCCAGAAGGAATCTGATATTGTAAGAATGTGGGCCACCACTCTCCTACCATAGTTAAACATCCCATAAAGCGGACGCAGATAATTTTTATCGATCGCTTGGTTATCACACAGTGTGTTTTTCCCCAATAGCTTTCCGTTGTCATCTTACGATGACCCCTAGTGTAGGCGACATTCTGCTATGATTTTTGTTGTTTTGCAGCTCAGGTCATTAATACAACTCTTTGACATAAAACCTGGTCACCAGCTAGGCACCGTAGAGACCAAGCTCGAGCCATTCATGTAAGTGGCCAATAGGACTGGTCTCCCCTCAGAATTCTGAGTCCGGCCATCTGCACAAACTGAAAGTGTCTGGAAGAAGTGTCCTCTTCTTCTCAAGCTGTCACAGTGCTGTATCTGCTCGTGGCCTAGTGGTAAACATGAGATACAGATGTGTAGTCACAACTTTGAGTCCAGTTGTTCCTTTATTATTATTTTTAACCATATTTTGGGTGTCTGCTAAAGGTATCAATATGATGGTATCTCGCAGATAGTTGGTTTCAGTTTCTAACCAACCAGTAATATCAAAACCTTCTTCAAAAGAGCTTGTGATTGCTTCAAGGTCAGAACAGTTCTCACTCAAGTTTCCTCACCCTATAGCGGCCATCTGCCACTAGCTAATTAATGTCGGCAGCCATCTGTCATCACACCATGGGCATGTTTCTGCTCTCCCATTGATAATAATAAAATTGTTATTGTAGTTTGAATGACAGGTGTGGGGTGAGTGCTATTCAATATATCATGTCCGGAAACGATATAACTGTATCAATCATGATCTGATGTTCCATATTCAGGAAGTATCAGTAATTGACATCTGATGAACGATGACCATTTAACATTTTTGCTACATTTGCATTCAATAGCCAAAATTCAGAATTCGGATGTAGGAGTAATGCCTGCTCTAATTCAAAATACAAAATTCAGAAGGACAACTCTTACTGTGTTTTTACTTCAACTTCGTCAGCTTGCTCATTGAGCAGTCCTGTGTGGAATATTGTTACTGTTGATATGTTATTGTGCACTTATATTAACTTCTTAAAAAGAACTTAATAGCTGAGGTATAACAAAGGCATACACTCGAGCCGAGAGCAACATCAGTACATAGTATTGTGCATCTGGTGGCACAAAAGGATACTGTGCACTATGAATATGGAATAGCAAAAGTATACACAATTTTATTCCCATTTCTGTAATCAGGTTTCGGGACTAGAGCACAAGTTACTGATAATACTCAGATGCACTGATTGCATATTAAACGTCATAAAACTCTATCAATTATTTTTATCTCCTAAGTGTTCTGAAAACTGAGAAACTATTCACTAGACATGAGATGTTATTCACATTTGTGTAGCATCTCCAGTACTTACCTCAACAGTGAGCTTAGCGGCACCAGCACCCCTATGCACATTAAAAGAAATGACTGTGGATGAAATTATGAAAATGTTATCATATGGTGAGGAGAAAACTATAAAATGATACTCATGCACTCACCCCCACCTCACTCGTTACTTATTCTGTTAACATTATGAGTAAACAATAAATATCATCCCCCCCCCCCCCCGACTTATTATTATATGCCAGTTAAATGCCTGCACCTTTCTGCCAGCAACTTAATGCCTTTTGCAGCACACATCTTGTCGTGGAAGTGATAAACAAGTGTTACAGTTCATCACACCATCGTCGTATCGACACCTTCCCACCCGTAATCACTGTGGATGTCATAAATTGTGACACTAGACTCAGATTTATACCTACTTTACTTAGTTCTTGTTGTCATCTTTTCTGGCTAGGCATTTTGCTGTTGCTCTGAATACTGTTTTCATTCTTCCAGCCCCACCATTCAGAAAGTAGTGAAAATAAGTGACAGAATATCCCCTATGATCTAATAAGTAACAATATAGTAATAGTTAGTGAAGCTCACGAAACTCAATCAATCGTAGTATTTTTTTGAATGATTTCATGATGCTTTCAGCTGCTATTATCTTTATTTGATGTAATGTTGTACAGTTTTCGCCATAGGCCGTTATAAAGCAACTAAAATGGAAGCATTACACAGTAGATGCATTAGTATCACAGGAATTTAACTTAGAAACAAGTCATATACCAAGACATACTAGGCAAATTATAACTTATTTTACAGACTATTCTTTAATGGTATATCGTGCATGGTGTGCCCTTGCTCCTGTGATTGCATGTAGTTCTCACATTTTTTTTAGGCTCTCATTACTTTTGAATAGTTGTTGCAAAGCCCTTGACTCATTCCATGTCGAATTAGCACAGAAAAGTACAATTTTCAACCTAACCATCTTTGATTTTCATCAAATTTGGTGTGTTCATTGAACATGACGAGAATGAAAAATGCCAAATTAGTTTTAAACATTGCTGTTTCTCAGCAACCATTTATAATTTTCAAATATAGGAATTACACAGGCAGCGAGTAGTTGTCTGGTGCAGTGACCTAGGGTTCAACGACTCAGACTCAGTCTGTTGTGGTTCCTAGTTAAGCATATGTGCCAAAGGCTGGAACATGTTTTGTTTTATTTTTGACTTGAGTATATCTGCTTTAATTTCTGACCATTGTCTTCTTGCAGCATAATTTTATGTTTTCTCAAAATTTAATTCTGATGAAGACAGCTTTATAGGTGTCGTAACCTAGGTATGTGTACCAAATAGTTATTTGCAACTGATTGGCTGTGCAATTCTATGTTTGAATACCAAATAACAGAATTTTTGTGCAGAAAAGAAAACGATGAATTGGCCACTCAAAGTTCTAAAAATGTGCGGAAAATTTGGCAAACACTGCTGACAAAAATGCCTGTATCTTCTGTTCTAATACAGATAGAATAGGTAATTTTGGAAAGATCTTGAAACAAGCTTTTCAGTGGTATGCAAATTCGTCATATTTGAAGAATGTACACAGTTAAAGTGATCGCACTGAAAAACATGTTTATTGTTAAAGAGATGGTATTGCTGTAATCCATTCAGGAAAGATGGACACAACAGGTAGAACAAAAATCTGCGAAAAGTGCAAATGTGGATGGTTGATAAGATCAGTGGCACATTGACAAACTACAAAATATGTGATAGACGTAGAAAAAAATTAACTTGCAGACAAAGACTCGTGGCTGACCCAACTACATTGATCAAGTGGAAACAACAAACCTGCATAGTGCCTCAGATAAGTCACACACACCTGTAGCCTCAAAAATTGCTTTAGATGCATTAAATTATAGTTTAAATATCTCTTGGCAAGTCCCTGGTCAAAAGGAAGAGACTGGGAGAGAGGGCATATGTGCAGAAAACGTTCAAGCAAGTGTATGAGGTATTTCGAAGTAAATACTTACCTAGTATGGAAGAATATGTAGATATGAAATAAATGTTGAGTGTGAAATAACGCAATTGAAAGAGAAATTCAGTACCAGGATGACAAGGAGCAAGAAGATCCAAAGTGTGACAATTCTTCCATAATGAAAAAAGCAAAACAAATAGTCAAAGAATGTGGTACCTTAGAAACTCCCAATCCAAGACCTAAACGTGTCTTAAATGAACAAATTGTGAACGTTGTCATAGAATTCTAAAACGGGTACGATATAAGCCACTTTTTTTGCTGGGGAAGAAGGGTTTTGTTTGTATTAAGAAAAATGGTTTCAGGATTCTTAAACTAAAACAAATAGTGTTGGGAAACCTGCATGAACTGTCGGACATTCAAAGATGAATCCCAGGATTGAAAATAGGATTATCAAAATTCTTCCAGTTGCGACCCAAGAACTGTGTTTTGGCTAGTGCAACCATTACCCACAGTGTGTGTTTTTTCAATATTTACAAAAATGGTGATGCTCGTGCTGGAAGGTTCCAGATTAAAAGAAGTGACACATGATGCAGACTGTCAACGTAGCAACTACAAGCACTGTCTTGCTCAGATCATTTGTAATACTGCACAGCCAAAATGCTATATCTTCACATGTGAAAACTGCCCATGTACACATTCTATCATGACCCAAATGCAAGAGTTGTTTGATGAAAATGGAATTGATGAAATAACACATAAACTGTGGACGTGTACTGATAGAACAACTCTCAAGACATGTCTCATCTGTGGACAATGTCTTGGAAAACCCTGCAGACAAATTAAAAAAAGTTTTTGTTGTATTCCTTCATAGCTGTCCAACAGTCCGAATTTCTACATAATCTGAAAAAGACAGTTGATGACAGTTAATATATTGTAATATGTATAGGGTATTTAACCTGCAGGGTGAGGTGCAGGGGTTTCATTGGAACAATGCCCAAACCGCTGTTGGTCCATTTGTTGTTTATTATAGACCTCCAGAAAACTGTGCAGTCGATCACATTTCCTTTTTTATAATATCAGAATGCCTTAAATGTGACAGTGAGTGTTAATCTTTTTCAGTGTAACTTATTTAGCTTCATGGGATACCATTTCCATTGGACACCTAAGTATGTGTACTGTTTCTCAGATGGTGCTACAGCCCAGTATAAGAATCAAAAGAATTTTGCCAATGCAACTTTTCATCAGACTGATTTCAGTGTTTCTGCAGAGTGGCATTTCTTTTCTACATCACATGGCAAAGGAGCATGTGATGGTATTGCTGGTATCATCAAGAGACTTGCTGCTTGTGCCATTCTGCAGTCCATTTACAATCTTCAAATAATTACACCCAGACAGTTGTTTGAATGGTGCTCTAAGAACACAGCAGTGTGCCACTTTCATTATGCGACTAACAGTGAATGTTGATGAAGAATCTCTCTTTCAAGAGTGGTTTGCGCAAATTCACACAATTGTAGGTACTCAAAAGTTACATTGAGTTATTCCTGCTGGCCATTCAATATCCAAACAAAAGTTTTCTCCAGTTCTCCAGACATCAGGAATGAATCTCTTAACTAGGACCCAACAAGACACGCGCCTCAGTGATATCGCAGGTTTTTTTTTGTGGGCTTGTACAAAAGTAATTGGTGGCCTGGATGTGTTTTGAATGTTAGTGAATATACCAACGGCGTTTCAGTTACCTTCCTATATCCTCATGGGCCTTCAACTTCACCTGTATACTCTGAGAAACCTGACATCTTAACTGTGGACAAGGAGGACATTCTTACAAAGGTTGACGTGAGAACAGCAACAATGCAAACCTATTTCCTTTCACCAAAAGATGCACTAACATTGTCTGTTGATTCCCAGTATTGAGGTATGGTATGTCTAGATCACACATTTGTCATTTGTTTCTGTAAATCTGAACCTGTTTTCCATGCCTTTCATTCATGTGTCCAGTTGGGATAGCTATATCACGTTTTGCATCATTGAAGCTCAGATGTCGTAGTGTGCGACCTTGCATATTATAAGAGCTTGCTATTAGCCTGTTGACTGCACTAACTTACTGTACTATGTTATAACACCAACTGTTTAACAATAAACATGTTTTTCAGTGCTTTGTATCATACTATTAGAGTCTAAATGCAATTTATTTTGTATTAGTGCAATGCATTGCTGTACGTATTAATTTGTATCTCCTAATCCTATTGTCACCCCAACTTGATGTTTAACAATGTTGTATATTGTAACATGAAAAAGCAAATATATTCTTTCACGTATTTTGGAGGTGGCATGTTTTGAGATATTAAACGGCAAAGGTCAAGTTCACTGATCTTAATTGTGTACATTCTTTGAATATGACAAAATTGGATATCATTGAAAAGCTAATTTCAATGCCTTTCCAAAATTACCTGGTTCACTGTTCTATCTTTATTAGAACAGAGGTTACAGCCGTTTTTGTCATCATTTTTTGTCAGATTTTCCGCACGTTTTTAAAACTTCAAGTGGTCATTACTCTTGTCTTACTTGTGCTAAAATTCTGCAATGTGATATTTTTCGTTCTCTTGTCATGTGCAACACCAAATTTTTGTGAAAATCAGAGGGGGTCAGGTTAGCACCTGTGTTAATTTGACATTCTCGAATATAAGTACGATGTTTTTGATGTACTTGCACTAGGATGATTATAATTATTTTACTGAAATTCGTTAATTAATATATATTTTTATTCTCAAATATGTTAAAAATATTTATCATTAATCATTGGTGTAAATATGACTAGTAATTTCATTAAAATAACTTGGAAATATTTATTCTGTTGTGACAGTACATCATGTTTGTATGGTTGTTACAAAGATCTTATAGTAAAGCCAGTCGCAGTACTGTAATGAAAGAGCACTGAAAACCATGGAATCAAGTAAAACCTTTCATGACCTGCTTCATTGTGTGAGATATTTTGCAAGACAGTTCTGTTTATTTGAGAGTACAGCAATAATTATACATTCAGTGGTTCTGTGATGCTTTGTCATATAACTGGTAGAAAGCTGTCTAGGAATTTTCCATTTTTCAGATCTTTTTGTTCATTTTAAACGTTATCTGATTGGTCTTTCAGATGGATGCAAATTTCAATTTCTTCTATTGCATCCATGATTTTATGTTTTTGTAAGTTACATAATATTTTAGTGATTCATGATTTATAATTTATTTTGTGACAACTGCATATGTCATAGGAGCAAGGACATAAATTAAGAATTGCCCATAAAGTACTTTATAATCCACCTAGTATATCTTGGGATATGACTTGTTCCTATGTTAAATTCATGTGGTACTAATGCATCCATTCTACATACTTGAAAATGACCAAAGCCGAAATTGTAATAATACAGAGAGAATGGCAGCTGCAGACATTATCGCTATGAATATTGTAGAATCATAGGATGATTATGAAAAGCTTCTCTTTTTACTTGCAAAGCACTGATGTACAATCTCCAATGTTCTTAGGTTTCTGTTACTTAATTTCATGGTGGTCATTTTCAGCTACAATAAAATACAGAGAGTACATCCGACTTTAAATATACTTTTCCAGCAAGATTACAATCTAACGCTACAGTTGCACTAGTGCACAACTAGTGAGATGTATTGAAAAGGTGCACATTTTTTCGTTGCTGAGCTAGTGGCTAAGGCAAAAATAGGAAGGTTTCTCACAAAGTACATGATGAGAGAAATCATAATTTAGTTATAAAATAGCTTTATTGTGTTAAAAAATTAAATTTTCTGTTTCACTGCCACTTATTACGCAAGAATTGCTCAGAATATTTCATCAAAATTACAAGTAAATATCTAGAGCACTTAGTAGGATAATTCAGATTCAGTCCTGGAAGTCCATCGACTCTGGAGTTGTCAACCATTTTCCAGAAGGCACTTAAAATGCACGTATATTTTTGAGACAATATAAGTGAGTTGCAAACATTTGTCTTGCTGTTTGTGTAGCAGGACTTGAATAGTATCCTTTCTTACTCATTGCTTTCTGGTCAATGTCAGATACATATAAATGAAAGAGCAGTGCCTCTCAATTTATGACACACACACGAGTGGGCCAATGTTTGATGTAGTCTCTTCCCAAGAATTATTCTCTATATTTTGCAGGTTCGTATTTTCAAAAAGAACTAATGATCAGTAATAGCTTTTACTCTCATAAAGATTCATATTGGAAATATCAGTTTCAAGCTACTTTTCATATTCGGATGCATTGCAGTTTGTTTCTGTTGTCAAGACAACCACAGATGTTTGTGCATATTAACAATGTTATAATGTATTCTGTGTCGAATCTGCTGGCCCAACGACGATGTCCTCTGGCATGGCGTGGCTGTCAGCTCAGCACGTACAGTAACCAACTTGCAAGGCTGCTTTTACCATACTGCTGTTCGTCCGCTGTTGTTGTTTCAGCATCCTCAAACACATGGAACACAAAAACACTACACACAGTAAATCTTTTTACATAATTTTAACCTATTACATTTATGAATATTAACCATGAAACTTGTCAACTACTTAATATACGTAGTATATAGTATATATAGTATTCTTACTGCAAGATCATACATCAAACAGAGTTATGAAGGAAGGCAGAGCTGATCGGCAAATAATGTGATATTCACTCAAGAATATCTTAACGCGCCCCCCTCCAGCAGTTCGATATATGATTGAGGTCATAATTCACTTTTCCCTACTACACATTGAGTACTTTAGCAACATCATTATCATACATTTTTGGTATAGTACTGTTGATATTATTGCACATTCAGTAGCTATTCTTTGTCCAACAGTTCCATCTTTACATTATTAGTTCAAAGGTTCCCTTATTTACAATCATAATTTGTTCCCCTTATATAAAAAGTACATTATGCCCTTACTTACTTACTGTGTACCATTGCTTATGAATCTTTTTCTAATCAATTGTAGGCATGTAATTGTCTTTTGTCTGATTGACTCGTTAATACAGACAGTTTCATCTTTTTAAGTTTTTATGTTCAGAGTTACTGCAATATCTTATCAGCTAATATTCTTAGATTTTGTTCCTTTTGTTCAGATCAGTGTTTCGGTTCCAAACTAATGTAGCAGTGAAGCATTTGTAATTACTCACAATGTATAACCTTCTAAGGCCCTTTCAGTTAGTGCTACATACTTATTGATTATAACGTAATTTGGTTTATACTTTGATCCATAAAAATCCAGGTATTTTCTTATTGTATTGTTGTCTCTAAGCATACTAAATAGCATCTACAATCTTCCAGGAAATTTTGTAATACCGTAACTTGTACACCAGACTGCTACAGGCTATGAATTCTAGATTGCTCTGGTTTTCTTTTATGCTTAATAATACTTATATTAACCGTTATTATATTTCTTTTAAAGCTAAGATACTGTTGCTAATCACTATTGTGCCATACTGTGACCTGAAGTAGCATACTCAGCGGTAGGCATCCCTGTATCATTATCCAATGAAATAGGAGAGTCGCATGCAAAACAATATTTCTTACTTATTGAGACCATTATTCTCCCAAAATACTTTTTTCCTAAGGGTTTTTTTCCATTCATGCCTATAAATTCTCCTATCCCTAACATCCTTCCATTTACTTCTATATGAAAATAATAATCCTCATTGTTCACACCTTAAACCAGTAAATTGAATCTCATGAGTCTAATTTCATTATCCCTACCATTTGCTACTAGTCCCTGGACATTTATCATACCTAGGATATGCCTTACTGTATATGCTTTCTTTCAGCACCACTCCTTTGTATTCATTGTCCTTTAAGTCAGAATCTCTTACTTTATACCCCAGCACTCACCAGAATATAAACTGCTACTTGGAATTTATTATACACAAGCAGTCTACGTTATTTGGCAGCATTGTCACCTGGATTGCTTTGTACACCTTTTCCTGAACATTCTTCACATCTATGATCAAGTTAGTCCTTGCTTTAGAGAATCGTAGTATGCAGTTTTACACAGAGTGGCCTGTTACGTCTTGTGTCCTTAGCTTTTTTTCGCAGCTTCTAAGTTTTTGTTTCGAAAGTGGAATACTTTATACCCTGATCTACCTCTTTGTTCTCTTTTTGGCAGTGAGAAGTACAAGCTTTTAATCTTTCCTGTCTTAACACTACGCTGTCCGGCAACACCAGAGTGGTGTCATGCACGAAATAGTGGTCAATGGTCGGCAACAGTACGGTGGTGTCATGAACATAGTATCGCACAGTGGCCAACGACAGCACTTTAGTATCCTTTGCATTCTGTTGGTGTTTTGTTTAGGCAACACTAAGTTACAGACATCAACAAGTTTGTTTTTATAAGTACTTGTGCCCTTTCATGATGGCAGACGAAAGAGACTATACGATGTTCTGGACGACTTGGCCGATTGGGAAGAAGACAATGGATATAAAAAAGATCAGAGTGAAGCAGAATCATCAGAAGATAGTGAAATACGTACAAGAAGAATTCAGCGAATGCTACGGGTGCCAACTGATTCGGATGAATCAAATGAGGAAGACAGTGCACAGTGGTCAGACTTCGATTTACCGAGGACCAATAATAAATTTCAAGGGTATCCGGGTCCAAACATATTTCCCAAAGATACACAGTGTGTCGAGAATATTGTAAAATTATATATTGGGAATGATCTTTTGAGTATATAATTGCAACGAAACCAACAAGTACTACAGTCAAAATTGCACCAGAAGGAAACTGGATTTAAAAAATGCCAAATTTGTTGACATTATGAGAACCGAACTTAGAAGATGGTTTGGGCTTGCTATCCTTATGGGAATTGTAAAAAAAAGCAAGGATCGATGTTTGTTAGTCAACAAATCCTTTGATACACACGCCAGTATTTCGCAAAACAATGTCCCGCAACCAATTCAGACAAATATGATCATTTTTACATTTTTCTGACAACAGTAAACCGGGTAATGCTGACCAGCTTATCAAAGTGCAATTTGTAATTGTAAAGAAACTGTTAATCTAAGTCAAAACATCTAAATTGATTAAGGAATGATACCGTGGCGCGGACGGTTAAATTTTAAAGTTTACAACCCGTCAAAAATTACGAATATGGCACACTCATTCGGATGCTGTGTGATTTGAGTATGGGATACATTTCCTCATTCAAGATATATACCGGTGCTGGACAGCTCTTAGCAAAAACAGTGGTGGAACTATTGACACCTTCTTATGGAAAGTTTCATCACCTCTACGTGGATAATTATTATAACAGTGTATAACTTGCAGAGAAGTTACTTGAAACCAAAATTCGAGTTTGTGGAAAGATATGGCAAAATTGAGGATTTCTGGAAAAATTAAAGCACGGAAAATTCAATGTGCTCAAGGCTTGTCATAAGTGGAAAGGTGAAGTACTCGCACAGGTATGGAGAGCTTTGAAAACTAAAATGATGTGAATGATCTCTACGTAATGACACTTCGACTGACACTCAAAGAAAATGTAGAAAAACCAATTACACAATAAAAAAAACCTGAAAGTGTATTAGACTACAACAAATACATGAAAGGAGTGGATCGGGCAGACCAATATTTGAGTTGATTACCTTATATACAGAAAAACTATAAAATGGTCAAAAAAGGTTTGCTTGTACCTCTTTAATTGTGCATTATTTAATGCATTCCATACATGGCAATATTTCAATACAGAACACAAGAGTCTCCGATTTCATGATTTTCCATTGGAAATTTCTGATTCGTGGATAAAAGACCATGTACCTGCTTCTGAGCAAAGCTTGTAGGTTGCCACTACATTGTGTACATCTCGTCATGATCCAGTTGACAGACTTTCCAGTCACATAAAGTAACACCAACTAATACATATTTCCAAAACGAATAAACAAAAATGAGGACACTGCCATGTATGTTCCAAAACAAAAAAACAACAAACAACTTAATGTGCAAGTCTTGTGAAGTTGTGTTACATCTTGGAGACTGTTATGCTGCATATCACATGAAAGACAAATACTAAGTATCAAAACAATGCAAACAAACAAATTTTGTATATCTAAAAACAAAGATGATGTGACTTACCAAACGAAAGCGCTGGCACGTCGGTAGACACACAAACAAACACAAATATACACACAAAATTCTAGCTTTCGCAACCAACGGTTGCTTCGTCAGGAAAGAGGGAAGGAGAGGGAAAGACGAAAGGATGTGGGTTTTAAAGGAGAGGGTAAGGAGTCATTCCAATCCCGGGAGTGGAAAGACTTACCTTAGGGGGAAAAAAGGACGGGTATACACTCGCGAGCACGCACACACATATACAGAAACAAACAGACATATTAAAAGGCAAAGAGTTTGGCCAAAACTCTTTGCCTTTTAATATGTCTGCTTGTGTCTGTATATGTGTGGATGGATATGTGTGTGTGTGTGTGTGTGTGTGTGCGAGTTTATACCCGTCCTTTTTTCCCCCTAAGGTAAGTCTTTCCACCCATGGGATTGGAATGACTCCTTACCCTCTCCTTTAAAACCCACATCCTTTAGTCTTTCCCTCTCCTTCCCTCTTTCCTGACGAAGCAACCGTTGGTTGCGAAAGCTAGAATTTTGTGTGTATATTTGTGTTTGTTTGTGTGTCTATCGACGTGCCAGCGCTTTCGTTTGGTAAGTCACATCATCTTTGTTTTTAGATATATTTTTCCCACGTGGAATGTTTCCCTCTATTATAAACAAATTTTGTATTTATTTACTTATGTATATCTTCGAAATTTCATGAAAGTAGGGGAACAGGGTTGAAAACTTATGAGAACTAATGAGATTAGTAAAATGTAACAATTTATAATCTACCAATAATGTCAAGAACGGCCGGCGACAAGCCAAGTAATCCGAATTAACGCTGCTGGCGCCAAGAGAATAAATTTGTACGAGACGTGCGGACGGCAAAGTGTTAAGATCTCTAAGTTTCAATGCTTTCGGGTATGGCTTGTCAGTTGTTTCCCAAGGACCATTGTTCTTAAACAAAATTTAGCGATTTTCCTTTTAAGTTTTTAACTGCAGCCATGAATCTTAATCAATATTGGCTCCCCTTGATGGAACTTGGGTATTCTGGTATTTACATTATGTCTCTTTCATTGACTCTTCGCACTTGAAATGAGGTTTTGCTTAACTTGTTTTTGTAGTATACGTTTTTGCATTTGATGTCCTGGTGACCATAATAACTTAGCTAATAACGGTTCCCCTATAATCTTTAGGCCCACAATTTCATAAGGTGCTAAATCTGAGCTTAGGTGTAGTTAGTTCATTCAGTAAGGTTTCAAATTCGCCAATCATTTCGGACCATTTCCTGTGTCGTTTGTTACGGTATGTTCTACAAAGGCGTCAGATTGCTTTCACAATTCTCTCTGTCGGATTACTGGATGGATGGCACACTGAAATTTTCACACGTTTTACATTATAATTACGCAGGCCAAAGAAAAATTTTTTTTTTTTTGAAAAAAACTTTTTTTACTTTGATAGTTGATCTCTATAGATTTTTATGAGCTGAATCCAAATCTGACTTAGTTTTTTTTGTATCGCCCATAGTTTTCAAGCAATATGATTTTTATTATATAGTATAAATATCCTATGCTCTACGGTAAATGGGGAAATGAATGAAACACTTTGTTACAACATAAGCTACTTAAAACAATGATGTGTGTTAATAGAGGTTTCACTTGTCAGCTGGAATTTGTTTGTATTTCCTTTCTCGTTTTTCTTTAAAACCTTCTTGTGTAACTTGCTGAACTTCTTGGTGAAGTGACCAACTGTAGTCCCCCATCACGTTGGTGTTCCAGCGATCTTGGTAGTGTTTTTCCATCACTTTAATGTCCTGGTGAAAATTCTCTCCTTGCTCCTTACTAACATCTCCCATATTGTCCGGCATGTAATCAAGGCGACTGTTCAAAAAGTGAACTTTCAGGCTAATTCAACATCCTAAAGTTTTAAACTTCTTTAACATTGTAGCGATAATAGAAACACATTCTGGGTCTTTTTCATGTCCTATGAACTTCATAATGACTTGCTTGGATGATACCCATGCTTCTTTCTCATCTAAGGTCATTGTGGATTCAAAGTTAACATCAAACATCAATTTTCTATTGTCAGGTCCAACAAAGACGCCTTCATTTAGATTAGCTTCTGAAAGGTGTGGAAACTTTATGCAGAGATACTTAAAACATGATCTATCTTTAGGCAAAGCCATTACAAACTGTTTGATTAGGCCTACCTTAAATGTAGAGGTGGTAGAGTATGTTTTTTTGGATCTACAAGGTTTTTGCGTACAATGTTCTTCTCACCATGTTTTAAAGACTCCCTCACAAGCCAGTTCTTTCTGCACCAGTGTTGATACCTAGCCCTACTGTCCCATTCACACAAGAAACATGGAAATTTGGTAAAGCCACCGTGCTGACCAAGGAGAATGCATGTTGCTTTTAGATCTACATCTAAATCTACTTCCATCAACATCCATACTCTGCACCATCTACATCCATACTCTGCAAGCCACCTGATGGTATGTGGCAGAGGGTACCTTGAGTACCTCTATCAAGTTCTCCCTCTATTCCAGCCTCGTATTGTTCGTGGAACAAAAGACTGTTGCTATGCCTCTGTGTGGGCTCTAATATCTCTGATTTTATCCTCATGGTCTCTTCGCGAGATATATGTAGGAGGGAGCAATATACTGCTTGACTCCTCGGTGAAGGTATGTTCTCGAAACTTCAACAAAAGCCCGTATTGAGCTACTGAGTGTCTCTGTTGCAGAGTCTTCCACTAGAGTTTATCTATCGTCTCGGTATTGCTTTCGCGATCAGCAAATGATCCTGTTAAGAAGCGCGCTGCTCTCTGTTGGATCTTCTCTCTCTCTCTTCTATCAACCCTTTCTGCTACGGATCGTACACCGGTGAGCAGTATTCAACCAGTGGGCGAACAGGTGTACTGTAATGTACTTCCTTTGTTTTTGGACTGCATTTCCTTAAGATTCTTCCAATGAATCAGTCTGGCATCTGCTTTACTGACGATTAATTTTGTATGGCCACTCCATTTTAAATCACTCCTAATACCTACTCCCGGATAATTTATGGAATTAACTGCTTCCAGTTGCTGACCTGCTATATTGTAGCTGAATGATGAAGGATCTTTCTTTCTGTGTATTCACAGCACATTACACTTGTCTACATTGAGATTCAATTGCCATTCCCTGCACCATGCATCAATTCGTTGCAGATCCTCCTGCATTTCAGTACAATTCTCCATTGTTACAACCTCTTGACATATTAACAGCATCATCCACAAAAAGCCTCAGTGAATTTCTGATGTTATCCACGACGTCATTTATATATACTGTGAATAGCAACGGTCCTACGACACTCCCCTACGGCACACCTGAAATCATTCTTACTTTCGAAGACATCTCTCTATTGAGAATGACATGCTGCATTCTGTTATCTAGGAACTCTTCAATCCAATCACACAATTGGTCTTATAGTCCATATGCTCCTACTTTGTTCATTAAACGACAGTGGGGAACTGTATCAAATGCCTTGTGGAAGACAAGAAACACGGCATCTACCTGGGAACCCGTGTCTAAGGCCCTCTGAGTCTTGTGGACGAATAGCGCAGGCTGGGTTTCACACGATCGTCTTTTTCTAAACCCATGCTGATTCCTACAGAGTAGATTTCTAGTCTCCAGAAAAGACATTATACTCGAACATAATATACTACAACAAATCGAGGTGAGAGATATATGTCTATAGTTCTGTACATCTGTTTGACGTCCCTTCTTGAAAACGGGGATGACCTGTGCCCTTTTCCAATCTTTTAGAATGCTACGCTCTTATAGACACCTATGGTGCACCGCTGCAAGAAGGGGGCCAAGTTCCTTCACGTATTCTGTGCAAAATCGAACTGGTATCCCATCAGGTCCAGCGGCCTTTCCTCTTTTGAGTGATTTTAATTGGTTTTCTATCCTTCTGTCATCTATTTTAATATCTACCATTTTGTCATCTGTGTGACAATCTAGAGAAGGAACTACAGTGCAGTCTTCCTCTGTGAAACAGCTTTGGAAAAAGACATTTAGTATTTCGGCCTTTAGTCTGTTATGCTCTGTTTCAGTACCATTTTGGTCACAGAGTGTCTGGACATTTTGTTTTGATCCACATACCGCTTTAACATAAGACCAAAATTTCTTAGGGTTTTCTGCCAAGTCAGTACATAGAACTTTACTTTTAAATTTGTTGAACGCATCTAGCATAGCCCTCCTCACACTACATTTTGCTTCGTGTAATTTTTGTCTACAAGGCTTTGGCTATGTTTATGTTTGCTATGAAGTTCCCTTTTCTTCCGTAGCAGTTTTCTAACTCGGTTGCTGTACCACGTTGGCTCTTTTCCATCTCTTACGATCTTGCTTGGCACATACTCATCAATGCATATTGTACGATGGTTTTGAACTTTGTCCCTTGATCCTCAACACAATCTGTACTTGAGATAAAACTTTTGTGTTGAGCCGTCAGGTACTCTGTAATCTGCTTTTTGTCACTTTTGCTAAACAGAAAAATCTTCCTCCCTTTTTTAATATTTCTATTTACGGCTGAAATCATCGATGCCGTAACCGCTTTATGATAGCTGATTCCCTGTTCTGCATTAACTGTTTCAAATAGTTCGGGTCTGTTTGTCACCAGAAGGTCTAATATGTTATCGCCACGAGTCGGTTCTCTGTTTAACTGCTCAAGGTAGTTTTCAGATAAAGCACTTTAAAAAATTTCACTGGATTCTTTGTCCCTGCCACCCGTTATGAACGTTTGAGTCTCCCAGTCTATATCCGGCAAATTAAAATCTCCACCCAGAACTATAACATGGTGGGGAAATCTACTCGAAATATTTTCCAAATCACTCTTCAGGTGTTCTATCACAACAGCTGCTGAGCCAGGGGGCCTATAGAGACATCCAATTACTATGTCTGAGCCTGCTTTAAGCGTGACCTTCACCCAAAACATTTCACATTTCGGATCTCCGTCAATTTCCTTCGACACTATTGCACTTCTTATCGCTATAAACACGCCTCCCCCTTCACTGTCCAGCCTGTCTCTGTGGTATACATTCCAATCTGAGTTTAGGATTTCATTACTGTTTACGTCTGGTTTTAGCCAACTTTCTGTCCCTAGTACTATATGGGCGTTGTGACCATTTATTAATGAGAGCAGTTCCTGGGGCCTTTCTACAGACACTCCTGTAGTTTACTATTACCACATTAATATTGTGATTCCCTGTTGCGTTTTGCCTACTGCTACCTTGTCGCGCCTCAGGGGCGTCTTGTCGAGCCTAGGGAGGGGATTCTGTAACCTAAAAAAAACACATGTGCACTCCACACATACTCCGCTACCCTTGTGACCGCTTCCTGCGTGTAGTGCACGCCTGACCTATTCAGGGGGACCCTACATTTCTCCACCCGATAGCGGAGGTCGAGAAATTTGCAACCCAGATCTCCGCAGAATCATCTGAGCCTGTGGTTTAAGCCTTCCACTCGGCTCCAAACCAGAAGACCATGATCGGTTCTGGGAATGACACTACAAATAACTCAGATTCCACCCTGTGAGCCTTCACCAACTCCTCCAACCGTCTGTATCAACTGAGGCTGACCCCAGAACCCAGACGGCAGGATTCATTGGTGCCGACATGAGCAACAATTTGCAGTTGGGTGCACCCAGTGCTCTCTATCGCTGCCAGTAGGCCCTCCTCCACATCTCGGATGAGATCCCTCCTGCCAGCAGACAGAGTGAACACTGGCCTTCTTCCCCAACCTTTCTGCTATTTCCCTAAGGGGCGCCATCACCACATACCATCCAACCATGAGCAGAATAGCCTATTTTATTTAGCACGATTTCTAGGTTTTCATAGCTTTCTTTCAAATATACAGAATGTTCAACAGGTATAGATGCATACATGTTACCATTGTGTAATAAAATAGCCTTTAAACTAGTTTTGCATGTATCGATAAACAGCCTCCAGTCTTTCTTTTTGTATTCAATGCCAAACTCATTCATCAGACTGGGAATGTCTGAGCAGTACACTAAATCACCTTCTTATTGAAAAAACTTGGAAAATTGCTGTTATCTCTTTCTATACATGTATATGCTGGCTCCAACTGCCAATAAGTTATTTCCTTTTAATCTAGAGCCAAGCAATTCAGCTTTTTTCTTTCGTTAAGCCCAGATCCCTAACCAAATCGTTAAGCTTGGACTGAGTAAACAGTATGGGCTGAATCTACACCATGCCCTACTGCTCGGATGTGCGGATGGAAGATTAGGGTAGCTTATTACCTTCTTGTTTTTCGAATTATGACCAGTAATGTCAACACTGCAAAAGTAACAATCGTTGGAATGATTTCTTGGTTTCCTCCATATCATAGGAACAGCAAATCTAAAGGCTTTTTTTCTCCTTTTTGGACCATTTTCTCAGATCTTCAACACACACATAACATACCTTATGTGATGCCCAAGATTTATCTTGATCGCCAAGTTTAGATCCAAAGCATGATAGATAAACCTTTTTCACAAAGTCTGTAATGTTTCTTTGGTGTTTTTTAATCACAAATTCACCACAAATATAACAAAAACTGTCAGCAGAGTTTTTACAACCGTGATTAGACATTGTACTGAGCACATGTACAGGAAATGGGAAAGTGAGGTTAAGTTGACAGTAAACAAAACACCATCTGTTAAACACAAAATAGAATCAACCTTTTTTACCAACATACATTTTTCAGCAGTGCTTACAACTTCATCTACATTGATTGCATGTCCTTTTTTAATTATTTTAACTATATAAAAATTGTTAAATTCTTTTAAAAATTGCTTAAGTTAATAAATTTAACTGTAAAATGTGAAGAAATGGTGGGTGATAGTTTTTTAAGTATCGTATTTGGATTTCCCATCTTAAAAAACATAATTATTATTATTATTGGTGTTTTGCCCTTAAAGAGCGCATTTGGACTAAACTACATGGCCAGTTCCTTTTGCTGCCTTCCTTGCTGCCCAAACTTCCCTCATTCGCTCGCTGTGTTTCTGTTTCCGGTCCTTTGTCCATGCTTCTTGTCGGCTTCGTGTCTTCGGCTTCATCTTGATTGCCTTTTTGGTTGCCCATATTTCTTTCATCTTCTGGCTGTGATCTTGCTTTCGTTCTTCGGTCCATTTTATGCCTGTTCGTTTGTCGCATTGTATCTCATGTAGTTTACTTTTCTTAATGATGTTTCTGAACTTTATTCTGTCGTTTATTGTGTCTGCTGTTATGTTGAGCTGGTTCAGGTCGTTTTCTACCTCTGCCACCCATTTGTTGTTTCTAGTGGTTACCCAGTCAAAGATCTGTTTGGTCAGCCTGTGTGATGGCATTCTGTATAGGTGTCCATAGAATTGTAGTCTGCGTTTTCTAATCTTTTCTGTGGTTGTCTCCGTATGTTTGTACAGTTCCTCTGTAGGTTTCTTGATCCATATTCCATTGTTGTTAGTTGCGCCAAATATTTTCCTAAGTATTTTCCGTTCTACTTTTTCTAATTGTCTGATACGTGTATGCCCTCGGATTAGTGTGGTCTCTGCTGCATATAGTGCCTCGGGGAGCACCACCGTGTCGTAATGGCGTAATTTGGCTTTTTGTGAGATAGACTTCTTGTTGTAATGATTCCACACCACTTTGTATGCCTTGTCCAGTTTAGTCTTTCTTTCTTCATTTGAGTTTCTGTTATGTCCACTCATTTGTAGTGTTTCACCGAGGTATTTGAAGTTTGCTGTTTTGTAAATCGTGCCATACTTTGTGTTCAGAGATGAGAGTTTCTTTGTGCTCATAAGCTGTGTCTTTTCGTAAGAGATCTGTAGTCCAGTTTGGAAGCGATTTCGTGCAGTTTTTCAATAGCGTCTTTTGTTTCCTTTATACCTTTCGTGACAATTGCCAAATCGTCTGCAAAAGCCAGGCATTTAATCTGTAGGTTTCCTAAGGTTATCCCCTGTTGTGATGTTTCCCATTCTTTTATGACCTTATCTAACACCAGATTGAAAAGGAGAGGTGAGAGGCCATCGCCTTGTCGGACACCTGTGCGAATTTCAAAGGGCTCTGATAGTTCCCCACAGAACTTTACTTTGGAGGTCGTGTTGGTTAAAGTTTGCTCTATGATAGCCCGTGTTTTGTTGTCTACTTTGTATTCTGCTAGAATTTTGAAGAGAGTTTTCCGGTCGATAGAGTCGTACGCCTTTTTGAAGTCAACAAAGGTAATGATCAGGTTCTGTTTGTGTTGTAAAATCATTTTCAGGTTCCAAATTTGTTCCGCACAAGACCGCCCTTTACGGAAGCCTGCTTGGTATTCCCCAATCAAGTGGTCGGTTTGGCATTCTAGTCTGTTCAGTAAAGCTTTAGAGAGGATCTTGTATGTGACCGGTAGTAGGGATATTCCTCTGTAGTTGTTCGGGTTAGTCTTGTCACCTTTTTTGTGTAGTGGGTGTATCAGGGCAGTTTTCCAGTCGTCAGGAATTTTCATGGTCTTCCAGATGTCTTCGGATGTCTTTGGTGAGTTCTGGGTCTTGTAACTTCCAGATTTCCGCGATGATGCCATCTTCTCCTGGTGCTCTACGATTCTTGAGTGACTTTATTATTTCTTTAACTTCTTCTAGAGTTGGAGGTTCACTATCTGGATTGTATGTGCTCGTTTCTGTCATCATTTCTTCCATGGGGGGGTCCGTGTTGAGCAGTTTTTCAAAGTACTTTGCCAGAATGTCACAATTGTTTTTGGTATTGGTTTCTAGGGTTCCATCCGGTCTTCTGAAGCACAAGTTGGGTGGTTGATATCCAGTCATATTTTCTCTGAACGTTCTGTAGAAGTTTCTTGTATTGTCATCTTCAATTTTTTGGTCCTGTCCTCCTCAGTTGCGCGTAATACTACGGTATGTTGATGATTTTCACTTATGGACCGTCTGACAGCAACTGAATAAAACACAATTTTAGTGCCATACGCGTTTCGCCTTTATTTTCTGCAAGGCATCATCAGTGGCCTGTAATATGTACATATGTTAGCTATTTTATTTACATTTTTGTTACTGTGCCTATAGGTTATAAACAGTTCTGATGGTTGGTATTTCCTATTAAGTAGTAATGTTTTGAACTGTACTTACAGGTTGCGTAGACAGTTTCTTACATATTACGCTCCTGTTGCATTTTTGGTCTTGTTCTTCTTCCTATGAGCGCCAATTTGCTGTTTTTTCTGCATTCCACAGCACTATGCACTGAACGTTTGTTTTAATGCAATGTTTTGGTTTCTGTTGCTGACTGTCAAATGTTTTTGCCAAAGATCGAATATTACTGCCAAACTTATGAGTGTAACTATCCAGGTATCTGTGGTCTGTTCGTGTATGCATTTGTGTGTGTGTGTGTGTGTGTGTGTGTGTGTGTGTGTGTGTGTATGTGTGTGTGTGTTTTGGTGTGATATATATATAATATATATATATTTTTTTTTTTTTTTGTGCTGTGTATGTGTGTCTGTCTGTCTGTATTTTGGTGTTATGCATTTTTTTTTTTTTTTTTTTTTTTTTTTTTTTTTTTTTTTTTTTTTTTTTTTTTTTTGAGGGTGGTCTGTGTGTATATGTGTGTATGTGTGTGTGTGTGTGGGTGTGTGTGTGTGTGTGTGTGTGTGTATTTTGGTGTTATATACTTTTTTTATGTTATCATTTCCTTTATTAAGTGTAGTAAGGAGCCTGTGCTGATGTGTGTTTGTTCATTTATCACATGTTTGTTTTCTGCTATGGCTTTCTGGATGTGGAAGTTTTCTTGCATTTGTATAAGATGTTTGTCATGGTTGCTTATTCTCATTATTTTCATTTCTTGTTCCATGTTTGTAGGATGATGGTTGTAGTGTTTTAAATGCTCTGCAAATGTGGAATGGTTTGTTTCATACTTCCAACATCTGATATGTTCTTTGTATCTTGTTTCAAAATTCCTACATGTCATGCCTATGTATACTGCATCACAACTTTGACATTCAAGTTTATATATTCCTGATTGTTGGAATTTGTCCCTCTTGGTAGCTGGCTGGCTTAGGTGTGATTGAAGGGTTTGCCCAGGCTTATATGCTATTTTGAAGCCCTGTCTCTTTAGGATGTTTGCAACTCTGTGTGTTAGTTTATGTGTGTAGGTCATGGTGTACCATCTGGTTCTTTTCTGTGTGGTGTTGTCATTGTGTGTGTATGTTGAGTGTGTTTGTAAGTTTTCAGCTTGTGAGTTCTTTTGTATTGTGGAAATGTTGTGTTTGTGTTTTATTTGTGTTTTTATTTTTTTGATTGAGCCTGTGTACCACATGTGTGTCATACCCGTTGTTCCTAGCTATTTGTATGATCGTGTTCATTTCTTGTTCATAGTTTCTCTTACTGAGTGGGATTCTGTTTAATCTATGTAACATGTGTCTTAGTGCTGCAAATTTCTGGCTTTGGGGGTGGTTGGATGTGGAATGTATTATTGTGTCTGTAGCTGTTGGTTTTCTAAAGATGTTAAATGTATGTTTTCCATTTTCTTTTTTAATTGTAATGTCAAGAAAATTTATTTGATTTCCTTTTTCTTTTTCAAGTGTGAATTTTATGTTCTTATGAGCTTTGTTTATTTCTGAATGGAGTTCATCTATTTTTTCACTTGGCTCGTCTACCAAACAAATAATGTCATCCACGTATCTGTACCAATATATGATTTTGAAACTTTCATTTGTGGTTATCTTATCAAATATCTGATTTTCAAGGTGACTGATGAAAATGTTTGCTAGTGTTCCTGATATTGGGGATCCCATGGGCAGTCCATCAGTTTGTAGATAATATTCTTCCTCAAACTGAAAGTAGTTTTGTTCAGTTGTCAGTCTGAGCATATCTGTTATTTCTTTTATTGCGTCTGTGGTGAGGTTGCTGTGGGATGAGAGATTTTGTTCTAAGATTTCTATTGTTTCCGTGATAGGGATGGAGGTATACATATATTCTATATCGAATGAAATCAGTGATGCTGTGTGTGGTACCTGTATGTTCTGTATATTTTCTATTAGGTTTCCTGTGTTTATCACTGTTCTGTTGTTTTCTACTTTATAGTGTTTTGTAACTAACTTTTGGAGGTGTTTGGCTATGCGGTATGTTGGGGCTATCTTGAAGTTGATAACAGGTCTCATTGGCATTCTGTCTTTATGTACTTTCGGTTGACTGCGGAGTGTTGGTGCTTGTGGGTTTTTCTGTGTTAAGTAGTATTTCTGTTTGTCTGTGAGTGTGTGTTCAATGTTTTTCAGTGTTCGTTTCACATTTGCCTGGAGTCGTGTAGTTGGATCTGACTTCAGTTTTTGTATTGCGTTGGTGTTTATGTATTCCTTGGTTTTTGTGATGTATTGCTCTTTATCCATGAGTACTGTTACATCATATATTGGTACAGATACGTGGATGACATTATTTGTTTGGTAGACAGGCCAAGTGAAAAAATAGATGAACTCCATTCAGAAATAAACAAAGCTCATAAGAACATAAAATTCACACTTGAAAAAGAAAAAGGAAATCAAATAAATTTTCTTGACATTACAATTAAAAAAGAAAATGGAAAACATACATTTAACATCTTTAGAAAACCAACAGCTACAGACACAATAATACATTCCACATCCAACCACCCCCAAAGCCAGAAATTTGCAGCACTAAGACACATGTTACATAGATTAAACAGAATCCCACTCAGTAAGAGAAACTATGAACAAGAAATGAACACGATCATACAAATAGCTAGGAACAACGGGTATGACACACATGTGGTACACAGGCTCAATCAAAAAATAAAAACACAAATAAAACACAAACACAACATTTCCACAATACAAAAGAACTCACAAGCTGAAAACTTACAAACACACTCAACATACACACACAATGACAACACCACACAGAAAAGAACCAGATGGTACACCATGACCTACACACATAAACTAACACACAGAGTTGCAAACATCCTAAAGAGACAGGGCTTCAAAATAGCATATAAGCCTGGGCAAACCCTTCAATCACACCTAAGCCAGCCAGCTACCAAGAGGGACAAATTCCAACAATCAGGAATATATAAACTTGAATGTCAAAGTTGTGATGCAGTATACATAGGCATGACATGTAGGAATTTTGAAACAAGATACAAAGAACATATCAGATGTTGGAAGTATGAAACAAACCATTCCACATTTGCAGAGCATTTAAAACACTACAACCATCATCCTACAAACATGGAACAAGAAATGAAAATAATGAGAATAAGCAACCATGACAAACATCTTATACAAATGCAAGAAAACTTCCACATCCAGAAAGCCATAGCAGAAAACAAACATGTGATAAATGAACAAACACACATCAGCACAGGCTCCTTACTACACTTAATAAAGGAAATGATAACATAAAAAAAGTATATAACACCAAAACACACACACACACACACACACACACAGGACATAAACAAAAATAAATAATTAAATACAATACAATTAAATTAAATTAATATGACACCAAAAAACACACACACACACACACACACACACACAAATGCATACATGAACAGACCACAGATACCTAGATAGTTACACTCATAAGTTTGGCAGTAATATTCGATCTTTGGCAAAAACATTTGACAGTCAGCAACAGAAACCAAAACATTGCATTAAAACAAACGTTCAGTGCATAGTGCTGTGGAATGCAGAAAAAACAGCAAATTGGCGCTCATAGGAAGAAGAACAAGACCAAAAATGCAACAGGAGCGTAATATGTAAGAAACTGTCTACGCAACCTGTAAGTACAGTTCAAAACATTACTACTTAATAGGAAATACCAACCACCAGAACTGTTTATAACCTATAGGCACAGTGACAAAAATGTAAATAAAATTGCTAACATATGTACATATTACAGGCCACTGATGATGCCTTGCAGAAAATAAAGGCGAAACGCGTATGGCACTAAAATTGTGTTTTATTCAGTTGCTGTCAGACGGTCCATAAGTGAAAATCATCAACATACCGTAGTATTCTTGTATTGTTCTTCATGAAGTCCGATTCGATCTCTGTCAGTCGCCGTTTGTCATACTGTCGTTTTTCACTGCGAATGATTTTGCTTGATTGCTTCTGTGTTTTCAAGAAGTTCATCCAATTCTCTTGGGATTTATGGCAACTAAATTTTTTCCATGCACTGATTCGTTGCTCAATAGCTTGGTCACATGTGTGGTTCCACCAACGGTGTTTCCGTGTTCGTGGTGCTTGTGCTAGTTTCATGGCCTCTCGGATTCTTCGTGAAAGTTGTGTCCAGTCTGTCGTTTTCTCCATTTTAATTTTGTGTAATATTTGTGTCTGGTTTAAAGTAACGTATTCTGGATCTGGTCTAACAATTTTGTTCTTCTGGAGCTTTTTCTTGGGCAAAAGACGAATCCTGATCTGTAGTAGGTGGTGGTCTGAGTCGAAGTAGCCTTTACGGGTGTCTATGTTCAAAATTTCTTTTTGTGAGTCTTTCTGCACTATTACGTGGTCGATTTGTAGTTCTTGCTTTCCGCTGGGGAATTTCCATGTGGTAAGTTTTCGTGTTGGTTTCTTGAATTTTGTTGACATAATGGCGAGGTCGTGGCTTTTGCAAAAGTCTATCAGATGTTTTCCGTTTTTGTTGGTGTCCTTGTGTGGAGTATGTTTTCCTGTGATATGTCTGTATATCTTTTCTTTTCCGAGTTTGGCGTTGAAGTCTCCCAGTATTATTTTGACTCTATGTGCAGGAATTTTTCTGATAGTTTCTTCCATTGTCGTCAAGAAGTCATCAATTTCGTCCGGGTTTTTCCTGTTGTAGTCATTAGTTGGTGCATGTGCGTTGATTATTGTGTAGGATTTATTGGCTGATTTCACTGTGATGGTGCTGATTCTTTCATTTGGTGACGAAAAGTCTATTATGCTGTCCGTGATGGACCTGTGTACTGCAAATCCTGTGCCAAAAAGCCTTAGGTTTTTCAGTTGTCTCGATGGTTTTCCTTTGTATATTCTGAAATTCTCCGTGTTGAAATGGTCTTCGTCTGTGAATCGTGTTTCTTGCAGTGCACATATTTTGATTTGAAATTTTTCGAGAGTGTCTGTCAGTTGTTTCATCTTTCCTGTCTTCATCAGTGTGTTCACGTTGAGTGTGCCGATGTAGTGTTTGCGTTTGGTCTTGAGGGAGTTTGAGAAGCTCCGATTCTTCTCATGATGTCCGTGAGCCCCCGGAATCCGATGCTCACGACAATCCCAGTCTATTGACTGGGGCCCGGGGTAATGAGATTTTTCTCGTTGTACCATCATGATGTTTAGTAGTTGGATGTATGGCATGCTGCCGAGTACAACCTGACTTTCCACATCAGGAGGTTGGTTGAGGCCGCCACTGACATGTGGAGCAGACGCCTTTTGTAGCCGCCCACTGTGGGAACAGACGCTACTAGTAGTTTTGGTCCGCCCCGAGTATTTCATTTCCTCGGTACCACCTATATCTAGGAGGCATTCCCCTATCCGCCACCTGGGGAGGCGCTCGGTTGCGGGTCTACTAACCGCCCCGAGCCTAAAAAACATAATAATAAGATATTTTCAGCAAAAAGTTTTTCTGTCGTTGGCGTGTGTTATCTAAGAATTATTTAAATAATTCTCCACAGAACTGACTACCATAACCTCTTTGGTACCTGATAATTGACAAAGTAATCATTCTTAGTACATTGAATTGTTCCTTTAGCCATAGCCAACTTTAAAGGATACAGTTTTACAAATTTTGACCAGCACTCTTAACACACGAAAATATAAGACATTCCACCTTTTCCTTTCTTAATAGACCATAAAAATCGATGGCAATGAGATCCCACATTCCTTTAGGTATTATCAGGTAAAGCATAAATGTATATGGAATTCTTATATCTTTAGCCTTCTGACATATTTTGCAGCATCTGATGTTACTTCTAACGACCCTGCCATAGTAGAATTTATTAATATGTTGTAGGCACTTTACACAAAGATGACTGTATTCTTCATGTATATAAGTAACTAGCATGTCTAGTGTATGCTCAGGGACACAAATTCACCATCTCTTGTCTCCAGCTTGTCTGCGCCAATACGATATTGTCTTGAATAGCAGCCAATGATCTTCCTTTTCTTTAGTTATACTATCCTTTTCCAGTACATCTGTTATCCCTGCTAGATACTTATCTTTAATCTGTTCCCACATAATACTGTCAGCTAACTTCTTTTCATACCATTTTGTACTCTGTGATCGTAAAAAAATAAATATGCATTTCCTTACCTCCTACTTCTGATGTAGGTAAGCTTTCTAATCCCATGGGTACCTTACAGAGAACGTCTGTAATGATATTCTCACTTTCCATTTACATATCTTATTTCAAAATCAAATTCCTGCAAACATAAAATCCAACACATTAATCGTGGATGTAATAACTTGTTTTTCATTAGGAATGTGAGTGCATGATGGTATGTATAAATTATGGTCTTTCTACCTGATAATAGATATCTAAATCTTTTAAACCCCCACACGAAAGATAATGCTTCGTTCTCAGTAAGTGTATAATTCATTTCATTGGAATTTAACACTCGGCTTGCAAATGCAATGCTTCTATATTCACCATTTACATTAGAGAACCCTCTTGAAAAGTCTAACAGGCTATCCTGTAGGAAGGTGCGTCAGTGGATGTTTTAAAATCCTCATCCATATGGGGATGGTGCAATAAACCAGATGTAAGTAAATCCCATTTTATCTGATCAAACCTTTCACATTCCTTTTGACCCTATTTCCATTTACTATTTTGTTTAAGTAAGGCAATGATATCGGGATGTACTATATTCATTCCTGGTATATACATATCTAAGATAATATCCCACCATTCCTAGAAATGACTTTGTTTTCTTGTTGTAGGGTAGGGATGTTACACTTTAGCTTCCAATTTTTCTGGATCTGGTCCTATCCCTTTACTATCAACAATGTGTTCTAAATATTTCACTTTCTTAGCCCCAAATACAGACTTATTCAATTTTATAGTAATTTCCGCATCAAGAATCCTTTAACACATGTTGTAGGAGTTTGATGTGTTCAATCCAGTTATTGTTCCTATTAGCACATCGTCTACATACAAATTAGTTTCTGAACTAGTTCACGCCCTAGAACTTGATCCAGTGCCCTCATGAACTCACTGACACATTCAACACAAAAGGTAGCACTTTAAATTGGTATGACCTCCCTTCAAAAATGAAGGCTGTTACAGGTCATGATGTAGTGCAACCTGTCAGTATCCTGATGCAAGCTTCATAGAGGTCCTTTACTTACTCCTCCTAATTTTGATAAAATTTCTTCTGTCTGTACTGGTTGGTCCCTTTCCATTTCAGTATACTGATTTAATGTTCGGGTGTCCAGAACTAATCTCACGTTTCCACATGGTTTCTTTACCTCCAACAAAGGATTATTAAATGCACTAATATATCTCTCGATTATACTTTATCATTTTATTGATCTCCCTAGTAGCAGCTTCCTTACATACTGGAGGTACTGGGTATGGTTTTTTAAAGAATGGCTGTAATGCCTTAATTTTTAATTCACATTCGTACCCTATAATTATATTGGGCTCGTCCGAAAATTCTTCTTGGTATTTACTCTGTATGATTTTTATATCTTCCTTTTCTTGTTCATTCAGTACCTAACTTTGCCTTATTTTATTGTTAATACTGTGTGTGCCTTCTGACAGGTTTAAGTCTGCTTTCCCTTTATTTTCTTTAGTGCATGAAATCGTACAGACATTAGAATTTGCCCAAACTTCGTCTGATTTAGTCTCTGATCTTCTTATGATTTCCTTTCTACTAAAACTAATTGCCTGTATTGGTTGTAATATGGAAAATTTTATCTTCCTATTTTCAAAATCGATTATGACTTGATTTCTACCAATCCAGTCTACGCCTAGTTATAGGGGAACATTTAAGTTTGGCATTACTAAGAAATTATGGGCAAACTTCAAGCTTCCCGAAGAAATTGTCAATAACATCTCTTCTTTAATCGGTTTCCCTCAGTTCTCGCAGATACTTATTATTCGTATTCCTTTCAGTGGTAAAGCGGGATAATGTGCATTTTGTCTTAACTGGTTGTAAGTACTTCTATTTATAACACTAATATTGCTACCATGTCTCAAATCAACTGGATTGTTACACAGTCTGTTTCTCCAGATATTACCAGTTTATCATCTGCCATTCAAATTCTCTTGCCTCAAACAGCTCTTCTCTTAACAATCGGTTTTGGTTCAAGGTTTGTACACTAAGCAACCTGGGCTCCCTACTTCTATACCTAGGTCCTACAGCATGGCCCCTTCCAAAGGACTATCTTTTTTTCCAAGATTTGATCGTGACTGTCCCAATAATATATCCTAAGTCATTCTGATTTTCACGTATTGTCTTTGATAATTGCACGTTTATTAACCAGTCAATTTCCCTGATCATTACCATGGTTATTATTATTATTACATTTTATTCTCTTAGTTTCGCAATACTTGGTGTGTTTTCTGTCACCTGTCCTCTTTCCATTTACATCACAATTGTGACCCAAAACCCCATTCCTATTTTTTCGAGCCCATTCGTCTTCGTTCACTTAACTTAAAATGTTTAGCCCACCCAAGTATCGTAAAAGTTCATTTGTTTTTGTGTAATCTTTACCTACCATTTTCTCCCTGATGTATGTTGGTAGTTGACTAATCAGAACTTTTATTAATTGCATTTTATTTAACTTCTTGACAAACTATTGTGCCTTGTTTTAATGCCATTGAAATATTGTTCGAACCCCCCCCCCCCCCCCCATTGTCTCTGATATGGGCTGGGCATCATATGTTCTAATGATAACTTATGTTGCTCAGCTGTAGGCCAATACTTTTGTTTAAGCCTTTTACATAATTGCCCCATGTCAGTAAATTCATCACGATGCAATGTACCCAAGTTTGCAGCTTCTCCCTCCAAGGGTACTAATGCCCATTGTATTTTCTGCTCATCATTCCATGAACCTAGCACTGCATCTTCAAACCTTTCAAAAAAAAAAATTTAGAGGGTGTATGATGATGTACTACGTGGTTGAGTTAATTATCTTCATCATTTTTAACCACCAGCAATATCTCTACTTAGACAGCTGCCACCTGTTCCATACTAAGAAGTCCTTCCATACAGCCTAGCCACCCATGGCCGTCGCATCTGCAGTAAAGAGCAGTCTCTCTCTAAACATACTGAGGGGCTCACTGAAGCCTTCACTGACTGTAAGTATCCTCCCAACCTTGTACAAAAACAAATCTCCCATGCCTAATCTCTCCAGTCTCCCACCTCCACCCAAAGTCACACCGTCCAGCAACAGAGGAGCAGTCCCCATGTAACTCTGTACCACCCAGGACTGGAGCAATGGAATTACATTTTCCACCAGGGTTTCGATTACCTCTTGTTGTGCCCTGAAATGAGAAATGTCCTGCCCACTGTTCTTCCCACACCTCCCACAGTGGTATTCCACCATCCAACAAACCTACATAATATAATCGTCCATCCTTACACAAGCCCTGCTCCCAGTCCCTTATCTCATGGCTCATACCCCCGTAATAGACCTAGATGCAAGACCTGTCCCATACATCCTCCCACCACCACCACCACCTACTCCAGTCCATTCACTAACATCACCTATCCCATCAAAGGCAGGGATACCTGTGAAACCAGTCGTGCAGTTCACAGGCTAAGCAGCAACCACTGTGCTGTGTTATATGTGGGCATGACAACCAACAAGCTGTCTGTCTGCACGAGTGGCCACTGACAAGCTGTAGCCAAGAAACAAGTGGACTGCCCTGTTGCTGAGCATGCTGTCCGACATGACATCCTTCATTCTAGTGACTGCTTTAAAGCCTGTGCCATATGGATCCTTTGCACCAACACTAGCTTTTCTAAATTGTGCAGATGGGAAATCTCCATGCAATATATCCTATGTTCTCGTAACCCTCCTGGCCTCAACCTTCGTTCCGTTAACACACCCTGTCTTTTTACTTCTCTCGTTTTCCGCTACCACACCCATCCACCCCCCTCTCCCCCCCCCCCCCACTTCCCCCAACCCCCAACCCCCCACCTTCCGTCTAATGTACTGACTACACCTAGCTGCCCTACCGTCTCTCCACCTCGTTCTTGCACGCTCCCCAGCAGCACTTTACTGTCCTTCACCCCATCCTGCTATCCCTCTGCATCCCCACCACAGTAACCTATTTACCCCCACCCAGTTGCCATTCGCATTTGAACTGCTGTCGTTGCTTGCAGTGTGCCTTCAGCTGCCAGAGGCTGCAGTCATGTGTGTGCATGTGTAGGTATGTGAGTTGCATGTGAGGGTTTTTTCTTTCGTGTGCGTGTGTCTCTCTGTCTCTGTCGGTCATCTGTTCTCGACAAAAGCATTGTTCGCCGAAAGCTTATATTGTTACAGTCTTTTTGTTGTGCCTATCTGTGACCCAGCATCTCCGTTATATTATATTGGCACGTTTAATCTCACCATCCATAGCATCACTTTGAGTGATCAAAGCATCTTTAATCTTAAGCTTCCTTAATAGCATGTGCCTGTTCAGTTATAGAGCCCCATGTTTTGACCATTTTCTTATTGTAGGCATTAAGTACTGATTATAAATTCCCTTTTCTTTGAATAATTACGGTAAATATTAGGGGTTAACTGTTTAGTTACATCCTGACTTTACGTTTATTGTGTGTATTTAGTATAATTACTTAAGCAGTTAACTCTTTAACTTGTCATCTAGAAGTTTTGAACCACCTAACACTCAAACTGAGATCACCAATGAAAAATGCTATTAGTTATTGTTCACTAAACTCACCAGATTTCTTCAATTAATAATGTCAGATATAATTGTGGTGAGACAACCTGTTGAATGCAGCAGGTTGGCGATGGCTGAACATTGTATAGGTGCACTGGCAGGCTGTTACAGCCCCTGACTGATCAGCTACAACTTGTACAAGCTACTCTGCTAACAATTTCTTGACACTGCTAGGCCAGCAGCCAATTTGCTCATATACGCATATGCTCACTAACGCCAGAACCTGTAAGAAACCTCCCCCCACCCCATTTTTTCTCTTTCCCCAGGGCCACTTCTTTTCTTGTGTTTTCGTCGTCTTTCATGCTCCATCTCTTCTCCATCGTCTTATCTCTTCTTACTTTCAAATTATAAGGTTGGTTTGTGAGTTAATCTCGTTTCACTTTATTTTTGTGCTGGCGTTTTCTTCATTTCTAGTCCTCTGTAGCCATACTCTTTACTACATAAAATTGTCAATAATCTAGTATTCTGCAGGCCAAATCCGGCAATCTCTTTCGCCACCTACGATGTGCAGGCACCTGGACTTTACTTGCACAGAAATGTATTCACAGATTGACCGTGCTATCACATTGAAGGGGCTGATATTTAATGTCGTCTCTTCCGAAGAATTGTTCTCTATATTTTCAAAAAGGACAAACGAGTACTAACAGCTTTTACCCTCGTAAAGATTCATGTTGTAAATATCAATTTTAAACTACTTTTCATATTCTGATACATTGCAGTTTGTTTCTGTTGTCAAGACAACCAGAGCTGCTCGCACATATTAACAGTGTTCTGTGTGGAATCTGCTGGCCCAGTGACGAGGTCCTCTGGCATGGCATGGCTATCAGCTCAGCGTGTACAGTGACCAGCTTGCGAAGCTGCCATTACTGTGCTGCTACCAGTCTGCCATCGTTTTTTTGTGTCCTCGAACACGTGGAACATAAGAACACACAGTACATCTTTTACATTTATGAATATTAACCATGAAACTAGATCTATTTGCTACTTCATACACATATTATATAGTATAAATAGTATTCTTACCACAGGTTCAAATGTGGAACAGCGTTATGAAGCAGGCAGTGGTGGTTGGCAAAGAAATGTGATATTCACTCAAGAATATCCGCACAAATTCAAATAATTAAGTCAGTATATTTCAGAACACTGGAAGCAGGAAGGCAGCAAGCTGATTATTTAACTAATTGTAACATATAAAATTAGCTTAGTGACTGGCATTTCAGTTGTATAGCAGATGGTGATATGTGTTGTGCAACTATCTGCAGAATTAATGTATTTACAGCAAAAAGAACATGGTTGTCATTTTTTATCATTAGCAGCTCATGAATTGAGTACTGTTTTTGTTACGTTAGTTTATTCAGATTAATGCCAAATATGAGAGATTTTGTTTTCATATCCATCTTGAGGTGCACTTTCAAACAGTGGTGCATGGTTTAACTGCAAAGTGAGCAATGTTTAATCTGTCATATAATATATAAGAATGTTAGTTATGAAACGAGGTGCATAAAGAATAATTACACATCCAAAAATAGTACACTCATCAACAAAAGGGCTATATCTCCCTTATATCTCATGCAGGTGTGTTGCAGTTATGACGGTTCATGTACCAACAGGATGGTCACTCCTGATGTTGTTTGTAAATGTAAACCCAGTTACCATGAATGCTACGTAAGGATAGAACACCACACTCAAATGGATTGCAGCATTTCATTTGAAATAAAGAACCAATAAGTATGCATTAGAGATGGCCTTGGAACAATAGCGTGAACATCCATCATGCCACAAAGGAAAATCACAAACAGTGATTGGCTCCACATTGTCACATTACGCACAGGAAGCCTGTTAACCATGGATGTTTACTTGACATGCGCTCTGGATTGAAATGATGTGATGCGATCATTGAATTGTTTCCAATCAACAGGTAATGTTTAGGATCTGCACCGCACAGGCTCTCTACATTTGGTCAGTGCAAAGGATGGTTAATACCTACAACCTTTCGAGTCAAAGGAACTGTGGACTGTGAGCTCCAGAATTTGGCATTTGAAAAGGCTACAGGACATCAGCTATCACTTCAAGCTGTTAAGAGATGATCTCATGATATGAATCTCCACTTCCGATGACTATGGTGCGCACCATGCTGTACACCATAATACTGTGGTCTTAGTTACAGATGGACAAGAAATCATGCAGAATGGATGCCCCAGAATTGGTATTGTGTTGTTTATGGGCGAAATTTGGATCTGTTTGGAGACAACCAGGTAATATTGAATGCCTCTAACAGTGTTCCACATGTGCAACAAGGTGGTGGTGGTGGTGGTGGTGGTGGTGGTGGTGGTGGTGGTCACTGTATACCTTTCATGGTTGCTGAAGGACATCTCACTGCTCAGTGGTACAGCAAAGAGGTTCTGCAACAAGCAGACGGACCATATTGCCAATATTTTGTTGACAATTATCATCTTGATGGAAGATAACGCTCATGTTTGTTGTACTGTTCGCATGTACACATTGCTTCAGGATGCTAGGTTCACCTGACTGGAGTGGCCTGCCGCTTCACCGGACATGAACCCAACCAAATCTCGATGTTGCTCAGTAGTGCTGTTTAAAAAAACTCCCAAGGGAAACAGATGATTTTGTTACTACACAAATATCAATCAGTTTTTATATATAAAGATGATGTGACTTACCAAATGAAAGTGCTGGCAGGCCGACAGACACACAAACATACACACACAATTCAAGCTTTCGCAACAAACTGTCGCCTCATCAGGAAAGAGGGAAGGAGGGGAAAGACGAAAGGATGTGGGTTTTAAGGGAGAGGGTAAGGAGTCATTCCAATCCCGGGAGCGGAAAAACTTACCTTAGGGGGGGAAAAAAGGACGGGTATACACTCGCACAGACATATTTAAAGTCTTCAAATATGTCTGCTTGTGTCTGTATATGTGTGGATGGATATGTGTGTGTGTGCGCGACACACACACACACACACACACACACACACACACACAAGCAGACATTTCTGATTATAAATATATATATATATATCTGGATGCATTGCAAATGATTATACAAGCATTCCTCAGAGGCAGTTTTTATTTCTTTAGCCATGAATTTTGAAGTAATGGGATGATGCATACCCTTTTGTTGGCATGTGTACTATAACAGGTGAGATAAAGTGGCCATGTTGACTAGTATTATTTACAGTAATTATTTATTTCATGGAAAATTGCAGCTATGATCTGTGCGCGACACACACACACACACACACACACACACACACACACACACACACACACAAGCAGACATTTCTGATTATAAATATATATATATATATATATATCTGGATGCATTGCAAATGATTATACAAGCATTCCTCAGAGGCAGTTTTTATTTCTTTAGCCATGAATTTTGAAGTAATGGGATGATGCATACCCTTTTGTTGGCATGTGTACTATAACAGGTGAGATAAAGTGGCCATGTTGACTAGTATTATTTACAGTAATTATTTATTTCATGGAAAATTGCAGCTATGATCTGAAAGTATGTGTTTGTCTAAAGTACGGAATAAATACATGCACAATTACACAAGACAAATTTAACTTCATTTTCCACCTGTACTCCATTGTAAATATATCATGGGAGCTTTATTTGCAGTTTCTCAGCAATCAACACACAACAACTTGCATATTTACAGAGGTGATATGTAGACATTTATTTATTCATTTGTCAGCTTTTAGAAGCTGTGCAACAATTCATTACAGTCAAATCAGTACTTTCCAGATGGTTGAATGGTGGCGACAATAGGTTAAGCCAGTCAGAAGCAGTACACAGCCCAGGTCGATAGCCGAACTTTATTTTTGCTCTCGTAGATAGATTATTATTAACAACAGTAAACGCATAACATCAAGTGTCAAAATAATGGTTAAATAGCAGTGAAGGCATAGTCATTAACAAAGGAGCTGATTGTAACTGTCATTTGACATTGCATTGCAGTTACTGGCCATAAAATATGAAAACCAATGATGTAATGTAAATAAGAATATGTCTTGACACACCATAGCTTATGTTTAATTCACAAGATTCATATTAAGCAATTTTTTGTTGAAAAGTAGAACTCTGCAAACAGCTGTATTTTGAACCAATGTTATTGAGACACTATTGGTTTTGTGGCTTATAACCAAATGGTCAGATGCATATGTGAACAACGAATAAACAGTCATAGTGTTTGAATCTCTGTACATCAAAGTAATAACAGAGCCATAAGTACCTAATGATGATGATGGATATAAACCCAAGTATACTTACAAAGTTGGGCCTTCTGTTTTTTACCCCCCCCCCCCCCCCATGAACCATGGACCTTGCCGTTGGTGGGGAGGCTTGCGTGCCTCAGCGATACAGATGGACGTACCGTAGGTGCAACCACAACGGAGGGGTATCTGTTGAGAGGCCAGACAAACATGTGGTTCCTGAAGAGGGGCAGCAGCCTTTTCAGTAGTTGCAGGGCCAACAGTCTGGTTGATTGACTGATCTGGCCCTGTAACACTAACCAAAACGGCCTTGCTGTTGTGGTACTGCGAACGGCTGAAAGCAAGGGGAAACTACAGCCGTAATTTTTCCCGAGGGCGTGCAGCTTTACTGTATGATTAAATGATGATGGCGTCCTCTTGGGTAAAATATTCCAGAGTTAAAATTGTCCCCCATTCGGATCTCCGGGCGGGGACTACTCAAGAGGACATCGTTATTAGGAGAAAGAAAACTGGCATTCTACGGATCGGAGCGTGGAATGTCAGATCCCTTAATCGGGCAGGTAGGTTAGAAAATTTAAAAAGGGAAATGGATAGGTTAATGTTAGATATAGTGGGAATTAGTGAAGTTCGGTGGCAGGAGGAACAAGACTTTTGGTCAGGTGATTACAGGGTTATAAATACAAAATCAAGTAGGGGTAATGCAGGAGTAGGTTTAATAATGAATAAAAAAAATAGGAGTACGGGTAAGCTACTACAAACAGCATAGTGAACGAATTGTTGTGGCCAAGCCTACTACAGTAGTACAAGTTTATATGCCAACTAGCTCGGCAGATGAAGAAGAAATTGATGAAATGTATGACGAGATAAAAGAAATTATTCAGGTAGTGAAGGGAGACGAAAATTTAATAGTCATGGGTGACTGGAATTCGTCAGTAGGAAAAGGGAGAGAAGGAAACATAGTAGGTGAATATGGATTGGGGGGAAGGAATGAAAGAGGAAGCCACCTTGTAGAATTTTGCACACAGCATAACTTAATCATAGCTAACACTTAGTTCAAGAATCATAAAAGAAGGTTGTATACCTGGAAGAATCCTGGAGATACTAAAAGGTATCAGATAGATTATATAATGGTAAGACAGCGATTTAGGAACCAGATCTTAAATTGTAAGACATTTCCAGGGGCAGATGTGCACTCTGACCACAATCTATTGGTTATGAACTGTAGATTAAAACATAAGAAACTGCAAAAATGTGGGAATTTAAGGAGATAGGATCTGGATAAACTGAAAGAACCAGAGGTTGTACAGAGTTTCAGGGAGAGCATAAGGGAACAATTGACAGGAATGGGGGAAAGAAATACAGTAGAAGAAGAATGGGTAGCTCTGAGGGATGAAGTAGTGAAGGCAGCAGAGGATCAAGTAGGTAAAAAGACGAGGGCTAATAGAAATCTTTGGGTAACAGAAGAAATATTGAATTTAACTGATGAAAGGAGAAAATATAAAAATGCAGTAAATGAAGCAGGCAAAAAGGAATACAAACGTCTCAAAAATGAGATCGACAGGAAGTGCAAAATGGCTAAGCAGGGATGGCTAGAGGACAAATGTAAGGATGTAGAGGCTTGTCTCACTAGGGGTAAGATAGATACTGCCTACAGGAAAATTAGAGACCTTTGGAGAGAAGAGAACCACTTGTATGAATATCAAGAGCTCAGATGGCAACCCAGTTATAAGCAAAGAAGGGAAAGCAGAAAGGTGGAAGGAGTATATAGAGGGTTTATACAAGGGCGATGTGCTTGAGGACAATATTATGGAAATGGAAGAGGATGTAGATGAAGATGAAATGGGAGATAAGATACTGCGTGAAGAGTTTGACAGAGCACTGAAAGACCTGAGTCGAAACAAGGCCCCGGGAGCAGACAACATTTCATTAGAACTACTGATGGCCTTGGGAGAGCCAGTCATGACAGAACTCTACCATCTGGTGAGCAAGATGTATGAGACAGGCAAAATACCCACAGACTTCAAGAAGAATATAATAATTCCAATCCCAAAGAAAGCAGGTGTTCACAGATGTGAAAATTACCGAACTATCAGTTCAATAAGTCACAGCTGCAAAATATTAACGCGAATTCTTTACAGACGAATGGAAAAACTGGTAGAAGCGGACCTCGGGGAAGATCAGTTTGGATTCCATAGAAATGTTGGAACACGTGAGGCAATACTAACCTTAAGACTTATCTTAGAAGAAAGATTAAGAAAAGGCAAACCTACGTTTCTAGCATTTGTAGACTTAGAGAAAGCTTTTGACAACATTAACTGGAATACTCTCTTTCAAATTCTGAAGGTGGTAGAGGTAAAATACAGGGAGCGAAAGGCTATTTACAATTTGTACAGAAAGCAGATGGCAGTTATAAGAGTCGAGGGGCATGAAAGGGAAGCAGTGGTTGGGAAAGGAGTGAGACAGGGTTGTAGCCTCTCCCCGATGTTATTCAATCTGTATATTGAGCAAGCAGTAAAGGAAACAAAAGAAAAATTCGGAGTAGGTATTAAAATTCATGGAGAAGAAGTAAAAACTTTGAGGTTCGCCAATGATATTGTAATTCTGTCAGAGACAGCAAAGGACTTGGAAGAGCAGTTGAATGGAATGGACAGTGTCTTGAAAGGAGGATATGAGATGAACATCAACAAAAGCAAAACGAGGATAATGGAATGTAGTCAAATTAAATCGGGTGATGCTGAGGGGATTAGATTAGGAAATGAGGCACTTAAAATAGTAAAGGAGTTTTGCTATTTGGGGAGCAAAATAACTGATGATGGTCGAAGTAGAGAGGATATAAAATGTAGACTGGCAATGGCAAGGAAAGCGTTTCTGAAGAAGAGAAATTTGTTAACATTGAGTATAGGTTTAAGTGTCAGGAAGTCGTTTCTCAAAATGTTTGTATGGAGTGTAGCCATGTATGGAAGTGAAACATGGACGATAAATAGTTTAGACAAGAAGAGAATAGAAGCTTTCAAAATGTGGTGCTACAGAAGAATGCTGTAGATTAGATGGGTAGATCACATAACTAATGAGGAGGTATTGAATAGGATTGGGGAGAAGAGAAGTTTGTGGCACAACTTGACTAGAAGAAGGGATCTGTTGGTAGGACATGTTTTGAGGCATCAAGGGATCACAAATTTAGCATTGGAGGGCAGTGTGGAGGGTAAAAATCGTAGAGGGAGACTAAGAGATCAATACACTAAGCAGATTCAGAAGGATGTAGGTTGCAGTGGGTACTGGGAGATGAAGAAGCTTGCACAGGATGGAGTAGCATGGAGAGCTGCATCAAACCAGTCTCAGGACTGAAGACCACAACAACAACAACTGTTTTTTAATGTTTGTAAATACTCTTTCGTGTCTATGTATTCTCATATTTAGGTGTTATGGCTCCAGTATTATGTTAATATACATGGGTTCAATCACTATCAGTTTTTATTTCATATTGTGTAGGGGTGCAGATGTTTTATGTTGTGCAACTATTTATTCATTGATTATCGAACCTAAGGACATCATACCTTTAATTGTAAAGGTTGGGCCTTCCATATTTCCACTATATTGTGCACCATGTTTCAGTGTTTGTAAGTACACTTGTGTTTTTATCTGTTCTCATAATTAGATGCATATGACTCTGGTATTAATTTATCAAAAAACAAAGATAATGTGACTTACCAAACGAAAGCGCCGGCAGGTCGAAAGACACACAAACAAACACAAACATACACACAAAATTCAAGCTTTCGCAACAAACTGTTGCCTCATCAGGAAAGAGGGAAGGAGAGGGAAAGACAAAAGGATGTGGGTTTTAAGGGAGAGGGTAAGGAGTCATTCCAATCCCGGAAGTGGAAAGACTTAACTTGGGGGAAAAAAGGACAGGTATACACTCGCTCGCGCGCGCGCGCGCGCACACACACACACACACACACACACACACACACACACACACACACACACACACAGCCATCCACACATATACAGACACAAGCAGACATATATCTGCTTGTCTGCTTGTGTGTGTATATGTGTGGATGGATGTGTGTGTGTGTGTGTGTGTGTGTGTGTGTGTGTGTGTGCGAGTGTATACCCGTCCTTTTTTCCCCCTAAGGTAAGTCTTTCCACTCCTGGGATTGGAATGACTCCTTACCCTCTCCCTTAAAACCCACATCCTTTCGTCTTTCCCTCTCCTTCCCTCTTTCCTGATGAGGCAACAATTTGTTGCGAAAGCTTGAATTTTGTGTGTATGTTTGTGTTTGTTTGTGTGTCTTTCGACCTGCCGGTGCTTTCGTTTGGTAAGTCACATCATCTTTGTTTTTTGATAAATTTTTCCCACGTGGATTGTTTCCCTCTATTATATTGACTCTGGTATTACTTTGATCTATAGAGGTCCAATCACTAGCATTGTTTATTTCTTGCTGTTCAGCTAGATACCTGATTGTGTGGCTACAACCCACGAAACTAGTAGTGCCTTAATGAAATTGGTTCAAAATACAGCTGTTTGCGGAATTCATAATATGGCCTGCACTCTTAAGCGACTGTGGGTTTAATTAGCCTATTGCTAGTCTATGAGCAGGTAGTTGCTTAAGCCATTCTGGACCATGGACACAAGCCAAGTGTTTCATTATATTATTCAGTACCGTTGAAGTCGGAAATATGTGCAGAGAAAAATTACATTTCATGTCTGAGTAAGTTGAAAAAGTATTTTCAGCTAATGGTAAGGTACTGTATTGTAAACTGCACAGTGTAGTATCTGCAGAGGAGTCATTTAATGTTCAGTATCCTATGGCAACAGAAAACACAAATATGATGTACAGTGGATTGAAAATGGAAAAACACTACAGCAGATGCTCCTAGGGAAATCCCATCAATCTTATTCACCATTCTGTGAAGAAATTTTTACAGAATTCCTGCGTGCTAGCATTCTGTGAAGTAAACTGAACCGTCCAGAGTTTCTTGAATTCTTAAAAAAATCACATCTCTTCCTGATTCTTCGACATTAAGAATGGTCTGTGTCAGCTGAAGCTATGAAAAAACAGTTCAACAGATCAGACTGTGGGTTGCAAATAAAAATACGGGTATCAGTTGATGAAATCAGACTCTATATTGCAAATGTCATTGTGGAAACTGTGGAAGAAGGTGGGGCAGGCAAAAAGTTTGTATCTTTGAACATGTAGAAAAAGTAAATTTCTCCACCATTAGTAAATTGTTTAACAGATTCGTAGGTGCCATGTGGTCTGAAGACATTAAGCATGATGATGTACTACTCTTTGTAATGGATGCTGTGATTTATATGATGAAAGCTGCCCATTCACTGAGTGTTATACAGTAAAATGGTGTATGTGACTTGTTTAGCTCACACCTTACACAAAGTTGTAGAAGAGCTCCATTGCTATGTTGCAGCATTTAATTTGTTAGCTCTAAACTTTCCTTACTATCACATCCCATTCTGATGATGTGGGGGTCATGGATTTATGCCTGCTACAATTGAAATGATAATTAAATGGACACCCTAGCTGCAAACAGGCGTTGATATACTTCATTGGAGCCAGGGTGAAAATGTGTGCTCTGACCGGGACTCGAACCCGGGATCTCCTGCTTACATGGCAGATGCTCTATCCATCTGAGCCACCGAGGACACAGAGGATAGTGCGTCTGCAGGGACTTATCCCTTGCACGCTCCCCATGAGACCCACATTCCCAATATGTCCAGACCACTACATTTGTAGTGCACCTAATAGATGTTTGCCTATCATACTCATTACTCGTGGCAAATTAATCTATCAAGTCCCGTACGAGTTCGGGCATAGCGTGTGCGTTCACACAAGAAGGTCAATGGCCAGGAAGCCATATTTTAACTATATATGACAGATAGTATCTGTTCCCAAAAGAACAGTTACCGTTGCCGACCTTGCAGCTTTGCTAGAATGAAATGAGTCCCAGTCGGGGCACACATTTTCACCCTGTCCCCAATGAAATATATCAACGCCTGTTTGCAGCTAAGGTGTCCATTTAATTATCATGCTCTTTCCAGTAGCATCAATGGTCTAGCAGCAGCTGAGGGGTCCTCAGTATCACCTTCTCGTATGCTGACAACTTTTGCCTCTACCAGTGCTCTTCTAGTGTGGATATCGCTGAAAGTAAACTGCTAGGCACGTTATGAAAGGTGCAGGCATGGGCCCTCATCTGCCAAGATTCACATCATGCACTTCTGTCATAGTCATACCATTCTCCCACAACCATAATTTATCTCGACAACCAACTACTCAGTGTGATGGAGACTTATTGCTTTTTAAGACTGGTCTTTGATGCTTGGTTGATATATTCTCCAGCTTTAGCGAAAGTGCTGGCTGCACCTTAATACACTTCACTGCCTGAGTAACAGCAGCTGGGGCTGGCATACAGTTCAGCATTGGCCTCAGAATTGTGGATATTGGATCCAATACACCACTCCAGGGTTCAACTTGAAACAGGAGCCTTTCAAACTAGAGCTATGGCCAGCTTACTCGTGGAAGCTAGGGTCCCTCCATTGTGGATCAGGCACCAACAGCAGCTTGTCAATTATGCTACAGATGTTAACAGTTCCCCTAAGCATCCAAACTACTGTCTCCTTTTCCCAAGCACGGAAATCTGTATCCTGCAGCTGCAGCCTAGATCAGGGATTACTATTGCAATCCGCATCCGGTTCCTCTCTCTGAACTCTAGTTTCCTTTACCAGTTCTTTCGTTGGCCCAGTCACTTATACCTCTGTGGTGCATCCCTCGGCAACAGCTTCATCTTGACTTATCACAAGCACCCTCCACCACCAATTTTTCTCCATCCTTGGCTCATCCCAGGATTCAGAAGTAGCCTATACTGGTGGCTCAGTGGTTGTTGGTCATATAGGCTTTGCTTTTACACAAGCGGGATGTTCTGCACTACAATCCTTGCAGAGTTAATAGCCACTTCTCATGCACTTAAACATATTCTTTCCTACACTGGTGAGTTATTTCTCATCTGCAGGAAGTTCGTGCAATGAAGACGATCATATCTGGCAGCATACCCGTGAAGAGCATAAGCATAAACTTCTTGAGCAGTGCGCAATCGCACATCATCCCTTGGTCATGGCGAACCAGGATTCCATCTGTGCCCTTAAACAAAGTGGAGGCTCAGTGACCTTCATCTGAACTCTGGGCCACTTTGGGATCCTGAGGAATAAACTCACTGATAACTTGGCCAAATTGACTACCAGTAAACCAACTCTTAGGCTCAGTATTCTGGAAACAGACCTCCAATTAGTATTACGCCATGAAGTTTTAGGGATGTGATATATGGAATGGCTCACTCTGACTTCACCAAAGAAACTGTGGATGATAGGAGACTACAAATCTGTAGAAGTCCTCCATGCAGGCCTCTTGCAAGGATTCACTATCCTTTGCCACCTCTCACAAGGACTCACTGTCCTTTGCCAGTTCCACATTGGCCATACTTGGTTGACTCAGTGGTCATCTCCTCCTCTGTGAGGATCAACCCCACTGTCATTGTGGTTCCTGTTTGACTGAGGTGAACGTTTTGCTGCAGTGTCCCAATCTAGCCTTTCTGCAGCAGACTCATCTCCTTGACTCGCTATCCTTAATGTTAAAGAGACAGTGTGTTAGCTTAGTTTTATGTTTTATTCATGAAGTGGGCTTTTACCACTCTTCAAAGAAGGGCCACTTAATGTTATTGGCCTGCTGAGTAGTTAGCAAAGCCCTCTGTTGCTGCCTCTGCCCAGACTAGGCTGTGGCTGTCTGGGCTTGGTTGTCCAGCCCAGCCCTCACCCTACCTACTCTTTTACTTTTCCTCCCACCCTCATGTGGTCTTTCCGACTTCTTTGTCTTTTGTCTGTATGTGATTCTCTTGCCCTGTCTGTGTTGCTAGTCCTTCCTAGGCAATTCCTGAGTGGGGTACCTCTGGCAAGCGGCAGGGGGTGGGCTATGCATGACCACCTCATTGCACTCTGCTTTTGGGGGCTTCCATCAGCTCCCTAGATGGGGTACCTCTCTTGCTATGCCTCCCTTTTCTTCTGTTTTGTCTCTTATCTAGCCTTTGTTGACCTTTGGTAGATTTCGAGGCTTTCTTCTTCTGGGTTTTGCACAGTAGGCCATCTATGATCTAAAGTCATGTAGCCATCTCTGTTAGAGGCAAAAAGGATCGGATGACATAGTAGTACAGTTCCTTTAATCATATATCCAAGCAACCATCAAGTAGCTCCTCAGTTGGCTGCACTCAGCTCCTCCAAAAGGCAGTGAGCTGTGCTGATCAATCAGCCGTGGAGGATGGCAGTGGCTCCGTTTTTTGGCATATTCGTGTCTGAATTATCCAAGTCTAATTGCTAGAATCTTACTGCCTTAAGTAGTACTCCATTTTGTGTTGGATTAGACTTGGAAAATGATATTAATTTGATTTAGAGTCCATCTTCTGATGACTTGCTAAAACACTTCATGTCAGTAAGCCCTTAAAAAAGACTCTGCAAGCAGTAGAAATGCATTTGGAGTGTATGAACAGAAACAGACTGTAGGATGGAAGTGTTGACAGCACCCAGGTTTTTACAACGTTTCCAGTGGGTAAGTGTAATGACACAACCTGTTGTGTGTTAATTTCTGAGAAACTGCAAATAAAACTTCCATGACACCTTTATAATGGAGTACTAGTAGGAAATGAAGTACAGTTTGACCTGTGTAGTTGTGACACGTATTAATTCTGTAGTTTAGATGAATCATACTTTCAAATTGTACTTGGAAGTTATTCATGAAATGAGTAATTACTATAAATAATACTAGTCATACAGTGTGTACACATTTTTTGCATGTGTAATGATTCTTTAGGCAGCTCATTTAATAAATAACATTTTTAAATAATATATGACTGGTTAAATATGGCTCACTTTGCAGTTAAATCATGCATCACTGTTTGAAAATAGCCCTCAGGGGCACACCATTCGTTTACTGAATTTGGGCTTGGCGACCCCAGGGTTCTTGAGATGGGGACAGGTAAGCGCTATCAGTCTCCTGTTTCCGTAAACTCTAGGCATGCTTCAGTGACTACTGTATGGCACGGCTGTAGAATGTTGTGTGTCACAGGGAATGGGGATGAGATGCATGGGTGTTGAAGTGGAACAGTCAACCTTTTGGGAACCTGTCGCACCTCAGTTGCATAAGGCATACTCAGGCATGCGGACGCTTGTTTCCCTATATGCTCATGGGACTGAGATGTAACCCTTGAAGTCATCATCTCCTCCTCCCAGTGGGGAGGGTGTGCCACCTGGGAGTATTCATTCCCAAATCCTGCAAATGAATGAGGGAGCCTAGGTTCAACCCCGCGTCCGGCCACTCTGATTTAGGTTTTCAGTGATTTCCCTAAATCGCTCCAGGCAAATGCCGGGATGGTTCCTTTGAAAGGGCACAGCCGATTTCCTTCCCCAGCCTTCCCTAATCCAATGAAACCAATGACCTCGCAGTTGGTCTCTTCCCCCAAACAACACAACCCCAATGAGGGAGCCTAGCCCTCTTGGTAATCTGACTCATTTGAATTATAACAGGGCTCAAGGAATCGCAAATTAAAATGTGTTTTTGGTCGTTAAGAGGAAGGAAGGGATGTTTGAAAAAGTGTCCCCCTTCTACACCCATAAAGGCTTTGGAAGGGCTTGCTGGAAGCCTGAAATCTATTAAGCGGCTGCAGAATGGTTCCTGGCTGTCGAGACTAAGAGAGTAAAGTAGGTGCAACTACTTAAAAAGACTGAAAAATTGGGTGAATTTGATGTAACTGTTGAACAGCGAAACTCCCTTAACTCGAGCAAAGGTGTGGTCACATGCTGGGATATTATGTATATTGACATGGCCAGACTTAAACAGGAATGGGCATTACAGGGGATAGTGGACATAGAGCAAATGATTCATAGGGATAATGGAGAAATTGAGAAGACCGTCACCTTCATTGTGACCTTTAATTCTCCAATGTTGCCTGACCACATCATGGTATGTTCCCTCCAACTTAGGGTTAAGTCTTACGTACCTAACACTGTGATGTGCTACAAATGCCAGCTTTTCGGTCACACAACGCTGAGTTGTGGAGGTGAAGCGACCTGAGAGAAATGTGGAAAGGCAACCACAAAGCTGGGATTGACTAACCATCTCCAGCTGTCTGTGTTAACTACTCTGTGAGCCACCCAGTCTGGAGCCAAGACTGCCCTGTTTTTGCTGAGGAACAAAAAATTCAGGAACTAAAAGTCACCAAACAGATCCCCTATGCTGTAGCCGGAAAGGAACATAAAGCGATGAAACCTCTCCTCTTTACCACTTCTTATGCTTCCATGGTGCAGAAACCTGTTCCTAAGGTCGATGCCTCGACACAGTCATAAGGATAAAGCAATCCAAGCAGCCACCACAGAAAAGACCAGCAACAGTTCCGTAGTGAGTGTCAAGAAGGCATACAATAAGCAGAGTGCCTGTCAACACCCCCTTCCCCCCCTTATCCTCGAAGGGATAGGGTGCAGGGAAAGGTTCATGATGTTTAGGTCAAAAGCCATCCCAAGTGCCGTCAGATGTCATTCTTTCATGTCTGACTGATAAGGACATCATGGAGTTAGATACCTTGGATCCAGGCAGCCCCCCCACTCCCCCTCACTCTCAAAGTGCTTCACCTCCACAGTGCAAATATAGGGGTAAATTAAAACCACATTGATGAAATGGCTCCCATCCTACCGTGGAACTTGCGGGGGTTGAGGATGCATGTGGAGGAACTCTGTCACTTATCTCAGGGTAGACCACTGTGTTCATGTCTCCAGGAGAATCATTTCCAACAATCGTACACCCCTGAGCTACAAGGCTATGTACTCCACAAAAAGGATGACCTGAGTGGAAAGAGAGCTAGAGGCAGCGTATGTATTTTGGTCAGTACTGACTGCCACCCCGCTCCTCTCTCACTTAAAACACCTTTACAAGCATTGCTGTATCAGCACACGTGCGTCATCTGTTGACAATGTTACCTTTACTTGCCCCCACATGATGCACTTCATGAAGAGGCCCTAACCGACCTTATTACAAAGCTCCCCTCCCCTTCATCCTCCGTGGTGATTTTAATGCACACAATGTGCTTTGGGGCCCTGCAACTACCTGCCCCAGGAGTAATAGAGCAGTCGAGAGGCTTCTCATGTCATCGTGCACATACTTGCTAAATGTGGGACAGAGCACTCACTTCTGCACAGCAACTGGGTCATTATCTCCCATTGACCTCTTGCTTTACTCTCCAGCTCTTGCTCACACTACTCAGTGGGAAGTGTTAGGGGACCTGCACGGAAGGTATCGCTTCCCGATCTGGATTCACCTGCCAGATGGGGTGGAACCGGATAGGAAACTACACAATGGGTGCTGAACAAAGCTGACTGGACACTTTATAGCCAGTTGGCCCAGTTTGAACATTGTGCGAATGTTGAGGCATGGATGGATCATATTGCCAAAATGATCCACCATGCTGCTTCAACATCCATTCCACAGTCCATGGGACAACAGAAGAGACAACCTGTCCCTAGGTGGAATGCCACTCTGTAATTGGGACCAAACAGGCGGCTCTGTGTAGGTTAAAGTGTCGGCCAACTGCAGAGAATCTTGCAGGCTTTCGGGCAGTGAGGGCAAAGTATCACCAAATTATTCGAGAAAGTGAGAAGAGGCCATGGAAACAGTTCCTGAACACCATTAATCATTCCATCAAAAGTTCCGTTGTATGGGAGACCATCAGGAGAATTACTGGAAGAGGAGACAGGTGCTCCATGGCAGGTGCTGTAATGGGGAATGGCACTCTCCAAACCAATCTGCAAGACAAAACCCAGACAACTGCGGCGTATTTTGCCACAGTTACTGGAACAGCCAGTCAGGATCCAGGTTTCCAGCGCCATAGAGCAGTTACTGAGAGCTGTAATTTGGACTTCCGGTCCACCTCTGATGAAGATTGCAACTGCCCATTTTCCATGTGGGAGCTGGATTCTGCATTGTCTGCAGCTACAGACACATCCCCTGGTCATGATATGATCCATTACAGTATGCTGCGGCACCTCACAAGGCGAAACTAAAATATCCTCCTCGCACTTTTTAATGCCATTTGGGCATCAGGTCACTTTCCCAACTCGTGGCATGAGGCAGTTTTAATTCCTCTTTTAAAACCTGGGAAAGAACGTATACACCCAAGTAGTTACCATAGTGTTGCCATCACTAGCTGCATGGGGAAGACCTTGGAGCAGATGGTCATCTGCCTCCTTGTCTGGATCTTAGAATCCAGGCAACTCCTTAATCGCTTTCAGTGCCACTTCAGGAGGTTATCACTCCACCTTTTGATAACCTGGCCATCCTGAAGGAGGCTATACACAGACTTTCCTATGCCGTCATCACGTTCTAGGTACATTTTTGACACTGAGAAGGTCCACGATACTGTTTGGAGGCATCTTATCCTGGAGCAGCTTCATGAATGGGGTTTTTGTGGTTGGCTTCCCATTTTTATTCAGTCCTTCCTCTCGCCACAATATTTTAGTTACAGAATCGGTGATGTCCTGTCTGATCCCTTTGAGCAGGAGAATGGTGTCCCTCAAGATAGTGTTTTAAATTTGACTGTCTTTTCCATAGCTATTAATAGCATTACGTCCATAGTGAAAAGTCCTGTCCAATGTTCTTTGTTTGTGGGTGACTTCCCTGTGTTTTGCTCTTCTTCAAGCTTCACGACGACAACATGTCAGTTGCGACTAGCTCTTCGACATTTGGATGAATGGCAGAAGTGTGGCTTTAAGTTTTCCACCGAGAAGTCTGTGTGTGTTCTTTTTAACCATTCTGATTCCATTTTAAACTTTGAGTTGAGGATGAGGGACACTGCCCTTATTTTTAAAGACGCTGTGACGTTTCTGGGCCTGATATTTTGCTCTAAGCGTATGTGGTTATCACATCTTAAGCACCTGAAAAAACAATCACTTGAGGCTTTAAGTATTTTAAAATGTCGTAGCCACAGTACATGGGGAACAGATTGGCCCAATTATGGGTGCTCGGTGGATGGGTCTGCGACACCCTCTTATTTAAAGATGTTGGACATGTTGCACCATGAAGGGATTCGGTTAGCCACTGGTGCATTCGGAACAAGCCCCCATACCAAGCCTCTGTGCAGAGGTTGATGAACTGCCACATTACATCAGGTAACGGCTGGTTATGGTGCACCAGGTGCATAAAACACTGTCCATATCATACACAACCGCCTACCATACCTTTGCTCAGCCTCCGCTGGAAAGGCATTTCTGTGACCGGCTACAGGCAATGAGACTGTATGGGATTTCTGCACGGGTCGCCTTCTAGAGGTGTCAGGTTCAGTCTTCATGTTTTGCATCGCGGTGAGAGCAGATGTTCACCTTGGCTTCTCTGGCGGCCCGGACTTATTTTAGGCTTGATGAATTTTAAGAAAGATCGTACATCAGATTTTACATTGCAATATCTGTTTTTTAACATTTTAGATATGCATCACAGTTTCACAGTAGTGTACACTGATGGCTCCAAACAAGGGAATTCCCTTGGCTGCTCTGTCATGTTCCCCGAGCATGTCACCAGGATTCGCTTTCCTGATGAGTATACCGTTTTCTCAGCGGAGCTCTATGTGATCCTGAAGGCACTGGAGCAGATGCGTTATATTTGGGGGTAAACTGTTTCTCATTTGCTCAGATTCCCTTAGTGCCTTATAATCGTTGAAGAATCTGTACCCCGCTGAGGAGTTGGTCTGACTGATATATGCTCCAACAGTAGGGCAAACAGGCATTATTCTGCTGGGTGCTAGGCCATGTAGGGATATGGGGAAATGAACCGGCCAATTGGGTTGCAAAGGAGGCCTGTGCCTGTGGCATAGTGTTCTATTCCCTTGCAGGTTGTTGTTTCTGCACTACACAGGAAGTGCATGCAGTTGTGGGATGAGGAATGGCTGGCGGCAATGGCCAATAAGCTGCAGTTGGTGAAATCTACAACCCAGCCGTAGCGTTCCTCCTGCCAATTACTCAGGTGGGATGAAGTGACCCTCGCGCACCTTAGAACTGGGCACTGCCCTTTCACACACAGCATTTTACTACAGCAAGAGGATGCCCCATTTTGTGATGCTTGTGGCATGCACATCTCTATCTGCCGTTTATTTTAGCTGATGATGAGACAAGTGTGACTGTTTTAAAATTTCGTGATGTGTCTGGACTCTGGCCTAAACTCTTGGGCTGGAGATTTTAGTGTGTTGCAGAGTCACTGGCCTCTCTCTCTCTCTCTCTTCTTTTTTTTTTTTTTTTTTTTTTTTTTTTTTTTTGTGGTCAGCCAGCCACATCCATCTGCTATATTGTCTTAGCTACTTATACTACTTTCTTCCTCTGTTGTTAAATTTTTTTAATACTGATGCAATACTTTGTTCAGTGGTTGTGTGCATGTACGCACATAGTTTTTCAACTTTTGTTACCCATGTTTTACGTGCAGTTTTATCTTCTGTTTTGTCTATTTTCTGATACTTGCCTCGATCTGTTTTCGCACGGGCACTCAAGACCTTGCAGTTGTGCGCCCATACAAACATGTCCAAGTCCATGTTCGAAAATACACGTCAAGATTGATATGAAAACTAAGTCTCTTTTATTTGGGATTGGTTAGAACAAGCTAACTTAACAAAAATAGTGTTCAATTCGTGACCTGCTAATGATTCAAAAATGAGAAGAGTTAATTGTTGTAATTACATTAATTCTTTAAAAGTTGCATAATAAATATTCCCATCCACTGTACAACTGAAATGCCAGTCACTATGTAAGCTCTATATGTTACAGTTAGTTAAATGATTAGGTTGCTGCATTCCTGCTTCCACTGTTCTGAAATATACTGGCAATTAATTACACTCCTGGAAATGGAAAAAAGAACACATTGACACCGGTGTGTCAGACCCACCATACTTGCTCCGGACACTGCGAGAGGGCTGTACAAGCAATGATCACACGCACGGCACAGCGGACACACCAGGAACCGCGGTGTTGGCCGTCGAATGGCGCTAGCTGCGCAGCATTTGTGCATCGCCGCCGTCAGTGTCAGCCAGTTTGCCGTGGCATACGGAGCTCCATCGCAGTCTTTAACACTGGTAGCATGCCGCGACAGCGTGGACGTGAACCGTATGTGCAGTTGACGGACTTTGAGCGAGGGCGTATAGTGGGCATGCGGGAGGCCGGGTGGACGTACCGCCGAATTGCTCAACACGTGGGGCGTGAGGTCTTCACAGTACATCGATGTTGTCGCCAGTGGTCGGCGGAAGGTGCACGTGCCCGTCGACCTGGGACCGGACCGCAGCGGCGCACGGATGCACGCCAAGACCGTAGGATCCTACGCAGTGCCGTAGGGGACCGCACCACCACTTCCCAGCAAATTAGGGACACTGTTGCTCCTGGGGTATCGGCGAGGACCATTCGCAACCGTCTCCATGAAGCTGGGCTAAGGTCCCGCACACCGTTAGGCCGTCTTCCGCTCACGCCCCAGCATCATGCAGCCCGCCTCCAGTGGTGTCGCGACAGGCGTGAATGGAGGGACGAATGGAGACGTGTCATCTTCAGCGATGAGAGTTGCTTCTGCCTTGGTGCCAATGATGGTCGTATGCGTGTTTGGCGCTGTGCAGGTGAGTGCCACAATCAGGACTGCATACGACCGAGGCACACAGGGCCAACACCCAGCATCATGGTGTGGGGAGCGATCTCCTACACTGACCGTACACCACTGGTGATCGTCGAGGGGACACTGAATAGTGCACGGTACATCCAAACCGTCATCAAACCCATCGTTCTACCATTCCTAGACCGGCAAGGGAACTTGCTGTTCCAACAGGACAATGCACGTCCGCATGTATCCCGTGCCACCCAACGTGCTCTAGAAGGTGTAAGTCAACTACCCTGGCCAGCAAGATCTCCGGATCTGTCCCCCATTGAGCATGTTTGGGACTGGATGAAGCGTCGTCTCACGCGGTCTGCACGTCCAGCACGAACGCTGGTCCAACTGATGCGCCAGGTGGAAATGGCATGGCAAGCCGTTCCACAGGACTACATCCAGCATCTCTATGATCGTCTCCATGGGAGAATAGCAGCCTGCATTGCTGCGAAAGGTGGATATACACTGTACTAGTGCCGACATTGTGCATGCTCTGTTGCCTGTGTCTATGTGCCTGTGGTTCTGTCAGTGTGATCATGTGATGTATCTGACCCCAGGAATGTGTCAATAAAGTTTCCCCTTCCTGGGACAATGAATTCACGGTGTTCTTATTTCAATTTCCAGGAATGTGTTTGAATAAATGTGTGCTGCACTTTGATTCACATGCATTTGGCATTGATTGGCCATCACAAAACAAAGAAAGGATACCATTCAAGTTCTGTTACACAAGAAGCCAAGACAGATGTTTTGCAACTCACTTATATTGTCTCAAAAAGATATATATCTAAATAGTGCCATCTGGAAAGTGATTGACAGCTTGAGAGTTAGGACTGTAGCTGAATTATCCTGCTAAGTTCACTAGATATTTACTTGTAATTTTGATGAAATATTCTGAACAATTTTTGCATATTAAGTGGCAGTGAGTTTGAAAATTTAATTTTTTGACACAAGAAAACTATTTTATGACTAAATGACAGTTTCTCTCGTCTTTTACTTTCTGGGAAGTCTGCCTTGGTCAGTAGTGCAGCAATGAAAGGATATTTACTTTTTCATGGCATCATTAGCTACGTGCTAGTACACCTGTAGCAGTAGAATCAGATCTCACTGGAAAAGTATGTTTAAAGTCAAATGTATTTCCTCCTCTCTGTAATGTAATTGAAAAGTATCATGACAAATTTAAGGACAAAATCTTAAGTATCCTGGAGATTGTACTTAAGTGCTGTGTGTGTCAAAAGAGAAACTTTTTTAAATTATCATATGACTGATGGTTCCCCAAACTTCGCTAATGATTACTATATTGTTCTTTACTAATTCATAGGGGCTATCCTGTCATTTATTTTCACTGCTTTTTGAATAGTGGTGCCTGAAGAATGAAAACCTCAGATATTTGTAGCTACCTTCAGTATTCATCTTCAGAGCAACAGTGGAACACCTACTCAGATAACCTGACAACAAAACCCAGGTAAATTGAGCATAAATCTGTGCCTAGTGCCATAATTTGAGACATTCATAGTTGGTGTGGGGGCAGGGAGTAGGCATGATGATGGTGCGATAGACTTGAGGACTTGTCCGTAGCATCCACAAGAAGTTGATAATCGGCAGCAAAAAGAAAAAAAAAAAAAAATTCACTAGCAGAAAGGTGCAAGCATAGGGCATTTTCCTGTGATTAATTGGCATATACTGGACCTGTGTTGTGTATTGAGGGCAAGGGTGTTCATGCTATTCCCACACTGTAGAGCAATTATTAGTATTCATGGCTCAGGAAGTCTCCCTGTGGATGTAAGCATTCTGCTAGCAATGCTGTGTTCCTCTGTTTTAGGGATAGTATCAAAGACAGAGTTCATAACAAAGAAAAAAAAGTTCCACGTTTATAGTGATTAAAGGATGTAGTATCTACTCATAATGTTAACAGTGCATCCATGGGAGAAACTACGTAAAATGTATGCCTTTCAGCCATTAATTTCTTCGTAAGAAGTTAATATAAAGGTATCATAAATTTCACCAATAACAATATTGCATTGAGCAAACTGATGATGTTCAAACAAAAATACAGTAATAGTAACTCCCCTTTGAAGTGTAGCATGCAGTACCCCTACACCTGACTTCAGAACCTTCCTATTGAGTGCAGGAGTCAGCTAAAAGTTAAATGATAAATTGTCGTCGTCCCCCACACACACACTCAAATGTTCAGAGCTGCCTGTACTACTTTAACCATCCTACATCCTATTAAACCCAGAACAGACAATTGTCGTGAATGTTAGATGTTTTCGACTTGTGACTAAACTTTTTAACGGGGCCATTCTGTGCCAAGTGGACTAATTTTAGATAAAGTTCCCATGTGACCATTATGGAACAGTCACATGTTTTTCCAATATAATACTTTCAAGCATATAGTCATTCATTTGATCCCATAGCGCAACTATAAAAAGTCTACCTCCTGAGTTTTTGGCAGCTTTGAGACACGATATATCCTGCAGTATTTTCTTGAAAGAGACAAAGCTAGGCCACCTTGTTCAATCTTCTTGCATCCTGTTAAACGAAATAATGAAAAAATATTTCTTTTTCAATTTTCGTATGGATAATTTGAAGCTAAAGTAGGCAGAAAAAATAGTCTCTAGGAAAAAATGTGAAATGTAGCTTTCTGTATCTCCATAGGTCATTACAGGATAAACCTGAAACTTTGCATAAATTACTAATACAAGGTTTTAGAATATAAAATTTCATTTTTCTACTGCTTTCCAGTAGTTTACAAATTGACGTTCTTGCAAAAATGGCTACTTTTTGCCTACTTTTACAAAAAAAGTGTCTTTTGTAAAAACTTTTAAAACAGTTTTATCAGGAAGACCATGTTCTAAACCACCTGAAAAACTAGACTTGGTTTCCCAATGTGAGCATATAATAACCTAAAAATAATTAAAAGACAGAGGTGCATTTAAAATACGTCCATATGCCGCTGGTCCACAGTGTAAATCTGACATCATTCATTGCGCTCTACAATTGTTTGGTACTCTCTAGGGAAGGTAATATTGAAAGTCCTGATGACGAGATTCGAGGTAGTCAGAATAATTTGGGGAGGGGTAGCTGATAATATGATAAGTGTCTTTTGCCACAACCCATCATGATACATTTCAGCCAGTTTTTCTGCTATGATAACTACAGAATCCTCCACCCCAAGAGCTCACCACTCTTTTGTTAACTTGTGCTGGGCTACAATGGGCCCTGGCCTTTGCAGCACCTTTTCCCTTCCCATGCTGCATGTCTATCCTCTGGGATATTTTTGTGAATGTGTCCTGAAGTTTCAGTAGCCAAACATCAAAACAGTTCTTCCACTGTTTTCTTTCTTTCTTCATTCTCCATCTACCCTGCCTCCACTTCTGCATTTGAGGTTCTTTTCTGTTTCTTCTTCCTCCCTGTGCGCTACTGAATGCCGGCCCACACGTGTGACGCGCAACAGGTGACTGGCTAATGCATAATTCCCAGCCCCCGGTCGACAGGTAGGATTCATGTGTATCCCACAGTACAAGCCAGACCCAGGGTGGGGTGATTGCCTTACCTGTTACCTTCCCAAATTGCCTCTTGGTCCTTCTGTCAGGAGTTCAGGAGGTATGGCCAGAGGTGTGAACAATTACCTAAGGCAGATGGGTCCCACTGTGAGAGGGGGAGGGGAAGGGGTGCAGTTAAAAGGTGTGCACAATCAGAGATGCTGGAAAACATGAGGGATTTTCTTGCAGTGAACCAATCATCGTCTCAGTCTATGTCTTCTAAATGTAAATGGAATGAGGCTAAAGAGTGCAAGAATCTCCCAGCTGCCCCTTGGTTTCAATCCTTTGCCACGGTTGATCCATTTATTATTGAGAAAGTTGTTGACACAGCTGCAGGTCCTGAGAAATCCTGCTCTTGTATATGTAATGGCATTTTGCTTTAGGAGACCAATTGCGATTCTCGAAGCCCAACAACTGCTTCCAACTTCGCTCCTCCACAGCTATCCTGCTCGTGTCAAGGTCCATTGAAGGGTGAATTCTGTGAGTGGTGTTACTTACACTAGGCTGCTTAATGGTCTGACTGATGGAGAAATCCAAACTTACATCCCTGTTCAGGGCGTCAGTGCAGTCCACCGGGTAATAAAAAAGATTACTGCAACATTAGTGCTTACACACACTCTTTTTGTCATGTTTAATAGAGTAGTGCTTCCCTCAAAGATAAAAGCAGGATATTAATTCTTCATGTTCCGATCATTCATTTCAAACCCTATGCGCTGCTGTCAGTGTCAGCTTTACAACCACACACGAATCTCCTGTTGAAACAGTGCCAGATGTGTTGCTTGCAGTAGGGATGCTCATGAGGGCGATATTCCGCCTCCCTCTCCCTGCTTGCAATGGTGACCATGCAGCCTCATACCAGGAATGTCTTTTGCATCTCGATGAGTGGGCCGTCCGGGAGACCCGGGTGAAGGAAAAAGTGCCGTACCCTGTCGCTCACAAGTTGTTGGCTAGTCGAAAGCCCTGCATTTTATCACCTGGCACTTGCCGTACCATTCTTGCGACGCCCCGCTCCATGGAGGACATAGGCATGCAGCCTTGCAACCTCAAATTCAGCACTGCAGCTAAAAGATCACCCAGTTTCTTCCTCCTCCTCTTCCTCCTCCTCCTCCAGCTGTGCAACAAGCCACCAAGTCTTCATCTCTGGCAGCCAAAAAGGACAGAAGAAATATTCCCACAAAGACTTCTTACGTCCCTCCAGCCAGGAAACTTCTGAGCAATCAGCCAATTGCAAAGGCTCTAAGAAATCAAAGACAAATGGTCTTCTCCTTCATTGACGTTGAGATCCTCTTCAGTGGTGCTGCCGCATGATACCCTCATCTTGCCAACCTCCATTTTGCGGATGCACACCGCCAATCGTGTTTCTGCCCTGGAATCCGCAGGCTAACCCAGAGAGACTGCCAATGCGTCTGTAGGTATCATTGTGCAGTTCCCTCCAGTCTCTGCGCTCTGTAGCAGTGAGTCTTAGAAGGGTGGCACTCGGCAGCTGCCGAGGTGAAAGCCATTCTTTCTTTTTTTTCCCCCCCTGCTGTCATCTCTCTCTTCTAATGACACATTCATGGCATTAGATCCAACAAGGAGGAATTATGGGTGTATCTGGCATCACAATGTCCACTTGTTTCCTGCCTCCAGGAAATGAAAGTGCATCCTCGTGACCACTTTGACCTCTTGCATTTCTTTCCAGTCCGATTTGACCTTCACCTTAAGGACAGCACTGTCCATCTCATGTGGGAATCATGCTGCTCATCTGGGATGATTTCATAGTCAAACCATCTCACCGAACACCCAGCTGCAAGATGTTGCAGTCCGCATTTCCCTTCCTTGCTTCACCTTTCCTCTATGTAATGTCTACATCCCTCCGTTGCTCGGTGTCAGCAGGGCACACTTCCTCCAGCTTATTGGTCAACTCCCTCACCCGTTTCTGTTGCTCGGTAACTTTAATGCACACTATCCCCTTTGGGGCTCTTCCAGAACTTGCCCAAGAAATGCCCTCTTGGATGAACATCCCAATTAACTAAACCACATCTGCCTAAACACTGCAGCACCCTTGTTCCTTTCAGACTCCGTGTACATACAGGGTGTTACAAAAAGGTATGGCCAAACTTTCAGGAAACATTCCTCACACACAAAGAAAGAAAATATGTTCTGTGGACATGTGTCCGGAAACACTTACTTTCCATGTTAGAGCTCATTTTATTCTCTTCAAATCACATTAATCATGAAATGGAAACACATAGCAACAGAACGTACCAGCGTGACTTCAAACACTTTGTTACAGGAAATGTTCAAAATGTCGTCCGTTAGAGAGGATACATGCATCCACCCTCCGTCGCATGGAATCCCTGATGCGCTGATGCAGCCCTGGAGAATGGCGTATTGTATCACAGCCGTCCACAATACGAGCATGAAGAGTCTCTACATTTGGTACCGGGGTTGCGTAGACAAGAGCTTTCAAATGCCCCCATAAATGAAAGTCAAGAGAGTTGAGGTCAGGAGAGCGTGGAGGCCATGGAATTGGTCCGCCTCTACCAATCCATCGGTCACCGAATCTGTTGTTGAGAAGCGTACTAACACTTAGACTGAAATGTGCAGGAGCTCCATCGTGCATGAGCCACATGTTGTGTCGTACTTGTAAAGGCACATGTTCTAGCAGCACAGGTAGAGTATCCCGTATGAAATCATGGCAGTGAATAGAGGAAGTACAGTACATACTGACGAAACTAAAATGAGCTTTAACATGGAAATTAAGCGTTTCCGGACACATGTCCACATAACATCTTTTCTTTATTTGTGTGTGAGGAATGCTTCAAGTTTGGCCGTACCTTTTTGTAACAGCCTGTATATTCCCATTTGGACCTCTTGTTTTGCACTATCCACCTTACCTGTCGTCTTGAGTGGTCCATTCTCTATGACATGTACTCAAGCGATCATTTCTCGTGTGCTGACTCTTTGCTGTCTCCTATCCCACCTACGTGTAAACCCAGTTGGCAGCTTTGTAAGGTTGACTGGCGGCTTTACTCCTCCCTGGTGACCTTCGATGAACATTATCTCCCCACTTGTAATGACCAGATAGAATACATTCCAAACGGTATCCTTACCACCGCCGAATGTTTCATTCTTCGCACTTCTTTAGTGCACTATGTCTCAGTACCCAGGTGGACTAAGGTGTGCCGCGATGCAACTTGCTCATGGAGACATGCTCTCCATATTTTTAACCATCATCCTACGATGTTAAATTGTATTTGTTACAAACAGTTGAGTGTGCAGTGTTGTTGCATTCTATGGTATAGCAAAAAGCTAGCTGGATTTCATTTAGTAGTTCTTATAGCTGTTCCTCTCCCTTTTCTGTTGTGTGGGCCTGTCTCCTCGGCTCTCTGGGACCAAGCCCCAGTCATCATTTTCTGGCCTGACCATAGCAGATGATGTCATTGCCAACCCCATTGCTATCTCCAACACTTTAGGCTGCTATTTGGAAGAGATTTTGAGCGCCACCCACTATCACCCTGCCTTCCCCCATCGGAAGCAAGTGGAGGAGGCTGATGGGAGAGGCTCGGATGATACCCTTCTCCTCTCAGAATGATGAATGCTACAATGCCACCTTGACTATGAGGGAGCTAGGTCATGAACTCACTTTGTCATCCCAGGCAATGTTAACTTTCAGATGTTGTAGCACCTGTCTCTCGCGGGCAAGCACTTTCTCCTTCATACGTAGTCACATCTGGGCAGATGGCACGTTTCTTAGATGTTGGTATGAATCCACTGTCATATCCATACCTAAGCCCGATGAAGACAAACCCTTCCATCTAGCTACTGCTTCATTTCTCTTATCACTCATGTTTGCAAGTTGATGGAATGTACGATTCATGCCCGGCGGGTATGGTGGCTAGAGTCTCGCGATTTTATCATCACTGCACAATGTTGATTTAGAGTGCCATTCTGCAGTTGACCATCTCGTCGCTTTGTTAACCCATGTCGTGAATAGTATTCTGCAGAAATACCAGACTGTGGATGTCATTTTTTATTTGGAAAAAGCATAACAACACCTGCTGGAAGACATATTCTCCATACTCTCTACTTGTGGGGCTTCCAAGGCCGCCTGCCCATTTCCTACAGGAATTTTTAAAAGACAGGGTTTTAAAGGTATGTGTGGGTTTTCCCTTGTCGGACACCTTTATCCAAGAAATGGGGTGCCTCAGGGCTCCGTCCTGAGTGTCGTCCTCTTTGCTATAGCCATTAGCCCTATTATTGCCTCTCTCTCCACCGGGCATCTCCGGCTCCCTTTTCGTTGACAATTTTGCGATCTATTGCAGTTCTCCATCGACTTGTCTCCTTGAGTGACATTGTCAGTGATGTCTCAATTGTCTTTACTCATGATGCATCGACAATGGCTTTCGCTTTTATTAATTTAATTTCTGATGGTGCAATTGGTTTCTTCCAGTGCCTTTAAATCTTGAGCCTACTGCTCCTTGGTTTGATGAAACTATGACATTACTGGGGCTCATGCTTCATAGGGAACTCTCTTGGTCCTCCCATGTGTCTTATTTGGCCACCAGCTGCACCTAGTTCCTACGTGTCCTAAGTGGTACTGTAAGTAAGTCTATTCAAAACTAGACTAGGGGTGTTTTGTTTATGCATCTGCTCATGTGTCCATCTTTCGCTGTCTAAATACAATGCACCATTGTAAATCCATTTGGATTCTGGCGCCTTTTTACACTAGCTCAGTTGATAGCTCCATGCAGAAGCTGCCAAACTCTTGCTGTAATACTGATTGATGTTCTTCTCAGCAGTTATGCACGCCATTTGTCTGCCATGCCCGGCCAACTGTCCTATACCTCTTTCTTTGAAGACTCCTTTGACCACCAGTGTAGGGTGTGTCCCTCTCCTCTGTTACATCCTGCAGTTTGCTTTCGGTTATTGCTCCAGCAACGTAACTTCAAGCGACCTGCCACTTTCCTGATAGGTGTGAACACTTCACCACCTTGGTTTTGTGAGGCGAGCCGTGTTCACCTTGGACTTCATTCGCTTTTGAAAGAAATTACTCCAGATATGGTCTATCGTGATAAGTTTCTCAACCTTTGCACGGAACTTAGCATATTACCTTTGTGTACAATGATGTCTCTCAGTCTGGCCCTGGTGATGGGTGTTTGTTCATCATTGGTACAGGCGATTTTTGGTACACTGCTCAATATTTACAGCAGAGCTCTTTGCCCTTTATCAGGCCACGCAGTACATCTGGTGACACAGGCTTTTTGGTGACACAGGCTTTTCAGTTGTGTCACCTGCTCTGATTCCCTCAGTGCCCTACGAGCATTGGTGCTGTACACATTCCATCCTTTACTGCAATGGGCCCAAGAAAGCTTCCACTTGGTCACTCTTGAAGGAGCCACTCTGATGTTTGTGGGATCGCGGTCACGTTGTTCTGATGGGAAACGAGGCTACTGCCAAAGCTGTAGTCATCCTACCTCGGCCCCCTAGTTCTTCCGTTCCTTCCTATGATCTCCCTGTTGCCATCTGTCATAAGGTGGTGTCACTCGGGTATCACAGCTGGTCTTCCCTTCATGGGAACAAGCTCTGGAGAATTAAACGTCTCCCAGCGGCTTAACTGACTTCTTGGAGTCTCTCCGCTAGGGGATTATTTTAGCTAGGTTTTGTATTGGGCACTGTCGTTTCAGCCACTTTTGATTAGTTGTGCTATGGGTTCAAACGAGTGGCTGTCTCCAGAAGTATTGTATAGGTGAAAGTAAAACTTTTCCAGTATTCTTCAGAAATATGTGTGAATGTTGACACAGTTTCAGCAAAATCTGTGACGGTCATGCAGGAAGATTAGAGTACTTGGCATACAATGCCCCAGTGATCAAGCAACATTCATAAGATGCAGGTATTCAAAATCCATTTTGTAATTGCAAGATAAATACTAGAACTTCAAATAAGATAATAACACTCATAGTAATGTATGCAAGATTTGTATCTGCACAGTGTTCACTCAGTTCAGGTGATGTATTTTGCCCATATATTCAGTTTACCATAAGAAACTATTTTATGCATATCAGTAAGAGAGCAGAAAAGCACCCAAGGTGCGCCACGTCACTTTTACCTTGTTGAATGGGATCTGACATCAAAAGGCTAATGGCTAGCGGCTGCTGTAGAGCAAGGAAGCTCTGGAGTGCGAACGGTTCTTAACTTAAAACATCTGCAAGGTCTTTCATGGAAAGTGTTCCTTTTATGTATGGGTTAGAAACTGAACCAAATTATCATTTGTTCATGCAGATACCTTTCACTGACAGCCGAAAAGCGATTAAAGAAATCAAGGAATGAGTAGACTCAGTCATTACTTTGTGTGTATATTCTGCTATATTTACCACTAGACCACGAGCAGATACAGCGCTGTAAAAGCTCAAGATAAAGAAATCATTTGTTCTTTGAACAATGTTGCCAGATTGCACAGCTGATGGGACATATAATTCCAAGGGGTGTCCAGCTTTATTATTCACTTTCGTAAATGTCATGGACCAAGTCTCTGCAGCAGCTTACCAGTGATCAGGTTTTATGTCGGAAATTTAGAAAGGCCCACTAAATATTTTTCTGACCCAAAAGGTCTTTATTGTTTGTCAGCCAACAGTATAATGTGTTGTTTGCTGTAGCACACAAGTCTTCCAATTTTTTCTATTGAACCAAGGTCACCGAAAAACACCTGGATATACCTGAGGATTCTGGGGAAACATTTCAGACAAATGCATTTGTTTGAACTTGTCCAGCTTAGAATCTCGATCCTGCTATTACCAATATATTGTTGATTGCTCTCTAGTTTACTGTGCTGACCACAATTTATAAATACCACTACCTCAAAATGTGTCTCATAATTTTGTAACCTTCTGTCTTTGTTTCCTATTGCCTCAAGTTGTCATGGTGGGACATCAGCTGTGATGCTCTCTTCTGTCATCTGTATGTAATAGTGAAATGATAATTCTGCAGGGGCATGGTCCATCTCATTAGTCATCCATGCAGCAGTTGACACACAGTGATGAACAACACAGTGGTCTGTGGCTGGAGTAAACTTAAATAAATGACCTTAACCAGTGTACTGCAGAGTGAAATTATTGACCCTGTTCACCACTAGACTGAATGCCCCATGATGGTGGTGAGGGCATTTTACATGGTGAAGGAAGTATGTAAGTGGAACAAGGACAAATTGGAATCCTAGCAATGATTCAAGTGCAAATTGAGAAATTCATTGACAGGTGACATAGACAAAGGGCAAATTGTTATGGCCCGGTGACTGGGAATGAACATAAAGATGGTGAAGCTACAAGCAGGTGACAAGATGTTTGACATCCATGCCTGAATACAAAATGTGGTGGTCAGAGGCTTGCTAACTATGTAAAGCACTATCTGTGGCAGATCTGATGACAAGATACAGTGTTGGTGCAGGCACAAGTGCTTTTAACAACACATTTCAGTGCACATTATTGACTGGAAGGTTCCACAGCAGCCAACCCGTATGTGTTCCCATGTTGACACAACGGGATCATCAAGATTGCATTGGGCATGGAATCAGAGTGTGGACCTTGGATCAATGTAAACATGTCATCTGTTTAGATGAATCACATTTCTCATTAGAACAAGTCAGTGGTTGCATCCGAATATACTGTCTTCCAGACAAATAACTGCTCAAAATGTCCTGCAAACCATATATGCAGACAGGTGGGAGCAGTATTATGCTGTAGGGACAGTCCACCTGGGCTTCCATGAGACCTCTGGCAGGAAGCAAAGGCAGTATGACAAATGTAGACCAGATGAACATTATTGTGGACCACCTACATGCCTTTATGCGCAATGTATTTCTCACAGTGGTGATGTCTTACAGTAGGACAAGTGTCTGTGTCACATTGCCACAATTGTAGTACAGTGGTTTGAGGAGCATATTAGTGAACTCGTGTTGATGTATTGGCAAACAGATTTGCTTTACCTGAACCTGAACGCATCTGGGACATTATTGAGCTCCAGATCTGTACCCACAAACCCACAGCACATAATTTATATGAATTGTGTGAGTGTGTAGACATTTGGTGCACATATGTCCGGAAACCTACCAAGAACTTAATGAATCCATGCAATGCAGAACTGCTCCTGTGATGTGTTCCAAAGGTGGACCAGCACACTATTAAGCAGGTGGTCTTAATGTTTTGGTTCACCAATGCAGCCACAGATTCCGAATTACTCCTAGAGTAACTCTAAAATGATGATCGTAGAAGCTCTCACTTGATGTTCTATTCTTTCGTTTGTCTCCACTTCTTAGAATAACTCAGACATTCCCCTTGTCTGGGTGTCAGTGGCCAGGCATAAGAGTAAATTGAGATCGAGCTGAAAGTACTCCCTGTATTAATGACGTCTTCATTCTCTTAAATGTGTCAGACAGAGTGTGTGTGTGTGTGTGTGTGTGTGTGTGTTAGGTCTCTCTTTCCTTCTGTACCTAGATTATTACTTCTGAGAGCACTAATGCTTTACAATTGACACAATGTTTTTACAGCATGCATAACATTTACTGAGATAATAATCCATGTACTGTATATTGTTGGCTCATTTTTCCTTTTCTGTTAACGGGTCTGGTTTGATGATTATGGCTATTGTTGTTTTATTAATCCGTGAACTTTTATTCAATAAGTTTTTATTATAGTGCGGCCTAACTTCAAAATTGTTGCTTGGAAGAAAAAAAAAGTACAAATAAAATTGGAAATGAGACATCGCATTTCCATTTATGTTAGTGCGCAGTCCCCACCACCTTCTGTTACCAGCACTTTATTTGCTGTGCCAATCTGCTTTTCTCTGCAAGTGTTTAAAAATTTGCTACAAACCACAGTAACATGTATGATAATTCAGGGATTTCAAACATATATGAATACCAAATATGTTTCTTCTGCTAGATGATGAATATAGACAAAATTTATTCACTATTTTGTTGATCAAAATTCATTACTTTTAATTCAGCTCTTGCATCCAGAAAGATTTGGTTATGGATTAATAGTGTTTGATTTGATTTGCATTGAGAAGCAGGTAATGATAATAATAATAATAATTATTATTATTATTTATTATATGGCCTTCATTGGACCACTCTAGTCAAAAATACAAAGTTGTAAACAAGTTGTTGCACAGGGATACAATTTGGCTCAACAATAACTTAATATGATATTTAGGTAATATAATTATTAGAGTCTATTCTTATATGAAATGTGTTTTGCTCTTCTGTCTGCCCAATATTTCTTCATTCTTTCAGATATTTTCTTTGTTTCTTCATCTGAGACAATTCTTCCTGTACTCCTTTTAATGATTTTCATTTGTAGTCTGGTTTGTTGGCTTGCAGTATTCTCGTTTTCTCTGTCTTGTTTTTTTAGGTCATCTACTGTAATTTGGAGTTCTTTTATATCTTCCTTAATTTCTGTGATCCGTTTAATGTCGCTCTTGCTATTCCACAATTTTTTACTAATTCTGTTTTCTGGAGTTCTCATCAGATGTCCAAAGAATGTGATGCGTTTTTTCCTGATCGTGCTCATGACTTGTTCTATTTTCTTATATACTGTTTCATTTGATGCTATTCTCCAATGTCCATTTATTTTATGCTCTTTATTTATACATGTCCTAATTATTCTTCTTTCTATTTTTAGTATTCTGTCAATTTCTGCTGTATTAGTTGTTTTGAAGATAGTTTCAGCTGCATACGTTATTTCTGGTTGTGTAACTGTTTTATAGTGTTTTAATTTTGCATCTATAGATAGGCTTTTGTTGTTGTATGTAGTTTTGGTAATGTAATTTGCGTAGTTCAGTTTTTTATCCTATTCTGCCATGATGGCTTCTCATTTAGATTGTATGTTATTATTTCACCTTAATATTTAAATTTATCAACAATTTTGATTTCCTGTTCTCCTGTTGTAATTTTGTTTGCAAGTGGTGGATCAGTTAGCATAATCTCTGTGCTTCCCCACCCCACCCCAAATGATATTCTAAGGCCTACTTTCTCTGTATTTCTTGTAGTGATTTCACTTGTTGCCTGGCTTCTTGAACAGTGTTGGCTAGGAGAGCAAGATCATCAGCAAACCCCAAGCAGTTTAAGCTAATATCATCTTTTGCACTTCCAATTCTTATCATCTTTGGGTTGTCCTTGGACCATTCTCTCATTATGTATTCCAGTGCAGCGTTGAACAGTAATGGTGATAGGCAGTCACCTTGTCTTAAGCCTGTTTTTATGACGAATGGTTCCGAAATTTCTCCTATAAACTTCACTTTTGATTTGGTGTTTGTTAGAGTCAGTTGTGTTATTTTAGTTAGTTTTGGATGGAGTCCTAGATTTCTTAAAATTTTTGATACGGAAAGTCTGTGGAGACAGTCATATGCCTTCTTAAAATCTACAAATGTTATTGCCAGACTATGTATGCCATAACCAATTTTAAACTAATTATCTGCTCTGCACAGCTTCTCCATGGTCTGAAACCTCCCTGATATTCCCCTATCTCCTGTTCTAATTGCTCCTTGATTCTTCCATATAGGATCTTGAATGGAATTTTGTATGTGCAATCTAGAAGAGAGATTCCTCTGTAGTTGTCTGGGTTGCTCTTATCTCCCTTTTTGTGTAGTGGATGGATGATAGCTGTGGTCCAATGTTCGGGGAATCGTTCTGTTACCCAAATTTTTGCTAGAGCCATGTGTAAGGAGGTCTTGACTGTGTCACTTGCATATGTCCACGTTTCAACAAAAACCTGATCTTCTCCACATGCCTTATAATTTTTTTGTTCTTTAAGAATTTTTTCTACTTCTTGGAAAGTTGGAGGGTCTAGTTTGTTAGGTTTTGTTTTTATTGGGGTATTTATGTTGATTTGTGAGGGTTCTTTGGGTTCCTCGCAATTCAGAAGTTTGTTAAATGCTTTTGCCATGATTTCTGCATTTTCCTTGTTACAGTGTCATTCTTCCATCTTCATCTTTCAGTATTAGTGTAGGGGCCTCATATTGTTGTAGTTGTTTCCCAAAGATTTTATGGTAGTTCCTGGAGTTGGTTTTATGATAATTACCTTCTATAGGGTTTATAATATCTTTATGGAATCCTCTCTTGATTCTTCTAATATTTTGTGTGAATTTTTTTCCTTCATTTATTAGGTTGATGCCATTTTCTTCAGTTTGAAACTTTAACCATGCTTGGTGTCTATCTTCATGGAATTTTTCACATTCTGATGTCAACCATGCATGTTTCCTTCGGGGGTTCAAGGGAGCTAGATTCTCTGATTTTTAATTAGCTGATGTGGGTCAAACCTCCATTTTATTTTATTAGTTTTTCCGGTTCTCTTCTTTAACGGAGTGAATTTGATTTTAATTTTAACTATATAATGGTCTGAGCCTGTGTCTACTCCTCTCAGTACTTTAACATTGTGGATCTCCTTATGAAAATTTTTGTTCATACAGACATGGTCTAGCTGCCACTCCCCCTTCCTCCAGTCTGGATGTTTCCCTGTTTTAAGTTTACTTTGCTTCCTCTTAAAGTATGTTGATTTAGATATAAGGTTGTGTTCTCTGCAGAGTTATACAAGTCTTTGACCGTTTTTGTTTGTAAATTTATGTGGACTCCATTTTCCAATTATATCTTTATATTTCCTTTCTTTTCCCAACAGAGCATTGAAATCTCCCAATAAGATTTTTACATTCTTTTTATTTACTCTGTTCACAGTTTGTTCTAGAAGGTCCCAAAATTTATCTACCTCTTCCTTTGTTTTTGTTAGACAATTTTTTTCATTTGTTGGGGCATGAGTATTTGTTATTGTATACAGGTACTAATAATGGTTCTGCTGTCAAATTACAGTTTGACAAAATGTTGTTAAAAAAAATGAAGTGCCGTTACAAACTTCTATTCTGTACTATTTTCTGAATGTTATGGCGGCGATTCTACTGTGTACCAGGGCTGCAGGCATTCACATACAAACAACAAAAAATTAATTATATACCTTTATTTTTTCGGGACAATGATTAAAACTTTGACTACTCCTTCTTATTTTAAGACAAGCTTAGAGTTTTGTGGTTGTTGATTGAACCTCATTCTTGCTCTTAAAGCTACTTAATCTGCTTAGTTGTAATAAAAGCAGAATTTATAAAAAGAATATGCTATATAATTCGCACTATCAAAATATAAGGTATGTTTGGAGACGTAGCCCATCACAGTACAATGAAAATAGTTTGTACATTGTCATGGCAATATATAATTTTAAATAGAGTTTGATAACTATCTGTACCTCTACAAACATTGGCATCTAATTCCTCTTTAAACATTCACTATTCAGCAATTTATCCTTATTTCCACAAAGGATGAAATGACTAGGTAGTTAAAAATGAGAAATAGATCACCTTTATTTCCATACGTTTACGTGCTTCCCTTTACAGGCAAGTGTGTGCGCGTGTGTGTGTGTGTGTGTGTGTGTGTGTGTGTGTGTGTGTGTGTGTGTGTGAGAGGGGGAGAGAGAGAGAGAGAGAGTCTCTTTTTTACTGACTAACGCTGTGGCCAAAGGTGTATTTAAGTATCTTTTAATTATGCCTGTCTGCAACTTGATGTGTCGTCTTTATGGTAATTAGCAGTCTGTCTTTTTGTACATTGTTCATATTTAAATTCTTCTTTTACATATACGTAAAACACATCGATTCAGTGGGCTCACATGAAAATTCAGTACATAGACAAAAATAACATTAAACATCAGAAAAATATCTACCATATTAAAACACAAGTAAATTGTATACAGCACAAGAAATTGCAGTTATTTTGTAGAAATGGTATGGTGCTTTCGATACACATTCTCAAAACTACTACACACAAAAAAAATCAAAGTTTCATTGGATGACAAATAATTTTAGACAGAAAAAAAAATGCTATAATGTTCATTTCAGATTCCAGAGTCTTGTACGAAAAAATCATAACTTGAATATAAAGTGGAAGTATCACAAGTGCTAACTCATAAACCACAAAGAAAATTATATTAAGAACCGGATAAATGATCAGGAATTGAGTGAGACTTGTACTCAGAGCTTCAGCTTTTCAAATGATCAGTTAATCGAAACACTACTCTAAATATTGACAGGTAACACTGTAAAGAAACTTTTCATGAAAGGACATAATAAAATAAAAATCATGAGTTGCTTACAATCTGTAGAAAAGTGACATACCATAAGCAAAAATAATAAGTTACTATAACTACATAGTTCACTACATATGGTAGGGGAGGGAGACTGCAAGTGCTGGGTTCCGACCTGCCTCGATCGGTGCGCTCTCGTCATATTCTTGTTAAAGTTGTGTTCCGCGCGGTGCTGAGTTGGAAGCCGCTATCCCAGTTGATCAGGTTTCACTGATTCGTATCTTCACCACCTCTTTAATAATAGTCCCAGAAACCTTTCACTCTACACAGCATCTTAGTTTGTTCCAACTGAAACTTGTGTTTTACACTGAGGCTGTGATCCACTACCGCAGATATTTCCTTTTGTCCGAGGCGAAAGCTTCTCACGTGTTCAGAGATTGTGTGATGCAATGCTGCACTTGTCCGATATATTGTTTTCCACGTTCACAGGAAATACTGTAGACACCCAATGTTCTTAGATCCAAGTTGACCTTCATTGAGCCCAGCAATTCCTGATTTTTGCTGGAGGACGGAAGATGGTTATCATCTTGTTCTTCTCCAGTATTTTGGCAATCTTTGCTGTGGGTGGCCCTGCATATAGAAGCAGCACCTGGCCCTTGTTGTTGTCTTCTACCTGAAGTCCTCCTCCTCCTCCTCCTCCTCCTTGCTCATCTTGAGGGTGCATCTAATCTGTGTTTCAGTGCAGCCATTCTTCTGGAAGGTTTTCTTCAGGTTTTGAATCTCAGTAGATAAACTGTCCTTGTCACATATGCCATGAGCTCTGCAGAAGCGGGTAGTGAGCACAGATTTCCATGGTGCTGGATGATGGCAGCTGTTGCTGTTGAGGTTCAGGTCTGTGTGTGTGTTTTCGTTTGGTAGACAGTGTGTCCTAGTGTGCCGTCCATTTTCTTCTTCATCATGATATCGAGGAAGGGTAGGCACCCATTTTCTTCTAATTCCGCTGCTGCAAACTGGGTGGACAGTGGCTTCAGTGAAGGCCTTAGGGATTTCTTTTTTGTTTTCCCAACCATTTCAACCAGGGTCATCTTGTGCTTGCATAAAAGCGTAGTGGCCAGGTTGAATGTTGGTGTACCAGTTGTCATTCATTAGGTTTCTTCCCGATCCAGATAGCCTGGCTATGAGGCATTCAGTCGCATCAGATGGGGAGTTGATCTAGTGCAAAACTACTTCAGGTTGCTTTCTGACGTACACCTCCATGCAGAAGTTGTAGAACACATCGGCGTTGCGCGTGGCAAAGATCTTGATACCGTACTTGCCCGGCTTTGTCAGGATGTGTTGAATGAAAGAGCATTGGTCATGGAAACTCTCTAGTTTCTCATCAGTCGTAACGTTGCTATCAAGGATATAACTCTCCTGGCAGTTCTAGTTAAAGTGGTCGAAGACTTCACGGATTGGACAGTGTTATTACTGTGCACCCTGAGCCTGTCAGGTACTGAGATGGTCAAACCGGAGACAGTGCAGGAGGAATCTGACTCAAGTCATGGTCATCATCAGGGGGAAAGATCTCAATACTGGTCCCATTGGTGGACCAGGAGCTTGCCAGGTTCACTTGTCCAGTTTTGAATCCTCCCATTAGATAGAGAAGCACGAGGAGAGTCATGACCTCAGGTTTGTCTGTCTTCCCATTCAGACTACCTGTCTTGATCTTGTAGTTTTCAGTACACGCTCTGCCTTCTTGTAGGTGTAGTCGACGATGATCTCGACAATCCCTGTTGTAATGAAAAGGCTGAGGGCTTCATTGGGAGTCTTTGCATTTCTCATGGGTCCAGGAGCTTCTTTAATGATGTTCCAAGATCTGATTCTAACTACTGTGAATCTGGAGGATTCTTCATCCACTTGGTGACACCATTCTTTCAGAGGTAGAAGTCATCAAATTTTATCATGTCCGTTGATTCCATCATTGCTAGCATCCTCATTTGAATCGATATTACATCACTCTCTGCTATTTGACCATCAGACTCCTCACCCCCATCAGCAACAGATAGTGGTTTGTGCAGTTAGTGATCCTCCCCATCCTCAGCTTCCTCCTCCTCTCCCTCCTTGTTTTCCAATAGCACTTTCAGACTAGCATTTTCCCATCCATATAATATCTAAAATATAATATAATATGCTTAATTGCAATATGTTGTTGTTGGGGTCTTCAGTCCAGAGACTGGTTTGATGCAGCTCTCCATGCCAATCATCCTGTGCAAGCTTCATCTCCCAGTACCTAGAGCAACCTACATCCTTCTGAATCTGCTTAGTGTATTCATCTCTTGGTCTCCCTCTATGATTTTTACCCTCCACGC